>NW_022630996.1:51960744-53204945 GCF_010015895.1 Lontra canadensis | reverse complement strand
CCCTCCAAAACCCTCAGTTTGTTTCTCGGAGTCCACAGTCTCTCATGGTTTGTCTACCCCTTCAATTTACCCCAACTCACTTCTCCATCTCCCAGTATACTCCGTGTTACTCCTTATGCTCCACAAGTAAGTGAAACCATTTAATAACTGACTTGACTTATTTCACTCCGCATAATCTCCTCCAGTCTCAACCATGTTGATAGAAGAGTTGGGTATTCATCCTTTCTGATGGAGACGTAATACTCCATTGTATATATGGACCATATCTTCTTTATCCATTCGTCTGTTGAAGGGCATCTTGGTTCTTCCCATGGTTTGGTGACTGTGGCCATTGCTGCTATGAACATTGGGATACAGATGGCTCTTCTTTTCACTACATCTGTATCTTTGGGATAAATACCCAGTAGTGTAATTGCAAGGTAATAGGGTAGCTCTATTTTTAATTTCTTAAGGAATCTCCACACTGTTTTGTATTCCCACCAACAGTGTAAGAGGGTTCCCCTTTTTCCACATTCTCTCCAATACTTGTTTACTGTCTTGTTAATTTTGGCCATTCTAACTGGTGTAAGGTGGTATCTCAATGAGGTTCTGATTTGAATCTCCCTGATGGCTAATGATGATAATTTTTTCATGTATGCAAATACGCATATGCACACATAAAACTAAAGGGGACATTATTACTCTTGACTATGAACTCAATGTATCGAGTATCTATGTGTCCATGTCATTTCTCAGGAGTAGTATTATGTTTGCATATTGAAATAGTTTGTTTCTGTTGGGATATTAACCTTAGAATATATGATTGCTTTTCTTATTTTTCTATGGACTATTGCTATCATTTTATCATTATATATTCTTAGAGTGGGGGGAAATGGATTCTAGTATTTTTTTATGCATCAGTAAACACATTTCCTGATCTGGTTAGGAGTTTGCAATAGATGGCATCAAGTAGTTGACATGACATAGTTACCAGCTGATGAGTATGGTTTCATAGTGGAATTTCATGGTAAGGGTAGAAAGGTAAATTGGATACTAAGGTCAATGCTATTATAAGAAACCATGACGTGTGAGGTGGGGTTTTTTTTTGTTTTGTTTTTTTGTTTTGTCTGTTTTTTGTTTGTTTGCTTGTTTTTGGTAGGTGAAAGTTTTCAAACTATCTGTAGGTTGACATTCTGTTTTGATAGTGACGTTTATTATTAAGACATAGACGCCCCATTCTTTGCTGTATTGTCTCAGCTGCTATTGTGGTACAGCATGACAGTTGAGGATCAGGGACAGAGACTGTATGCCTCCCAATCTGAACTCTGTACTCTCTGGACTTTCAACTAGTTGGTCTACTTTGTTGTAGATAAAGAAGAATTTCTGAAAAGTTTGCTGTGTTTGCTTGACAAATGAGGACGGTAAAATAAGAACCGTGCTTCCAGAAGCAGAGCTGGGGAATCATGTGAGCGGGGGAGGGAGAAAGGGAAAAGCAGCAAGGGAGTGAGCACAATCAGAGTCCAGGGGAATCATAAGGGAAAACCTGAGCTTTGTCTGGAAAAAGAAAGAAAAACGAGAACGACTTGATCGAATTGCGGGGCTGGGATGCCGTCTATCCCTCAGCTTCTTCCTTGACATGCTTATTGCTGACAGTAGCTCACAAAGTTGAGGTACTTGGAGGAGCTCTCTAACTGATCACCAGGTATTTTTTGGACCATCACCTTCCAGATTCCTCCTGACAGCTTCGTGCTTTGTGTGTGCATGTGCTAACAGGCCTCATGTTCAAGTTCTCAATCAGTTCTCTTTGCCCAGATGATGATTCTTTGCTAAGACTGTCTTATTCCCCTAAATCTCCTTCTGTGGCAGAATTTGGCTAACCTCACCATTTATACTTTTGTCTGTCTGTCTCTCTCATGCCTCTCACTGTCTGTCCCTCTTAATCTCTTTGGCAGACCCAGGCATTAGATTATACTGACTTAGACTAAATTCACTTTGTTTTACATAAAGTTTTCTTTAGTACTACAGATGTGCCAAGATAAAGACTTTGTAAATAGATCACTCTACTAATAAAATTGCCTTTATTTCTCCCATTTCATTGATGTTTTCCCCTCTACTGGTACGTCTCATCAGTGTAGGAACATACTGGAATACAGTGCAACTTACCCAGCCTCAGAAGAGCTCTAGAGAGAAAAATTTGGTCCCAGTTCTCTATATCCTTCCGTTTCTCCATTCTGTTCTAGAATAAAATTCCTCAAAATAGTTGACTGTGCATACTGTTTTCATTACATTTCTTCCCATTCTGTTTTGACCCCAATCCAGTCCATAACCCTCCTGAGGAAGGCACTCCTGCAAGGCCACCAGTGCCCTCCACACCAGCCATTCTTGACACAGAAGACAGCTGCATCATCCTGAGCCTGTCTGTCATCAGTGATTGAAAGAGCTGACCCTTCTTCTTGAGATACACTCTTCTCTTGTTCCTGGAAACTGTTTGGTTCCTCTCTTACCCAGTAATGAGCATTTTTGTTTTTGTTTTTGTTTTTGTTTTTTTTTGTTTTGTGTGTGTGTGTGTGTGTGTGTGTGTGTGTGTGTGTGTGTGTTTTAGCAGTTTTAAGAGCTCTGTGACCTGTAAACATTGAAACATCACCCAGAATTCTTTTTTTCCCCTCAGGTTTACTTCAGATGATTCTGAAAGAATTCTGAAGAAGGGAGTCTTGAGTCAGGCAGGTCTGCAGTTCTGTGGGGAAGATCTCCCTCTCCTTCCCCATGTGATTGAGGTTTAATGTACCAGAAGCAAAGTTGGGTCCCAATATGTTCTGAGGGGATCCAGTGTGTGGATCTTCATAGATGCCAGTTTATCCTTGCCCTTCCATGCTTTATGTCCAGATGTTCTGGCCAACGGCTACCCCTGAGACAAACGGACACTGAAGCTCACCGTCAGATACAAAGGTAATGGTCTTGCATCATCGATCCCTTAACAGCATCCACAGTTGTGTGAGATCAATTATTATATGTTTTTATAATAAGTCTCTTGATTCTGCATCATTTGTAGTGGTCCTACTTCCCTGCTTGAACCCTGAAAATTATACTCTGCTCTATTTTTCCCTGTAAGAGCTAGCCCCACTTGACATGGTAAATGCTTACTGGTTTATTTGCCGACTCCATGGAGTAGAAGATAAGCTCAATGGGGTTAGGAGTTTGGTTTGTTTTACTCCAGGCCACATCTATAGCATGCATAATTTTGCCTGACTCATACAAGTACTAAATACATATTTATTTTGTAAATGAATGAATAAATAATAATGACCTATTTTGCCAGGGATTTTTTGGTTAACCAGAATATCAATTATGTAGAAGAGCAGCAATCTGCGCAGAGGAAACTGTTTGACGTCCAGCTTAGAAATAGTAGCATTAAGGGACGCCTGGGTGGCTCAGTTGGTTGGACGACTGCCTTCGGCTCAGGTCATGATCCTGGAGTCCTGGGATCAAGTCCCGCATCGGGCTCCCAGCTCCACGGGGAATCTGCTTCTCTCTCTGACCTTCTCCTCGCTCATGTTCTCTCTCACTGTCTCTCTCTCAAATAAATAAATAAATAAATAATAAAAAAAAGAAATAGTAGCATTAATAGAGTAAGACCCTCAAGAAGTAAAAGGCAGAGGACGAGGATTTTTTTTTTTCTACAAATAGTTTAAATAAGTTACAGTCCAATTCTGTACATTACCAGGCTCTTGTCATCACAACTGGGCATGTCCTCTGAATACAACCTGTGTAGTTTTGTCAATGGCTAAGGACTAATCAACACTGGTTTTCAGGCAGTGACTGAAATTACTAGAAAGGAAAAGAGCCTGTCAATTATGTAGTTATGTTTCACTTCAGAAATGCTATATAGGTGCAAGCAGACATTTGGCAAAATAGTTCAATAAGAAACAAGACGGGCCATTACAGGCATATAGTTTTGTTTTGTTTTTTTTCTCCTTCTCTGTGGAACTGTGGGTTCTGCTGGAAATTTGCTTGTTTTGGGAGATCAATCTTCTTCTCAAAAAGACAGTGGTGCTACTAATTAAAAAAAGAAGAGGCAACCGAGGTGGGATCATGCTAAACCAGAGTTGTTAAATCTGAGTTCTTGTACGGAAAGCTTCCCCAGTGGTTCTCTAAGCTGTCACCATTTTAGTGCATTGAAGGAAACATGCTCCAAGATTTGTGTTAGTGTTGGCAAAGAAATGAACTAATTTTAATTCTCAACTCCTAAATCTGATATCAATCCAGGAACTTGCAGCTAAACTGAACTAAGTTTGCTGCACAGCCAACAATTGCATTACGAATACGACGTGAGAAGGTAGCAGTCTACCTGGGATCGATGGTAAAAGTGAAATCGAGAAGAAAAAATTAGTATAACTTTTTAAAAAGGTTAAAATCTTTTTAAAAGTCTGAGTCCTGGAAAGTCCTTAAAGGACTGCTAGATTTGTTTTCTCCAGTTGCCTAGCTGGCTATAAAACAAGATTGCTTCCTGCTAGTTCTGCCAAAATAAAAATTATTAAAATACTGTATTCCCCAGCTGCCAGTCAGAATCAAAGATACATGAAAGACGGTGTTTATTTGGACATGTGTACCTCTCCCACCATAGCACTCAAGTTAAAGGTCATGACACTTGAGATAGTTTCAGCAAAGTTTTTTTTTCAATCCGATTGCCGCACATCTTCCATCCTACTTATAATCCATAAAGTATGAGGACTCTCACAAAATGAAAATCCTTCTTAGCAATTTATTAGAAATGAATTTTTCTTCTGCCTATGACCAAAGATTTGAAGGTCTTTTGTTTTAGTCACTGTGATATTGAAAGTAAGATAAATGGCTGATTTTGGAAGTAGTAAGAATTGTAAAAATCTGAATTCTGTTAGAGATGATTGCCTCAAAGAAGAGGATACTTTCGGGGAACAAGGAAAAGATCCAACTGATTTTTCCACTGCAAAGAGGGGAAGGATTCAAATAGATCTTGAGTGAGAAAGAAAAGATAAAAGCTCTGCAATTTGGTGCTGGAAAAAAGCCCCAATTCTCACTTCACTAGCTTGATTCTTTTTTCTTTTCTTTTCTTTTCTTCTTTTTTTTAATAGCTAGGTTTTAAAGATACCTTTTTAAATTCTAATTGTAAAGAGTTTCTTAAATTTCTGATGGTGTTACCTTGTGACCCAAGATGTTGCTGTTGTTTTTAAAAACAAAAACAAAATCTATCCCTGTTTTTATTGCTGCTATCTTTTAGATTATCCCAGAACTTGAATTTGCCAATAGAGGGCAATAGTCAAACTAAGATAGACTGCATCTATCATTTTTGCAACTTCTAATGAGGTAAAAGGACACATAGAATCCTCATCTGCTTTTATGGATATCGCTGTGTAATTGCTGTGTAATTATGGTACACAACAGCTTCAGAAAATTATCTTTCAAGAAAACAGCTGGTTCTCTTTAACAAACCGGGATGAAATCTCATCAATTAAAAAAAAATCCCAGGAAAATTTCCAAAAATACATGATGATAATAAACAAGCAACAAAAAACGAAATAACATAAAAATTTTAAATGGATAAATCAGAGCTGCTGATACGAAAAATAAGAGAAACACACAAACATAAGAAATTACGAAGGTAGGAGGTACTTCTGATGTATTGTTTGATATTGTAGTATAAACAGACTTCTTGGAAAGATTTTCAAATAGGTTTTTCTATTTTCTTTTCATTTATTTGTGTAATTATGTAAATGCATGAGTATATCTACTGCATGTATGAGATACAAGGTGAACATGAGTCTAAAGTACAGGAGTTTTGTAACCAGTGCTTAGGAAAAATTACAAAACAATTAGCTTTGGGCATTTAACACTATACATCTATAAGTTTCTTAAACTTTTAAACATGCCTATAATCCAATATAAGAGTGCCTTCAATAAAATGCTAATCAAAAAAAAAAAATCAGAAGGTAACCAAGATGTCATCAAATGAGCCCATAACTCACTTTGACAAGTGACTTATTTATATACTATCTAAAAAGTTGTGGTTTATTAAAAGTGAAAAATACAAAGTAATATTTAAATCTTCTCCTCCAGTTGATATTTTCAGGTGGTCATTTAAATTTAGAGTGCAATGAGAGTATGAAAAATAATCGGTGTTTTCATACAGTAGCCTGTTGTGGAACAGTATCCTAGCATTGTAGGCAAGTACAACTTACGACCCTTAGATTTAGAAGCTATTGGGATTAACAATGACCATTAACTGAGGGTATGCCATTTAAAGAATTAGACCCAGTGTGGTTAAAATTAAAATAGGACATTAAAAACACAAATATAGTTATATACACATCTATAGTATATCTAGGTTTAGATGATATGTATATGTTTGAAAAACAATACTTAAGTATTTTTAATTGTGTAGATGAATTTGAATATCTAGCAATATTGTTCTTAGCCCATAATTTTCCAGGTGTGTTTCCTTCAACATTATTACCCTATTCTCAGAGTACTTGTTTGTTCCCGGTCTGGCCCCACCCAAAACAGAGTGAACCACGCTTTCCAGGGTTGGGCTTCAGCAATGTGGGCTTAAACAAACATTCTAGGTGATTCTGTTGCATGTTAAATTTTGAGAACCACTTCTCTTGATGAATACAAGTTATTTTCACGAGTATTGTAGTTTGGACAATATGAACCTCTTTTATCTCCTAGGCTTCTTTTCAAGCAAGTTCTACATTGAAATATATGTAGTTCAGGTAGAGTAAAGATAATCTTTTCATGTAAATTGCTTCTTAACTACTATTAACTGGACTTTTTTAAAAACCAGGCATATTTTTTACAGATACTTTCTCAAATTACCAGTGCAATTTCAGCTTTATGAGTTGCTGAAATTGTGTAATTCTGCAAAAACTTGGAAAACTGGGAACCAAAATGGTTAAAAATAATTGACAAATATCAAAAAGCAATTTGACATCAAACTTAATGTGAAATCTAAATCTCTTAACATCTACATTAAAGTTTTGTCAGGTTAGGGCTTCTGGGTGGCTCAGTTGATTGGGCGATTGCCTTCAGTTCAGGTCACGATCCTGGAGCCGCGGAATCAAGTTCCATGTCGGGCTCCCTGCTTGGCAGGGAGTCTGCTTCTCCCGCTGACCTTTCTCCACTCATGTTCTCTCTATCTCATTCTCTCTCTCTTAAATAAATAAGTAAAATCTTTAAAAATAAATAAAATCTTTTAAAAAAAAAAGTTTTGTCACGTTAGTTTGTAGGCTATTGTCTTTAATTTTCTGTCAGTGATGGAATAAGTGTCAATACCTCATGAGATGTTTAAACAACTCAACAGTTGGGGCAGTGACACAGCCTCCTGAGCAATTTCCAATCCTGGGACACCCAGTATACTTACCCACCAACAACACATCCCCCTTGATTGTGTGGTTAGTCAGCTTTTCTAAGAGCTATCATTGGACCCTGCCAGGAGATGTTTTTGTCATTGCAGGGAGGAAAATGTGAAATTGAAGCACACTTCTAGACTTTTCTTAGTTATTAATATACCCTTCTGAAACAAATGTATTTTTCTTTGGCTGACTTGTTTGCATTCCTGCTGTGAACTTCTTGAATTTAAGGGTTAGCCTTTCTGATTTGGTGTGCGTGCACCTGTGTGTGCATGTATCTGTGTCTGCATTTTCCCACCATCTCCAAAGCTAACCACAGCACCTGGCACGTGATAGGTGGACAACACTGGTGTCAGAAACAAAATGATTAAGTGGGGGAACTCCGTAATACTCATTTTTGCAAATTAACTTTGTAATGAAAAGTAATGCTTTTCATATAAAATTTGCACATACTTTGTGATAATGTAATAAAAATATAATCTGTACATATTGTTCTAATTTCTTTGTAACCTATTAGCTCAATGCTTGTTAACTGCACTTTCAGTTTAGAAGCATTCACCACAATTACCAGGGAGACCATAATTGCTCTGGGCCACCTAAGCTTTATAGGATATAAAAGGCCGTGATGCCCTTTATTAACAGTTACTGTTGTTGAGCTCTTGAAGTCCAACACTTCAATTTCCAGCCACGGATCTCCGGTATCTTTTCTGTGTGTCCATAAACTAGCCTTCCAGGATATCACATGATGTCACTTGGCTTTTCTTTTGCTCTGATTTTCAGCATAAAGAATCTTGCATGTTCATAATATACCTGAAAAAGCCACAGATTCAGCTCACTGCAGCCAGGAAAGAATATTGTTTGCTTTTTCTTCATGTCCAGCTGATAGCAGCACCATCTTAATCTATTCATTCTGCTAATGAATATGCATCAGACCCCAATAAGCAATCTATCCTTTATTCCCCAGGAGCAGTATAGTTGGCTTTTTGATACTCTTTTCTTTCTTATTAACCTATAATGTATTATTTGTTTCGGGGGGGCTCCTAGATATTCTTAATCTTGATGGCTGTTCCTCAGATTTTTCTATAAACCTATCCCTGCGAGCAGAGGCAAAAAAAAAAAAATGCTTAAAAGTTCTTTACATTTCTGTTTCATCTTTAAAATCTGTGCATATGTGTATTCTATTCCATAATGGAACAGTGTTTTAACATGTTTATATTACTTTAGGTGAAAACTTTTATTCCAGAAATTTGTACTATATACCTTCTGTACTCTTTTTAATACCACCAAGCACACTTATCTAATCTTGTAAGTACTCACGGACAGTTAAAGAAATTTAGCCTTACTTAAATTGTAGTGGAAGAGCTTATTTTCTTTCTCTTCATGTATTGGAAACTGCTATATTAGAAGTTAACTATATATCAATGAAAACTTAGGTGTGGGAAAATCTAAATGGTAAATACTTAGTGACAATCAGAATTGGTCCCCAACAATGATTGTTTATCTTCAGAAATAGCAATTCTCAATAATTAAGAAGCTATTTCTTCAGGGAGAGACTTCCAAACTGGCTTTAATTATAGGCCCTCAATGTATACTCAGATTTGTCTGAATTTCAAAGTAACATTAACTTAGACTCTTAAAGAGGAATTCCCAAAATACCGAGGTCCCATCTTAAGGCTATGACTTCCCAGCTTTGGATGCCTGTAGACCTTGACTATGAATGTAGGACGTTGTGAACTTGATCAGTCATTACACTTGATGAACTTAAGTTGGCTACCTGATCATAAAGCCGTGAACATCAAAGCAAACTTGTTTTGTTAAACTTGAGTTTTTAATAAGACCTGTGATAGTTGACATTTATTAAGATTGGCCAAAATGCTGCTTCAGTGCATACATGACTAATTCCACTTTAAAAAGTAGATTTATAAAAAGTAGATTTAATCACATAAAGTATTTTAGTACTTAAGTAACTAGTAACAGAATGAGTATGCATTCAAACAAATGTACTATGTAGTACAAACAGTAATAACATAAATTAATAAACCATAATCATTCTAAGAAACTACAATATTATTCAGAAACCCTATGAGAAATTGGTCAAATGACAGGATTTTATCCATATTAGATGGGCAAAAGAACATGGTCATGTATTATAACTTGTTGCATAATACTGGGAAGAGTTTGAGAGATTTCTGAGAAACAGGTAGGCATTGCTATAACCTTACATATCCTTTCTGAGAATGGAAGTTAACAGAAATATTAAGTGGATAAATATTTAATTCTTGTCTAGGGGATAAGATAAATTAACTAGAATGATAGCCATAAGAAAATGCACTTGGAATGATGCACAACCATGGTTAATATCACATAAGGGAATATAAGCAAATGGTTTAATTGAACCAAAAAAAATAAAATTGCATCAAAGTTCACAGTTCTACAATGTCTAAACCAAAGTCAACTTTTATTGATATTTAAAGCAGTGAAACCACTTTCATCGATCAATTTTGTGCGGTAGATGATGCAGTATGAGAGACACATCTATAATGTTCTGTACAAAGCCTTACAAGCACTGTTAGCAATATATTAAAAAGTAATGTTGATGTCCCAAACAAATTTTAACTGCTAGTTAAATTTCAAAATGAATACTTTGAGTTTCTGAACTTGACTGTGGATTTAATAGTAGAAACAGAACTTGTTTTCCTAAACATTGACTCTGTGACTCTTGTATTGGATAAGTTCCTTTTGTTATAGAGTATTAGAAGTAAAATTTGTCAGTACCATTGAACCAACATTTGAATTCCATGTGTGTGTAAAAGATGACTGAATTACTTATCTTGAGGATTTAAAGAAATACCCAACATAGCCTTCTTGGATTAAATTTAAAAGGGAAGTTACAAGGTGCATGACCAAAAGGAATATGTATAAAATTAGATAAGAATGCATACATTATGCCAAAACAAATAAATGAGAGTAAATGCTAGAAAGTTTGCTAATTATAACTCCTGAAATTAGGAATAATAACACTGAGTTAGAATCTAGTTTTACAGCAGGGAAATAAAAGGCATAACCAGATTGCTTTGCAATCCATTTTATCCAACTTCTGTAGAGTTGCTAGATTGGTATAATTTTGATTCTGTATAGCAGACATAAAATCACAAAATGTTTCTCACCTCCAAACAATTACAACTTCAAAAGCATTATGCTAATAGTACAAAACCTGGGAATCCCAACAAAGTGGGGGAAAAAAAGGCTGAAAATCGTGGTTAACTGTTAGTTGTATTATCATTTATTTGAAGGTAATCATACTTACAATGGCAAAATGTGGAGGCATAAGTTTTACAGAAGAGATGTTTAACATTTGCCACTGAAACATCCATCACAATTCAAACAGAACTTTGTTGTTTCAGCACCTGTGGAGACTGGGTTTCCTCCTAACACTCTTGACAATTTCTTAAGATTTAGGTGATTTTATGAAAGAATATACTGTTGGCTTCATTCATTCACTCTTTTTGAATGTGGCTTCATAAAGGAAGAAACCTCCTTTCATCCAGTATGGCATTAGAAGAACAGCTTATCTCTTCATATTACTTCAGCTCGTTTAGTCTAGTTGTTGCATGAGTACCTCAGATCAAACTGCTGTCCCGCTCCTGAGGTTCATCTCCACGAGGTACCCATTCAAAAAGAATCACAAATCACATTGCAACTCCCATGATTAAAAATAAAACCATTAGGGAAATCTACTGAAAAGTAAAAATATATATATATTTTTAACATGAAGGAAAGTTCTGGAAGAAACAAGGGAGAAGGAGGGGGAAGGAAGGAGAGAAAAAGTTACAAATACTTCAGTTTTTCTCTTTATCTATTCCCATACCCAGTATGTTTTGTGAGCCAAGTTTAGTCCTGTATATACACTTTCTCAGTTGTTCACTTTCAGTCCTTCTTATACTTGTCTCTACTAATCTTTGTACTTTGTCTTTTTTTTTCACACTTAAATTTCACATCATTCCCATGGAAGTTAATGTCTCTCCACCATCTGAGAAGGACTTTTGCAGCCAAAGAGAAGTATAGTTGGAGGACAAGGAAATGAAAAGGAGAAGCTGGAGTGTACAGAGCACACAGGGCCATTGGATTTTTTTAAAGGCACTGGGTTTACAGAAGGCCTTTCTGCAGGAGTGAACCTTGCAGTCTGCTCTTGTAGTAAATCTCTAGATCAGACTTTTTCTCCCATTTCCTCAGGCTTCAACTCTGCAGATGTCCTTACTGGTGAAATGTGCCACCATGAATAATCCTTACATTGTGGTTTCTCCCAGTTGGCACACTGGGATTCTGACTTTCTTCCTGCCAAAGACAATAAAGGAATCTAATGCTTATTATTGTGGTAGGTGAAGTGGGCTCATGAGGGGAAGTTCAACTTTTTGTATCACTTCAAATCCAATTTTTACATGCTTTCCTTTAGGTTTAACCATAAATGTTCACAGTCACGGAGACTGTGACACCTACTGTGTTGTAAGCACAGTACTGTGCATTTTATATAATTATCACCTCTAAGCCCAGGTCTGTAAAATTGCAGATATTTTCAACTCACTGTTGTATCTTGCACTTTCAGATTTTCATCTGCCAAGAGCTTATACACACCACCCATTTTTACCTTTATCTGTCCTTCTTGCCTTTTTTTTCCCCTGCAGATACCTTAGGTTTCCTCAGTACTTGATAAGTCAGTGAAGTGTCTTCTCATTCAAAATGCCATAGCCAAGTGATCTACCAAAAGCTCATTTGTGGTAACTGATGTATCAGTGTTATCACTTAATTCAATGCATAGAGCTGAAATTTTGGTTTAATAGCTAAGTAAATTTCCCACATTTAGTGTAGGACAGTAGTGGTTTCTCAAAGTTCTGCAATTACAAAATGGACAAAATAAAGGCACAGTCCTTACAGGGTGTGAGTTTTCTGATGGAAATAGAGCAAAAAAAGACAACATATTAAGTCAGCTTTATGATCGTTGGTAAATATTGACACATAAAATAAAAACAGAATGAATGAAAAGAAATTACCCATCTTAATGTAATGAAGACATTTTCTTCATTTTAGGAATATATGAGAAAAAAAATCAAGCATCAAAAATAAGACTGTGAAGAGCCAACAGGCATTGTAGAGTAGGCGAAGTGCAACATTGTTACCCATTGTGGAAGACAAAAATTCCTTTCATCTCTCTGTTGCTTGAAAGGCATAAGGCCAGAGTAGTGGGTAAATACAGTCCAGGTAATTCAATCTTAAGGACAGACTATTGTATAACGTTTGTGTGCATGTGTGTGTGTGTGTGTGTCTGTCTTATGGACTGTACAAAGTACCACCCAGGTTAAAAAAAAAAAAGAGCATTTTCTCTCTTGTCACTTCACAAAGGATTAGAAAAACTTTATGTCCTAGTTTTATAGAATTACTTTTTCAGGCTGTGTGTGGAATATAAGTATTTTAAAAGATGTTCTAATTTGATCGATTATTTTAAAAGTACTTGTAAACTCGGTTGTAAGCGTTTTCAGTGCTTTAAGGGTGACAGTTTATGATCGAAAAGGACTTTAGGGAGATTATATTATAGGATGAACAGCTTTCCTCTTGGCTCCAAAAATAGGAAAAAGTTATTTTTTACTCCCCTGGTTCTGTTTTAGTTCTTGTCAGTTACTATTCTCTTCATTATTAACATCAGGGTCATAGAAGGAAATCTGTGTGAATGATTTAATAGGTGAAGATACAAAAGCACAGGTTTTCAATATAGTTAGAGAAATCACTCCACAGAAGGAATGCCTAGAAACAAAAATAATTTTAAGAAGCATTTTAGAATTTTAAGAAGCATTTCTTTTTTTTTTTAAGAAGCATTTCTTAAAGGTTTGACCTTACTTATTCCAAGTTTAAGTTTCAAACTTAAAAAGAAATACATGTACTCTTCTATTTCTTTAATGTTCTTAAATACCTGGATGTATTAGAATATAAAACAATCTTACTACGCTTGAAAGTTAAATACAAAGAAATCACAATTGTGCTATGTCACTAAAAAAAGGGTTGAATGGTTGACTCCCATTAAAGAGAGGATCGAATGCATTTCCTTTATTTTTGTTTGTAAAGATTTTTATTATAGAAAGCACTCATGAATGAGCAGGGGGAGGGGCAGAGGGAGTGGAAGAAAGAACCTCAAGCCAACTGTGCTGAGTGCAGAGCCCCATGTGGGGCTCAATCTCACCACCCTGAGATCATGAACTGAGCCAGAAGAGTTGGGTACTCAACTGCCTGACCCACTGATGCACCCTTTCTCCTTTATTTTTAAAACATGATTCATTAGAAGCTGTAACAATTTAGTAACAGTTTTGTGGAGAAAGTGTAATAGATGAACATAAATTGGTGGATCTGGATTTCAGAAATATTAAACTATAAATACATATAATATAGATTATAGTCATAAATGTATACCTAGACACACCCATGTATGCATATGTGTATATATCTGTGTGGGTGTGTGTATATACATATACATACACATGTGTGTAAAATCATCTTATAGAATCTCTCACTTGTTATCCTGGGTGCCGGCCCCCTTAGGAAGGGAGGAGAAATACTGCTTAGTATGAGGTTTCTGCAGGTATGGTTCATACAGTTTCAAATGTCAAGCACACAGGTATCCTGTCTGGGACAGTTACATCACTGGCTGTTTGAAAGAATACGGTGAGTAACATAATGTTTAGCATTAATAACACGTTTCCATCTGGAAAAACATTTAAAGTAATGGGGTGCCTGGGTGCCTCAGATCATGATCACAAATTCTTGGGATTTAGCCCCATATCAGGCTCCCGACTTAGCAGGAAGTCTGCTTGTCCCTCTGCACCTGCCCCACTCATTTTCTCTTTCTCTCAAATAAAAACTGTAAAAAAAAAAAAAAAAAAATCATGTCTTAAAAATACTTCTCAACCTGGCAGCTTTCTTTCTGTATCTGTATGATCTATGAAAGTTATTCTCACAGTGGAATATTGGCTTCTGCATGAACCCATTTGAATCCTTTTTTATTTAATGTGCTGGTGATGCTTGAATTTGTTCTATAGCCATCAATGTCTCCACTGTATGAGGTACTTTATCTAATACCCAAAGATTCAAAGTCTTACCTCTTCCTAAAGCTTGCAATATCCAGCAACTGCCTCTTAGTTGAGGGATCCTTATGAAATCAGTGGGTTAGTTGCTTAATGGCTTCACTACAATTGGAGATAAATTCGTATTACCAAATAAGGCTAATGACTATGTCAAGGTGTTTTTCCATTCAGGAGCAGTCTCTCCAACCTATCATGGTTATTATCCTGTCTTTTGTTAATCAACTCAAAAAAGCCCTTTCGGGTTTGTAACTACTTCTACTGTACACTGATTTATACTGTATATAATCTTTCTCTGAAAGCGTGAGGATTTTGCCTTGTGGATATGCCAGCTTCACAGAAATGTTCTGTGAAAGTTTAGCTTTTTCAGGATTTTTATACGAGTCAAAGCTGAGCAAACCAATACAGACAATCCTGCTTGCCAAAGGGGTTGGGGACAGTGAGACCTATTGAAAACAAGGCAACCATTTACTTAATAATTATGGTGTCCTCAAAAAATTAGAAAATTATGTCAATGAAACAATTCAGTTCATGGATACTATTCTACTGTGGTCTATAAGACAACTTTTAAGACTTAATCTCTTTAAAATATAAAATATAAAATTATAAAATTATATTTATATTTTTATTTTAAATAAAATTTAATAAATAAGAACAAAATATTTTATTTTTAAATATAAAATTATATTTTATATTTATAAATAAAAATGAAATTATAAAATATAAGCTGAAAAATGCAAAGCAAACAATCAGAAATTTAAATGCAAAAATAATTTACAATGTACCTATATCTATTGAGGCTAATAGCTTCTAATATTTAAGAGCTAAACAGAAGAAATGTGAAGAAAACTGAAAGTTCTTGAAAGTTGAAGAATAATGATTTAGCCATCTGGTATAATTTCTTCAGATGATATATAAAATTAGCATATCTAATAAACTATATAAAGGGGAAAATTTTACTTAGATGATGTAAATATTCTTCATTAATTCAGGTTAAGTATTTGGTATCGCAGACCAGGAACTATAGCTTTATTACCTACATAATGCATTTGGGGATCTTGCTAAACTGTTAGTTCCAATAATATTCTTCAGCAGGAATATTCTTGAGGTTAACTTTGCTTTGTGAAGAGATACTTCCTTTCCATTATTTTAAATTGTTGATTTTCAATATTAGTGGATGTATTTCTTCAGGAAGACAGAATCATTGGTGTGTGTGTGTGTCTAGCAACACTATAAGAAAAACACTGATTGTATTTTACCATTTTCTATAGTGTAAATACTTGTACCACAGATAATTTTAGGCTAAGGTTGTGAACAGTTGGGAAGAGCTGTACACAGTTTGCTCTCAGAAGCTAGTACTAGTTATTTTCATAACACCATTGGATCTGAGTGATCTTCCCATATTATAGGAATGTCAACACTTTAAAAAATTGAATTTAAGAGTCCAAAAACACTTAGAAAACAAGTTAATCCTCAGTTTTATAATCAAAATTAGTACTTGATGCCCTTCTATTTTTATAGCTCCTTTTAATATATAATAGTAGGAATTTTAATAATAATCATCTGCCAGCCACAGTAAACTGAAGAACTCCAAGAAAAGGACTTCGTATGTCAGGTAGACATGGTGTCCCCAGTAACTACAAAAACAGCTAGCACACAGTGGGTTCTCCTTTAATGCTGTAAATGAATGTCAACATTTTGAAGTTATAATGTTACCTATTTGGTTGTAAGTTAAATTAATAAGTGTTCATTTATAAACAACTAAAAATTTGATTTAAAAAAAATATTGGTGATAAAGATCTGGGTACATAAATAATTTGTTACTAAACAATATAAACACAACTCAATGCAGACACCAGCTGCCTAACTTGCTTACACCAAGCCTCACCCCTCTGTGCTCTGGCAGCATTGCCCTTGTCAGTCAAGTTTGTCTCAGTCCCAGTCTAGTGGGCCACTTCCCCAGAAAACCAACACAAACACTTGCCCACACCACAACTTCCAATCAGAGAGTTCTGCAGGTCCTTGGTTCTGGTGGAGGTGGTGTTATGTCTCCTTTCACAAGCACAACAGAACACATCTAGTTAAAATAGGACACATTCAGGCCAGGGCCCAAACATTGCCCAAAGTAGCCAAGGAGAGCCCCTGAAGACAACCGGCCCAAAGGATAGAGCAACTACATCACAATAGCAAAGTACACACCACACATACCAGAGACACTCCCTAAAGTGCCATGCGATAGGTACCACATGATCTACTTATAAAGCCATTACTTTCAGGAGCAGGAGACATAGCAGACTTATCTAACACTTAAAAGAAGGCAGAGAGTTAACCAAAAGGCCAAGACTAAGGAATTCCTCCCAAGTGAAAGAACAAGAGTGAGCCACAGCCAGTGGTCTAGGTGAAACAGACATAAGTAATAGGACTACTAGAAAATTTAAAGCATCAATCATAAGGATACTCACTGGGCTTGAGAAAAGAATAGAGGACATCAGAAATCTTTAGCCACAGAGGTAAGAGGTAAAAAATCAGGATGAAGAATACAATAAACAAGATTGGAAACAGACTTGATACAATGAACAACAGACTGGAAGAAGAAAAGGAATGAATTAATGACCTCAAAGACAATAATGGAAAATAATGAAGTAGAACAAAAGAGAGAAGAATTATGCCACTCTCGAATAGACTTAGAGAACTCCATGACTCCATCATATGTAATAGCATTTGTATTCCGGGAGTCCCAGAAGAGGAAGAAGAGTGCAAACTGGGCAGAAAGTTTATTTGAGGAAATAACAGCTGAAAATTTCCCTAATCTGGGGAAAGAACCAGGCATCCAGATCGAGGAGGCACAGCGAACTCCCATCAAAATCAACAAAAGCAGGCCAACACCAAGACCTATTGTAGTGAAATTGGCAAAATATAGTGATAAAGAAGAAAACCTCAAAAGCATCAAAACAAAAGAAGTCTTTAACTTACAAGGGAAAACCCACAAGGTTAGCTGCAGATCTCTCAAATGAAACTTGGCATGACGTACTCAATGTGCTGACTGGGAAAAATCTGCAGCCGAGAATATTCTATCCAGAACAGCTATCCTTTGGAATAGAAAGATAAGGAGTTTCCCAGACAAACAAAAACTGAAAGAGTTTGTGACCACTAAAACAGCCCTGCAAGAAATATTAAAGGGGACTCTGAGTGGAAAGTAAAGACCAGAAGTGACAAAGCCAGGGAAGAATCAGAAAAAAATCTCCTGAAACAATGACAAAACAAATAATAAAATAGCCACAAATGTATATCAATAATTACTTTGAATATAAAGGGAATAAATTCTCCTATCAAAAGACATACAACTGAATGTGTCAGAATGAACAGAAAATAAGTTTCTGTTGAAAGGAAAAAAAAAAAAACTTTAAACCACAAGCCAATTTGTAAACCATCTGATACCTAATAATATTTTGATGGTAAAGTGCAGAAATCAAAAGTACTTGATAACTTTGAGATAAAGGAACAGAAGGGAAAAAAGGTGTGAAAATCATTTTTACTGCCACTTCAACATAAAATTTGAACTTAGGAAGTTTCTTAGCATTCAAATACAATATGAAACTTTATTTTTTTAGTTCTATCCTTTGTTTAAAATACCTAGTGTTTACCAGACATCTGTAACTATTCGAGGTGTGGATTCCACAGTGAAAAACAGAGCAGACTAATATTAAAGTAAATATAGTTTAATGGGAGAGAATGTAAATAAAAAAATGAGTAACACAAGCCCTGAAAAAAATAAGCAGGCTATAAAATCTATCCTGTGTATTTTGGACTGGATGATCAGGGCAGTTTTTCTAAAGGATGACACCTCAGGAAATTTGTCCAAAACATGAAGGGGTGTGGGAAGGCAAGGGGAGCAACAGGTATGAAGATCTTTAGTTTGGAG
Source organism: Lontra canadensis (assembly GCF_010015895.1). Lineage (NCBI taxonomy): Eukaryota > Metazoa > Chordata > Mammalia > Carnivora > Mustelidae > Lontra > Lontra canadensis. The sequence goes on along the minus strand of NW_022630996.1, from coordinate 53,186,538 downwards.
AGAATTGGTATAGTTCAGGGAGCAGTAAGATTCCCAGCAACTACCCAGAATACTGTAAGCAAGGTATGAGTGATGGGAATTAAAATGAAAGCGTATACTAGGTGTTATAGCTTAGTCTCCCATGGGCCATGTGAAGGAACTTTAATTTTATTGTAAACATTATAGGTAAACTTTGGAGACTTAAAAAGAGAAGAATGTTTTTAATCAAAATATCAATATTTGTTTATCAAACAAATGATTTTATCAAATCTGAACTAGAATGGTTCAAGATCTGTCTGATGCGGAAAATAGATTGTAGAGAAACATGTAAAACTTGGCATATTAGGAAACTAAAGTAGATGGAAGAGGATAAAGCTGTTGAGAGAGATCTTCACAAAGAGACATGAAGAAAAGAGAAGTCAAGAAAAAAATCCCAAGTTTGGTCTGAGCAGCTAAAAGAACAAGAGTGCTGTTTATGGAATTGGGGAGATTGGAGATGAAGTAGATTGTGTTGGATAGGTATTATGTGAATCCAAGATAAACGAGGAACTCAGGGCTAAAGATGGAGACTACTGACTCCGATATGGAAAGTATTTCTCTCCTTGAGGCTACATGAGATCACTAGTGAGGGAATGTAACTAGATGAGATAAGAATCCCCAGAACTAAGAATATAATGACTCTCCCCTTAGTGACCCAACTATTAGGAAGACCTAACAAAGGAGAAGTCAAAGTCAAGGAGGCAGAAGGAACCAAGAGTATAATTTACTAAAAACCAAGCATGAAAAAAGCTTGAAGGAGTAAATAAGCAACTGCATCTGTTAAGTAAGAGAAGAAACACAGATGGACTCTCAATTACATTGGAGCATTTCATTAGAGTAGTAGAGAAGAAAACCTAATAGGGATTGAACTACAGAGAAAGTGAAGGAAAACAAGAGACTAAAAGCAGTATGTAAAAGTCCTCTAAGGAATTTTGCTATCCAGGGCTATAGACAGGTGGACTGGAGCTAGAGAAGATTTAGGGAAGTTATATTTGTGGTTGTTGTTTCAGTAATGAGATATATTGAAGTATATAAAAAACTTGATGGGAATGATACCATTAGGACAGAAGTAAAGAAAATGCATAAATGGAAATCAATAAGTAGGCAAGGGAAATTAAACTTTGTACACAAGTGGCTAGATGTAGAAGCAGAAAGACTTCATTCCTTGAAACAAAAAGAAATTGGAAATGGAGGGGGAAAGATGAACTCAGTCTTTTCTGCTTGCTACTATTTTATCATTGGAAGAACCAGTGATAGCTATCATTTGACAGTGGGAAGAATTGATACGGAAGGCTGGAAGAAGGAAGTGTAAAATGGTCAACTCAAGGATTTAAGAGTAAATGATAACCAGTGTTGGGCCCTCTTAGGGACAGCTTAAGTGTGTGTGTGTATTGGCACTTTAAGTGTTCAGATGAAATAAAGGATGATATTTAAACCCTATAAGGAGGGGTCCTTTTTAATCATGGTATGTTAAATTATTTGTTAAATATTTTGACTACTACTCTGGATATAGACAAATTACAGTTAAATGGTTATACCTTCGTTTGGATCTAACTAGAAAGATATGGTTGAGGTAGAATTGGTGAAACTTTTGTAAGGGAATTAAAGTGCATGATTTTATTTAGTAATGGACATAGAATCTAAGCCCAAGAAAGAAAGGAAATGAAATAATAAATAGTGGGGGTGGGGGATGTGGATAAATTATGGTTTCCTATGTTGTCAGTTATTAGAAAGGGATTGGTGTAGCTACTTTGTAACAAAAATTAATTCCAACCAGGTATGCACAACCGTTTAAATTAGTACTTTGCTCTGTAACCCTTAAACAATGGAATCTTTTTTTTTTTTTATCTTAAACCTCTTAAATTTGGGCAGTCCTTGTGATGAGTCTTGACTAATACAATGCAGTAGAAGGGACATTGTGTGACTTGTGCCTAGGCCCCAAGTTATCTGGCAGCTTCTGCATTTGCACTCTCAAAACACTGCTGCTAATGTAGAAAAGTCAGTGGTGGCCATCTAGAGGGTTAGAGATCATACATAGAGAGGGAACCAGCTGACAGCCAACATTAACCTCCAGACAATTGCCAACACGTAGAATCATGACCTATTAAATTACTGGAAACCATTTTATCTTTGAGTGTTTTGTCACATAGCAATATACAAAGGTTACAGGTACATTAGTGTATAGGAGATAGAAAAATAAAAAGATAATGAATTGTGTTAATTACTGTTTAAATTCAGTTCAAGCCCCATCGCAATACTGTTAGATTACGACTAAATTGTATAAATGATATCTTTAAGGAAAAAATAAATTTAAAAAAACCACAGTGTAATGCTGACTTTAAATTTAACTTGCATGAAATAAGAGGGAAGAGAAAACAGTTACTATCTAAAAACATATACATGGAAGACTGAAGCTTGTTATTTTATTTTTATCAATGGTCAAAGAACAGAGAGGAGATGATTGACATATGGTCCTTAGATTGATCAATATGGTCAAATACTCAAGCGCTGAAACCACTCCATCCTCTCAAAGCTCCTGCATAAGTTGGCACTTTCAGCAAAATGGGTCATAAGTAGTGCCTTGATGACTTATGTTATGGATTCCTAGCAACCTGTATGCCATTGATAAGAGTTCATGACAAAAACCTAAATACATGACAAAACCTAGCTCAACTCCTATTGTTGAGTGTGTGTTTCTGGGGACCATTCTGGACACCAATTTCTGGATTATACAGATTAGTTGGGAGACTGGAACCATACCAGTTACCTGGACAGAGAAAAATGAATGTAAGGTAGTTATTAACTAGTTAATTAAAATGTTCAAAAGTAATACCTAAGTAATAATGCCTAAGTAACAATACCTAAAGTATAAATGTAGACAGGGAGCAGCAAATACCTTTGGAGTTAAAATAAAATGAACACAGTGTAACTATTCAAACTCTGAAGAGAGGGCTCTAAGAAGCTGATACTCCAACTTCTGAGGAAGAGTTTGTGCACAGCTAGTGTTGGAATCTCCGAGCTTGAGTATCTCTTAAACCTGGAATCCTGACCACCAAAGGTAGGATGCCGAGTTAATCAGTGTTTCAGTCTGTGCGAATGAATCCCCATGAAGTTGATTAAGCAAGGGCTAGAAAAACTTCAAACCAGATAGAGCTGCTGGCATAGACACAACTGCTTCTGCTGGAGTAAAGACACATTGCTGGGTGACCCAGGGAACACAGGCCTATAGTAAACCCACAGGATGCAGCAAAAACCGGAACCAGGGCGTCCCTTTTCCAGGCTAATCTTTCTCTAGAACACCTTCCTAAAGGAACCAATCATTCAACTCACTGACAGAGCTGCAGTGTGTTTCCCAGATGACGAGTTCAAGTATCACAAAATGTTCCAGAAGGAGAAGTTGAGAGATGAGAGACAATAACTTAGTAACTGGAATAAAACCCAGAGAAAAACAGGAAGGAAATCAGGGTGGAGAAGACAAATCTAAGGGTCCAGGAACAATATTAATAGGACTTCAATGGGATAATCCCTTCACTTTGGGTCTTTGCCTAGGGTACACAAGCAGAAACAACAGAAAGATCATTTACTATAGGGACTGGGTCTCCATCTATAAAACTGAATTAAGTTAAATTCATATTGCTACATATGAAAAGGCAGATAGAAATTGTAACAAGATATCCTCATAGCTGTTACTTCTGTAAATAATTATAGTATCTTCTAGGTAACAACCTGAACATGACTAGTAACTGGTAAAAAGGATATAAAAGGTACTGTTAGAAGTCAATAATACAAAGACAAGCCACACAATTTTTTTTTTTAAATGGCCTGTGCATTGCCAGTAAGAACAGGGAAGGGTGTTGAACATTTTAGTTAAGAGACACCACCCACAATATCCAAACAACTTATGTAATACAAAATTCACGCATGCTCATAGGATCACATAATAGACATAATACAAGGAAACTGAACAAACTACTTTGATCACACAGCATGGACACATCTAACAAAAGGTTAAGTGAAACATGTCAGGCACGATTCCACTTATGGGAATTTCAGGAACTGTGAAAACTTGACAGAAATAATGGAAGTGGAGATAAGGATTACCTTGTCCGTGAGGTAGAGGAGCTGATGGGCTAAGTGTGGTTTGGGAGGCAGCATGGAGGGAGAGAACACTTCTGGAGTACAGGATGAGTTCTCTTGTCAGTTTTGGTGATTGTTCCAGAGCCTTGTTTACTCATGCAACTTAGTCTATGTGCCCGCTGTTTACACATCTATATTGGTTATATCTTATTTTACTTTTTAAAGAAAGTTGAGTTGAGGAGACTGGGGTGGCATCTAGAGAACTATAGTGGGTATACACATCTTAATACAAAATGAGATTAAACCATGCCACAAAGCCCTCCTCGCTTCAGCCAGCCCTTCACTTGGCATATCTGGGCAATTGGTTAGATTACTGAACAACATGGGCATATTTGAGTCCTGAGGTGACTGGTACTCCAGAAAAGCCAGGTGATCAAGGTAAAGAATTGGCATAGTCTGGGACTTCTTGATTTTGAGGCTCAAGGTGAGAGCCCTGAGTTTAAAAAAAAAAAAAAAAAGGATGGCCTTTCCATTTTCCAAAATACCAGGCAGGAGCTGTTCTAAAAGCAGTGACCAAGTGAGACACTTGGACCATAGAGTGGGCCAGTGATACCCCATCACTAATCTTTCAATCAATGTTTTCTCATTTAAGTTGTATACTTACCTGCAACACTCTTAGTAGACTGGTTGGACCCTTGGTGGTTGATGTATTTCATAAGAAGGTGAAGTAAAGAAAGTTCAGATGAGGAGTCAATTTGCTATTCTGAGTAACAAATAGTGTAACAAAATAGTTAAATGATTTGATAATGCAGTATTATTTATATTGTGAATGTGTGGACCTATGAAGATATTATGAGTATTATTTAACAAAATAATTATTAAATTCATTTTTAAAAACCAAGAATGTTATTTTCTATATGCTTAGAGACTATTTCTTTTCATTCAAAAATACTTGTTAGGTGTTTTGTTATTACGTGGCTTTATTCTAGTGGTCTCCTGGCTGACATTCAAAGGCTTTGTCATTCTGGTCTTACTGGCACCAGAATTCTCCTACTTCAAACCCATGCTTACTGTAATAGTCAAAACTGGCTGTGATCTGTTGCCCAGAAATACTGTGTGCTGCCTTGCCCCCAACAATATCGGCTACATGGGAAGCCTTCCCACTTATTTCTCTTTTAACTGCCTATGTCCATTTGTGCCTCCAGAATCTATCCCCATCCTTGCAGGCTTAGGTCACATTTTGGCTGCCCCAGAAGTCTCCCTCATGTCTCCATGCTTTCCTGCTCCTCAACTGACACTATCATAATTGATACTTCACATCCACACATGAGGAACTTAAATGGAAAAATTTTGAATGGTTTTCATAGCTTCCCTTTTTATTAAAGTGACTTACGTAGGTTGTGGTTTGCCTCTCTAAATGTGAGCTTCTAAGTCCTCATCTTCTTTACCTTTCTAGTTCTCACTACAGCAGTGTGCTCCCAAGGTGCTTCATCAAATTGGGCTAAACTTACTTGGCTTAACTTCATTGAATTTATTGCAGTCCCAAACTTTTAGATATTCTTGGTAACTCAGGAAGCTATTGTCCCCTACATCTACATCTGCCACTAAACATCTCTATGTGATCCCCCTTGCCCTCCATTTCTTCACTTGACAATGTTCACAATTGGCCAGGAGCCGGACTACTGAGAGATCTTCTTTACCAACATATGGCTGTATCTGAATGATTGCAGTAGACTTGAGTGTGCTCATTTAAGTCTAATGAGGTCCACAGAGGTGACCGTATGACTCATGACATGAAGTCATTTTTCCAATTAACATTCTGACAAATGCATTAGAAGGAGAACCCTTTCAATAGATTTCCACAGCTGCTGAAGGGATCAGGTGTCAGAAGATTTTCAGCTTTGTTCTGCTGTTCTGGTCAAATAACTTATTTTTACCCAGACTCTACCTCTTGATGCAGCTGGCGGGATCATATGTCATCAGAGTCTGAGCCCAGTTTAAAAATGGTCCTTATTACTGTACTCCAACTGAAGACATTTTAAAAGGGAACAGTCATAATTTTTAATTGAATCATTGATCTTTTTAAAAATATATAGTATAACACAAAATTATTCAGAACTAATTCATTCTGTATCCTACTGACACTTGGTACGAAACACATATTTGCAAGCATAATAAAGACTGGAGATACTTCCATTATCTTAAAACCATATCTAGCCCCACTTTGGCCTTCATATTCAAATTCAGAACATATGTTCTCAGGTGGATAAAAGAAACAAAGTTTTCAAAATTGGTAGTCTCTCCTGAGTGAGGCTATGGGATAATGCACAGATATGAAGGAGAACACAATTGAAGGAATGGTCTCAATTCTTCAATATTTAATGCTCAAAAACTTGGAGAAATCTGGATTGCATACTAGAAAAAAAATTCTTAATGTACAATTTCCAAACTAAGGAGTTCTAGATTATCTGCAGAACTTTGAATATTATCCCTCAAGATACTCAAAAGGTTAGAGAAATTATCAGGGTAAAATTATTGTCTTAAAAGATAAGAAAAATGCAAGAGATAAGTAACCAATTTAAAGGCAGTTATGATAATTTAAAAAAAGAAGAATTTCTTTGAGCATAACTCAATAACGAAATGGCTTTCAGTGCTCTTCTCCAGGATAACCCCTGGATTAAAATTGAGTCTCACCACTGGTGATAACCCTGTAGGTATTTGTTTTCAGATATTTCAGTTAATGTTTTTGTTTTGCCATAAAATCACATTTTAGGATATTTGATACATTGTAGGGCTGAGAAAGAATTGCCTGCACCATGTTCTCTTTTTGTGTATGTTAGAATAAGTACTGACTGCTCTAATTATTCAAATAGCACAATACTCCTGTATGAGGAAAAGAAAACAAATTAAACAAATACTCTTAATATAATAATACAAGCTTCCGGGATGAAATATGGCCTTCAAACTTAGGATTACTCTTCCTTCAAGACGTTAAAATACTCCTAGCTAGTAGCACCTTGCTTCTCCAAGGATAAAAGTTTAATCAATTACATTATTTGAAAAATGTGTTAAAGAATAATTTAAGTATTACTATTTATCCAGTCTTACTATATAAGAGAAAACGAGTAGTTCCCCTGACAATAGAAAAGAGGTAGTAGAATAAATATGAAGAAAAAGTTTTCTTTACAAAAAGAGTAGGGCATAATTTGACTCCTGTTTCAAAAGATTACTCAACAAAAGCTTCATCCCATTCTAGAAAAGTATGGCTCATAATTAATGAGTCAGATGTTTTTCTTGCCTTTATGAAGTCCAAACTATATTCAAGTGCCATAATATCCCACACTTAGGAAGCTGTACTGAAAGTACGGAAACATTTTCTGATGACAGAATCAGGTATATCAAGGTTGGCAAACTATGCCATGCAGAACATATCCCATGCCTGTTTTTGTAAATAAAGCTTTATTGGAACACAGCCACACCCATTCCTTAGGACGTTGTGTATGGCTGCTTTGTGGCTACAAAGGCAGAGTTGCTTAGTTGCAACAAAGATTATACAGCCCAAAAGCTGAAAATACTTACACTCTGGCTTTTTACAGAAGTTTTCTAACTCCTGAAATAGAGCTTTGATTTGTCTAATTGCTCTATTTTATACATAATGGTTATCTAATTAGGCTTCATTAGAAATGGTTATTAAAGTACTATGGGCACAATATCAAAAATGTAAATTCTGCTTGTGTAGGCAAATACTGAAATAGCTGAGTCATTTACTGTTCATAACAAGTTGAAGAATTCATCAAAAGGAAAATTAAAAGCAATATCCTAGCACACTAACAAGCCAACACAGGTCAAATAGAGCAAATGTAAGGATTAACAGTGTGACAGATATGTGGATGACAAAGGACAATTACAAAATTACTTTATAGGAAGAAAGTTTGAGAGAATATTTTTTGGTCAGAAAAAAAAAAAGATTCAGAGAAGATGAAAAGGTTTTTTCTACACACATAAAGTTGTGCCATCTGAAAAAAAAAAAAGATTAAACTTGCTCCTGAGGGCTCCGAGTGAAAGAGCAAAGAGTCACTGCATAAAGTTTCAAGCAAGAAGATGATTCACTCCTAAGAATAAGACACATTTACTCATCATCGGAGATGATGCAGCCGGGCCCGCTGCTTCAGAACCTCCTTGTGTGTGAATCCTCTGACTGAGGCTGTCCTAGTGGAGGCTGAGGAGAAGCCAGATAAAGTTAATATATTTAGAAAACCTGGAAGCGATGGCTAAACTTGATGGATTTGAAGATGATCTGGACTTGCTAAGTTAGTCTTACAAGTTATGCCTCAGTAAGCTAGAGCAGACAAGTATATTCAAAATGAACCAGGCAAAGTGCTCGGATGTAAAGGTCATAATTCACACCGTCAGCTTTATATACTAAGGTGTACAAATAAGAACAGAGAAAGACTACACAGTGATATTTTATATGTATCGGTTTAATTTAAAAGTATAAATTGAATACTGCAGTGTTATAAAGTGTGAGAATTCATTTATTTCATCAACAGATGATATGCACGCAAAGAATAACAGTTTTCCCTCAGTAGAATGTAATAACTTGTATGTCTCTTTCTGATGGACACTTGGACATGAAAAACAATCTGGCCCCAGAAACCTAAAGCAATGTGGTTTAATTAGCCACAGAGCGTTTACCTGTTAAGAGTTCATGTAGGAAAAACACAGAAATAGAACAAAACAGAAAACCTCTGTCAGGTATAATAGCTAAAATTAAGAAAATAATAGAACAGTTGATTCAAACAGCAAACGTCTATGTTGTGGATGATATGAATGAGTGCAAGTGAAGGCGAGGTGCTTTCCTTTTGCTCAGCATGTGGTGTAGACGCTTCCTTCTCACCACCTCAGTCCCATCCACAGCATTACATTAGACCAGGCAATAAGACTAGAATTATTGAGTGGTTTTGTGTTTGGAATTCTGGTTGTTTCACTAAATGCTTTTTAATGAATACCTTAATGCACTTCTTAATCTATAGTTTCTCTGTTTCTCTTCTTTCCCCACTTAGAGATTAATATTTAAGTAAGAAACAGGATAATTCTCCTAACTGCCAGGTTTTATTTTTAATTCCCTTCGTTAACTATTAATCTTTTGGCATTATTATCTTCGGATTACTGTTAAAACAAGATTCTTACAGTCAACTTTCCTATGAAAAGGATGACTTACTGAAGGAAGTGCTGAAATTTACTAGTACATTATAGCAGGTATGAATGGTATTGAAATGGGTTTTACTTATGTCAGGAATACAATGCAAATGCAAATATTCCCCTGTGTAAAATAATAGCAAATGAAAGGAAATGAACATAAACTACTGATTCAACTGATTGCAATCAATGCTAGTAAGGATGTAGAAATAGATGGTTTAGAGATTTTTAAGAAGGTTAAATGACACTAATCCACTGTCTTAAGTTATTTAATACATCTTCAATAGATTCCCATGCTGATGGACCTTTGTTTATATCCTATAACTGTCTTGTTTAAAAAATGTATTCTATTACCTCTCTAATATGGAAAAAAGTTAGTAAAATGATTGCTAAGTAATTTTCAAACTTATTTTTGTCTATTTTTTGTGCCTGGTACTTTATTGCTACAACATTCATCTCACTAAAAATTGAAGTTGGCTTCTGCAAATAAGTAGAATAACATACTTTAAACAAATTTAGCTAATAGACTTTGGTGTTCTTTAAAAATAATCTTCCTACCTATGCTATGTTTTATATAATTACAGAGTTAATAAGACAAGATAATACATTTTGGTTTTTGTAATTATTATTGACTGGCTTTCACTTTTCAAATACACTTTCAAAGTAGGACAGTGCTTTGATGCTACTACTTTATCTGGTTTATAGTCATTTTTGCAAAGTGATTTTGATCTTAGTCAGGAATGTTCAAATAAAGTGGACTGATAATCAATAAAAGAAAATCCTATAAGAATTACTTTGATCTATATATTGGTTTGAGAATTTGTCCTAACAGCACATTTTCAGAGAGCATATCTGAAACCCACATTTCATTTTTTAAAACTGTACATTAAGAATATAAGATGGAGTTTGTGATGTAGTGAGGAGGTTCATAACTTTACAATGAGCTGTAAATAAGCTTGCGTCTCGCTTCAGAATTCCTTACTTAATCATATTGGATGCTCTCTTGATGAGGTACATATCCCAGGTATTAACATCGCATGTAAAAATAGGTAATGAAAAAGCAGTTTCTTTATCTAGTGAGCATTGGTGAATTGGTTTTTGGCAAATGTGACCAAATCAAACCAGGAGAGTTCTTACACAGTGGCAGATGACAAAGGGAGACAGTAGTCTTTCCACCATTTCAAAATTTGACCGCACTTGTTCAGTGGATTCCAGTAATTGACAAGATAGGATTTATCGAAGTCCTCTTTCTGGGACCATTCTTTAAAATAAATGAGTCTTTTTTTTTTTTTTAATAGTATGACATGAATTACTTTTCCTACATGCTCCAAATCACAGCATTATGCTACTGCTGGTACTTCAGTAACAAACTAGTTGATCTTGCTTTGAAAAATAACAGACAAATTTCTGAAGTATTTTTGAAAGTTACTTCCTCCTTGTACTTTATCCCTCAAATTGCAGTTTATGTCTGTCTGGGGGCCCTACACAAGGACATCCAACCGGGGGCTCTGGCTGGCTGAAATCTGGTCTATACTCTACTTACCAACCCATGAATCCTGTCATGGGGCTGCACTGACGGGGAGGAGGGGAGGATTTTTTTTTTCCTGCTAAAAGGCACAATGTCATTGCCAACCATTGTATCCAGAGGACAAATCCACCCAGATAATGTGTGGTTTCTATTGCTTCCACCCAGAAATGGGGCCTTTTTCTGAATCACACAAGTATGACACAGTGATCATGGTTATCACAGACTACTCCAGTGACTCAGGAGTGTGCATGGCCAAGGGGAAAGAAAGAAGCCACACAGAAAGGCAGAGAAAAGCAAGAAGTCAAGTTATTTGATTTTGGATTCAGAAATAATCTTTGAAATTCAGATCCATGAGCATGGAAATACAACTTTGAGAGGAAAAGCTTTGATTATAAGAATCTAGGCTTTTTTGTGTTTTTTTTGTTTTTTGAGTTTCAAAAGGCAAATACCTGAAAGATAGAAAAAAAGATTGAAAATAGAGTAGATGGAAAGCTGAAACTAACCCCCAAAAGAGGTAAATGTTCCCATGTTGAAAGAGAAAGGACTATTTGAAGGGAAGAATAAAACTTAGACGCTGTTAGGGCCTTGATAAGGGACCTGTAACTGGCTCTCTTCTCCAGGGTCTAGTTTTCAGACAGGATGGAAAATGGAATCCTCAGATATCTGCAGTCCTAAGAAGAATGAAACTTCTACCTTGCTTTCCAGAGTAAGTCTGGAGTTAGGACAAGCCTTGCAGAGTTCTCAGGACACACAGATGCAGTATAGCAACTATAGAATTGACATGGTGACAGTGTATCTCATTAGAGGTGGACTGCAAAAGCCCTTCTGCTTTCCTGCAGATACCAAACAGCTTTTCAGAATGCCCATAATGTTTTCCGTGGCCCTGGGAGAGGAATCAAGAGGGCACAGAGCAAGAGCTGGTGGAGGTAAGAGAGTGTGAGAGGTAAGAGAGTGTGAGAGGTAGTAACCTCTGAAGTCTAGGGAATGGACACCAGACAGCTGATGTACATACCTTGAGCAATTCTAGTTGGGTTAGATCTTGGGTATAAAACAGCAGATGCCTCCCTGAGCTAGTGACTGGACTCTATTTTATCCAAGAAGAATTTAGATGGATACAGAGAAACTCACTTGATCATGAAAACTCTACACCATTATAAATTTTTCCTCTACTTCAGCTCTGACAAACCCTAAATTTAGTTATTAGGGATTTAAACAAAAAACAAGTTCATTTTTACACACCCAAGTTTTTGTCTTGTGAATATCCATAATTTACTAGTGGGTGTGGGGGGGAGGACATTACTGAAGAGAAACCTCATGAGTTTTACTCTTTGATTTGCCACATTTTTTTTTATTGCAAAGTAGTTTATTTAAATTAGGTGTTTAATGTGTAAAAATATTGACCATCACAGGAAATTATTGCATAACACCTTTTTAGTTTCACTACCTTTCTTTTTCTTTACTTTAATTTAATGTGTGTATGTTCCAAAATTCATTGTTTGTGCTCCATGCAATACGTGCCTTTCTTAATACCCACCACCAGGCTCACCCAATCCCCTACCCCTTTCCCCTCCCAAACCCTCAGTTTGTTTCTGAGTCCACAGTATCTCATGGTTTGTCTCCCCCTCCATTTTCCCCCAAATCACTTCTCATCTCCATCTCCCAATGTCCTCCGTGTTATTCCTTATGCTCCACAAGTAAGTGAAACCATACGATAATTGACTCTCTCTGCTTGACTTACCTCACTCAACATAATCTCTTCTGGTCCCATCCATGTTGATACCAAAGTTGGAAGAGCCATTAAAATTTTAAACAGCTTGTGTTTTTCAAGCTCCTGTTTACTTACAAAATTTTGGGGGTCTCAGTTATTACCACAGTTAGTTCATTCATGATGACAGTTGGGGACCTTATCAATGAATTCGACACATCTTTGCATCAAAGGTGAGGAAAATAAGACAGAGGAGGTGAACTTAGACTTCTAGGTTAAGACTTAGTAATGACCTTTCAAATTTTCTCCTACTCAATCAGGTTGTATAAAAAACACGTTAAATTTCTAGCAAATAACCACATCTTAAAACAACAGGCAAGTAAGAACATGGCAAAAGTAAATCATTGGTCTGAACTAGAGTCATTGCTTTGGTTTACTAACATCAAGAAACACAAAGGGTTTAATAACTTACATTAGTTTATATATCGATACAATTATATGGATTTTCATCCTAGAGAGATGTGAATAGAGAATGCTTTTTGCAAACTCACAAATATTTATATCTGTTTATCAATTTTGTTAATAGCTCTTGAAAGCTAAGTATTGGTTAAAAAATGGCTCTAATCTTCAATAAATTAGTGTCATAGCAAATAGATCCAGATAAAAGAACCAATTTCTTTTACAGCACTATCCCAATGTGCAACATGAAACATGGCCTTAGGAATCATCACTGCATATTTTAGAAAATATAATCTTTTCTTGAATGTATTTGGGTAGTAAAATCATTTAATTATAATGTGTGAATATATGTATAAAAACTTCAGTGAGAACACAGAATCACTCAGAAATTTCACCTAAAGTGAGATTGTAGATTAAATACAAGGCATTTTTATGCCGGGTGTGAAAAAGCTGACTAAAATATTTACGTATTAATATCCCATTGCAAAGATCACTGTTAGCTCATTGGCCTTAAATTATTCACTAGGTTCAGTGGTTATTATTTTTGGCTGCTGCAGCCAGACCTTATAAATACATTTCTAAGGTCATACACTCTACTTTTCATCTAAATCTTTCTCCTTCTTTTCTCTTTTAAAACGGAACATTAAATGAAATTTCCTGACATTCAACCTTAATGAGTCAAACACTTTTTTAGACCACAAATGAAACTACAAGGATATTATTTTTTATATTCAAAGAGTAATCCAGAATTCAGGAAATAGCAGATTTTAGTATCAACTTTAATAAATATTATTTTTTAAAAATGGAAGTCACAACAGTATCTATTTTGTTTGAGAATAGAAATTATATCAAAATGTAGTTTAGAAAGATTTTTTTTTTTAGATTTCATTTAGCATTCATAACCATCAATACATGTTTTGCTTTGTGAATATCTTTGGATCACAGATATTTTAAAAGACTCCATCCGTATGTCTTGTGTATTGACTAAGCTGTGGTATACAGTTTCTGGACTGGGAATCTTCCATCACTGTGCCTTTTATCTTTGAACCACTCCGATTTTACTCTGCTTTGAATCCAAACACAGTAAAGGATACATTTTTCTCATCATGGGGGGGGGTGCATGCAAGGACCTGCTGAACATAGCTTGCCTCAAATCAAAGAGTCAGTATAGAATTTTAAAAGAAATGTACTTTTGGCATAAGAACCAAGTTTGGGAACCCAAGAGATAAAATTCAACTCTTGACTTGTAGTTGACCTTAGGAAATCAGTTAGCATTTATGTTTCAGTCCAGTTACCTATCATGTCAAGTAACCTCACATCACCAACAGTAATGGAAATTGGTCAGTACCCAATAAGAACTGTATTTCATTGAGATAATGTGATAATTTTCAGGACTTGTTGGTTTGGGCATTCTCTCCTGGTCAAAGACTTTGTCATTTTTTTTCCATTTCTCTATGCCTTTATGTTTCTGCCTGGTTCCATCTTTGCTTCTCTTTTATCAAATGACTAAAACATAATTAAACAAATACTTATGGCTATCAACTAGGTAGAAATTATTGTATTAGCTGTGCTTTTAAAGTCCTTTCCAGCCTCAGAACAAGGCCCTCAATCTTCAGGAAATGTTTCTTTCTCTGGTTCAATCCTATTTGTGTTTTGAATGCAAAGTTCTGCTTCATTGCCTATAACCAGTAATCACATCAACCCTCTCTCATATTCTCCACTCCCCATAGCCACCGTCTAAAACTTCTCTCTTGGACCATGAAGCTCATTTCTATCTCCTATTTAATTCTCTAAGGAGCTGTAAGACTCTGGCTGCCAAATGGATAGGCTGTTTTTGAAGGCACAACTTTTGAAGCAATGACCATTTGGTCGGTGAGAAGAACTAAATCACAGAATTCTAAAAGAGAATTCATTAACACATGTTTGGGATGCTTAGGGAAGATCACCATCTACACAAGTGACAGTGATAGAGTGTCTGAAGGCAAAGTGGTGTTTTAACATATATAAAGAAGATAACCACTGCAAATCAAGAAGTGGTTCCCACTGGGAAAAAAGGTTACTCAAAAAGCAATATAGGGATAGACAGGACTGAATGGAATTGAGAAACCTAAAAACAGGATGGCAAAAGGAGAATATGGGAGTCAATTCAATAAATACAGAATATCTAATTTATGCTAGGCCCTAAGCTAGGGATGGTTGGAGCTACAGGATGGTTAGCCAAGGAACTTACCCTTAATTTGGGTGTAAGGAAGTATTCTCCTCCATATTCAGCCTTAAGGTTCAAATTCTAAGTCAACACTAAGACATTTTGAAAGCAACAGAGGCAAAGTGGGACTGTATTGAACTCACAAGCTGTGGTTCAGCAAAGGAAGCCATCAACAAAATGTAAAGGCAAGCTCTGGAATGGAAGAAAATATTTTCAAACCACGTATCTGATTAAAAGGCTCATATCCCAAATATACAAGGAAGTCCTATAACCCAATAGAGTATAAAAACAAATAACCCAATTAAAAAATAGGCAAAGGACCTGAATAGAGTTTGTTCCAAAGTTGTACAAGTGCCCAACAGGTACAAGTAAGGATATTCAGCATCATTAATCATCAGGGAAATGCAAGTCAAAACCATAATGAAATATTACCTTACACCTGTCAGAATGGCCACTATTAAAAAAAAAAAAAAACTAACAAATGCTGATAAGGGTGTGGAGGAAAGGGAATCCTTGGGCACTGCTTGTGGGAATGTAATTGGTTCAGTCACTATGGAAAATAATATGAAGTTTCCTCTAAAAATTAGAGCTACCATGATGCAGCAGTCCTTACTTCTGTGTCTATACATGAAGGAAATAGAACCATTATCTCCAAGAGATATCGGTACTTCCCTGTCATTGTGGCATCATTCACAATAGCCAAGATACAGAAACAACCTAAGGGAAAAGATTTTCATTTCATTTTTATTAAATCTGCATTTTAACTCATCCTTTCATTTATTTTCTCTCTAAAAATTTGAAATCATCTACAAGTCCATTCTGGTCAGCTTCCACAGTGCCATTTTGCTGATTCGTTTTTGTGACTCCATCTTCCATATCTTTAGGCATATTCTCCAACTACTTTATTTTCTGTAATAATTAATTTAAACCTAGGAAATCTTTGAGACGGTCACTATTCCTTCATTGTTTTGGTGATTTATTTAAAAATAGACTATTTTTAGAACAGTTTTAGGCTCACAGCAAAATCAAGAGGAAGTTCTGAGATTCCACACACCCTTCGGCCCCAATGGGCATGTTTTTCCCCATTATAAATCCCCAAACACAATAGTAGGTTTGTTAAAATTGATAAATCTGTATGGACACCTCCTATTACACAAAGTCCATAGTTTACGTCAGGGTTCACTCTTTGTTGTTACGCTCTGTGGGTTTGGACACAAGCATAATGTGTACTCTACAGAGTAGTTTCACAGTTCCTCTTATTCCTCTTATTCATACCTCCCTACCTTGAACTTCTGGAAACCACTGGTCTTTTTGTGTGCTTGCTGATGTTTCAAGGTGGGCTCTTACTGAATTCAATGCTTGTGAATTCTCAAGACCTAAAATTGGCAGTCCTTCCCCGCTGAGAGGATTTATATTTACTTTTATCACAAACTCAAAGGATACTGCCAAGATGGGAACACTCTGGCTCTCTTTAGGGATACTCATTTCACATTCAATAAACATAAAGTATTTTGTTATTATTCTACATTTCAAGTGTCTAGCAGAAATCAAGACCCATAGCTGATGGTTCATAAATGTAGATTAATGTATTCTCTCCCTGAGCTACTTAACATTTTTGGTGAGTATATATGAATCTATACTTCTATGCTTTTTTAAAGTAACAATCTTTGATTTCTTATACCCACTGTTCTCTTTTCATCTGAAACTTCCCTATCAAAAGCAAGATGTAGTGGAAAACTTAACCAATGATCTGAACATACCGGTTTCACATCAGTTCTCCATAATCCACATTCTGTTCATGTAATTTCTAACATTTGCTTTAATACAATAATGTTGGATACAACTCTGTGTAACATGTTTATGTAGGAAAAATGAGAATACTTTAGATTATAAACTTAAATATTTCTCTGAGAATCACGTGACTTTGTCGACATAGGCAAAGTAATTGGAACTTTCCTGATACAGAGAACCATGGAATAGAAATGGATAGAGTAGAACTAATGCATTTGGCACTAACTTAAACTAATCAAGCTTACAGTTTTCTAACTGGACTAGTATTTCCTACAGTTAGCTTATGCTGTGGTTTATGTAAACAGTTTTGTGGATCCACACATTTAGGACTCAAAATTTTATAGGTCAATGAATGTGTACTGTATAATGGAAATAGGATGATCCTATAAAAGTTTCCAGTTGATACATCTTGCTATACTTCCCAGTGGTAATTTGAAATTTTATTTTATTGCTTTTGTTTTTCGTGCATATATATTTTCAACACTTGCGAATTAGCTTAGCATCATTTTCTGCCAAGCTGAAACTGAGTCAATAAGGCAGAGAAATAGAAATATTGGGTATTGTACCTTTCATTAAGGATTCGAGAGCACAGCAAACTAAAAGTATACACCTTAGGCACAGTCTGTCATCTTTAGTTTCTCCTAACCTCTTCGGAGGCAACATGGCCGTTCACTCCATTAATAATGGCAAATATGGGTTCATAGGAATACATAAAATTTCACAGTGAGGGCTGTTAAAAAATACCACTACAGAAATAATGTCATAAATTTTCCAGCTTTTAACATGTTTTAATTTTTTAATGGCACCAAACAAAAGCAAGGAGGATTTTTTTTTTTGAGAAATTGAAAATAAGAGTCTCTAGCCTATGTTAAATTTCTACTATAAAACTTGGTAGATCTTTACTTACTTTCAAGAAACGTATGCCACCTGGTCCTTTGAATCAGTTGACTTGTCAGCTAATACAAGAAAATAGAAAATGTTATCTGAAACCCACATTTACATGGCTCAGACAATTTGAGAAAGATTTTTTTCCTCAAAGACAGGATTCCTACTAGCAAAAACGTTTTTCTATTCTGATTTGAAAGGTACTATTTTAGAATATGAATTGAAAAGCACAATTTAGAGAATTGTGTGACTCAGCTCTAAGACACTTGGTTGCCCAGGAGCCATGGAGTGTCATTTTAAACGTGTAAGTGGCATGATAAACCTCCCACTTTTCTAAGAATAGAGCTCTCACTGGACCCGGTTATCACAGAACCCCAAGGTACAATATGATAATGATACCACTTAACATCAGTGCCGAAGTCCGGGGGGGGGGGGGGGGAGGGGGAGTTACGAGCATTTTCACTAGAAAGAAAATCAAATTAAAATATTAATTTGCTGATTAATATAACATTGGCTGACCTATTTTCTCCAGCTTGTGAAACAACAAAGACATGTGAAGCTAAATAACTGCCTAAAAGATAAATGTTTTAAGAATTCCCAGGGAGATGTTTAACTCCTTTTTAAACATCATTAAAGATAGGCCATGCATATATCAGGCAGTTGTATGCTTTCTGTGCTGAAACATCCTGTTTACATTTATTAATGCAATGTCAAGAATAGAGGTTTGCTTAAGAGTCCTCCTTTGTTTCAAACTTAAGACCAGTAGGTGTCAGTTTTCTTACCCTTGGTCACTCACTGTAGGATTTTACAAGAATGCAGATTCTTCCAAGGAAGTGATTCAGGTCACACTTAGAAATTTATTTTTTTAAACTATTCATAAATTGGGATAATATTGATTTTAAAATTAGAAACCAGCAAGCTGCTGTCCACATGCTCACAGCCCCAGGACCTCAGAAATTCAAGCTGGTCTTCAAAGAAGCATATTGTAAAGAAACAGGACAGGCTTTTGTGCTGAGAACGAAGCTCCTAGTACAACTCTGTTTCTTATACTGTGCACTGATAAACCACATTTTTCTTTGTAAATCTAGAGATTGTGAAACAAAATTTTTAAGTCTTCCTTAAATTCCAAACTAGAAATGTGATCGACTGAGAAATCAAATAAAATTCACTTTGATTCTGATGCATAGTCTGAAGACAGTGGAGTAGTTTTGTTAGGATATACAGTGGGGATCCACGGAGAAATATAAATGGTGATGATGGGGTACAGTCAGTGAAGTGTGGACGCTAAAGATTTGGGAGGGAGATGAAATAGGGTTACCTGAGTGATAGATTGTTGAGGCCGATGGAAAGAAAGAGTCTAAATTACCTTCTTAGCTCTTTAGAATATTTTGTTGATTAATTACTTATTAACATAATTGGGGAGATAATGCTGACTTTTTGCTTAACATTTTTAAGGAAACTATATCCTTTAGCATGAAGAATAAATATGATTTTTTTAAAGCCACTTTCCATGGCTCGGGACTCTGAAATGTGTCCTCAAGGGTTAATGCTGAGTCCATCCCTGAATTTTAGTGACTTCATGAAATCTACAGAGTTAGAAATTTCCTCCCTTTTTTTGTTCAGTCTAAGTTTCACTTCTATAAAACATGTTTCAAAAACATTTTTTTTTTCTTTCTCTCAACTTCCATAACAGTTTGTTGCTTTTCAAATGTTCCATCCAATTCCAGAGCCTTTGTTGTTCTGGTGGAGTATATAGGATATCCCCAGAGCCCCTCTGAGATTTCAATTGCATTTTCTCTTTTTTGTTCATGTTCTGCTTCTCCCTCTCCGTGTCGAAAATACACATGCACACACATGCACACCTTTTGAAAATTGGTTAGAATAGGTATCTGCAGGCCTTAAACTATTGTCCTCAAAAATCAACAGAGACAGGGTAGAGGTATACTAGTGAATGTTTAACAACTTTCTCTGGAAGGAAAAAAATAAAAGCCCTGATATTTAGGGTTGGCTTGTTTTCCTGGTATAGATATTTTTGCCATGTCTGATTTCCAGCTCCTGAGGCGACCTCACCCAATGTGGCCTTGGGACAAGATATATATAATTGGCTCATATGATCTGGTAGAAGTTGAATGACTGTACTTTTACCTGGGCCTCTTGCAAAGGTTGTTCATGCAGCTGGTAACCTTAAAAAATACAGTAACATCTCTCTTCACCCTGTCCCTCGACCAGGAGCAGCCTTACTTACTGCATGTTTTAAAAAGGGATATATTCCCCAAACTCCCTGTTGCTGAGCTGTGACAGAAATCTTCTGTACATACAGCATTCATGTCGGCCATATTATGTGATCTATGAGGGACTTGAGGACAAAAGAAATAAATGAAAATATGCTGCTATTCAGGCTTACTTCTGTTCGATGGGTATAAAATATTTCATTTCTTAGATGTCTCCTATCTTCTGCCACCATATGTGAAACTGAAAAGCCAACATACTGTTTTATAAGTTAGGGTTAAAGTAAAACCTTGATGGATATCCTATATGTTGAAACTGATAGAAACAAGCATATGTGAAAGTCTTCTTTATAATTTGGCAATAAATGGGAATTCATTTTCATTAATCAAAACTATAGGAATAATATATAATAATTTTATGAGTGCAAAACACTGTTGCTGTGGAAACTTCAATTTCTAATACTACACCAGCAAATTTTTCACTTTGAAGCATTCACTGACCACTTATATACTGAATTCCACGGGATTTTCTTTTTACCTGCCTTGCATTGCCATTTTGTTTCACAAAATTTAAAATCTATAAACTTCCAGCACCAATGCTGAGAATATTTAACTATTGACATGGTTTTAAATCAATTTGGAATTCTTTGACAGTCAAAATTCTATGCACTTACTCTGTTAATATATGTGGAGATGATGCATGCATACATTTATATGTGTATATATATGTTTTATCTATAAAGTCCAGAGACATATTTGTAATACTAATTATTTGCTGGCAATATTCAGTTATAATAGATATTTTCCAGTCATAATAAAGTCTGGTTCAAACTTCCTTGACTAAAATATATATATATATATGTGTGTGTGTGTGTGTATACACACACACACACATATATATATATATATTTACACTCAACTGCAGTAGAAAGATGAGATCAAATCACTACCAGAAAATTGACTTGCTTCCTTGCCACTGCCAGACGTCATCTGACTGCAGAGTGATGTGGAGTGCTAAAGCCTCCATTTCCTTCTTTCTTTCCTTCAGGTTCTCATTCTCAATATTTGAGTATGTAACAGATTTAAGGTTTGGGGTTTATTATTATTAATCACAATATACCCTAGAGTAAATAAATAATTTTTTGTGAAATTTTCATTTGGTAGTACAATCCTAAGAATGTCACTAAAGACATTAAAATAACCTAGTGTTTCTTTAATAGAGTATTAAATGACAACATCTTGATAAAACAGTACAAAATAGATACTTAATAAGTGATAAAAAATTGTGCACATATTAAGTCCTAAGTGCTGCTCAATATAGACTAGCGAAAATTGTTGTTAATCAAGTAATGTTAGTTAATGATACTGTGAAAAACCTTCATTTATCTCCTATTACCAGATGTAAATGTAACTAATTATATTACAATAATACAATTTAAAACATATTAGTTAAAGAATATTAGAATTTTATCTAGTTGGCTTTGTATCCTCTATTATGATAAAAAGTAATAATGTCAGCTTAAGTGACGTTACACCAAATAAGAAACATGAAATGAACAAAAATAATCAAGTGTGAATTACAGATAAATGTCCGTCTATTTTTAACTCCTTGATGAGTTCACTGAAAGTAAATTCTTCCTTTTGTTTCTTGGCTGACAGTATCCTTCTCACCCACACTCAAAACCTACTTGAGTTTCATCCCACTGCTATGAAAACATCTTGTGGTATTCTAATAAGGCCATGCCCTGTACCCATTAGAGATAGCATATAGGGAAATGATGCCAAAAATGTGCCAAATGAAACTGTAATATTTATTTCAGTTCAGCTCATAATGCATATGAAAAATGCTAGCTCTTAGTGTCCTTTTATCAAGGTCTTTGTCCTAATATTCACTCAAAGGCTAATTCACTCTCTTTTTAAACTCTGTCCAGTTCTATTTGAATCACGTTCCCGTGGGTCTTAATGGCAGATAGCCTGATCACATCAAGGGCCACCACAATCCATACACAAGCTGGGATCTACTGCGGTGAAAATTGTTGTAGCAGGATTTTAGGGATAAACTACAACATATGTCCTAAAGTAATTTTGAGGAAATTAAGGCCAAAGGAAGTAATTCAGAGATCTGTCATTCTAAACATTTGACAATCTATGTAGACATTTTCATGCTGTCTGACTTATTCTGTGGAACATTCCTACAAAGTTGACATTATAATCCCATTTTAGACCTTAGACTCAGCTTCCGCAATTCAAAAGTGATAGTGGGACTTGACCAATGCCCTGTGCTTTCTCCAGACCTTTATTCCCCCCTCATTTAACAGGATTTTAAAAAGGGTTATTAAAATCCTGATCTTGATTTTGAGTATTTGTTCCTATGAACAGATAAACTGTAAGAGAATCATACTTAATTTTTGTAAAACCCTATGATAGATAGTGGTCCATATTTGGTGAAAGAGTACATACAGCATTGAATGGCCTCAAAGCTTTACTTTCTAAAAGTTCATTATAATGTAATAAGAGATCCAGAATAAATACGTATAAAACAGGTTTTAGTAGACCAGTAATACATTTTAAACATATCAATTTTAAGATACTTCTTAGACATGGTGAATCATTCTACATTAGAGAACAACATTTACGACAAGGTGCAACCTAAGAGAAATTAATCAGCAAGTGAAAGTACCTACTTTTTTTTTTTTACTTGCCTTTCTATTTTATGGATAGTAATAGCTATTTTTGCTTCACCTTATTATTATTATTTAATTAGTACCATCACTAAAATTCTAGATGTAGCTTTAAAATTCACTGTATATTTTTTATAATACGGTAAGGAAAAATCCTGTATTTTCATTACCATCTTGCTATTTAAGAATCTGATCTGTGTATGTAGCTTTATGTTGCCTTTCTGGAAGAATATATGGAAGATATGAATCCAAGCTCGTTTTAGTAGCTAAAGAACTCCGTTCTCCTTTTGCTCTTTATTTTAAAAATAGTCTTTCAAAAGTTTCAAAAATGGAAAGACTTAAAGATTTAGTTGTATCAAACAGAATGAGCCCTTCTTAGGATTGCTCTATTTGAGACTATATGCTTCTAAAGCAACTATATTTTGCCTTATCTAAACCAATACAGCAAAGTCAAGTAAAAAGAAACTGGAGATTCAAGTCTATTTACTGCATAGAGGTTGTGAAGTTCATGGTTTCTCACCAAACTTCAGATCTAAAAATAAAACAGAATCCATAAAATTCAGTGAATTTCTCTGGCTGGTAATAATGACTGAAACTGGAGGGATGGACAAAAGATGTGATGTATTTTCATGGTAACTTCATTATAAAACCAAAACAGAAGGACAATTTCGCAGACATTCAGACATAACAAGTAATAATACATGGGAAATGTCTTCGAGAACCAGGAAATAGTCTGACAAATTTTCCCAGCTATCAATAAAGAGGTTTTTCATAGATTTTTTTAAATGGAAATCAAATAGAATTAATGCACCAGTATATCAACAGATGATATAGTTTGGGGGTAAAAAAAAAAAACAATAAACAAAAAAAAAAAAAAATCAAGATTTTCAGAACTCCCCTGTTACATTCCCTAGAATACCACCTCCCCCCTGCTGTCTTAGGTTAATTCTCCTTCCCCCCATCCTCCTCCTCCACATCCCTCTCCTTTCTAAGACCTGTAGTTTTCTGCAAAACTGTTTTTACAATAATATACAGAATAAATAACTGCTTTAAGTTTTACTTATCACTTATCTATTTTGCTTCTACCAACATAACAACTTGATGATATCCTTTTCCTATTAGACATTTTAAAAGATAGCCAAAGATCCTAAAAATGTTTGGGGAACATTTTTAAGCCATCCAAGGGCTAATTTTATGACATGTGACAAGAAGCAGTGTATATCTATTTTAAATATTATGTTCTGGATATTGTAACATGGGAAGCACAAAAAAATCCCCCTTCATAATCAACCTGGATAAAAAAACAAACTATTGAACTCTTGAAATAATACTTTATATTTTTTACTTTTGTATTTTAATATTAATCATTGTTTTATATTATAATATGAATTTTATAACTTTTTTGTACTATCCCTATTTCCTTCTTCTTTTCATCCTTTCTCCTATGCCTTTCCCCACCTTCAGAAGTTCTAAATATTATATACAAATTACTTGGCAATAACTTGATTAGGAAGTTTATATATGTTACTACATATTATCTTTAAAATCCTCTTAGGAAATTGATGTTACAAACTTCATTTTAAACTTGAGAAATTTGAAGCTCTAAGAGGATGAGTTACTAAAAAAGAGATGACTCTTCACTCCACCACATAGAATAATCAATAAAATGGAGATGGAGTCCAAAATGGAGTCCAAAAGAAATTAAAACCAACAAGAATGATACCATCACTATCACAGGCTATCATAGACAAAGTCAAAGAACACATTTCTTTTACAGACGACCCCTATATAGTGCATGCTGGTGTTGAATGAGTTCGTGGTTGAGGTGACAGATCACTCAGCATATTGTCCCAATATTTCGGAGATGGATCTGAAACATGAAGAACCAGCAACAAAAAGAACAGGGATAGAGGTGAGAAGCATTTCCCACCCAGCCTTGAAATGAACATCCATTACTTAGCTAGCACAGGAAGTCTATCACCAAGGAATTGAGAAATGAAGTGTGTGTTGATAAATGTGTCAAATTTTTCAAGTACAAGTTTTTGATTGTTTAGACTTCCTAGAGATTAGTAGGACTGAAACAAAAATGTCAAGGCAGGGAAAGGTGGTACATAGTTGTTAGGATAAAAATAATACATGTCAATGATAAAACTATTATTTAGATATTTTAGTGACCATGAGAGGAACAAGGTCCATAATCTATACTTTATGGTAGGTTTGGCTTTCACAACTTCGTTGTCCTGTAAGTCAAATAAGTTATTCCCCAGTAGACAGCAATCAACTCCTAGGCATGGCTAAGTGGCTCATAGCAATTGATATTTTTCTGTCAAATGGTAATTTCTACCACAAATAGAACTCTAAGTCTGGGTGACACCTAGAAATAATATGAATTATAACAAAATAGCTGAACAGATTTTTAATTGCCATATCTTGACCTGAATTAAAATTTGGTCTTAGAAATATGAAGAACCTGACACAGGTAGATAGGTCTCTTGCTAAGTAACTCCTAATTACTAGGCTATTTTTTGTGACTTTTCAAAATTTTTTGTTTACATTTAGTGAATTACTGCTGTGTATTATAGGGTTAAATGAATTATCAAGTGAGCACATCCATATAGCCGCTAACCAGTAAAAATATAGTGCATTACTGAACACATCACAAGGCTACCTTACTGTCCATCCCAATTACTCCTCCACATCACTACCCAAAATAAACACAATCAATTTTTATCTTTATTGCTTAACTTACTAGTTTTGGGGCATAATATAAAATGGAATCATGTATCATTTGTGTATAGCTCATTTCCTCCAGCACTGTTATTTGTTTAATTCATCCATTTTGTTGCGTATAGCTGTATGGTATTTCATTACTCTATAGTATTCTCCCATACAAATACATCACCATTTGCTTACCTATTCTATAAATTGGACACGTGTTATTTATACTTTGGGGCTACTGTGATAGTGTCCCTATGCATATTCTCACACATTGCTTTCAGAGCCAAGCCCAAACATTTACACTGGGTGAAATTGCTTTGGCACTGAATCAATCTTGTCACCAAAACAGAAGTTTCTCTAAATTATTTAAGTACATATTTGCTGGTCAGTTGGTGACTCCTAACTTTCGCTAAGTGACTCTTAGACATAAGTCACAGGTGGCATAAAGATTTTCTTGAAGTTCGGCTCACATAAGTCTCCAAAATAATTAAAAAAAAAAAAAAAGGAAAATTGTTCCTCTACCAGAATCAAGTAAAACTGTTGGAAATCTGGGATGGAAGAGATGGCAGGAGCAAGTGTGAAAGCCTACCCCCTTCTATCAGCCAAGTGCGACCAACTCTGAGGCACAGGCCATGATTCTGGAGACTCTGATAATCTATATCAAAAGGACCCTAAAATTCTAATTTGTTTTAAACACCACCTCATTGAGATGTAACCAACAAAAAATAAAATGCACATATTTAAGGCGTATAATTTGATAAGATTTAACATGTGTAAACCCCCATGAAACTATCCCTACAATCAAGATAATATATCCATCACTCCTGAAAGTATCCTTGTGCCCGTTTATAATCCATTTCATTGAGCTCTTCCCAGCTTTCCCTACTTTATCCATCCCCTAACCTTCCCCAGAGATTCACTAATGTGCCTTCTATCACTACAGAAGTTTGCACTTTCCATACGTTTACATAAGCCACACAGTACACATTCTTTTTTTTTAACTTTTAATTGAAGTATAGTTGACATTAATTTCAGGTATACAATGGTGATTCAACAATTACATACTCTTTTGACAGGCTTTTATTTTTTTACTCTCCATTTTTATTTTAATACTTATATAGGATTCAAGAGTTCCTTTCTTTTTACATATGAATAATATTCCATTGTATGGTTATAAAGCATTGTGTTTATCTATTAATCTATTGATGGACATTGACATTTGTTGAGATGATTTTTTGTTGTTTATTGATATTGAGAATCCTAATGACTTTTGAATGTTAAGCCAAATTTGCGTTCTTGGCATAAAACTCACTTGGTCATGAAGTATTATCCATTTTATGGAATATTGCATATAATTTGTCAAAATCTTGTGTAGAAATATCGTATCTATGCTCAGAGGGTTATTGGTCTGTGGTTTTCCTATAATGTCTCTTGCCTAGTTTTGATATCAGGTCAGTGCTTCTCTCTAGTTTTCTGGAAGATTTTGCACAGATTTAATATTCTTTATATGTTAGGTAGAATTTTTCGCTTAAGCCATTTGGGCCTCAAATTGTCTTTGTGGGAAGGTTTTTAACCATAACTTTAACCTTGGTAATGGTTTTCAGGCTACTCAGGTTATCTATTTTATCTTGAATAAACTAGAGGTATTTGTGTCTTTTGGGGAATTTGTCCATTTAATTTAAGTTCTAGAATTTATTTGTATAAATTTGTTAATATTTCCCTATCTTTTGAATATTTGTGGATTCTATAGTGATATTACATCCCATCTCATTTCTGATATTGGTTAGGTTACAGCTTTCCAGTTTTTTCTTAGCAGTTTAGCTAGATGTATATAAATTTTTTGGATCACTTCAAACAACCAGTATTGGATTTGATTGATTTTTTTTCCTATTGCTTTTCTGCTTTCTATTACATTAATGTTTGCCCTTATATTTATTTTCTTTGCTTGTTTTATTTTGGGTTTGATATGTTCTTTATCTACTTATTCAAGGTGAAAGCTGGAGATTACTGATTTATGAACTTCCTTCTTTTCTAATATTGGCATTAAGTGTTTTACATTCTCCTGTAAGTACCGCTTTAGCTACATTTCACAAATTTTGATCTCTTCTGATTTTAATTTTCATTTGTTTATAAGTGTTATCTAATGCTACTTTATATTTTCCTCTTTAAGTTTGTTTGAAGTGTATTTAGTTTTCAATATTTGGGACTTACCAGAAAACATTTTGGTTTTGATTTCTAAAAGAATTCCATTGTGACTAGAGAACGTGATTGGCATTGCTTGATGTTTTGAAATATGAGACAACTTTCACTACTCAGAATACCATTTATCTTGGTAAATGGTCCATGTGCTCTTGACAGAAATAGGTGTTCTACTGCTGTTGGGTAGAATATTTAGGTCAAATTGGTTGACAGTGTTGTTCAAGTCTTTTATATCCCCATGGATTATTGGGCGAGGGGGTCTACTGCTTCTCTGAAATGAGAGGGTGATATTGATTCTCCAATTACAACTGAATTTGTCTATTCTTAAACTTCTGTCAGTTTTTGTTCAGTGTATTTTGAAGCGCCTTTGTTAGATGTATGTATGTTTAGGATTTTGTTTGCTTCTTTGGTTAATTGACCCCTTCATCATTACGAAATAACCCTTTGTTACTGTGATCTTTGCTCTGAAGTAGACTTTGTCTGATATTCTTAGAGTTACTGTAGCTTTCTTAATGTTAGTGTTAGCTTGGTATTTATTTTTCTCATTCGAGATTTATTGTATTTTTTTATTATTTTTTTGCTCCTACATCAGCAATACGTCTTATTTTTAGCCATTATTTTAGGGTTTATAGTACATATCTTGAACTTTGGGGTCTGCTTTCAGGTTGAACTTAATAACCTGCTTTCAGAGGTTATACCATCTTATGTGTGCTATAATGCCTTAGAATAACATCCTTTCTTTCTTCCCCTTCTTAGTCTTCATACTAAATTCTCATACACCTAAATAATTTATAAACTATTCCACATTGCTATTGTTTTTAAGAGGTTAATTATCTAATGAGATGAAGTATTTAAAAACATTGTGCATTTTCCAGTGTAATTACTATTTTTATGGTCTTCATTCCTTTTATTAATCTACATGTCCATTTTCTTCTTGAATGACTTCCTTTAACATTTCTCCTAATACATTTCTCTTGATTATGAACTCTTTCAGCTTCTATATGTCTGAAAAAAATATATGACCTTTGTTTTTAAAGATAATACTTCCTGAAAACAAATTGTAGGTTCACAGGTTTGGGGATTGGTTTCTTCTTAGTTTCTGTGCTTTAAAAATGTTATGCCACTGTCTTCTTACTTGCATTGTTTCAATGAGAGTTTCTTGTTTTGTTTTCTCTGTAATGTTACTTGTTTCCTTGGATGCTCTTATGATTTTTTTCTTTAATGGTTGCTTTTATAAAACTTGATTATGATTTGTCTTTGTGTACTTCTCTTTATGTTTCTTATGGTTGGGATTCATTAAGATTTTTAGATCTGTATTTTATCAAAATTGGAAAACTTTTGGCCATTATTCAAATATTTCTGTCAGCTCCCTTTTTTTTCTGTCTTTCAGTGACACAAATTACATGGATGTTAAACTACTCAACACTTGTCCATAGCTCCCTGATGAGCTTAATGTGTTTCTTCTGTTTAATTTCGGATAGTGTTGATCATAATTTCTTCTCATTAGGAGTGGGTCATATTTTTCTTCTTTAAAAAATTCTATTTTTTTTAATTGGGTACTAGCCATCTGAATTTTACTTTGCTAACCCTGAACAGTTTTAAATTTCTATAAACATTCTTCTGCTAGTTTCTTAGACATAGTTGAGTTACCTGGAAATAGTTTGATCTCTTAATGTTTTGGTTTTAATTTTTTTTTTTTTTTTTTTTTTTGAGAGAGAGAGAGGTGATGGGGGGTGGGACAGAGAATGAGGAGGAAAAAAAAGTGAGTGAGGGAGGGGGAGAGAGAATCTCAAGCAGTCTCCACAATCAGCAGCACAGAGCCTGATGCGGGGCTCAATCTCATAACCCTGAGATTGTGACCTGAACCAAAATCAAGAGTTGGACACTAAACTGACTGAGCCACCCAGGAACTCCAAGCTTCTTAAAGTGGGACCAGAGCATTAACCTATACTGAGGGTATAGGTTCCCCAATACTGAAGATACTTTTGGTAATCTCCAAGGACTTATAATGATTTTTGGTTGGGCTAATGGGAACAGACACTCTTCTCAGCTCTATGTAAAATCCTGGTACTCCCTTCAATCCTTTGGATAATTCTTTCCCTAGCCTTGGCTACTTTTCTCACTTCAATAATATGCTGAATAATCAAGGAGACCTTCTATAAACCTCTGGGATTCTCTCCTTGTACACTTCTGTCCTTTCTGGCACTCTGTTCTCTGAACTTTAGCTGCCTTTGCTGGGACTCTTAACATTATCCCCTCCTGAAGTCCATCAGACTCTGCCTAGATTCCCTCCCTTTGCCAGTAAATGCTCTCAAAACATTAAATTGAAATTATTGTAGGGCTCAACTCATTTGCTTCCTTTCTTTCAGGGATCACTTTCCTTCATTGCCTGATGTCTAATGTCTTGAAAATAATTTTTTGACTATGTTTTATCTGTATGTGTGTACTTTGTCTTCTAATAGTATAAGATGGGCTGAATCTAGTTCCTGTTACTCTGTCTTGACCAGAAGTATGTATCTCCACATCTTTAAAGTGTACTGATTCCATGGACAGCTGATTGTGTAGTTACACTTGAGAGCTACTGTATTAGATGTCTCTTATTGGATTTGCATCACGGTGGGATAATTCATATAGTTAATGAAATTAGCCTGGGTTTTTATCAGGTGAAATAAACGAGGATATGTAGTTGACATACACTTGACACTTAATAGCTACTATTTACTTTCCACCATTTTTAGGGTACCTTTGAAATAAAAGATATAGTGTACTGTAACAGAAAAGGCCATAAACAGGATTCGAATAAACTGGATTTTGGTTATTGGTTTCCCACCTCTTAGTATTGGCAAACCATTTAAATGCCTGAAGTCTTTTTCTTATAAATTCGCTGAAGGTAGTAACTTTTTCCTTGGTGTCTTAGGGAATAGTTGGCAAGATTAGGACAATAAAGATGAACATACTTTGCTAAAATGAAAAATGTCTTACTGATATGTGATAACATATGCAAGTCTTGCCTAGTACATATTTTATTAAGTTCTACTTCACTATGTGTTCCACTTTTCCCAAATGAACCATTTGTGCATACAGAGTCCTTGAAACATGGCCCTTAAAAATAACTATTTGGATGGATTTTTAAAACTTTACATAGTTTGGGGACACTTGGGTGGCTCATTCAGTTAAGTGCTGGTTCTTGATTTTGGCTTGGTCAGGGTATCAGGATCCTGGGATCTGGCCCACCCTTGGGCTCTGCTCTTAGTGGGGAGGGTCTGCCAGAGATTCTCTCTCTTTCTCTTTCTCTCTCTCCTCTACCCCTCCCCCCCATGCACATGCTATCCCTCTCTCTGTCTCTCTCTAAAGTAAATAGGACTTTAAAACAAACCTTGCATAGTGGAGAAAATTTTTCAAACATATTTTTAAAATGTTAACAGAGAAGCTGATTTTTTTAAAAACAGAATAAAGTGTTGGGGAGGGGGGAACATGAAAGAGAAGTCTGTCTTTTGATAATGTCCTTACAGTAATGTATAAAACTAAGTTGATGACATTACGTACTATTAATATAAAAATTACTGAAATAGGTTTCCTTATCATATATATAATAGATACCACATATTGGGGTATTTAAGTTCATTATGCCAATGATACCCAATAATGTTTATATATATCAGAAGTCATCTGATGGAGACAGTTATGCTCCAAGAGACTCAATTCTGGTTCTGTTAGTATAATCACACAACCACAAAAGCACATGCTTATTTGAGGGATAGTCCCACTTGTATGAGGAATACTTCACAGTGAATGCTAGCCAGATGAAACTGCTGTGTAAATAGCAGAAGAAAAGCTGCAGGTACAGCACTCCTTTAGACCGTCGATCAGAAATGTTAAATGTCATAGTGCATAATTTATCAATGCTAATAGCCCTCGGTGCAGATCTGAGGGAATTAACCTATACAGCCCAACTATTTATCACATCACAATATATAAAATGTACTTTTAATTAATAAATGGACAATCTATTGCCTTCATGGATGCAGCTGATCAATCCTTTTTTATTTTCTGTCTACAGTTTGGGCCCTTTTAATGGGTTTTAATGGGTTTTTCTGTACACTTGCACAGCCGAGTTTATGCACTTCCTGGAACAGTTTCTATACTTTGTGGCATAATCTCACAGCCTCTTTCGTATTTTTCCACAGCAATATCAGTATGAAAATAATCATGCTTCTTGGTATTTTAAAATGACATTCATTACTCTTGAGCTGACCTCACTGGCACTAACTATCTGAAAGTCATAAAATTAGTATAATGCAGTTCCCATCAATATACTCAGTCTATAAAGGCCCGAGTTGATAGTTTACATGTGCAAAGATTTTTAGAAGTATAGTGGCTCACTATACTCATTAAAAGTGGAGCAAGCAAATAGAACAGGAAAAACAGTTTTAGATAAATATTACCGAAGCATCTGAGATATTACTTAACGTATTAAGGCAACTTCTGAATTCAATTGTCTATTTACATTTGGCATCAAATCAAATTTAGTAAATTTGATGATACTGCCCAGTTGCCTTTTCCATATTTACAAATAGGCTATGTGTTTTCTAGGAGTTTGATTTAGAAACCGGAACAGTTACTTCATAAAACAATTTTGAAGTCCTCGGTGGTTTCAGTGTGTTATACTTGAACAATCACAAATATTTTTTTTTTGCAAAAATAATGTGTTAAGTTAAATAAGAGAACCCCTACTATAAGTTTTTTTAAACATCCCAAATATTCTCTGACACATGTTTTTTTTTTTAAATTAACATATAATGTATTATTTGCTTCAGGGGTACAGGTCTGTGAATCATCTGTCTTACACAATTCACAGCACTCACCATAGCACATACCCTTCTGACACGTTTTGACTCATGGTTTGTATACATTTGGAAAAATTATTTTGAACATTTCCTCTTAGGTATACTGTAAGTTTTAGTAATAGGCTGAAAACTGTAATAACAAGACTCATTCACTCATAAATAATCACATTATTATAATCCCTTGGCTTTATAAGGATATTATTGCTCCTCATGGTGCCCTATCATGTCCTTATGCCTTAATATTTCAATTTTCAAATCCAAATACCAAGGAAGACAGAACATCTTACAATGAGCTCCATTTTCCAGATTAATGCACCTGAGCAACATTTTTCCTTATTTAATATCCCTTACTCATTTCCTCTCCTGTTGTAGGGATAGCACAGCTGTTTATCTGGCAATTATCTTTGAATCTATTAGTGAAAATGTCTAAATTAATCATAAAAAGACAAGTGCATCCCAGAGTGCCTGTGCTATGAATACAGGACCATGTTGTATTCTTTCCGTCATTTTCACTGGTTCCATATGGCAGCATTGGTTTCCTGATACTACAAAGGGTAAATTTATTTCCTATAGAGAAGACCTATATAGATTTATTAGGGTGTCCTATTTACTTCTAGAAATCCTATCATTTACCCCAACAACTCAAGCACTTTTAATTTCATCCATTAAAGGATGGAGGTTTTTAAACAGTCCACAAGAATTTGCATATCTAGGACTTGTGGGCAATGGGCATAATCAGCTTTGGTAACATACCCAAAAAGTTAACAGATTGAATATTTGAATAATATAATAATACTTGAATATATTAAAATTGGAATATATATATATATATAATTGAATTTGATAAGAAAATAGGTTTTATTTAATGTAGTAAATATTTTCAATTACCTCTTTAATCTCTGTGCTGTGGGAAATCTAAAGATGAGGAAGATCAATCATATAAACTGACAATTAGAGAATAAAATAGAAAGTGGAATGTGAAATTTGGGCATATGCCAGTTTGTGTCATTAATATAGTCATTCAATTAAGGTATAAGGTACATCAGAATTTACAAGATGAAGTCTACACAGCATCACTTGTTAAAATAAGGGTAAAATACAGACTTAAAAAAGAGTTTACCCTCAGAGTTCAGGCTCTACGAGCGATGACAGAAACTCAAAGGTATAAATTGTAATGCAAACATGAGCGACAGTGTTGTGATGAGAGGAAAGTGCTGTAGGCACACAAAGTGAGGAACCCTTACTGGGGGCAAAGCCAAGCCTCACAGACAGGGGGCATTTAGTCTTACAGTACAATTGATAACGTTACATGTGGCTTAATAAAAGCAGGGTGGGGGGGATCCTTATTCAGTAATTATCTTCCAGGAAGAGTAATTGCCCTCCTAGCAATCAGGGAAAGGCAAGCGAATAAGCTTTTCAGATGTGTTCAGTTATATCTTAGTAAGAAAAATAAGACTGAGTGGCCTTCAGGGTTGGAAACTCTCCTCTAGGTCTAACCTTTCATGATGTGAGCTGAAAAGTGATCATCAACTGTGTGGGTTCAGGATCTCTACCATTATGAGGAAAATGGCAGTGCAACCATTCTTACTTGGCGCACAGAATCTTGATTTACTATCTTTTCTCCTCATATTCCATTTAGAATTGCTTTGTTTCTATGTACACATGATAAATAAATGTAGTTGTGCCTATATTATTAGTGGGTAAAAGCAGTTTAGAATAACACACGAATGGCAAAATGACTTTGCTCATGCACCAAGGGACAGGTCCTATATGGGGCCCGATATCAAGAAGGGTTCTGAGGACATGTGCATTGGTGATTAGCCCAGAGTGGAAGAAGACAGTAGGAGTAAAAGGGCCCCATATTTACCAGCTCTAGAGTTATGAGTGAGGACTTAGGTCAGCAGACTTGGATTCCAATCTGGACTCTGTCACCTACCAGTTGTATCTCTTCACACAGGTGGCTTAACCTCATGAAACCACTGCTTCCTTTCCTGTAAATTGGGACTGATAATGATGTCTACTACAGATGCACTTACAATAATACTTACATGTGATAACATAGGTAAAGTGTTTACCACAGCACTTTACCCATAAAACCACTCTGTAAAGATTAACTTGCTATGTGGTTAAGTGAGATACTATTTATAAAGTGTTATCATATTTTAGAACAAAATGAATAATAACCTTAATATTAACTGCAGGAGTTTTAAGAAACAGATATTCTCCTCCCACAGACACACTTTGAGGTTTAAGTGTACTGGCTTCCTAGTAATTGACTCACTCATTCATTAATTCATTTATGGTACAAATATTAATGAACAACTACTTTTAGTTTATTTTTTACTGAGGTGTAATTGGCCTATTAGTTTCAGGAGTACAATGTAATGGTTCAATATTTGTCTATATTGGGAAATGAATGACACACCAAGTCTCCTTCACCTCTGTCACCATAAATAGTTTTAGAATTTTTTTCTTGTGATGAGAACTTTTAAGATCTACTTTCCTAACAACTTTAAAATATTGAATGTCATATGAACTGTAGTCCTTATGCTGTACATCCCTTTCTCCTGACTTGTTGATTTCATAGCTAAAGATAGGTACCTTTTGACTCTGCCCACTTGGCACACCCTCATCCACCACCTTTGCCAAGCACCAGACTGTTCTCTTCAGCTGTGAGGTTTGGGTTTTTGTTTTTTCTGTTTCATTCTGTGTAGATTGCACATACACATGCAATCATGTGGTATTTGTCTTTCTTTCCCTATTTCACTTAGCATAATACCTGCAGAGCCCGTCCATGTTATCACAAAAGGCAGGATTCCATTCATTTTAGGCCTGAATGACTATTACCTAAAAGACAAGAAATAGCTAATGTTGGCAAAGATAAGGAGAAAAGGGTATGCTTTTCCACTGTCTGTGAGAATGTAAATTGGTATAGCCATTATGGAAAACAGTATGGAGATGCCTTAAAAAATTAAAAATAGAACTATCATACGATCTAGCAATTCTGCCTCTTGGTATTTGAAGAAAACAAAAACACTAATTCAAGAACATAAATGCACTACCATGTTCATTGCAGCATTATTTACAATAACCAAGACATGGAAACAACCAAAATGTCCCCTGAAAGATAAATAAATAAAGAAAATATGAGATAGATAGATACACACACACACACACACACACACACACACACACAGAGAGAGAGAGAGAGAGAGAATATGATTAAGCCTTGAAAACTAATGAAGTCTTGTGATTTGCAACAACAGGGATGGAGCACCTATTACATTTTCATTCTAAACACTATTGGTGAAATAGTGTGATAAAATTTTTGCCTTTGTGACACTTCTTTTCTTGAGACACGATAGTCCCACATTTAAAACCAACGCACCTACAATCAATGCTACTCCTATGTACAAAAGAGTAAGTAGTTATTCTATTACCTTCGTACTGTTTCTGACATCATGGGCCTATCAACCCTGACTTATTAAAGATATTTTCAAAACAGAAAGAAGTGTCTTAAATTCTGAAATTCACCCCCACAGTATCCAACTAGTTGATTTTTTGCCAGGAGGAAAAATAAAGCTTCTAATCGCTCCAGTTCTCCAGGGGACCTGGGGAGCCACACTGGACTTTTTCTGAAATGTAAGCAGCAAACACAGACATTGGTTGAATGAGATGTTGATAATGTTCATCAGTAGAATCCAAACTTGTTCCTCCACATGCACAAGCCCCTGGTATATAATCCTGAAGGTTGATAGAATTGTGATTTTCAGATGACTTCAGTGCTTATCAATCCATCTGAAGAGGGAGATTAGGACTATTCTTTTCTCACTTCTAATGCACCTGACTTGGATAAACTCTAGATGCATGATTTTCTATGAAATAGGCTTGATGAGATAGAACTGTATTTTAAATTTAACTTTATGTTGAATTCCTAAAGGCAGCATATACTTCAATCTTGAAAATAATGGAGGGTTAGATTCTTTTAAATCTTTGCTGTAAATATTTTTAAAATATTCATTTAATGGAAAATACTCTAGATTTTTTAAATATTTTATTTCTTTGTCAGAAAGAGGGACAGTGAAAGAGGGAATACAAACAGGAGAAGTGGGAGAGGAAGAATCAGGCTTCCTGAGGAGCAGAAAGCCTGATGCGGGGTTTGATTCCAGGACCCTGGGATCATGACCTGAGCCTAAGGCAGACACTTAAAGACTTAGCCATGTAGGCACCCCAATACTCTAGTTTTAAACTTTATGATTTTACTCCTAGGAAGATAGCTGTTTTTATTTTCTCTAACTTGAAAAGGACCATTTCAAAAATAATTTCTAAGATACTCTTTCCCCAAAACTGATTATAACAACGTATTGATGTTGACTTTGTAAACTCTATTTATTAAGGAGTACTATATGAATTCTATCCAAAGAAAAATAATAGATTTCAAAATTTATTATGGACTGTTTGTAAAAGAATAAATTCAATTATTGCAGAAGAAAATTAGGTACAAAGCAGAAAAGATTCATTTGAGTATGTTTCTAATAAAATTATAAATGCTTACATTATTAACTTCAAAGTGTAGATTAAGGATACTAGATGGCCCTGACTTGTAAATCAATATCAATTAAAAATAATCATGATGAGACAACTAAACCAAAGTCTGTATTGCTGAAAAAAGGGTTTGCCCTAGTGACAGATCATTGCGACAACCTCTCACGCCATTGGGTGATGTTTACCATATGTCCCATGATTGATAGTCAGATTTAATGAGTTCTTACAAGCAATTAAATAATCAAGAGTTCCTGCTGTTACATGGCATAGCTTGATAGAACAGTGACAAATGAGAGAATATCTACAACCTAATCAAAGGGACATATTTCCTTGGGAACAAAATAATATTATCCACCAGTGCAATCAAAGGACAAAAGAACATAGAAAGGACACAAACAGAATGAGATAAATTATGTCCTCTTTTCATTATTCTGACTGCACAGTTTCCATTTATTGAGACCTATTAAATCAGTAGGAAAATTAGCCTTGTTTAATACATTTGACTTCGTATAGATGGTTGGTTGGTGCATATATGGGTAAGGATATATACATATTATACATATATGCCCTTAACCCTTTAAAAGAAGTTATCAGTAAAAGTCACTAGCCTTAAAATGTATTACTCTTGAGTCCTCTTAAGAAAAATACATCAAGAATAAAGACTAACAGGGAAGCCAAGAAGTGCAAGGCTGCCTTAGGAGGTTTTCCTCAGGTCTTCAATGTTAAGTGTTACTCTACTGGCTCCCCTTGGTGTTCAACCCAGGTAAATGTAACCCAGTTGTTTTTGCCAGTTCACCTATAGGTGTAAAGTGACAATAAAATGATCTCTTGTCTTTGAGGATTTTCCTCTTTAGTATTATTTCTCCCAGTAATTTTCCATAAATTTCAAATAAAATCTCCCATCTAGAGTGCTTCATGATATGATTGTTTTTATTTCCCTTATTGTTAGAAAAGTAAAGAATTACTGTTCTATTAAATTTTGAAGAACTAAATTTTTTTATGTATGTTCATGACATACCAAATAATCTATTTTTCTACTCCTGCTTACTCTCCTAAAATTTAAGTAAATAACTGAAATAATAAAAATAATAACAAATGATTATTATAAACTCTGTGCTGATATAGTATATTTGCTTTTCTTGTCTAAAAAACCCATCAAGTATTGTTATCCAATTTTGGCACATTGTAATGTGGCTTTTAACAGCTGTCAAGTCAAGGCTTAAACAGGTAAGGGACAGAAAGAATTTGAATCCTTGAGCTTTCAAAGTAGCTCTGCAGTAAAGACAGATGTTTCAGAATCAGATATGCCTGAGGATGACTCTGGCTTTGTCACTAGCTGTTTGACTTAAGACAGCTTATTTTCTATAAA
Organism: Lontra canadensis; assembly: GCF_010015895.1. Lineage (NCBI taxonomy): Eukaryota > Metazoa > Chordata > Mammalia > Carnivora > Mustelidae > Lontra > Lontra canadensis. The sequence continues at coordinate 53,148,083 of NW_022630996.1, read as the reverse complement.
CCTCAGTTTCTTCAGCCAAAAAAGGGGGGGGGCAAAAATGTGAGATGACTCATATAGCATAAGTTACACTGATGAAATTACTTCGTTAGTAAATACTATTATTTATTAATTCAAACCTAGATTGGCCATTTAATATGGATCAGGATATATTCAACACAAGTCCAGCCCTTAAATTCACAACTTAAAGGAGGGTAATGCTTAAGTACATAATATATTAGAATACAGATTGCCTGCCTGCAATGTTTGATAAGAAAAGGCATGGTGTAACCTGAGCAAACAAAATAAAACTATAAGAAGCATGACAAGTGTGGGTTGGGGTAGGAATGTTAAGGTAGGACCTCCTAGGAAAGCTAAACTTTAATCTGTAAACATGAGTCAGATGAAGAGTGAATGTAATGCTGGCCCATGAACCAGAATATAAGTCAGTGTGGTAAATTCAGGGAACATGACTCTGTTTGATGGCCACTCAGGACAACTCTGGGAATAGTGACTGCTTAAGATGAAGAAGGTAAGCAAAAAGCACATCATGTAAAGACATGCCAACATGTTTGTCTTCATCCTGAAAACTATAATGAACAACTGAGGGAAGTTAAGCACTAGAGTAAGAAGGAACCCTAAAAGAGAACTATCCCAGTAAAATCCTGGGGCAGCAATCCCAGCTAAAGATGATGATAACAGTAGTAAGGGTGGAGAGGACTAGACAAATTCAAGACCTTAAAAAAAAAAAAAATCATTCCTACTATGTGAAGATTAGATGGGGAAAGTTAAGGCTGATGGTATGTTAAGAATTACAGGAGAAACCAATTCTGGGAATGGAGGTAACTTGTTTAACCTTGCCCATACTGAAATTCCTATGAAATATCCAGGTAGGGAGAGGAAGCATGCTGCCAGTTACCTGGGTCTGCATCTCAGTGAGAAATTGAGGCAGGAGAGGCATTTTGAGGCCTTGAACATATAGATGTCAGCTAAAGGTATGGATTATCAAGGGAAAGTAGAAGTGAGAAGATGGCCAACAATAGAACTCTGGACAGTATTTAAGTGTTATGTAAAGGAAAATGTACACACACAGAAGATTAATGAGGAGTTACCAAGAGATAAGAGGAGAGTCAGGACAGATTGATTTCCAAGAAGTCAGGGTAACAAGGAACTGGAAAAACATAAAGTGCTCAACAGTGTCATAAAATGGCAGAAGAAACAAGGAAGATAATTGTCTACAATGAGTATTATACGTTCGGGTATGACCATTTTAGATTCTTTTGCTTTCTCCTGTTTCTTGAGCATTTGTCCATTGTACCTGTCCTGGCCACTGGGAGTAACCTATTTGTGTCTGACCATGATGACACCTTTGTGGTTATAAATCTAGGGGTTTCCCTCTTGATAATGAGGCATGGAATGCCAAAACCTCTGGTGCTCATATGTGCAGGATTGGGAACTACAAGGGAGTTTAATGCCCTGTGGGGCTCACCTTTGACCAGTGGGAGACTATATTACGTTCTTCTTTTTTTAATGAACTGTCCTAAAAACCAGTCATTTAAAAGCCTCTCATGAGGCGGTCCCAGGAGAATGAGCAATTTGTACTTCATATCCAAGCGCTGGACAGGGTAAAAACAAAACAAAACAAAACAAAACAAAAAACCGCATCCTCTTTTTGGCTCTTTCTCCTTTACTACCACACTGTCTTTTCCCCCTGTATTCCTGCTCCTAGGGCTGAATTTTGTAGTGCACAAGTAGTACTTCATCCTTCACTTTTTGCTCTGTTTTCTGGGCAAATCATACTAAGACAAACAGATAGCACTGTTAGAATCAGAAACATCCATTATAAGTGCGGGAATTCCATGTGATTTAATACCATGACATGAAAATATTTTTTTCTTGTTCTTAACCTAGCATCTGGAATCCTGTAGCTAAAAACAGAAATTGATGAATAGATGTCCATGAAACAGACAATAGATACTACATTTAACAAAAAATAATAAAAATAGAAAAACTATGTAGCCAGAAGAGAATTCGAGTCCCATTTCAAGGGAATCCAGAGTAAATATTCAGTAGTTTTAATACAATAAAGGAGACAGAGGAAAATGAATTAGGGAATGTGGAAATGGCCAGCCTAAATGTTCCTCCAGAATTAAAGATAGTTAGCTTAAACTGAGTGACTTCATTGTCTAAATTTCTACAGGCTTCTCAAAGTGTGGTAGCGAAATGAGCACCATCAGCATCACTTGGGAATCTGACAGAAAGGCAAATTCCTAGATCCCACTCCAGATGTAATGAATAACAAATTCTGAGGGTTTAGCCCAGAAATCCCTCTCAGGATTCTGATGGATGCTCAGATTGAGAAACATTGCTGTAAATAAGCATGGTCTATCTCATTGAGGGTAAAGGGTAAGTTGGAAAATGGAAATAATGTTTCTTATCTCTGAATTCCCAGAGACAGACTATCCATATATATATATAGAGAGAGAGAGAGAATTTTTTTTTCCTGACATCTTGGAAAAAAGGACAACTTGCTGCAAAAAAATTGATAAGATAGCCATATGTTTGACTAGCTATTGTGAACTTTAACCTCTCAGTTCCCAAAAGGAACTGGAGCAGTGAAGACATCGCTTGCAATGGTCACCTGGCAGAGTAAAAAATAATGAGTAAGAATCACAGAAAGCTTTTTTAGAAAGTGACAATCTAATTTCTGTAAGGACAAATATGCCCATGTAATATCGGAAAATTGTTCAATTGATGAAAAGTGAGGAGTAGTTGCAATTTACTCTTACTTTTAAAATGCCTTAGACAAGATGATACACTAAAGGCTATTGATCAAATTGAGTCAATAAAGGATTGAGGGGGATGTTTGGTTATAGGTAGGAAACAAACATTAAAACCATCAACTCTCCATTAGGTACATGTGGGTTTTCTAGTTTGCTGGTCATCTATATTGAAGCATCCATTCTGGACTCCTTATTCCAGTTTTAATTGATGGATCCCCAAGGAATTAAAACAGGTATCAATATTCACTAAACCAAAGGTTTTTAAACCTTTTAAGCAAGGGGAACAAAATTCCATCTACCTGAATTTTTCTCAAAATGAAAATTTACCCAGAATTGTTCTTTTATATAGAATTGTTCTATATAAAAACTAACTTAGGTATAGAATTGTTCTGGTCTGCCTTTAATGACCAACAAGCTCTCTTCTCAGTAGTGATTTTTAAGATTTGTATGATGAGAAAACATGCTATGCGCACACTAAGTTTAATTCTGGGCAGCCTGCGAGCAAGCATTTAAGCACATAATTTTTTTCTTTGCATTTTTTTTTTTAATCTGCATTACACCCTGTTTGGAGATTCAGTGTGTTCCCTGACAGGCATTTCTACTTCGTGGCTCTGACCCCCAAGCTCCTGTTGAAAACTGAAACTGGTGCAATCAGGCAGAACAGCTGCTCCCTGGGCACCTGGTGTGCAGTGTGGTAGGAGGGGCCCATCACAGAGGACCTTCCTGGTTGTATGCTCGAAGTGGGGCAGATCCAGTGGGCTTTCTTCTCACCTGATTTTTTTTTTAAAGATTTTATTTATTTATTTGACAGAGATCACAAGTAGGCAGAGAGGCAGGCAGAGAGAGAGGGGGAAGCAGGCTCCCTACTGAGCAGAGAGCCCGATGTGGGGCTCGATCCCAGGACCCTGGGATCAGGACCTGAGCCGAAGGCAGAGGCTTTAACCCGCTGAGCCACCCAGGTGCCCCTCTTCTCACCTGATTTATCTCAGGAGAGTCACTCTTGTCCTTGGACCCCCTCAAGGTGAAGATCAGGGACGGGATTCCCAAATCAGGCAGATTTTCTCCTATTTCTTAACGGTCAAGTGGGTGGATTATGAACAGTCATTGACAAGGGGGAGAAACAGCCTAGCCAAAGTGGTGTGAACAGTGGATGAGTGTCAGTGGGCGGCAGTGTTCCTCCCTTTTCTCCCTGGTGACTCCACATCCACCCCACTGTCTTCCAGGTCCCGGGCTAGGTGACCTGGTGCGGCTGCAGCCTCCTCACAGTCAGACCCGTTGGGGCCTCCAAGTGAGCCCTCATGATGCTCACAAGCAATTTTTCTTTGAATAATTTTATAAACCTATTAAAACTTGGATATTACTAACATGCAAACATCATAGAGATCATCCTTGCATAATCAAATAATCAGTTATGACATAAAACAAACATTCCCAATGTTTTCTGGTCTGTGTTGGATAAATAGCCATGAATGCTGGGCTGTGTGCTGAATCACAAAATACAGGGCTATGAAGCCAGTTTTCATTTTATATGTGACGCTCTTTCATGTAACTTACTGAAATATTCAACCATATCCGACCTCTTAGACTACCAGAATTAATAGGGAGTATAAGTTTGCTTTAATGAATTACCTGCTGCCTCAAATTACCCTGAAGCTGTCTTAACTTACCCAGGCATGAAAATACAGGACATGTGATTATTTTATAGGTTAAACATACTTGTCTGTATACAAATCTATGAGTTGTAGATGATGCAACTCGAAGAAATTAAAACTACAAAGTAACTGAATATAGAGCATATGAAAGAATAGGGACAGGAGCAGAATAAATTGTGTATTGTCCTAAGGACATTTTCCATGTAGATTTAGAGAAAAGTAGTTAATGTACAAGAGGCGGTACAGAGATCAACAGCTGGCACTAAAATATTATTGTCAGTATACAAGATAAAGGAAAGGTAAAAAGAATAAAGTTCAGTAGATTAAAATCTTTGAATCTCTCAGAATCAATAAGTTCACAAAAATTACACACCTCATTAAATTCTACACAGATTGCAAAGCTAGCTATAATGTAGAAACAGGCAGACAGTCTGTCTCAATATTATTACAGGAAGGATTGGTTAAATTAATAGCTTCTCATTGATTAAAAAATCTTGCATTTTACATGTTCTTAAGTTGGTTCCCACCATTACCTTTCAATAACAGAATGAGTCTTTGGAGAAATGTGGTTATATTGAGCTACTGAAATATAAAGGTAGGCAAAAGATATTTACAATATCCTATCATTGTTTCCTGTTATAAAATGCTATCTACCTGAAAATAAAAGATGTTTGCTTCCATATACTCTTAGTGATTTTTTAATGCTTAAAATATCCTGCTAAAAATGTAATTAGCCTGTAATGATAACTAAGCATAAAATATTATTACTCCATCATAATATTCCTAAGTAAGACATCATTTTGTCAGATGATATACTATCGGACATTGCATGTGCTAAAGCCACTGGGACCTTGTCCATTTGTAATCATTGTACATTAGGAAATGTTTTCCTACCAGACTACAAGTCAACTGCATTTTTCATAGATTCATTCAACTCATTTCCATTTTTGCTCAAAAGAAAACTTAATGACGCATGGTAGTTCTAGGACTTAGAAAGATTTTATTATGCACGTGAATTCTTCCTCTTATGTATTGACTTCTATCCAGTAGAAGCCCAAACTTGTTTTTTTAATAGACATAATTCTTTATTCTTAATGCATTCTGCTTCCCTTGAGGGTTTCAATACATAATTTACCTTGGGTATTGTCAAGGATATGAAAAATATATATTTATTATGTGCAGTTAAGTTTATTTAAGTTTGAAAGGTTTCTTCAATCAGAATTTAGCTGATGATACTGTCGTTAGTACAGTTGGTCTCATTACTTTGTCCCTTGCACAGATGTCTTCAATTACATATGTATCTCAAAATCCATTTGTTGGCTCTGAAGCAACATCAAATTATATTTATTTGATAGTCTTGCATAATTTTTAAATACCTTTTAGTGTGTATTATAAATTAATATATAAGGGATATAACTGTCCTATTCAGATACTACATAATTATATATTTTATGTGTGTATACATATATTTAAACTCCTTAAAAGATTAATTGAAAATAAAGAGCCTCAAACTGAGACCCATTTCCAATCGCAATCTATTTCTTAGGGAAACTTAGTTGTGATAGATACCTAAGCATAAATCTACGCAGGGCCACACCATATTATATTCCACTACGATATGAAACATTTAAAAGCAGCAAGGTGAGTAAATAAGAAAGATTTAGGTGTTTTGAGGTTAGTTTGCTTATTCTTACATATAATTATGCTATATATTTTAGAAATGTATTTTAGAAACTATAATTAGATTTTCAGAACAATCATGTGCACGATGTCTGCACATTTATCCATAATCAAATGTGAAGACACTAAAATTTTACACTCCTTGATTTTAGAAAAAAAAAATCATTGCCAACGCCTTAGTTTTCTCCACTAAAGAGAGAGAAATGCTTTATATGACGGAATGATCTACTCTCTATGACACTGATACTTCACTGAGGTTGTTTATCATCTAATGTGGTGTTACTGAGTTTCATGTTTTGGATTGAATGACGTTAACCCAAATTGTATAACATTTGGAGATTACATAAGAATGGTCATATTGCAACCCACTAACATTTGGGTTTAATAACAATTATCCTTGCTAATAGGGGGTTGGAGCCTATGTCAAATTCTTAACAACTAAAGGCCATTGAGTTCATGGTGATCATGCTTTTTCAAATTATAAATAGCTCTGTGCATACTTGACATTGTTACTAGAGAAAAAAAAAATAAAAATAAATAAAACCAACCCTAGCCTGCCCACACAATGAGGTGAGGATGATTATTTCTTCATGAAATTAAAGAGTGTTTTGTGTTTTCTTACATTTTATATCTAAACCTAATCCTTGAGATGATGATCCTATTTGTAAAAGTTACTACATGAAGACATTTGTTGCACTTCAGTGGAAATTCAAAATCATGGCTGAAATCCCAAAATATTTGAAATATTAAGGAGATATATTTTGCAGACTTAACATTTATAAACTTACTTCACTTAATAAAGGGTACAATCAGTTGGACATTTTTGCTTGTTTGTTGTGTTGAATAATAGACTAGAAGGTGAACCCTAGAAAAAAAGGCACAATTAAGGAATTAATCTTTCATCTTTCACTGAGCCCACCAGTGTAATCACCAAAAATATCTACAAAAAATCTAATGCCAAAAACATATTTATATATAGTTGTTTCTTCTCAAAATACTGAATAAAGCTTTACTAAGTAGAATTAAGTGACAAACTAATTGATTAAAAAAAACATCTGAGATAAGTTACCTAATTGGCACTATGTGGAGCAAATTTCTATTTCTTTGTGGTGAATAATCATTCTTTTTGTGCTCTAGTGTTCAAGACAGCTTGGATGTATTGCTATACAATAAATCTATTAATTTGCAATGAAAATCAACAAGTAAGGAAATAGTAAATAAGAACAATGCTTGTCAAAGATTCTGCTGTGCATGTGATTACTGAAGCATTATAAATATTAATTTGTCATATTATTTGTGTTGGAATAATAAAATTACTGATATGGATTCAGTACTCACTAAGCGTCAGACACTGACTAAGCACTCCTATTTCATCAGTGTAACCCCAACAAAAGCATACTACTATGGTGCTCGGTCTACATGTGGGGATATTGAGACCCAGAGGTTACATAACTTTCCCCCATCACACACCTAGTAGTTATAAGAACTGTGATTTGAATGCTTTAACTCCAGACCTATGCTCTTAACCACTGCCCTATAGAGAGGAGACTGTATAAGGATGGTATGAGGTCTATTAGAGAACTTTTCATGTCCTGCAAACCTTGTTGTGCCAGTGCTTTATTTGCTTCTTGCAGCTTGAGTAATAATAATTCCATAGCCCTTCATTGTCCTCTTACTCAGAAGGACTATTTTCTAAAATGCTAAAATAAGTTAATAGAAGGACTTATTAATATGCTATATATTCATACATGGACATTAGTGCTCTACTGGAGTTAAATGAGAAGTCTGCTTCTGAGTGAGGCTGTCACACAACTAGGATTTCCAGACTTCATGAACAAAAAAATATTCCTATAGTTCAATCCAGCAACCTTAAATAAGATTACAGTGTCTCTTTGTGTGTATAGATGGAATCCCTACAGTTTTCAGAAAAAATGCATTGTTATTTTTGTACTGTGTCATGTTCTGAATTGGTTGCTATTCCCAATTGTTTCCTTTCAGGTTTTTTTAAAAAGTTTGTGATATCGTAAACAATGAATTTCACATATTTACATTGTACAATTTGATATGTTTTGACATATGTATATGCCCATGTAAAACAGAATCCAGTCAGTGAACACCACTCACAAAAGTTGTTTTCTCATTCCGGTTAAGTAATGTGTCCCTACTTTCCCCGCAGCCGCATCTCTGGTACAGGGTATGAACGACCCGCTTTCCATCCCTATTGATTAGTTTATATTTTCTAAAATTGTATGTTAATGGGACCAAACAGTATGTACCTTTTTTTGTCTTGTTCTTTTCATGATTTTAATTTCATTTTTATTGATCAACTTTATTTCATACTTTTTCCTCACAGTAGGCTTTATTTTCCTTTCTTTAAAAAAAAATGGTCACAGGTATTCTGAATTTTACTTTGTTGGGTGCTCGTATTCTGTACAATACTGTATTCTTCTAAATACCTAGAGCTTTTCTCCAATGGATTGTTACTCAGATACATTTTGCCCGTTTTTTGTTTTAGAGGGACAAGAACAGGATTTAGCCTAATGTTAATTTTTCCTTACTGCTGAGACAAGATCTTACTGAGTACTAACCCACCCACGCCCAGTTAAAAAAAAAAAAAAAATGGTGGCTTGTTTGTCCTATGTGAGCAGCAGGTTACTGCCTTCTCTAATTCTTTTTGGTTGGTCTGTCTTCCAACCTAGAGTATTTGCCTGTGAGGCATGCACCGATACGTTTCCAGCTAAATACTTGAGAGGACCCTCTGCAGATCTCCTGAGCTTTAGCTGTGTGCAACTCTTGTCTTTGGTATTCTGAGTTATATAAACTCAGTCATACTGGTCCATCCAACTCTGAGCTCTATCTGTATGACTCAGGAAAACTCACGCTCCTTCCTGGTTCTCCCTGCTGGTTCTGTGACCTAAAAAACAATATTCTGAGCAGGGATCACCACTTTTGTTTACATCCTGTAGGAAAAAGTGGTTTTTATTGTGTTAAGTCTAATGACTTTATGAACCACTCTTTCATATATTTACTTCAGTTTTTAGTTTTAGGGGGTTTTTGTTTTGATTTTTTTCTTTTGGTTAAAAACCTAATAAGGCGTTTTTGGAGAGAAAGAGATGACTGGGTCCTGCCTGAGTATTGAGAGGAGTGCCTGGGCAGAAACTGTAGATGAGAGTGCATGGCTAGGAACACCAAAGCAGAGATTGACTGGAGGGAAGCCTCCTGTAGTGATTCCCTCAAATATGCAATAATAATATTGGGGTGTGAGGGAGAGAAAAATAAGATATTGAAGTGCATTGAAGTACAGCCTGGTGAGGCTGGAGGAACATAAAGATGAGGAATGAATAAAATTTTACCATAAATATCCAAATACTAAGGACTTCAGGCCTTGTTGACCATTTGGCCTATGACATCACACATACTCTCCTGTTGGATTTTGAAAGAAGCTACAGACAATATACAGTGAATGAGCAGGGCTGTGTTCTAGTACATACTTAATTATGGATTAAATAATTGAAAGTTGAATTTCATATAATTTTTTTATCATGAAATAATATTTTGAAGTTTTTAAAATTTCAAAAAGAAAAAAAATTCTAAAGTTAAAGGTTGTGGAACTATAGGAAGAACTGTAGGGACTGGGAAATTCCATTTCAAACAAGATAGAGTAAACACACTTTCTATTTCTCCTTTAGTTGAGGAGAGCAAAAAACCTAAGACTCAAAGTTAGAAGGCTGAAGACTGGCTAGGGAATTTAGGACCCAAGGAATGGCATGGTGGTTCTCTAGGTTTTCTTTTTGACCATATATATTTTGAACTGGGTATTTAAGAGGCTGGCAATTCAGAAACATTGACAAGGAAAAACAAAAACAGAAGCCCCAGTAAAGCCTAATATTTCTAACCAAAGGACCAGGAGTGAAGCAGATTAGCAAGATAAATATTTTTTTTTTAAATGCTGCCATACTCAGACAACACCACGGAAAAAAAAACAAACCATAGCGTCCTTACCCCATTTCTGCCCCAAAGATAAATGGAAAGCCTCGACTTCCATTCCTCAAATGTAGGAAGGGATTCTGCCCTTTGGTGTCCGAGAAGGTCAAGTGGAGAGGCAAGACTTTAATCCCTGCTTAGCAATAATGAGACCCACACACTCACCAGTGAAGGCCATGTGAGAAGTAGTAATGAGATGCCTCCTTACATATAAGATATCAATAGAGGACTAGTGAGGAACCTGAATTTTTACTCTAATCTAGCACTAATGTGTTTAGTGCTTTCTTTTCTCACTGTTGTAGTGTCAGAAGCATGATGCTGAAAGAGAAGATCCAGAATCACACAAGAGAGTAATAAAAACATCCCCATGATATAATAAAAAGTAAATCATTACGCCAAGCACCAGGAAAATGACAACATGAATGAGAAAAGATAATATATACCAACACCAAGGTTATATTGGTTTTGGAGTTCCCTAAGATTTTATAACAGCCGTCATAAAAATGCTTTAATGGGAAAGTAAACATTCTTGAAAAAAAAAATAAGTTTTAGCAAAAAAAGTTTTAACAAAGAACATGGAGGTAGAAGAGCTAAATTGAAAATTTTAGAACTGAAAAACATAACCCCCCTCCCTAAAAATGAAGTAAATAGAGTGAAGAAAACAGAGGAAACAATCAGTGAACTTGCAGAAAGAACAGTAGAGATCACCCATTTTCAACTGTTAAGATAAAATAGTGTGGACTTCATTAACTTTTTCATTTCTTCTATAGAATAGTTACTTTGTTGAACTTAATCCTGGAAAATAAATATGATTAGTAGCTCCCTGTAGACAATTTCTCCTGTAAATCTCATAAAAACACTCTTCTCCTATCCCCATACAACTGCTTACATGCATACATACATACAAACATACACACCAAGCTCCATCCCACCCCAACAACCTTGGTCAAAGAAACAAAATGCCTGACTATTTTCATGAAAGGAACTGAAGGTGGGAAGGTGATTAAGGAAAAATACATCTAGACCAAAGCCGAAGGTCATAGAGCAAGAAACAATCTTCCTATGTCATGGTATGGAATATGTGCTTGGGGAGCAATGCAGATATCACTGAGGGAGCAAAATGGTAGTAAGAAATAAAAGAATAAAAGAACTAAGAAAAAATATCATAAATATTAGAAGGTCTAAGAAAATTGCAAAATTGGCCCTTTTTGTTATTAGTATTCTGAGACTTAGAATTTGGCATCTTTCACTGGTTCCTGACTTGGCCTCCAACAGGGAAAGATTAGTAACAATGAATGCACCCTTTTTCAAAAAAAAAAAAAAAAAAATCATGCCAGAAATAGTAACTGGATTCATGACATCTGTTTTCTAGTTACACATCAGATACTAGTTATATCATTTAAATAAGTCACTTCTTCAAAGGTTGACCTCTCTCCAGACGAATTTGGACATTTCTTACAACCTGAGACTTGTATTAATTTTATGTATAAATTACTGTGATGTTTTAGGCATCAATTTTCCAGTTGGGAGATAACAATATGGTAGGAGATTCCTTAGTAACCTTAAAATCACATCTTTACATGACTAGTCCATTTCCCAGTAAGGTTAGGACAAACTTAGGTGTTAACCAGTAAACAGAACCAATAGCATCATGGGGTTAACAAGAAAATACAGAAGGCAAAAATTTATTTTGATTTCTCCCAGTGATGAAAATTGGAGCATACCCAGTGTTAGTTGAAGACTAAAATTTATTTTTCAAAACAGAAGAAGAAAATAGAAAAAATGTTAACCATTAATATACAGTAAGGAAAAATAACGACTATGAGTTGGTAAGCGTTTATTGAGAGGTATCGTGCTGTCTGCTCTATGTGAATTATTTCATTCGATTCTGAAAGAACTCTATGGGGGATCTCAAATAATTTGTCCATTTTTGGATGAGAAAACTGCAGCTTCAAGGAATTAAATAACTTGGCAAAACATACCTGTCTGGTAAAGAATAGAGTCAGCAGAAAGGTCAGCTGATTTCAGAATTGGTGTTCTTATCAATAACTTGTTTCCTTCCTAAATAAGTATTCACACTAAAATTTGGGGATTGTTACAGTGGATAGGAGAGCTATGGAATGGAAAGAGGTTATATTCCCAGTATTTGAGGCAAATAGATCACTAAGCTAGTTGGAATCAGCCCAAAATTTTGCTGAAGCGATGATGTTTTTATCAAGGAATTCAGATGCCCCACTTTCACTCTACCTTTTCTACCACTGACTTCACTTGTACTACAACTCTTATGGCACTGGAACAAAACCATTCATTCTATAACTAGAAACATTCCTTTAAATGCAAGGTACCTGTAATGCATTGAATTAAATACCCTTTTTTTAAAAATTTTATTTTTTATAAACATATATTTTTATCCCCAGGGGTACAGGTCTGTGAATCGCCAGGTTTACACACTTCACAGCACTCACCATAGCACACACCCTCCCCAATGTCCATAACCCCACCCCCCCAACACCCCTCCCCCCAGCAACCCTCAGTTTGTTTTGTGAGATTGAGTCATTTATGGTTTGTCTCCCTCCCAATCCCATCTTGTTTCATTTACTCTTCTCCTACCCCCTTAACCCCCCATGTTGCATCTCCTCTCCCTCATATCAGGGAGATCATATGATAGTTGTCTTTCTCCGATTAACTTATTTCGCTAAGCATGATACCCTCTAGTTCCATCCACGTCGTCGCAAATGGCAAGATTTCATTTCTTTTGATGGCTGCATAGTATTCCATTGTGTATATATACCACATCTTCTTTATCCATTCATCTGTTGAAGGACATCTAGGTTCTTTCCATAGTTTGGCTATTGTAGACATTGCTGCTATAAACATTCGGGTGCACGTGCCCCTTCGGATCACTACGTTTGTATCTTTAGGGTAAATACCCAGCAGTGCAATTGCTGGGTCATAGGGTAGCTCTATTTTCAACATTTTGAGGAACCTCCATGCTGTTTTCCAGAGTGGTTGCACCAGCTTGCATTCCCACCAACAGTGTAGGAGGGTTCCCCTTTCTCCACATCCTCGCCAGCATCTGTCATTTCTGGACTTGTTAATTTTAGCCATTCTGACTGGTGTGAGGTGATATCTCATTGTGGTTTTGATTTGTATTTCCCTGATGCCCAGTGATATGGAGCACTTTTTCATGTGTCTGTTGGCCATCTGGATGTCTTCTTTGCAGAAATGTCTGTTCATGTCTTCTGCCCATTTCTTGATTGGATTATTTGTTCTTTGGGTGTTGGGTTTGCTAAGTTCTTTATAGATTTTGGACACTAGCCCTTTATCTGATATGTCATTTGCAAATATCTTCTCCCATTCTGTCAGTTGTCATTTGGTTTTGTTAACTGTTTCCTTTGCTGTACAAAAGCTTTTGATCTTGATGAAATCCCAATAGTTCATTTTTGCCTTGCTTCCCTTGCCTTTGGCGATGTTCCTAGGAAGATGTTGCTGCGGCTGAGGTCGAAGAGGTTGCTGCCTGTGTTCTCCTCAAGGATTTTGATGGATTCCTTTCTCACACTGAGGTCCTTCATCCATTTTGAGTCTATTTTCGTGTGTGGTGTAAGGAAATGACCCAATTTCATTTTTCTGCATGTGGCTGTCCAATTTTCCCAACACCATTTATTGAAGAGACTGTCTTTTTTCCATTGGACATTCTTTCCTGCTTTGTCGAAGATTAGTTGACCATAGAGTTAAGGGTCTATTTCTGGGCTCTCTATTCTGTTCCATTGATCTGTGTGTCTGTTTTTGTGCCAGTACCATGCTGTCTTGATGATGACAGCTTTGTAATAGAGCTTGAAGTCCGGAATTGTGATGCCACCGACTTTGGCTTTCTTTTTCAATATTCCTTTGGCTATTCGAGGTCTTTTCTGGTTCCATATAAATTTTAGCATTTTTTGTTCCATTTCTTTGAAAAAAATGGATGGTACTTTGATAGGAATTGCATTAAATGTGTAGATTGCTTTAGGCAGCATAGACATTTTCACAATATTTATTCTTCCAATCCAGGAGCATGGAACATTTTTCCATTTCTTTGTGTCTTTCTCAATTTCTTTCATAAGTACTTTATAGTTTTCTGTGTATAGATTCTTAGTCTCTTTGGTTAGGTTTATTCCTAGGTATCTTATAGTTTTGGGTGCAATTGTAAATGGGATTGACTCCTTAATTTCTCTTTCTTCTGTCTTGTTGTTGGTGTAGAGAAATGCAACTGATTTCTGTGCATTGATTTTATATCCTGACACTTTACTGAATTCCTGTACCAGTTCTAGCAGTTTTGGAGTGGAGTCTTTTGGGTTTTCCACATATAGTATCATATCATCTGCGAAGAGTGATAGTTTGACTTCTTCTTTGCCAATTTGGATGCCTTTAGTTTCCTTTTGTTGTCTGATTGCTGAGGCTAGGACTTCTACTACTATGTTGAATAGCAATGGTGATAATGGACATCCCTGCCGTGTTCCTGACCTTAGCAGAAAAGCTTTCAGTTTTTCTCCATTGAGAATGATATTTGTGGTGGGTTTTTCATAGATGGCTTTGATAATATTGAGGTATGTGCCCTCTATCCCTACACTTTGAAGAGTTTTGATCAGGAAGGGATGCTGTACTTTATCAAATGCTTTTTCAGCATCTATTGAGAGTATCATATGGTTCTTGTTCTTTCTTTAATTAATGTGTTGTATCACATTGATTGATTTGCGGATGTTGAACCAACCTTGGAGCCCTGGAATAAATCCGACTTGGTCGTGGTGAATAATCCTTTTAATGTACTGTTGAATCCTATTGGCTAGTTAAATACCCTTTTTTTTAAATGAATGGCAGGAGGGCTATTTTCTAGAGAGGAGATACGGTGGTTAATGAGGAGCAAGAGGGTGAAAAGAGAGAGAAGAGTCTGTACTTGACAACAGCAAAACTTAGCTGCAAATACGAGAAGCCAGGTGTGACTAAGATAAACTCAGTATGGTTTGCAGTTGAGATGAGAGATAATCCCGTAAAGAGCAATTCCATCATGACAACCAAATTTAAAGTCTTAAGTCTGTAGAACTACATGGGTATTTTTTTGAACCACAATTATAAAGACCTTGGGAATAGATGCGTTCAATGATTATTCAGACATGAGCAACAAAAGAACACTATGTGAACTTGAGATAGGCAGCCTCTTGTGATTTATTTCAAAAGAGTTTCCAGAGAACATTGTGATATTCTCTGGTTGGCTTTTGCAGTCAGCAAGCTAAGGATAAAGACCACTCAAGTATTTAGAAATAAAGTAGCTATGAAAATGGATGTAGTTGTATGTTAGACACTAAAGCATTTTAAGTCAACTAAGTTAACTCTAGGGGCAAGTATAAATGAATAGAGATATAAGACCATATTCTGGTAGATGCAGTAGTTTCAAAGAATCTTGGTATCTGAGAGTATGGAAGGTCCACTGAGGAGATAGTTAACGTCAAATACCTATCATAAATGTCTATCAAAGTATTATTTAAGTTGCCTGATACTTGAACACATCAAGTGAAAGACAACAACTTAGGGTCGAAGAAAAGCATATAGTATCTAATTGCTCAACACAAAAGAAAATGAATAGAGAAAGAAAATCAAAACAGCAAGTTTAATCAAAATAGTCTTTAACCTTGCAGAGAGACAAAGAGAGAGTTCAGAAGAATAAATGAGTTTGCCCATTCAAACTATAAAAATAGCAGAAGGAGGTAGAAAAAGGAGAGAAAAGGATATAGAAATCTGTAACTTTCATATATGAAAAAAGTGGTATATACAATGGAAAGAAAGGAAACAGAAGCACAATTGATTAATTAAAAGTTCCTTGCAAGTAAAGCAAGGGAATTTTAAAGAGGTTTTAGTAAATATAATCTAAAATTAATTTCCAATTCTTGAAGTCACATGTTTGAAACATGAGGACCTCTCCACTGTGATTGACCATGTGATGGGCCATGGTGACAACTATTGCTCATATCTAGTAAATAATGTTGTGAAATTTTCCATTTACATAGATGATGTTGGATGTGAAAATAATGCCCTCTGCACTTTCATTTTGGAGACTGACATTAAAAAATAATTTTAAAAAATCTGGTTTAAGCCAATGTTTCCTAAATGTATTTGGTCATAACCCAGCTGTGAAACATCTACTAAAATCTCTAGAATCATTAGATATTTAAATAACACTAGATTAGGGAAGTATATAAAATAATATTTTGACCTGTTCTTTTGAGGAAGAAATTTCAGTTTTATGATTGATGGCAATTTCTAAACTCCTGCATAAATAGGACAACCCAAACAGAGCACAGCACTGTTGAGTAGTTCAGGAGACAGTTTGGGCAAGATGTACTAGAATTTTAAAGACAGAATACCACAGAGAGCACAACTACACAGAAAAGCTATAGAAAACCTTTTAGAGTCTCCTTAGATGTTTAGGCAAATAACAAAATGGGCATTCATAGGATAAAAATCTATGATGCTGTGCAAACAATCAACTTCTATGAAAAAGCTTTAAGGCAACCATTTTCCAGAGTTTACTTATATATCATTTAAGTTTTTATCCTCCAGAATCCAGAGACTTAGTTGAATATAAGGGCAGTCAATATGTGCTTATATGTAGATTAGTATACATATACATAACTCTTTCATCTGTCAGCTAAAAGGACCTGAAAGCAATGACACCCTGGTAGCAAGAAGCACACCTGGTGCCAAAATTATAATTTCTAGTACTATTCTATGTTAAAAAGAACCAGGACTTACTGGAGAAATAGCTGATTCTACAGTTGGGGTAGGAAATATACAAAGTGAGCCTGAAAGGGCAGAAAGTAAGAAAAAGATTAAAAAAAATCACAAAAACCTAGAGTCAGGATTTGGTAGATATGTCAAAAGGATACAAAACCCCACTAAAAGAGCGATAAGTGATCCAGGGTGGAACAATTTATCAACAGAATTTAATATTATAACCCAAAGTGTGAAATAAATATCCATGAGTCTATACTGATAAAAATATTATGTAAATAATGTTGAATAATTATACAGGAGAGATTAGACAAATATCCCATGAGAATACTTTCATATAATCACCTTCAAGGAGATGAAACATAACCCCACTTTTACAGCATGGGCTGCATATAGTGACTTACTGCTAAAGAGCACAGTCCAGAAAAAGAGGAAGAGTAACTTTAAAGAAAACTGACAAACATTTCTCAAGTGGGGTGATCAAAGTTAATATCAACAGAGGCTAAATTGATACTATGTACTCTTAACACTATGTAATGAGAATTTCACTTTATCTTTAGGGACTTTGTTTCAATAGCACATTAATTCTAATCATGATAAAAAAACATTAGAAACCTCCCAATTAAGGTGCATCATAACAAATATATCCTACTAACACAACATGTTAATAGGGTGACTGAATTCAAGTTATACAGGAACAAGTTCTAGAACCAAAATTCTAAAACTGCCCTAAAACTAAAAGTTTTTTAGATTTTATTACAAAGTATTTTGGGGTTTATAAAAGTGTGGAAACAGAATGTATGACAGAAATAGCACCATGTATATGAGGAGGGAAAAGCAAAGTATGCTATGTTAATATTCTCACATTATAAGTGAAATTGTATATCACTAAAACACTAAAACTAATAAAAACACATTAAAAATGAAAAATCAAGGGGCACCTGGGTGGCTCAGGGGGTTAAGCCTCTGCCTTCAGCTCAGGTCACAATCTCAGGGTCCTGGGATCGAGCCCTACATCCAACTCTCTGCTCAGCAGGGAGCCTGCTTCCCCCTTTCTCTCTCTTGCCTGCCTCTTTGCCTACTTGTGATCTCTCTCTCTCTGTCAAATAAATAAATAAAATCTTTTAAAAAAATGAAAAATCAAAAAGATCTTATGGTTCCAAAGGAAAATAACAAGATGTTAGATTTAACCCAATCATACCAACAATTACACTAAGTTGAAATGATCTAAACAATCCAGTGAGACATAAAGACTTGTTAATTTTTTTTCAATTTCCTTGAAATATAATTCATGTAGAATAATATATGAGTTTAAAGTGTACAACATGATGATTTGATATATGTATATATTGTGAATTGGTTACCACAATAAGTTTAGTTAAAGTTCATCACCATTCAGAGTTAAAAAATACTTTTCCTTGTGATAGAAACTTTCCAATCTAACATAATGTCATCAAGTAGTATGGATGCTCTTGCAAGTGGCTAGATTTCGTTATTTTTTTATGCTAAATAGTGTGTGTGTGTGTGTGTGTGTGTCTGTGTGTTACATTTTCTTTATCCATTCATCTAATGATGGATGCTTACATTGTTTTCATGCCTTGGCTGTTGGAAATAGTGCTACAGTAAAAATGGTGGGTGCAGACATCTCTTTGAGATACTGATTTCATTTTCTTCAGAGACATGGCTAGAAGTGGAATTATTGGATCAGGTGGTAGTACCATTTTTAATAAGAAACCTTCCTACCATTTTCCACAGAGGCTTTACCAATTTACATTCTCACCAGCAGTGCATAAGGGTGTGTTTTTGCCCACATCCTCATCAGTATTTGTTATTTCTTCTCTTGTTGATGATAGCAATTCTAGGGTCTGAGGTGATATCTCACTGGTTTTAATTTGCATTTCCCTAATGATTAGAGATGTCGAGTGGTATTTTTGTATACCTGTGGACGGTTGGATATCCTCTTTGTAAGATATCTACTCAGTTTCTCTATTATTTTTTTTCATTGTTTGGGTTGTGTCGTTTTTGCTATTGATTTGTAGGAGTTCCTTTGACGCTTTGCATATTAACCCCTTATCAGAATGTATAGTTTGTAAATTATTTATCCCATTTCATAGGTTGCCTTTTCATTTTGTTGATTGTTTCTTTTGCTGTACAGAAGCTTTTTAGTTGGATGTAGTGCACATTTTTACCTTTGATTTTATTGCTTGTGTTTTTATGTCCTATCCAAAAAAAATTGCAAAGACACATCAAGAAGATTTTTCCTTAGGTTTTCTTCTAGAAGTTTTATGGTTTCTGGCCTTAAATGTAAGTTTTTAATCCATTTCAAGTTTTATTTCATGAGTAGTGTAAGATAGGGCTCTACTTTTATTTTTTTTGCCATGTAAATATCCAGTTTATCTCAGCACTATTTATTGAGAAGACTGTCTTTTCTCAATTGAGTATTCTTGACTCCCTTATCAAATGTTAGTTGCCATATATTTGTGGCTTTATTTCTGGGCTTTGAATTTTGTTCTGCTGGTCTTTGTGTCTTTTTCTTTTTTTTCTTGATTTCTTTTTTTTCTTTGTGTCAGTACCATACTGTTTTGACTGCTATCACTTTGTAATATTTGAAATCATGAAGGATAATGCCTCCAACTTTGTCGTTCTCCCTTAGAATAGCTTTTTTGTGGTCTCATGCTTCCATACAAATATTAGGATTTTTAATATTTCTGTGAAAAATGACATTGGAGTTTCCATATGGATTGCATTGAATCTATAGACAGTTTTCTGTAGTATAAATATTTTAATAACATAATTCTCTCAAGCCATAAACATAAGATATCTTTCCATTTACTTGTGTCTTTAATTTCTCTCATCATTGCCAGTATTTTCAACATCAAAATATTTTACCTCCTGTGATAAGTTAATTTTTTTAAGATTTTGGTTTTTAAGATTTCATGTATTTATTTATCAGAGAGAAAGTGCATGCACAGACAAGCAGGAAGAGCAGAGGGAGAAGCAGGCTCCCCACTACACTTGGAAACTGATGTGGGATTCTATCCCAGGATCCTGGGATCATGACCTGAGCAGAAGGCAGATACTTAACCAATTGAGCCATCCAGGTGTCCCGGTTAAACTAATTTCTAAGTATTTTATTGTTCTTGATAATGTTATAAACTGAATTATTTTATATTTTCAGATAATTCATTGTTAGTGTATTACAAATAGTACTTAGTTTGTCCTTTTTATAAGTTGATAATTTATCCTGCAAATTTGCTAAATTTGTTGATGTTCTAAGAAATTTTGGTGAAATCTTTGGAATTTTCTATATATAAACACTTGTCATCTGAATATAAAAAAATTCATTTCTTTTCCAATTTTGATGACTTTTATTCCACTTACTTGCCTCATTGCTAGTATATCCAGCACTATATTGAATAGAAGTGGCAAATGTGGACACCTTTATCCAATTCCTGATCTTTGATGAAAAGCTTTCAACATTTCATTTTTGAGTATGATGTTTGCTGTGGGCTTGTTATAGATGGACTTTATTAAATTGAGGTACATTTCTTCTAAACATAATTTGTTGAGAGTTTGTATCATGAATGATGTTAAATTTTGTCATCCATTAAGATGGTAATATACATCTGTTGATATGCTAATATGATTTTCATCTTTATATTACTACAATGTGTCACATTTATTGATTTGCATATGTTGAACCATCCTTACATCCCAGGGATGAATCCCACTGACATGTTGCATGATACTTTCAGTGTGCTGTTCAACTTACTTAGCTAGTATTTCATTAGAATTTTTGCATCTATGTTCATCAGGGATACTGGCCTGTAGTTTTCTTGTATTCTTATGTGATATTCGTATCTGTACTGCTGGCCTCATAAAATAAGTTGGGGAGTGTTTCCTCTCAAGTTTTTGGAAGAGTTTGAAATGATTTGGCCTTAATTTTTTTTTTTATGTGTTTGGTAGAATTCAATATATTTGATTCTAGTCTTTTTTTGTTGGAAGAATTTTGATTACTGAGTCAATTTACTTATTATTGGTCTGTTCTAGGAATTTACCCATTTTTTTCTTAATTTGTCAGTTCATGGGCATATAATTGTTTGTAGTAGCTTCTTATGGTCCTTCATATTTTCATGATATTAGCAGTACTGTTTGTCTTCCATTTTACCTTTTTTTATTTTTTTTCTGATTTGGATCTTCCATCTTTTTTTTTCTTGGTTAGTCTATCTAAAGCTTTGCCAATTTTGTTTACCTTTTCAAAGAACAAACACTCAGCTTTGTTCATTTTTTCTATTGTTTTCCTGTTTTCTATTTTATTTATTTCTGTTCTAATGTTTGTTATTTCCTTCCTTTTGCTAACTTTGGGCTTAGTTTGTCCTGGTTTTCCTAGTTCGTTTAGATGTAAGGTTAGTTTGAAAGATTTCTCTTGTTTTAATGTGTGCATTCATAACTAGAAACTCCTCAGAACTGCTTTTCCTGCATCCCATAAGTTTGATATGTTGTATTTCCATTTTGGTTTATCTCAAGATTCTCTTTTATTTCTCTCTTAATTTCTTTGCTCTGTTGGCTATTTAGGAATGTGGTGTTTAATTTCCAGTTACTCATGAATTTTCCAGTTTTCCTCCTGTTACTGATTTCTGGTTTTAGACCATTGTGGTCAGAAAAGATCCTTGGTGTGATTTGAATTTTTTAAATTTGTTAAGACTTGTTTTGGTGTCTAACATAGGATGTATACTAGAAAATGTTTCATGTGTGCTTGGGAAAAATGTGTATTCTTCTGTTGTTGGATGGAATGTTCTTTATAGGTCTGTTACATCCATTCGTTCTATAGTGATTTTCAAATATTCTATTTGCTTACCGGTTCCCTGTCTGGATAATCTACACATTGTGGATTGTGGTACTAAAGTTCCCAACTCTGACTGTATTGCTGCATATTTTCTCTTTTATTATTTCTGCTTGTATTTACTTACTATATTTAGGGGCTCCAATATTTATGGGTGCATAAATATTTATAAATGTTATATATTTTGGATAAATTCATCCCTCTATCATTATATAGTTATATAATGACCTTCTTTTTATAACTTCTATTTTGTCTGACATAGGTGTAGCTACCCCTGCTTTCATTTGGTGACCATTTCCTTGGAATGTCTGTTCCTATCCCTTCACTTTGTCAAGCTACATTGAGTCCCATGTAGTCAGCATATCAATACATATTGTTACTCTATCTATTCAACCATCTGTGCCCTTGGAAAATGTTATCCACTTACATTACTTTTTAAGGGAAGGGAGAAGGATAGAGGGAGAGTGAGAAAGAGGATGCCAAGCAGGCTCTACATCCACCATGAGCCTTATGTAGGACTCAATATCATGACCCTGATATCATGACCTGAGCCAAAATCAAGAGTTGATGATTCAATAACTGAGCCACCCAGGTACCCCTGTAATCCATTTAGATTTAAAGTAATTATTGATAGGTAAGGATTTATTCTTGACATTTTCCTAATTGTTTTGTTTTATAGAGACATGTTTCCTTATTATCTTGCTGTCTTCTTTTGTAATTTGATGATTTTTATAGTAGTTTGCTCCATTCTTAATCATAACTTTTTAACCACTACATCTTTTGTCTTTATGGTTACCAAAGGCTTACAAAAAATGTATTATATTTTTAACACCCTATTTTACTTTAATAATATTAACCTCTATAGCATTCTTTAAGTTTATACTTATTCCCCCCTTTATATTTCAGGTTATTGATATTATAATTTATATATTTCTATATGGTGTATTTAATTATAAATTATTATGGTTATTTTTAATATATTGTTTTAATTTTTAAACTAGAACTATAAATAAGTTATGGACCACCATTACAATATTAGTGAATCTGACTATCAATGTACCATTGCCAGGGAGTTTTACACCTAAATTCATGTGTTTTTACAATGTTAATTAGCACCCATTTATTTCCATTTGAGGAACTCTCTGTAGCATTTCTTGTAAAGCAGATATAATGATGATGACTCCCTCAGCTTTTGTTTGTGGAAGGCTTTATGTTTCTATTTATGAAGGATATCTTTGCCAGGTATAATATTCTTGGTTGACAGGTTTTTCCCCTCACCCTGCCAATATTGTGAATGTATATCATCCCTTTGTCTCCTGGTCTGAAGACTTTCTGTTGAGAAATCAACAAAAAATAAGTGATCTGTGAGAAAAGCAGAATCAAAGCAGGGACCAAAGAAGGGAGCTTCTTATTGATCAAAACATTATACTGAGTAACTTTCTAGAGCACAACCATGATGTTGAAAGAACAATGTCATATTTTAGAGGCAGAAAAGTTTATATGCCTCTATGGAGAGTCTCAAATATGTGGTCTTTAGAGTGTTGATGATGAACATTTGGTTTGTCAATATCAGATTATCCTTAAGATTAGATCGGGTCAAACAAGGGACCACACATCATTAGATCTATAGGGAATGGGAAGATAGAACACAAAATAATTGCTTCTTCCTATAGTGGTATGATATCACTTATACCAAATTGTAGGGGGGAAAAGGAACTGACCAGATTTGGCCACTGGAGTTTCTCTCCAGCCCTACAAAAACTCCTTTCTCAGTTGCCCTGTGTTCTCTTTCTTCATCATCATAAACTAGGCAACAGATTACTTCTTGTTTCTCCTTTGTTCTTTAATCCCAAACCCATTTAGTTACTAGATACTGAATTTTCTACTGCAGAATTTCCTCTCTACGTTTATTAATCTTACCTTTGTCCTTGTCCAGGTCTTTTGAATTTCTTACCTATATAAGTGTATTTCTTCATTCACTCACCCAATATTTATTAAGCACCTACTTCCTTCTTGGTCCCATGCTAATCATGGGAGAGGTACCTTGTTGAAAAATGTTGATATATCTATTCCTCATGATGTTCATGTGTTGGGGTTAATAATGTTAAGTATTTAACTGATAAGTACAATTGTGAGGAAGAAGAGAGGTTTAAGGAAGTCCCTAGAAAAGTCATCTATTCTAAGCTTAAGATATATAGCTTCTTGGAAGATCTGGTTCTAAACTAATATCAAAGGATACAGTAAGAATAAATTAGGCAGAGGCAATGAAAATGTAAAATGTAAAACAAGCAAAAAAACACAAAAAAAAAACCACAAAAAATTAAATTCTTTAAGAATGTCAGATCAAAAGAGTTTCAAAAAGTACTTATAAAAAATATTTAAACAGTAATTATTCACTTAGGGATGTATGTGCAATATACGTATCATATATATATCTGCAAACAGACATATAATCATATACACACACATATACACAGAAATATACATATATGTAATTAGAGTAGTCATCTTCTTTAGAAATACATATATTTAGATGACTATCTACTGAATTTTAGAGAGCCAAGACATTTCTTCCTATCAAGAAGGAATTTTGGAGGAAAAGTAATGCAAATTATTTACTTTCAGAAACAATTCAGAACCATATGGAAAATCAACAAGGTAACAAGGTATGGCAAAGGCTTTCCTGTGTTTGCTGACAAGTAAGAGGGCAGCTCCATATGCTTTCATGTACATTACCCCAGGAGAACAAGGGCCATATGTTCACACGTATGTCAACCTTCTTGGCCTTCTGTATAAGGCAGTGTCCCGAGGGGTATGTTGAAAGGGAAAAGAGAAAGCAACCACAACATGAATATGAGGTTGTGGTGTGTTTCCTCTGTTGACAGATTTTGTTAGACCATCACTTCAGTTGGCAAGGACCCAGAACAGCTGCTTTACCCTGAAGCTAAGGTCTTTGTGATAGTACAAAATCTCCCCAGTGAGTGAGACAGTGGAGTGAAGGTGATGTGTCCTTTGGGAGTGGACTTTTCCTCCCTAGTATGGCATGAGGAAAAGTAATAATTACCATCTAAGACTTTATATTCACAGAATTGTGTTCATACTCTTTTTGTCACCTTTGCCACTAAGTTCTTACAAAATGGATTAACATCCGTTTACATATAACTAAAATCTTTCTTATTTAAAAGAGAGAGACTATGAAGTTTTAAAAATTCTGTTGGTGAAAGTCTCTTTCATTTTAATTTAGTGATTAAATAGCAATGTTTAAATATCAAAGTTGATTTCTGATTTCTTAAGCTTATATCTAGGCTGTGCATATATTATAGTTTGGGCCAGATTTAGAGTCTATCATTCCAGAAAGTGGTAGAACCAAGGGAAAATATTTTACAACCTCAAAGTGATTCCTCATGCTTCAGCCTGCTGAAAAAAGTAGATGGTTTTATTTATCTTGAATGAAAGCATCAAGAATGGATGAAGAGCATATTGTAAAGCTTTTAAAGTGCTTTGGTCTTTTTACTATATTTCCTTTATAAAATGTGTAAATATATTATCTGTACTTAGTATTGGGTTTGACTTTTCCTGAAATTAAGTCATTTACATATACTGAGAGAATTAATAAGATTCTATTTAAGTTTATATTTCCCAATCCATGTACGTGGAGAAAATGTTAAAATTTTCCTAAATCCAGTTCCCACTGTTGCAATTAATGAAGCATAATTATTTAAGGTTATTTTTTTTTTCAATTCTGTCTTTTATATTCCTGCATCCATCAAAAAGATGCAAGATGAGTGGCTCTGCTGAGTAGTTTAAGTTTTGTGTTATAAGAAAAAAATTTGAATTTTAGTTTTTGTTTTTTTTTTAAGATTTTCATTTATTTACTTGACAGCTAGAGATCACAAGTAGGCAGAGAGAGAGGAGAAAGCAGGCTTACTGCTGAGCAGAGAGCCAGATGTGGAGCTCGATCCCAGGACCCTGGAACATGACCTGAGCCGAAGGCAAAGGCTTTAACCCACTGAGCCACCCAGGCGCCCCCAAAATTTGATTTTCAAAGTGAAAAAAATTGTCATTGTTATTTTTAGGCAAAAGTAATTTGAGATAGACATTTGGAAGAGTCTTTTATTTTTGGAAAACTCTGAAGTAGTTATCTGGGTTTTTACCTGCAAAATATAGATAATATTATCCCCTATTTTACACAATTAAAATTCTTAGGAAGGTTTTACAACTATTCCACATAGCTAGCAAACAGGGAGTACCGTGATATAAACTCAGAAACCATGACTTCAAAACTGAGATTTATTTTTGCCACCATACTATGTTGTATGTTAGGTAAATATATCAGTGCTTTCACTTTGTTTTCTCACACAGACAGAGGAACAATTCTGAAAAGGATCTGAGAAGTCTTCTCTAAATTTCCTAAGATACTGAGTCCCAGTCAACTACCTATCTTCTCCTGTTATTTCCTCCTTCCAGTTTCACCCCACTGTCCTTCATTCTTGTTGCTTGTGATTACTTCTCAAAGCAACTTCAAGGAAGCCCTAGTCTCAGGCTCCATGTCTTAGATAACTTTTCTTCCCTCTTACTCTTTGCTTTCCTTCCAGTGTCTCCCAAATTATTGTCTACCAAATCATCTGTTTTCTTATAAATCTTTGTATCAGTCTCTGTTTCTAGGGAAACTCAAATAAAATACTTTTTTTTTTTAAATTCCCTTTTCTTCATTTCTCTCCCTTTCTAGTATTTCTTCCTATGCCCACCTCCCATTCCTTTTGGCATTCTTTCCCTTTTGATAGGCACTCAAGTTTCCCATGGTCTCTCCAATTTCCCTTTCTACTAAAATCTGCCCTCATAAAATATATTTTAACCCAATTTACCCTGGAGAGTAAATTACCAATAAGATTCAGGGCCTTAAGTGTCTTTGTGGCAATTGCACATTAGCACAGGGGCCAGGCAGTACCCAGTTTTCTAAACCTTTGATTGCAGAATTTTAGGACTTTTGTTTTCTTTTGCTTTTTTCTGCTGGGAATTAAAGCTATTTAAAGATTAGTGATAAGAGTCGGAGCTTGTCTAAAATCATGGCTAATAAATACTTCGGCATGCCTCTTAGCAAAACTCTGTAATTTAAAATAACATATATTCAGATAATTTTATCAATATGTACATACCAATAGTTTCATTTTTTACATTCAAGAAAAACTCATGGGGTGCCTGGGTGGCTCAGTGGATTAAAGCCTCTGCCTTCAGCTCCAGTCATGGTCCCAGGGCGCTGGGATCAAGCCCTGCATCAGGCTTTCTTCTCAGCAGGGAGCCTGCTTCCTCCTCTCTCTCTCTGCCTGCTTCTCTGCCTACTTGTGATCTCCATCTGTCAAATAAATAAATAAAATCTTAAAAAAAAAAAAAAGAAAAAAACTCACAAGCACAAAACTTTATAAAATATATATTTTTATCTTTTGCCCCTAAGGCCATACTTTCTTAGCCAACATGGTAATTTTGTTCTGAATGGTTGCAATTTTCCCTTGGTAAAGTTAGTTATTTCATGATATATGACCAATTGTCTACCATAAAATATTTTTGAAAAGAACAATAAAAAGTGCTGGGACAAGAAAAGCAACTCACTTTCGTAAACAGAAACCAGAGTTGCTAGCATACTCAATATGATTAAATGGGACTAAAAAAGATCATTGCAATTCACATGAAGAAACTCAGATGGCCAATCTGATGCCACAGTTTGTGCATTGTGTCACAACTCAAATTCTGAGTGGTAAACATGGCATCGGTTTCACTATTGGCAAGAGTATGAGAATGTGGAAGAAGCTGTTAGAGCACACAGCCTGTGATGTTTCCCCACCACAGTCTGACTTGCTCAGATATCACTGTGCCAGAATAAACAGGAAATCCCTCCAGACAAGTATCATCAGAGCATCCTGTTCCTAAAATGCCTAGAACAGTTTAGTAAATAAAAACAATAATCTGAAAGATTCCATCTATTGTAAGTCAAAAGGCTTTGATAATTCCTCACTGATCTCTATATGGTCTCTCAATAAAACTAATGGAAATCAATTTTTTTAAGTTAGAATTCGGTCTCAAAGTTGAAGAAAACCAGACGGATGCCTAGATACCAAGTTTAAAAAGGGTTTAAAATAAATTGAAGATCAAGAGATACAAATGCTTAAAGTAATTTGCTGTGGTAAATATACATTTTTATAAAAATAAACCTACAAATGGCTAATTTCAGAACATCTCCTATATCCTTGCTTTGATTCTGACAGAGATATTAGAGAACAAGTGATATTCTCTGAATAGTTGTTCAAGCTTTTATACTTAAAATCAGGAGTAGAAAATTGATGTAAAAGAAATAAATATATTAATTTAACAATTACTTGTTTTAAAAGAAAATCTCCACCCAAAGGAGTTGAAAACTTATGTCCACACAAAAACCTGCACACTGATGTTTATAGCATCTTTATTCATAATTGCCAAAACTTGTATATGACAAAGATCCTGTTCACTAGGTGAATGGATAAATAAACTGGAATACATTCAAGAAATACAATACTGGGGTGCCTGGGTGGCTCAGTGGGTTAAAGCCTCTGCCTTCGGCTCAGGTCATGATCCCAGGGTCCTGGGATCGAGCCCCACGTCGGGCTCTCTGCTTAGCAGGGAGCCTGCTTCCCCCTCTCTCTCTGCTTACTTGTGATCTTTGTCAAATAAATAAATAAAATCTCTAAAAAAAAGAAAGAAAGAAATTCAATACTATTCAATGCTATCAAGCCATGAAAAGACATGGAAGAAAATGAAAAGCATACTTCTAAGTGAAATAAACCAATCTATATGACCTCCTAGAAAAGGCGAAGGTATGAAAACAAAAAGATCAATGGTTGCCGGGGGTCAAAAGGAAGAGATGAAGAGGCACAATACAGAGACTGGGAATATCTTGACAGTTGTGCCTTTTTTTCTTTTCTTTTTTTTTTTCTGTTAATCTTAGTGTCTGGCATAATAGCTGCTCAATATGGATTCAATAAATGATTGCTAAGTTTCTCATATAATGGCAAGCATATACTCAATGAACATCAACAATTTCTATTGGATAGTTGTGGAATACCACCTTAAGTTATCCATTGGTTCCATGTTGGTTTATCTCCTTCATTAAGGTAAAAACATCAAGGGAAGTGAAAACAGATATTAGACTATATACATATATGCATTATCATATTTGTTATCTTCCCTTAGTAAAATTATAGTTCTGCAGATCAGAATTGATATGGGGGAAATGGAAAAATTGTAAAGAAACTGAAAGGGCACCGATTAAAGGTGTTTAAAGATCTTGAATGCATGGAGAAACAATGTACATGCTGCTGAATTGGACTATAAAATTACATAAAAATATGATTTTTTTTACTTTATAAAAATCCCCAGAAGTATTCATTTATCTCCCAAATAAATAATACTTACTGTCTTGGTACGTTCAAAACTGGTGAGGTCCTTAATTTTTCAAAATAAAATTTTAGTTTTTCATTTTTTTAATTTAATTTATTTTTATTTTTTATAAACATATATTTTTATCCCCAGGGGTACAGGTCTGTGAATCGCCAGGTTTACACATTTCACAGCACTCACCATAGCACATACCCTCCCCAATGTCCATAACCCCACCCCCTTCTCCCAACACCCCTCCCCTCAGCAACCCTCAGTTTGTTTTGTGAGGTTAAGAGTCACTTACGGTTTGTCTCCCTCCCAATCCCATCTTGTTTCATTTATTCTTCTCCTACTTTTCTTACTTCTCTCTACTCTCTTAACCCCCCATATTGCATCTCCACTTCCTCATATCAGGGAGATCATATGATAGTTGTCTTTCTCCGATTAACTTATTTCGCTAAGCATGATACCCTCTAGTTCCATCCACGTTGTCGCAAATGGCAAGATTTCATTTCTTTTGATGGCTGCATAGTATTCCATTGTGTATATATACCACATCTTCTTTATCCATTCATCTGTTGAAGGACATCTAGGTTCTTTCCATAGTTTGGCTATTGTAGACATTGCTGCTATAAACATTTGGGTGCACGTGCCCCTTCGGATCACTACGTTTGTATCTTTAGGGTAAATACCCAGCAGTGCAATTGCTGGGTCATAGGGTAGTTCTATTTTCAACATTTTGAGGAACCTCCATGTTGTTTTCCAGAGAAAAATAATGAAAAACTACAGCCTGGGAAAAATATTTGTAACATATATCTGACAAAAACTTCTACCTAGAATACAAGAACTCATGAAAATGAATATTAAAAAATACAAAGATGTCCAAATGATTTGAACAGACACTTCAGGGAATAAGATATTATAAATGACAAAGGGATAGACAAAAAGGTCCTCAACATTTTTAATCAGGTTGAAAAAATTTAATAACACCAAATGTTGAGAATATGGAGCAACTGGAACTTTTTTGCATTACTCTTGAGAGTATAAAATGATGCACTCATTTTGGAGAAGTATCTAGTGATTTTTTTTATCAACTTATTTTTTTATTTTGTGATATTGTGATTTTTTAAAATAAATTTGAATACATAAAAAAATAAAATTTTAGGGTGAGATATTTTAGAAATAAATAGGCTAATTTATTTGTTACCTATGGTACCATATATATTACTTTGCTTGTATTTACTACCATTTTCATAAAATTGATACTGTATCTCTAAGAGTAAAAATTCCCAGGTGCCTGGGTGGCTCAGTCATTAAGCATCAGCCTTCAGCTCAGGTCATGATCCCAGGGTCCTGGGATCGAATCCCACATCAGGCTCCCTCCTCAGCAGGGAGACTGTTTCTCCCATTCCTATTCCCCCTCCTTGTGTCCCCCACCCCTGTCAAATAAATAAATAAAATCTTTTTTTAAAAAGTAAAAATTCCCCAGGCATAGTAAATAAGAACCATCTCCAGGTTGCTAAGTTTGAATTTCTCAATTTCAAATTGATTTACATTCAGTTGAGTTGCAACTTTTTTCCCAGTATCAATGAGCTGCTATCAATGAACTACTGTTGACTTCTTGACCCAAGTAAATAAAAAAAAAATTATTGTGGGCTCAATTGTAATAAACCAAAGTTTTACACAGCATAGCAGAATATATACTCTGCTTCCATATAAGGACACTGTGGTGTCACTTTACTGAAGTATCAAAAAATTAACCACTGGACTGAATCATACAAATCTTTCTATTCCCAACAAGGTAGGAATCACTTAAGATTAGCAGAGTTGAGAAAATAGGCAAATTAATTTTTAAGGACCTGGGATTCTAGTAATGATCCTAGTGATAATTTAATATGATTCTAGTGGCTAAGTATGTTGAGGAGGTTGGTCAAGTTTCAGTTGAAATTCCCAGCTTGTAACAAAGGAGAGCCATGTACACAGTCTTTCTTACAACTTCAACTGTTGCTAAATCCTCTATTTCTCTTTTATAAACACCAAAAGTCCCTTCTTCAAAATTCTTAGTTCATATTCTAATCCAGGCCATGATAATCTTATAGTTTAAATATTTAAGTAGACTATCAGCAAAGTGAATTTTTGCTGTCAGTCTGTCAAAACAATTTGTACTGTCATTGTCAAAAGCCTCAAATAATGCATGATGAGAGTATATGTCATACTAGATACTCTGCTTTTTTTAAAGACGAAGTTCAGGTTCATGGAACTGAGTGAAAGTAGTGATATCAACTGACCTTGCTTTTATCCTGAGCTTTTGCTGCCCTTAATAGTACAGGTGATAAAATTTGGTAACGTTAGCATAGTGTAGGGGATAAGAAACAAGACTCTGTCATTAGGCTCTCTGGGTTAGAAGCTCAGCTCCTTTGCTTACTAGCTGTGTAAACTTGGACATGTTTCTTAGCCTCTCAGTTAACTTAGTTTCTTTATAGGCATTATATTATGTAGTACATCATTACAGAGTTTTATTGGATTAAATAAATTAATCCACATAATGCACTTAAAACTATACTAGTCATATAGTAATGCTACAATAACTAAATGTTCAATAAAATGCTATTTCTTCCCCAAATTAATATTTCTTCTCAATGTAATTTCTATGAAATAGCTGTAAAACTCATTTGTCATGATCCTAAATTAAAACAGCTTTAGTTTTATAATTTGGAGTTTATATAATCAGCATTTTATCTGTGTTTCTAGACATTTCTGAATACTGAAGAAAAATTTTCTTTAAAATTATAATGTTGGTTCTCACCCATACAGAAGTATAATTTCTTGGTCCTCTACTGAATCCAGTCATCACCTGAATGCGAATACAGTATTTCTCACAATTTATTTGTGCAATTCTTTACTTACTGTTTCTGTTATCTATTGCTTAGTAACAATCTTCAAAACTTAAGGGCTTAAAACAAAAAATTTTATTTCTCATGTTTTGATGTGCTTACCATCTGGGCAATTATTTCTGGAATCATCATGAAATTGTGGTCATGTGACAGCCTAACCATAGTAGGTGGATTCCAGAGGACCTCACTTATATTTGGTGCTGTGAGGAGGATTTCTGAAATGGCAGGAGGTAGACACATTTTCTGTATCTTCTCTCTTTTCTTCACTCTCATCCTCCAGGTCTTTTTTGCCATGTGTCATCTCCTCATCAAAGAGACTGACATCTCAAAGCAGTCCCTATCACTTCTGCAACATTCTTTTCATTAGAGTAATCTCAAGTCCAGCCCCAATTCAAAAGGAGGAAAAATAGGCTCTAACTCTTGGTAAGAATAGTAATTTTGCAAAGCAGCATGGTAGGAATTATTACAGCCATCTCTGAAAATCTACCAAGGTCGTTACCACTTCTTGACCTTTTGGCTAAGATAAAGTGAAAATCTACCAAGGTCTGCTTTTTGAGCACACCACCTTGCACCCTTCCCACTTGCAAAATATACTCTCTCCTTCCAGTACACTGTCTCTAGTCACTTTTTATCCAATTATGACATTAGACTCACCATGTAGTCACATGTTTTGACCCAGGCCTGAATATGGGTAAGGATCCTTAAGTACATTTCTTCACTATGACTCCTCTTGATCTGGAGACTTATGAAGTTGAAAGACAAGTTTTCTGCCCTCACACGCCCAACATTGAATGAGAGACAAAGAGAAGATAACCTCTGTAACACAGTGTTGTAAAAAGGAAAAAGTAAGGAGCACATGGCGACCAAAGATCTGTAGCAATTCTTACATCTATATAACCACAAATTTTCTATATTCCAAAGCCCAGATTTTCTTTTCCTCTTACCCAAGAAACCTTTTCCAGCCACTAGGATACTCCATGTCTAAGTCCCTGAGCCTGTAGAACTCTATCCTAAGATTTTGATGTGAATTTTTCCTATCCTCCTAGCCTTGGATCAGAATTGAACTTTACTTAGTGGTTGATCCTGAGAACACTGTCTGCAGTTGATCTTTCCTTCTCATATTTTCTTCTTGGAATTTAGCACATTTTTTTATGATTATCTTCAATGTTGATTTATTTACTTGAATATTGTATGCTTACATACATAATAAAAGCTCATAAAAGCACAGAGCCTCTTTATTTCCTATTCACTAAATTATTCTTAGAATTTAACACAGAGAATCATACTTGAGAGATGACCAATAAATATCTGCTAAGTGAGTGAGTGAATGAGACCCTACAACCACCCTCTAAAAGAGAGGTTTCCCTGTTGCAAAGATGAAAAAAATTGAGTGAGACTTAAATAGGCTAAATAACTTGCCAAAGGTTAGACCTATTCAAGAGCAGAACCCAGCTTAATCCAGCAACATGTTTTTTCTATAATTTCCCATTCTTTATAAATGGAAATAGACTATATGACCTTCTGAAGGTTGACATTGTTTTGGAATCTTCTTCCTGCATCACTTCACCATTTCATGTAACTTCAGGTTATATTATATCAGACAACTCCAGAAGAATGCCAGTGACTTTCACCTTGCTCTCCCTTTCTGTTTATTGCTTTTTCACAGACCGTGTATATTATTTAATAAGTGAGCAAATGGAAACTGGCAGATGAACTCACCCTACACTGAGGAAAAAGACAATAAGCACAATTTTTTGCCTAATTTCCAATGATTAGCATCAGTTGGTGTTCCTGTTTTGGAAAGAATATCTTTCTGATTCTTGCTCCTTATCCATAGAGATTGTTCACTCATTTATGTAACATCTCTATTTTTATTTCCAAGCATATGCTTCCACAATGTGTAAAGAATTTCAAATATGAAAACAAAAGTTTTATATTAGTCTTTCCTTAGAGATGCATCATCAATAAAAACCTGAAATTCTTATACTGAAATGAAATTAATACAGTTGCAAAAGTACTTTAGAAACTAAAACCCCCATCTTTTAAGGATTATCTGAAATTTGAAAGGCAGATAATCTCACTTAAACATACACACACACACACGCACACATTCCTAAAAGGGGAGTGCAAATATATTCCAATTTACTATCATCATTAATAAGCATATATGAGCACCTACTATGGTCCTAGCACTGTTTTTGGTAATTCTTATTGTATACTTAGCCTTGCAAAAAATATGCCATGTAGTTATTTGCAGTCCTACTTTGTAGGTGAGGATCATGGGTCCCAAGGACTAATGTCAACAATTCCAACCCAGATTTGTATTTTTCATAAGTTCATCATACCAACCTTAAGAAGTTGTGATTTCATCTTATATGAAAACTAGTGAGACAAGATAAAGCAAAAAGTAAAATCAGAATACTGATGTCTACTAGCTCCATTAGAGGAGAGAGATCAAAGCTTTGCTCTCAGGGGTATGTTTATTTGTTTTCCGTCTTCTTTTCCTGATAAAGTGACAAAGTCTGTTGTCCAAAAAAATGTGTTTGGGGTAATTGATTTTTAGATAATAAAATCATTTAATTAATGCTTACTGTAAATACTGCTAACTAAATTTTTATCAGGTCAACTAAAAGCTAAACATAAATTAAACAAAAATACCATAACATTTTTTGCATTCAACTCAAGTAGGCATTTCTACCATTATTATAAATTGTGTAGTACAATTTAGCATACTTTTAGTAGCAATTCACAGACTTACCAAGCAGATTAATTTTTTTTTAAGATTTTTGAATTTATTTATTTGACAGAGATGGAGAGGGAATACAAACAGGGGGAGTGGCAGAGGGAGAAGCAGGCTTCCCACCGAGCAGGGAGCCCAATGTGGGGCTCGATCCCAGGACCCTGGGATCATGACCTGAGCTGAAGGCAGCTGCTCAACGACTGAGCCACCCAGGTGTCCCCAGATTACTTTTTTATAATTACTTAAATTCAATTAGCCAACATATAGTGCATATTTTGTTTCAGATGTGGTGTTCAACATCTTATCAGTTGCATATAACTCCCAGTGCTCATCACATCATGTGTCCTCCTTAATGTCTGTCACCCAGTTACCCCATCCCTCCCACTGTCTCTCCAGCAACCCTCAGGTTCTTTCCTATAATTAAGAGTCTTTCATGGTTTTTCTCCCTCTCTGATGACTTCCCATTTAGTTTTCCTTCTCTTCTATGATCCTCTGTGCTGTTTCTTATACTCTACATAAGAGTGAAACTATATGACAATTGTCATTCTCTGACTTATTTTGCTTAGCATAATACCCTACAGATTACCTTTTTAAATGAAGAGAAATTCCCTATTACATACCAGAATGGCCAGAGGTTAGTGTGGTGATGGAGTCATGGATGTCAATTAATCAGCTACTCTAAAATGTTATTAAAAATAAGCAGCAAATTATTTTTGCTTGACCTGAGCGGAAATGTTATAATTTAATTTGAAGAAGACACAAAAAGATGGAAAAGCATTCCATGCTGATGGATTGGAAGAATAATTTGAATAATGTCTATTCACTATGGTCCATACATGTAGGAAGGATATACATTCTTATCTATATGACTATTTTAATTGGAAAATTAGAATAAACTTTATGCCCATTAGTTTCTCATTTATAAATATGAGTGGTACATACTTTATGGATTATTTTGAGTAATTAATAAATTCCATGAAGTGTTCACCACAGTCACTAGAAAATGGTAAACAGAGGTATTACAATTGCTTCCAATTTGATTTTTTTTAAAGCAACTCGAACAAGGTTTATTTTATGCATATAAAATTCACCCATTTCAAGTATATGAGTCAATGATTTTAGTAACTGTGCCGAGTGGGTGCAGCCATTAGCATAATCCATTGAATTTTATCATTCTTGTTTGAAAGTTTTGATTCACATTAAACATCTGTAAAAAGGAAAAATAAGATGGTTGTCAATATCAAATGATATTTAATAAAGAGATGTGTATACATATGTGTGGATACTGTTAGCTCAGTAGAATGAAAATATATATAACTACTACCTACAACTTAGAAAGAACTAGGTAAAACTTAATCTTTCTCTACCATATCTGAATTGAATTTGTGAAATAATTATAATTTCTTCAGTAATTTAAGAATTCTTTTTTCTATTCCATGAACTTAGAAACACAGTTTTCACTAAGAAATATTCCAAATTGTGTGTGTGTGTGTGTGCATGTGTGTGTGTCAAGAAGATTTCTTTCCAAAGTGAATCATTATAATTTCTTACAAGAGAAGCCAGATTTTGTGTTGTTTCCATTGTGGAAAGTCCTGAAAATGTTTACTTCATCCTACTCTGCACTTTGTATTAGTAGTCAAAAATATCAATAATTCTGAAAAGTACACATAGGAAAAAAAATTTACATGTTAAGTTTAACATACATACCCATGATAAGTGCAGTCATTATTATATACAAGTATTTGTATTTATATATATATACATCACTTTATATATAGTCATTATCTTATAAATTAAGCAAAGGAGACTTAAAAAGTTATATATTCTGAACTCAAATGTAAAACAAACTAACTAACTAAAAGAACCTCCTGAGATTGTATCTACTCAGGTTTCAAAGGTTAGTAAATCTCACTACTTTGACATATGGTTGCTTTTTAATGATTTTATTATCATTTTATTGGTACAAGGACATGGAAAAAATACCATTCAGTGCTTGGTTTCCATTAAATAACAAAATATAAGTCCTGAAAAGTATGAAATATAAAACAAGTAGAGAATCAAATATATTACTCCTCTCCTCCACTAGACCCTATTAAAATTTGATTTTACTGCCTGTTTAAAGCATTGAGTTTTCTTTTGCTCTCTTGTAAATTTGTTCTGCTGCTGTGGTCAAAGTCACTAGTTAAATTTAAGATTATCCCACTCCAGTAAGGGCTCTAATTACAACTTTGAGTATATTAAATAAATACCAATTACATATTAAGGGCCAAATGCTGGTCTTGAATTTAAACAAAGAATTTACACTTCAATTAAACCTGAACATCTAAGACATTTATTACAAAAAGCCTTTGATGCTGAGGTATATATACACACACACATAATGATATAGCTGTCTAGGGACTAAAAATATTTAGTTAAGTATGATTTGAACTGGGCATTAGGTGTCACCAAAAGTCTTCCATGACAATCTTTCTATTTTACATTGAACTCTCAATACTAAAAAGGAAGGACGAATGGGAGATGTGCTTATAAAAACAACTAAATATCATAAGTGTAGAAACTTCTGATTTGAGAATGCTTATACCTTTTCTTCATGTCTTAAGAGTCCTTTAAAAAGAATAAGAGATGATTCCCACAAACAGAAAGATAGAAAGGGTTCCGCAAACGAAGATGACCCCCTTGTTGGAAATCTTAGCAAACCATCTTGAGTGTCAAGGACAATGGTAACAACAAATACCTTAAAACTCTACCAAATAAGGTTTAAATATCTTCCCATTGGTAATAGTCTTCTAGTAGGCTATTTGTGTAAGAAGACACATCCTTGATTTTCACTTTAAAAAGTTTCAGACAGAATGTGAGACTGTTTATTCTCACAAAACATAACTTTAAAAAGAGAATGAGACCTAAGAGAGGTAAACACATACATTCACACAAAAAGTTGTACCCTAATGCTCATAGCAGTAGTATTCATAATAGTCAAAAGCTAGGGGAAAAAACAAGTATCCATCAACTGATGAGTAGATAAGCCACAAAATGGTATATCCATAAAGTGGCACATTATTTGGCCATAAAAAGAAATGAAGTGCTGATACATACATAGATGAACCTTGAATACATTGTGCTAGGTGAAAGAAGCGAGCCACAAAAGACCACATATTTGATTAATATGAAAGTTGAGAAAAGGGAAATCTATACAAACAAAGTAAATTAGTGGTTACTTAGTGCTAGATGCTAGAGAGTAAGGAATGAGAACTACAGTAAATGAGATTTCTTTTTAAGGTAATAAACATATTCTATAATTGGCTATAGTACAACTGTACATATCTTGTGTAATTAGGGTAAAAATCATTTAATTAAACATTTTAAAAAGGTGAATTGCATATTGTGTGAGTTCTGCCTCACTAAAGCTACTACAAAATAAAAATAGAAATAGAAAAAGAGAAATTTACCTGGTAACAGGTTAATCCAAGTCTCATTTATAGGAATGTCCCTAGACATTAAATATAGCATTAGAGATTGTATATGTGTGTGTATGTGTGTGTGTTTACTTTAGTAGTTGTTAATGCTTTCTAGAAATCTAATATTTTGAATTATTTTAATATACTTTCCATTTTTAGTCCTCTATTTTTAGAAGAGAATCCATTGAGAAATGACTTTAGATGTTGAATTTTGTCAAAATGACCTAAAACGCTTTTCATACATAAATATTATTGTCAAGATATGCTTCATTTTATGTAATAAATTATCAGAATCTAATGCTCTGATCAGTTACACTACACTATGCTATTTAAAGCTTAAAGCCCAACAGGGATTTTTTTTTTAATTTAGAATAATTTTAAACATTACAAAAATAGCTCTTGTACAGCTCTCCTGCTGTGTCTTAGATTGTTGCCAAGGCTTTTTGTAATATATCACTAGAGTAACATCTTTCTATAAATATTGCATCCCTGATTCTAATGTCACCCAAAATAGCAATGTGGTATAACGGATACTGAGAGAAGAAATGTAAAGAAAGAAACTGAATTAATTTTATTTATTTTTTAATCATTAAAACTTCCATATCATCCAAGCCTTCCCACTTATGTACATACCTTCCAAATGTGGAACTCTCCCTTGGGTTTGAGGGTATTTGTTTTCAAGGTGAGAAGATTTTTTCTTAGAAAATTAAGCTCAGTTGGAAATCTGATTTGTCATTTGAAAAAAAAAAAAAGTCATTGAACATTGTTGAGCAATTGGTAAAATCCTACTAACCAAGTATCAACTGCTTACAGATTTCTCACTTCAGTGACCCATTCCACAAAGCAGTTTTTTCACTGTACAAATTTTAAAGACCTAAACCTAGTATGCTTTGGATATAGTCTAAATCTCAACATGAATTTTCAAGACAATGGAAATGACATAGTTTGTTTTTCTTTTCTTTTTATTTTTCCTTTGAGACTTTAATCCTTTGTGTATTTTGAGGAGAACTTAGTCCATGTGTGACTAATTGTCCATCAGACTTTATTCATCAAATTATATTTTAAAAGAGTTGCTTGAGGCTCAGTCAAAAAGCCTTCAAATAGACTTTGGAAATTGTATTTTAATAAGCTATTAAAATATTGTTCTTGAAAAAAAGAAGGTCATTATTCTGAGCCCAAAGTAACAAAAGATTCAAGCCCAACTTGAAATATTAAACGCAAAATGCTCAATAATTCCTACATTTACTACAGCTAATTTGAGCTTACATTCCAATAGTCTGCCTCTTTGGAACATCCCTAATTGCATGCTAACTGCTAAATTCTGCATAATAAGAAAAAAGTGTTTTGTGGTGACTACAGAATGATTTTAATCCCTGGATAATAACCAACTGATGGTGTCAGCTTGATTAGGCATCTACATAGGCCAAAAATATTTTTCTTAAAATCCCATGGAACCCTTAACATTTCATTTTTGTAGACTCTAATAACAAAATGGCAAAGGTAACCCTAAAAAATGCATTCAAAAATTATGAGATCATTCATTCATAAAATTAGGTTGAATACTAGAGGCAACTATTTTTTTTAAATTAACATATAATGTATTAATTGTTTCAGAGGTGCAGGTCTGTGAATCATCAGTCTCACACAATTCACAGCACTCGCCATAGCACATACCCTCCCCAATGTCCAACACCCAGCCACCTATCCCTGCCCCTTCTCCAGCAACTAGAGACAACTGTTCATTTGAAACCCCATCACCATCATCCTTCTATACTTCATGAAGTAAAACTATACAAGAAAAGCAATTTTTAGTGAAGACACAGTTGGCAAGAGAAAATCGGGGGAGAGAAGGGAAAGAGTTAAAGATAAGTTTGAGATAAAAAAAAAAAGATAGGTATAAAAATAATCCAGCACTGCAAGTTGTAGATATGTACACATGAGAAAATAGGAGAATTTATAATAACTTACCCATAAATAGGAAGGAAGGATGTTTCCTGGTTATAGATGTAAAAGGCTCTAATCTAGCTCATAAAAGCAGCAAACCCAGTTTTCTATATTTGCTCATATCATACTCCTACTTTCTTGCTCAAATGGTAATTTCACATACAAATTTAAGCATCTTAAATCCCATGACACTGAAGTATTTTGTTTTTCTTTGCTTTTGGGTCCTTGTTGTTTTTACAACTCCTCTTCTACGATTAGGAGTACTAACTTAAGCTAACTGGAACTGTCATCTCAATGTTCCTTAGTTCCTCTGCATTTCTGTACTCCATGGGACCACACTGTCAATGCCCCCTCGGCCACCCCACTGTATTTGTGAAAAGGATTATGGTTAGTATCGATATCTCCAGGTTTAACTTCATTCCAATAGCTACCTTTTGCTTCTACTTCTGGAATTTTAAAGTGCCTGTCCAAAATACTGGGGAAAGACTAATGCTATTGAAATTTTATTTGTTTCCTTATATCTTTGTGAAGAGTGACACTTCAGAATAATACTTTTCCCCCAAGTTTTTGCTTAAATTCTAGTTACTTAACATACAGTAATGATTTCAGTTGAGGAATTTGGTGATTAATTATTTCCATACAACACACAGTACTCATCACAATCTCCCTCCTTAATACCCATCATCTATGTAACCCATGCCCCCATGCACCTCCCCTCTGGTAACCATCAGTTCATTTTCTATAGTTAAGATTGTATTTCTTGGTTTGCCTCTCTTCCTCCCTCCCCTCCATTCATTTATTTTGTTTTGTTTTGTTTTGTTTTTTAAGATTATTTATTTGAGAGAAAGAGAGTGCACAAGTAGGTGGAGGGACAGAGGGAAAAGCAGATTCCCCACTGAGCAGGGAGCCCTATATGGCTTGATCCAAGGACCCGGGGATCATGCTGAAGGCAGAGGCTTAACAAACTGAGAAACCCAGGTGCTTCTCATTGTTTTGTTTCTTAAATTCCACGTATGAGTGAAACCTTATGGTATTTGTCTGTCTTTACATGGAAATCCAAACACACACATATACCACTTCTTTTTTATCCATTCATCAGTTGATGGGCATTTGGGCTCTGTTCATAATTTTGCGATTGTGATAATGTTCAAGGTGCATGTATCCCTTTGGATCAGTATTTTTTTTTTTTAATCATTTGGATAAATACCTAGTACTGCAATTACTGGATCATAGGGTAGTTCCATTTTTAACTTTTTGATAAACTTCTAAACTGTTTCCAGAGTGGCTGCACCAATATCCATTTCCACCAGTAGTGTAAAGTGTTCCCCTTTCTCTGCATCCTCGCCAACATCTGTTGTTTCCTGTGTTGTTAATTTTAGTCATTCTAACAGGTGTGAGATGATACCTCATTGTACTTTTGATTTGCATTTCCCTATAAGGAGTTATGTTGAGCATCTCTTCATGTGTCTGAAGCCATCTGGATGTCTTCTTTGGAAAAATGTCTGTTCATGTCATTCCTTAACTGGATTATTTGGTTTTGGGGTGTTGAGTTTAAAATATTTTGGATACCAACCCTTTATCAGGTCATTTGCAAATATCTTCTCCCATTCTGAAGGTTACCTTTTAGTTTGTTGATTGTTTCCTTCACTGTGCAGAACTTTTTAATCTTCATGAAGTTCCATCAGTTTATT
Source organism: Lontra canadensis (assembly GCF_010015895.1). Taxonomy (NCBI): domain Eukaryota; kingdom Metazoa; phylum Chordata; class Mammalia; order Carnivora; family Mustelidae; genus Lontra; species Lontra canadensis. Next base: position 53,106,269 of record NW_022630996.1, on the reverse strand, counting down.
TTTCCTTTGCTTCCCTTGCCTCTGGAGACATATGTAGTAAGTTGCTGTGGCTAATCTCAAAGAGGTTTGTTCCTGTGTTCTCTAGGATTTTGATGGTTTCCCTGTCTCACATCTAGGTCTTTCGTCCATTTTGAATTTATTTTGTATATAGTATAAGAAAGTGGTCCAGGTTCATTCTTTTGCATGCTGCTATCCAGTTTTCCCAACCCTAACTATTGAAGAGACTGTCTTTTTTCCTTTGGCTATTCTTACCTGCTTTGTCAAAGATTAATTGATTGTATAGTGAACAGATATCTGTTTTTGTGCCAATACTATAGTGTCTTAATCACTATAGCTTTGTAATGTAACTTGAAGTCTGGAATTGTGATGCCTCCAACTTTGCTTTTCTTTTTCAAGGTTACTGTGGATATTTGGGGTCTTTGTGGTTTCATACAAATTTTAGGATTCTTTGTACTAGCTCTGTGAAAAATGCTCATGTATTTTGATAGGGATTGCTTTAAATGTATATATTGCTTTGGGTAATATAGACATTTTAGCAATATTCGTTCTTCTAATCCATGAGCATGGAATGTTTTTCCATTTCTTTGTGTCATCTTCAATTTCTTTCATCAGCATTCTTCAGAGTACAGATAATTTGCCTCTTTGTATAGGTGTGTTCTTAGGTATCTTATAGTTTTAGGTGCAGTTTTAAATGGGATCAATTTTTAAATTTCTTTTTCTGCTGCTTCATAATTGCTGTATAGAAATGCAACAGATTTCTGTACATTGATTTTGTATGCTGCAACTTTACTGAATTTGTGTATCATGTCCAGCAGTTTTTGGGTAGAGTCTTTTGAGTTTTTCTATACAGAGTATCATGTCATTTGCAAATGGTAAAAAATTGATTCCTTCCTTGCTGATTTAGATGTCTTTTATTTCTTTTTGTCGTCTGATTGGTGAGACTAGGAGTTCTAGTACTATGTTAAATAACAGTGGTGAGAGTGGACATGCTTGTTGTCTTCCTAACCATAGGAAAAAAGCTCTCAGTTTTCCGCATTGAGGATGATCTTAGCTGTGGGAAGATCATAGCTGTAGGCTATAAAGATATGGCCTTTATTATGTTGAGGTACGTTCCCTCTAACCCTACTTTATTGAGGGTTTTTATCAAGAATGGATGCTGTATTTTGTCAAAAGTTTTTTCTCCATCTATAATAGAATCATATGGTTCTTACCCTCTTATTAATGTACTATATCATGTTGATTGATTTGCAAATACTGAACCACCCTGCAACCCAGGAATAAATATGACTTTATCATGGTGAATGACTCTTTTAACATACTGTTGGATTCAATTTACGACTCTTTTCTACATCTGTGTTCATCAGCGTTATTGGCCTATGGTGGAGTCTTTGTTTGGTTTTGTTATCAGGGTAATGTTGGTTTCATGGAATGAACTTGGAAGTTTTCCTTTCACTTCTATTTTCTGGAATTGTTTGAGAAGAACAGATAATTACCTTTTTTTTTTTTTTAAATGTTTGATAGAATTCCTCTGTGAAGCCTATATGGCCTTGGACTTAGGTTTGTTGGGACATTTTTGATTACTGATTCAATTTCTCTGCTGGTTATTGGTGTGTTCAAGTTTTCTGTTTCTTCCTATTTCAGTTTTAGTCATTTATATGACTCTAGGAATTTTCCATTTCTTCTGGATGTCCAATTTGTTGGCATATAGTTGTTTGTTTTTATAATACTCTCTTTAATATATTTCTGTGGTACTGGTTGTCATTTCTCCTCTCTCTTTTGTGATTTATTTGCATCCTTATTTTTTTTTCTTATTGATACATCCGGCTGGGGGGTTATCAGTTTTATTAATTTTTTCAAAGAACCAACTCCTTGTTTCATTGTTCTGTACCCTTGTTTTTTTGTTTGTTTGGTTTGTTGGTTGGTCGTTGCTTTTACTACATCATTTTTTGTGCTCTAATCTTTGTTATTTCCCTTCTTCTGACTTTTGGCTTCATTTTTTGTTCTTTTTCCAACTCCTTTTAAGGGTAAGTTTAAGTTGTTTGAAATTTTTCTTACTTCTTGAGGTAGGCCCATACTGTGATATATTTCTCACTTAGCACCACTTTTGCCTCATCCCCAAGGTTTTGGACCATCATGTCTTCATTTTCATTTGTTTTCATGTATTTTTTTTTATTATTATTTGATTTCCTGATGGACCCATTCATATTTAGTAGTATATTGTTTAATCTGCATGAAAGATTTAACCTGCAGAAATTTAATCTGTTTAATCTGCCTGAATTTTTTCTCGTGGTTGATTTCAAGTTTCATAGTGTTGTGGTCAGAAAATATGCATGGTATGACCTCAATCTTTTTGTACTTGTTGAGGCCTGCTTTGTGATGTAGTATGTGATCTGTACTAGAGAATGTCCCTTGAATGGAGAAAGTGCACTTGAAAAGAATGTATATTCTGCTGCTTTAGGTTGACATGTTCTGAATACATCTGTTAAGTCCATTTGGCCCAGTGTGCCCATTATTTCCTTATTGACTTTCTGCTTAAATGATCTGTCCATTGATGTAAGTGGGGTATTAAAGTACCCTATTATTATTGTATTATTCTCAATGAGTTTCTTTATGTTTGTTATTAATTATTTTAGGAAGTTGGGTGCTCCCATGCTGAGGCATAAACATTTCAAATAGTTAGATCTTCTTGTTGGGTAAACCCCTGTATTGATATAGTGCCCTTCTTCTCTTGTTAAATTCCTTCATTTAGAATCTAATTTGTCTGAAATAAGTACTGCTACTTCAACTTTCTTTTGACATTCATTTGTATGATAAATATTTCTCCATCCTCTTATTTTTAATCTGCTAGTGTCCTTAGGTCTAAAATGAGTCTCTGGTAGGCAGCATTATGGATGGGTCTTGTTTTTTAGTCCATTCTTACACTCTATGTGTTTCGATTAGGGCATTTAGTTCATTTACATTCAAAGTAATTATTGATAGATATGTATTTAGTGTCATTTTGTTGTTTTGTCATGCTAGAGATTTTCTCTGTTCCTTTGTTGTCTTTGTCATTTTTGGTCTTTCCTCTCATAGAGTCCCCTTTAATACTTCTAGGGCTGGTTTAGTGGTCATGAGCTCATTTAGTTTTTGCTTGTCTGGGAGACTTTTTATCTCTCCTTCTTTTCTGAATGAGAGCCTTCCTGGAGAAAATATTCTTGGCTGCAGATTTTTCCCATTCAGCATGCTAAATATATCAGACCACTCTGGCTTCCAAAGTTTCTGCTGAAAAATATTCTGTGAGCCTTATGGCTTTTCCCTTGTAAGTTATTGACTTTTATCTTGCTGCTTATAAAATTTGTTTTATCACTATGTTTTGCCAAATTAAATACAATACATCTTGTTGTTAGCTTTATTTTGTTGATTTTTAGTGGGAGTTCTCTGTGCCTCCTGGGTTTGGTATCTGTTTCCTTTCCCAGATTAAGGAAGTTTTCAGCGTTTTTTCCTCAAATAAATCCTCTACCCTCTTTTCTCTCTCTTCTTCCTCTGGTACTCCTATGTATGAATGTTACCATGTTTGATGGAGTCACTGAATTCCCTAAGTCTATTCTTGTTTTTGCTAGTTCTTCTTTCTCTTTTGTGAGGTTCATTATTTTCTCTTTTATATCACTTACTCAGTCCTCTGCTTTTTCCATCCTTGTGTTCATTGTAGTCTATTTTTAATCTCAGTGATTGTATTTTTTATTTCTAATTGATTTATCTCTGGAGTAAGTACCTCGCTGAATTCTTCCATTCTTTTCTCAAGCCCAGAAAATACCCTTATGATTATTGCTTTAAATTCTCCATCATGCATATTACTTATATCTCTTTTGATTAGATCTCCATTTGTGACATTATCTTGTTTCATTTGGGATGAATTTGTTCATTTTGGCACTTTGTCTAAATCTCTGTCATCTTCTCTGCATTAGAAAAGCTTGTTCTTTTTCCTGTTCCTCAAAGTAATGGATTTATGAAGAAGAGGTAAAATAGTGTCCAGGGTCTGGTGCTTCAAGGGAATGTCTCTGGTATGTGCTGCATATGCTCTGTTGCTAAGTTTTGGCTGCTATGTCCCTCAGATCAGTCATCTGCAGAGGCTCTCTTTGCCTGTAGTGGACACTTTTGGGAACTTATCCAGAGTGTGGTGAGTTTAAACTAGGTATGCTCTGGTCTGCTTTTTAAAGAAACATGATGCTATTTCCACTAGAACTAAAGACTTCTAGAACTCTGGTCTGTGAATGAGGTATATATAGGTGTTTCTGCTGGTTTTCTATGGGAAGGGTCCACCATGGTCTTTTTTAGACACACCTGTCTGAGAAAAGCAGTAGCAGCAGAATGCAGGGGACAGGACTTTGTGTAAACAGTTAGGCAGCCAGTGTTGGTGCTTTGCTATATACTAAATTTGGTTTATGCTGAGGGGTGGGTGAGGGAAATGGCTCCATCCAGATACTTTGTCCCTGGTAAGGGGGCTCTGTGCTTGCTGGTCTCAGAGAAGTATTCCCAGAAGAGTGAATAATCACCCCACTCTGTGTCAAGGTGCTTTTCAGATTGCTGTTTTCATATTGTCTGTCTCTGGGTTGCTTGTCCTTCTTTAGCAATGCAATGTACTTTGGGCTCTACCCCATCCAGGCCTGTTAACTTTTAAAACTCCAAACTTGAGGGTCATGCTGTCATGGGTGGCCTGTGCTGGTCTTCTAGGAGAGGGTCTCATCATGTTGGGATGGTACAGGTTTGATTTGACCAAGAAGAGCACTCATGCCAGAGCATAAGTGTGTGGGATTTGGATCCAAGCAGACTAGACAGTCAGTGTCCAGGTTAGCTGCCCTCAGCAGGTGTCTCTGTGCCTATACTGAGAGGCTGGGGAGGGAAATGGTACCCACCAGCTCTTTCATTCCTGGAAAGGCATCACTGTGAATGCCAACTCCCACAGATGTGCTCCAGGAAGAGAGAACAGGATTCCCCCTTGTGCTTTAGGCAATCCTCAGATCATGCCATCTGTTCTGGGATTGCTTGTGTGTCTTCCCTCCAGGAGTAGGGCACCACACTCAGGGCTCTATCCCAGCCAAGCCCACCAACCTCTAAAACTCCAGTCTTTGAGCCCTGCTGGTTGCCAAAACTGAAAATTCAGCCCCTCTCATTTTTCCAGCCAATGACTTTGGGAACTGCTTCCTGTGTGTATTCCCCTATGTGCTCCTCTCTCTGTCACTTTTCTCCACAACCAGGTTTCCCTCCTCTCCATGGTACCCATAGTCCATTTCTCTCCCAAACCATGTCTCCCCACTTCCTACCTTCCTCATTGTGGCCTCTTCTCTCACTCTAGTTGTGGGGTTTGTCCTGTCAATCCTTAGATTGACTAATTGGGTATTCAGAATGATTTGATAGTTATCTAGTTGTACTAAAGGAACAAGACAAGCCAAGAGTCCTCCTACCACTGCCATCTTAGCTCCTCTACCAGAGAGATATTTTGTACTTAAGAAAATTTTAACTCCCAGAGTTATTATTTATTTGAAAGTGCTTGAAACTGCAAAATATGAGCTAAAGAAATTTAAGATGCACTTTGGATGTCACCGTTCTTGTCTCCAAAATATATGTAATAGTGTATTAGCCCACATTCTCCAAAAAACTGAGTTTGAGACAATCGTCACATGCCAACATTTTATGGGGAAGGTGTAATCTCAGGAACACAAAGAGGAAAAGGGCAATGAGCTAAAGCAAAAGCATAGTGAACCTTTATGAAGCTTAGCATAGTTCCTATAGAAAACATTGTTGGTTGCTCCATCTTATTGATGTCTGTGGTGAGGTGGTATGTAAGAGCTGTGTCTCAGAACATTCTGTTACAGAAGGAAGATGGGAGTATTTATTTCAGGCACATTCTCATTACTGTTCTTTTGTTGGTTGAAATCATAACAGGACTATTAACTCCCCTATACTTTTCCACTGTTCCTTGACCCTTTTGGCATATGGATGTAACATCTCCTGAGAGAAGCAGTGCTATCTTCTTTGCTGTGTATCATAAAAGTGCAGGTGGCAGTAAGACAGTAACACGACTAGCCTACTGAAGCCTGCAATTTGATACAACAAGAAAGTATTAAGGCTAGAGGCAAGACCCTATGAGTTCATGGCCTAGATATCAGCCACTGCTGCAGCAGGCAGAATCTTGTAGTGTATGATCTCCTTCATGAAGACAGTGATACCTCTCAATGAATTTCTCTAACAACGATCAATACCTCCTCTCTCTTGACTGCAAAAAGGTAGCTTATCCCAGGTAACAATGCTACAAGGCCATATGTAGAATTATCATGAAAATATACAATGAAAAATTAACAGTATATTGAGGGAAGGAATAAATTACAAGGAAAGATATGTATAGAGATTATTGGGGAAAAAACCTCTAAGTAGGAAAAAATAACTCCACTGATCATCATACATAATTACAACTTGCTCACACACTACCCTCCCATCTGATCCAGTATTCCTAATCCTCTCCCAGCTTCTCTTTTTGCCATAGTATGTCTACTTTCTATTGTGTTAGAAGATTTACTTAGGATCATATTTATGGTTTATTGCCTGCTTACCTCACTATACTATATACTATATACACTATACTATATACTATACTATAAACACTACCAGGACAAGGAATTTCATCTGTTGTATTCACTAAATAATCCAAGAAACTACAAAGTCCCTCTAACATAGCAAAATTCAATAAATATGTATTAGTAAGTTAATGTGAAGAAAGAAACAAAATGTGTATTAAAATCAGACATTTTCTGATAAAAATAGTCCTGTATAGAATGTTGAAAGAAAGTGGGGATACATTTGCTCATATGGTTGAAAAATCCCAAGTAGGCCTAGCTTCATGTTAGCTTAGGGAGGACTTGAAAATCTATCACCAGTCTCTTATTGCGTCAGTGTCTTGATTCTCCTTCTCTATTTTTCATTGTTAGGAACTGCAGTGACCTTCACAACTACCCAGATACCATTCCACTATGAAAAAGAAAACACTTCCTTCATGATGCTCAAAAGACCCAGGGTTTGCTATCATTGGGGATTGATCTAGTTTCTTGAGGCCAGGACAGTGTAATGTTTCATCTGGCAGAGTCTTTGGCCACACATGCCCCACAAGCCAGGGAGAGAGAGGGAAGCATCATCAGAAATGCATGGACTGTGTGGTGCATTAGAGACTTGTGTAGGTCAAATATTTTAAAGAAAATCATGATTAAAAACATAACAGTATAGGAAAGGCTTCCCTCATTAAAACAAACTGCAAATTATTTCAGAGATTGAGTGGAAATACTATGGAGAAGGGAAGCCTCAATGAGCCCAACCACCCCTAACCTGGAAATCTCACATTTGATCTTTGGTGTCATCTCACATACGTGTCTATAAAAGTGTTAGGCATGTATTATCAAAATGCAAAAGGAATTGTAGAAAAACATAAATCTAGCAATTTTAAGAAAAAATAATAATATAAAAATAAAATGCTGTTTAGCCCAACATTCTGCTTGAGAATGAAAATAAGAAATTTTGTAGAGTTGTTTGCATTCCAAAGTATAAATATGTACTCCCAAATATGCTGACTTATATTTACTGCCATCAGGCTCTAAAGCATTCAGATAATTTGTTAATCTGTTATTTATAAAAATAAATCTTAATTTAAAAAATGGATGTTAAGGTCAATAAAAATGTATAAATAATACAGGAGATAAACTTTCTGCAGGTTTACATTTAGTCCATTTAAAATTTACCTTTTCCTAATAAAGACCTTAAACCATTTGGAACAAAGCAGAAATAAACTAATATGGAGAGTACTTAATTTCCTGACATGATTCCCCATTCCTTTTGAGGTTTTGCCCCTTCTGAACATTTGTAAGTGTGTGTCTGCACATTTGGAATTTCACCTTATGGTATTCTATTTTAAGGCTACATAACCAGGAACAGATTGCATCTAAATATAGAGAAGAGGTCTATTATATTATCTTCAGTTTAGCTTTAAAACTATCAATCAAATGAAAATTATGAATTTATTTATTTATTTAAAGTAATATATGTCAGCTAAAGAGTTTTTCCTATATAATTATCATATTATAATCAGTTAAATGAGTATGAATTATTTTGGCATTATCTCCCACAGTGAAGAGTTAAATGTAAGTCTCTATTAAAATGTATCACCCTTGTTAAAGAGTGGTTTCCCTGTATATCCCTGTATATCTCAGTCACAGCACATTAGCACTGGAATGGACCCACAGATAATTTAATTAGAAATTACTCATTTGACATGTAGATAAGCTCTGCTCATCTCTAACTTTAGCTAGAAGCCAAATCTCAAAATCCAATGCTGTTTCCAATAAACCATACTTCTCTCTCTTCTTACATTCCATCTCTATAGAGTATTTCATCTTTTTAATTTGGTTTGCAGTTTAAAACAAAATTATCTATTTGATTGATATGTAGTCATATATAGCTCAGAATATGTTTAGGCCTTTCCAGAGGAGGTATCTGTAACATCAGAATTTCACTTACTCTAAAATCTCAATTATTTCTAAGAGTCCCTGGGGTATCATAAAGGTCATCGAGTGTTCACATATCCACAAGGTGTGAGTATCCCACTGTGAAGACCACTAAGTTATATTACTACAACTCCAACACGTACGCACACACACACACACAGAGCATTCTTTCCCACCCTGCCATACTCTTAGAAGGCTTGGAATTTTTGCTTGAAGGAAAATGGAAAATTCTTTTTATTGTGTCTATATCAGTATTACTTAAAGTTGAAGCATGCAGCATATTATGGTGATACTTTATTTCTTGGAAAAATGTACTTGAGAACTGAATTTTTTAAGTCCTTTTTGTACTGAGATATAACAGACATAAAGAAAGGTATATACATTAGAAGTGTTTATTTCAGCAAATTTTCACCAAGTGAACGCATCTGAAAACCCAAACCTACCTTAAGAAATAGAATATTATCAGCAGTCTAAAAAGATTCCTCCTACCCTCTCCCAATTGTTACCACCCCCAGAAGTGGTTATCAATATCTTGAATTTTAACACCATTTATTAACTTGCCTTTTCTTGTTACTTTACATAAATAGATTTATATCCTGGGCACTCTTTTGTCAGTGGCTTTTTCCACAAAATATTATCTTTGTGAAACTTATTTGCTATATAGTATTCCATCATAAATATATGCCACAATGTATTCATTTGACTGTTGATAAACATGTGAATTTTTTCCAGCCTTTGACTATAGTAAAAAATGCTGTTCTGTTGGTTATATGGCTAGGATCAGAATTACTGGGCCATGGGGCTTGTGTGTGCTTGGTTTTATAAACATTATTAGTTTTCCAAGTGTATGCACCAAGTTAAACATTTTTTAAAATTTTTTTATTAACATGTAATGTATTATCTGTTTCAGGGGTACAGGTCTGTGATTCATCAGTCTTACACAATTCATAGAACTCACCATAACACATACCTACCCAATGTCCATCACCCCATCACCTATCCTTCCTAATCCCCTCTCCTCCAGCAACCCTCAGTTTGTTTCCTGAGATTAAGAGTCTCTTATAATTTGTCTCCCTCTCTGGTTTCATCTTGATTCATTTTTCCCTCCCTTCCCCTATGATCCTCTGTCTTGTTTCTCAAGTTCCTTATATCAGTGAGATAATATGATAAATGTCTCACTTAGCATAATACCCTCTAGTTTCATCCACATCATTGCAAATGGCAAGATTTCACTTTTTAATGGCTGCATAGTATTCCCTAGTGTATATATACCACATCTTCTTTATCCATTCATCTGTTGATGGACATCTAGGCTCTTTCCATAGTTTGCTATTGTGGACATTGCTGCTATAAACATTTGGGTGCACATGCCCCTTAAGATCACTACATTTGTATTTTAGGGATTAATACCCAGTAGTGCAATTGCTGGGTCATAGGGTAGCTCTGTTTTAAACGTTTTGAGGAACCTCCATCACTGTTTTCCAGAGTGGCTGCACCAGCTTGCATTCCCACCTGCAATGTAGGAGGGTTCTCCTTTCTCCATGTCCTCCCATTTTAAACTTAATTTAGCAACATATGAATGTCTTGTATATCAATACTTTTTTAAATTTAAGTATAATTGACATTTATTTGATGTTACACTGCTTTCAGGTGTACAAAAGAGTAATTCAGCAAATTTATTTGGTCTTCTATGCTCTTTACAAGGGTAACTACCATTTATGACCATACAGTGCTATTACAATACCACTGACAGTATTTCCTATGCTGTAACTTTTATCCCCATGACTTATTCATTCCATGACTGGAAGACTTTCTCTCCTTTACCCTTTGGCCACCCCTATACTACCCTCCCCTCTGACAACCATAAGTTTGTTCTGTGTATCTATGGTTCTGTTTCTACTTTTTTATTTGTTTATTCATTTGCTTTGTTTACATATATAAGTGAAAATATGTAGCTTTGATCTTCCTCTATATGACTTATTTCACTTAGCATAATACCCTCTAGGTCAATCTGTTTTGTCACAACTGGTAGGATCTCAATTTTATAGCTGAGTAATACTCCATTGTACATGTATACCACGTCCTCATCTATTCATCCAAGATGAACACTTGAGTTGCTTCTACATCTTAGCTATTATAAATCATATTGAAAATAAACATAAAATTGCATATACCTTTTCAAATTAGTGTTTTCATTTTTTTTTTTTTTTTGGGAAAACACCCAGTACTGAAATTACTGGATTATGTGGTGCTTCTATTTTTAACTTTTTTGAGGAAACTTCATGCTGTTTTCCACAGTGGCTGCACCAATTTACATTCTAACTGTGCACTGACAAGAATGACAGAATATATCATTGTGTGTGTGTGTGTGTGTGTGTGTGTGTGTGTAATTCCAGTGTTATATTAGTTTCAGGGGTACAGTATAATGATTCAATAGTTCTATACATTTCTCAGTGCTCATCATGTTAAGTGTACTCTAAATCCCCAACAACTATTTCACCCATCCCCCTACCCACATCCCCTCTGGTAACCATCAGTTTGTTCTCTATAGTAAAAGTTTGTTTTTTGGTTTGTCTCTTTTTAATTTTGTTTGTTTTGTTTCTTAAATTCCACATATTTGTGAAATCGCATTTGATCCAAAGTGTCACTTGAAGCCACACTTTCCTTATTGATTTTCTGTTTGGATTCTATATCCATTGATGTAAGTGGGGTGTTAAATTCCTGTCTGTTGTTGTTTTACTACTAATTACTTCTTTTCTATTTAACTGTTTTATATATTTAGATGCCCCTACATCAGGTGCATATATATTTACAATTTTATTTCTTTTTGTTGGATTGTTCCCTTTATGATTATGTATTGTCCTTCTTTGTCTCTTGTTATAGTCTTTTTTAAAACTCTATTTTTTCACATGTAAGTATTGCTACTTCACCTTTCTTTCTGTTTCCATTTGCATGATAAATGGTTTTCCATAACTTCACTTTAAAATTGCATGTGTCTTTAGGTCTGAAATGAGTCTTCTGTAGGCAGCATATAGATGGGCCTAGCTCTTTTATCTATTCCATCACCTTATGTCTTTTGATTGGAATATTTAGTCCACATACATTTAAAGTAACTACTGATAGGTATGTACTTACTGCTATTTTTTTGTTTTATTTATTTATATATTTGTTTGTTTTGCTTTTGTTGTGGTGGCGGGTTGTTTTTTGGTTTTTGTTTTGTTTTGTTTTGTTTTTTTGTGGGGTTTTTTTTGGTACTTCTTCTCTTTTCCTTTCTCATCTTATTCTCTTACAAGATTTGTTGGCTTTCTTTAGTGATACACTTTGATTCCCTTCTCTTTTTTTTTGCATATCTAATACTGGTTTTTAATTTGCAGTTATATTAGATTTGTCTATAACATCTTAGGAATATCACAGTCTTTATTAAGTTGATGGTTGCTTAAGTTTGAACCCATTCTTGACTCTTCTCCCACCCTTATGATTTATGTATATAGTGTCATACTTTACATCCTTTCATTTTGTGAATCACCTGATTTTTTTTAACAGTTGCATATATCCTTTTTTAAAAATTAACATATAATGTATTATTTGTTTAAGGGGTACAGATTGGCTGGTTTTTTAAGGTAAACTACTTAACTGCTTTTACACTTCCTACTTTTCTTACTCCTAGCTATGGTCTTTACTTTCTGCTCAAGGAATCCCCTTTAACATTTCTTATAAGACTGGTTTAGTGGTCATGAATTCCTTTAACTTTTATCTTTCTGGAAAATTCTTTATCTGTTGTATTCTTAGTGATTATCTGCTGGGTAGAATATTCTTAGCTGAAGGTTCTTTTCCTTCAGCACTTTTAATACACCATACCACTCCTTTCTGGCCTGCAAATGTTCTGCAGAAAAATCAGCTGATCACCTTGTGCTGTGTCCCTTGCATGTAATTGTTTACTTCTCTCTTGCTGCTTTTAAAGTCTTTATCACTACTTTTTGCCATCTTTATTTCTATGTATCTTAGCATGGACCTCTCTAGGTTGATTTTGGTGGTGGCTTTCTATGCCTCCTGAATCTAAATGTTTGTTTCCTCTGACATATTCTGGAATTTTTCAGCTATTACTTCTTCAATACATTTTCTGCCTCCTTTTCTCTCTCTTCTCCTTCTGAGATCCTCATGTTGCCCATGTCACTACGCTGGCTGAGTCTCCTAAATCTACTCTCTCTTTCTCTTTCTCCAGCTTGATGGCTTTCCATTACTGTGTCCTCCAGGTCTTTTACTGTGTCCACACGTTCTTCTGCTTCCTCTAGTTTATTATTTGTTCCATTTAGTGTATTTTTAATTTCAGTTATTGAGTTCTTCACCACTGATTGGTTCCTTTTTATTCTTTCTATCCTTTGTTGAGGGTCTTGCTGTGGTATTCCCTCTATTCTCAAGTCCAGTATGTATCTTTATGGTCATTGCTTTAAGTTCTCTCTCAGGCATATTGATTATCTCCATTTTATTTAGCTCTGCTGCTGCTGTGTTTTTGTCTTGTTCTTTTATTTGGGACATATTCCTTCATCTCCTCATTTTATCTAATTCTCGGTGTTTCTATATGAAAAGTCAGCTACATCTCCTGCTTTTGAAAGTAGTGGTCTTAGGAAGAAGAGGTCCCATAGTGCCCTGTAGTGCAGTGTACCCCATTCACAAGAACCTGGCACTCGAAGATGTCTCCTGTTTGTGTTGCACACACCATGCTTTTGTGGCCAAGCCACTTTTGCCTCAGTCCAGTTGTCTGCAATGGCCCCCTATCTGTTGGGGGCAGAATTTGGTCCCTGTGCTGTTAGTGAGTCATTTTGGGACCACTTTGGATTTGACTTGGGTCAGACCAGGTGTTCACCAGATTTACATTAACACTAAACTTCAGGACATGTCCCCTGTGTTGTCCTTTGAGAAGATCTCGTTGGTGGGCCTGCATTCAGACCAGATGTCTTCCCCCATCCCACTAGTGGGGCCATAATCAGACTGGTGTGTGTGGTTATCTTCACTCTCCCAGATGCAGGATTTACCTCGGAGTGTGCTGGCCCCCATTGTGGCTACTTGCACAGTTCCAGGCTTTGGATCAGATCTGGCCAAGGGAATACTGGAGGGGGCAAGTCTGCAGGACAATGCAGAGACTGGGGACATGGTGTCAGCAAGGTTGGATCTGGCCTTCTCTGGAGGGGACCTGCAGCCACCTGGAACTGAGGCAGGCTGGATTTGAGGGGACAGATCTGCAGAACCATGCAGGTGTTTGTACCTGGTATTATCAAGGTTTTCTCAGGTCTGTTGTGGGACGGGACCTAAAACTAAGGCTTGGCTACAATGCGTATGTCCTGAGAACACAGGAGCTAGATGTGCTATTAACAGGTTTGGTATCCAGTGATGGTGGATTGCTCGTTCCACAAGTGTCTCTGTGTCTAGATTGGGGGATGGGAGAGAGAAATGTTGCTGCCAGGTCCTCCATTCCTGGAGAAATGTCCTAATAATTACTGCTCCTCCTGTACCTGCTCTGAGATTAATAAAAAAATCTCTCTCCTTTTTGCCCCCAGTGTTTCTCAAACTACTCCTTCTATGCTGTATCTCTACAGGGCTGTTTATTAAGCTGTTTCTTTAAGGAGCCTAAGCTGCCAATTTTTAAAGTTCCAGGTATTAAGCTTTACTAATTGTAAGAACTTGTGAAATTCAGCCCGACTTATTTTCAAAGCCAAATATTATGGGGGATTCATCTTCCCTGTGTAGGTTCCCTGTGCCTGGGTGTCTGTGTGAGGATCTGTTCTTCCCCCACACTCCACCAAGCCATCTAAAGCTGAAGTGGTATGGACCTGGTATGTTCCAGAGTGCTTTGCATCTATGTCACCTTGGTTGGACAGCTGGAGCTATAGTAAGCACTGAACAGGGGTGTCCCAGTATGTACTACACTGGGGCTATCTTGGTGGAATGGCTAGGGCTGGTGTAAGCTAGGGTCCAGAATTCCATGAGGTGGTTGGCCAACTAGGCACCTGGTCCCTGTTCCATCCATTCAATCAAGATGGAGAGGGATATAAAGGGATGATTGCCAGTCTCTTTAACCTAGAGTGAGTTCCAGCAGCTCCCTTGAGGGTTGGTGGAGTTTGGGTCTGGATATTTTATATATTAGTTGCTCTTTCAAACTGTGACTTTTTTCTCTGCCATGGGGCAGATGAATCTGCTGATGGTCCCTCGATACTAATCCTCCCCACTGCACTTTGCAGCATCAGGGATGGGAATTCCCTTTTTAACTGTGTCTCCATCTCTTTTGCCATTCTCCATGTGGTATCTGTGTCTTTTTTGTGCAGAAGCTCTTTGCTCAGCCCTCAGCTGTTGTTAAGGACAGATTTTCTATAAGTAGGTATAGATTTGGTGAGTCTGTGGAGGTGAATTCAAAGTCCTCCTATATTCCCATCTTGGACCAAAACTCCCCTTGCTTTTCCTTCTTCTTAATTTTGTCTTTACATTTTATTTCTTTTTAACTTCAAGAAGAAAACCTTCTAATATTTGCATTGGGATTGTGTTGAAGCAATGGATCAACTTAGAAATTACTGACATCTTTTCAATATTGAGCTAGCATCCCATGAAAATGAGATATTCTAATATTTATTTGTATAATCTTTCATTTCTTTCAATGTATTTTATAAAGTTCTTGTGAACCTTTTAAATTTTATTGGGGATATTTACTATTTTTTATTATAAATGTTATTTTAAAATTTTACTTTCTACCTGTAGCTGAATGTAAATATAAAAATGATTTGTATTTATCTGCTAAATTAAATTTAGTTTTAATAGATTTTGTATAGGTTTTTTTTAAGACTTTCCACTTACAGTCACATTCTCCTGTGAATAATGATGACTACATTTATTCTTCCCCTCCATCATACTTTGTTATTATTTTTCTTTCCTAGTACTAACCATGGCCACCAGTACATTGCTGAATAGTACTGGCAGAAGAAAGGCATCCTCATTTGGGGGAGGGAGATACTTTTGAAAGTTCACTGTTAGGTATGATATTTTCTATAGGATTTTTGCAGAATTGTTTTTTCAGGCTAAAAGTATTTCCTTTTACCTCCAGTTTGCTAAGAATTCTTACTATGAATAGGAGCTGAACTTTATCAATTTTCTCTTCATACTTACCATATGATTGTTCTCCTTTGTTCTGTAAATGTTGTGAGTTACCTTGATATATTTTCATGTGTTAAACCAACCTTATATTCCTGTAATAGTCCTAATCTGTTATGTATTAACCTTTTCATATATTCCTGGATTCAAATAATTATTTCAAAAGAGGGCATCATGAGAGAAATTGTCAAGCACTGCACTTTTTTTTTATAGCAAACAAGTTTAACACTAAAGGTATATCTTTATAACTTTTCTTGATCCCATAAACAGCATTATCAACCAATTGGTTTGCTTCCATGGTAAAATGCTGTCTTAAAAGAACATAAAGGAAAAAACACCAAAGTTATTCCTGCACACATAGCAAGGTTATAAAAAGGATAACTCTGGGGCACCTGGGTGGCTCAGACCAGTAAGCATCTTCCTTTGGCTCAGGTCATGATCTCCAGGTCTTAGGATCCAGCCCTGAGTCAGGCTTCCAGCTCACAGGTGATTGTTTCTCCCTCTCCTTCTGCCTCTCCCCTTGTTTGTGCTCTCTCTGTCTTTGTCTCAAATAAATAATTTGTTTTTAAAAACAATAAAAAATAAAAAGGAAAACTCTTATGAATTAAACATAGAAACAGATATAGATCTATACCTATCTCTCTTGATAGGTAGATAGGTTGGTGAGATAGATATCTTACTAAGATTATAAGTGTTATTTTAATTCTTGGACTCATTTACTGTCATTTGTAGTTTGTGAAACTAAGTACATTAAAATACTGAAACTTAATACAGGGTAAGATTTTTGTAAGATTTTTTTTCAAGAAATTAGGTATACAGTTTTTTTTTTTTTAAAGATTTTATTTATTTATTTGACAGACAGAGATCACAAGTAGGCAGAGAGGCAGGCAGAGAGAGAGGAGGAATCAGGCTCCCCACGGAGCAGAGAGGCCGACGTGGGGCTCGATCCCAGGACCCTGAGACCATGACCTGAGCCGAAGGCAGAGGCTTTAACCCACTGAGCCACCCAGGCGCCCCAGTATACAAATTTTTAAAGCTAAATTATAATAGGAAGAGCTCCAAAAACAAACTAACAAAACAAAAACCTTGTAGGAAAGGCTGATATACAATTTTTCACTAGAAATAGTTTAAAACATTCATGTGATTTAAAAAAAAGGAACAAATGTCAAAGGCAAATTACACACTGGAATATTTCCAGGATTTGTGACAGAGCAAGGGTAAATATTACTCCTAAGGGATAAACAGCTTTACAAATACATTTTATAAATTAATCACATGAGTGGAAAAATGAGCAGCTGAAATCAGTAAGACACAAAATAAGAGCTAATAAATTTATGAAATATAAGAAATACAAGCCAAAGAAAAGAAACACCATTTTTCAGGTGTCAGTTTGACAAAATTATGTTTCATATTACTACTGACCAGTAGAAAACAGAAAGGAACATGTTCAAATTTCAAATTCTTCAAATTCTCTTGAGAGAGATGTAAACTTAAAGAAAATTTTTTGGCCAGTTGTGGACATTTGAATGTAAAGCCTTAAAATGTTTATGCACTTACCTCTACCAAATAATTTTACTTAAAATGATCAAAACAATGTACACAAAGATAAACTCAAAATGGATAAAAGAACTCAACGTGAGACAGGAATCCATCAGAATCCTAGAGAAGAACATAGGCAGTAACCTCTTCGATATCAGCCACAGCAACTTCTTTCAAGACATGTCTCCAAAGGCAAAGGAAACAAAAGAGAAAATGAACTTTTGGGACTTCATCAAGATCAAATCTTCTGCACAGCAAAGGAAACAGTCAACAAAACAAAGAGGCAACCCACGGAATGGGAGAAAATATTTGCAAATGACAGTACAGACAAAAGGTTGATATCCAGGATCTACGAAGAACTCCTCAAACTCAACACACACAAAACAGATAATCATGTCAAAAAATGGGCAGAAGATATGAATAGACACTTCTCCAATGAAGACATACAAATGGCTATCAGACACATGAAAAAATGTTCATCATCACTAGCCATCAGGGAGATTCAAATTAAAACCACATTGAGATACCACCTTACACCAGTTAGAATGGCCAAAATTAGCAAGACGGGAAACAACGTGTGTTGGAGGGGATGTGGAGAAAGGGAAACCCTCTTACACTGTTGGTGGGAATGCAAGTTGGTGCAGCCACTTTGGAGAATAGTGTGGAGATTCCTCAAGAAATTAAAAATAGAGCTTCCCTATGACCCTGCAATTGCACTACTGGGTATTTACCCCAAAGATACAGATGTAGTGAAAAGAAGGGCCATCTGTACCCCAATGTTTATAGCAGCAATGGCCACGGTCACCAAACTGTGGAAAGAACCAAGATGCCCTTCAACGGATGAATGGATAAGGAAGATGTGGTCCATATACACTATGGAGTATTATGCCTCCATCAGAAAGGATGAATACCCAACTTTTGTAGCAACATGGATGGGACTGGAAGAGATTATGCTGAGTGAAATAAGTCAAGCAGAGAGAATCAATTATTATATGGTTTCACTTATCTGTGGAGCATAACAAATAACATGGAGGACATAAGGAGATGGAGAGGAAAAGGGAGTTGAGAGAAATTGGAAGGGGAGATGAACCATGAGAGACTATAGACTCTGAAAAACAATCTGAGGGTTTTGAAGGGGTGGGGGGTGGGAGGTTGGGGGAACCAGGTGGTGGGTATTAGAGAGGGCATGGATTACATGGAGCACTGGATGCGGTGCAAAAGCAATGAATACTGTTACACTGAAAAGAAATAAATTAAAAAAAAAGAATTCTAAAAAATAAAAAATAAAAAAATCCTCATTGAAACATATAAAAGGTGATATGAAACCATTAACAATAACATAGCAGGAATATATAATTCCACCTACGTGTGCAACCTAAATAAATGATTAAATTAATAAAACAAAACAAAAAAACAGAATTGGGCCACTAAATACAGAGAAAAAACTGAGGGTTGCCGGAGTGCACACAATGGGGGACTGGGTAAAACGGGTAAGAGGTGTGTGAGATAGAGGCTCCCAGGTCCCAATCATGTAATAAGTAATGGGAATAAGAGGTACAGCATAGGGAATATAGTCAATGGTATCATAATAGCATTGTATGTTAACAGATGGCAGCTATAGTTGAGGTGAACATAGCATAAGGAATTGAGTTGTGGAATCACTGTATTGTTTGTATACCTGAAACTAATGTAACATTGTTTTTTAACTATACTTAAAAATGAGTAGCCATGCCAAATACCAAAAAGATACTAAGTAAAAAAAATACAAAATACTGCATTAAAAAAACAAGATACTATTTTAGTTTTCTATTCCTGTGTAAGAAATACCACAAATTTAGCACCTTAAAAACATCCATTTATTAGCTCATATATCTGTATATCAGAAGTCTGGTGTGGCAGGACTTGATTCTCTGTTCAAGGTTATCACAAGTTGGCTATCAAAGCATTTGCTGGAGGCTCTAGGGAAATCGCTACTTCCAAGCTTTTTTTTTTTTTTTTTTTTTTTTTGCAGAATTCAGTTCTCTGTGGCGGTAGTACTTAGTCTCCTCTTTCTTACTGTCTGTCAGTTAAGGAGTGCTGTATGTTCTCGGTTCTTAGAAGGCATCCCCTCCACTATCTAGCCAGCAATGATATATCAAATCCTTCTTATGCTTTGGATTTCTGATTTCTCACTTCTGATTTCTCACTTCTAGATTTAGATCTAAAGGGCTAGAGTGCCTGGGTGGCTCATTTGGTTACATATCTGCCTTTGGCTCAGGTCATGATCCCAGGATCTTGGGATTGAGTCCTGCATCAATCTCCCTGCCCAGTGGGGAGTCTGCTTCTCCCTCTGCCCCTCCCCTCTGCTCAAGCTCTCTCTCTCTTGTTCAAATAAATAAAATCTTTTCTAAAAAATTAAATTAAAAAAATGAAGTGCTCAAAGATCAATTGATTTGGGATCCTAATTACTTAAGTAAGATTCCCTCATAGCAGTAGATAGATTAGCATTTGGTTGAGTAACTGAGAGGTATAAGTATCAGTGACAGAAATCTTGAAGGCTGTCCAAGAAATCAGCCTACCCCAAATCCAAAATAGAATGTATTATTACCCTCATTTATCTGTAAATGAAGGAATGATTATAAATTTTTACATATATGCATGCTTTCTATAAAGAGAGATACAACAATTTATGTCAGCAATTTATACATATAAAAGATTTTTAGATGTGATTCTAATGTTCACATAGTTATAAGTTTGGGAATTTTTATATAATGGACATTATTATAATTATTAAGAAGTAAACATATTTATGAACCCTCTCTAGAGGTTCATGTTTTCATACAAGAATCTCTTTTTAACAGATGTATCTATCAAATGGTGTTACTAGTGTTAAACTTTCAAACCAGAGACCATATTGACAGTATCAGAGCAACCTTATATAGAAGGTGCAAAAATACACTTAAAATTTTTGCAGTTTCTTTGAGCAGTTAAATCCCATTTTGATGCATGCTCAATTGAGAATTAAAAGTTCAAATATTGATTTGCATGGGAAATTAGCAATTAAGTACCCATATAATTAACTTGCACCTGCCAATTGAGGCAACAATTAAGTTTGCAGATACCATGAAAGAAAGTTCTTGAAAATAATCTGTTGTAGATATTTGAAAGTTCACAATTCTACAGAGAGATATATGTGTTCATGAGAATGTGACCAACCACAGGGAGTACAACTGATGAAGGGCTTGGCAGCCATGGTTTGAAATTCATCAATAGCTTGGCAGTTTCCATAGACTGCTCACTGTCAATGACTGAAAGCAGCAGGGATACTAAGGCAGATCTGTGCTTGGGAGACCCAAGACTTCAACTGCTGGCTTCGGCTCATGGACTATACAGAAGCCCTAAGACCTACGTTGGTAGGACATGTCCCCCAAAACATAGGTTGAAGTCCTAATCTCTAATACCTGTGAAGATGATTTTTCTTTAGAAACAGGGTCTTTGAGTTGTACTCAATTTAAAATGAGGTCATACTTAGAATAAGCCCTAATGTAATAAGCGGTATCCTTTAAGAAGAGTGGGATTTTTCAGACACAAAGGAAAGATGAACATGTGAGGACAGAACCAGAAATTAAATTAGTATAGCTACCAACCAAAGAATGCCAAGGATCGCCAGCAACTGCCAGAAGCTAGGAAGAGGAAGGATTCTCCCTTAGAGCCTTCAGAGAAACCATGACTCTGCCAAAACCTTCATTTCAGACTTAGAGCCTTCAGAATTGTGAGAGAATAAATTTCTGTAAGTGTGTGCTCACACCCAGTTTGTGAAAATGAGTTATGGTATCTCTAGGAAACTAGTTTAGTACCTAAGTTTCCTTTCTTCTCTACATGATTCACAGTCAAATATATATAGTCATTAGACAACTCTCTCAGTCTTACTCAGGCCCTGCTTCATTTCTCTCACACAGTTCATTTCCCCTAGTACCATCCTTATGTGCTTATTTCATTATGACATCTGTTTCTTGGAGATTTTAGATGAACAGAGTACCCTACCCAGAAAACGAAGCAAACCATATTTAAATCTATGCTAAATAACATTTAATAATATAAATGTGTAACAACTGATTTGAAAGTTTTATTTGCATTTCCCTGATTGTTACTGAGGTTGAATATATCTGCTTGCGTTGGTCCACGTGAGTATGTGCATTAGCAGTGCACAGAAACCATAGCTACACAGCAGGAGCTTGATGCATGGTAGAGACTACCTGAAGTGAGGAGAGGAAACACACCCACTCATGGTAACAGGTGAAAAGGAAAAACCTTGGGTCCTCCCTTCTGCACTTCTTCAGTGCCTCTGACTAGCCAATGTACCCATAGGCCTGATATGAGGGAGCATGGGAAGCATATTTTGCAGGAGAAAGGCAGAGAACGGATCTTCTATAAACAAAAAGTAACCAGCAAGTAGGCTTTGCCCATTTTTATACAGTTACTGCTCATTTCTTCTCTAATAATTTGCATGAAATATTTACATGTTCTAAAGTTAGTCATAAAGTTGGAGATATTCTTTATGATTGTTTTTTCTCTTAGTTTTTAGATGTAGCTGACACACATCATTATATAAATTTAAGATAAACAGCACAATGACTTAAATATAGGTTGAAATGAATACCACAATAAGTTATAACATCTGCCACCTTACATACTTAAAAAAAAGAAATGTGCTTTTTTTCGTGTGAACAAGAACTTTTAAGATCTTCCCTAAGCAACTTTCAAGTATACCATATAGCACTGTGAACTCTAGTAGTCACATTGTACATTACATCTCTAATTTTTATTTATTACTGAAAGTTTATACATTTTTAACACTGCCTGCAATTTCTTGCTAATCATGAATCTGAGCTCTGTGAGTTTGGTTTAATTTATTCTTAAAAATTTTTTAGAGTCCAGATGTAAGTGAGATCACACAATCATTTGCCTTTCTCTGTTCAACTTATTTCACTTAGCATAATGCCCTCAAGATTTAATGTGTTGCACATTATTAGGTTTTCTTTTTATGTCTGAGTAATACTCCATTGTATACCTGTTCCACAACATTTTTTTTTTTTACCCTTTCTCTATTGATGAACTTAAAATTTTTCCACCTCTTGGCTATTGTAAATAATGCTGCAGTGAACATGGGGGTACCAATATCTTTCTGACAATCTTTCTGACATAGTATTTTTTTTTAAGATTTTATTTATTTATTTGACAGACAGAGATCACAAGTAGGCAGAGAGGCAGGCAGAGAGAGAGAGAAGGGGAAGCAGGCTCCCCGCTGCGCAGAGAGCCCGATGCGGGGCTTGATCCCAGGACCTTGGGATCATGACCTGAGCTGAAGGCAGAGGCTTTAACCCACTGAGCCACCCAGGCGCCCCGACATAGTATTTTTTAATACATACCTAGAAGTGAAATTACTGGATCAGATGGCAGTAATTTCTAATTACTGGATCAGAAACCGCAGTTTTCTTTATAGCAGTTGTACCAATTTACAATCCTACCAACAGGGCAAGAGGATTCCCTTTTCTCAACATCCTCCATAGCATTTATTGTCTCTTTATTGTCTCTCTGCTTTCTGATGGCAGCCATTCTGTGAGGCAGAAGGTGATAGCTCATTGCTGTTTTGATTTACATTTCCCTAATAATTAGTGAGATTGAGCACATTTTCATACATCTGTTAGCCTTTAGGATATCTTCTCTGGAAAAATGTCTATTAAGGTCTTTTGCCAATTTTTAAATTGGATTGATTTGTTTTTTGTTTTTGTTTTGTTTTGGTGATTTGGCATCCTTTTTAATTATTTTTTATTTGTATTTTTGGTTTTCATTTGTTTTTGCTATTGAGTTGCAACAGTTTTCTATGTATTTTGGGTATTAGCCCCTTACCAGAAACATGCTTTGCCAATATTTTTCCCATTCTCTAGGTTGCCTTTTGATTTTGTTGGTTTCTCTTTCTGTGCAGAAGCTAGTAAGTTGGATAGAGTTCCACTTATTTATTTTTCATTCTGTTGCTTGAACAGGTGTTATATCCAAAAGTAAAATAGCCAAGAACTATGTCACAGAGCTTTCTTCCTATGTTTTCTTCTGAGTTGCATGGTTCCCAGTTTACATTTAAATCTTTAATCCATTTAGTGTTAATGTGACTGGTGTGAGATATGCATCTAATTTCCTTCCTTCATGTGTGAATATCCAATTTTCCTAGCATGATGTATTAAAAAGACCCTCTTTTATGACTCTCTTTCAAATATTTGTTGATTTAGATTCATGGTTTTATTTCTGGGCTCTCGGTTCTGTTCCACTGGACAATATTTCCATTTTTATGTTCATTCCATACTATTTGATTGCCATAGCTTTATAACATAGCTTCAAGTCAGGAAGTATGATTCTTTCTGGTTTGTTCTTTTTTTCTCAGGATTGCTTTAATTATTCCAGGTCCTTTGTGGGTCCAAATAAATTACAGAATTTTTCTTCCTTCCTTCCTCCTTCCTTCTTCTTCTTCTTTTTTTTTTTTTTTGGTTAGCATACAATGTCATATTAGTTTCAAGTGTACAATATACTGATTGAAAATTCTATACATTTCTCATTGCTCATCATGATAGGTGTACTTTTAATCCACTTCACATATTTTAACTGCCAAACCTCCCTCCCCAACTTCCCTCTGGTAAGCATCAGTTTATCCATTTGTTTTGTTTCTTCAGTTTAACATGAGTAAGATCATTTGTCTTTCCCTGACTTATTTCACTTAGCATTATACCCTCAAGGTCCAGACATGTTATTGCAAATAGAAAGATTTTATTCCTTTTTATGGCTGAGTAAAACTACATTGTGTGTGTATGCATGTATATTTTATACATATATACATATATTATTACACACATATACACATATATGTATACATAGATGTATACATACACACACATATATACATACATACATACACACACAAACACACATACCACATCTTCTTTATCCATTCGTCTATCAATGGACATGTGAGATGATTCCATAATTTGGTGATGGTAAATAGTGCTGCAATAAACATAGGGGTGGGTAAATCTTTTCCAATTTGGTGGGTAAATACTTAGTACTGGAATTACTGGATAATATGGTAATTCTACTTTTGACTTTTTGAGGAATCTCCACACTGTCTTCCATAGTGCTCACAACAGTTTGCATTCCCACCAACAGTGCATGAAGATTCCTTTTACTCTACTTTCCTTGCCAATACTTGTTTCTTGTGTTTAGGATATTAGCCATTCTAACAAATGTGAGAGTATATCTCATTGTGGTTTTGATTTTCATTTCCCCAACAATGAGTGATGTTAATCATCTTCTCATGTGCCAACCATCTCTATGTCTTCTTTGGAGAATGTCTGTTCATGTCTCCTGCCCATTATATATTTTGAACTTCCCCTTTATTGTATATATGATTGCCAAATATCTTCTCCCATTCAGTAGGTTGTGTTTTTGTTTTGTTCATTCTTTCCTTTGTTATGCAGAAGCTGTTTATTTTGCTGTAGTCCCAATCATTTATTTTTGCTTTTGTCTCCCTTGCCTACATATACATATCTAGAAAAATGGTATGTGTGGGTCAGCAAAATGATTACCTGTGTTCTCTTTTAGGATTTTTATGGTGTCAGGTCACATATTTAAGTCTTTAATTCATTTTGAGTTTTTTTTGTGGTGGTGATAGAAAGTGGTCTGGCTTCATTCCTTTCCATTCTTGTTGTCCAGTTTTCCCACCATCATTTGGGGAAGAGACTCGCTTTTTCCCATTGCATAATCTTGCCTCTTTGTTGAAGATCAATGTGCCATATAATTATGGTTTTATTTCTGCACACTATATTCTTTTTCATTGATCTGTGTGCCCATTTTTGTTTATCCTACTGTTTTGGTTACTGCAGCTTGGTAGTATATCTTTTTAGCTGCAATTATGATACCTCTAGTTTTGTTCCTCTTTCTCAAGAGTGCTTTGGTTATAGATCTTTTGTAGTTCCACACAAATTTTAGGATTATTTAAAATCTCTTCATCCCCTTGAGATAATGTCTGATACTTTTGTGAAGGCATAAAAGAGCATTTAAAAACTTAACCACAGAAAATCTTACAGCTTATCTCCCACTCCAAACCTCCTATGTACATTATAATCCAAGTTTTGGCTTTTTCACTGGCTGTTTCATATACTTAAAATTCTCTACCCATCCTTCATTTTCAATATTTTACCTTCTTTAAATGCCCATTTAGAATATTCTGTCCTCAAAGCAGTCCTCCACAATCTCTTAAAAAGTCTATCACCATAGACTTTTGTAAATGTCTGCACCAAGCAATAATTTATAATGCATTATCTGTTTGTTTCTGTCTGTTCCACTAGGTTCTGATTGTCTTAAAGTGTGACTCATTATCTTTTGTATAATCACTCAAGCATGCTTAATAGATGACTTTGAAGTATAAGAAGAAAGTATGGGTCGGGGCACCAGGGTGGCTCAGTGGCTTAAGGCCTCTGCCTTCGGCTCAGGTCATGATCCAAGGGTCCTGGGATCCAGCCCCGCATCGGACTATGCTCAGCAGGAAACCTGCTTCCCTCTCTCTCTCTGCCTACTTGTGATCTCCGTCTGTCAAATAAATAAATAAAATCTTTAGAAAGAAAGAAAGAAAGAAAGAAAGAAAGAAAGAAAGGAAAGAAAGAAAGAAGGAAGGAAGGAAGGAAGGAAAGAAAGAAAAAGGAAGGCCTAGCTTCTCACTTCATTATAACTCCATGAGGTAAAAGAAGAGAAATGACCTGAGGCCTACTACCCACCTGGGAGAAGCTTTATGTAACACAGATTACTTGTCAACTCAGGAACATAGAGTTATAATAGAAAGATGGATAATGGTTGACATCAGACCATGACTTCCTAAACATCCAGACATCTTTCAGTTTGGAGGGAAGCAATTCTTTGGAAGTAGGCTTTTCTAGTGAATTATTAAAGCTAGGCAAGATTATGAATACTGCCTGAACAAGATATGTAGAAGAATCTGTTCTCAAGTATTCCCGTAATCCCCTTATTCTTGGAGCAGGAGAAATTATAATGGGCCATTTGTCCTTAACCATTTGCCTTCCAAATTGTGATAGAAACCCAAGGGAGAGCTTTGTTTGCACAGTCTGGGCTGAGTTAAGTGATCTCATATCACTATGTAATCATGATATTCCATTCACATTGAAATTATTGTACTTCAGTGTAGTGAATTTCTCCAGAGAAGATGGGGCTTAGTCATCATTTATTCCTACTTCATAACATAGCTCCAGGCAAAATATTAGCATTCATTAATATGTGTTAGATTAAAGCATTACTTAGTACTATACAATTTAAGTTCACAGACCAAGGATTATAAAATCTACCTAGCTGATGAAATCTTCATGGAAATCTAGGGGGAAAAAGCATTTAAAAATAAGAATTCCTAAAGGTAATAGTTAAAATATCTACTTTCAACCCTATATAAGCCAGTTACTTATTGCCTGTATGCATTGGCTAGAGTGATTAAAGAAAGTTACAAAATGTTGTGATTAGTAAAGAAAATATTCAAAATAACAATGCATGGAAACAAAAAAAAACACTGCATAAACCACACTCTCTTCCAAACCTGACACAAAGTATCCAACCCAGAAATATTTTTAAAGCTTGTTACATCTTTATTTGAATATTTGATGCCTATTTTAGTTTCTCTTTTTATTTTTAAGGGTTTTTTTTTTTTTCTTACACTTTTCTGTGACAACTAGAATAATCTTTTGGAGCTGTTCATATACTACATTTGGAGTGTATATAGAAATTTTGCTACAACAGAGAGGCCAAAATTACTTTGAGAAAAACAATCTTAAAATAGATAAGCAGTTTCTATGAATGACACTTAGAAATACATTTTTTAATCTTAAGTATCCTTAAAGAATAATATAACCATGGATTTAATACAATTCTTTTACATAGACTCAAAAAATTAATGAAGGAATTTTCTTTTGGCATAATCCTGTTGAAAGATGTTAAGTAAGTAAGAATCTAGAATCCCAAGCTGTTAGCATAACAACACAGAAATATAGTGAGAACTACAAAAACAAAATCGCATTCTTCTAAAGTTCTTGGTAGCTTATTACTGGGATATACAGGATAGAGCTGCCTTCTTTAAAACTTTCAAATCTGGGGAACTACTGAGGGATTCCTTTTTTTTTTTTTTTTAAGTTTTCATTTTAATTCCAGCATAGTTAAAATACCGTATATTAGTTTCAAGTGTATATGACAGTGACTCAAAAGTTGCATGCATGACCCTGCTCATCATGAGAAGTGCCATTCTTAATCCCCATCACCTACTTAACCCCTACCTCCCCTCTGGTAACCACCAGGTGGTTCTTTATAATTAAGAGTCCGTTTCTTGCTTTGTCTTATTATTTTTTCCCTACACTCATTGTTTTCTTAAATTCCACATATAAGTGAAATCATATGCTGTTTGTCTTTCTCTGCTTAGTATTATACTCTCTAGCTTCATCCATTCCATTGCATGGGGCAAGATTTCATTCTATTTTATGGCTGAATAATATTCCATTGAATACATATACCACTTCTTTTTTAATCCATCAATTGATGGACACTTGGGCTGCTTTAATACCTTCGCTATTGTAAGTAATGTTGCTATAAATATCAGGGTGCATATATCCTTTTGAATTAGTGTACTATAATTTTGGGGGGTAAATACCTAGTAGTGTGATTGATGGATCATAAGGTAGTTCTGTTTTTACCTTTTTGAGAAACTTTTATACTGCCTTCCACAGTGGCTGCACCAGTTTACCTTCCCACCAACAGTGTATCCCACCACATCCTCACCAACACCTGTTGTTTCTTGTGTAGTTGAGTCATTCTTACAGGTATGAGGTAATAGCTTATTGTAGTTTTGATTTACATTTCCCTGATGATGAGTGATGTTGAGCATCTTTTCATGTGTCTTTCGGCTATCTGGATGTTTTCTTTGGAGAATGTCTGTTCATATCTTCTGCCCATTTTTTAATCGGATTATTCATTTTGGGGGTGTTGACTTAGAGTATTTTGGATACTAGCCCTTTATCAGATATGTCATTTATAAATATCTTCTCCCATTTCATATGTTGCCTTTTATGGGTTTTTTAATATATTTTTTAGAAGATTTTTTATTTGAGAGAGAGTGAGCAAGAGAGAGAACATATAGGAGAGAGAGAAGGAGACTCCCCACTGAGCAGAGAGCCCAACTTGGGGCTCAATCCCAGGACTCCAGGATCATGACTTGAGCCAAAGGCAAATGCCCAACCTGGTGCCCCTGTTGCCTTTTAGTTTTGTTGATTCTCTCCTTCCCTGTGCAGAAGCTTTTTATTTTGATGTAGTCCAAGTAGTTTATTTTTAGTTTACTTGGCCTCAGGAAACTTATTCAGAAAGAAGCTGATATGGCCAATGTCAAAGAAGTTACTCCCTGTATTCTCTTCTAGGTTGTTTATGGTTTCAGGTCCCACACTGAGGTCTTTAAATGATTTTGAATTTGAGTATGGTGTAAGAAAGTGGTCCAGTGGTCAGTT
This sequence comes from Lontra canadensis, assembly GCF_010015895.1. Lineage (NCBI taxonomy): Eukaryota > Metazoa > Chordata > Mammalia > Carnivora > Mustelidae > Lontra > Lontra canadensis. The sequence goes on along the minus strand of NW_022630996.1, from coordinate 53,077,498 downwards.
TCATCCTTTTGCATGTTGCTATCTGGTTTTCCCAACACCATTTGTTGAAGAAATGGTCTTTTTCCCTCTGGATAGTCTTTCCTGATTTGTTGTAATTGATTGCATAGTTATCGGTCCATTTCTGAATTTTGTTCTTTATTGATCTATGTATTTATTTTGTGACAGCAGCATACTCTTTTGATTACTACAACTTTGTAATATGACTTCAAATCTGGAATTGTGATGCCCCCACCTTTGCTTTCCTTTCTCAAGGTTGCTTTGCTGTTCAGGGGTCTTTTGTGGTTCCATAGATATTGTAGAATTTTTTGTTGTTGTTGTTAATTCTGTGGGCAAAGGCTGCTGGTATTCTGTTAAGGATTGCATTAAATCCATAGATTGCTTTGGGTAGTACAGATATTTTAACAATATTTGTTCTTCAAATGCATGAGCACGAATCTCTTTCCATTTCTTGGCATTTTCTTTAATTTCTTACATCACTGTTTTAGTTTTCAGAGTATAGGTCTTTTACCTCTTTGGTTAGGTTTATTCCTAGATATTTTGGGTGCAATTATAAATGGGACTATTTTCTTTATTATTAATATATAGAAATATAACAGATTTTTGTACATTGATTTTGTATACTGCACCATTACAGAATTCATTGATTAGTTCTAACAGTTTTTCAGTGGAATCTTGCTTGTTTTCCATATACAGTATCCTGTCATCTGCAAATAGTGAAATTTTACTTTTTCCTTACCAATTTGGATTATTTTTATTGTCTGATTGTTGTGCCTTGGACTTCCATTACTATGTTAAATAAAAGTGGTGAGAATAAACAACCTTCTCTATGTAGTTCCTGATCTGAAACGAAAAGCTCTGTTGTTGTTGTTGGTTTTTTACCATTGAGGTGGTTACTGTGGGTTTTTCCATAGATGGCCTTTATTATATTGAGGTACGTTCTCGCTATATCATGAATGGATGTTAAATTTTGTCAGACTCTTTTTCTATGTCTATTGGAATGATCATATTATCTTTATTCTTTTCTTAATGTTGTGATGTTTCACATTGATTTGTGAATGTTGAACAATGCTTGCAACTCAGGAATAAATCCCATTTGATTATGAATTTATGAATGACTGTTTTAATATATTATTATTTCTATTTGCTAGTATTTTATTGAGAATTTTTGCATCCATGTTTATCAGGGATATTGGCCTGTAATTCTCTTTTTTAGTGCCATCTAATTTTAGTATCAGGTTAATGCTCATTTCATAGAATGACTTTGGAAGTCTTCCTTTTGCATTTTCTGGAACAGTCTGAGACTAATAGGCAACTCTTCCTTAAATGTTTGATAGAATTTCCCAGTGAACCTATCTGATCCTGGACTTCTGTTTTTTGGAAAATTTTTGGTTTACTGATTCAATTTCTTTGCTGGTTATAGGTCTGTTAAAACTCTGTTTCTTCGTGTTTCAATTCTGGTAGTTTCTAGGAATCTATCCATTTCTTCTAGAGTGTCCAATATGTTAATATAGAATATTTTCATAATATACTCTAGTAATGGGTGTATTTCTGTAGTGTTGGTTATTTCTCTCATTTGTAATTCGATTTGCGTCATTTCTCTTTGTTTCTTCATAAGTCTGACTATAAGTTTATCAATTTTATTGGTTCTTCTTTCAAATATTTTTTCCTATAATTTCTTTAGTTTCTGTATCATTTGTTTTCTGCTCTAATCTTTATTTTTTTCCTTCCTTCCACTGGTTTTAAGTTTTGTTATTCTTTTTCTAGGTCCTTTAAATGGAAGGTTAGGTTGTTTGAGATATTTCTTGCTCCTGAAGTGGGCCTGTATTGCTATAAACTTACTTTAGAACCACTCTTGCTGTATCCCAGAGATTTTCGACCATTGTGTGTGTGTTTTTCATGGTTTTCATGTACTTTGTAAATACTTTACTTGATTTCTTGATCTTTCATTGTTTAATAACATGTTATTTAACCTCCATGCATTTGTTGGCTTTGCAGATTGTGTGTGTATGTGTGTATATGTGGTTTACATTTAGTTTCATAGTGTTGTGGTCAGAAAATATGCATTGTCTGTTTTCAGTCTTAAATTTGTTGAGATTTTTTTGTTGGCCGATATGTGATCTATTCTGAAGAGTGTTCCCTGTGCACTTGAAAAGAATGTGTATTCTGTTCTAGGATGTGATATTCTGAATATATCTGTTCTATCCATCTGTTCTAGTATGTCATTCAAAGTCCTTGTGTCCTTGTAATGTTCTGCTTATATAATCCCTCCATGGATGTAGGTGGGGTGTTAAAGGTCTCTACTATTACTTGGTTAGTATCAATTAGTTCCTTTATGTTTGAGTATGTGGGTGCTCTTTTGTTGGGTGCATAAATATTTATAATTGTTCTATATTCTTGTTAACTTGTCCCCCTTATTAATTTATATGGCCCTTCTATTTCTCTTGCTACAGTCTGTGTTTTAAAGTATATTTTCTCTCATATAAATATTGCTATTGCAGCTTTCTTTTGACATATATTTGCATGATAGGTCCCTTGCCATCTTCTCATTTTAATCTGCAGGTGTTTTTAGGTCAAAAAGGGGTCTTTTATAGGAAACATATAAATGGGTCTTTTTTTTAAGATTTTATTTATTTATTTGACAGAGATCATAAGTAGGCAGAGAGCGAGGGGGGAAGCAGGCTCCCCGCTGAGCAGAGAGCACTATACAGGGCCCGATCCCAGGACCCTGAGATCATGACCCAAGCCAAAGGCAGAGGCTTTAACCCACTGAGCCACCCAGGTGCCCCGGGTCTTGTTTTTTTTAACCATTTTGTTACCCTGTGTCTTTGAGTGGAGCATGTAGTCTATTGACCTTCAAAGTAATTTTTGGTATGTATATATTTTTGCTATTTTATTGTTTTGTGGTTGTATCTGAAGATTTTTCTCTGATCCTTTCTTGTCTTCCTTAGAGGGACACTTTTAGGTTACCTGCTGCCTGGCAGTAAACCTGTACTCATTAGATAGATGTATCAGTTCTCTCTGACCCCTATCCCCTCAGGCTCTTACAACAGAGCAAAAGGTTTTCTCTTTGAGGGTTAGTGCTCTGTGATAAACTTCAGCCAACCTCCCACCAGATGTTACTCCGATGCTTTGCATACCATGGACATTCATTTTTGTAACCTGTTTAATGAAAACAGCATAAGTTCAGGTTTAGAAGGATTTAAGCACCAATTGTATCACTACTGAGCAATTATTTTCAGGTGGTTGGAATAAAAGCAAATACATTGTAAGTCTACTGACTAAACATCCAATAATTTTAAACATATAAAGGTGGTTAAGTGGTTAATATATGTAAAAATTCATGCACATTATAAATAAATACTATTTTTGATACTCTAGAGAAGGCTTGTGTCAATCATTTGGACCTTAGAGCACAGATACATTTCCTATAGAAGAGTTCCCTAGAAATGGAGATGAAAAGGGCAGGTTCTTCTCTTGCATACCTAAAAGATATTTTGGTCATATTTCTGTAGGGCCCAGTAATGACTTGTGATTCATGTTTACTATGACATGAATTGGGAAGCTGCCACTCTCAGTTGTAAAGTGGATATGAAGTACACAGATGAATGGTACTTTTAGTACTGAATGGCTTTAGATATCTTTACACAGGATAAAATTATCAGGAGTGGCAAGTGATAAATGAGGGTTATAAAAATTTAGGAATCTTTTACTTACCTTAATTGATGGCTTTCACAGGAGGATTCATAACTTTTTGTTAGTTGCTCTTTACTTTCTTCACAGTCTGAAGTCCTAAAACAGCAGAGTTTGAGGGTTTTTTATAAAGTTAATTAATGTTAATTGTGTCATGAATTACTTTAAGGAGTCTGTTGAGTGATGGACCTAGTGAAGGGGTCGATACCATTTAATGTTCAATAGGGGATAATGCTAGTCTTTGGCACCATTTTACGATCATTAGGGCTATGCAAGAGCACGTCAGGAACAGCTCTAAAGATCAGTTGTCGCTCATGGCAATTAAAACGATTGAAAATGACCCGGTATTACATTATACATGATCCAACACTGCTCCCAGTATGAACAAACTTTCATTCCATTAGTGATTTTCAATTTCATACCAAGCACTGCAATTTATTTTTCTTAGTTACCTTACTACGGCTGTCTGTGTACTTCTAACAGGATATTATTAATATTTATCCTATTATCTCATACAGCATTTCATGCTCAAAGCACTTTGCAATCTTAACAAATTAATCTTTATATCCTGCCTAAAAGGATGGTAAATACCCTTTTAGAGTTAGAAAAACTGAGTTGGGAGTAGTTAAGTTGGCCATCAAGAAAATGATCTGGTAAGTTCCAGGATTTAAGTTGAAGACTTTAGGGCTTTTTCCCCTTGGAACTAAATTAATAAATTTATCACCAGAGTATTATACTCTGATCTAGATGATCATCCCTCTACACCCATAACCCAATGATTTAAAAAAAAAAATCACCATGTATAGGAAGTAGAATACTAAATTTTGCTCAAAGTACATAAAAATGTACAAATATTTAAAATGATGCTTTCAGGCAAAGAGTAAAGATTACCTAACAGCTACTAAACAAATGTCAGGTGCTAAATAATTATTAACCAAATCCTGGTCCTTTGACAATTTTAGAATTTACCCAAATTTATTGATAAGCCAACCAAAAGCTTATAGAGTTTAAATGACTTGCTGATGAGATAATCTAGAAGTAAGAGTCCGACCTAATGGACCATAAAGACCTTAGATTTTATGCTACAAAAATGCTATTTAGCAAGTAAATAGAAACTAATCAGAGTTAACCAATAGCGTACTTGTCTCAACACATTTTGCTCTTTCTAATCCACTGGTACCCTGAACACATTACTGAAAACCACTCTGGATGCTCTAAGGGTGCTCTCCACCTTCTCATTTCATATTCCCAGCTTTTCATGAGTCATGGAATAAGAAATGGCATTTTACATACTCAGAGGTATTAGTTCAAATCTACTTTTGGTCTGGATGATTGAGATTTATCTAAAATGATCCCACTTAGCATCCCTCTGGAAATGTTAAATAATGTGAGATGCACTTGGGAAAGGCCCCACTGCTCCTATGAGGGTTAGTCATGAGGAGACCACATACTAAAAACAAATGCTGTCCCGTATGTAGGGTGGACAGTTGACTGGGGTAAAAATGAGTTAACAGAGCAAGATTAATAAATTCGAAGAAGCTGCTTGTACCTGGGGTGCTTTCTGTTACCTGAAGATGTTTGGTCCTTCTGGATTTCAATTATGTAGGAACTAAATGGTCCTATAAGATAAAAGATCAAAGAATTTAAAGTAATGGGAGTAATATCAAGAGGTGAGGAAAGCTTTTAGACACAAGGAAATAACTAAATAATTATTCTTCAGAGCTATTCAGCCAAGGGGAAATTAATTGGCAAGACCAAAACTGTAAAGTATTCTTCATAAATGCTGTGCATACCTAACTAAAATTTTCCATAAAGACCATAAAAATATTTTTGCTGTGACTGAATAGGAAGAAAAAAATATGAAGTCTATTTTAACTATGTCTATGCAAAGTCAAAAATATAGCCGATACTGAGAGTACTTCTAAAGAAGACATTATCCTCTTTCAGTCTTCTCTGCTCTTTTCTAATGACCTGATTTTGCTTCTCTTATTCCTAATTTTACTCTCTCTCTTCCCCCTGGGGGTACTATTATTACTTTTATTTTTGTGCCTTTTAGGCAAGGAAGAAGGGAAAACTGATAAGCCAGTTTATAACTTCTTTAAATAAAATATTTAGAGAAAGTAACTACTGAAAACTATTATAGGCATGGCCCTGTGTCAAGAACAAAGAAGCATTATAAATAACCCAAAGCTATGATTAAGATGATCGGTAAATTTTGTGGTTGTCTTAGCATAAGCTGCCATAACAAAATAACATACATTAGGAGGCTTAAATAAAGGGAATTTATGTCTCATATTTCAGGAGTTTGAGAAGTCCAAGGTTAAGGTGCTGGCCAATTCAGTTCCCAAATGAGGGCTCTCATTCTGGTTTGCAGGCAGCTGCCTTCTGGCTTTATCTTCAGATATTGGAAAGAGAGGGAAGAAGCAAACTTTCTGATGTCTCTTCTTGTAAGGGAACTTATAAACACCATCCCCAACTTCATGACCTCTTGTAAACCTAATTACCTCCCAAAGACCCTGTAAGGCAGGAAAAATGTACTCTCCCCTCTATGAGTTCTTCAGTAAGGCCCATCTATAACAGGAAAACAAAACAAAACAAAATACCATTCACATGTTTACCTCATATATATATGGAAGATACCCAGAAGAAAAATGAGTAACTCCCCAAGGTGGCTTAAAATTCAGACTCAAAAACATCAGTAATCTGTACAGAGGAGGGAATAGATAGCCCTCTAGGGCAGAGTAGAGGGTTTTTAGAATGATGATTGGAGATATGATTGTGACAATTTGTCAGGGTGTGGTCTGGACTTCTAATTTCCTTTCCTGGGATAAGTATCAATCTTCCATAGTTGATTAAGCTCCCTGGTACATTTAAAACAAATGGATTCCTTTTGGAGGATCTGTCCTCAGGCGGAGAGTTCAGAGAAAGTGTTTCCCTGCAGTTTTCCAAGTGCCTCTAGTTCAAAATATTTAATATGCCAGGGTGTCACATTCTTCTACCCTTCAGCCCCATTTCCACACATCCTCATATTGGGGGGTTAGAAATTCAATATGTGAATTTGAGGAATATAAACATTTAGATCATTATAATAATATACCATACTATAGTACTATAGAAATCCTCAAGAGGCATTCTCATGACACTTAAATGTTTACACTTTTAAGGTGATTTCAAGGAAAAAATATGACTCAAATACAGTTTTAGTTTTGGCTAATTGGGGGTAGTGATCCAAAACTCAGACCACAGCCTATATGCTTTCTGTGAGAAAATACACAATCCTATCTGTGCCCATTTAAATATTGAGAAAAATTAGTCTGAGGCAAACGGCAGATATGCAGCTGTATTTTAGATTTACATTTATTCTTTCCAGCCTTTAGGCTCATGGAGCAAGTAAGTACCACAACATTCTCAAAGCTATGGTAGATAGTTGAGTCTAAGAAAACCCTGTGAAATGGGGCGCCTGGGTGGCTCAGTGGGTTAAAGCCTCTGTCTGGCTCAGGTCATGATCCCAGAGACCTGGGATCAAGCCCCACATTGCGTTCTCTGCTCAGCAGGGGACCTGCTTCCTCCTCTCTCTCAGCCTCTCTCTCTGCCTACTTGTGATCTCTGTCTGTCAAATAAATAAAACCTTTAAAAAAAAAAAGAAAACCCAGTGAGTCTAAGAAAACCCAGTGCATTATTGTGGTCTTAGTACTAGAATCACCATATCAAAATGGTTTTTTCTACTTCATGGATATTTGATGAGAGGTGATTTTAAAGAGTGCTCATACTCATTTTTGGTTCAACTTTTAGAAACACTAATTTCTATTTCTATTGCAATTTATTTTTTAAAATAAACTTTTAGCATAATACATACGTTATTGGAATGGAATTATTGAATATAACATATGATACTATACCTGTTTTTAGTGTAGGTGAGGTTGGTCATTGATGACTCATATGAATGGACAAGTACATGTGCCATAGTTATCTTCTAGCGTATCATACAGAATGGTTGGTATTTGAGCCTCAAATATCAAGTCACCCAAAGAAAAAGGAGAGAATCCCAAAAAATTCACTTATATTTTCCCCAGATCTTCCAACTTATATCGAATTATTACCATGTTTCCTATTGATATTCCTCCATTCAAATTTAAGCTAATAGTCTTTGTACATGGATTTATTTTCTACAGTGTACTCCATAAAATAGATCTGTTGTTTCTTTTAAAGTTCTGCTTCCTTGTAGATAGAACCAAATAACATAAAATTTTATCACAAAACAACTGTAAATTAGTGAGGACAAACTCTGAATTTGGAGCTGCCTATTTGTTCCTTCAGCAATACCTAGTAATACACAAGCAGCTCTGTATTAGATTATTTGTCAATGTTATTTTATGAAGAAATTTAATAAAATTTACTACTCTGCAATCCATTGAGCACTTCCTAACTTAATTGTCATATTCTGCATTTCCTGAGATTTACAATTAAAATTGTGATGAGCCAGACATACAAACTATTCCTTGTGTGACAAGCTAGGTTATTTTTATTTTACCAAAATTATTAGAGGTATTTATATATAAAAGTTACACTAACACTTAATTTCACCCAGCTATAACTACCTATCAGTGATGTATTTTTTAAGTCTGAATGTTTTTTCAACCAATTTTCCTTAATGCCCACTGCCACCAAAAAAAAAAAAAAAAAAGATAGTTCAATTTGCTATTTCTGCCCATGCCAGATCCAGTTAATAAAAAATAATGGCTCTGACATTTTATGTTCTCTAAGGATGATCAAATAAGAAATAGTCTCCAGACCAGAATAAACATTTATTTTGATTAAGAAATGTTTAGTCTTCCTACTATTATTATCACTAGTCACCAATATTACTTCCTAAATTTTTAAGACTCCGTGAAGCAATATATTATAATATTTTATGCTGTTGTTTTTTAAATCAAAGTTTAATTGGTAGAAAGACCAATAATAATATGAGAGACCACATTACCAATATTATTTCTATTCTTTATAGTAATTATGTAGTTTGTAAATCTAAAACTAAAAAATCAAAGATTTTTACCATCTATGAAGATAAATTTATCTTTCCATAGTTATGACAATTTCCCACTAGCTTTAAGAAAAATAAGGTATTTCTTACTAAACATGGTTACAAAATTCCACGTTTCCCCATACTCATTGTCTTGTTTGTTTTTTTCCAATATTTTGAGTAAATGCAGGGGGAATGGAGAATATAGAGTAATTAACAACGTAAAGTAACTTCATATAGACATTACAGTGAGAATAAACTTGAAAACCATTTATTTCATCATTTCTCTGTGCTTTCTTCTTTTTACGATTTAATTAATTATATATAGAGAGGGAGGACAAGAAGGGGGAGGGGCAGAGAGAAAAGCAGGCTCCCTGCTCAGCAAAGAGCCTCATGGGGAACTCTATCTCAGAACCCTATCATCATGACCTGAGTAAAAGGCAGACCCATGCAGGCGTCCCTTCCCTGAACCTTCTACAAACACTGAGTTCCAGGTACTGATTGAGTTCCAGGTACTGGACTTGTTGACAGCCTGATTAAAGAAATGACAGTGCTGTTAACTAAGGCATTTGAGAAAGGAAGGCCCTTTGGAAGTAATGGTAGCATTAGAAGCTCCATTTTAGAAGTGCTTTGATCAGGTTTGTAATTGCTTCAGCATCTCTGTGTTTGACATCTGAATATTCTTAGCTGTTCTTATTTTGTGACTTGGAAAATTAAACTCTTTGAGAGTCAGCCTCTGAAATATAAAATAGACTTAGTAATATGTGCCTTACAGTATTTATAAGAGGAAAAACCAGTACATACCTAAGTATATGTGAAAGTGCTTTGTCAACTATCCAAAGTTATACATATGAATTATATTGCTGTTAAGATATTTAACTGGAAATATCCAGAGGGCATTCATGAACATTCATGTACATTGAGCTCAAGGGTACAAAACTCTATGTTTCCAAATTTCAGTTACAAATCTTAGGAATTTAACTGGAAATCTCACCAACGATGTACTTTTCCTAGCCAAAAAAGGAGGGGAAAAGAGAAGAAGCCAAAGACAGCATGTTAGAATAATAGGAATAATCACAAGAAAGAAAAAGCAATCAGTTGAAAAGGCAGGCAGCATCCATGATATAAAGGAAAAGAAATAGGACAGGGCAGTCATGGACCTACCTGAGGTCAGGTCCATGACCGAAAAACCACATACCTCACTGAAAGATAAGGATGTGTTTCTTTATAGTCAAGAGTTTTTTTTTGGCAGAATAATTATCAAGAAAGGTTAAGAACTTCAGGTGTCCTTAAGGATGTTGTCTTAACTACTTGTCTCTCCTTCCTCTCTAAATCCAATCAAGGTGCTAAACCACTTGCTTCTATCTGAACCAATATCATTTTGATCTACTCCCTCTTTCCCCTCAATTACCTTGGGACTATGAGGTAGGTGATCAATGCTTCCTGGTTTCTGATGCCTCAGCCTAGAGACCCATCTTCCTACAGACAGGGAAAGAAGCAAGATGGAACTTGAAGGTTTTACTCCAGGCCTATATTAGTCATCTCTAGCTGTCATAATAAAACACCTCAGACTCTCTTAAAATAGCAGAAATTTATTTTCTCCCAGTGCTGGAGTCTCCAAGATCACACTACCATTAGGGTTGGTTTCTAGTGAGACCTCTCTTCCTTGATTGTAAACCACTGCTTTTTGCTGTGGCATCGCATGGACTTTCCTCTGTGAGCTAAGATAGATAAAGATCTATGGTGTGTCTAACCCTTCTTACACAACAACAGCCCTATTGGATTATGGTTCCATCCTTTATGACCTCATTTAATGTTAATTACCTCCTAAAAAAAAAATATCTCCAAAAACAGTAACATTGGCAGTTAGGGTTTCAACATAAATTTTGGGGGGATACAATATGACCAGACATCACTAAAGGCATGCAATGACTAATGAGTGATGACAGTTGCTCTTACCTAACACCCAAGGCATCAGTTAAAAGATAATTTTGAATTAATAAAAATATTTCTCTGTTAAGGAAACACTTTAAAACAAATATCTATTTTCCAACTACTGAAATAGTGAATTAGCATTTCTCCCATATTTTTTGTTGCTGACTTGCCAACCTTTCTTCAATATAGCCAAGAGTTACCTTCCTAAAGTCAGATCTTTATTACTCTTTAAAAATCCTCAATGACTTCCCATTGCTTACAGAATAAAAAATCTAACATTTTAACTATTCGTTCAGCTCTCAAAAACCTGGCACCATCATGTGTTCTCTCTCTCATCAATCACTTTATCCTTCAGACAAAGAGGGCTACTCATGGCTTTTTTGTCCCCCCCCCCTTTTTCCTTTTTTAATGGTACTATGCCTCTACTAGCATTGTTTCCTCAGCCTCAAATATTCTCATCATCCAGGCTCATTTCTAAATCTCAGAGCTTCAGCAAAGCCAGTCTTCTCAGAAAGAGATCACACCCAAAATTCTTTGAACATACATTAATTACTTATGTCCCTGTCCTTCCCAAAAGGGCTTGTTAGGTCAGATAATGTTTTATTCATATTTTAATGAGCACAGCTTGTCTTTATACCAATAAGGACAACAAACAAGGTAGATTTAAGAGGAAAACACTGAACATATGCCCTTACTGGACCATGTAAAAATTTCTGTACCTCCTTTAATAACCCAGAGAAGATTAGGGAAATATTCCATGAACAAATGTTCTATTGTAGTAAAAAATAATCTTATTCAGAGTTCACACTGAGTATCTTTTCATCAGAAATTATATAGCAGCACAATTAAAATGAAATACTAATTTTATCAAGAAAAGATGGTGGCTGCAGAGTATAACTCAGTCTTAATAGATTTTCTAATGCCTTTCTTTATATCAAAGGGGAGTAGCCCTTTAGCCAATAAAGTAAATTTTCTGATCTCCAAATGGGTACTTTATCCTCATTCAGGCTGATATTGCAGCGACATCATGAATTTCTCAGACAGCTTTGTGAATCAGCAGAGTATTTCAGAGGAGAGCACTGACTGCTAAAAGCAAAGTCGTTATTTTTTAAATAGCCTTTAAACTAGTAGATGAAACATTTCATTTTGGGTCAAGGATGCTTTGGCTCCAACAACGTGGAAGACCAGAGAGGGCTGAACCAGTTGGGAAGCTATACAATGATGTTACGCAATCAGCCAACCCTCGAATTATACAGTTTTGTAGGTCAAATACTTCTTTTTCTTTTTTTAACTATTCATGTCTATAGTTTTTATTTCCAAAGAGCTTAAACATTAATATTCCATGAACTATCACCCTATGTTTCCAAAGAATCTTTGAATAGCCATTAACTAATTTGCTTATAATAAACTGAGTTCTGGGGGGGGGGGATTAAGACAAGAAAAATGTATGCTTCCTAATGCATCCATTCAGTAAGTGTTCTAAATACTACAGTATGCCAGGCACTGTATTAGGTGCTGGGAGAACTGAATAAGATACAGTCCCTTTCCTCAGGTCTGCTTATTCAAAGGACAATGACAGTGTTCAGAGGCCAAGTTTATTGAACTCAAAATATTCCCATACTTCTTCTGATGCACTTCTGAGTGTTTTCATGGGGTAAAAGTAAGACTAAGTCTGACCCATACATAGTCTTATATAGACAGTTTAATCAAAACTTTGGATATATTTTACTTTTACTTTGAAAGCTCTTCTTCATCAAGCAATATCTTTAAAAAGTTACATTGCATAAAGAATGGGGTTGAGAATAAAGCGTATTAAAATATCAATGTTAAAATTTTATGTATTAAGGAGAAGCATTTTCTTACACAGAATAATTTTCCTATATGAGTGGCAAGTACACTGTTTAATTCTATGACTGTATGTGTCCTTCGGTCTTTATAGGCATGTATTTTGGGGCCTATTCACTCATGTTTGTATGTGTGTATCTCAGATGGACTGTTTGACCACCAGATTTCCTGTAGCCACAAACATATCTGTTTTGTACTCATTCTGTTTTTACTGTTCCTACTACCAAGCTTTTAAACAAATATAAAATAGAATTTGCATTGCAGACTGTTTATTTTTCAGATTACTGAATTTAATTTTATTCATAATTGTCTTATGTATCACCTCTATCAGTGTTTTCAACTCATTACTTAATTTAGCCTCATCCTAAACAATAAATTGAAACTAGATTAATATAGATTTGTAAAGCTATACACATTCTATCAACATTGTATCAAAATTAATACATAACCATACATAGGTGACATTTAGGCAAAGAATCAACAAACCTTTTCTGTAAAGAACCAGGTAACAAAGTTTTTCAGGACTTACAGTTCTCATTGAAAATACTCAAATGTTTCTATTTCAGTGCAATTGCAGCCATAGACATCATGCAAACAGACATCCTTGTGTTCCAGTAAAACTTTCTTTTTTTCTTGGATTCTAGATCTACATCTATCTCACATCACCACCGATAGGCTCACTATTCTTTGTGAAACAATACTTTAATTCTTGTGAGTTATGGTGATGTGGATCTGGCCCTTTTCTATTCACTGAGTTGCATTCCTTTCTCTGTAAGTATAGTGGGTTTTTTTTTTTTTCAAGTTCTTTATAAAGGTAAAAAGGTATAAAGGTATAAAGGTATAAAGGTAAGAAAGATGAAAAAACCCATGCTACTATTAGGAAAGAACAAAACGTAGGAGGCTTTCAAAAAGGTAATCATTAAACTAAGTGTTTCTACTGGTAGAGTAAGTTAATAGGAGTGACCTGGGTTAGTCATTTTAGGGTAAAAATTTTTTGAAAATTCTCTTGCTATTTTTTTACACTTATTAAAAAATGTGTGTTGACTACATATCCTATCTTCACTACTGAAATGCATACTCATTGAGAGAAAGGGTCTTAAATGTTTATCTTGCTATTCATGCATTCTTACATATAGCAATTTCCTGACAAAATTTTATTGATGCAATTTTGATGAATAATGAAAGAATAAGAAAATAGCAAAGTATAATACTGAAAGAAAAGCAGCTGTGTATAAATGTATTCTAAGTTACTTACAGAAGTAGAATTTCTTAGTAAAAAAAAAGAAAAATATCAGTCATGGCATTGGAGTATGTGAAAAGCAATAGGTCATTTTTTTTTAATAACACACAAACTGTATATAGGAGTTAATGTGTTCTCCCCCAAAATAACGAAGTTGTACGACTTGAACAACCTTTTCAATAGGATGGGAATATCTTAAATAAATTAAGTATATTACAGTCTTTCTGTTCTTTGAACTCATTTTTAACATGATCTAATCTTTTATTACATTAACTAGCAATTTACTCTTTTCCTTGTAGCAAGAATTAAATGAGACTATTTGAAGAAACACATTGTTTGCTAACTAAACACAAAAATATCAGGGAGGTTTTTTTTAGTATAGATTACCACCTAAGTTATAAGTAAAAGTTTAAAACAGGAATTACTTTTTCAAAAGAACCTGAGTATGTTTCATTAAAATTATGGTTCTTTTTTCAAAACAAATGCACCTTTCCTACTTCTCCAAAAGTAATTTAGCCATTTTGTTTACAAGAGTGGGCTCTAACAGATATGATAGATACTTCCATTAAAGATTTTTTTTTCATACTATCCAAGGCAATCTACAGATTCAGTGTTAATTCCTATCAAAATAAAAGGAGCTTTCTTCACAGAACTAGAACAAACAATACTAAAATTGGTATGGAACCACAAAAGACCATGAATAGCCAAAGCAATCTTGAGAAAGAACAAAGCTGATGATGAAACAATTCAAGATTTCAAGATACATGACAAACCTATAGTAATGAAAACAGTATTATACTGGCATGAAGATAGATATATAGATCAATGGAATTAGATAGGAAGCCCAGAAATAAACCCACATCTATATGGTCAATTAATCTATGACAAAGGAGGCAAGAATCTACAATGGGGAAAAGAAAGGACTGTAAAAACTGAACAACTACATGCAAAAGAATGAAACTGAATCCCATTAACAAAACCAAACTCAAAATGGAATAAAGACTTAAATGCGAGACCTAAAACAATAAAACTGCTAAAAGAAAGCATAGGCAGTAATCTCTTAGACATCACCCTTCGCATCATAGTCATGGATAGGTCTTCTTAAGGGAAACAGAACCAAAAGTAAACTATCAGGACAACAACAAAACAAAACCTTTTGCACAGCAAACAAAAAGGTCACCTAGGAAATGTGATTAAATATTTGCAAATTAATATCCGAAATATATAACGAATGTGTATAGCTCAACACCAAAAAAAAAAAAAAAAGGCAGAGGACCTGAACACACCTTTTTTCCAAAGAAGACCTGCAGATGACCTAAGAGCACATGTAAAGCTGATCAACATCACTAATCATCAGGAAAATGCAAATCAAAACCACAAGGAGATATAACTTTACACCAGTAAGACTGGCTTGTATCAAAAAGACAAATTACAAGTGATGGCAAGGAGGTGGAGAAAAGGAAATCCTCATACACTGTTGGTGGAAATGTAAATTGGTGTAACCACTATAAAAAATGGTATGGGGGGGTTCTCAAAAATTATAGAAATACCATGTGATCTAGCAAGTCTGCTATTAAACAGTTACCCCCCCAAAATCAAAAACACTAATTCAGAAAGATACATGCACCCCTATGTTCACTGCAACATTATTTGGAGTAGTCAAGATTTAGAAACAACCTAAATGGTCACTGCTATGTAAAAATAGAAGATGTGGAGTATGTGTGTTTACATATACATACAATGGAATATTATGTAGCCACAAAAAATGAGATCATGCCATTTGTGACATCATGGATGGACCCAGAATGTGCTATGCAAAGTGAAGTAAGTCAGAGGAAAAACAAATACGTATGATTTCACTTAAATGTTAAACACAGACTCAAACACATAACAAATGGGTGGTAGCCAGAGGAAAGTTAGGCAAATGGGCAAAATAAAGAGTATTAACAGGTACAAATTTTCAAGGTAAAACATACAGCATAAGAAGTATAGTCAGTAATAGGGTATTAATATTGTGCGGTGACAGATGGTGACTACTTATGTGGGTGAGCATTGAGTAATGTTTAGAGTCACTGAATTAAAGTTGTACACCTGAAGTTAATAAAACATGCTATAGTATTTTTTTGGCCTTCTTCTGTAGAGACTTTGAGCTATATATATTACCCTTATTTATAACATCAATCAGTACACAGCTATTGAGACCATTCCATTTTACAAGTGATCCATTTATGAGTTCTCAGTTTTTATCAATTTTCAAAAGCTGGCTTTTAATATTTAGCACATATGTGATAATTATACTTATTTTTAAATACATAAAATAGGGGCACCTGGGTGGCTCAGTGGGTTAAAGCCTCTGCCTTCAGCTCAGGTCATGATCCCAGGGTCCTAGGATCGAGCCCCGCATCGGGCTCTCTGCTCAGCAGGGAGCCTGCTTCCTCCTCTCTCTCTCTCTCTCTCTGCCTGCCTCTCTGCCTACTTGTAATCTCTGCCTGTCAAATAAATAAATAAATAATCTTAAAAAAAAAAAACCTAAAAAAAATAAAAAATAAAAAAATAAATAAATACATAAAATAAAAACTAAGGAAAAAGGCTTACCATAGAAATAAGATAAAGGATATATGGACAAACACGTTGATAGAGCTTGACTCTCTATATTCAGTTATCATGTTTACAGAGTTGGCCCTCACATAGCTCAGAGCTACCCTATAGAACTTGTACAAGGTGGTTAGAAAATATAGTACTGGAAAGAGTAGTCTTCATTGTCAGAAAAGCACAAAAATTTAAAGACTGTAAAAATTAACAAGAGAGGTCTAAAAGTTAAATTGTAGAAATAAATTGGGCTATTTAGAAAAAAGTGGGACATTTTAAAGCAACAGCAAAATATTTTAAAGACTTTTTAAGTGAAGAAAATACAATACTATAAAATAGTACTCATAATTTATCTACTAAATGTACGGAAGTATGAATTACATGTAGTATATAAATATAGTATGCAAATCTATACATACATAGAAAATATATAGGTTTTAAGATACTTATCACTGCAATTATTTCAAGACTGTTAAACAGGAATATCTTTTCTAAATGTCCTACGCAGGACATAAACATAACAAAATGGGTTATATTTAAATGCATGTAAGTTTTTTCAATGTTCACCAAGGACTTTAAAAAAAATTAGTTAACATATCAAAACCACAAGCGGCAGATGTAAGACTCGACTCTTAGTGAAGTTTGTCATTAATGCTCTGAAGTGTCCCAATTTATTATTTTTAACACTATTTATTTTATAGAGAGAGTGGGAGAGAGAGCTGGGGGAGGGAGACAATCCCAAGGAAATTCTCCAATGAGATTCCCCAATGAGCATAAAGCCCAATGCAGGGCTCGATATCATGAGCCAGGGATCTCTTGAGTCAGATGCTCAACCGACTCAGTCTCCCACCTACCCAAAATGTCACTCATTTGTAACTTGGGTTTAATGGAATGAAATGTCCAAAGAATATGTAATTATTGACCAATGTTTGCATCAAAAATAAATTGATTCAAGTTAGATTACAGGACATCTAGTGGTAGCCAGGATCCAAAACTATTATTAGGCAGTTATAAATGCTAATCAGTGTTAAATATGATCTTTAGTAAAAAAAAAAACCAACAAAAACAAAACCCAGCAGATAGCTAACATTTGAGGAGTCTGGTGTTTGCATGAGAACCAAGGATCTTCATGTGCAAAATTAACTCACAGGAGTTAAGCCAAATGAAGTCAGTGCAAGTATAAATACATCTCTGTTTTGCACTGGTATTTAAGATTATATGTGTAAAAATTCTGAAGTCTCTAGTTTAAATGTCCTTGAGATCCATGTAATTTTTTAGAAGACACCTGGACTTTATGAACATTTATTTAGGGCAGTGTGTGACATTCTTGGGTTGGGGAGACAAAGCAGGCCTAAGCTTCTGAGTAGCCCCAGGTCTTTGCCAGGACTCTACCATGATCTCTGGACAAGTTACTTCATCACTGTTGGTCCCACTTATTCATCTGTAAAGTGAAACATTTGGATTTAATTGCTAATATGGTTCCCAGTTATAAAATTCTATGACTCAGAGGATTGTAACGGAGTTGTCACTATGAAAAATGTTCCTCTACCATTAAAATAAAAACATGTACACTATTCTGAAAACCGCTCTTCAGAAATCCTTTTCTAATCTTTCACATTTAAAATGTGCAGAGTAAATGGTGTTTTCCAGGTTACATGGTAAATGAAATAAGAAGGAAATTGTCCTTCAAGATTTATGAAATCATTTTCATCTAATGTTAAATCGTCACTTGATGAAGGCAAATCTGACTGCAGTAAACAAATTGTTCAAACCTGTAAGCCATTAGTGGACACACAATGGCGCTTTCTCTCTTGTCTCATGCAATTCCTTTCTCCAACATTGCAGTTTAGATTGGGAAGGGTGACTGTAACAAGAACTCATAAAACAAAATGAAAAATCTTTATAAAAAGGAAAACTGTATAAAATATGAGACAAATAGGATTTGTAATTTTAGACAAGCTAAAACCTGTTTAAATATATCAGTTTTTTCATAAAGTTTCTATGATTTAGAGGCCCTTAAAATTCCCATTTTAAGAATTGATTTGACAAATGTTTTGTGTATTTTCAAGTTACTTGTACTAAGCTTTTTGCTTGTATATCCAAATCATATTCTCCTCCTGAAAATCTACCAAGAAGTTTTCTTCTAAATTTCTATTTTCTCATTATAGAAAACATTTTGTACTTTTTCAACAAAATTGCATATAGAAAAATTTTAATCATTCTATTAAATTCTTGCAAATATGTTATAGAAACAAATACTATATATTCAGAAATAAATCATAGGCACACAATTAAAATTGGATACAGAATTTGATTCCTAATAAAATAATTTTATATCTTTATATTTACATATTAAATTGATTTAATTATATATCTTAGTATTATAATACTTGTTCACTGAGCACTCAAGTGAGAGGAGCCACGTGAAAAGCTTGATGTGTTTTTTATGACTTCTGTATATGAATAATCTGTGTAGTAAGGGATCTAATGCTTTGAGTGTTCAGT
This sequence comes from Lontra canadensis, assembly GCF_010015895.1. Taxonomy (NCBI): domain Eukaryota; kingdom Metazoa; phylum Chordata; class Mammalia; order Carnivora; family Mustelidae; genus Lontra; species Lontra canadensis. Next base: position 53,058,674 of record NW_022630996.1, on the reverse strand, counting down.
TGACTTACTGAAAATCAAAGCATCAGATAATAGCATTGGAATTCAAACCTAGACTTGTCTTCAAATTCTTAAGCTATTTCCTTCACTTCAAAAAAAAAAAAAAATTTCTCCACAATTTCCTACACCATAAATCTATTATATTTGGTAAGTTTTGACTTTGGAGATGTAGCTCTCCTATAAAATCATTAGGTGATAACTGAAATATATTTGTAAACATTTTATGCATAAATTATTTGAAGAGTTATTTAGAATGAATTTCTACAGTGTCCATTTATTAATATATAATCAAAAATTTGTACTTCCATAACAAGTTTTACATTTAGAATTCTGCATGAAGCTGTTACAGCCCCTCTGGAAAACAGTATGAAGTTTCCTCAAGATGTTAAAAATAGACCTATTCTATGACCCAACAATTTCATTACTAGGTATTTACCCTGTAGATACAAAAGCAGTGATTCGAAGGGGACACCTGCACCCCAATCTCCACAGTAGCTAAACTGCAGAAGGAGCTGAGATGTCCTTCAACAGATGAATGGATAAAGAAGATATACTTCAGTTTTACAACAGAATATTACTCAGTCATCAGAAAGGATGAATAGCTACCATCTGCATCCACGTAGATAAAACTGGAGGGGATTATGTTAAGTGAAATAAGTCATTCAGAGAAAGACAAGTATCATATGGTTTCACTCATATGTGGAACACAAGGAATAGTGGGGAGGACCACAGGGGAAAGAAGGGAAAACTGAAGGGGAATAAATCAAAGAGGGAGATAAACCATGAAAGACTGTAGACTCCGGGAACCAAACTGAGGTTCAGAAGGGAGGGGGGTGGGGGATTGGATGATGGGTATTAGGAAGGGCATGTGTTGTGATGAGCACTGGGTGTTATACACAACTAATGATTTGATGAACACTACATCTAAGGCTAATAATGTATTATATGTTGGCTAATTGAACATAATAAAAAAAATTTCTGCATGATACAGACTCCTGAAAACTTGTGCCTCTTTATTCAGATTAGCAATATTTTGAACACAGAGTCAGTATCATGTGGCCTAAGATATTGCTGTTTTTTATTCCCCCTTTTCAACAAAGAATTAGGTATCTATCCACAAAAAATAATTAATAATCTATGTGAGACTTGTGGGATCTAGCACCACACATCAAGGAAAGCAGAAACAGTCTTGCCTTTTTATGCATCTTGTAAAGGCAGATAGACCTTGGCTGGGCTGTGGAACAAGCAGAGGTGCAAAACTGCCCCAATTCCTCTTGCCAGAGTTGAGGAAAAAATGTAGAGTGCTGATCAGGGAAGAAAACCACACACAAAGGAGAAATGAAAGTCCAGCTTTCCCAAAGATGAATTCAAGCAAACCACTGCAGAAAAATACATTCATGTACACAAATTTGGACACAAAGGAACATTGCTAGAGCCCAGCTTTCCCAAAGGGGAATTCAAACCACTGCAGAAAAATACATTCATGTACACAAATTTGGACACAAAAGAACATTGCTAGAGCCATCCCTGAAGGATAGCGCCATATAAGGCCACAACATTTTCCACAGAAAAAAAGGAGAACAGTGATTAAGTACCCAGCTACCTCCATGGTACCAGAAACTCATTTCTCTCTAGGAGCACTAGGAGTGCTCATGCAGGACCTCCATGACTGGGAAGAGGAAGGAGATCTGGAAAGGAACAGATAAGTGTATCAAAGGGTACTAAAGGAACACAACTCCTGCTGATTCCACTAAGCAGGAAGTCCACACATCAGCATCTAGTAGTAGCACATCTAGGAACCTCCCTTCAATCCTAATGCTAACCCTGTATCTGTCCTAACTCTGTGGTAAGCTCCTTGTGTGTACTTGCAAGTACTGCTGTGAGGGCAAATTCTGGTAGACAGCAAGGTAGCTCACAAAAGAGGCAAGGGTCAGTAGGCAAGTGAGAAACCACAGACTTGAACTACTATAATGCCACCTTCTGGAAAAAAAGGAAGATGGGTTTCCAACAACCAGGCTGGTGAGTTTTAAGAACCAGGGAAGACATAAAACCTTAGGCACCCTGCCATAAGAAGTATGGAGAATATGTATGTATCCACACAAGTTTGGAAAAATACTAGACATAAACAGGACAAATACAAAAGATTTTTCCCCAGAAGACAGCAAGTAAAGATTTGAGGAGTATACTGCTTTCAAATGCAAAAATACCGATGCAAAACTCCAAGGAACATGAAAAATCAAGGAAATATGTCCTCATCAAAAGTTAATACTACTACTTAATTCAAAAGCAGGCTATTTTGTGATTTAGCTAATAAAGAATTTAAAATACTTGTTTTGAGGAAACTCAGCTATAAGAAAACACAGAAAGACAAATCAACAAAACCAGATACATAATTCATAAACAAAATGAGAAATTTAACAATGACCTAGCAATCAAAAAAACAAATGAATTCTGGAGTTAAAGAATTTAATAAAGAAGATGAAAATATAATAGAGAACATGTATAGCACAGTAGAACAAAAGACAGATTTAGTAATCAGAATAGGAACTTTGAAATAACCCAGTCAGAGAAGAAGAAAAATAATAAAAAAGTAAATTCCTATGGGATCTATAGGGCACCATCAAAGGTACAGAAATTAGAATAACTGAAGTTCCAGAAGGAGGAGAGGGGAGAAGGGGACATAAAGTTTAAAGAAATAGTAGCTGAGAATATCCCAAACCTGAAGAAAGGCTTGGACATCAAGGTTCACAAAGCTAATAGATCACCTTGTTACCTCAATACAAAAAGTCTTTCTTAAGGACACATTGTAATGATTTAGAGATTATGAAGGATAGAGGAAGATTTCTAAGAGCAGCTACGGAAAAGATCATAGCATACAAAGGAGCCCCCAATGGCTTACCAGTGTATATCTCAACAGAAACTCCATAGGGCAGGAAAAAAATAAATGACACATTCTAGGGGGGAAAAAATACCAGCCAAGTACACTCTATGCAGAAAAGTCACAGAGACAAACAAAATCTGAAGAGTTCATCACTAGATGTACAAGAAGGGCTCAAAGGAGCTCTTCTAGCTGAAAGCAAAAAAACTAATCAGGGACACGAAAACATGGAAGAGTATACAACATGCTGCTAAGCATAAATATGTAGTAAGATTTAGAAAACTAAATCTATAATGTGATGATATGTTAACCACCTAACTATAATATAAAATTTAATGAAAAAGTTGAAGTAGGTTTTTTTTAAACTAGTAAGTTGTATTTTTAAAAGTAGATAATGACATCAAATATATACAAGGTAGGGAGTAAAAGGTGAAACTTCTGTGAACAAGTACAGTTAAGGTGTTACCAGCTTTAAATGTATTGTTCTACCTATGAGATGTCTTATGCAAACCTCATGGAAACCACAGAACAGAAATCTATAGTAGGAAAAAAAAAAATGTTAAACAGACCATACTACTGGAGGAAATGAACACTTTATAGCAGTAGGCAGAAACAGAGAGTAAAAGAATAGAAATACATACAGAAAACTAATACGGCATTAGCAAGTATTTACATAGCAACAATAATTCTAAATGTAAATGGATAAATTCACTAATCAAAAGGCATGGGTTTTAAAAAAATAAAATAAACATGATACAACTATAATCTGCCTATAAGAGACTCATTCAGATTTAGGACACATAGACTCATAAAGAAGGAATGGAAAGGATATTCCATCCTAGTAGGGTACCTATACTTACATAAGGCAAAATAGACTTTAACCCAAAAACAGTAATAGGAAACAAGATTATAAAATAAGAAGTCAGTTTATTGAGATGTAACAATCATATCTACCAAAGTACATAAACATAGTAAATACAACATATCTAAAAGAGAAATAGAAACCAGTAAAATGATAGGAAGAAAGTTCAACACTTTCATTAATGGATATATCACCCAGACAGAAAGTCAATAAGGAAACATTGGACGGGTTCCATAGGTTAGATAAATGGACCTAAAATCATTTATAGAACATTCCATCCAATAGAAGAATATGTATTCCTTCTGAAGTACACTAAGTAACTTTTGCCAGGATAGACCCTGTGATAGGACAACAAATAGGTCTTCATAAGTTTAAGAACATTAAAATCTTATCCAGAATCCTTTTTTCAACCATGATGATGTGAAACTAGATAGAAACAACAACATAAAATCTGGTTCAATTTTCATGTATTTGTAGATTTTCCAGCAAAGTCCTGAACAACCACAGGGTCAAAAAAGAAAGACTTATCAAAAAATACTGGAACCAAGAAAAAAGTAAAAGCACAGCATACCAAAACTTATGTGATGTTGCAAAAGTAAAAATTAGAAGATTATTATGTTAAGTTTATTATGATAAATGCATATATTACAATGAATATATATTTTTAAACATTTTATTTATTTATCCAACAGACAGAGATCACAAGTAGGCAGAGAGGCAGGCAGAGAGAGAGAGGGGGAAGCAGGCTCCCTGCTGAGCAGAGAGCCCAATGTGAGGCTCCATCCCAGGACCCTGGGATCATGACCTGAGCCAAAGGCAGAGGTTTTAACCCACTGAGCCACCCAGGCGCCCCTACAATGAATATATTTTTAAAAAATAGAACACAAATAAAAACCTGTGCCTAAATCATAGCCCACTTATTGCTGAGTGTAGCTTCCTGCCCCCTCCCAACTAAAAAGCCTGAGTTGGCAAATTTAGAGATGTGTGGCTCTGGCTCTCCCATCCTGCCCAGGCAGGGAAGCTGAGCCATAAGGAACTTGGGGCAAAGTTAGCTTGAATGAAGACTGCAAACAAAGAGCCTTAGTGACCTTGGTGCTGGTTCACTTGTTTCCCATTTGGGAAACTAGTTTTTTAGCTCAACACATTGATAGGCTTCAGCCAGTCCAACAAGTATGTGCCTAAAGAAGGCACACAGGAAACCGCATAACCCATTCAACAGCACTGTCACAGTGGTACTTGAACAGAGGGCACAGTCCATAGTTTTCCCCATTTGCAGAGCAAAACCTGAGGCCTCAGGTGGCCAGAGAATTCAGTGCACTCTCCTGTCCTATTTACGTCCCTAAACAACAAGATGTTCAGGCCTTAGGCCCTTTCCTACTGCCTCACCAGGACAGGGAAGATAATTCATAGGTCCACCTACTGCCGAGTCAAGTACCCAGTCCTAGACCTCCAGGAAAACTGGTCTGAGAACTCAGGAAACCATGGAAAGCAACCTATAGCTTTGGTTGAGCAAGAAACCAGGTTAGCAACTCTATCCATCTATTCTCAACCAGCAGCTCTCCCACCCCAGCCCTCCCAGCCAGTACTTCAGACCTGAGGCAGTGGCCTCACCTCAAAATACAATCTATACAAACCCCACCTCCTCAAGGACATTACCAGCAGACACATCCATTAATCCAAACTGAGATCACTGGTAAAGAACAGTGTCTGCCAAAGCAAGCCTGAAAAGTCTGCAAGAGGAGAGTACATACTCAAATTGTGTAGATACCAGTGTAAGGAGAAAGGATGACGAGAATAAGGTAAATATTATACCACCAAAGGAAACTAGTAAAACTCTAATAAATGACCCTCAAGAAATAGAGATCTATGAACAGTTAGACTAGGAATTCAGAAAAATACTCTGAGAAGTTTGGTAAAGTACAAGAGCACACATACAGACAACTAAACAAAATTAGGGAAACAATGCTTGAACAAAAATAAAAATCAGTTCGGTAAGAAATAGAAACCTTCAAACACAAAACACACGCAAAGACTGAACTGAAGAATTCAATAGCAAGCTTCAAAAGTGGACATGATCATATGTAAGAAAGACTTAAGGACCTAAAAGACAAAACATATGAAATCAGATATCCAGAAAAAGAATGAAAAAGAGTAAAGAACGCCTGTGGAATAGATGGGACAAAAACACTATCTGCATTTTGAGAATCTGAGGAGAAGAGAAAGACAAAGGGATAGAAAATATATTAAAAAAACACTGCCTAAAAACATCCCCCAAGTTTTTGGGGAAAGAAATGGAAGCTTAAAAGACCTCAGATAGTCAATTTCAATTTCAAATAGGACTAAACTGAGATGGTATAATTATTATGTCAAAAGTCAACTACAAAACAAAGTTGAAAGCAGCAAAAGAAAAAAACAGAAGTTGCATGGAAGAGAATTTGCATAAGACTACAGAAACTCTTCAGGTCTGGAGAGAATGGGATAATACACCCAAAGTACTCAAAAAATAAAACTATCAACCAAGAATATTACACATGGCAAAGTTGCCCTTCCAAAATGAAGATGAAGACTTGCCTCATGAACAAAAGCTGAGGGTGTTCATCACTATCAGTCCTATCTTACAAAATGCTAAAGGGACTTCTTTATATAGCAGTAATAGGATGCTAATCAACACAACAACATCTTAAGAACATAAGGTAGATTAAAACTTACTGGTAGTGGTAAATATTAGATTCTATAAAATGGTAATGCTGGTTCATACTTCATTTACAACTCTGATTTAAAAGTTAAAATATATATATATATAGTAAAAGTAACCAGAACTTCAGTGATTTATTGTTAGTTCCACAAAATTTGTACTATAATCAAATAACCAATAACCAAAACATGAGGAACAGAAGTAAATGTTAAAAATGTAGGGATTTGATTGAAGATACCAGTTTAATATACGGTGTTATAATCTTATATTTCATGTAATCCTTATGGTATCTATAAGAAAAAAATGCATAGTAATTACACAACAGATAATGAAAAGAGTCAAAGTATACTTATACCAACATAAATCAAAACACAAAAAACAAGAGCAAGAAAAAGAAACAACAGTGGAACGATAGAAAACAACATACAAAATGGCAATAGTCCTTATTAATAATTACTTTTAATTCTCTAATCAAAAGATATGTAATCAATGGCTGAAGGGATAAAAACCTATTTCTTTAACATGCTGTCTAAAAGAGACTCGCCTACAAGAGATACATAGACTGAGAGCAAAAAGATGGGAAAAGAGATTTCAAACAATTAGTAAGAAACGTACAAAACAAAGCACTGTGGCTAGTTATACTTAAGTCTGAAAAATAAACTTTAGAAAAGGAAAAAGAGATAATGGTCATTAAATAATAAAAAGGTCAATCCATTAAAAAGATAAAATAATTGTATTAATTTGCTTAATATTGAAGCACTGCATACATAAAGCAAAAAGAAAGCCAAAAAGAAAAATTATAAAAACAATACAGTAATAGTTGGAGATTTCAATACCCCACTCTCAACAATGTTGGGATCATCCAACATTGAAAACACTGAAAAATCGATAAGGAAAAAATGAATTTGAACAGCACTGTAAATCAAAGAGATCTAACAGATATGAAAAGAATGTTTTATCAGACAGCAACAGAATACACATTCTTTTCAAGCGCATATGGAGCATTTTATAGAATACACTCTATGTTAGGCAACAAAACAAATCATGTCAAATTCAAGAAGATTAAAGTATATTCTCTGATCACAACAATATGAACTAGATATCAATAACAAGGAAGTGTTTAAATTCATGAATATATGGGAATTAAACAACACTCTCCAGAACAATGGATCAAAGAAGAAATTAAATAAGAAATACAAGTATCTATAGACAAACAAAAATGGAAACACAACAAACCAAAATTATAGGATGCAGCAAATGAAGATTTCAAAGGGAAATTCACAGAAACGGATGCCAACATTAAGAAAAAAAAAAATCTCAAGCAGAGAGAGTCAATTATCATATGGTTTCACTTATTTGTGGAGCATAACAAATAGCATGGAGGACATGGGGAGTTAGGAGAAGGGAGTTGGGGGAAATTGGAAGGGGAGGTGAACAATGAATGAAAGACTATGGACTCTGAAAAACAATCTGAAGGGTTTGAAGAGGTGGGGGGATGGGAGGTTGGGGAAACCAGGTGGTGGGTATTAGAGAGGGCAGGGATTGCATGGAGCACCGGGTGTGGTACAAAAACAATGAATACTGTTATGCTGAAAATAAATTTTTAAAAATGATTTAAAAAATTAAAAAAGAAATCTCAAAGAAAAATCCTACATTTCCACCTAAAAGACTAGGAAAGGAAACTAAGTCCAGAGTTATCAGATGAAGGGAAACGAAGATTAGAGCAAAATTAAATGACAGAACAGAAAAACAAAAGATTTTTAAAAAACTAAGTGATGCTTCTTTGCAAAACTATCAAAATTGACAAAACCTTAGCTAGACTAATTAAAAGAGAAAAGACTCAAATCAACAAATCATAAATGAAAAATGGGACATTATAACTGATACTGGATTTACAAAATATCAGTAAGAGGCTATTATGAACAACTATATACCAACATATTCAACAACCAAGAGGAAATGGAAAAATCTTAGAAACCATACAACTTAATAAATCTGAATCTGGAAGAAATAAAAAACCTGAAGAGAACCATTAGTGCTGAGATTGAATCAGCAATCAGAAATCTCCCAACTAAGAGAAACCCAGGACCGGGTAGTTTTACTGGTGAATTTTATCAAACATTTAAAGAGTAATTAGCACCAATTTGTCTCAAACTCTTCCCAAAAAGAGAAAAGGGAAGACTTTCCAGCTTATTCCAAAAGGCCAGTATTACATGGATACCAGAAAGCCAGAAAAAAACTATCACACCACCAAACACAAACTTCAGGCTAAAATCCCTAATAAATAGAGATGTAGGTCTTCTCAATAGAGTACTAGCAAACCAAATTCAACATCACATTAAAAAGATCATACATTGGGATGTGTGGGTGACTCAGTCGGTTAAGTGGCTGCCTTTAGCTCGGGTCATGATCCCAGGATCCTGGGCTCAAGCCCCACATCAGGCTCCCTGCTCAACTGGGAGTCTGCTTCTCCCTCTCCCTCTGCTGCTCCCCCTGCTTCTGCTCTCTTGCTCATGTGCTCTCTCTCAAATAAATAAATCATCTTTTAAAAAAATGATCATACACCATGAGCAAGTGAAAATAATCCTGACTATAAGGATGATTCAGCATATGCAACATATGCAAGATATGCAAAACATACACACAGTAATAGAATGAAAGGGAAAAAACTCCTTAACAAACATCCATTCAAAATAAAACTCTTAACATGGGGGGTTAATGGGGTAGGAGAAGAGTAAATGAAACAAGTTGGGATTGGGAGGGAGACAAACCATAAGTGACTCTTAATCTCACAAAACAAACTGAGGGTTGCTGGGGGAAGGGGGGTTGCGAGAGCGGGGGTGGGGTTATGGACATTGGGTAGGGTATGTGCTATGGTGAGTGCTGTGAAGTGTGTAAACCTGGAGATTCACAGACCTGTACCCCTGGGGAAAAAATATATATATATGTTTATAAAATATAAAATAAAAAAAATAATATGAAGGACATGGGGAGATGGAGAGTAGAAGGGAGTTGGGGAAAATTGAAGGGGAAGACGTACCATGGGAGACTGTGAACTCTGAAAAACAATCTGATGGTTTTGGAAGGGTGGGGGGTGGGGGGTTGGGTGAGCCTGGAGGTGGGTACTATGGAGGACATGTATTGCATGGAACACTGGGTATGGAGCATAAACAATGAATTCTGGAACACTGAAAAGAAATTTTAAAAATAAATAAAAATTTAAAAAAAAAAAGAAAATCTAGACAAAAACAAAACAAAACAAAATAAAAATAAATAAATAAATAAATAAATAAATAAATAAATAAAACTCTTAACAAAGTAGGCACAGAAGGAATGTATCTGATAGCTCTGGTCTGACACAATGGCATAGAAAGACCAACAACACATCGCCTCCATGAACACATCAAATCTATACCTATTTGTAGAGAAATTGCTCCTGAAGAATTGAACACTTACCGAACAGCTTCTTCAGAATAAAAGACCAATAGAGAACAGCAAGAGAGACAAAGCCATAGTAATAAAGAGAAACCACCAACACCCAACACTGTGAACTACAGTGGGAAGAACAGTACTAAAGAAAAGTGAGCAGATTAATCTGCTCTGAAAGACAGGAGAAAAAAAAAAAAAAGTGAAAACAAAAACATTTTAGAAGAGCAACCTGTGTATAGAAGATCCAGCCCTAAAACTCCACCAGATGGCAGAGGAGCTGCTGGAAGTCTCTGTAGGTCAGAGCGGCTGGTAAGTGCAATGGTTTATACTCCCTAACCCCCAAACCTTGACAGTGCAGACCACAGTGGAGTTTTAGGTAACATTGTCTGTTGCCTCAGCCAAAACCGAACCCCTATACTACACCAGCCTGGATGTCCAGGGGCACAGGGAAAAATCCACAGTTTAAAAGAGCAATCAATTTTACCGTGACTAACACAATTTAAAAAAAAAAAAATGAGAATATAAGATCTAGCCCTAGAACCTTGCCAAATGGCAAGAGAGCTGCTGGCACTCTTTCTAGAATGGAGGAGTTGCTGAGCAGCATAATTTACATTTACCCTTCACCTTGATATCATAGAAGGGGGTGGATGCAAGCATGCACTTTAGTTGACCTACCACCTCAGTGACCCCTAGGGCCCTAGACCACTACAAGCCCCAGCTGTCCAACCAAAATGGCCCCAGGGCAGTAAACACAAGGACACACCTGGTCAGTGCTCACTATGGCTTCAGTTATTGTACCTGGAGACATAGAACTTTTCCAGATCCATACCATTTCAGCTGAAGACAGCTTGCTAGGGCACTCCTAGCACAGAACACTCCAGGACCTCTTCGCCTATGCCTGATTTGAGTGTATTTTGGCTATAGTCCTGACATCCTGCCGAAGACCCTCTGTGTGGAGCACCTTGAGACACCCTACCATTCACCACACCTTGGCTCCAGTCACCACACTTATATTCCCCTTGTGCTGAAAATAATGGGACATACTGGCCTGCACCTAATTCAGCTTCAGCTTTCCTGCCACAGTTCCCTCTGTGTGAAGAGCCCTGGGACTCCTCAGGCCCACACCCACTTCAGCTCCAGCCATTCACTGGAGCAGCTCAAGTATGGAAAGAAGTGGGACCTCCAGCCCTTATGAGACACAGTTCCAGCCAGTTAGCCAAGTTCCCAGGCACATACAGTCAACACAGGAAATGACCAGACACAAAACCATTCCTTCAATATTAGGAGAAGTAGGTGTTCTCCCTAATTCATAGTAACAAACACAGGAAGACAAGCAATTTGGGAAGAAAGAAGAGTATGTTCCAAATGAAAGAACAAGACAAACCTCAAAAAAAGAACTAAATGAAAGTAAGATAAGCAATAGGTGTCAGAGAAAGTATAAAGTAATGATCATAAACATGTACACCAGGATGGAGAAAAGAGTGGGAGAACTCACTGAGAACTAAAATCAAGAAATAGAAAATATAGGGGCACCTGGGTGGCTCAGTGGGTTAAAGCCTCTGCCTTCAGCTCAGGTCATAGTCCCAGGGTCCTGGGATCGGGCCCCGCATCAGGCTCTCTGCTCAGTGGGGAACCTGCTTCCTCCTCTCTCTCTGCCTGCCTCTCTGCCTACTTGTGATCTCTGTCTGTCAAATAAATAAATAAAATCTTAAAAAAAAAATAGAAAATATAAAAAGTAACCAATCAAAATTGAAGATAAAGCAACTGAATAAAAAATACACTAAAGGGAATCAACATATGGGTGGATGCTGAAGAAGAGAACAGTCTGCAAGTCAGGGCATAAACATCATCCATGTTGAACATCAGAAAGAAAAAAAAAATTGAAAAAATAAGGATAGCTTGAGGATCTCCTGAACAACATTAAGTGAACAGACATTTGCAGTTTTAGAAAGACAGAAAGGGGCAGAAAAGTTCCCTAACCTGGACAGGAAAACAGACATCTAAGCTCAAGAATCACATAGAGCTCCACACAGGTAAACTTAAGGACCACACCATGACACCTAACATTTAAAATGTCAAAGGTTAAAGATAAAGAGAAGCAAAAAGTTATTTAGAAAGCTAGCAACAAAGGGCTATTAGCTGATTTTTCAGTAGTAACTTTGCAGGCCAGAAGTAGTAACTTTGCAGGCCAAGCATATCAATATATGCTTGATATATGCAAAAAGCTGAATGGGAAATGCCTATACTCAAATTGGAGAAGTTTATCATTCAGAATTGAAGTAGAGATGATGAATTTCCTCTGACAAAAGTTAAAAAAGTACAGGGTGCCTGGATGTCTCAGTCAGTGGGTGTCTGCCTTCAGCTCAGTGACCCTGAGATCCTGGGATCAGCCCTGCATTGGGCTCTCTGCTCACCAGGGAGCCTGCTTCTCCCTCCCCTTTGGCCTGCCACTCTACCTACTTGTGATCCCTCTCTCTCTGTGTCAAATAGAAAAATAAAATCTTAAAAAAAAAAAAAAGAGTTAAGGAAGTTTATCACCTGTTAACTAGTCTTATAGGACATGTTAAAGGGACTTTTTAAGTGAACAAAACACAATCAAACATAAGAAAATTATGAATAAAAAAGTGAAACTATTACAACATATGCGTAAAATGGGGAGGACTAGGGAGGAAAAAAGTTCTTTTAGAGTCTTTTATGTGACCATCAATTAATGTAGATTGTAATAGATTTACAATACACTGTGTGACTCTTACTGTAACTCCAACTAAAAACCTAACACAAAAAATAAAAAGAAAGCCACATATAGTACTAAAGAAAGTTATCAGTCATGAAGAAGTCAAGAAAGAAACAGAACTATCAAACAACTGGAAAATATGTAACAATTGGCAATAAATACCTATCAATTATTTATTTATATTTTTAAAGATTTGAGAGAGTGGGGAAGGGGCAAAGGGGGAGAGAATCTTCAAGCAGACTCCCCACAGAGCAAAGAATGCCAAGCAGTGCTCAACTGCATGACCCATGAGATCATGACCTGAACCACAATGAAGAGTTCGGTGCCTAACTGACTGAACCACCCAGGTGTCCCTCAATTATTACTTTAAATGTAAATGGTCTAAAGGCTCCAATCAGAAGATATAAGGTGGCAGAATGGATACAACACAACCTATTTATTTACTGCCCAAAAGAGACTCACTTCAGATATCTGACATATACAGATTCAAAGTGAAAGGATGAAAATAATATTCAACACAAATGGAAGAAAGAGAAAAAATTGTAACAAAGATAGGGGAGGGTATTTCCTGATGATGAAAACACAAAGCCCAGACTATTTGAGAAAAAAAGGAAGACACAAAGTCAGAAAAGAAAAACAATAAACAACTGACACCAGAGAACCACAAAGGATTATAAAAGATGACTACAAAAACCTGTATGTTAACAAATTGAACAAAGTAGAAGAATGGATAAATTCTGAGAAACACAGTCTTTCAAACCTGACTTAAGAAGCAATAGAAAATATGAAGAGACTGATTACTAGTAACAAAATTCAAATGGTAACCAAAAAGCTCTCAAGAAACCAAAGCCCAGTACTATATGGATTCACAGGTAAATTCTACCAAACATTTATACAAGAGTTAATATCTATTCTCAAACTATTCTGAAAACTAAAAGAGGAAAGAAAGCCTCCAAATATATTCTACAAGATTATCATTACCTGATGTGAAAAAAACAGATAAAGACATTACCAAGAAGAAAACTGCAGGCCAAAATGCCCGATGAATATAGATGCCTTTTTTTTTTTTTTTTTTAGATTTTATTTATTTATTTGAGAACAAGTAAGGGAGAGAGAGAGAGAGAGCATGATTGGGGTGAGGGTCAGAGGGAGAAAAAGACTCCTTGCTGACCAGGTAGCCTGATGCAGGGCTCCATCCTGGGACTCCAGGATCATGACTTGAGCTGAAGGCAGATGCTTAACCAACTGAGCTACCTAGGTGCCCTATATTCAAAATTTCTAACAAGGTATTAGCAAACCACATTCAACAACACAGGTTGTTGGATCATTCACCATGATCAAGTAGGATTTACTCCAGGAATGCAAGGATGGTTTAATATTCACAAATCAATGTGACATTCCTCATCAACAAATGAGGATGCAAATCATATGATTACCTCAAAAGATAAAGAAAAATCATTGAACAAAACTCAGTATCTTTTCATAATAAATACACTCAGCAAAGTACATTTAAAGGAAACACCTGATCATAACAAAGGTCATCTATGAAAAATGTATAGCTGACATCCTACTCAATGGTGAAAACCTAAGAGCTTTTCCTCTAAGTTTAGAAATAAGGCAAAGAGGTATATTCTCATCAGTAATACTCAGCATTATACTGGATGTCCTAGCCAGAAATTAGACAATAAATAAAAAGCATCCAAACTGGTAAGAAGAAAGAGAAACTGTGGTTGTTTGCAGATGACATGATACTATATATAGAAAACTATAAAGACTCTAGCAAAAAGATATTAGAATAAATGAATTCAATAAAATTGCAGGATAAAAATTAATACAAAGAAACCGGTTGTGTTTCAGTAAAAACAAAATAACAGAAAGAGAAATTAAGAAAAAATTTATATTTACAATGGCACCAAAAAGAAGAAAATACATAGGAATAACCTTAACCAAGGAGGTGAAGGACTGTTTTGTGAAAACTGTGAAACATTGATAAGAGCAAATGAAGATGACACAAATAGAAAGGCACTCCAGGCTCTTATGTTGGGGAAGACAAGATGGCGGGGAACTAGGAGGAGGCACCATTTCAGCCTGTACCCTGAAGTGAGCTGATTACCTACCAAGGAACTCTGATCACCCATGAAATCAGCCTGAGATTAGAATTATACACTTCTGGATCTCTACGGGGGCAGAAGACCCCAGTATAGGGAAAGCAGAGTGGGAACATCAGACTGATACCGGCAGATAAACAAAAGGAGGAGGGAGCCATCAAAAGCAACTCATTGGAAAGTCAGACCCCAATACGAGAGTACCCTGAGACTGGGGACCAACATTAACTTGGAGTCTGGTTGAAAGCACTCAAAAAGAGCAAAGGATCATGGGGAGAATCGGGGCGGTTAGGGACAGGGGCTTAAGTCCCCAGACCCAGGACAGCCACCCCTGTCACTGAGCCAGAGAGAGTGCAGCGGAGAAACCAGGTCTTGGTCCCTGAGCCCAGTGCACGCCACCTAAGAGCACCTGGGAGTGCCTGGGTGCACCTGGGAGCTGGCTCCCATGAGGGGCCAGGAGCCTCACCAGCTGGCAGAACCACAGCCCTTGGCACTATCCACGCAGGGAGGCCGTGCGACCAGAGTCTGAGTTGCTCCCCACACCCTCCCCTGAGAGAGGTATGTACAGGCACCAGCCCGGCACACTCGGACCCAGAGACTCTGAGCACTCCCAGCCCAGGCCAGTGGGAAAATCTCAGTGCACTATCGCTGCTTGGGACCTCTCTGGTGGTCTGTAGTTGCCCAGACAGCCGCTGCTGTTGTGGTTTTGGGTAAAAGCAGGAGTTCCTGTGTCCCCAGGGACCGTGACTGGGACTATGCTCTACCCATGGCCAAGGGGGAATTTATGTGCTCTGAAGCACCCAGAGGGAAACAAACTGAGGCTTCTCTATGAGAGAAAGGTCTGGGTGCAGTTTGCTTTCCTCTAAACCTCCAAAATCCATCCAAAGCCAACAAGGCGAGAGAAAACAAACGAACAAAAAAACAAAAAACAAAAATCAAAAACAAAAAAAAAAACCTCCAGAGAACAAAAGCCTGAAAAACCGGTTTCCTCAGAGCCCACCCCCTTGGTTGGGGCTGGAGGACTTAACTCAGGAAACATCATTGACTGAAAACCCACATGGCAGGCCCCTCTCCCAGAAAGCCAACCACAAAGAAAAAAAAAAAAAAAAAAGACAAGAGAGCAACCACCACTACTTCATAGATAAAACCTTTATTTTTAATTCGTTCCCACTATTCTGGTTCATTTTGTTTTTAAAAGATATTTTTTTAACCTGGTTACCATCACAGTAATGTCCAGTACATCAAATTCCATAATAACCTTTTAACCTGAACTTTTTGATACATAAACCTGTGTTTTTCTTTTGCTTTTCTATTTTTTAATTTTATTTTAGTTTAGTTTAGCTTATTTTTTTATTTTTATTTTTTAATATTCATATAGAGTTAAACTTCAAGTTAATCCCCTTTCCCCAATCAACGCTACCCCTATAGATAAACCGATTTTTAAATCCCCCTCTATCGTAGTGTTTCTGTGTATTTGTGTTTGTCATGGTAGTATATAAATCTTATACTTGGGGTTCTTTTTGGCTAGGTTCCTTTTTTGTTTTGTCTTTATATATATATATATATATTTTTCTATTTTCATCTACTTTTTTTTTTATTTCTTTTCAGTGTAACAGTATTCATTGTTTTTGCACCACACCCAGTGCTCCATGCAATACGTGCCCTCCTTAATACCCACCACCTGGCTCCCCCAACCTCCCACTCTCTGCCCCTTCAAAACCCTCAGGTTGTTTTTCAGAGTCTATGGTCTCTCATGATTCATCTCCCCTTCCAATTTCTCTCAACTCCCTTTTCCTCTCCATCTCCTTATGTCCTCCATGTTATTTGTTATGCTCCACAGATAAGTGAAACCATATGATAATTGACTCTCTCTGCTTGACTTATTTCACTCAGCATAATCTCTTCCAGTCCCGTCCATGTTGCTACAAAAGTTGGGTATTCATCCTTTATGATGGAGGCATAATACTCCACAATGTATATGGACCACATCTTCCTATCCATTCATCCACTGAAGGGCATCTTGGTTCTTTCCACAGTCTGACGACCGTGGCCATTGCTGCTATAAACATTGGGGTACAGATGACCCTTCTTTTCACTACATCTGTATCTTTGGGGTAAATACCCAGTAGTGCAATTGCAGGGTCATAGGGAAGCTCTATTTTTCATTTCTTGAGGAATCTCCACACTGTTCTCCAAAGTGGCTGCACCAACTTGCATTCCCACCAATAGTGTAAGAGGGTTCCCCTTTCTCCACATCCTCTCCAACACACGTTGTTTCCTGTCTTGCTAATTTTGGCCATTCTAACTGGTGTAAGGTGGTATCTCAGTGTGGTTTTAATTTGAATCTCCCTGATGGCTAGTGATGATGAACATTTTTTCATGTGTCTGATAGCCATTTGTATGTCTTCATTGGAGAAGTGTCTGTTCATGTCTTCTGCCCATTTTTTGATATGATTATCTGTTTTGTGTGTTTTGAGTTTGAGAAGTTCTTTATAGATCCTAGATCTATAAAGAACTTGTCATCTACTTTTATCAGTCTTTTTGTTGGTCTGTTTTTGTTTGTATACTTCATAAATCTTATCTTGGGACCCATTTGGGCTGGGCCTTCGCTTTTATCTTTCTTTTTTTTTTTTTTTTTCCTGTCTCTATCTCTCTCTCTGCTTTTCTTTTTTTCTTTTTTCTCTCATTTGGGTGGGGACTCTGGATTGCTCAGAAGAGTTCCAGGGTGCACCTTGCTTGCACCATGGTCGACACATTCAGCTACTTCCGTTCAGCCATCTCTCATCAAAGTGACTAGGAGGAGGAATGCCCAACAGAAGAAAAATTCAGAGGCTGGGCCTTCTGCAACAAAGCTAATGGCTATCAACATAGACAACATGTCGGAAAGGGAATTCAGGCTAATAATTATCCAGGCAATAGCTAGGCTGGAGAAAGCCATGGATGTCAAAATGGAATTGATTAGGGCAGAACTGAAAGCCATGAGGGATGATGTTCACAATGTTAGGGCAGAACTGAAAGCCACCAGGGATGATGTTCACCATGTTCTCATGAGTTCCAATCTAATCTAAATTCTCTAAAAGCTAAGGTAACTGAGACAGAAGATAGGATTAGTGATCTGGAGGACAAACAGATAGAGAGAAAAGATCAGGAGGAAGCCTGGAACAAACAAACAAATTCCCTAAACAGAATTAGGGAAAGAAATGATGCCATGAAACATTCCAATGTCAGAATTATTGGAATCCCTGAAGGGGAGGAGAAAGAAAGAAGTCTAGAAGATATAGTGGAACAAATTCTCCATGAAATTTTTCTCAATCTTGCAAATGGAACCAGCATTCATGTACTAGAGGCAAAACGGTCCCCCCCCCAAGATTCTAGAATCTCGAAAGTCCTCGAGGCACCTAATAGTGAGAATGAGGAATCATAATTGTAGAGAGACTCTCTTGAAAGCAGCTAGGACAAGGAAACTCCTTATGTACAGAGGAAAGCCCATCAGAATAATGTCAGACCTGTCCACAGAAACCTGGCAAGCCAGAAAGGGCTGGCAAGACGTATTCAGGGCACTAAATGAGAAGAACATGCAGCCGAGAATACTTTATCCAGCAAGACTGATATTTAAAATGGATGGAGAGATAAAGAGTTTCCAAGACCGGCAAGGCTTAAAAGAGTATGTGACCACCAAGCCGACATTGCAGGAAATATTAAGGGGGGGGTTCTATAAAAAAGGAAAATTCCTAAGAATATCATTGAACAGAAATATATGGAGACAATCTACAGAAAGAAAGACTTCAAAGGTAACACGATGTCAATAAAAACGTATCTCTCAATAATCACTCTCAATGTGAATGGCCTAAATGTGCCCATAAAATGACACAGGGTTGCAGATTGGATAAAATGACAGAACCCACCATATGCTGTCTACAAGGGACCTAAGGATACACCCAGACTGAAAGTGAAGGGATGGAGAAGCATCTTTCATGACAAGGGGCCTCAAAAGAAGGCCAGAGTAGCGATTCTCATATCAGATAAATTAGATTTTAAACTAAAGACTGTAGTCAGAGATACAGAAGGACACACATAATTCTTAAAGGGACTATCCACCAAAAAGATCTAACAATTGTAAATATTTATGCCCCCAATATGGGAGCAGCCAATTACATAAGAAAACTATTAATCAAAAAAAGAGTCATATTGATATGAATACATTTATAGTAGGAGATCTCAACACACCTCTCTCAGTAATAGATCATTCAAGCAGAAAATCAATAAAGAAACAAGAGCATTGAATGACACCTTGGACCAGATGGACCTCATAGATATATACAGAACATTCCACCCTAAAACAACAGAATACTCATTCTTCTCAAGTGCACATGGAACCTTCTTTAGAATAGACCACACACTGGGTCACAAATCAGGGCTCAATCAATACCAAAAGATTGAGATTATTCCCTGAATATTCTCATATCACAATGCTTTGAAACTGGAGCTCAATCACAAGGAAAAGTTTGGAAGGAACTCAAACACCTGGAGGATAAAGACCACCTCGCTTAAGAATGCTTGGATCAACCAGGAGATCAAAGTAGAACTTAAACAATTCATGGAAACCAATGAGAATGAAGACACTTCAACCCAAAACCTATGGGATACAGCAAAGGTGTCCTAAGGGGGAAATATATAGCCATGCAAGCCTCCCTCAAAAAAATTGAAAAATCCAGAATACACCAGCTGTCTCTACACCTTAAAGAACTGGAGAATCAACAACAAATTAAACCAACTCCACACACAAGAAGGGAAATAATCAAGATTAGAGCAGAGATCAATGAGATAGAAACTAGAGATACAGTAGAACATATCAATGAAACTAGAAGCTTGTTTTTTGAAAGAATCAATAAGATTGATAAACCCTTGGCCACACTAATCCAAAAGAAAAGAGAGAAGGCTCAAATTAATAAAATTATGAATGAAAGGGAGAGATCACAATTAACACCAAGGAAATAGAAACAATCATGAGAAGTTATTATCAACAGTTATATGCCAATAAGTTAAGCAACCTAGATGAAATAGGTGCATTCCTAGAAAACTACAAACTCCCAAAATTGAACCAGGAAGAAATTGACAACCTGAATAGACTGATATCTAGTAACGAGATTGAAGCTGTGATCAAAAACCTCCCAAAACACAAGAGCCTGGGACCTGACAGATTCCCTGGGGAATTCTATCAAACATTCAAAGAAGAAATACCTGTTCTCATGAAGCTGCTTCAAAAAATTGAAACAGAAGGAAAACTTCCAGACTCTTTTTATGAAGCCAGCATTACCCTTATCCCCAAACCAAGCAAAGACCCCACCAAGAAGAATTTCAGGCCAATATCACTGATGAATATGGATGCTAAGATTCTCAACAAGATCCTAGCAAATAGGATCCAACAGCACATTAAAAAGATTATCCACCATGACCAGGTGGGATTCATCCCTGGGTTACAAGGACGGTTCAACATTTGCAAACCAATCAAGGTGATAGAACAAATCAATAAAAGAAGAGAGAAGAACCACATGGTCCTCTCAATTGGTGCAGAAAAATCATTTGACAAAATCCAGTATCCATTCCTGATTAAACTGCTTCAAAGTATAGGGATAGAGGGAACATTCGTCAACTTCATAAAATCTATCTATGAAAGACCCACAGCAAATATCATCCTCAATGGGAAAAAGCTCACAGCCTTTCTGTTGAGAACAGGAACACAACAAGGATGCCCACTCTCACCACTCTTGTTCAACATAATATTAGAAGTCCTAGCAACAGCAATCAGATAACAAAGAGAAATAAAAGGTATCCAAATTGGCAATGAAGAAGTCAAACTCTCTTTGCAGATGACATGATACTTTATATGGAAAACCCCAAAGACTCCACCCCCAAACTACTAGAACTCATGCAGCAATTCAGTAATTTGGCAGGATACCAAGTCAATGTACAGAAATCAGTTGCTTTCTTATATAATGAAAATACAGAAAGGGAAATGAGAGAATCAATTCCATTTATCATAGCACCAAAAACTGTAAGATACCTAGGAATAAACCTAACCAAAGAGGTAAAGGATCTGTACTCGAGGAACTACAGAACACTCATGAATGAAATTGAAGAAGACACAGAAAGATGGAAGACCATTCCATGCTCTTGGATTGATAGAATAAACATTGTTAAAATGGCTCTACTGCCTAGAGCAATCTATGCTTTTAATGCCATTCCAATCAAAATTCCATCGGTATTTTTTCAAAGAGCTGGAGCAAATAATCCTAAAATTTGTATGGAATCAGAAGAGACCCCGAATTGCTAAGGAAATGTTGAAAAAGAAAAACAAAACTGGGGGCATCACGTTACCTGATTTCAAGCTTTACTACAAAGCTGTGATCACCAAGACAGCATGTTATTGGCATAAAAACAGACACATAGACCAGTGGAACAGAGAAGAGAGCCCAGATATGGACCCTCAACTCTATGGTCAAATAGTCTTCGACAAAGCAGGAAAAAATATACAGTGGAAAAAAGACAGTCTCTTCAATAAATGGTGCTGGGAAAATTGGACAGCTATATGTAGAAGAATGAAACTCAACCATTCACTTACACTGTACACAAAAACAAACTCGAAATGGATAAAAGACCTCAATGTGAGAAAGGAATCCATCAGAATCCTAGAGGAGAACATAGGCAGTAACCTTTTCGATATCAGCCACAGCAACTTCTTTCAAGATATGTCTCCAAAGGCAAAGGAAACAGAAGCGAAAATGAACTTTTGGGACTTCATCAAGATCAAAATCTTCTGCACAGGAAAGGAAACAGTCAACAAAACAAAGAGGCAACCCATGGAATGGGAGAAGATATTTGCAAATGACAGTACAGACAAAAGCTTGATATCCAGGATCTACAAAGAACTCCTCAAACTCAACACACACAAAACAGACAATCATATCAAAAAATGGGCAGAAGACATGAACAGACACTTCTCCAATGAAGACATACAAATGGCTATCAGACACATGAAAAAATGTTCATCATCACTAGCCATCAGGGAGATTCAAATTAAAACCACACTGAGATACCACCTTACACCAGTTAGAATGGCCAAAATTAGCAAGACAGGAAACAATGTGTGTTGGAGAGGATGTGGAGAAAGGGGAACCCTCTTACACTATTGGTGGGAATGCAAGTTGGTGCAGCCACTTTGGAGAACAGTGTGGAGATTCCTCAAGAAATTAAAAATAGAGCTTCCCTATGACCCTGCAATTGCACTACTGGGTATTTACCCCAAAGATACAGATGTAGTGAAAAGAAGGGCCATCTGTACCCCAATGTTTATAGCAGCAATGGCCACGGTCACCAAACTGTGGAAAGAACCAAGATGCCCTTCAACGGATGAATGGATAAGGAAGATGTGGTCCATATACACTATGGAGTATTATGCCTCCATCAGAAAGGATGAATACCCAACTTTTGTAGCAACATGGACGGGACTGGAAGAGATTATGCTGAGTGAAATAAGTCAAGCAGAGAGAGTCAATTATCATATGGTTTCACTTATCTGTGGAGCATAACAAATAACATGGAGGACATAAGGAGATGGAGAGGAAAAGGGAGTTGAGAGAAATTGGAAGGGGAGATGAACCATGAGAGACTATAGACTCTGAAAAACAATCTGAGGGTTTTGAAGTGGTGGGGGGTTGGAGGTTGGGGGAGCCAGGTGGTGGGTATTATGGAGGGCACATATGGCATGGAGTACTGGGTGTGGTGCATAAACAATGAATTCTGTTATGCTGAAAAAAACTTAATAAAAAAATTAAAAAAAAAAAGAAAGATACTCCATGTACGGATTGGAAAAATTAGTATTGCTAAAGGTTCATATCAGCCAATGTAATCCTTAAGAAAACACCAAAAACATTTTTCATACAACTAAAACAAACAAACCTAAAATTTGTAGGGAACCATAAAAGACCTAGAATAGCCAAAGAAATCTTAAGAACAACAAAGTTGGAGGTACCACAATCTCAGATTTTATATTATAAAGCTTTAGTAATCATAACAGTATGCTACTGGCAAAAAAAAAAAAAAAAAAAAGGTCCGAAAGATCACTGGATCAGAATAAAGAGACCAGAAATAAAGTCACACTTATATGGTCAACGAATCTTTGACAGAGGTGGTAAGAATAGGCAATGGGGGGATATACAGTCTCTTCACTGAACAGCTACATGCACAAGTATAAAATTGAACTGTTGTCATACACAATACACCAAATAAACTCAAAATGGATTAAAAACCTAAACATATGACTTGAAACCATAAAATTCCTAGAAGAAAAGAGGCAGTGTTTTTGACATTGGTCTTAGCAACATTTTTCTAGATATGTCTTCTCAGTTAAGGGCAACAGTAGCAAAAATAAACCATTGGGATTACACCAAAATGAAAAGCTTTTGCACAGAAATACCACTAAGAAAATGAAAAAGCAACCTAGTGAATGGGAAAATACATTGAAAAATGACATATTTGATAAAGAGTTAATAATTCAAAATATATAAAGAACTTATATAAATCAACACAAACACACACACACACAAATCTGATTTACAAATGGCCAGAGAATCAGAATAGATACTTTTTCCAAAGAAGCCATACAGATGGTCTACACACACATGTAAAGATGCTGAACATCACTAATTATCAGGGAAATGCAAATCAAAACCACAATGAGATATCACTTAACATTTGTAAAAATGGCTAGCTCCAAAAATAGCAAGTGTTGGCAAAGATCTGGAGGATATCAAACCTTTGGAAATGTAAATTGGTGGAAATGTAAATTGGTGCACCAACTGTGGAAAATAATAGTGTGGTCCCTCAAAACATTAAAAATAGAAATACTGGGCTTCTGGGTGGCTCAGTGGGTTAAGCCTCTGCCTTCAGCTCAGGTCATGATCTCAGGGTCCTGGGATCGAGCCCCACATCAGGCTCTCTGTTCAGCAGGGAGCCTGCTTCCCCCTCTCTCCCTCTGCCTGCCTCTCTGCCTACTTGTGATCTTTGTCAAATAAATAAATAAAATCTTTTAAAAAAAATAGAAATACCATACGATTCAGTAATTCCAATACTGAGTATTTACCCAAGAAAAAGGAAAACACTAATAAAAAAGATAAATACCCCAATATTAACTGCAACATTATTTACAATAGCCAGGTTACAGAAGCCACCCAAGTGTCCACCCATAGATGAAGGAACAAAGAAGATGTGGTTGTATTTAGATACATAAGTTCTTTATATATTTTCAAATGAAAAAAATGATCCCATTTATGATAGTATCAAAAATAAAATTCTTGGGAATAAACTTAACCTAGAAAGAAGATCTTTACTTTGGAAACTGTTAGACATTTTTGAAAGAAAATGTGGAGACCCAAATAAATGTAAAGAGATCCCACCTTCATGGATTTTAAGAATTAATATTATTAAAGTGTCTATACTATCCAAAAACATCTATTCATTCAATTCAATCCTATCCAGATTCAAAAACCATTTTTTTACAGAAATAGAAACATCCTAAAAATGTATATGGAAAACACAACTCTAAATAGCCAAGGAATCCTGAGAAAGAACCTTCTTGACTTCAAGCTCTATTATCAAGATACATAATCAGAATAATATATTATGAATATAAAAACAGACATATAAACTGATATAACATAAGCAAGAGCCCAGAAATAAACCCAAGCATATATGATCAACTAGTATATGACAAAAGAATCAAGAATACTCTATGGAGAAAAGGCAGTCTCATCAATAAATGATGCTGGGAAAACTGGATATTCACATGTTAAAGAATGAAACTAGACCTCTATTATATACCTCACAAAATGAATTTAAAACCTTAATATAAGGTCTAAAATATAAAACATCTCAAAGAAAACCTAGGAAAAAGTTCTTCAACATGAGTCTTGGCAATGATCTTTTTTAATGTGACAACAAAAGCACAAGCAACTACATAAATAAATAAGTGAACTAACATCAAACTAAAAAGCTTGTGCACAGCCAAAGAATCAATCAACAAAATGAAAATACAACCTGAAGAATGGGAAAAAATATTTGTAAATCATAAATACACACACACACACACACACACACACGTACACACACACACTGGAATATCTTCTAGGCCTAAAACAAAGCATAACAAAACAATATAAAAACAAGTAACCTGTGCCACTTGCAAAAACATGAATGGATCTTGAGCGCCTTATGCTAAGTGAAATAAGAGAAAAGCAAATACTGTATAATCTCAGTTACACATGTAATCTAAAAACTCAAAACAAAAAGAGAGATTAGATTTGTGTTTGCCAGTTGGGATCAGGAGTCGGAATAATTGGATAATTGTGTTCAAAAGGTACAAACTTCCAGTATTAAGATAATTATGCACTAGGGATGCAATATAAAACTTGATGACTATACTTAACACTGCTGTATGATATATATTTGTGTATATATGTGTGTATCTATATGATGTGTGTATATACATATATATATACACACGTGTGTATATACATATACACATAAGTGTATGTATGAGATATATATGGCATATATATACATATGTGGCATATATATGCACATATATGGCATATATATATACACGTATATATGGCATATATATCATATATGTTTACCATTAATAGTATAAATCCTAAATGTTCTTATCATGATGGAAAATAGTATTGTGTATATATCATGTATGTTAACTTAACTAGCTGTGTTAATCGTTTCATTACGTATTTAAGTTCATCATTATGATGAATACCCTAAGCTTGTACAGTTATATATAGCAATTATATCTCAATAAAATTGGAGAAAAATCTTATGATTCTCTCAGGAGATATAGAAAAAGCATTTGACAAAATGCAACTTTTTAAAAAATTTTATTAGAATCTTTGTTAACTATGAAATATGGGGCTGCCATTAACTTTCCATTAAAGCAAGCAACTTTTATGATAGAAAGCCTGAAAAACATAGGTGTAGAAAGAACATCACTCAACATAATAAAGCACAGACTAACAGCATTATACTTAATAGTAAAAAATGATGCCTTATTCTTGCTCTGAGAGGAAAGATAAGGAAGCCCACTCCCACTGCTTTTATTCAACATAATACTGCAAGTCTTAGCTAGAGCAATTAGGCAAACCAAAGAAATAAAAGGCATCCAAATTGGAAAGAAAGAAGTAAAATAGTTATTTGCATGTGATATGCTTTTATATATAAAATTTTATTGACTCAACCAAAAAACTATTCAAACTAACCAACAAATTCAGTGAAGTTGCAGGATATAAAATCAACATGCAGAAAAATCAACTGCATTTCTGTGCACTAACAAAACGTGTAAAGAAACTATCTCATTCAGAATAACACAAAATTCAATAATACACATGCAATATATTTAAGCAAGAAAGTGAAAGATCTATATAGTGAAAACTACAATAACATTAAAGAAATTTAAGAAGACAGACACAGAGAAAGATATACCATGTTTATGGATCACAATTTTGTGAAAATTGGTATACTACCCAAAGTTATCTATAGATTCAACACATCCCTAGCTAAATTCTATTCATGTTTTTCACAAAGAAAAACAAACCTAATATGTTTATGAAACCACAAAACAGACAAATAAAAACAAACAGCCAAAGTAATCCTGAGAAAGAACATTAAGTAAAATCAGCACATTGTTGATTTCCAATTGCACTGCAAAGCTATAGTAATTGAAATAGTATGGTACTGGCATAAAAAATAGATTCATCACAATGGTCACAGAAATAAACTACCATATTTATAGTCAACTAATATTTGACAAGGGATCCAAGAATACTGAACAGGGACGGGAAAAACTCTTCAGCAAATGGTGTTGGGCATTCTGGTTTACCACATGCAGAAAAATGAAACTGGATCCCTCTCACACACCATTCACAAAAATTAAGCCCATGGATTAAATACTTCAACATAAGAGCTCCTATTATAAAACTCCTAGAAGAAAACATAGGAAAGAAGCTCTTTGACAATGGTTTTAGAAATGATTTTTCAGATATGACACCAAAAGCATATGATACAAAAGCAAAAATCAACAAATGGCACTAAAACAAACTGAAAAGCTTCTGCACAGCAAAGGAAAGTATCAAGAAAATGAAAGGACAATCTATAGGATGGGATAAAACATTTTCAAGCCATCTATCAGATAGGGACTAATATCCAAATACATAATGAATTCATACAACTCAATAACAAAAGAATCCAATAAAAACATGGGCAAAAGAACTAGTTATTTTTCCAAAGAAGTCATCCAAAAGGCCAAAAGGTACATGAAAAGGTGCTCAACATTACTAATCATCAGGGAAATACATGTCAAAGCCATGAGACATCACCTAATGACTGCTAGAATGGCTGTCATCAATTAGTAGGAGACCAACAGTAGGTAGGGATATGAAGAAAAGGAACCCCTGTGCTCTGTTGGTGGGATTGTAAATTGTTTCAGCCATTGTGGAAAACAGTATGGAAGATTCTCAGAAGTTAAAAATACAACTACCACATATTCCAGTGATCCCACACATGTATAAATATCCCAATGATATGAAAACAGGATATCTAAGAGATATATGCACTTACATGTTCATTGCAACATTATTTACAAAAGCCAATATATGAAAACAATGTGTATTAATCAACACATAAATGGATAAGGAAGACATCCTAAGAGTTCTATGAGGAAGGCAAAGTAGGAGGATCCTGAGCTCACCTCCCACATGCACAACAAGGAAACTATATATATCACAACTCATTCTGAATATGACCTGAAGATAGGCAGAATGGTTCTTACACCATTAATGACATAAAGGTGAAGACATATAAAGAAGGGTAGGAGGGGCAGAGATGTGGTCTGGAATCAAATTCCTGGCACAAGAGCACACAAGCAGGAGGGATATCATAGGCATAAAGATCTTCCCCAAGGAGTTGAAGAGATCAAGCCGCATATGGGGCACCCCTGGTTCTGGCAACGTGCACAGAAAGACAAGTCTATGTCAGGTTTTGAAAATCAGTAGAGCTTAACTCCAAAAAAGCTGGAGAGCTATAGAAGACCAAGCCACACAGAGCCGTTTGAAAAGCACCTGTGTTATATGTGAAGGAGATTTGATTAATTTTAGGGTAAAGGCCATATGGGAAGAGACATGTAGGAGCTTTCTCTGGGAAGAGATATACTGGCAGGCACCTTATATTTTTGCATCCTTCAGCCTAGCTGACCTGATGCTTGCAGGAGCCAGTTCTGACACTCTCTGTCTACCTTGTTAGCACCACTTCTCTGCCCCAGCTTTCCCCTGAAGACCCACTAAAACTAACCATCCTGCTCTAACAGACACCCCTCCTAAGCACCTCCAGCACAAGCACACATACCAGGCAGACTTGGTGGGAACTGGCTTCTCCCAAAAGTGACAACTACCCACCAGCATGCCTACAACAGTTGCAATCCAGTCACAAAAGGAGGGTACAAGCAAATCACCCAGTTCAAACATCTAGAGAGCCTGATTCTGGTGACTGGAGGCCTTGAACTACTGGGCTCCACAGGATGCTTTCTACATAAGGCCTGTACTTTCAAGACAAGGAGACCTATCTGATCTAATGCATAGAAACAAGAGCCACACAAAATGAAGAGACAAGGAATATACTTCAGTGAAATAATAAGATAAAATTTCAGAAAAAGAGTTGAACAAAATGGAGACTACCTGGTAAAGATTTCAAAGTAATGGTCATAAAGATGTACAACGGATTTGAGAAAAGACTGGATGAAATCTGAATTTCAACAAAAAGAAACAAAGTTTTTAAAAGAACCAATTAGAGCTGGTTCTACAATAACTAACATGAAAAAGACAGTAGATTAGAAGATGAAAAATGGGTAAGTAATCTGGAAGACAAGGTAGGTAATGAAAAGCACCCAAGCTGAATATAAAAAAGAAAAAAAGTTCATTTTGTTTTTGTTTTTGTTTTTGTTTTAGAAAAAAAGAATTTTAAAAAATGAGGCTATGTTAAAAAACTAATGGGATATCAAGTGTACTAACACTCACTTTGTATGGGCCAAAAGAAGAGAAAGAGAGAACAGGGCAGAAAGCTTATTGGACAAAATAATAGCAGATAAATTCCCTAGTATGTGAAAGGAAACAGACATCAAGGTTTGGGAATCACAGACATCTCCCAAAAATATGAACCCAAGGAGTTCCACATCAAGATACAGAATAATTAAAAAGTCAAGAGTTAAAGATAGAGAATCTTAGGAAGGAGCAAGAGAACAGGAAATAGTTATGTGCACGGGAAACCCCATAAGTCTACCAGCTGATATTTCAGGAAAAACTTTGGAGGCTTGAAGAGACTGGCATGATATATTGAATGTGATGAAAGGAGAAAACTCCCAATTAAGAACACTCCACACAGCAAGGTTATGATTCATGACTGAAGAGGAGATGACGAGCTTCCCAAACAAAATTTAAGGAGTCTATTACCCCTAAACTGGCCTTAAGAGAAATGTTAAAAGGAGTTTTTTAAGCAGAAAAGAAAAGCCCTGAGTGAAACGAAGGAAATTATGAATGTAAAAGGTTTCACTGGTAAAAGCAAATGTAAAATAAAGGTAGTAGAACAATCACTTACAAAGCTAGTTTGAAGCTACTTTAAAAAGTGGTTAAATCGATTATATCTACAAAAATTAGCTCAGACACAAAAATAGAAAGTTGAAAAATGTGGCATCATATACATAAAACATGCAGTGGAGGGTAAAAAGGCAATCCCTTTAGAATGTGTTTGGGGATGCCTGGGTGGCTCAGTGGGTTAAACCTCTGCCTTCAGCTCAGGTCATGATCTCAGGGTCCTGAGCTCAGTGGGCTCTCTGCTCAGCGGGGAGCCTGCTTCTCCCTCTTTCTGCCTACTTGTGATCTATCTCTCTGTCAAATAAATATATAAAATCTTTAAAAAAAAGAATATAGACTGCTATATACATAGGATGTTATAGATGTTCCTCATGGTGATGACAAACCAAAAATGTATAAGAGAGAAATAAAAGGGGCAGCTGGGTGGCTCAGTGGGTTAAGCCTCTGCCTTCAGCTCAGGTCATGAACTCAGGGTCCTGGGATCGAGCCCCACATTGGGATTTCTCCTCAGTAGGGAGCCTGCTTCCCCCCCTCTCTCTGCCTACCTCCCTGCCTATTTGTGATCTCTGTCAAATAAATAAATAAATAAAACCTTTAAAAAAAGAGAGAAAAATAAAAAATAAAAGGAATCCAAGCTTAACACTAAAAAAATCAAATCACCAAAGAAAAGAGCAAAAGAAGAAGAGAGGAACAAAGAAGAACCACGAAATAACCATAAAACCCTAACAAAATGGCTAAGTACATACCTATCAATAATTACTTCAAATGTAAATGGCCTAAATACCCCAAATAAAATACATGGGGCACTGAATCGATTTTAAAATTAAGACACATCTGTCTGTCGCCTACAAGAGAATCACTTCAGACATTAGGACACATACAGACTGAACATGAAAAGATGAAAAATGGTATTCCATGCAAATGGAAGCAAAAAAAAAAAAAAAAGCAACACTTATATCAAACTAAATAAACTTTCAAAGACTATAACCAGGAAAAAAAAAGGATGGTATTACATATGATAAAGAATCAATGCAAAAAGAGGATATAATAATTGTAAATATCTGCACCCAATATAGGAGCACTTACATATATAAAGTATATATTAACAGGCATAAATGAAGAAGTTTACAATAATTCTGCAAGGATAGGGGACTTTAAAACACCATTTACATCAATGGATAGATCAAACAGAAAATCAGCAAAGAAGGAGCGGCTTCAAACAACACATTAGCCCAGATGGACTTAACAGATAAATACAGAACATACCATGAAAATACAGCAAAATACACATTCTTCCAAGTTCACATGGAACACTGGCCAGAATAGATTACATGTTAGGTTACAGAATAAATCTCAGTAAAATTAATAAATCTCAGTAAAATTGAGGGGCACCTGGGTGGCACAGTTTGTTGAATGTCTGACTCAGTTTCAGCTCCAGTTGTGATCTCAGGGTCCTGAGATCGAGCCCTGCATCGGCTCTGCACCCAGTGCAGAGTCTGCTTGTCCCTCTCCCTCCCCCGACTTGTTCGCTCACTCACTCACTCTCTCAAGTAATTAAAATCTTTTTTTTTAATCAATATGAAGTCATATCAAGCATCTTTTCTGATACAGTGTAAAAGAAGTACGAAATCACAGGAAAAAAACCATCAACACACGGAGAGTAAACAACAGTCTACTAAGCAATCAGTGAGTCAATGAAGAAATCAAAGAAAATCAAATGAAGACAAATGAAAATGGAAGTAGAATGATCAAAAATCTTTGGGATGTTAGGGTGCCTGGGTGGCTCAGTCAGTTAGGTGTCTGCCTTCAGTGCAGGTCATGATCTCGAGGTCCTGGGATTGAACCCTGTGTCAGGATCCCTGCTCCATGGGAAGTCTGCCTGTCCCTCTCCCTCTGCTCCTCTCCCCTGTTCATGCTCACTTGCTCTCTCTTGCACTCTCTCTCTCTCAAATAAATAAAATCTTAAAAAATCTTCGGGATGCAGCTAACGCTGTTCTAAGACAGATGGGGTGCCTAGGTGGCTCAGTCAGCTGAGTGTCTGCCCAGCTCAGGTCATGATCTCAGGGTTCTGGTATCAAGCCATGCATCAGACTCATCGCTCAGCAGAGTCTACTTTTCCCTCTCCTGTCTCCCCATCCCCAACTCACTCGCACTCTCTCCCTCTCAAATAAATAAATATTTCTAAAAAGTACTGTTAAAATGTCCATACTATCAGGGCGCCTGAGTGGCTCAGTGGATTAAAGCCTCTGCCTTTGGCTCAGGTCATGATCTCAGGGTCTTGGGATCAAGCCCCACCCACATCGGGCTTTCTGCTCAGCAGGGAGCCTGCTTCCCCCTCTCTCTGCCTGCCTCTCTGCCTACTTGTGATCTCTCTCTCTATATTAAGTAAATAAATAAAATATTTTTTAAAAAAGTCTCTACTATTGAAAGCAATGTGCATATTTCACTGCAATCTCTATCAAAATACCCATAGTATTTTTCACAGAAATAGAAAAGATAATCCTAAAATTTATATTGAACCACTAAAGACCCCAAATAGCCAAACCAATCTTGAGAAAGATCAACACATCTCCATATTTCAAACTATATTACACAGCTATAATAATCAAAACAGTATGATACTGGCACAAAAATAGAGATCTAGATCAATAGAGCAGAATAGAAAACCAAGAAATAAAGACATGCTTTCATGGTCAATTAATCTACAACAAGGGAGATAAGAACATACTATGGGGGAAAAAAAGTTCTCTTCAATAAATCATGTTGGGAACAGTGGACAGCTACATGCAAAAAAACAAAAATGGATGTCTTTCTTACACCATATACAATGATAAACTCAAAACAGATTAAAGCCCTAAATGTGAAACATAAAACCATAAAAATCCTAGAAGAGAATATAAACAGGTTTTTGTTTTTGTTTTTGACTTTGGCCTTAGCAACATTTTTTCTAGATATGTTTCCTTAGGCAAGGGAAACAAAAGCAAAAATAAACTGTTGGGAGTATACCAAAATAAAGAGTTTCTGACAACAAAAGAAACCATCAACAAAGTTAAAAGGCAACCTACTGAATGGGAGAAGATATTTACAAATGATATATTTGATAAGAGATTAATATCAAAATACACAAAGTACTCATATAATTCAATGTCAAAAAACTAATAATCCAATTAAAAAGGAGCAGAGGACCTGACTGTATATTTTTCCAAAGAAGACTTAAGATGGTCAATAAGCACATAAAAAGATGCTCAACATCACTAATCATCAGAAAAATGCAAATCAAAAATACAAGGAGATAACACCTCACACAGTCAGTATGCTTAGTATCAAAAAGACAAGAAACTACAAAGTATTGCTGAAGATGTACAGAAAAGGGAGTTCTAGTGCACTATCGAAGGGAATGTAAATCAGTGCAGGCACTCTGGGAAATGATGCAGAGGTTCTTCAAAAATTAAGAATGGTTATTAACATATGATTCAGTCATCCCACTACTGAGTATTTAACCCAAGAAGACAGAAACACTTATTTAAAAAAAAAAAAAAGATATGCACCCTTATGTTTACTACAGCATTTTTTACAAGTAAGATTTGGAAACAACCTATGTGTCCATTCAAATAAATGAATGGATAAAGATGTATATGTACAAAATGAAATACTACTTAGTCATTAAAAAGCATGAAATCCTGCTATTCAAGACATCATGGATGGACCTAGAGAGTACTACGCTAAGTGAAATACATGAGACCAATAAAGACAGATATCCTATGATCTCACTTATACAAGGAATCTAAAAAACAAATACAGAATCATGAACACAGAGAACAAAAATGTTGGTTGTCGGCACAGAGGAGGATAGAGCAATGAGCAAAAGAGGTAAAGAGGATTAAAAGGTACTATCTTCTAGTTGTAGAATAAATGTCATGGGGATGAAAAGCATAGCATGGAAATATCATCAATAGTATTGTAATAATTTTGTGCAATGACAGATGGTAAGTATACTTATGGTGGGCAAATCAGAAAGTATATAACTATCAAATCACTATGTTGTACATCTGAAACTAATATGTCAACCATACTTCAAGTAAAAGTTAAAAAAAAAGATGTTATGCATACATATATGATGGAATATTACTTGGCCATGAGAAAAGAAGACAATCCAGTGTTTGCAGCACTCTGGATGGACCTCAAATGTATTATGCTAAGTGAGGTAAGTTAGAAAAAGGAAGATAAATACTGTACAATATCACTTACATGTGGAATCTAGAAAATCCAAAACACCATGGACAGTAGAATGGTGGTTACCAGCAGCTGAGGGTTGGGGGAATTGGGGAAATGTTTAAGAGTACAAACTTGCAACCAGTGGATAAATAAGTTTTGGAGATCTAATGCACAGCATAGTGATTATAGAAAACAATAATGTGCTGAAACTTCAAAGTTGCTGAGAGTTGATCTTAAATGTTCCCACCACAAAAAGGAAATCCTAATTATGTGATATGATAAAGGTGGTAGCTAAGACTGTGCTGGTAGTCCTATGACAAGATAGACATTTTGTACACTTTAAACTCATGTTAATTATATCTCATAAAAATTAAAAAGTAGTACTTTAAAATTTACAATAGTTTTAACAGATAAAACTTAATAAAAATTTTGTAGTATACTTTTTAAATCATAGCTTTATAATCATAAATCAAAAGAAAGATTAATCATCACACAAGACTACACCATTTTCTGTGAGCAATTTATCTCTAGCCATTTGGCATGGAGGCATTAATATGTTTTTCAGGTAAGCATGAAGACAAAATATTTGCCTATGTGATCAATGCACTATACAAGGCTACCCCTAGAGAAAAATCTTTGATCTGAAACAGACACAAATGCAAACACATTCACACATAAAAAAGTGAGTTCATATAAGCATCTGAACATAACAAAGACTGAAGTGTACATGTAGTCATAAAACTAAGTAAATATAATTGCTATTAATATTTAAAAAACTAATTTAAGAAAAATTTCAAGCACTTTTTGAACAAAGAAAGAATAGTTTCAGTACTGGATAGTTACTAATAGATCTCCTGTGTTAAACCTTTATTTCTACTATATATGCCAAGTTTTTATTGGAAACTACTTCCATACTAAGCTGTTTAAGATTTTAAGTTAACCTAATCTCCATTTTACAGTGTGAACAGTTAATGAACATGTAATTTCTCATCTATAAACTTTGAAATATGGAATTATTTTCATTTGCAGGGGAAGAACTAGAGAGCTACCAAACATTTTGAGGTTAAATCATGATACAAGTCCATAGTTTGGTTTAAAGCTTTTTTAAGAGTTTTAATCTACTACGTTCACCCTTTTCATAGTCATACTACTGAATAAATTCAAGTTGAGTTTACTTTGACTGAAAGATAGTAAGTATAACAAATATTTTGTTTACTTTCAATGATGGACTATGCATTCACTGTACCTACTAACCAAAATGCTGTAAAAATACTAAAATCAGCTCTCTGGGGAGACAAGAAACACTTATTTGTAGCATTTGCTTATTTCCATGTTGTAAATACTTTCATCATGACCTGTGTATTGTACAAAATGTTGCAAAGAGATGCCTGTGTTTGGTCCAAGGAGCCAACTCTAGCACCTTATTGCTACTCACCAAACTACTGGCCTATCACAAAACCAAACTTTAAAACCTTAAAAGCTATTGAGGAAGAAAAGGTTGAAGCTGATACATATAAAAATAATATTAGATCTCAGATCAATTATTTAATACTTTTCATAGAATTCAAGTCTTAATGTAATGAAGGTATTTTACTCCAGAAGGTAAGTTATATTCTCTAAAGCCAAGTATCATAATAGTTTTGAATATACTTTTATCCTCCCTTTACCATAGATCTATCTTATTTGTAACCCCAAAAGTTCTTTACATAAAATACACTCTAATTTCCATTTAACTTACTTAATTTTTCATTGACGTTACTCAGTTGAACAAAGCATTTAGAATCTCAGTGCTATGAAACGTGATTAGCAACATCACCTTTCTTAACATTATTTTGTCAATACTTTGTGCATTGAATTTTGATGAAATAGGTACTATCTTGTACATAAGTTTGTCTATGATAATTGTCTTAAAAATATACCTTTAGTTCAATACTTTATCTAGCAATTGGTAAATTGAAAATCATTTTATTTATCTCTATCCTTTCAAAAGAGCTGATGTGAAGAAATTTTAAAAAGCTGCTTCATACTTCAGGAAATCATGATACTTCAGACTTCACCCATCAATTTGTTACTACATGCTGTGAGACTGGGGCAGGGTACCTTTAATGTGAAACCCCTAAACAGAATGCTATACTGTGTATTCTCTGAAAAATCCACCCACAGAAACACATTAGTCTAATTCCGTACTTCTGCTTTTTTTCTAAGAAATCTGTTGTCACTAGGTTACTGCAGATTAAATTGGGTTGCCTATGTCAAAGCTTTCCCTGTCTGCCAAAAGAAAAAAACAGACTAGTTATTATTAACATGAACTTCCAAATTGGTTTATTCCACAAGACACTCCAAGACACTGTCATGGGGAGAAAAAACGCTGTCTTGGAATAAAGACTTCAAGTATGTGGTTATAAAAACTATGTTAACAACTGAGAAAGACTTAAGAATATAACTCTTTCAGCTTTTTTTTTGAACAACAAGGTTTCTAATACTCAGGTCAACATAGAGAGGGGACTTCTTCAAAAAAAAAAAAATTCTGTGTCCCTTTGGTCTAATAGGATGGACTATATTCTGATAATCATAAAGTCTCTAAGGGATTATATCACTTGTACTAGAAGGAACAGTGATAATTCAACAATAAAAGAGACCTTTGAGACTCCTCAACTTCTAAGAAGCAGACACAGCCTGAGAAAACTACCCAGCCGCCACATGGGATATCTTATAGGGATAAGGATGACCTATTTAGGGGAGCCAGGAGCCCAAACAGTATAACTAAGAAGCATGGGGAATCAATCTGAGAGAGTTAGGAGCCTTCAACAAGGAGCTGACATGGGCTCAGTTAAATTTCAAGATTTCTGTGAATGAGCCACTGCTATTTGCCTCTCTGATTTTTGAATGAGGATATCTATCATTATGTTCTACTATCCTCATTCCAGTATTGCATATTGACTTTGTAAGAGTCAGATAAGTTGTCTTCTAGTTCATATATAACTCTTTATATCAAGAGGAACATATCCATACCTGGACCTGATCTAGACAATGAGATGTTGGACTTCAAGCCTAATGCAGTAATAAGATGAGATGTTGGGGGTCCTGGGGAAAGTGAGGGTATTTTTGTATGTAGAATAAATTTATGTACTTTGTGGATAGCAAACACTTTTTATTACTCTTCCCATAACTGATGGAATTTATCCCCCCACCCCCTGAATTGGGTTGTTCTTCTGATAGTTTAAGAAATAGGCTGTAGTGGAAGTGACCATGTCCAAATCACAGAGATACTTTTTTTTAAGAGAAATAACAGCATCTTTTTCCTCCTTCTAGGACTTCTTTTGAAACACTTTTTCTTGGAACTCAGCCACCATACCGTACAAAGTACAAGTCACATATATGGGACATGTATTGATGTTCCATTGAACAGTCTTAGGTGAACTCCTGGACACTAGCCTGCATCAAAGCCAACCATGTAAACAGGCCATCTTGGCTGTTCAGGACAACTCAGCCCACAGATGATGTAGCTGAAGCTACATGAAGTAAGAAAACAATGCTGCTTAACCAAGTCAATGAGACTACTGAGAAATGAAGTCATGACTGTTTTAAGCCACTAAAGTTTGGAGTGGTTTGTTATGCAACAATAGTTGCTGAAATAGGAATGTTCTATGTACAGGATGTAATGAAGCCATGAGAACAGATGAAACTTGATAGGCAAGTACGTGACATGAAGGAAAAAAAGGCTTAGAACTTCCTGGGAACTCCAGAAACGTAATACAGAAGACCAGATGCCAGGAACAAAGTCTGTGAAATATATAGGAAGAAGGAAATCTAGGAGATTGTCAGTGACCTGTAAGCCAATGGAAGAGGGAACAGCTGCAGAGGTGATGGCTAATGAGATTAAATGAGACATAGCTAATAATTGCCTGTTACATTTAATGACATGGATGTGAAAGGTGGCCTTAAAAATAGATTTGCAAACTGACATGTTAGAAGTCAGATTGTCAGAGGTTGTTGATTGTCAGACATAGTTGAAGAATGAACAGCAAATGAGTAGAGAGAGACAAAGTGAAGACTGTTCAAGAGCCAGGAGGATGACAAGGAGAAGCTCTGTGTGTGTGTGAGAGAGAGAGGGAGGAAAAGGAGAAAAAGAGACAGAGACAAGGACAGCTAGGCAGAGGGAGGGAGGAGATAGAGACAAATCTGGAAAGACTTAAATCACCTTTAAATGATGGTGAGTAGGAAAAAAAGTATAAAAGTCAGGGTAAGAGAAAAATATGAGTAATATTTTACTATTTCCAGAAGAGATCCTCAAGCCACAGAACATCCATTTAGGTACTATCATTGTCCACTGTCCAAATATACAATAACCTCAAGAGAACATTTGCTACAAAGCAGACTTTGTAATCATTTAGCTCAGTCATGGATCCAAAAGAAACTATTTACTGATACCTCAAAATGACCTTGTTAAAATGCATGTAATAGAGTCTAGGAGATTTAATCTCAAGACTTTCTAGCTCAAAAGGCTATCTTTTTCAGTTTGGGGGAACTCTTCCTTCTAAGGTGAACAATGAAATTTATCTTTTGAGTAGACCGCACCTATTCCGGGAAGAATTGCTAGAACATTCAGAAGCATGAAAAATAACCACTTAATGGTACGAAAGAACATATACAAAATGTTTGCTATATAAGCTTCTGAGGAAGATTATGGGAATGTAAGATTTTGGGTAAAGTGAGATGTTGCCCTTCCAGTGTGTGTCTATTCTTCCATGAATTGACATACATGCAGATGAGCCCCCGGTAGCAGAATGGGTGTACCTTGGATCTCTCTGTGGGTGCTTCAAAGATGGGAGAGTATGTCTAATAGAATCAGTTGCTGTACTCAGCTAAAATCAAGGAGTAGCAAAAACAAAACAAAACAAAACAAAACAACAAACAAACAAACAAAAAAACCCTCTTAATCCAGATATGCAGGTAATGTAGGGAGGCATCCTGGGGAAAGGGCTCCACGGGGATCAAGGGAAAAATATTTAAACTAAAGACCAGTAAATCATTCTTCAGGATGAAGGCAATTTTCCTAGAGAAATCCTCATAAAAGAGATTTGTCCTCCCCTGCTCCTTGAAAGTCCTTGCAGTCTGAGAAAATCACTATGCTTGAACTTGGGTGAGTCAGTCTACTGGCCCAACTGCTTTTTCCCCTATATCCCTCTCCTGTTCTGACTACCTGATTTTCACTTCCCTTGGCCAGAATTTACTTTGCTAATCCTCTTTCTTCATCATCATTGTCTTTGTCATCTGAAAGAGAGAGAGAGACAAAGAAAGAGAAAATGAGAGGTTGAGCATTCATACAAGCAGGGGATATGGAGGGTGGGCAGAGGAAGAGGAAGAGACAGAATCTTAAGCAGGTTCCATGCTCAGCATATAGCCTGACACGGGGTTTGATCTCACTAAGCAAAAAACAAGAGTCCATGCTTAACTAACTGCACCACCCAGGTGCCCTCATTGTCTTATTTAAGTTAGTGTTATAGGAAAGTAGCAAAACACAGGCTTTCTATTCCAGTGTCTTCCCTCTCCCCGAACTTGAAACTTTCAATTTTCAGAAAACCATAAAAATGAGGTAAATTTACAGATTAGTTAACAAGAACATATAAGATAATTTGTTCCCAAGATAATCTTCTGAGACATAAACACAAACCACAGCAGAATTTTTGGTAGTTCATAAGCAATATCTGCTCAATTCCACCTGCTGTACTTGAAGAAAGTAAACAAAGGGAACATGGACAAAATAGTTCTTTCAACCTCCATTCATTGTTTTGTAGCCCAAGGACAGCAAATCAGGAAGTTTTCCATAAACTTCAAGAGTCTCCAAAATATGCCTTTGTGTTGGCTCAACTCCTGCCAATTACCATACTCACTAAGCATCCTCAATATTTTGACAATACTTGTGCTTTCAAAGTTAAAATATGTGCATCAAAAATATGTACCAGATAGCTATACATGAACACTTTCACTAAGTGCTGAAAGATTTTAGCTTTGTGTCCAAACTGGTAACATGGATCAAACACAACAAATAAAAACACAGTTGTAATACCAAAATGCTGCCCAGCTTACTTAGCATCAAATAACCAATAAGGAGAGAATGTTTCTAAATATTAACCAGTACCCCCCAAGTTAAAATGAATCTAATCAATTTCCAAATAATAAAAGTGTCTAATTAGTGGTTCTCCAATGGGAGGGTTTTGCCTCCCATGTGATACTAGACGATGTCTGAAGACATTTTTGTCGATCACAACTGGAACGTCTCTGATGGGTAGAGACTGGGGATGCTGCTAAACACCCTCTAATACACAGGCCAATCCCTTCAAGAAAATATTATTGGCCCCAAACATCAATGGTGTCTGATTTGAGAAATCCCTGAGTTAGACTTATGAAGTCAGATTTCTTTTCCTTTATTTAGGAAGCCCCCTCCAGTTTGTAACAATAAAATCATAGCACACTTCACATCACTCAGCATCAGGGAAATACAAATCAAAACCACAATGAGATACCACCTCACACCAGTCAGAATGGCTAAAATTAACAAGTCAGAAAACAACAGATGCTGGTGAGGATGCAGAGAAAGGGGAACCCTCCTACACTGTTGGTGGGAATGCAAGCTGGTGCAACCACTCTGGAAAACAGCATAGAGGTTCCTCAAAAAATTGGAAATAGAGCTACCCTACAACCCAGCAATCACACTACTGGGTATTTACCCTAAAGATACAAATGTAGGGATCCAAAGGGGCACGTGTAACCAAATATTTATAGCAATGTCCACAATAGCCAACCTATGTATCTATCTATACTATGCAGCCATCAAAAACCCCTGAAATCTTGCTATTTGCAATGACATGAATGGAACTAGAAGGTATAATGTTGAGTGAAATAAGTCAGTCAGAGAAAGACAATTATCATATGACCTCTCTGATATGAGGAATTTGAGAGGCAGGGTGGGGGGGTTGTGGGGGGAAGGGAAGGAAAAAATGAAACAAGATGGGATCAGGAGGGAGACAAACCATAAGAGACTCTTAATCTCACAAAACAAACTTGAGTGTTGCTGGGGGTCGGGGGTAGGGATAGGGTGGCTGTTTTATGGATACTGGGGAGGGTATGTGCTATGGTGAGTGCTGTGAAATGTGTAAGACTAATGATTCACAGACCCATACCCTTGAAACAAATAATACATTATATATTAATAAAAATTTAAAAAGTCATAGTGCAGGTATGTAGGAAGAAATAGATCTTCCAATCCACTGTGTTTCAGGAAATGAAGAAGAAAATTACTATGAAAATTTACTATGAAAATTGCTACCTATGAAAACAAGATCAGGTCATTAAGATTTTAAGAGAAGAGAGTGTCCAAACAGTGGAATCTTTGTGTAAGTTGGACTTTTAGGTAATTGGAAGTTCAACAGTGCTTTTAAATATGGATAAATACTCCAGTATTCTGAGTTCACAATAAACTTTCTAAAATATTTTAAGCTTTTACTTTTGTCATGGAAATGCCAAGCAAGACACTAAGGTACTTCGAGGCAAAGTGACTTCAGATTTCTATAAATGAGTCTAATACTACAATGGTTGCTTAATGCTCTCATGAAAATAAGGGAGATTAAAATAAAAGATATACTACTTAAATTAATTCAATGAAATGTTATTAATTGGTACCCATCACATTGAATACATTTTTCCAGTCATTGGGAGTTGCATACTAGTTTTCAGAGACAGCTAACTAGAAAAAAGGTTGTAGAAATTCTTCGCATTGATTCTGTGCCAATGATCTCAAAAGGCCCAGTAGGAATAAGCAAATTTAAGGAGGTAAAGAAAGTAAATTGACTCTCCAGGAAATTTATCAGGTAAAAAGTAGAGACTTGAAAAATGGCTCTGTCGCTGAAGAGAAGGAAAATCTTCTCTGGCAGCATTCTTCACTTTCCAACAATTTCATTTAAAGGAAATGCCATGTTTAAAATCTTGGGAACACAGTCTATGACCTATGTGTTTTATCATATGCGGACATCTACTTTAGGAATACAAATGATACGTTAATCCATATAGGTCTTTAGCAAGAATGTAATGAGATTATAAAATGCCAATTGTCTTTATAATTTTGAATTTTAACAGCTCTATAAAAGATGGAGCCATTGTTTTGGAATTCACTATAATCTCCATGAATAGAAATACATTTCTTTTGGTCAAAGCTCTATTATTTTCAACATTAAAGTAAAAGTACTCCAGAATGTTTAACACATGTTCTAACAACTACTGAAAAGTTA
The DNA here is from genome assembly GCF_010015895.1 of Lontra canadensis. Lineage (NCBI taxonomy): Eukaryota > Metazoa > Chordata > Mammalia > Carnivora > Mustelidae > Lontra > Lontra canadensis. Next base: position 53,016,769 of record NW_022630996.1, on the reverse strand, counting down.
ACGTGAGTTAGTTTATTTATCTAGCAGGAGGTTCCTAACTTAAAGGGGGAAAGGTCCTGATTTTAAAGCTAAGATGATTAATTGACCCAAAAGTTATTTTCCTAAAGGGGATTCCTTTGAACATTACTTTCTAAATTGCCACCTGAAAAAAAGAAACTGGTTCTTAAGAAATGTGGGATATACTGCTTTTGTTAATTCTTCTTAGGGATTCACACCGTGTATTAGGAGAACAAATCTTTTGATAAACCTAGTTACCCATCTCTAGCAGGTTATAGATTTTTTTGTTCAGTTACCCAGTGTGGTAACACCAATTAATACACTTTGCCGTTCATGTCCTAAGTGAAATTTGGGAAATAGAGGTCTAGAATGTGAATAAGACTGTTTGAGGATATGTTATCCATTGCTAATGTAACAAACAATTATATCCTAGTTTCCATGGCTCAAGGGTCAAGGAACAGCTTGGCTGGGTTTACTGTTCAGGGTCTCCTAAGGCTGCGATTAAGATATGCCCCAAGATTCAAACTTGGGGCATATCTGAAGCTCAGGATCTTCTTTCAAGTGTAGGTGGTTGTTGACATGATTCACTTCCTCGTCAGTGGCTTACGTCTTCAGGGCTAGTAGGAGAGAGGCAATCTGCTATCCTTTCAATCTCTGACTTCTAATCCCTCCTTTACAGATCAGCTTAAGCCCACCCAGAATCATTTCCCTTTTGATTAATTTAAATCAACAGATTAGAAACTTTAATTGCACCTACAAAACCCCCTCACCTATGTCATAACAAATAATCTCATCCCTGGAGTGGCATCCCTTATATCATCAGTACGTCTAATCCAGACTCAAGAGCAGGAGAATATACTAAGACTTGGATACCAGAAGGTGGGAAGGATGGGAACATCTGAGGATCTAGTCTACCTAACTGAGGAACTTCAAGGATAGCAATAATCATAGTAGAGAGCTCAAAAGAGAGGACAGAAAATCATAAAAGACCCACAATTAACCAATTTCCTGGAAGCCCAACTTTTGCTAATGTCCAGATCGAAATAATTACAATGTCTCAAACTGCATTCTTCAGACTGCTTCACTTCAAAGATAAAATAGTTACTTTGGGGGCTCCTGGGTGGCTCAGTGGGTTAAAGCCTCTGCTTTCAGCTCAGGTCATGATCCCAGGGTCCTGGAATCGAGCTCTGCATCCGGCTCTCTGCTCAGCGGGGAGCCTGCTTCCCCCTCTCTCTCTGCCTGCCTCTCTGCCTACTTGTTATCTCTGTCTGTCAAATAAATAAATAAAATCTTTAAAAAAAAATAGTTACTTTTACTAAGAGCAGTGGCAAAACAGACTTTCTGCTTAGGTACATATTGCTGAAACTTTGAAGCCAGGCCTGAAGAAAATAGAAAGTATTTTCTGGCACCTTTTTGAATTTCTAAGATAGTGTCATTCTGGTATTTTCTTCTCCTAAACATTTAGACCCATTAAGTCACAACACAAAGGAGGAAAAATATATTGTCAAGCCTGGCCGATAACCAAAGCAATTATCAGCTTTTGTAAGGATGAAAATATACATACTAAATAAATAATCCATAATAAGCAAAATGCTCAATGGAATGGGAGAATTTCTAGTGGCTAAAAATCTAGATATCAAGAGTCATTTCATCAAAATTTATCTTCACTAAAAGGTTAGTTAGTCACAATATACCATCAGCATTTGTTAAACAATTATTCTATAATAATATGCCTAACCTTTATACTATACTCAAACTTAAAAAATAGAAGAAGTAGGGATGAGATAAAATATTTTATAATTAACTGTAAGTAAATGTTTTTAATTCAGAAACACAAACTGTAGGAAATAACATGGATGGAGTCCATTATTGCCTTTGTTTCATTAAATTACACATAACGTGCTTTTTAAGTGAAAGTAGAGCCTCATTCTTGTATTTACAATGATGGTTTTTAGCCTATTGATTTAAAAGATATTTTGCTTCTCTTTTCAACAGGAAGTATGAGATCACGGATAAAGCTTAAGCCCATATGTCTTGATAGAGCACTATTCTTTGTACCAGTTATACTCAGTACTTATTGCATATTTTAAATTATTTATATTTCAGAGGAAAGGGTTAGCTAGGTGATTTACGTAGTAGTGGTAAAACCCCAGTCCACAAAACTAACTGCACAGAACACAACTGAAAATCACTTCTAAATATTTAGATAGTTCCAGAATTAGGATAATAATGTACTTCTCAAAAACAACAGTGAAAAGCAACAGAAGTTCCTTTTGGAGAAACAGCACAACAGACCTAAGTTTCGAATCCCGGTGGACTAGAACATAAATCAGGTAGAAAGATATAATTTCAGAGAGAGCCAATTCTCGATTAGAAAGGGGATGTGGGTTCTGGGAGGCATGCACTTAATTCTGACTTATGCACACCACATTGTTGTCCATAGAACTGTACAAATCACCCTGTGAAAAAGGTTAATCAAATGTGTAGCATGACTTAGGATAAAATGCCTTGGATGGCTGACCGATTCGATTCATATCTGCTGGTGGAGATCCATAACGTCTCAATTCTTAATTATCTAGTCTTTTGTGCATTAAAAAAATGGCCAATAAAATGTCAGCCAAGAAACACACTGTTCATTCCTTTCAGGTTTATTTTAAACCTATTGCACTTAGGCTAGAGCTAAATCAATTTTTCATGAATATCTACCCCAGTAGATTGCACCTCAAGCCAGTTCAGATCCCCAGAGAATTTTAAAAAAGAGATTTATCAAGTAACAAGTAACACCTCAGGAAAAAGAAACAGGGTTTTTAATTGCTTTGTGCGCTCCGTAATTGAAGGCAGGCACCTTCTTGAGGCACTGGCTGCCAGGAGGAGTGAGACTCCAGTTGGCCCTGCCTAATTAATCCTGTGATACAAACCTTCTGGCTTCAATTTTCACATTTCTGTCTCTTTTTAGAGGTGATAATAAAACTAAAAATTTATGTTGGTTACTGTATGACTATAACTGTGCCAGCGGAACACAAATAAAACCATATGGGCTAAGGAGACCTTGTCTCCACATTTCTGGTTTCTCCGTAGTAGGAGGCAGAGGGGCAAGCTCTGTGCTGACAAGAAAAGGTAGGGGAAATGCAGTAGCAGGGCGGAAGTGCAGGTCAACTCCTTGGGAGTTTGCTCGCTTTAGATGACTCATGGAGGCATATGCCTTTTTTATTGACAAGAAAAAGTTCTCAAAATAGAATTGTACACTCTGAAAGCTCAACGACTCAGTGACTACAAATCATAAAACTGCACTAGAGCTTTTAATGAAAGACAAATTGGGCAGCTCAGCCTTTAAAAAAGCTGTCAGAGCAACAAGTGTAGGGTCTTTTATCTTAATAGCTTACATATTAAAACTGGTAGAAGACATCCTTCAAAACATTGTGATACCAGCAATGTCCAGGGTCGAGCTGCGATGCAGAATGCATCCCATGTTATAAAATGGCTCCACGGTTGACACAGATCAAAATTAGTTGCTTTTTTATGGAGAACCTTGATTTCTAATGTGACATTATTATTAGAAACCCTGTGGAATGATACTTATATAAAGAAGCCATGTCACTAAGGAAGATGTGTAATCAATAATACATCATACCAGGGAAAAATCTAGAAGCGCAAAATATGGATTCCTCCTTACATTAATTACAAGACATGATGTTTGTTTTTTTAAAACATCCCATGAAAATACTAAAACCACTCTATCCTCTGACATATTTTTTTTCTAGTATTTAGTCTTCCATCTTGAAGTGCCAACAGCATGATATTTTCAAAGACTGGAGTAAAAACTTAAAAGGTACATTGTATCATGCTGTTCATGTATACTTCATACATTTTTAAAAAGAAAGTTCCAAATATTATAGGACTTCAATATTTTCATATGCCTAAGTTTATGTCACTTTCTTTAAATCAATCCTTTTAAAATCTGTTTGTTTTGAATATAATTTCCACTCTTTCTGCTGAATTTTTAAAAATATGAGAGCCATCTGGTGGTCAACAATTACATTTTTCATAAAAACAATTTTTGTGTGTCTTGCAAAATAAAGTGTTGTTCTATTTTTAAATTTGGTAATTTTTTTTTCCAATAGAAGCACTTTAATGCAGGTAGTAATTCTCCATCCCCATATGGATTCTCATTATGAAACTAACTTTTCAAGTACTATTTTCATTGGACCTGTCACTATTTTGTTATAAAGATCAGATAGACTATTTTTTCTACATATTTCACGTATTTACAGAGAAGTGCCAAAAATTATGCAAGGAGTTGTAAAAAATACAAAGATATTGTTAAAAGCTTTATTATAGGCAAGTTTTAATACTTCTTAAAGCAAAAGTGATTTCTATAGAATATTCCTCATAAAGATGAAGCTTTGGGAACTAGGTTTCGGATTCCATGAAGATATACAGATGTGGAATAGAATTTAAAAAGGAAAGACTCAAATGTAAAAATAATCGAGGTTCAAGTTTTGGCCAGTGCTAAGGAAAACATCGAAACAAAGCTGACATTAATGGAAGTGGTTGAAATTCTCCATGCTTGGCTCATACATATTTTAAATAAGCTGTTCGCCTTACAAACTAGTATACTGAGCATAAATACACATGTACATATTATATATATATATATACATATATATATATACACACAGATATTTTTAAAAAATGAAGTCTATTGTGATTATTACCTGACATTTTCATTCTGATCTCTATCTCATTATTAAACCATAGAGTTGTTTTTGTTGTTCTTAGTAGACTTTGTTGTTTTTACTATTAGTTAATATACATTGAGTATTTACCATATAGCAAGTTCTTGACTGAAAGCTTTTTTAAATGATCTCCTTGAATACATGCAAAATACTACCTCACAAGTACTCTTACCCTCCCACTGAAGTAAGGAGGCATATGAGGCTCAGAGAAATAACAAAACGGTACTAAGAGTGAATGGCCTTGGTTTCACCTCCATTCTACGTTTTTATCTATTATTCAAAACCACAATGACAGCTACACACCCTAAATTCTTGTAGTTTCACTATGTTTTCAAAAACGTAACTCTGTCCTCAGTTAGCTTTGGTAATAGGTAAGGCACCAACTTATAAACCTCATCTTTTACTTATCCACCAAGTGATGTAGGAAATGAATTAATACAAAGAACTCAAAGGAATGTCTGGGCGATTGTCTCCTACCATTTGAGCCATCAGTTACTCTTTCTTAATCCTCTTCTGGAACAAACTCTTTCCTTTCCATTTAGGCTCACTTGTCTCTCTCCCCCGACTCTGGAGTGTGGGGGAGGGTGCTAACCCTGGTACTCTGAGGATTAGACATGGAATCCAGGTGTCATCACAGTGACACATCCAGGAGAGAGCAGGACACGCAAACCAAAACAGGCAGAGCCATTCCCTTGGGTTGTTCTTACCTTTGGTCTAGGAATAAGGATAAGAACTCCTACCTATCAGATCCCTAAATTTAGAAGATATAAGGATGAAGCTGCACTTCAGCCCCAGGCCCCTTGTCATATTCCCTACACACTCTCAAGTACGTGAAAGAGTAGAACAGAATAAGGTGACTGCACAAAGAAATACATGAAATAAGGAAAAGCAGAAAGCCTAGCAAAGTTACAGCCTGCCTATCTGTGCCTAAAAGCCCTAAAGCAGTTCATTCTTACTTAAGTTCCTTCAGAAGTGGTGCTACCCCCAGAATCCTTCCAATAAATGTGTGGTCACTGTTTGTTGAGTTTTGTTTTTATTGTTTTTGTTTTGTTGTTTGTTTTGGCTTGAGCTAGTGTGAGTTGGATTTTTATCACTTGAACACAAGAAGCCATTAGATTTATAATCACAAAATATTAGGTTCCGTATGGCAGAAAACAGGGATAACCACTGTTTAGCCAATAGTGTCTTCTGAGCGTGTTTTAAAATAAACAATTTCCCTAGGAAAAGAGCCAATGTGCCTGCATATGGCAGGGAAGTGTGACACAAAGCACCAGACTGGTTGCAGCAAACACAGGAAGGAGCCAATTTCCAAAAGCTCAACAGTTTTAATCCCCACCAGCATGTAATTTTTGTTTTTATCTCACCCTTATATGTGTAAAGCCAGATTCAAAATTTACACACTTAAGGAAATATACACACACCCCTTCCTGATTTTGACTGTGTTCAGGCCAGGAAGTAATTCTTTGAACTCTCTCCTCATAATCTATTGTTAAATGGCAGACATAGTGGAAGGAAGATTGTACATTTCAATGAAATCAGGGCAAATTTAATTCTTGGGACTAGAGAAACAAGATGAAATAAACAAAAAAACAAACTTATGCTTTCAAACTGGACCATTCTAGCTTAACATCCCAGCTTTGCCACTTTATTGGTTATGAAAGTAGGTGAGTCTCTCAATGTCCATTCTTTTTCTTTTTATAAATTATTTGATTGAAATTCAATTAGTTAACACATAGCATATCATTAGTTTCAAATGTAGAGTTCAGTTATTCATCCATTGCATATAACACCTAGTGCTCATTACATCATTAAGTAATGAGCATCATTAAGGTGTCCTCCTTAATACCCATCACCCAATTACCCCATCCCCTACCCACCTCCAAAAACCCTCAGTTTGTTTCCTCAACTTAGGTGTCTCTTATGGTTTGTCTCCCTGATTTTGTCTTTTTTTATTTTTCCTTCCCTTCCCCTATGATTCTGTGTTCTTAAATTCCATATGAGTGAAACCATATGATGGTTAGCTTTCTCTGATTGGCTTATTTCATTTAACACAACACCCTCCAGTTTCAACCATGTCATTGAACATGGTAAGAATTCATCATTTTGATGGCTGAGTAATACTCCACTGCATATGAGTACCACATCTTCTTTATCCATCCATCTGTTGATGGACATCTGGGTTCTTTCTATAGTTTGGCTATTGTGGACACTGCTGCTATAAACATTGGGGTATAGGTGCTCCTTTGGATCACAATGTTTGTATCCTTTGGGTAAATATCTAGTAGTGTAATTGCCAGGTCATAACGTAGCTCTTTTTAAATTCATGAGGAACTTCCACACTGTTTCCCAGAGTGGCTGCACCAGCTTGCATTCCCACCAACAGTGCAAGAGGCTTCCCCTTTCTCTATATCCTCACCAAAATTTGTTATTTTTTGACTTGTTCATTTTAGCCATTCTGATTGGTATGAGGTGGTATCTCATTGTGGTTTTAATTTGTATTTCCCTGATACCAAGTGATGTGGAGCATTTTTTCATGTATCTGTTGTCTATTTGTATGTCTTCTTTGGAAAAATGTCTGTTCATGTCTTCTGCCCATTTCTTGACTGGTTTATTTGGTTTGTTTTTTTTTTTTTGGATGTTTCATTTCATAAGTTCTTTATAGATCTTGGAATGTTGAAAAAGAAAAACAAAGCTGGTGGCATACAATGCCTGTCTTCAAAGTATATTACAAAGCTGTAATCATTAAGACAATATGGTATTGGCACAAAAACAAACACATAGATCAATGCAACAGAATGGAGAACCCTGAAATGGACTCTCAACTCTATGGTCAACTAATCTTTGACAAAGCAGGAAAGAATATCCAATCGGGGGGTGGGGGGGACGACACTCTCTTCAATAAATGGTACTGGGAAAATTGGACAGCCAAGGCAAAAGAATGAAACTGGACCATTCTTTTATACCATACAGAAAGATAAACACAAAATGGATTAAAGATCTAAATGTGAGACAGGAATCCATCAAAATCCTAGAGGAGAACACAGGCAGAAACCTCTATAACCTTGGTTGCAACTTCTTACTAGACACATCACTAAAGGCAAGGGATACAAAAGCAAAAGTGAACTACTGGCACTTCATCAAGATTAAAAACCTTTTGCACAGCATAGGAAACGGTGGACAGAACCAAATGAAAATGGACAGAATGGGAGAAGATACTTGCAAATGTCTTATCAGATAAAGGGCTAGTATCCAAGATCTATAAAGACCTTACTGAACTCCATTTCCTTTTCAATACAAGAGGGGGAATACAAAAGTCAATTTCAGGAGTGGAGATAATATATGAAAATAACTTAAAAAGAAACAAGAACCTAAAAGACATGGTCAGTAAATGTCAGATGTTGCTGTGCCTATAGACATTTTTAAGGTCAGAATTAAGTGTGCATATAGTTTCATTAACTAAAGCAATGAAAACATATGAGAAAGAAAAAAGTTTGATTTCTTATTAACAAATTTCTTTGAGTATTCATTATAAGCTTCTTGTAAAGGTACTAAAAATCAGATCTAATAGCTGGAAAATATAGTGAAATTTAATAGTATTGCCATTACCGTAAACTCATAAATATTCTGTTGTGATTTTATTTTTTCCAGTGAGTTTTATTTAAACCAAGGTATTTCTCTAAACAGTCCATTTGTCTTATTTTCTAAAATACAGAGAGGAGAAGTGAGTTGGGGGAAATCAGAGGGAGAGACAAACCATGAGAGAATATGAACAATGAAAAACAAACTGAGGGTTTTGGAGGGGAGGGGGGTAGGGGATTGGGTGAGCCTGGTGGTGGGTATTAAGGAGGGCAAGTATTGCATGGAGCCCTGGGCGTAGTGCGTAAATAATGAATCTTGGAACACTGAAAAATAAAAAATTTTCTTAAAAAATACGGTGAAAAGAATTTCACCGTCTCAGTCTACACCAGTGATATTCATTCATGAAGCACACAATGTATTACATAATCTCTACTCATTGTTATGTTTATGTTCAGACAAAAGTATAATGAAAATATTTAATCTGCAAGACTTATCTTAAAGAGAATAAAGCCAAGTTTGAAAGCAATGAAAAATAAAATAGGTCAATGGTTCCCTAACTTTTTTAGCTTATTACTATCACTGGGAAACTTGCAAAAGTACTGGTACCTGTATCTCACTACCCATCCATCTGTTAGATTATCATTCAGTTGCCTGGGGTGTGGCCTTGGCTTTGAAGTTTTTTGAAGACCACCTGGTGATTCTAGTGGGCAGCAAGTTTAGGCACCTCTGCGCTAGTCTTATCGTGCTTCTAATCACTGCTAAAGCAATTTCTAGCTGTTTCATTTATTTTTTTCTAAGTCCAAAGCATCTAGCAGAGAAAATTTTATTTTGTAAAACAAACAAAAAAGCATTTTTTCAATCATTTAATCAAATTAATGTGTCTCATTATTCACCACACTCTGGTAGGGTTGAAAGAAGAAGAACAAGTACGGAACATAGCTTAGCTCTTCAAATTTTTTAAATATAGTTCACCTGATAGAACAAATCCACATAAAGATTTTGTAATTCTGAATGACTTGTCAGGAATAATAGTCCTGAAAGGACTTCATCATTTGAAGACAGTGCAAATATTTTTAAAATCCAACGGAACCATAAAACTCTAATCTTCCTAAAAGAATTCCCAGGTGACTTTTTAAATATGCACCAAATTTTCCTTTGGCAAACGTTACTGAAGTTTTGTTAACATGGAGGCTGATAGCTAGAATATATGCAACTGATTTTCATTCACATGGGAGCTACGTATATACAGCTTTTTTCTGATTCATAACAATAGTCTGTCTCTTCCATGAATCCACCACCTAGTCCCATCAGTGTGGGCATGCCAGATGCTGATGCTGAGACTTTGGTGGCTGGGAGCCATAAACATGTCCCCAGTACCCATATTCTTCATCAACATACAAAGAATGGAGGGAAGGCCCTTATGAGTGCAGAGTTCTTTGCTGTTTTTGAAAAATCTCAACCAACACCTCAGCTTGGGCATTACCAGATTTTCAAGGATTACATGCCAAGATTGCAATCTCTACCTCAGGCTTGGGATGAGGGCTAAAGGTGATAATGCACAAAGAAAGCACTTTAATGCTGTGCCTGGAAACTAGCAGCCACTCAGTAAATGCGTTTTCAAAACCAAGATTATACCCAATTTCATTGTCTTGAAATCTTAGTGTTTATTCTAAGTGTTCATAAAAAAATTCCTTGAGGTCCATTGTAAGCAAAGCACTATTTCACGTTATTTAAATTACTGTCAACAATTCCCAAGCTTACTGATTTTGTTTTTTAATTTGAGATATGTTGTCCTTAAAGTTCAGTCTTTCAAAAATGAGTAGTTGTAAAAAAAAAAAAAAAAAAAAAAAAAAATGAGTAGTTGTAGATTCCTAAGTGGCAGCCTGCAGATAGTCAAAGCTATTCTTACCTGAAGCAGGTTGTGACAGATGCATAAATAATTGGAAGCAGAGTAAGAGTGTATTTCTCTGCTTTTAAGTCTTCCCTCTTTTCCTAGGAAAGACAGAAGAAACCAAAGTCATAGAACATCTGAACTCTGTCCAAACTTCAGTTGTATTTTAAAATTTCAGGTTAGCATGCATAATATATTAATGCTATACAACTTTTATTGTGTTCACTTTAAAATTTATATTAAGTAGATTGCTACATTATGGTAATGTACTAAATTACCTAAAGCAAAGTAATACAATGATTAACTGACTATAAACATTGGTTTATGGTCAGATTATGAAGTATTACAATGATTAACATTATGCATTTTCATAACAGCAGAAAATTGCAGGATGAAATATCTGTGGATTGACTCGGTGCCATTAGGAATAATAAAACAGTGGTATAACTCAGTCTCAAGTTACATCTTGAAAGTAAACTTTGTTTTAAATCTCCTCCCTAAGTGGTTGAGAAATTCATTAATTTAAAATGCCCAACGCTTGCCAGACACAAGGTAGAGAATGCAAGTATTCATGCTAATTTATGATAGTAAGCAAAATAGGGCTTAACTAACAGTTTTTAGGTCTTTTTCTTTAATACTTTGCTGTAGAACCAGATCCATTTTATTTATGATGCTCTTTCAACGATTAAATAAAACTGATACACTCAAGATTTAGATGTTAACTTCTTTCAAAAATAGATTTGAGATGGGTTACAATCTTAAAAAAAAAAAAAATACTTTCAGACCAAGAAGTTTAGCTCATCTGCTCTACAACCGAAGTGAATAGACCAATTCTTTTTTTTTCTTTCTTTTTTTTTTTTTAAAGATTTTATTTATATATTTGACAGAGATCACAAGTAGGCAGAGAAAGAGGCGGAAGCCGGCTCCCTGCTGAGCAGAGAGCCAGATGCGGGGCTCAATCCCAGGACCCTGGGATCATGACCTGAGCCGAAGGCAGAGGCTTTAACACACTGAGCCACCCAGGCGCCCCTAGACCAATTCTTTAAGAGAAGCAGACAACCCAGAGAAATAAAGATCTGAAGAAGTCATGGACTTAGATTTTTCTTCAGAGGCATAGGGTTGGAATGCAGAAAGGCACTGATACAAAGGATCTGGGCATCAGGGAGAAAGTCTGGAAAAATCATAATAATGGCTAATGCTAGAAAACACTATAGCAGTATTGTCTGGGCTTGAATTCTCATGTAGCTACATAATTGCTGTATCATCTTGAGCAAATTACCTTAATTTCCTCATTCATAAAATGGGCATCTCTCTCAGCTATTGATAGGATTAAATAAAAATCATAAAGTGACTGGCTTGTAAGAGCTAATAAATGAGTTACTTTCTACTTATTAATTTCATTGTGATTATTACTAGTTGATTGTAACTAGTTGATTATTACTATATTCTAATGATAGGATATAGTCCCCATAGGAAAAAAAAGTGAGTAAGTCAAAATTGAGAGGGGCCATTTAAGAACACTGGCCAGAAACAAAAAATATATGAACACTGGCCAGGGAAAATGATATGAGCTGCATTATATCCTAAAGTACATGTGTTGATCATTTTGTATTACAGAGCTTCAGACTTATCACATTGATATCTCTCCACTCCTGGGAGATGTGGAAGGCTTTAAGTCTTTCCCAAAACTAAACTTCTGTTATGGATACTACTTTAATGGCTAAACCATCAAATTGTTCCTTATATTTCTGTCCACCTTTTCCTAGATGAGCAATTTTTACACGTATAATCATATTTTCCACAATTCTAGCTCCCAACACAGTTATAGGCTTATAATCAATGCTCCATGAGGATAGGTTAAATTAACAAGTGAATTAATAAATGCCTAAGGAAAAACAAATTTTTCAAATTAATGAAATTTGTCGACACTAATGTTTTAAATAGACATATGAATGCAAAGTTAATTTTCTCAATTTCCATCAGCACCCATATATCCATGTAGCTGCTCCTTGGTAGACTTCACTTCTGCTTTCTAGTATCTAACATATGAAAATCAAGTATTACCTCAACAGTTCAATCCCACTTTTTCCATACCATGTTTCTTAGAAAATAGCTGTCAGCAGAGAGATCTTAGACTTTCAACACAACCATTGTAACAATGTTCTAGATTAAAGTCAAACTCATTGGTTCTCACTGCCTGCAAGGTCAATGTAATGCTTTTCAGGCTGGATGGGTAGTACGACAGGCACACCCAAAGCCATTTTTTTTTTTAATCCAGAGAAAGAAGATTGTAATATTCCTTGATTATTCTGAAGCTATATAGAAAGACTTCACAATCTTTAAGTTTCATGTCTCTCTACACGGTATCCAACTGCCTCTTGTTGCTGAACTTAATTTTGTTTCATTTTTCTCACCCTTAAAAAACTCCAAAGTACAAAAAACAAAAACAAAAACAAAACAAAACAAAACAAAACAACTCCAGAGTACAATTTTTTTATATCATCAGTATATAGACTAATTGCTAATGTAGAACTCTCTCAGAATGTGGTTTGTGGCCTATATTTTTAATGGTCTGCGATGAGATAAGGACAGAAATGTCAATCACCCACACACTTGCAATGAGCAAGGTGGATAGTCTCAGAGATTCCTTCTTCTTTCCCTATGTTTGTTCTCATTATATTCATGGAAATGCAATATTATGCCTACTGAATCTAATAATAAAAAATAATAATAAATGGAAGCTTACATTCTATATGTATGTCTTTCCAAATAATTCATCCTTATTGCATTTAATAAAGCTATCAGTCTGTGACAGGTAACGAAAAGAAAACTAGTATTCCACCGCAGATAGTTTGAGAAGCACTGTCCCCTATTACACGTTTTCTTGGAGAAGAAGGAGGAGGAGGAGGAGGAAGAAAGAGAAGAAGAAAACGGGGAAGAAGAAGGAGGAGGAGGACGAGGGGAAGGACAAGGACAAGAAGGACTAGGAGGGGGAAGGGGAGAGGGAGGCGGAGGAAAAGGAGAAGGAGAAAGCGAAGAACCTTTTTTAACTTGTTAAATAGTTAGCAATACTCTGTATCTTCTCTTGATGCCTCATTCCATTTGTTATTTGTGTGGTCACAAATTAAGTATTACTTCAATAAACCGAAAAGTTATCAAAACTGAGTTTACCAACAACAACAACAACAGAATCTGACCACATCATTTCCTGCTTAAAATGCTTTAGTGGCTTCTCCTTAATGAAATCTTTAATGCTTTTGAAGGCTTAAAAGAGACTCTAAGATCTGCCTCCAGCCCACTCTTTCAGCTTGATCTCCTCTCCAGCCCTCATTGTTTTCCTCTTCACTACAGACCACATGCATCTGCTCTCATTTCCAGGCCTCAGAGTGTAAGTTTCCTCTCTGAATGCAACCTTCTCTTCCTCCCTCCGTCCTCATACACATACACAAATACACATGCACATCCACTAATATCGCAACTCCTACTCTTTCATTAGGGGTCAAACTACAAGGAAACTTCTCAGGAGCCCTTGACCCCATGCTGTTCATTCTTTCTATCTGCTTTTCACACAATTTTCTCCATATATAAAATGTTTTTAATAGCCTTATCTTTCAGTGGATCATAGCCCTGTAAGGGCAAGAACTGCTTTCTAGGTTTTTGTTTTCATAGAACCTAGCTTAGTGTCTGCCACACTGTGAGTTCTCAGTGTTTTTGAAATGAATTAATGCATAAACATGATGCATTAACTGGTGATTTATAATATAAGTCCTCATAAATTCATCTTTTACTTCATATCTTTATAGCTTTATATTTTCTATTTTCTGCAATACCCCCATAGCATTTTGAAGCCATTATAATTACACTGCTAATTTACAGAAAGAATACTATAATCTCCAGCCTTTTTTGTATTATTATTACTTAGATCTCTCTATGGCAAATGTGATTTACAAAAAAGTTAGCTGTTGAAAATTCAGCTTAAAATTTCTCGCAGTTTATATGTCCAACTTCTCAAGAGGATTTAAAAGTCTGATCGTTTCCTTGATGTGATTCAAAAACTTATGCAGGCAAAGATTAACCTAGGAGAAGGAGGAGGATAAAAACTTTTGAATTCAGTCTAATTTGTACTTATTTTGAAACTAGACTCTCTATAACTTCACTATTTCAGATTAATTTACAAAAACTTCAACTGTAGTTCAATCCTGAATACATGTTTTATTTGGTCTGTTAACACCTAAATTAGGTATTATTAATTTAAAACCATTGATTTCTGGGGGACCTGGGTGGCTCAGTCAGGTGTCTGACTTGGTGGGAAACCAAGTGTCCAAATCTTGGTTTCAGCTCAAGTCATGATCTCATGGGTTGTGGGATGGAGTTCTCTGTCCAGCTCTGGCTCAGAGAGGAATCTGCTTGACTCTCTCCTTCTCCCCCTCCCCCTATTCACATGCTTCTGCTCTCTTTCTAAAATAAACAAATAAATCTTTAAAAAAACAAAACAAAACAAAACAAAACACCATTGATTTCTTGCCTACCCACCAAGAGCCAGAAAGAAGGATAAGGACGTTAGCATAGACTTAATACTTACTGTAGACTTCTGAGGTTATGCCTATCATTTCTGAGAACCTGAGTCTTCAAATAATTAAGTGATCTGTATTAAATTAAGTACCTCAACTCAGGGAAAACCAAAATTAAAACCCAACTTGACAGACTCCACACCTAGTACCATTTTAAGTGCTCGTATCATCATCACAAACATTTTATAAAAATGTGTATCATTTCTCCAAGCAACTCTTTCAAAATTATAAAAATCTAAAACAATTGCCTTCAAAGGCTGCAATCTTCGACATTTTGTACATTCATGAAACCAATCAGAAACCACATTAAAGCAAAACAAGGAAAAACATTAGAGCATAGGGTGATTTTTAGTGCAAAATAAGAACAAATGAGTGACTGAGTCATGAATCATAGCTGGCTTAATAGGAAGGGAGCAATAGTTCATCTTGCTCCTAAGGCAGGGGAATTGTCTTAATGGCCATGGAAATGGGCAAAAGTATTTCTGTACAACTTGAATTTAGATGTATTTTAAATAATTTTCAAAGCAGAAAAAAAAACTCACAATCTGTTTATTGTTCCCAAGTACAATAACTTATCAACCATGAAACAGAAACGGACTAACTCCAGTTACCTTGCTTTCCTAAGTGACCATATTTGTCTTTGTACCAGATTCATCAACTCCATTCACTCTTCTACTCAAGTATGAAGGAAGAAAAAGGAACCTGTAGGAAATGTGCTTCCCTGTTAAATGGAGGCCAATTCCAAAGAAAGACTAGGTCTTGTCCACAAATCATCATCATAGTTATATAACATGACTCAAGTTATATAATCTAAGAATGCTTGTTTAGTTGCTCAGAGCTTACTGCATATGTGACTAATTATACAATCATTCAGCCAGGGACTGTTTTGTCTTGCACAGCATAAAACACGGCCAGCAAGAGCACCAGTGTTTGCTACTGACCACAAGTGAGATCAGATATGAGAGTCCAATTGGCCACAAACATAAGTTAAAATATTACAGCCTCCAGTTTTGTGCCATTACACAGAAGAAAACCTAGTAATACATCTATAAAAACCTTTATTGATTACAGGACAGTCTCTTAAACATCTATCAATTTCATTATATATGATCATAGAAATAAATTACCTTTAGCTTTCATAACAAATAAAAACAAGTTTTAAAGCACACATACATACCCTTCAAACAAGTAGATAGACGCTTAGTTTTAAATCAGTTTTTTTTTTCCTCTCTCACTATATAGCTTTACCTCCATAAGAAAAAAGAATCCTCTTTTAAGAAAACCTTATGATATATAAGAGGAAAGCAGAAGTATCAACTGAGTTATGCTGTAATAAGGCAGATTGGCTGTTGGAAAATGTACAAATGTTCTTCAGAATAGTATTCACATGAAATGGATTTTGATTGTTGCTTTGATCATTGGGTTAGAAGTGATGGAGGAAATCTTATCCACTATATAAGCTGAGTGTGGAAAACTGTATTAAGCAATCTGAGAAGCCTAAGTACAGAACATTAAGTCTCTAGAAATGCCTTGTACATACAACTGAAATGGGAGAAAACAGAAATGTTCAGGCTTGCATAAATATATTTCTACTTTTCAATTTATAAGAGCAATTACTGCTGAGGGGGGAAGGATATTTCTTGGGGATTAATGACCAGCTGAAGGTAATGATTCCTACCCTCATGTTAGGCTATCAACTCTCTTCAGAGATGAAACCTAATCAATCTGTCATTATTGAGATGTGTTATATAGGTACTTCAAGAAAAAAAAAAAAAAAAAGAGCTATCTCATTTGATGCCAATAAACTCCTGAAGATAAAGGAACATGATCCTCTTCAGCAAGACCACTCTGATTGACTTTGCCCCAAAAACCTGCAGAGAAATTTAACAATGTGACTGTAAAGCTAAAATACTTGCCCGCAGCCACATTCACATTAAGTCAGTCATTGTATAACCTTAAGAAGCCACAACAATGGGAGACTATGGACTCTGAAAAACAATCTGAAGGGTTTGAAGAGGTGGGGGGGTGGGAGGTTGGGGGAACCAGGTGGTGGGTATTAGAGAGGACACGGACTGCATGGAGCACTGGGTGTGGTACAAAAACAATGAATACTGTTATGCTGAAAATAAATTTTAAAAAATGATTAAAAAAAAAAAAAGCCACAACTTCTTTATGGCTGTGAGGTTTCTTTGTAACGTGAGGTAACAATTGCTTTCACACACTCAGTAAACATTATTTTGGGAGACAATTAAGCATACAGCACTGTCTTAGAGGCTAGAAATAAACTGTGATTAAGACAAAGTCCTTGTCTTCAAGGGTTATTCAGTCCACTGGGCAAGAAAGTCAAGGAAGAAAGGAACTTTAAACCAGAGTTTAAAACTCTATAATGGGTAGGAGAGGCATATATCTCAGTTTAGAATAGGCATAAAAGGTGACTGGTCCATTGCAAAGGACCATGACACTGAAAATAATTAGCTAAAATGTTGATCTCTCAAATACCTCCACATGCCTGGAGATAATTTGACATGATTCAAGAGGATTCAAGCCAGTACAAGCTGTCCTGTGTGACCCACTAATTCAGGGCCTGGGTGATGAGAGATGAGGCTAGACAACTAAGGGGAGACTAGAACATAAAGGTCCCTCATAAACAACATTAAGATCTTACCCCAAATGCAATGGAAAATTCATGTGTGGGTTTTGAGTGAAGAAGTGGCGTGGTCCTATTTCAGAAAGTAACTTTAGCAGGTGGAAATGGAGGATCAGGGGTGAGCTCAGCGTCAGCAGCGTTGATTGGAAAACCACTCCTGCAACGCAGGCAAGGAGTGACAGCGTTAAGAAAAATAGAGGCACAGTGATATTTTCAAAGAATAAGGACAAAGTAGGACTGAAAACTGGCTTAATATTTAATAGGAGAGCAGGCGGCATTCTCTAAGGTGAAAAGGAAAACCAGATTCACAAGGGTATGTGAGATTTTCACTATGAGATTAGTGAAGGTTGAGGGTAGGACATCCATGGAGAGAGGTCTCTTAGATAGGCAGACAGGAAGACTTTGTCCAGAGGAGAGAAAGCTGGGACAGAAATAAAGACTTAGTAAGTACCAGCATATGGTTATGCTGACGAAAACATTAAAAGTGGATCAAATTGCCTAAGGGGTATAGTGAGAATAGACAAGAGAGATGACCTGAGGAGCCAAAGTATTTGAAATCACTTGGGTGGTGGCAAGTGATAGAAAATACATGAAGAAACAGGCAAAGAAGTAAATCCATGAGGCACGAAAACATTAAGGAGTATGTGTTGTCAAAAAAGCTCCAGTGAAATTTTTTTATTTTATTCCCAACATCTATACTATCCTCTTACTGTAAAGCTACCTTAGTTCTGATTTGGGTAAACTCTTCATTCCATTCTCAGCCATGTTCTTCATATTTCATTCCTAGGATCCAGAGGGTGAATGAATGAAAAAAGCAGAACTTATCAGACTATCCTCTCTCTGCCAAAAATGATCCAAGGATGGCCACACACCACAAATCAAGTCAATATCAATATAACTGAACCATAAGATACAGAGAAATAGATTCTTCTGTTGAATGGGTCTAGTGATTGTGTGAGGCTTAAACCATGTAACCTTAATCCACAGAGTCTGAGAAGTGAACCAATCCAAAGGCAGTCAAGGTATGGGGGTCCAACTGACATCCACTGAACTCAGAAGCCAGTTACACTTTGAAGTTTAGTCTCCCCATCTTCCTACCAAAAGTCTCTGTCTGAAATAGTCCCGTTTCCCCAACTTCTGACTCATAAATCTACCAGGACAAATGCTGCAGACTAACTTATTTTCATTATTTTAAATATATTCTTTTGACTGTAAAAGAAATATAAAATCATGGGGAAATTGAATATTGGAGAAATTACAACAAAGAGCATTGAATTAAGCACTAATCCTACTATTCATCGGTATTAACTGTTAAAATTCTGATATGAAATAGGATTTTAAAAATGTATTTAACTAAAGTTCAGCCCAAAACAGAAATAGACCATAAGGAAAGGTGTTAAAATGTCAATTTAGGCTATTTTGAATGGCAAGACTGTGAATGAATTTTCTTTATTTCCCTATGAGAGAGAACACTTCATCTCTGTGTATTACCTCAATATAAAGGAATTTCAGATTTTCTTCCTTCCCAATTTATCATGGCTAAGCTTTCCCTATCAGAGATTAAAAGGATCCAGAAATGAGACAATCAGCATCTGTCATTCTCCTTTCTCCCCAAAGAGGCACAAATTCTATGAGTGAAATCATAAGGCCTTTAAGAAGAGGTTTGTGTCATAAAAATAAAACAAATATACTTTATATGTATAAGGTATAAAACTGATCAGTTTTATGCCATTAGCAGTTAGGCATGTGGGATTTGGAAATATCCAACAACAGTTAAGGATAATTCTAGATTGTGTGTTTTAAAAAGTTGATTTAAACCAGTTACTATGTCTAAATTAATCAAAGTTTGCATGGTAGTATACAGAGATAGCCCTATCATCTTAAAATTATACTCGATCATAAGTTTATAGCTCTGGGTTTAACTGGTCAATCTAACACCAATCAACTTGGGCAAAAAAATTTTGTCCACTAATTATAAAGTAAGGAGGTTTTGGGTTTTTCTTGTTGTCAACATCAGAGGGAAAAGAACCTGATTTTTGCAGAATGAGTTCACTCTGTTTCAAGCATTTAGTATTTCTAATGATGGGGCACCTGGGTGGCTCAGTGGGTTAAAGCCTCTGCCTTCAGCTCAGGTCATGATCCCAGGGTCCTGGAATCAAGCCCTGCATTGGGCTCTCTGCTCAGCAGAGACTCTGTGTATCTCTACCCTACCCCTGGCTCTTGCTTGTGTGCTTTCTCTCTTACTTGCTCTCTCTGAAGTAAGTAAAAATCTTTAAAAATACTTATATTTCTAATGAGAGGTGTTTTTTCTTTCTTTCTTTTTTTTTTTTTTTTACAAATTATATTCTATTAAAAAAGTTCATAGGAAATTACATTGAAACAAAGCCTCATCTTCTTTTCCAAATAAGAAGTTAAATTGCCAAGTTGTGGCATCGTATTTTACATATAACTCTCCATGTAGTTGTGTGGAACTTAATGAAATGACATTTGAGCAATAAATATCAAATGCTTTCTCCTCTGATAACCCACATCTTAATATAGATTCAGTGTGTACCATTCCTTTGAAAGTCCAAGTGAGATTTAAGATGACACCCACGTATTTTAATTCCATGATATAAATTAAGGGCTTCGGCAAATATTCTAATGTTACCTTTCTCCTTACAACAATTCTTTCAACAGCTGATGAGTCCTAACCAGTGCTGATATTAAAATCATGCTCTAGAGAAACATAATTTTAACCTGTCAAGTGGTTCAGATCCTTTCCATGATAGAATAAGAATTAATTTTATTTAAGGCAATAAAATTTACTGCATAAACCAAAATTTTGTAGAAATTATGAGATTCACTCTTTAACTCTTGAGTCAGTCCTTAGCATAAACCCTTAGCATAAAAAATCTGCATTACCTTCCTTTCTGTCTATTCCAGTCTCTACCAACAATTCACAGTTGTGCTTTCCACCAGGTAGGTATCTCAGTATTTTCTCTTGCTGTTGGCTGTGCTTGTCTTAACAAACAAAATAAAACATGTGAGAGCTTTGCTTGGCTTTTGAGTGAACAGGTGACTAACAAAAATTGACTATTTTCAACATGTATATTATGAGTTCAAAAGTCCCCAATGGAGAGTAAAGAATTCACAGTAGGTCTCATTCGACTGTGGATTAGTTCATTTCCAAAAGAGGTCCCTCTACTGCTTTAGATATTGTTTTGTTGTCTCACAGCTTTTTTGATTTTTTTGTTTTTGGTTTTGTTTTGGGCAGGGGAGGGGAAGTAAAAAGAAGGATCCTGGGAAGTTAGCTGAAATATCTTATTTTCAGGATCTCCTACGTTTTTAAAGCCTCTGTTTATTTTGGCCACATCAAGCCTCAAATCATGGTAATGAGGGTCGGCACAGGGAGGGAAGTGGAGAGGGAGTGGGCCCTTCTACCTTACCATAGTTATTCCCTACCTTTCTCTGGAATCAGACTCCTGTTTGAATTTAGGGAACAATGAAAAAGCAATCGTGCCCAACTCTCAGCTCTGGCTAAATGCCTTACACTTTTCCATTAAAGAAATGTTTATTTCTTAAGCCAAAATTCCAGCCTCTGTTTGTCTCTAGGCTGGAAAGGCTCTTCATTTACCCCACTGTTTAGATAAAGTGGAGAGAGCAGACCAGAGTCCTGACCTCTCACTTACCTTGCACTCTAGCCCCTAAAGAACTCTTGAAATATCTGGGCTGTATAAAGCACAGTGTGAAAACCCCCGATCTTCAGTGGTCTATCAGGGACGTTCTGCATCCCAAATCCTTGGATTCTGTATAACCTAAGACTATCAAATTCTTTAGGTAATGTTATATTCCTTCTTAGTCATTTAGGATTTAGTCATTTAGTCATTTATTACCATCCATGATATTCAAATATGTGAGGGGTCACATTAGGAACCATATTTCCAAAACATTCACCATGATTTGGGGACAACTGTAAAGTAGATTGTGGCACTGGATCTCTAATCCATCCAAAATGCCAGAACTTTCATCACCTTTCAAGGGATGGCGTAAAAGATCATGATAGATTAAGATACTTGATGGATATAAGTAAAGAGCAGAACAAAGAAGTATTTTTTTTTTCTGTTCAATATACCAGCAAATTTATATTTTCTGTTTTATAAGGATTAAGAAGACCTCCACCAATATATGATGGCACACATGAAACCTAGGTCAAGGACACGATGAAAACTTTAATCCTGTAACTGGACCCCACGTATCTGTTTGGAACTCACACTGCCCTCTGGCTGCCAGTTTGAGTTAAATCCCTTCAGGACCTACATAAACCTACAGTTCTTCACAAAGAACCACCTTCAGCTTAGGAACTGAAATTTTTGGTGATATTCTCAGAGAGTTGTTCATCTGGGTCTGGAAGACAATACTGTCTTCCTAATCTCCTAACTGTACAGCACTGCTGAAGGGCCTCATCTCACTTGTAAGCATTCGATACTTCCAATGAGAAGAAAGGTTTTTTAGAAACCACATTCAGTACGAATAAGAATAAACAAACTTCATAGAAAATCACAATGAGACAAATTCTTTCACCAGCATCTCTGGCTTTCACATGTTTTTGCATAATGAAAGGGCTAATATAACATAACAAATCCTAAACTGTTTTCACAAGGAGTGGAAAAAAGATGTGTAAAAGTATGCTCTGTCTTGCTTCCTTCTGTTCACAATGTATCTAAATAAAACAAATGGTGTTCTTGCTCTTTCTGTCTGTTTCCCAATCTGTTTGGATAGTAACCACCATTCCGCGGCCAACCATAATATCTGACACTTCCTGACATCATGAAAGCCACCATCTGTCTATCACCAAAACCCTGTACTTTTTAAAGACTACTTGGCTTGATCCTTAATGAAGCTTCATGTTGAATGCACAGATCAGTTTAGAAGGGATACAGGGAATAATTGACACAAGGAATCTGTATAAAATCACGTTTTCATTAGATTCCGTCTGAAAACACAAAGTGAAATATTAAGGCCCCTTTGCAGGCAGAAAAAGCTCGGTTTAGTTTCAATTGTGTTTCATTTCCGATTTGCCTGTGAAAGTTTAGACAGGGTTGGACACCAAGAATAAACCTAAACTAAAACCTAAGCCTTAAATCCAATATTTTCAGTCTTGTAAAATTAAACAGTTAGACATGACTTTGCAGTGTGTATATTTGAACTATGGAAAAAGAAAAAGAAAGCCATCAGTTATTTTCCCGAGGCTTGGGAAAACCATGCCATTTAAAACTGAATCAACTTCTTTAACACCTGAATGATTATCCAGGAAACAAAAGAAGGCTCTGTATGTCTTCACTTGTAAATGTCACAGGTGAACACAAACAACAGAGTGCTGGACAGGAAGTCACTCTTTGTTTTATTCAACTATTGTACCTCTATGTGTGCAACGAGGGAGTATTTAACAAGGGAGACTGAGGAAGAATATTTTCCTAGGTGATATTTAAGTTTGTACAGGAAAAGTACCATTTTCCAGGAAGACAGAACAAGTTGCATAAACGTATTTCATCGCTGCCTTGCCACTGTTGTGATTATATGGCATGTCGACTTTCCCCCAGTCTCCTTCTCCCTCCCAGCTCAATATTATTCCTGTGGTTCCTTTAACAGTCTCATAAATCCAAGTTTGGTGAAGTCACACGATTTCCTTTAGCAGTCAAAAACTACTAATGGACATGCAAACTCTCATAGACTACACTTACTTATGTGTATGTATGCAAATACATAGCAAGAGACAGAAAGAAACTGTGTGTGTATCTGTATAATTATGATTTGCATATATATACACGTAAGTATATTAGTCTAGAACAGGCTAAATTTGAATCTTAAACCGGGGAAAAACTACTCATGGCATTTTACAGGAGAGTCCTTGTAGGTTCTGAAGTTGATTCGTCAAAAAAATATCTTGGTAAAATAAAATTAAGTGCTTATTCTGCAGCAGGTACAAGATCAAGCAATACGTACTTATTTCATTTAACTCTGTTCTGGGCACTGTTACTAAACTATTTTGTTAAAGAGGAGATTGGGGCTTAGGGAAAGTAACTAACTTGCCCAAGATCCCACAGCTAAGAGGTTCTGGATCTCAGATTCAAACCAAAATGGCCTGATTCAAACTCTGTGCTCTTCTCCATGACCATCTTACCTTACCTCTTAGTTAGGCTGCATAGCATGATACATTCGATTATGACATTATAAACTTGGAGAGGGGTAGAGGGAGAGTAGGAAAAAGTAGATACCAGAATATCTTCATCCAACTAATGACAGCCTACAAAATCGTCATCATGGCAGTCTCAATACTTATTTCTGCAAAGATAATTGTGTTTGGAAAGGCAAGTGACCCCATGCCAGTTTATCAGTCTTAAAAGAAGAAATCTCATTGCATTTTGCCCCACATTGTCCTTATTGGAAGAGCCCTGAATTCATTAAAAAGCAGCCTTGTTGCTATTCTCTGCCTGTCCAACACTTAATCAATATTTTCAGATGGGAAGTGACAAATGAATTACCCACTTGAAATAATAGTGCGGGAGGCAGAACGATTCACTTGAGTAGATAGTCTGTCATAACACTAGACTGTTACTCCATTCTAACAGGTACTTAAAAATCAACAGATGTATGAGGGAGCTGTATTCAACATGGTGTCTGTGCTCCTTCCCAACCTGTCATGGAAATAGCTGTAGAATTTTTTTTTTTCCTGGGCAAACTCAGAGTAAAGCATTGATCTTCATGTCACTGGGTCTTTCTCTTTTTGTTCTTCACCTTACCTACCAAAATACCTCACCTCATCTTGATACATGAACAAAACAAGCTCTTAGTCCTTTTACTGTGTGTGTGTGATCTGAATAGTACAGTATTGCTGAGATTCTCAGTGGACATTAAATTTTAACCTTAAAGTTTAATTCCCTCTTATTTGTTACATAAATGCATATTCATCTCATGTCACACTTGGATCTACTAGGGAGTTAAGGTTCTTGTTTCCCAACCTGGAGTTAGTGCATTGTACTTTCTAGAATAGAAACAATACATGAGGGAAAAAAATGAAAGCAGATTGTTTAAATAAAGAGTGAATAAATTATTCAG
Organism: Lontra canadensis; assembly: GCF_010015895.1. Classification (NCBI taxonomy): domain Eukaryota; kingdom Metazoa; phylum Chordata; class Mammalia; order Carnivora; family Mustelidae; genus Lontra; species Lontra canadensis. Next base: position 52,992,250 of record NW_022630996.1, on the reverse strand, counting down.
ACCAGCTGTTTGGATTTGGGGTTGGGGGGGGACCTTCTCCATGTTGATTAAAACCTCTTAATTTGTATTGTGCTCCAGTCAAAGAGCGGGGCTAAACTGAGTCACCACCAAAGTGCTCTTGTCTGCTCCATCTGGCTGGTCCAGCCTGAAAAGCTATACCCTCTTCACTGGGTCTTCATCTTTAGGATAAAGTTTTTTTTAGAAAAAAGCTTTTTTACAATGAACATTTTTACTTTTAAAAGATGCAACATGTTAGTGAAAATATATATTTGTTATTTTTAAAGAATGGAAAAGTTCCAGGGACTACAAGATGTATACCTTCCAACAACAACAACAAAAATGAAATAAAAAGAGAGTGTTTATTCGTTATCCCTCCATCTGCTAAAGGTTCTTTATGTCAGGAATCAGGAAATATAAAAAGCCTTTTCCTCTCAATACAAAGGCTACTTTGCCCTTACTGTTTAAATCTTATTGCTTTTTTTAAAAATATAGATTCACTGTGTTTTGGTTCATATTAATTATAGCCTATATATAGAAGAATTAGTTTAAGAGATTCTCATTTTTATGTGTAATGCCATAAACTTGATTTTTTAAATGTTACAGTAATGAATGATTCCTAAATAAAATCTTCTGTGATTATAAAATGAAAGCAATTACCACCCAACATTAAACTTTTCTAGATTTTTCATCATACATGCAATTTTCAAACACTTTATAAATTTCAAAACTTATAAAGTAGAATTATTTTTTAGCTTATTGATGAAAAAGATACCCAATTTATAATGTAGAAATTGTTTCTGTTTCTGCAGAATCTTTTTGGTAGTATCAAAGTAACTCATAAGTTAACATAAAAAGCTTGACTCCACAGAGACACCCTGGAAGGAACCTTGTACCTACTATTCCTGTTTGGAGGAAGCAACTGGAATAAAACATCTGTCCTCTCCCCACCAGGCTTGGTTCTTTTCTACTAAGTTGTTGCACAATGCCATTTATTGGGTATGCAGACTGTTTGAACAGTGCCTGCAGTGTAAGTGATGGGTAGAGAGAGGAAGAAAGGGAGGGAAAAAGCATTCATAATTCATAAATAATATTCAACATAAATAGCCCCAAAGATATTTGTAGAAATATCTAGAGTATAGGGAGTTGTGTTGCAAGCAGTAGGTCTCTCATTAGTTATGCAAATTTAACAAATTAAATGAATAAGAAAAAGCTTTCGTTAAATATGTTTTTAATATGACCCATAGCTTTAAGAAAATTTTTAGACCTCTATATTACTTAATCACAAGGAAATTGAAAGGCAGCTATTTTCTAACAAAATACAGATCCTGCTGACACTGCCTTCATGAGCCTAAACAAATATAATGACATTAAAGGCGAAAAGTAAAAAAAGTACAAGACACTGAGGATATTTAGATTACTACTGCCACTGGACTCAGGTAGAAATAATTGGCCTTAAGAAGATTTGGACCATTACTAGAGTATTAACTGACAAGGGAAATACATAAAGTATATTAAGTGAAAACACGGTGATTTTTACTTATTTTTAAAAGAATGCACACTAAAAAAGCAAAGACTAGAAGAATCTAAACTAAAATCTTAATAGCAGTTATATATGGATGGAGAATCAATGGAAAATTTTTGTGTGTTTTTATTATTCTTTCCAAATCCCTAGTCCACCTGCATCCATATTTATATATACACACACATATATATAAATATAGAAACATATACATAAATATGTAACTTATGTAATCAAAATATTTTCACTTAAAAAGAGGGCCTTTGTCATACTATACATACTGCTAAAGCCAAGCAATGTCAAATTATTTTCTCCAAATTATTGTCCTTTTCCTTCACAGTTAATTTCAGGGGAAATTACTTCCTTGGCAAATTAGTTTCTTACTTTCTATCAGCTTCTGTAACACTGACTCTTCAGTTTCTACCAAGATAAGCATGACATACAGATACAAGTCCCCCATTAGTGAGCTCAGTTTATAAGTCTTACTATAAATTTCACTGTGATAAAAATGACTTTTTTTTAAAATTTCCCTTTCTCTAAGTGATTTACTTCTTTTACTTCAAAGGCAATAATATAAGAATATTGCACTATTGGGAAAAACCCCAAACGTGTTATGATAAATACTCTCACCTTTTAAATTTGAAAAGTAGTTTTTCCTTATATAAAAGTAGTATTTGCATATTTGGGGGCACTTAGAAAATATAGTTAACCACAAGAATGTAAGTATGTCCCATAGAGAAAAAGAATGTTCCATAGACTCTCCATCCATAAATAAGTTACTAAGATTTTAGCGTGTATTGTTTTAGTTTTTATTTTTTTTTATTATGTTATGTTAGTAACCATAAGTATATCATTAGTTTTTGGTGTAGTGTTCCATGATTCATTGTTTGTGTATAACACCCAGTGCTCTATGCAATATGTGCCCTCCTTAATACCCATCACCAGGCCAACCCATCCCCTCCCTCTAAAACTCCAGTTTGTTTCTTGGAGTCCATGGTCTCTCATGATTCATCTCCCCCTCCAATTACCCCCTTCATTTTCCCCTCCCTTCTCCTAATGTCCTCCACGTTATTCCTTATGTTCCACAAATAAGTGAAACCATACAATAATTTTCTTTTTCGGCTTGACTTATTTCACTTAGCATTATCTCCTCCAGTTCCATCCATGTTGACACATATGTTGGGTACTCACCTTTTCTGATGGATGTTTAATATTCCATTGTATATATGGACCACATCTTCTTTATCCATTCATCTGTTGAAGAGCATCTCGGCTCCTTTCAAAGTTTGTCTATAGGGGACATTGCTGCTATAAATATTGGGGTGCATGGGCTCTTCTTTTCTCAACTGTATCTTTGGGGTAAATACCTAGTAGTGCAATTGTTGGGTCATATGATAGCTCTATTTTTAACTTTTTGAGGAACCTCACACTGTTTTCCAAAGTGGCTATACCAACCTCCATTCTCACCAAGTAAGAGGGTTACTCTTTCTCTATAACCTCTCCAACATTTGTTGTTCCTTGCCTTGTAAATTTTTGGTATTCTAACTGGTATAAGGTGGTATCTCAATGTGGTTTTGATTTGAATTTCCCTGATTGATAATAATGTTGAACATTTTCTCTTGTGTCTGTTAGCCATTTGTAGGTCTTCTTTGAAGAAGTTCCATTTATAATAGCACAAAAAAAAAAAAAAAAAAAAAAAACAAACACACACACATAAGATATCTTGGAATAAACCTAACCAAAGAGGTAAAGGATCTATGCTCTAGAAACTACAGAACACTTGAAAGAAACTGAAGACACAAAAAGATGGAAAAATATTCCATGCTCATGGATAGGAAGAATATACATTGTTAAAATGTCTAAGTTGCTTAGAGCAATCTATACTTTCAACACCATCCCAATCAAAATTCCAGTGACATGTTTAAAAGTGCTAGAACAAAGAATCCTAAAATTTGTATGGAATCAGAAAAGACCCTGAATTGCCAAGAAAACATTGAAAAAGAAAAACAAAACTGGGGGCATCACTTTGGCTGATTTCAAGCTATATTACAAAGCTATGAACACCAAGATAGCATGGTACTGGCACAAAAACAGACACATAGATCAATGGAACAGAATAGGAAGTCCAGATATGGACCCTCAACTCTATAGTCAACTAATCTTTGACAAAGCGGGAAAGAATATCCAATGGGAAAAAAGGCATTCTCTTCAATAAATGGTATTGGAGAACTTGGAGAGCTATATACAGAAAAAATGAAACTCACCCATTCTCTTACATCATACACAAAGATAAACTCTAAATGGATGAAAGAAGTCAATGTGAGACAAGAATCCATCAAAATCCTAAAGGAAATCATAGGCAGTAACTTCTTGGACATTGGCCACAGCAACTTCTTTCAAGACAAGTCTCCAAAGGCAAGGGAAACAAAAGCAAAAATGAACTTCTGGGACTTCATCAAGATAAAAGGCTTCTGCACAATAAAGGAAACAGTCAAAAAACACAGAGGCACCCCACAGACTGGGAGAAGATATTTGCACATGACGCTACAGATAAAGGGCTGGTATCCAAGATCTATAAAGAACTTTTCAAACTCAACACCCAGGGGGGAGGAGTCAAGATGGCAGAGAAGTAGCAGGCTGACATCAGGTGGCAGGAGATGAGCTAGATAGCTTATCAAGCCATTGTGAACACCTGCAAAACCAACAGGAGATGAAAGAGAAGAAAAGCAACATTCTAGAAACGAGAAATCGACCACTTGCTGAAAGGTAGGACTGGCAGAGAGGTGAATCCAAAGTGATGGGAAAATAGACCGCTGGGGGAGGGGCCAGCTCCTGGCAAGTGGCAGAACAATGGAACACAGAATCAGGACTTTTAAAAGTCTGCTCCACTGAGGGACATCGCTCCAGAGGCTAACCTGGGGTGAAGCCCATGTGGGAGCAGCATGACCCCAGGTCCCATGGGGTCACAGAAGGATTGGGGGTGTCTGAGTGTCACAGAGCTCACAGGTATTAGAGTGGGGAAGCCAGCTACAGAGACAGAGCCGAGGAGTGAGCTCTCAACTCGGGGTTACCTTGAGCCGTAATCCGTGGCACAGGCCACTGCTCTGTGAATGGGGTCCCCACAAGATCTGGGGAGACACCCCCCAGAAGATCTCAGGGGTCTGTGGGGTTCAGAGACTCCAGGTGGAGCTGTGTGCCAGAGAGAGAGATGCTTGGTCACAGGCTGGATGAGCTCGGAGCGAGGCTGGATGCCAGGGAGATGGGAGTGATTGAGTGCTTTTCTCTGAGAGCACACTGAAGAGTAGGGCCCTGAGCTCTCAGCTCCTCTGGGCCGGAGATTGGGAGGCCACCATTTTCTTTACCATCCTCCAGAACTCTATGGAAAGTGTTCAGGGAACAAAAGCTCTGGAAAGCGAACCCCAGCGGATTACTTAGCTTGGCCCCTGGTAAGGGCAGTGCAATTTTGCCTCGGGCAAATACACTTGAGAATCACTACAACAGGCCCCTCCCCCAGAAGATCAACAAGAAATCCAGCCAAGACCAAGTTCACTTACCAAGGAGAACAGCAGAATTCCAGAGGAGGAGAAAGCAAAGCATGGAATTCATGGCTTTCTCCCAATGATTCTTTAGTCTTACAGTTAATTAATTTTTTTTAATTTTACTTTTTTTCTTCTGCTTATTTTTTTTAACTTTTACCCTTTCCTCTTTTAATGTTAACTAGTTTATCTTAATAATTCCTTTCATTAAAAAAAATAATAATAATCTTTTTTGAAACTTCATTATTATAGTCATATTTTATCCTTCATTGTATCTAACTTTATTTTTTGTACACACATAGGGATTTTTCTTCTAAAAAATTTGGGGTACAACTTCTTCTAATAGATCAAAATATACCCTATATCTAGCTCTGGGCTTGTTCTAGTCTCTAGCCCAAGAAAATTCTCTCCACTTTCTTTTTCTTTATTCTCCTAACCAACTTACTTTATCAACTCCTTTTTTAAAAATTAAAAAAACATTTTTTTTCATCTTTATAGGCATATTCCATCCCTTCATTGTGTTTACCCTTATATATGCTTTTCATTCTTTAAAATTTGGGGAGGTAGTTTCTTCTAAGAGACCAAAATACTCCCAAAATTAAGTGGGTGACCCTGTTCTAGTCACCAGTCTAATATATATATATTTCCTTTTTATATTTTTTCTTTGTTTTATTTTTTTATTTTTTTTTCTCTGAACTTCTTTTTCTCCCCCCCACCTCCCCACGATTTGGGGTCTCTTCTTATTTGGTTAAAGCACATTTTCCTGGGGTCTTTGCCACCCTTTTAGTTATTTTATTTGCTCCTTCATATATTCTTATCTGGACAAAAATGACAAGGCGGGGAAAACTCACCACAAAAAAAGAACAAGAGGCAGTACCAAAGGCTAGGGACCTAATCAATACAGACATTGGTAATATGTCAGATCTAGAGTTCAGAATGACGATTCTCAAGGTGCTAGCCGGGCTCGAAAAAGGCATGGAAGATATTAGAGAAACCCTCTCCGGAGAGATAAAAGCCCTTTCTGGAGAAATAAAAGAACTAAAATCTAACCAAGTTGAAATCAAAAAAGCTATTAATGAGGTACAATAAAAAATGGAGGCTCTCACTGCTAGGATAAATGAGGCAGAAGAAAGAATTAGTGATATAGAAGACCAAATGACAGAGAATAAAGAAGCTGAGCAAAAGAGAGACAAACAAATACTGGACCACGAGAGGAGAATTTGAGAGATAAGTGACACCATAAGACAAAACAACATTAGAATAATTGGGATTCCAGAAGAAGAAGAAAGAGAGGGGAGCAGAAGGTATATTGGAGAGAATTATTGTAGAGAATTTCTCTAATATGGCAAGAGGAACAAGCATCAAAATCCAGGAAGTACAGAGAATGCCCCTCAAAATCAATAAGAATAGGTCCACTCCCCATTACCTAATAGTAAAATTTACAAGTCTTAGCAACAGAGAAAATCCTGAAAGCAGCCCGGGAAAAGAAGTCTGTAACATACAATGGTAAAAATATTAGATTGGCAGCAGACTTATCCACAGAGACCTGGCAGGCCAGAAAGAGCTGGCATGATATATTCAGAGTACTAAACGAGAAAAACATGCAGCCAAGAATACTATATCCAGCTAGGCTATCATTGAAAATAGAAGGAGAGATAAAAAACTTCCAGGACAAACAAAAACTGAAAGAATTTGCAAACACCAAACCAGCTCTACAGGAAATATTAAAGGGGTCCTCTAAGCAAAGAGAGACCCTAAAAGTAGTAGATCAGAAAGGAACAGAGACAATATACAATAACAGTCAACTTACAGACAATACAATGGCACTAAATTCATCTCTCTCAATAGTTTCCCTGAATGTTAATGGGCTAAATGTCCCAATCAAAAGACACAGGGTATCAGAATGGATAAAAAAACAAAACCCATCAATATGCTGCCTACAAACTCAACACCCAAAAAAAAAAAAAAAAAAAAAAAGTCAAAAAATTGTCAGAAGACATGTTTTACTCTTTATTTTAAAGAATTTATAGGAAAAAAAATCCTTCATAAGATCATTCTTGATAAAACATAAATCACAATTACACTTATTTTCATACTATCTACTTGACTCCCTGAATCCAAAACAAAGAAAAACAAAACAAAACCTGTTAGTTTCTTAGTGGCTTACATTTACTGTGTTCAATAACTTTATCCCCTAATGAAACTGTTGCATATTTTAATGATTCAAAAGAAAATTTAAATCATAGAGCATTTATTCAGTAATTCTTTTTTTTTAATTCAATTAGGCAACATATGGTACATCATTAGTTTCTGATATAATGTTTAATGATTCATTAGTTGCATATTACACTCAGTGTTTATTCTTGTTATTTCTACTATTTTTCGTACTGAAGAGTCCACCTTCACAAATCTTAGCATTCTGTCTAAGCCTTAATTCTAGTGCTGACAAGACTTAACACCTTCAGTAAAACCGTTCTTTTAGTATTTCCTAGCTACCTATGATACCTTTCTGGCCAGCTAGCATCTTCCATCACCAGGTAAGCACACTGATGATGTCAGCATGCCAATTTCCAGTTTCTTCTCTAAGTCCCCAATTCATTTCATCCTTTTTTTTTTTTTAATTTTTTCAGCATAACAGTATTCCTTGTTTTTGCACCACACCCAGTGCTCCATGCAATACGTGCCCTCTCTAATACCCACCACCTGGTTCCCCCAGTCTCCCACCCCTCCACCCCTTAAACCTCTCAGATTGTTTTTCAGCGTCCATAGTCTCTCATGGTTCACCTCCCCTTCCAATTTCCCCCAACTCCCTTCTCCTAACTCCCCTTGTCCTCCATGCTATTTGTTACTTTCATCCTTTCTTATCTCACAACCAAGGTCTATTTGCCCAGAGAATGACTAATTACTACTTGCAAAATTGAGTTTGTGAAGTTGTTTTTCTTCTTCTTTTTTTCCATGGCCAAAGCAATTGTGAAGTTCACCTTTCCTCGTTTTACAGGGAAGTAACTACATCTTTATTTCCAAGTTTAGATCTATCATGCAAAGTCTGCATGGCTTTCTTAGATCCACAGTAGTTTCTTTCACTGTTGTTTAAATGTTCTTTATCCAGGGCCTTATGTAATTAACAGTAGGAAAAGAACATTTCCAAAGGAATTGAGTTTTTAGTCTGTCCCAAAATAAGGAAAATTTGAATGGTACAGTAGCCTAATTATTCTTTTGACACTTCCTTTCGGAGGCTATGGAATTTGAAGGCTTTGTTTTGTTTTTATACCAATTTTTCAATTACTTTCACAACTTTCTTAGCAATGAATTTCTATGCCTAACTTTTCCAAGGAACTATATTAAAATCCCTTGTTATTTTAAGCTGAATAACTTATCCACCTTTTTACATTATCAAAAAAACATGATTAATGTAATTAGGATGATTATCTTTGTACACTATGATTTTATAATTACAGGATATTATTTGCAACTTCTAGTATACCTTAGTATTAAAGTGATCAACAATTTAACTTAAATGTGGTCAAAGATGAAATACACAAATATGTAACTGAGCATATAGAACACGTGAAGTATTTTTTTTAATACCCTCCTTCAACTAAATTGAGTATCAATGGTTTTCAATACATTTTTATGTAACAGGTGTTTGGGTTTTCAGTATGTACCCATTCATCTTAAAGCCATGACATAAATTCTGGTGCTATGAATCAAATTGCTGCATCTTGCAAAACATACCAAAACCATAGGTGTCTATATGTTTTATTATTTGATTTAATCTACTTAAGCAATGAAGCTCAAGAAGGAACTTACTCTCCAAATTTTCCATCTCCCAGCTCTTTTTCCTCATCTAATAGGCCTTCATTTTACAAATCAAAACAATTGGAATGTGGACATCTGCATGCAGACACTCTCATTTGCAAGAAACTACATTTACAAAAACAAAACACCAGGAAATGTGAGGGAAAGGAGCTGCCACCCAGAATCCTGTCACTAAGCAACCATGGGATGTCTTCTCTTTAGTAACCAAATTACCCAGACATCCCCTGTGGGCTCCAGAACTCTACGGGATTTCCATCATTTGACTTTAACTTAAGCCATTTCTGAGCTTTTTCACCTCAGACAATCGATACTATCCTGGTCAAGTTTACGGGGGTAGGGATTTCCATCTCAAAATTGGTCACAACAGTCCTCTTAGATGTACTACCTTCTCACATGCCATCTTTTGGAAAACTTGGTAAAAGTGATTTAAAAAAATAGCATAAATACCAGGTATCTATGAAAGTGAGCAACTTCAATGAATGAGGATTATTTATATACAAGTTAATGTTTGTTCATTTCCAATGAATTTTTCCCACATGCAAATTGCTTAATGTCAAAGATTTTTAGACTTAAAATTACATATCAGTGGTAGAATTGCCTGTAATGGTCCACCAGTGAAGCTATACTCTAGAGGAACACACCCTAAGCTAAACTCCCTTTTTTTTAATTCTGGAAAATACCTTTAGAAATGTATACATATTCCAGACACCTAGGGCTTCTGGAACCTGACAAAACACTTTTTTTTTTTTCTTTTTTAAATAGGAATGATGCCATCTTAACAGATGGGTGTTAGTGTAGGCATGCCAGGGAATCAAAATGTACATCACGTTCCACTACAAGGGGGCAGAATCTCATCCAGAAATGTCCGTCTGTGCCACTGGCTAAAGGAATATTCTATTTCAACTCTGCCTCCGAGCCAGATCACTTAAAACAGCAAGTTCTAAAGCTATATAATAATTTTGTTGGGTTTTTGGTGAGGTTTTTGTTTTGTTTTGTTTTGTTTTGTTTGGGGGTTTTGTGTGTTTTTTGTTTGTTTTTTGTTTTGTTCTTGGCTCTTGGCTTTTGGATTTAAGAAATCATATTCCCCTGGGAAAACTAGGACAGGAGCCATTAAAATAAAATTTTAAGCATCAAAAAATGCTATTGTGGCCCATTTTATTTTTTGACTGCATGTCTTATCTAAATAAGAAAACCATGTTGTGGAAGCCAGCATATAATTTTTGTTAAATAGAACTTGAGAGATTCTCTCTGTCTTAATGATTTTGAAGGTATTTTTTCCCCTTCTTGGAAACTATAGAAACTCATTTTACATTGAGAATAAAGAGTTTCACTAGAACTGTCCTCCCTACTAAGCAGAATTTTATCAACAGTGATAATTGAACATCCTGCATAGAAGTTATCCACACATTCAAGGATGTTCACCAACCATAGTATTAAAGAGGTTATTCACATAATCTCTGGCTTTGACTAGAACATAAGACAGGTATTCCCTAAAGGAATGGAAATTAGGAACCTCTGTATTTTAGGTTCCTGTCTCCCTTCAATTTAGGACTTCTTAACACCTACCAAAGCAATCTTTCATTGATATCACAGTAAATCATTCATGTGTGATCAGTTTTAATTCTGATCATGCTGGTGAAGCTCAATGTTTTGATCTTGGGTGATAATGGACAGTTGGAGGAGAATACCAATTTCAGAGATAATTATTTTAATTAGACCCCAAAACAATTTTATCTTAAAATTTTTACTGCTCAAATTTGTATTTGCCTCAAGTATGAGTCAGATTATGCCGTTTAAAAGTATATCCAATTTCACTGGGTGTGAAAAAGAACTATTTCGTCTAAATTATTATAAGAGGTCATTAGCATATTCTCTCATCATTTTTAATAAGACCCCTTTAAAAGTTTTTTTTTAAGCATTTAAAGTAAAAAGTAAATTAAAGCCTTTTAGACCTGTGGGGTCACAGAGTACCAATCAGTACTGTAATTTTACATCTCCACCCCTCATATATAGCCTTACATGTGACCTTCATTTGTGTTTTTATTTACACTTTTTTTATTGTTACTGTTACTAATGAGAAAAAATGATCTTTATTATAAACATAGCAACAAAGTGTAGGTAAAACAAGTTTATCGCCTTACAGTAAGTAAAATAATGCCTTACCTGTTGAAATAATTTTAACTAAATATACTTGGTACCTGTTTTAATACTACCTGTATAAGTTAAAGGGAAAATGAAGTCAATACTAAGATTCATGGAAAACTCAGGTTTTTAAACTCAGAGCCAACACAATGATTGTTGGTAAAACTCCTAAAACCAATACCTCTCCCATCAACCCATCAGTTATTAAATTTACTACAGCACTTAGACAGGCAACATATTACTTAAGTCATATGAAGCATACAAAGGCATAATTCTTTTTGACGCACAAATACCCAACTAAATTTCTTTCACAACATGAACCATAAGATCACGTGGTGGTTAATAGCTACAAAATAAGACGTAATTTTTTCATCTTTTTCCAAATACATTACTACATTTGGTAAATTACTATGGCGGGGGAGAAGTGCAGCTGTTGCAAACACAAAGTTACCTCCCATTAGCTATGAGAATTATCTAAATGTTACTTGCCTTCATTTGCTCTTCTCATTTGCAAATGTGCCAAGTCGACTAGCCTTTCTATTAAAATAAAGACTACCTTAGCCAAAGAAGAAATTGGACAGATTCTCAGCTATGTCTGCAAACATGCAGAGGAAAAATACACTAATGGAAGCAGCATGATTCTTCATTATGGACCCCTCCAGGTCTTGAAAATCATCCAAGGAGCTATCTCATCAAAAGTTGAAAATCTTCCAAGGATCTCTTCACACACACCCTTTTTAAGTGGTGAGTTTCGATCAAAGATTGTCTCCACTGAAAGGGTTGAGAGGAGCTTCTGGAATGATTTCCATTTTCTGAATCTCATCCAACTCCTATCCAAGCACTGATAGAGAGTTCAATATATCTCATTCCATTTTTAAGGATGGAATACTTCCAAGGAAGAATCATCACCATGATTCCAAGGACATGTCTTGCCTATGGTTTGGTGGTAGAAATTGTCCAGTGGATTCTCTATTTCCTTCTAAATATGTATGTTCCTTCAGCCCTAAGGAATTAAAGTATTCCAAGGTCTGTTTGAGTCAAAAACATCTTCATACTTATGCATGCATTATAAATGTATCCTCTTTTTACTATGGAATTAATTTCAACTAGGATCTTTAAAGGTGTGAACAAGTTTTGCCATTGAAAAGTAATTCCCAAATACATTGTTTTTATTTTGAAGTAGGTTTAAGTTTTAAGTAGGCTAAAGCATTTTTAAATACATGATAAAGAAAATTATATAGTGTTTATCCATATATAAGTCATTATCAATAACCTATTATCAACTTTATACTTTTTTTTAAAAGTTTTTACTTACTTCTTCCTATTCTAAATGAAATTTATCAAAGAATGCAACACCAGAGTAAGAAGTTAAACTTGGGGTAGTATTTTAAGATGTTACTTCCTATTGTGGATCTTGAGATTGTCAAGATAGAAATCAGGCTTCAGTTGGAGCCAAAATTGCTGTTAAAATGAGGTCAGGATACATAAGCGCAAGGACAAAGTAAAGCCATCAGTTCTTTCAGGTCATTTCCAGAACCACACCATTTTATTTATTTGATTGCCCTTCGTTGGCAACAATTTGGCCTCTGCCTTCTTCTTCACTTTAAAGCAGTGGTGCTTTAAATTTGCCCAAGTTCCTTCTGGCCCTACCTCTTCCTATGTGAATATGTTCAGGCCGTAAGTTTTCTACAGGCTTTCAGAGTTAATTAAAAAATTAGGCAGTTTTGTATGAGGGGCTATTTGGAAGCTGGCTATATTTGCAATTGCAAAGAAAAAAAAATCACACAAATCCAGCATCCTAAAGAATAAGGTATTGCATGAATAACGTATATTCTTAAGATAAAACACTGTTACAATTATTTCAGATATAAATATCATTATTACATATATTTCAGGTATAGAACATAGAAATTTGATATTTGTATATATTATGGAATTATCCCTATGACATATCCAGTCAACATCAATCACAATTAAAAATTTTTTCTTGTGATGAGATCCTTTAAGAATTACTCTCTTACCAACCTTCAAATACACAATATAATTTTATTACCTATTGTCATCATACCATACATTACATCCCAAGTCTCATTTATTTTATAGCTGGAAGTTTGTACCTTCAGACTACCTTCACCCATTTTGCCCATCCCCCCAAAATATTAAATTTAATCAAAACTGTTTCACAAAAACTTTCATTAAAATTCAGGAAATTATGGTCAAATATATTATTTCCTTCAACATGGCTTAATTCACATCCCTGGTAAATAAAGTCTATTATTTAAAGGTTCTCTTTCACCTTCCAAGGTTATTGTCTCAGCGTGGCTACTTCTACATACTTGCTTTCATGAACATATTATTTATGATTGTAAACACACTGCATACATACTGTTTATACCTCTTTTTCTACTTAATATAGTATTAAAAACATTTTGCATTTAGCTCTTTTTGAAGCTCAAGATTTTAATGACTTCATTGTAGGCCATTAAATGAATATGCTATGGGATATTAACGAATAATTTTTTCCTCCTTTTAAACATTTAGCTTGTCTCTAGTTGTTCACTTTCAGTAACATATTTGTAAATAACTGGTTTGTTCCTTGCTCATTTTTTTAAATAAACATTGGGAATAATTTTAGATTTATAAAAAAATTACAGAAATAGTACAGAAAGCTCCCATTTATCCCTCATCACAACCTTTAGTTTCTTCTAATGTTATTATATTACACTGCCATGTTTCATTCATCAAAACTAAGAAACAACACTGGTACATTACCACCACCCTCCCTTTTTTAAGAGAGAGAAAGTGTGGGGAGGGCACAGGGAGAGAGAGAATCTGAAGAAGTCTCCATGCCCAGCACAAAGCCCCATGTGGGGCTCTATCCCAGGACCCTGAGATCACAACCTGAGCTGCAATCAACAGTCAGACACTTAACCAACAGAGCCACAAGTGTCCCTGGGACATTGTTCATAATTCCAGACTTTATTGTGATTTTTTTCCTAGTTTCTCCCATTAATTGCTTTAACAATACTGGGCATGGATATGTAAGAAAAAAGTAAGTATAAGGATACTGAAAGAGCAAAAAATGGCTCATTGTGTTATGGTATTGGTTTTATGTTATATACTACGAAATCTACTATCACCTTTAATTTTTTTTTTTTTTACAGATTTTATTTATTTGAAAGAGAGAGAATGAGAGAGAAGCATGAGATGGGGGAGGGTCAGAGGGTGAAGCAGACTCCCCTCTGTGCAGGGAGCCCAATGCAGGACTCCATCCCAGGACTCCATCCCAGGACTCCAGGATCATGACCTGAGTGGGAGGCGGTCGCTTAACCAACTGAGGCACCCAGGCAACCCATCACCTTTAATTTTCAAGGCCAACTATTTCTTCTGCATAATAGTGAAAAGAAATTGATAGTACTAATTAAATATTATAAATATAAAAAGGTGTCTTCCTGTGTAAATTAAAACATTTAAAATGTGACCAGGGAGAATTTATTTTAACAAAGTGTATGTATTTTGGTCTAGGTTTATGCAGATAGTCCATCTTTATTGAACTCTAATTATTTGCTCAACTCTTCCTTTCAAGTGCTACAAAGGGAAAATGAAATGTGCCCAGAACAGTTGACCCTCCCTTCAGAAGTTTACAAATCCAAAAATCAAAAATATACCAAACTCATAAAATGAGTGTGTAAGCATATTGGCAATGGAGAGCATAGAAATGATCACAGAAATTTTCCTGACACATAAACAGGGTACTGAAAAGAAAAATACAAACTAACAGAGATGTAGGCAACATATCTTGCAGGGGGAAAATTATATATATATATATATATATATATAATTTTTTACATAAATTTCCAGCACCTTTTGGGCTTAGAACCATATTTAATTGCCAGTGCTATTGAGTGCTTACTCTGTGCCAAGGACTGCTGGGTAAGTCTTTCAATCCCCAAGCAAGGGGAAAGCATATAGCTCCCCCAAATGAACTGTAGGTCTTAATACATACCTCAGAATCAGAATGAAAACATTGTTTTTTCATGGGCCTCAGAAAGATAGGTTTGACAATAACTAACACCTATCAAGGACTTCACTCTTTGATACCCTGCACATGAGTTTAGTTATTTAATCCTAATAATCCTATGAAGATTTACTAGCTCTATTTAAAGTTGAAGGATCAGTCACCAAAAGCCATATAATATATCCAAGGTTGTTCAAGTAGGAAGTAAAAGAGTCTATATTCAAACCCTTGTTGCCTAAAGCCACGCCCATGACTGCCCACTACCTACTGGGGAAGATAATCTGGGAGGTATATTTATTGGAGAGAGAGAGGGGGGTTCTAATGGGGAAAGAAGGAAGGAGAAACTGAAAATTAAGATTTATTGATTAAGTTTAAAAGATTAGGTTTATTGACTGACATGAAATAGACATTAGCAATAAGTTGTAAATTTTAGAAATGAGAGTCAATTGTATACCAATATATATCCCAATTTCTATTATAATGTCAAAGCTAACAGGAAAATAGGCTACACTGATAACACATGGCATTAGGTTTAAAGTTACATGGATTCTCCTTCTGTTTCATCTAAATCTTCCCTTGATTTCACCTGTTTTCCTTAATAAAAGAAAAACACTGTTTTCAATGTAACAGCAACTGCAGACATTACTTTGGCTGACCTTACATCTTCCCATTTCCAGTGATCTTTCCTTTTGTTTTTAATGTGTCTTCTACATTGTGAAAATCCTCAAGATATCCATGTTTTGAAATTGGCCCATTTGGTCATAATCCAATTAGTCATGCCCAATGTTGGGGAAGGTTTCACTATTTACTCTTTCAGTGCTTAATACAGTGCTAGACACTGCTCTGGATCCATGAAGGAGGTTGTTACAAGCATGAGCCTATCATCTACCAGGATGAGCACAGCCTTCCTAACCCAGGGCAATTCACATGTTAACATGATCCAAAATATGAGCAAAACTTTACTACCATACCCAATATCAAGGCACTCTCTTCCTGTTCCTACATGCCTTTGCCCCCTCCCCCTTTACATATTAATTTCATGTGATTTTAAGTCATGTTTAATATATTTCTTAGAGGTGTATCTAAAGCTAAAGATATTTTTAGTATCTAATGTTCAAATTCGGCCCACTTACTCTCTTTGTTTCTCACTGCTCAAAATAGTAGAATTCATTTTTATTATTATTAAAGTTAATATTTATTAAGTAGATAATATACATTTTATAGATAATAATATAATCCTCACAACAATCCTTTATGTAACTATTATTATCCCATTCTACAGACTGGCCAATAAGCTAGGGCACTTAGGTAAAGTAAATTACCTAAGATTATACATCTCTTAACGTGTGGTGCCAGGATTCATTATTGACATTTTGACTCCAGAACTCACGTAGTTAAACATATCATCATCCTTTTACTCAATGTATAATACAAAGAAGTTCTTCCATTAATACATTGATCATTAAAGTAATATACAAAGCATTATGAAAACATGACACATACATGCAGAGTAAAAAAAATAACAAACATTTTAAAAACTAACAGGGAATATTTCAACTAGGTTTGATTCAAAGCCAAAGATCTAATTTCCCAATTACCCAACTGTTTATGCTAATCTAACCTTCCTGTAAAGCTGCCACCATAGGTACACTGTCAAAGGGGTTATCCAAATGCTTGAATGGGTACATAATGTTTTCAATATTTACTTAAGTATTTCATGCCATAATTACCATCCTCCCTGTTAATATTTCACCTTTAGTGTTCTTTATAGGGGTACATTTATTGCCTGAGCACTTCTGGAACTAGTTAGAAAAAATATATAGTGCATGTAAATTAAAGTGGCTTCCAACGTGCATATTGCTTCAGAAGTATCTAAGGCCATATATGCGGATGTGAAACACCTGGGATTTATGGACATTCATTCTGTTCAGGTAGCTGCCGTCCTATATGGGGTCTTTTTATTGTTGATAGATAAGGTAAAGCTAAAATATAGTAAAATCAGTTTACTATTTATGACACGGTTAAAGGAGTGAGTAAGTATGATCTGTTGTATTTTCTAATAGAATCAACCAAGCAATTACAAGTAGAAGAATGACAATAATGTTCCAAATGCTTGCAGACAGTTAATGAAATAATCCACTATTATTGAAAAAGTAAAAAAGAAAATTTTCTTACATCTCCAAAATTTGTGTTGACTACTCAATGACTAACCAAAAAATTTTAAGTAATTCAGGCTTACCTAAAAGCTATTTGCTCTTGGTCTTAAGTTTTGTTTTGCTTCTCCATTTTATAATAATCTAGACAGAGGGAGTAGGCAATGGTAAAAGATTTTAACAGTCAAAAAGAATGGCCAGAGTTGAGCTAATTAAAACACAGGAGTTGGGCTGATTTCCAGAGGTCTCTGGAGTCAGAACTTGCACCAAATCGATTACCTAAAATAGAAGTCTTTCAAACACTCCTGCTAGTGGTAGTTTAAGGACAGAGCCTTGATAAAGTTTTGAAATGATATTTTTGGCTTTGAAAATACATGGTTGCAACAAATTGGGCAAGTTACCAAATTTATTAAATCCTCAGGGTTTTTATCATTTTCATTCTGTCATCTATATTATGATAATAAAATTGAAATGCAGTTACAAGACTTAAATGACACCATACATGTTAAGCACCCAGCATCTATCTTGGAAACTACAAAGGAGGGATAACAGAGAACACCTCAATCCTTGGCTTTCATTGTGTGGCCCAGATTCTTGCTCCATTCTTTATTAGGCATGTGACCTGAGGAGTAACGGCACTTATAACAGTGCTCAGTAAGATGGACAACCAACAACACATGACTTCCCCATGTTCTACTCATTATCAACATGTCTATTCCACCTTTATTATTCTCTTTTCCCACTCTTCTCCCCAACTTTTCCCTTCCCCCTCCACCTCCAGAAGAGTAACAAAAATACACAGACTAATACATGGGTTGCTGCCTTATTCCCCCTGGCACAGTCCAACCCTGGCTGGCAGTTTTGCCTTATTTACAGAAGTTATGCAATTTTTATCTCTTCCAATTAGTTATCTAAATAGTCAGATGCTTTATTTGACATTACCACTGGACAGATCAAATGAAAACAACAAATATAACCCAAACTCATGGCCTAGAGAACTTCAAGCAACTTTCAATTAGCAAGGTTAACAACTGGAAACTAACACTAATTTTATTTATTTTTTATTATTTTTTAAAGAATTTATTTATTTGACAGAGAGAGAAGGAGAGAGAGCACATGAGGGGGAGCAGTAGAGGGAGAGGGGGAAGCAGGCTCCCTGCTCAGCAGGGAGCCCGATGTGGGACTCGATCCCAGGACCCTGAGATCATGACCTGAAGGCAGAGGTTTAACCCACTGAGCCCCCCAGCTGCACCCTAACACTAATTTTAAAGAAACAGAACTAGGGGCGCCTGGATGGCTCGCTCAGTCAAGTGTCTACCTTCAGCTCAGGTCATGATCCTGGGGTCCTGGGATCGAGTCTCACATTGGGCATCCTGCTCCATGGGGAGTCTTCTCCTCCCTCTCACTCTGCCCCCGCCTTGGCTTGTGCTCTCTCATGCTCTCAAATAAATAAATAAAATCTTAAAAAAAAAAAAAATACATGTAACTACTGAATACTACTCGACAATCCTGTTTTTAAAAGGAATCTTTCCCTATCTATTCACTTAAACTTCAGATTTCACTGTCAGAGACAATATTCTTACAAATAACCTTGAAAAAGAAAAAAAAAAACTACAGTATCTATTTGCTTAGAGAAGTTAAATGGTGCATATAAACATCTCTGTTACACAGTACACAACAGTGACTGACATTAGCCCATAAATTACCTTTGTCATTCACTTTGACTGCGAAGTGACATGTACTTATTTAAGTTGGTTTATATCAGATAATGCCCTTCAGTTTTCAACTAACACTGAAAAAAAAAAATACCCTGATTCAACAAGGAAAATCCAAATTTTCCAGATTAGCCAAACACCGAAGCAAGAGTTAGTCCACAAATGTCCAGCATTATGTATGTTTACACAGAACGAGACACCAAATGGTGGCTTCGAGATTTTTCTATTACTTGTTTTCCTTCTCTCCTACTTAGTGGGAAAAGTAATAAATCTTTTTAACTGGTACATATAAGTATAAATTACTTAGCTCCATTACTTAATAATTTCTTAGTCTTTGGCAAAATAGTTTTTTCCCCTCAGATTCTTTATCTATAAAAAGGTAATGACAACTATGGTAATTTCTTGAGAGAACCATTAATACATAGAGAGAACCAAATAATACGTGTAATGCCCTTTAAATAATGATTGGGATATAGTAAGTGCTCAATGCATGTTGGTTAATAACTCAATAATACTACTTTAAAAACTTCATGTACTGCAATTGCCTAGAGATATCCCTAGCCAATCTATCCCATGGGTAAGAGAAGAGTAACTTATTAAATCACTGGTGTTTAGTAACAACTTAGTCATTAGAACCACCTTAACCAAGCACCATGTTTTAGCCTGTGTCCTTAAGTTGCAATAGAGGTTCAGAACTCCAATGGGTGTCTCATCATTCTGGCAGTATCTGAAGGAAGAACTGAAATAGGTCCAGACAGGAAATCATGTCAATAGTCAAAAGAAAAAAAATTCAGGACTTAAATGCAGGGAGTGATAGTTATTATATAAAACAGAGGAGAGACAGAAGGTATATGAGATTCTACACAAACACTGATGACATGAGCAGTACCAAATAAACTATATCAATTTTTTTAAACTTTCTGGAGCAGGGACCCATATAATTTTTCTCTTATATACACTTGAGCAACAAATATCTTTCACCCGAAGTTTATCTCAACCCTTATTTTTAAATCCTTATGCTATATGTCATTGTAGAAGATAGAATGCTTACAGCTGCTAAAATATGATTAGCTTCATTAGTGCATCAGGCTAAACTATCCATATGTTAATCAATATATTTATGTTAATTGCTAATTTTCATGTCTTGCAACAAAGGTGCAAATTGCAGCATCAGCTGACCTCCATGGCACACATGATACCAGTGATGCTTTTTTTTTCCCCCTTACTAAGTTGTGCAACTGCTAAAATTAATTGCACCCCAGGGCTATTATATTATGCATGAATTGTCACCCAAATGAATGACAACGTTTGAGAAGGAGTTAAAGAATAGGGATTTAGATGTGTTCTCAGTGAATGCGGCCAGCTACATGACAACTGACAAGATACCCAATTACAAGGTCACTAATTAAGGCTATCAAATGAGCCCGTGCATTTTGCTTATCACTAGGATTTTGGATCTCAGCTTTTGAATTTTCTTTCAGTGAATGGGGAAAGAACTCTTTCAGAGTAGTTTCTTCTACCCTTCTGAAACTAGAATTTATCATTTGAGAAGTCATAAAATTTGATAATTTTGTATTGCCCAATTCTAACACATAACAAAATAGCAAAAAAAAAAAAAAAAGTACTTTGGTTTTATTTTTCCTATTTCAGAATTCATGAAGAGCCATCGTCAGGTATGTGGTTCCCCTCTTAAAACCTAGTCAATGATAGTGAAATCCCAATGGTCTGATTTCATGTGAAATGCTGGACATGTTATGGAAAAAAAGAACCTTAAAAAAATATACTATTCATTTATGGTCTCTATTGGTAAAGAATTTAGCTAGTTACATAGCTACTTTTTAGAAAGAAGGTAAATATAATGGTTCAAGTTTCTCCATATAGGAAGAGGAGTCAACTTTTATTCCACAATATAACCAATGAATATCTTCATCTTTTCAATGAAATTACTAGAAATGTGTGTGCATAGAGAGATATATACATATATATTCATTGTATTATTCCTATATTATTTAACACATGTACTAAAAAGTTACAGATATGCATGGTATAGTATATATTCAGTGCATTCGTGTGTGTATGTCTAAGGTTTCACTGAAAAGACAGAAATCCTTCTAATATTACCTTATAAAATTCAAGTTAACACTACTTTACACTAGATATACACAGGTACATGCATATACATGCACATGTAGTACATATTTAATGGATTTAGGAACTGAAGTCACATCATGATGACATAAGACATTCCCCCTTTTTGTCGTTCCTTGTTATAACTAAGTTGGCACCTATTTATTTACAAAAGTATCTGTCAGAGTCATTGGATCCAGCATCATATACCAACAGAATCAGGAGGAACCCAACAGGAGGAGCATTGAGTAACTGACAGAGCACAATATAGGCAGTGGAACTGGCAGAAGCTTACATACCTATCACAGTCTCATCATCAGTCAGGGAAAACTACAAGAATAATGACGTTGATACTCATGTACAAGAGAGACTACAAAGAAGTTTACCCTTCCCAAGGAGAGATCCGAACACACTTTTTCAGGAAAAAAAAAAAAAAAAAAAAAAAAAAAAAAAAAAGTCTAGATGTATTGGAGAAGGTAAGAGGAAATTTTCCAGCAGCACCCACCTTGAGATGGCAAGCAGAGGGTTGAACAGGCTCTTGGAGACCATTTCTGCAGTGCAAAGAGAGCTGTGAGTGCCCAGCTACCTAAACTCCACAAGACACTGCTGCATAAGCCCTTTTCTAACTGCAGCACCCATTGTATAGAGGCAGGACATCCTTTAATGGCCAGATGGAAGAGATGAGAAGGAGGCAAGTAATATCAAAGAACATTAAGAAGATATAGTTCCTGCTGACTGTATTGAGGACTCCAGAAGGAATCTTATCTATGAGCCACTAAGAAACCTCACCAAAGATCACCAGGGCTGCCCCTTGGGTACTCCCAAGGCACCAAGTATTAGATTCACACTTCTTCTCACTCAGCAACTGGCTCCTTATGTGTAATCTTGAGTGAGCCACAAGGTCAAGCTCCAGGTAACAGTGTTCCCATTAAAAAAAAAAAAAAAAAAAAAAAAGTCTGGAGACTGTGGGCAAGGGAGAAACAATGACCTTTATTTATAGTGCTACCTTCTGGAAAACAAAGAGTTTACAGTAGCCCAAATTGTTAAGTTGTAAGAACCAGAGAAAACCTACAAAAGTTAAAATAAGAAATCTGACATAACAAGGAGCAAGAAGCATGGACATGTGTCCATACAAATTTAGAAAAAGTACTACATAGATACAGGACTTAAAAAAAAAAGTATCACCTACCAGGAGACAGGATTTGAGATGGTACCTGCAGCTTCATATGTGTAAACATCAAAGCAAAGCTCCATAGAACATGAAGAATCAATGAAACACATCATCATCAAAAGTTAACAATAATCCTCTAATAATTAAATTGAAAATTGGCCAATTTTAAGATTTTGGTGATAAAGAATCCAAGCATCTATCTTGAAGAAACCCATCTAGCTACAAGAAAACACAGAAAGACAACTCGATCAAATCATGAAAATAACTTATCAACAAAATGAAAAATTTAACAGATAGAAATCATAAAAAGAACCAACAAATTCCTGGAGAATTCAATCAATAAAATGAAAAATGCAGTAGAGAGCTTTTGTAGCACAAGAGATCACACAGA
The DNA here is from genome assembly GCF_010015895.1 of Lontra canadensis. Taxonomy (NCBI): domain Eukaryota; kingdom Metazoa; phylum Chordata; class Mammalia; order Carnivora; family Mustelidae; genus Lontra; species Lontra canadensis. The sequence goes on along the minus strand of NW_022630996.1, from coordinate 52,969,659 downwards.
AGACAGAATGAATGATCAGAGGACAGGAACTCAGAAGAACTGAAAGAAGAACTGAATGAACAGGAGCAGACAGCCTGTGTAATCTATGGGACACCATCAAATATACAGATATTAGATTAATTGGAGTTCCAGAAGGAGAAAAGGAGAAGAAGAAACAAAGTTTGTTTAAAGAAGTAACAACTGAGAACATCCTACACCTGAGGAGAGACTTGAAGATCCAAGTTTACAAAGCTAATAGATTATCCTCTCATCTCAAGACAAACAAACACCTTCTCTAAGACACATTACAAATGGACTATAAGAAATCAATGACAAAAAGAAAAAAAAATTCTAAGAAAAAACAAAAAAAAAGAAATGTAACCTACATAGAAACCCCCACTAGTTTATGAGTAATTTCTCACCAACAAGAGTAGAAGAAGGTATTCAAAATGGTAGAAGAAAAAAAAATCACTGTCAGCCAAGAATATTCTACCTAGCAACGTCATCCTTCAGATATGATGAAGAAATGATGAAAATCCTAAGCAAACAAAAGCTGAGTAGAGTCATTACCACTAAACCTGCCTTGCTAGAAAAGCTGAAAGGACTTCAAGTAGAAATGTAAAGAGGCTACTTATTACCATAAATAATGAAAATATAACAAACTGTTAAAGTCAATGTACAGGTTTAGAAAATTCTCATTCTGTAATATGAAGGTATGTTAAACATTAACTCTTATATAATAATTCATGAAAAAGATTTAAACCAGACCCACTATCATTTGTTAATGAGGACATAAAATAAAAATAAGTTGCAACAAATACATTGAAGGGGGAATAAAAGGAGAAAGATTCTGCAAACAGTTGAAGTTGCTATCAGCTTAAAATGGACTGTTTTATCCACAAGATGTTTTCTTTAAGCCTTATAGGAATCACAAGGCAAAACCTAGAGTAGATTCACAAAAAATGAAACAAAGGAATTAGCACAGACACTCATAGAAAATCATCAGTTCACAAGAGTAGGAAGAGAGTAAGGAAAGACTAACACTGACAACAAAAGCAGAAAACAAGTATAAAATGGCATTAGTAAGTCCCTATGTATTAGTAATGACCCAAAATGTAAATGGATTGAATTCACCCACCAAAGTCACATCATGACTGGATGGATTAAAAAAAAAAAAAAAAAAAAAGATTCTCAACTATACACTGTCTACTAGAGACTCATTTCAGCTTTATTAACACTCACAGCTCAAAAGGAAAAGGATGAAAGAAGTCTCCATGCAACAGGAAAGCCAAAAGGCAGGGTTACTTATATTTACATCAGGCAAAATAAACTGTAAGACAAAAATGGTAAAGAGACAAAGAAGGTCATCATAAAGAGAAGAACCCCATAATAAAGGGGTCACTTTACCAAGAAGATAAATCATAAATATATAGGCATCCACTATTCGACTATATGAATATAGTAAGCAAATACTAACAGGACTGAAGAAAGAAATAGAAAACGATACAAGAATAGCAGCAGACTTCAATACCCTACTTTTAACAATGGATAGATCCAAACCAAAATCATTAAGAAAATACTGGACTTAAACTGTACATTAACCCAAATGGACTTAACAGACATTTACTGAACATTCCATCCAATGGCAGAGCACACATTCTTCTCACATGCCCATAGAACATAATCCAGGTAATATCATATGACTGGCCAAAAAACAAGTCCTTGCAAATTCAAGAAGACTGAAATCGTAACAAGTATCTTCTTCACCCCAATAGTATGAAACTAGAATTCAACAAGGGGAAAGCTGGAAAGGCACAAGCATGTAGAAATTAAACACACTATGAAATGTCCTTTTCTTTTATTCTCAAAGAAATCAAAAGGAAAAAAAAATCAAAGTATCTCAAAACAAAAGTATCTCAAAACAAAAATGGGCACAAACATACAAAAACCAATGGGATCCTGCAAAAGCAGTGAGAGTGAAGTTCATAGCTATAACCATCTCTTTCAAGAAACTAGTTCTAAAATAAGCAACCTAACATTAGGCCTCTGAGGACTAGAAAAAGAACATAGCCAAAAGTGAGCAAAAAGAAGGTAGTAAAGAATAAATGAAATGTAAGTAAACCAGAGATCAGTAATTGTAATCTCACAGAAAAGATCAGTTAGTAACTAGTGTTTTAAAAGATAAAACTGATAAAATTTTAGCTAAACTAAGAAAACTGAAAATCAGAAACCAAAGGAGACATTTTAACTGTTACCACAGAAATATTAGTGATCTGGAGACACTTCTATGAATATGTTGACAAACTGGACAACGTAGAAGAAATGGGTAAATGCCTAGAAACATACAAACTACCAAGACTGAATCATGAAGCAATAGAAACTCTGAACAAGCCAATGAGTAAGGAGATTAAATCAGTAATAAAAACATGTCAACACAGAGAAAGTCAGGATCAGATGAGCTTTCCAACAATAAATTTCACTAAACTTGTAACGAAGAATTAACACCAATCTTTCTCAAACTCTTCCAAAAAAAAAAAAAAAAAAATTCAGAGGATAGAAGACTCCCAAACTATTTTTCAAGGCCAGCATTACCCTGATACCAAAGCACAGCAAGAAAATTCCAGACCAAAATCCCTGGGCAGGATAGAAGAAAAAATTTTCAACAAAATACTAGCAAACCTAATTCAACACTACATTAAAAGGATCACACAACTTGATCAACTATGATTTATTTCTGGAATACAAAGATAGTTCAACATATGCAAATTAATACATGTGATACACCACATTCAAAGAATGAAAAATTAAAGTCCTGTCAATCTCTCAGTAGATGTAGAAAAAGCATTTGGCAAAATAAAATACCATTTCATAACAACCCTCAACAAACTGGGTATAGAATGAAAACACATCAATATAATAAACACCATATACACCAAACCCACAGCTAATAAGCTATTCAATAGTGTAAGATTTAAACATTTTTGGGACACCTGGGTGGCCAGTTGGTTAAGCCACTACCTTCAGCTCAGGTCATGATTCCTAGGTCCTGGGATCAAGTCCCACATTGGGCTCCTTGCTCAGGAGGGAGCCTGCTTCTCTCTCCACCTCTGCCTGCCACTCTGCCTGCTTGTGCATGCATGCTCTCTCTCTCTCTCTGATAAATAAATAAAATCTTTAAAGAAAAAAAAGATTGAAGTATTTTCCTCTAACTAAGGACTAAGACAAGGTTGCCCACTCTTCAACACTCTTCTTTCAACTTAGAATACAAGTCCTCGCTGGATCAATTAGGCAAGCAAAAGAAATAAAAGCATCCAGACTATAAAAGACATAAAGCTGTAACTACTTATAGATTATATAATCTTATATAAAGAAAACCATAAAGTCAAACAAAAAATTGTTGGAACTAATCAACAAATTCAGTGAAGTTGCAGGTTATCAATTCAACATACAAAAATCAGTTGTGTTTGTATCCATCAACAATAAAATATCTGAAAAAGAAAAAAAAAGCATCAAGATCAGGAAGATCAAAACAGGTAGCATCAGGATCAGGAGGATACTTAGGAATAAGTTTAACCAAGGAAACATCTGTACAGTGCATACTACAATTCCTATCTAAGAGATTAAGAAGCTACAAATGGAAAGATATCCCACATTTATAAATTAGAAGAATTAGTATTATTGTAATTTGCATAGTACTCAAAGCCAAATTCTGTAGATCCAATGTAATCCTTATGAAGATTCATGAGATTCACAAAAAAAAAAAAGAAAAAATTCTTTAAGTTTGTAGGGAACCACAACTTACCCCAAAGAGTTAAAACAACCCTGGGAAAGAAAGAGCAAGCCAGAGGTGTCAGCCTTCCTGATTTCAAACTATACTACAGAGAGATATCAATTAATACAGCATAGTTTTAGCATTAAAATAGACACATAGACTAAAGAACAGAATACAGAGTCCAGAAATAAACCCCTGCACTATGGTCGACTATTATCTGACCAGGTAGCCAAGACAATACAATAGGGAAAGGAGAGTCTCTTTAATAAATCCTGCTGGGAAAACTGGATAACCGCACGCAGAAAACTGGAATTGCAACCCTATCTTCTACCACTCACAAAAATTAACTTGAGATGGAATAGACTTAAACATAAGACCTGCAACCATGAAACTCCTAGGAAAAAAAAAAATAAGGTAAAAATTCCTTGACAATAGTCTTGGTAATTATTTATATATATAACCAAAAGCAAAATCAGTAAGTAGGACTACATAAGACTGAAAAGCTTCTACTCAATAAACGGAACTATCAACAAAATGAAAATGTAACCCAAATCAGGGTGAAATATTTGAAAACCATACACCAGATAAACAGTTAATATTAGAAATAAAGAATTCATACAACTCTAACACTAAAAACAAAAACAAAAACTAACAATCCAATTTAAAATTAAGTGTATTGGAACTGACATTTTTTCCAAAGAAGACACACAAATGCCATTTACAACAGCAGGGATGGGCCTTGAGGGCATTACACTAAGTGAGATAAATTAGAGAGAGAAAGACCAATACTGTGAAGTTAACACTTTTATGTGGACTCTAAAAATGTCAAACTCCTATAAACAGTGTAGAATAGTGGTTATCAGATGCTGGAGGATGCAGGAGTTTGGAAGATGTTTTTAAGGGTACAAATTTGCAACAGATAAATAAGTTCAGGAGATGTATTTTATAGCACAGGTGATTATAGTCAACAATACTTTTATAAACTTCCAAGGTGCTAAGAGACTAGGTCTTAATTATTTTTGTCACTACAAAAAAAAGGGGGGGTAGAATATGTGACATGATAGAGGTGGTGATCAGATCTCAGTAAATATACTAAACCAATAGATTTTATGCCTTAAACTGATACAATGTTATAGGACAATTATCTCAAATATAACTATATTGCAGTATCTTCTGGATAATCCTATCTACCTCCAGAATTAGATCTCACAGTCAAGGAGATCCAATTTGATTTGTACTTTGTTTAACTTAAAAATGGTGTCAGTCTTTCTGAGTTAATTTCATACCTCTTAAAACAAAGCCCAAAGATTAAACTCAACAATGCAGTTCATAATTTCCTAGGGAAGTGCTAGGTCATTTCTCTGGCCAAAAGCCTTCAAATATAATGAAAAGAGAAGCAAAGAGGGTATGGAGAAGAGAAGTTAAAAAATAATAATAACACAAACAGGAGATGGAATGCTAGGGAAGGCCTGAATGCCTGAATCCTGACATTAGGACAAAGGGCGAACAGTTGTCCACCAATAACTTGCAAGTAATGCTGATGTTAATAGCTATTCTCTTGTCTTGTCCTCCTTATAGATGACCCTGTTTTTGACCTTTGTACGCAACTCACTGCAGAAATCAGCCCTGTTTTTCCAGACCAGATTAACTGCATACCTGACCCAAAGAACTATGAGAAATAACAAGTGTGTATGTAAGCCACAGAGTTTTAGGATAGCTGAATGAGCCCTAAGTGAGAACAGATACATTGCAGTTATCCAACTGAGATTGTGAAGCGGATTCAACAGCTAAGTTTTTTGCTGATGAATATGAGCAGTAACCCAAAAGACCCAGCACAACAGAGGATCATAACCCCCTGGCTGAGAATTGCTGGCCTGGTTGACAGATGATCAAATTCTGTAACTGAATGTCCTGTACGTAAATTTTAATTTCAGTGATTTAAAAACTGGTTTTTGGGTGTCCTGGTTTCAGGAAAAGCTTTGAAGCCTGTCTTTAATAAAGGCCAACTGTTTGCTCTGCTTCTAATGGACCACATATGTGTTAAATATTGGGCTCTCATTTCAGGTAAATTTTTATTTTATAAAAAGGGCCCACCTTTTTATAAAATAAATTGAAAATTTTCAATGAAAATGTGAAAATCATTAATCTTGTCCAACTGCATTATAATCATTAAGCCAAGACCCAGAGAAGGTCATTTCTTCAAGTTCCTGTGAGTGGCGATGACAGAATGAATCCAAATTCCTTTCTCTATCCACCTGAGCTGGGTTTTTTTCTTCTCAAAATACCCTGAGAACTGGGAAAACAATGGCCTCTTAGCTCCATGGGTTGAGAAAGGTTTTACGATCTCTTCTTTGCCTTTTTTAATTCAGTCAGTATTTATTCAACAATCACTGTCACTCACCTACATGTAGGTCCTACTGTAGGCACACTTCCTTTTGAAAGAGGAACCAACCTAGGGTTACACAATAGCAGGACCAAGGTCACATTTTTACAAAGCACTAAGTCTCACAAAACACTGTGTTTATTAATATAAGAAAAAAAAATCCCTTCCCCTTCCTGTTTAAAAAAAAAAAAAGTCTTTTAAGTCTTACATACCACATACATAGCTTTTAATATTGAGTGTTTGATTTTATCTACTCCAACAGAAAGAATATGAATGCTAGCCCCAATGTAAAGCATCATTATATTAGATTGCTACACGCTGAAGTACAGTTTGCGTATTACAAATGAGCTCCACTCATTTGCAAACCAAGAGCAAGTCAATAGTGTTTGCTTATAAGGTCACAACTAATGAGTGCCTTCTATTTTTCTCTTTCTTCCACTATGCAGCAAGTAGTGAACTCTCACATGGAATACATTTAGGGAAATTAAACATATAACTTATATATACTTATATACGACCCTAGATGTATAGACATATGTACGTTTATGCATATACACACACACACCCCACAAGGCACATGAGTGCCTGACAGATTTCCCTTTAGAACCACATCTTCTAGTTCTATCTCCTTATTTACCCCCCAACTCCAGGACACAGTTTTGTCTTCTGTTTCATAATCCATTCAGACCAAACTTGCCTGTCCTACTCATATTATTCATTCAATTAAAGTCAAATTTATGTAGAATAAAGGTTAAATTACTTGCTTAAAATTAGCAAATGAATGGCTAAATTTTTTTTTAATTTGTGGATTGAGGAATATCTATATAATTCTATTTTCCTCAAATTCTCACTTTTCTTGCTTAGTCACATCTGTCCTCATAGATTGAATTGTATTTTCAATTAGGAATCACTTATCAAAAGTAGTTTCTGGTGTCCATGTTGTCTCAAATTCTAGGTGTCCTGAAACAAGCACTGTGAAATAGATCTCACATCATTGACATTAAGTGGAGAATAATGATCAGTTATAATTTTAAGAAATATTAACATGTATTGATCTTATTATGATTCATTTTTATCTCATTTTAATCTACAAAATAACCTTATGTGGGACCATTTTTACTCATTTCCAAAAAAAGAAACTGAGACACAGGGGAACTATGTGATTTGTCACATGGTCAATAAACTGTAGAAATAGTAAGGTGGAGGAAGAATTCAAATCCCACCATTCTCTTGCCAGGATTTGATATCTGACTGTAACTATAAAAACATTTAGGCTGTCAAGTATGGTTCAGTACGTTCTTATTCAAAGGGATAGTAATAGCTAACATTTATTAAGAAATTATTTCATTTAAACCTCCCAACTATGCCTCTAAGGGAGGTGCTATCACTGTTTCAGTTTTGCTGGGAAAGAGACTGAGATAGAGATTATAAAGCAGGAAGTTTATTGGGTAATGTACCCCAGGACTGACATCTGAAGCAAAGGAAAGGAAGGGTGATTAGGCACAGGAGGAGCTGGGCTGTGGTGCAGCCACAACATAGGTCTTACCATTTCCCCCAGGGGTTCTGGAACACAGACAGCCCTGTAGAGTTCCATGAACTGAGGCAAAGAGGTTAGGTGTTTACACCGTCAGTGACCAGACACTGGATGTAGGCTGTTCCTGGGAGTGATAAAGCCTTGGGTGATGGCAGAGGGCAAACTCCAGAGGTGTTTTTAACTCTGAGTCATGAGCTCCAACATCCCTAGCAGCTGTGGCATGAGAGAAATTTAGTCCTAAAGCATCAGCAGAGTGCTAGTCAGATCCTGGGTGATGTCTGAGGTATTTACAGATGAAAAAACTGAAGAATTATCTTCATCAAATCAAATAAATATCAAGTGACATAGATGAGGCATGACTCCGGATCTGTTGGGCTCTAGTAAATGCTAACCAGTGTGTTATGCTACCTCGGGATGTGGAAGAATTACTGGGGACCAGAGGAAAGGTTAGCAGGACTGTGGTGGGAACAAACACATCTATGTAACTACAACGGAAGCTACCTAACTCTGTCCACAGTCTCATCGGTTACGGTCAAATGATCACTGAGAAGTGACAAGATAGGAAAGAATGAATTCAACATTCTGGTTGAATTCAGAATGGTTCAACAACCATTTTAATTTTAGTTCTAGTGATTGTTAGCTATCTTTTCAAAATGATAAAGTATCTTTCTTAAAAGAAAGACTACACTAAAATGAAAAGTGTTGCATAATAAAGGAAACCATCAACTAAATAAAAAGACAGCCTGCTGAATGGGAAAAGATTATTTGCAAAGGATATATACAATAAGGGATTAATATCCAAGATATATAAAGGACGTACATAACTTAAAAGCAAAACAAAACAACCCCACAAACAATCCAATTAAAAGGTGGGGAGGACCTCAATAGTCATTTTTTTCCCAAGAAGACATACAGATGGCCAACAGATACATGATAAGCTGCTCCGCATCACTAAGCACCAGGAAAACACAAAACCACAATGGGATAGTACTTCATTCCTGTCAGAATGGCTAAAAGCAAGAACACAAGGAAGGAGCTCTTTGGACTATTGGAAGGAATGTGCACTGGTACAGCCACTGTAGAGTACAGAGTTTCCTCAAAACAAAACAAACAAACAAACCAAAAAAAAAAAAAAAAGGAAAAAAGCAAGTACCATACAATGGAATAATTCCACTACTGAGTATTTACCCAAAGAAAACAAAAAGACTAATTCAAAGAATTACATGAAGCCATATGTTTATTGCAGCATTATTTACAATAACGAAGAAATGGGAGCAACTCAAGTATCCATTGATAGATGAATGAATAAAGATGTGATCTGCACACACATATACACATAATGGAATATTACTGATTCATAAAAAAGAATGAAATCTCAGCGTTTTCAGTAACATGCATGGACCCAGTTGATATAACACTAAGTGAAATAAGCCTGTCAGAGAAAGACAAATACCATATGATTTCACTCATATGTGGAATTTAAGAAACAAAACAAATGAACAAACAAGAAAGAGACAAAGAGACTCTTAAATTTAGAGAACTGGTGGTTGCCAGAGGGGAAGTGAGTTGGGGAATGGAAAATAAAAGGGATTAAGAGTACAACTACTTTGATGAGCACTGATAAATGTATAGACTCTAAAACCATTATACTGTACACCTGAAACTAATGTGACACTAATATACACTTACTTATATGTCAATTATACTTGAATAAAAAGATAATGATATGAAGTATCTTTCTCACAACAGAAAGTTAAAATATTTTTGAAAGTTTATACACAAAAGAGAAAAATTAAAAATGGAAATTCAGATGCATTAGTAGTATAAGAATAGAACTCCCACACCAGCAATCTCCAACTTTCTGGTAAATTAGGCTTTCTTGAACTATAAATCACATATGTGTAATTAACTCTGCTTATAGAGAGCAAGAATTCTGTGTGCAAATATATTTCATAGAAATTGATATCCTGATACACTTTTACGTACTTACTTTAGCTGAATTAGTTTAATGGTTAACTATCATGAAAAACTGCCAAAAGGTGTGTGTGTGTGTGTGTGTGTGTGTGTGTGTGTGCTAATTTAACAGCAATGGAATGCAATAGTTAAACTTTTTTTAAAAAAACAACAGAACTTCTTTTTTAGAATGCCTTTGACAGGCTCTAATTTCCAATGTACAAAAGAAGGAATCCTACTCTTCCTAGTCCATATTTAACCAAAGTGAGCCAATGGAGAAGATCTGAAGAGAAGTAATTCCATACAGGTTGCATGGGACTTTGAGTAGAAGAATTTGAAGAGGAACAAGGGAATGAAAGGGGAGATGAAAAAGAAGGAGGCAGAGATGGAAGAGCTTGTTTAAGGTATAACTGTAGAAATAGTAAAGTGCCATGAGACCATCAGAAATGGAAAAGATTTAAAAACTTTGTATTCTGGTGCTCTCTCAATTCACATATCTCTACCAAAGTGCTAACAAGTCACCATCATTTCATAATCCTACTTTCATCTTCTCTTTAAACATAAAAATAAACTGTCAGATGCCTTTTCACTCCACAGTCAGACTATAGTAAGTCTGTAATAGAGAATTGCGGAGATTTTCTAATCCAACAATCATTACCTAAAAAGGAAAGGACTCTGGTCTGGCATTAGTTCCAAAAAAACTTATTATATGATCACTGCATTCTTTTGTAAGGATTCACAAAGTGATTGTTTATTAACCCATTTGAGAACTTGACCAAGGATGATGTCATGCTCATACATCAATTCTATAGTTCAGAATTATCCTGCTTTTTGGTATTTGCAAGGTTTCAGACTTAGACACTAGGTTGTCAATGGTTACCCAGTGATAAACAACCCCACTGGGAAATAATAATTCATTTTTTGCATGAATTTTCACTCTGTTGTAATATGATGATTAAGCTTAGTCAAAAAGACATTTACACATTAATAGAATACCTGTTCACTAAAGTGTTCAAGAAAATGCTGGACAATTCCATGTCAGAGTTAAATGATGCTTTGTTTCTGTCACCAAAGTATTCTACCACCTTTACAGTATAATGGTACATCCACCACACAAATGAATCCATTACTTGAACAAATGGTTGTTGGAGGGAAAAAAGTTTTTATCTGATTACTTTGTACTAAATACGGAACTGAAAACTGAGGGGACAAAGAAAAGTATGGCAAAATCTGACCCTAGAGAGTCTGCATTCTTCTTACTATCACCAAAACTCACTTTAGTAAATTTTAAGAACATTAAATAAAAACATTTTCTAAAACTTCATTTTTAAATTAAATCAATAGCTTAGAAATAAGTATGCTATTCATTATCAACACCCAGGATCATATATTCTACTTCAAGACATCAGTGCCTTGAATATGCTATAACAGGCATTGTGAGTTTGCAGGAAAATGGAACATCTACATTGTCTGCCAATGATCCCCACCCCCCCTTTCCTCCTTAAACTTAAGAAAGTAGAGTTTTGCAGAAAGAATCAATGTTCTCAATCTGGGTGAGGAATAAAAGACCTGAGAAATACATCATTGCATGATCTCCCATTCTGCCAGCATCCCTGACTAATTCAAAAGCAATTCAGAGACAACTAATAAGCAAGTACGAGATCAAACAATGCAGACCATATGCACAAGGGAACCAGGAGGACACAAAGATCCTATAGGAGAAATAATTATCTATTTTTTATACCAACCCAAGTTTTTATACTTTTATTCTCCAGAATGTATTCTGTACATATATACCTTGATTAGTAAATTTAAGTGTGCTTATGTACAAAGTGAATAGCAATTACATGGCTTGCTTTTTTCCACCACTCAGATGTTTATTTTACTTTTAGGAAATCCTCTTCAACTCCTCAGGTAAAGCTCAATGTTACTCCCTAATCCAGTGATTCTCACACTTTACTATACAGGACACTTGTATTAAAACTCTTGGGATGTTCCTTCAAAGAACTGTAGCTTTCTTATCCTTATTAAAAAAAAAAAAATCAGAGTCTCTGGTACTATATTCAAAATTCTGCCTATTTTTTTTTTTTTAATTCTAAGGATTCCTATGTACACCAAAACTGGAGAGGCACAGAAATAATCTAAGTTCTACTCTCATTCTCTAAGAAACATCTCTTTAGAGTTCATCATTTTTAATCTGCATAGCAAAGGGATTAAGTATCACTATAGGTAACAGGAATCTACAGGTGAATCATAAGCATTAATGTGTCAAGTGTGACTGTCTTATTAAAATTCTAACTTTTTAATGGTTGGGGGTGGGGAGAAGAAAAAACAAAGATGGCTAGTTTGGGATTGATTTCCATTTCATTACTGCAAATTGGAAAAGCTAGGAAGTCAGAGAAAAGCAGATAATGAGCTTGAAGATAATTAGATAATATATTTGTAAGCATCTTTAATACCTATTTCTTAAGAAGTTAAAATCAGTATCTGCAATGGAAAGAAGATTCTGAGAAAATGGCTGCCTGAGCTAACATTCCTGGCCCCTTGTCCTCCTCTCAGTTCCTTGTTAAAGAGGCTTAAATAATTAACCTTGATGGTAAAAACTTCTGAGGAAAACCGAGTTAAATATTTCATTGTTGGTAATGCCCAGGAGAGAATCAATGGACCAACATAGCTTAGGGTTAAGGCTACAGAAAAGTTTGGTAGAATACTGGTAGACTCTGTTTTGGGGCTAAAAAAGGGGGTGTCTGCTTTTAGCGTTCTTCTGGAAGTGGCCTTTTTAGCCAATAAAAGAAATGTAGAAGATATACTCTTACATGGAATCATTTATGGTCCATTAGTCAAAAGGGGTCATTTTACTCCTGCTTGGTCCTAAAGAGGCCTGAGTTGATAGGACTTTCTCCCTGTTCCCCAGTAGAATACTCACAGTTGTTTCTGCTTGACCCACCTGTATATGGTTCTCCAGTATGGTCACAGAATGAGAGGTTCCAAGATCCCTCTGTGCTGTACTCAAATTACTGATACCTATCAGCAAAGAAAATTACAAACCATCAATATAGACACCATAAAGATATTCAGTGAAAGACTATATTTACATCCCATGTGAGTACCATAAGACTAGTATCTAAAATACATAAAGAACATTTGCAAATCCAAAAAAAATGTTAAATTACCCAAAAGAAAACTGTGTCAAGGAATATGAAAAAGCAATACAGAAGCACCCAGGGAAAACTCTTGTACATGTATATAGAAATATGCATTTCAGAATTAAAGAAAAAAGGAGAACCCTTTTTTGAAATTGCTTTTTTCATGTAAATACTGAATTATAATGATTTAAATAGAAACACAGGACTCAATCCAAAAATCTAATAGTACATGAGAAAAAGTACAAGTACATGGTTTATACATTATGATACTATATACATAAGTTTTATAAACCATAAAATACTAAATTTATGCAGATACAGAGATTTTAAAATCTGCATAGGAATAACAACAAATTGAGGTTTGATTACTTCTGAAAAAGGAGAGAAAAAAACATGAGAAGACTTAGTGAATTCAGAGATTCACTACTGAATCTAATGTTTATTTATAAAACAAACCATAAAAAGGAAAAGAAAATAAGGCAGAATTATAATTTCAGTTGTGAATTCATAGATGTTTGTTTATTTTTTTCTGTATTTCTATATGCTTAAAATCTTATTTAACGCAAGAAGGACATGCAAGACAATAGGTTAGCTGAATAAGAATTCAAATGGCAATTTGGAAGAAAATCACAAAACCCCACTTAAAATATAAAAAGATTATCTAGATATAAATGATGAAATAACTGAATCCTAAAGGTAAATACAAAAGTTTAAAGCTTTCCAAAAAATAGAGTTAAAAAAAAAAAAAGAGAGAGAGACAGACTAGAAACAGATTTCTAAACTTCAACTTTATACTCTATTGGGAGGAAAAAACTGTGATTTCAAAATACTACTTTTAGCAAAGATATAATTCTTAAATGAAAGCAAAAGGGCTTTTGGTTTTCTGTTCCACAAATAAGGAGCATGGAAGATGCCACTCTGTCCAAACAAGTAAAAGCCTGAACAGACTAGAATCAAGAGCTCTTACTAAATTTGTTATAGAGGTGAGATTACAAGACAAAGTATCCTCTCCCCACCCCCAGTTTGGAAAGACAGGGAAATACTGGGAGTCCCTTGCTTAGGGTCCTCAAACTCATGAGTAGAAATTGCCCTGTGAACCAGTGCCAGGGAATAAAGTCCTAAACTGTGAGGAAATGCTGGAGGCTTTAGTGTGGACAAGTCAGAGAGTTAAAAACCCCAGGTGGGCCCCCAATATTGTGAAACTTACCTCCAGAAACTTGAACATTTCCCCACACTAAATAGTGGAGAAAACCTTCCTATGGCATCCTGAGAGTGAGGGGGTGGTGGCAAGAAACCACTTTTAAATAGGCCAGAACAGGCTGTTCTTAACAAAGTCAGCGCTCAGGTGAAAGTAGTTAACCAGAGCCTGACCTGCTGGGGTATAATTGGACCCTAAATGACCCAGGAGAAGGTAATATCCAATGCCAGACTCCCTTGGACTTCCAGATGGGAGAAGGGAAATACCCAAATCCAACCCACTCTTGACACTCTATCCCACCTAATGAGAGAAAAACAAAAATAAAAACAAAACAGAAAAGCACTGAAGTTCACAGCTAAAGAACATGGGCTCACAGAATGACACCCAATCATAAAACTATAGAACACTTCCCCTCCCCCTACACCTCACCATCACAACACTGAAAGCCTATTTATAGCAGTTCCTTTTACCCAGTAGCTCATGAAAGCCAAATAAAGACTTTTTATGACATGCAGCAAATAATGTTTATACCTCCTGTAATAATCTATATCCTCTTTGAGGAAAATACCAAGCACAGTCTGACCAAAAGACAATTTAATGACAACACAACTCACAAAATAAGGGGAAACAAAATTCAATGAGTGGTAAACAATCATTTTTTTAACATATGTATAGATGCATATACTTGAACTTCTGTGACTAGGAACTGTAATAAAAGAATTGAGTAACAATTCTCAAAACACAGATATTACAATAGTTGAAAAATAAAAATTCCAAACTACTTAAACCCAGGAGTAAGAAAAGTAAACGCATTCTGAACATCTTCCTCAGTAGAGATTTGGAGAAATTATTCACATGAAAAGTTTTATACAGTTTTAGTCATGATTTAACATTGCTCTGATGGTAGCTATATGTCTACAAAGATGGTTACAATGGGAATATAAGCAGTAATAGAACAAGAAATACAATGGTATTTCCTATTTAAGCTAGGGAGCAGAAGAGAATCAGAAAGAAACTTACATCAAAAGAGAAACAAGTTGGAACTGAGAGGAAAGGAAAAAAAATGTACTCAATTTTAACATAAAATGTGGTAAAATATTCTAAAATATCATTAATCACAATAAATATGAAGGTTGAATTTATTTATTCAAAGGTAAATGCTATCAAATAAAATAAAATAAGGAAATCCAGAGACATGCCATTTCCAAATAATGCATATAAAACAAAGTATCTAAGACAGGTTACAAATAAAGAAATGAGCAAAACATGGAATTAGAAACAAAAAGAAAGAGTGGCTATATTAATATGAGATAGAGAACAATTCAAAGACAAAAGCAGGAAAAGAGATTAATCATACCTAATAGTTACTGTACATGCTATTTCGATTAAACCAATAAAATTGTCATTTTTTGGTCCAAGGTAGTTAATTATTGGCAATTTCAAAAATGTCAACATGTAACTATCAAAAATTTTGAAAAAGTAAGTTATACACACACACACACACACACACACACATCCATCACTGCATTAGAGTTCTAGCAAAACAAAAATTATTCAATATTGGAAAATATTTAATATCATTAGAGAAACCCATAAAATTATATTAATAATGTCAAAACACATTTGCAAAAATTCATCAACCATTTCTAAAAAAACTTCTAGGAAAAAAAAGGACTGGGGGAAAAACACTCAGATTAAAAAATACTTATAAATTTTGATATCAAATATTTATTAAACTATTTAAACACAGTCCAAAGAAAATCAGAAATATATAAAGATGACAACTATCACAACATTTATTCAATTTGCTTTTTTTTTTAAGATCTTATTTATGTATTTGAGAGAGAGAGTGTGTGTGTGCAAGCATGAAGGGGGGAGAGGGGCAGTGGGAGAGGGGAGAAATAGGCTCCCCACTAAGCAGGGAGATGGACATGCGGCTTGATCTCAGGACCCTGAAATCAGGACCTGAACCAAAGGCAGACACTTAACCAGCTGAAACACCCAGGATCCCAGGAGCCCCTATTCGACTTGCTTTTAATAAAATAAGGGGAAACAGATTTTTTTTTAAAGTAGCACAAATATATGAAATTGAGAGAAATGAATATTTTTACTTTTTGGTTACATGATTAGTTTTGGAAAAGTTTCTTCTGAAAATTTTTAAACTCAGTAAAAGAAATTTATACTGTAGCTGAAGAAATTTGCAAGACTCAATAGTTTTTCTTTATAATTTCACTGGGCAGTCAAAAATAGAAAAAGAGAGGAAAATCACAATAACTGCTGACTACCAACTCCCTAAAGGAGCAATCAAAATAATCTGTTTAACAAGTAAAGCCAAATTAATTGTTTTGCATTAAGGGAAAACACCACCTCCATAGACTCTTCATAGAATCTTGGCAGGAGAAAACTCAAAGGAGGGGTATTTATAAAGTTTGAGGATTTTGATTTGAGGTGGACCTTCCCATGCAGGGTGGAAGTTCTGACTGAAATGGAACAAAATTACAATATAATAGTTTAAGACTGTTAAGTATTTTGAAGCATGTCTCGAAGAGGAAATCTCAAATAACAAAACTAATTTTTCTGAGAAGGGGCTCTTTATCCTAATAAAAGCAAGTTAAGTAGTCTTCCTTTAAGTACATGAAATTTTTAAAAGCTTACTGAAACAAACATTGCAATTATGTCCAATGTTATTATCCTGGACAAAAATATCCTAGAATATTAATGTTCTGTTAATGCAGATAACCAAACAGTAAAGTCACCTTGGTGTAGCATGTTATTCCTAATCCTGCTAATCTGTAGCTATTAATGGTTTTGTGTCTCAAGATCAAAACTTGGAAAGTTTGAAGACTAAATTTAATAAGCTAGTTACAATACATGGAGAAACCTTTTTTTTTTTTTCAGAGAGAAACTTATAAAATAGGATATCAAAGAGACTTAGGTGCGACCATGTACAGTAATTAAAATATGTTCTTTTCTAATTATTACATAAACCTAATGCACTTACCATCAAAATTTATGGGATTTTGTGGGGAGGGAGGATTGTTAAAACTGATTTTAAGATTCTTATAAGTAAGTATATCTATAAACTTGCTTTCAAAGTTTTGGAAAAAAACAATGACAGGGGAGGAGTCAAGATGGCGGAGAAGTAGCAGCTGAGACTACTTCAGGTAGCAGGAGATCAGCTAGATAGCTTATCTAAAGATTGCAAACACCTACAAATCCAACGGGAGATCGAAGAGAAGAACAGCAACTCTAGAAACAGAAAATCAGCCACTTTCTGAAAGGTAGGACTGGCAGAGAAGTGAATCCAAAGCGACGGGAAGATAGACCATGGGGGGAAGGGCCGGCTCCTGGCAAGCGGCGGAGCAACGGAGCACAAAATCAGGACTTTTAAAAGTCTGTTCCGCTGAGGGACATCGCTCCAGAGGCTTAACCGGGCTGAAGCCCACGCGGGGTCAGCGTGGCCTCAGGTCCCGCAGGGTCATAGAAGGATCGGGGGTGTCTGAGTGTCGCAGAGCTTGCAGGTATTAGAACAGGGAAGCTGGCCACAAAGACGGAGCCGAGGAGTGAGCTCACAGCTCAGGGTTACCTTGAACCAGTCGCAGACTCGGTCAGCTCGGAGCACGGCCGGGGGCCAGGCAGACGGGAGTAATTGGGAACTGTTCTCTGGCCCTGAGGAGCGGGGCCCTGGGCTCTTGGCTCCTCCGGGCCGGAGACTGAGAGGCCGCCACCTTCATTCCCGTCCTCCAGAACTCTACGGAAAGCGCTCAGGGAACAAAAGCTCCCAAAAGCAAACCAGAGTGGATTACTCAGCCCGGCCCCTGGTAAGGGCGGTGCAACTCCGCCTGGGGCAAAGACACTTGAGAATCACTACAACAGGCCCCTCCCCCAGAATATCAACAAGAAACCCAGCCAGGACCAAGTTCACCTACCAAGGAGTGCAGTTTCAATAACAAGGAGAGCAGCGGAATTCCAGAGGAGGAGAAAGCAAAGCATGGAACTCATGGCTTTCTCCCCATGATTCTTTACCTTGCAGTTAATTTAATTTTTTTACTTTTTCAATTTTTTTTCTCTTCTTCTGCTATTTTTTTAACTTTTACCCTTTTTTTAAACATTTTTTAACTAGTTTATCTAATATATATATATTTTTTTCTTTTATATATTTTTTCTTTATTCGTTTTATTTTTTTAATTACTTCTTTTCTTTTTTTTTTTTTTTTTTTTCTTTCTGAACCTCTTTTTATCCCCTTTCTCCCCCCTCACGATTTGGGATCTCTTCTGATTTGGTTAAAGCATATTTTCCTGGGGTTGTTGCCACCCTTTTAGTATTTTACTTGCTCCTTCATATACTCTTATCTGGACAAAATGACAAGGCGGAAAATTTCAACACAAAAAAAAGAACAAGAGGCAGTACCAAAGGCTAGGGACCTAATCAATACAGACATTAGTAATATGTCAGATCTAGAGTTCAGAATGACAATTCTGAAGATTCTAGCCAGGCTCGAAAAAAACATGGAAGATATTAGAGAAACTCTCTCCGGAGAGATAAAAGCCCTTTCTGGAGAAATAAAAGTACTAAAATCTAACCAAGTTGAAATCAAAAAAGCTATTAATGAGGTGCAATAAAGGATGGAGGCTCTCACTGCTAGAATAAATGAGGCAGAAGAGAGAATTAGCGATATAGAAGACCAAATGACAGAGAATAAAGAAGCTGAGCAAAAGAGGGACAAACAGCTACTGGACCACGAGGGCAGAATTCGAGAAATAAGTGACACCATAAGACGAAACAACATTAGAATAATTGGGATTCCAGAAGAAGAGGAAACAGAGAGGGGAACAGAAGGTATATTGGAGAGAATTATTGAAGAGAATGTCCCCAATATGGCAAAGGGAACAAGCATCAAAATCCAGGAGGTTCAGAGAACCCCCCTCAAAATCAATAAGAATAGGTCAACACCCCATCACCTAATAGTAAAATTTACAAGTCTTAGTGAAAAAGAGAAAATCCTGAAGGCAGCCCGGGAAAAGAAGTCTGTAACATACAATGGTAAAAATATTAGATTGGCAGCAGACTTATCCACAGAGACCTGGCAGGCCAGAAAGAGCTGGCATGATATATTCAGAGCACTAAACGAGAAAAACATGCAGCCAAGAATACTATATCCAGCTAGGCTATCATTGAAAATAGAAGGAGAGATGAAAAGCTTCCAGGACAAACAAAAACTGAAAGAATTTGCAAAACCAGCTCTACAGGAAATATTGAAAGGGGTCCTCTAAGAAAAGAGAGACCCCAAAAGTACTACATCAGAAAGAAACAGAGACAATATACAATAACAGTCACCTTACAGGCAATACAATGGCACTAAATTCATATCTCTCAATAGTTACCCTGAATGTTAATGGACTAAATGCCCCAATCAAAAGACACAGTGTATCAGAATGGATAAAAAAACAAAACCCATCTATATGTTGCCTACAAGAAACTCATCTTAAACCCGAAGACACCTCCAGATTTAAGTGAGGGAGTGGAAAAGAATTTACTATGCTAATGGACATCAGAAGAAAGCAGGAGTGGCAATCCTTATATCAGATCACTTAGATTTTAAACCAAAGACGATAATAAGAGATGAAGATGGACACTATATCATACTCAAAGGATCTGTCCAACAAGAAGATCTAACAATTGTAAATATCTATGCCCCTAACGTGGGAGCAGCCAACTATATAAACCAATTAATAACAAAATCAAAGAAACACATCAACAATAATACAATAATAGTAGGGGACTTTAACACTCCCCTCACTGAAATGGACAGATCATCCAAGCAAAAGATCAACAAGGAAATAAAGGCCTTAAATGACACACTGGACCAGATGGACATCACAGATATATTCAGAACATTTCATCCCAAAGCAACAGAATACACATTCTTCTCTAGTGCACATGGAACATTCTCTAGAATAGATCACATCCTGGGTCCTAAATCAGGTCTCAACCAGTATCAAAAGATTGGAATCATTCCCTGCATATTTTCAGACCACAATGCTCTGAAGCTAGAACTCAATCAGAAGAGGAAATTTGGAAAGAACCCAAATACATGGAGACTAAACAGCATCCTTCTAAATGAATGGGTCAGCCAAGAAATTAAAGAAGAATTGAAAAAATTCATGGAAACAAATGATAATGAAAACACAACGGTTCAAAATCTGTGGGACACAGCAAAGGCAGTCCTGAGAGGAAAATATATAGCGGTACAAGCCTTTCTCAAGAAACGAGAAAGGTCTCAGGTACACAACCTAACCCTACACCTAAAGGAGCTGGAGAAAGAACAAGAAAGAAACCCTAAACCCAGCAGGAGAAGAGAAATCATAAAGATCAGAGCAGAAATCAATGAAATAGAAACCAAAAAACAATAGAACAAATCAACGAAACTAGGAGCTGGTTCTTTGAAAGAATTAATAAGATTGATAAACCCCTGGCCAGACTTATCAAAAAGAAAAGAGAAAGAACCCAAATAAATAAAATCATGAATGAAAGAGGAGAGATCACAACGAACACCAAAGAAATACAGACAATTATAAGAACATACTATGAGCAACTCTACGCCAACAAATTTGACAATCTGGAAGAAATGGATGCATTCCTAGAGACATATAAACTACCACAACTGAACCAGGAAGAAATAGAAAGCCTGAACAGACCCATAACCAGTAAGGAGATTGAAACAGTCATCAAAGATCTCCAAACAAACAAAAGCCCAGGGCCAGACAGCTTCCCGGGGGAATTCTACCAAACATTTAAAGAAGAACTAATTCCTATTCTCCTGAAACTGTTCCAAAAAATAGAAATGGAAGGAAAACTTCCCAACTCATTTTATGAGGCCAGCATCACCTTGATCCCAAAACCAGACAAGGATCCCATCAAAAAAGAGAACTATAGACCAATATCCTTGATGAACACAGATGCGAAAATTCTCACCAAAATACTAGCCAATAGGATTCAACAGTACATTAAAAGGATTATTCACCACGACCAAGTGGGATTTATTCCAGGGCTGCAAGGTTGGTTCAACATCCGCAAATCAATCAATGTGATACAGCACATTAATAAAAGAAAGAACAAGAACCATATGATACTCTCCATAGATGCTGAAAAAGCATTTGACAAAGTACAGCATCCCTCCCTGATCAAAACTCTCAAAGTGTAGAGATAGAGGGCACATACCTCAATATTATCAAAGCCATCTATGAAAAACCCACTGCAAATATCATTCTCAATGGAGAAAAACTGAAAGCTTTTCCACTAAGGTCAGGAACACGGCAGGGATGTCCGTTATCACCACTGCTATTCAACATAGTACTAGAAGTCCTAGCCTCAGCAATCAGACAACAAAAGGAAATTAAAGGCATCCAAATCGGCAAAGAAGAAGTCAAACTATCACTCTTCGCAGATGATATGATACTATATGTGGAAAACCCAAAAGACTCCACTCCAAAACTGCTAGAACTGGTACAGGAATTCAGTAAAGTGTCAGGATATAAAATCAATGCACAGAAATCAGTTGCATTTCTCTACACCAACAACAAGACAGAAGAAAGAGAAATTAAGGAGTCAATCCCATTTACAATTGCACCCAAAACTATAAGATACCTAGGAATAAACCTAACCAAAGAGACTAAAAATCTATACACAGAAAACTCTAAAGTACTCCTGAAAGAAATTGAGGAAGACACAAAGAAATGGAAAAATGTTCCATGCTCCTGGATTGGAAGAATAAATATTGTGAAAATGTCTATGCTACCTAAAGCAATCTACACATTTAATGCAATTCCTATCAAAATACCATCCATTTTTTTCAAAGAAATGGAACAAATAATCCTAAAATGTATATGGAACCAGAAAAGACCACGAATAGCCAAAGGAATATTGAAAAAGAACGCCAAGGTTGGTGGCACCACAATTCCGGACTTCAAACTCTATTACAAAGCTGTCATCATCAAGACAGCATGGTACTGGCAAAAAAACAGACACACAGATCAATGGAACAGAATAGAGAGCCCAGAAATAGACCCTCAACTCTATGGTCAACTAATCTTCGACAAAGCAGGAAAGAATGTCCAATGGAAAAAAAACAGCCTCTTCAATAAATGGTGTTGGGAAAATTGGATAGCCACATGCAGAAAAATGAAATTGGATCATTTCCTTACACCACACACGAAAATAGACTCAAAATGGATGAAGGACCTCAATGTGAGAAAGGAATCCATCAAAATCCTTGAGGAGAACACAGGCAGCAACCTCTTCGACCTCAGCCGCAGCAACATCTTCCTAGGAACATCGCCAAAGGCAAGGGAAGCAAGGGCAAAAATGAACTATTGGGATTTTATCAAGATCAAAAGCTTTTGCATAGCAATGGAAACAGTTCACAAAACCAAAAGACAACTGACAGAATGGGAGAAGATATTTGCAAACGACATATCAGATAAAGGGCTAGTGTCCAAAATTTATAAAGAACTTAGCAAATTCAACACCCAAAGAACAAATAATCCAATCAAAAAATGGGCAGAAGACATGAACAGACATTTCTGCAAAGAAGACATCCAGATGGCCAACAGACACATGAAAAAGTGCTCCATATCACTCAGCATCAGGGAAATACAAATCAAAACCACAATGAGATACCACGTCACACCAGTCAGAATGGCTAAAATGAACAAGTCCGGAAATGACAGATGCTGGCGAGGATGCGGAGAAAGGGGAACCCTCCTACACTGTTGGTGGGAATGCAAGCTGGTGCAACCACTCTGGAAAACAGCATGGAGGTTCCTCAAAATGTTGAAAATAGAGCTACCCTATGACCCAGAAATTGCACTGCTGGGTATTTACCCTAAAGATACAAATGTAGTGATCTGAAGGGGCACGTGCACCCGAATGTTTATAACAGCAATGTCTACAATAGCCAAACTATGGAAAGAACCTAGATGTCCATCAACAGATGAATGGATAAAGAAGATGTGGTACATATATACAACGGAATACTATGCAGCCATCAAAAGAAATGAAATCTTGCCATTTGCGACGACGTGGATGGAACTAGAGGGTATCATGCTTAGCGAAATAAGTCAATTGGAGAAAGACAACTACCATATGATCTCCCTAATATGAGGGAGTGGAGATGCAACATCGGGGGTTATGGGTGTAGGAGAAGATTTAATGAAACAAGATGGGAATGGGAGGGAGACAAACCATAAGTGACTCTTAATCTCACAAAACAAACTGAGGGTGGCTGGGGGGTTGGGGTTAGGGAGAGGGTGGTGGGGTTATGGACATTGGGGAAGGTATGTGCTATGGTGAATGCTGTGAAGTGTGTAAACCTGGCGATTCACAGACCTGTACCCCTGGGGATAAAAATATATGTTTATAAAAAATAAAACACAATTAAAAAAAAAACAATGACAGATTAACTCTAAAGTAAGATAAAGTTTATTATAATTCTTTATTCAAAGCTGTGTGAAACTGACCCTAGAACAAATAGCTAAGCTAGTAAATAAACTCAAGAGTCTAGAAGTAAGTCTAGATTTAAGTATATTGGGGAGATTAATATATTATAAATGTGGTATTTTATTTGAATAAGGAAAAGATCTTTAACGTGCTAAATGGCTTATGCACCATAGCTATCCATCCCAAAATAAACCATACGAATCACTTCCTCACAATATTTGCTAATACAGTGTAGACAAAATAAAGTTATAAGCATTGAAAAAAAAATTAATTGAAAAATAAAGACACTTTTGGGAAATATTTCTGTAAACTTCAGGTGTTGGCAAACCAGACCTCAAACTCAAAACCAAATATATATATTATATATACATATAATATATATATGTAATATATATTTGACAACTCTTAAAAATTATATTAAAAAAGACAATTATTAAAGTCAAAAGACAAGAGAAAGACAGGAAGAAAATTGCTCTGTAAAGCATATGAAAACAAAAAAAATAATTTTCATAATAAGATGAGGAAAAGACAAATTACCCAAGAGAAAAATAAACACAGGATATGAGCAGTCGTTGCACAAAGGAGGAATGGCAAATGACCAATGAATATGAAAAGATGCTTACTGTAGCTAGTTGTCAAAGCAATGACCTACCACTTGGCACACATAAAATTTACAGTAACAGAAAGAAACACCATGGGCTACCTGTAGAACTAGGCACTTGTAGACTAGGGGTAAGATTATAAATTTCCACAACTTTTTGAAAGTCTGCTAAGTTATAAAGATAGACATGTTTAACAAACACATCTCCTTTGAAGGATTTATCACACAGATGTAAATGTGCCAGTTGGTAAGTGATTTTTTACTTTTATTTTTAGTAATATCATATATTGGTGGTATATTATTTATTTCATTTTCCTTACCATTTTAAAATAACAGAGACACAAACAGGGCAGTCATCAGACAATGAGCAGCAGACCACATTCTGGTGCGTTTATTCTATAGAATATCAGAGAGCTATTGCAGGAGAGGAAAGATTCTCCTCTACCATCTTTGGGTCTCTGGGCCAAAGAATTAAACCAACATAAGACATATAAAGAGAAGGAAAGCACACAAATTTTTACTAATTTTTTATATGTACATGAGAGCTTTCACAAGAAAATTAAGATCGAAAGAAGTGAACAGAGTAGGGGCTTTTTATTCCTTTAAGACGAAGAAACAATAAATGGGGCACCTGGGTGGCTCAGTCAGTTGAGTGTCTGCCTTTGGCTCAGGTCATGATCTCAGAGTCCTGGGATTGAGCCCTGTATTGGGTTCTCTGCTCAGAGGGGAGCCTGCTTCTCCCTCCCCTTCTGCCTCTTCCCCTGCTTGGGTTCCCCACCCCTCTTTCTCAAATATGTAAATAAAATCTTTAAAAAAGGAAGAAGAAAGAAAGAAAGAAAGAAAGAAAGAAAGAAAGAAAGAAAGAAAGAAAGAAAGAAAGGAAGGAAGGAAGGAAGGAAGGAAGGAAGGAAGGAAGGAAGGAGGGAGGGAGGGAGGAAGGAAGGAAAGAGAAAGAGAGAAAGAAAGAGGAATAATAAAGACAAAGGGGTTTGGGGCTAGTGGTAGTAAATGGTGAAGAAGTAACTAGGAAGAGAAGGGTTAGCTTAGCAAAGTTTGTTTGTACTGATTTCCCAGTCCCACATTCACTGCCTCCAGTGATGAGAATGCCTTCCTCCTGGGGAGAGCCCCTTTCACATGGCACCTTTCACAGAGCTCCTTTCCCATTTATTTACATGGGAGCATGAGCTTCTGCTCTCAGGAAGGAAAGAGAGTCAACGTGTCCTGCATGTACCTGCTGCTATCTAAATGCCTTTATTTCAAAATTGATAAATATGACAAAGTGACTTGTGGGTGACATATTTTGGTTTCCTTTAATATTTAAAGAATTACTTAGATTTACATATATTGATAAATATATTTGGGTTTAAGTGGGAAAATGTTGCAGTATAATTGCATTAAAAAATAAAAGAAGGGAACAGATATATTTAGATATTTGTTCATGAAAGTGCATATGAGCCTCAATCAAAATATGGGAAGACTAACTTAGAAAAGTCTCATTAGCGCCTGGGGTATGGCAGGGTAAGGCAAATAGAATTGAGTTAAGAGGAGTTTCTTGGTCTTTCATTCTAATACATCCTTTGTTTGGGAACAGGAAGAAAAAATTTCTCTTGACACTCTCAGTTTCCCCGACTGGGACAAAAAAATTGACAAAAGAAGGCATGTAAATTTATTACTTTATATTACTTTTATGTGAGATAGGAGCCTTCGTAAGGCAATGAGGACCCAAAGCAACAGTTAGACCTGAGTCTATTCATGCTAGGTGTGATGACGAGTGGGCAGCTGTGTAGAAATAAGATACGTTAAGGAGTATGAGGTAAGACCATAAATTGGGGGGAAACACTAAGGCCTCTTAGCATTCTTCTCGGCATTTCCTGCCTTTGGAAATAAGGATGCCCCTGTGCTCTGGGTGTAGGAAGGGCACCTCTTACAGGAGGATTTTATGACCTGTTGAGGGTAGAAGGACAGGGGAAGTTCAGAATAGAGTGACCTTCCTGCTTCTGCCATTTTCTCAAACTCTTTCATATCCAATATGTGAAAGTACCATATTTTGGGGTACTATTTCCTGAATCTCATCATTTGACTAATGGTAGAGAGCAGAGACTGCTTTCATCATTGGAAAGAAATACCTAAAAATAGAAAATAAAAAATATGTCAAATAACCCCATATAGTTTTGTTGTTGTTGTTGTTTTGTTTTGGGGGGGTTGTTTGTTTGTTTGTTTGTTAGAGATAGCACACACACATGCGTGGATGAGCTGGGGGAAGGGAAAGGCAGAGGGAGAGGAAGAGAATCCCAAGCAAACTCCATGCCAGCAGGCAACCTGATATGAGGCTTGATCTCAGGATCCTGAGATCATGATCTGAGCCAAAATCAAGAGTCAGATGCTCAGACAACTGAGCCACCCAGGAACCTCTACCCCAAATAGTTTTTAAAGGTTTGTAGTTTTAATTTTTTTTGTTGGTGATTCACCAACTGAATTTGCTACAAATGTTATGCTTGTTTCCCAGTTAAATACCAAAAGCCTTATTCTTCATTACAGATTAAAATTATAAAAAGTGGTTGTTCTCTTTAAAATGATCATGTGGTATGACTTTTCCTACTATTTAAGACACAGGTTAGACAAATCTAGCTATTTTTCTGAAACAGAACCACGTTGACTCTTATGTCCCAAGGATATCATTGAAGAAAATGTGTGCCTTGGAGACCCCAATGGCAAAGTAAAATCTCAGTGTACTAAAGAAAATACCTCACCAAAAATGTAACCAATAGTGACTATTTCAGTACTAAGTCTATACACGGCATGATTTTTTTTATTAACATGTATTACTTGTTTCAGGTGTACAGGTCTGTGAATCATCAGTCTTACACAATTCACAGCACTCACCATAGCACATACCCTCCCCAATGTCCATAACCCAGCCACCTTATCCCTCTCCCCACCATCCCCCAGCAACCCTCAGTTTGCTTTCTGAGATTAAGAGTATCCTATGGTTGTCTCTCTTCCCAGTCCAATCTTGTTTCATTTTTTCCCCTCCCTGTCCCCCACATCCTCCCACCTTGCCTCTCAAATTCCTCCTATCAGAGAGATCATATGATAATCGTCTTTCTCTGATTGACTTACTTCACTTAGCATAATACCCTGTAGTTCCATCCACGTTGTTTCAAATGGCAAGATTTCAGGGGGTTTTGATGGCTGCATAGTATTCCAGTATTTGTATGTACCATATCTTCTTTATCCATTCATCTATTGATGAACATCTAGGTTCTTTCCATAGTCTGGTTATTGTGGACATTGCTGCTATAAACATTCAGGTACACATCCCCCTTCAGATCACTATGTTTGTGTCTTTAGGGTAAATATCCAATTGTATGATTACAGGGTCATTGGGTAGCTCTATTTTCAAATTTTTGAGGAAGCTCTATGCTAGTTTCCAGAGTGGCTGTACCAGCTTGCATTCCCACCAACAGTGTAGGAGGGTTCCCCTTTCTCCACATCCTTGCTAACATCTGTTGTTTCCTGACTTGTTAATTTTAGCCATTCTGACTGGTGTGAAGTGGTATCTTACTGTGGTTTTGATTTGTATCTTAAAGTTAATTCACTTTCTAAAATGTCTTATTTGAAGTAAAAGTGATCTTTATTTCTTATG
This sequence comes from Lontra canadensis, assembly GCF_010015895.1. Classification (NCBI taxonomy): domain Eukaryota; kingdom Metazoa; phylum Chordata; class Mammalia; order Carnivora; family Mustelidae; genus Lontra; species Lontra canadensis. Next base: position 52,941,949 of record NW_022630996.1, on the reverse strand, counting down.
GCAATATAAAGTATCCTTTTGGACTATAAAATGGGATGGTCAGTATGATAAGACAAGTAATACATTCTTAGGGACAAACAGTTTTGCTTTGAATTCTTAGTGAAAAAAAAGTCAAGTAGTGAAAATGATTTGTAAAAAGAGCACTAATCTAAAATTGATTCAGGTTCTTATTTAAAGAATTGTTTTCAATTATTTTCAGCAATTTCCTGTAACTCTTCTCATTTAGTCATGCTTATTTTTAGAAATATGTTTCATGACTGTGCCTCAAAACCTCAGGTTTAATGGTTTGAAAGTTATGAATGCTATATCTAGTAATTTATAAAAAGAATGAAATCAAAATATTTTATAACAGACACCAATACAAAGAATAGGAAAGGAAACAAATGCAATGAAATTTTACCATCCGTTGGAGGGGAAAAAAACACATTAAATTACAAAGTATAGATAGAAGTCCATTCTTTTACCAGCTCCTAGAAAGGACATGAGTTGCGTATTTAACCAAGAAAAATGAGCATTTTATTTACATAAGACTTTTCCTAATAAAGTACTAGATGTAAAAATGCAAATAACATGATATGTGTTAAGTCAGTTTTGTCCTTTTTCCACAATAGAGCTCTTTTTCCTTCCCTAGAATTATGTTAATTAAAACTTTTGTTTGAAACTTTTTTGTGGCTCATTTTTAGATATAAAATGTTAAAAATACATCTTCCTCCTAATAACTAAAATCAATTTGTTTATTCTTCATTTTGCATGAGACAATGGCTGTGATAGCCATCAACTATTTACTGATAATATTTTTAAGATTCAGCTCACTTAATGATTACTCAAACACAGTTAAGAATTATTCAGAGTTGAAGCTGAATCAAATGGAGCTTTTAGATACTTTTTATAAATATCACTAATTTTTCTTAATACCTGTATTCTATTTACTTTTCCCTTTTAACAGTATATATTTACTTTTGCAAATGCTGTTCCAAATGATACCGGGATGGTGGAAATTTATATCAGTCCTCACCACCTCCTAATAATTAAAATCCAGAAATTCATAAGACCTTCTTTTTTCCCTGAGATTAAGCAGCAGCTTCCACCTTTGGCTGCTAATTGATCGCAACATGAGTGAGGGCAGAGTAAAGATCAATTATCACACTGTGGCACCCATCGTATAAGGATAACTGCAATTAGGAGCCTCTACAAAACAGATTCAGTCAGAGTGCATTTCTCCTTCCAAAACCATGCATAATTAGCCTTTAAAAGTGACTTAAGTGAGGTGAGGCATTGGTTGAATGTAATACATAGGCTTCAGAATCTAAAACTTACTCGATTTTATTTACTAAATTCCCCGGTCCTTTGGAAACTTTAGTTTTCTTTACAATGGCATAATCAAGCCCATAACAAAGCTTGAAACACATTTAAGAGAAGACATTTCTCATATAATTGTTATAAACATTTGGTCATGTAAATTTTTCTCATACCTACCTGAATGTGATTTCTGACAAATCCTTCCATCAAAGCCTAATAATTCAATCTAGTGAGAAATTACAGTTAAAAGAAACTTAACCAGGGGAAGTATAATTGGTGGCCCAGGAACTCTAATTTACCAAAAGAAAAAATACATAACACTCCACTCACAGCTCTTTATTTATTGCTTCAGAAAAAAACGTCCTTGGTGGGGCCTGGGTGAGACTCGTGATTTCAGCTCAGGTCATGATCTCAGGGTTGCAGATCATGAAACGTGTCCAGCGTGAAGCTCACTTAAGATCCTCTCTCTCCCTCTCCCTCTGTCCCTTCCTCCCAGCACTATCTCTCCGAAAGAAAAAAAGAAGGAAGGGAGGAAGGGATGGAGGGAAGGAGGAAGGAAGGTAGGTCTTATTGAGAGAACTTTATATTAACGAAGGGTTAACTTTGGTGTGCTTACCTTTACATGTGAAATAATAAACAGCAAGTCAAATATGATGATATTGAAGGAATATGACTTTAGAAAACCACAAAACTTCATTTTCAAATGCTGATTGTCAAATTTGAGAAACTAATTAGTACTACACAGAAAGCAATCTTAGGTCACAATTATTTAGTATTGTTTTATAAAAATTTAATAGAAAAACATGCTTGCTCCATGCAATATGGCACGTTTTGCATGGAGCACTGGGTGTGGTGCATAAACAATGAATCTTGGAAAATGAGGAAAAATTCTTGAAAAACATCATTTTCATTTACTACAAAAAAAAAAAAGAAAAGGAAAAACATGCTTGCATGCATTTTCTTTTTAAATTTGAAATAGTAACATTAACAGAATTGGAAAAATTGGGGAAAAAAGGTGTAGGCAAGATGAACTTTTCATAGAAATAAATATGTTTCTAGTAATCTATATTACCTCCACTTCCCAAATCACAAAAATATAAAACTTTGCCTTCACTTCCACATCTAGAAATATATTCGGGTTATGGATTGAGAAATGAGAATGGGCAAGTGCCTTGATGTGACTAAGACAGAGAAACTGGGCATATATAATAATACAGTTAGACAAGAATTAGTCAGCCAAAATAGGAGATAATTATATAATTCAGTCTGTTCATGCTGATAGATAGGTTTCAGTGGTCAAAAGATCAAAGAATGAACATGTGACCTCTGATCTTATTTCCGTCTTGGAGTGAGCATCCTTGTGGCTGAAAGTATTGATCAAGGCCAGGAACTGGTCAGAAGCCTACAGTTCACTGAGGCAGAATAATGATACTTAGATTCATTTAACTTTAACTCAACAATTATTTATTAAACATCCATGATGTGCCTACTACTTTTCAGGGAAGTAAATAAAAATGGAAGGCAAAAACACATGATCCCTGCCCATAAGAGCTTATGATCTAGTGACAAAGGCAAATAATAACCAAAGACCCAAGTCCTCAAAGAAAGACTTGAATAGTGTAATAAAGGAAAAACATAAAGTGTTGTCATGTGGTGAATCCCTAGAGACAGAGCCCATGATCAGGAGTCTTGTTCCAGTAAGTACTGAGAGAGAGCTCTCTGGAAAACTGAAATAAGGGTAGCAGGATAAGCAGTGAAGAACGTGAAGCAAGAATGTGGGCTAAGCTGGAGACTAGCTTGAACTTGACTGCACAGGGATCTCTGACGCATGAATTTTTCCAGAGTTGGTCTTACATTAAGGCAACGAGGCATGTTCTTTGTAACTGGTCTGGCACTGGGTAAGGGCTGCCAGATACAGTGGGGGTGATGGGAAGGGCACACTTCTTTTGGAATGATAATCCAAGTTGAGATCTGAAGGTTGTAGGCTATTTACCTTGGAAAATAAAAGGACCAAGGATGTTCAAGGTAGTGAAAGAGATCAGTGATTAGCAGGTGTCACAAGAAGATGATGACAGTACGATGCAGAGAGACAGGCAGGCCATCGATTATACAGAATCATGTAGGACATGTTGGTTTTTGTCCTAAGAGCAACCAGCAGCTTACAAAGTTTTTGTGCACGGGATGGACTTAATTAGAAATGCATTTTTAAAAGATCCTTGGAGAAAAAGAACCAGAGACGGTCAAGAGTAACTACTGGAATGCCACTCAAGTGATAATTATAGGAATCTAGAAGGAAATTTTGGTAGTTTGAACTAGAATAATGGGAGTATACACAAGTGAATATAAATAGATGGAAGATGTTAAACTGATGGCACATGTCCATGGATGGATGTCATGAAGAATATAATGAGGTTTAACAAAACCATACCAATCTGCTATATGTATTACTGTATTTATCTATCTTGTACTACACAGGTACTAGCACAAAAAAAAAAAAAAAGAGGTCAATTAAGCTCAAACAGAGTTGATAATTTGGCTGGATTTAATGAAACGGCAAAGGTGCAAGAGAGTTCAGGTTACTAGTGAGAGAGTTATTGAAATAGCAAACCATAGTATAGTATCCAAAGCCAACCAAGAGTTAATGAAGAAAGGGTGGGGTTACAAGTATGGAGGCACAGAAGCATCACTAGGCTGGAGCCACTGACCAGGTAGCTTTAGAGATTTCCTATCTGTTATTTGAGTAGTCCAATTATTCTAATTGGGAAATTATCCAAGTTAATTAAATGTCATAGCAATAAATCCCTAGGAGAATGCATAAAGGACATTAAAGATCATTTTATAGAGGAGAAAAAATTGGGGTTATCCAATGTAGACATATAGACAGGGTATGCATGGTCCCAGAATGCAATGCAATGGTGCTTAAAGCAAATCCTCTCTGAGAAAATGGACTGGGATGCAGGCTGTTAGGTTCTACTAGTTATACAGTATGTTTGTTTTGGTACTTATTAGGAATAAATAGTGGTATGTTCATCTCAGCCCTAAAGCAGATTAAAAGAAACTCAGAAACCAGTGGAGACATACAAGAAGGAATGTAAAAATAATTGTGGGTTGTGCCAGAGAAAAAATTTTGAGACCACAGTGATCTCACTGTTAGACCTGCTTGTATAATTGCTTTAGTTCTTCATTTTTGAATATATACACATAATCTTTGTGAGTGTTATATACATTTTAGAGTCCTTGAATTCCACTACTGTCAAGTAAATGGAAACAGGAATGAAATCAGGAAGAGAAAACTGTGGTGTGTTCTCTGGAATGGTTTGGAATTGCCTGACAGGCTGCCCCAATTGGCCATGTGGATCTTGGATCCATGTAAAACGCAGCTGGGTAGACCAGGGTATAGATCAAAGGTTGGAATGCCTATTTTTATTTTAATGTTGTGAAAAATTTCCTGGTCCAAGAACCACACGGATTTTGACATAAAGGCTGCATAGAGAGAAGTGAAAGGCTTTCAGTTCAGAAGTCCCTCATAAGGATCACATACTAGTGAATAGATGGAAATGAAAGTACTCAGATTTAAAAAAAAAAAAAACCACATAAAATTATAACATGAATTTTGGAAATCTAAAAATACCATTAATGCAAGCAGAATAGATTCCACACAAATTTTTGCTTCTGAAAATAAACAACATGCTGTTTATAGTAACAGTGAGTTGTTGTTCTGTATTTTCTGAAGGTGATTATAAATGTGTCAAGATTACATTTGGGGCTCCAGAAACAGAAATGATCTCATTATCAGACTTTTTTTTTTTTTTCCTGGGGTTGGAACCCTTCTGCTTCAATTCCAGTTATGAAAAGATAAAGTAGAAAAATATGGTAAGCTTTGATCTGTGCTACTAAAATATTTTTTTAAGGTAGCAACCCTGCATTACCTACTCCATGCTCCTTTTCCCTAATGTGACATCACACCTTTTCCCCACACTGCCTTGAACGGTCCAATTTTTGCCTCAAAATATCTCTTCTCATGGCCAAGAAAACTTTTGCAAGACTGTTTCTGATGACCAGATGCCTATTTATCTATATTTAAAACAGAATCCACCTTATCATAATCTCCTGCAATTGGATGAGCCATCATTGCCCAACCCCCTCTCAAATAGGAACTGAAACTGTTGAATCTGGTATTAAACTAGGACACCAGACGTGCCCGGGTCAATAGAGAAAGAAAGATCCTCCAGCAACTGAATATACCAGAACTTTCTAATGTGTTCACCAAGAATTTGAGGGAGATGGCTAGCAGTTTATAGAGTTAGCCCAAGTAGCTTTCTGTCTCATTTATTTTTATAAGTTCTTCACTTTCAGCAGGGTTTTTTGGTTATTTTTTGGAGGGTTTATTTTTCGGGTTTTTTGGCAGTGTTTTAGATTTTTAGTGAATGCCAATTCTCAAAAATACCTGGTAAAAATGAAAAAAGTACAGGAAGATCAATGAAGTAGTTTCAAAAAATGTCCAATTCTTTTTTTTTTTTTCCTTCTTCTGTAATCTATGTGGTATTTAGGAAAGTTGTCATAGCACTTTGAAGGCATCTGTACTTTAATGGCGGTGGACCTTTAATGCGTTACAGACATAGGTCTTAGCAACTTTCCTACACACTGTGCCTTTAAACTGATGGGTGTATTATAAAAGCAATTTGCTTTTAATTTGAATACATTACTACAAGAGCAGCGTACAGTTAGAAGAGTTTTATCTATAGTTAATTATTTAGCTGAGGGATTTAAAGCTGTGTGGTAAATGGGTTTCTCATCTTCTTAACAGAAGGTTAGATCAGGCTTTTAAATGCTATCAAAGGTTGGCAGCCAGGAGATCTCTGGTTGGCCTCTATTCTTTCAATTTGTTATATGCTACCTGCTATCAGCTTCGATAGCCAGGTTTGCCAGCTGCTCTCACATATTCTGTAGAGCATCAGGCAACGCAGCTATTATGTACAATTATACAACCATTCCCAACCACTTAAACCTAACATTACCCCAGAACAACAAAGGCAAATAGGTTCAAATCTATCCCATTCCAGGAGTGCACTAATGTGCCAAATGAGTTTAATAAAGCTTTTATATCAAATTGATTAGGTGATTGGGAGGAACATAAAATTTTACCCGGTCTAAAATCAGAATTGTCAGCCTCTCTCTCTTACTGGGTGAATATGAATATTCTGCTGAAAACTAGGGTAGCTGTTGCTTTCTGTTGCCCCTGTTTTTCAGGCCTGGAGCAGATGGTTCACCACCTGACTCAGAATAGTCTAATGTAAGATTCATTGTGCTTCACAGGAAATCAAAGATCAAGCAGCATTACAGAAGGTGACGCAGCACCTCAGCAACCAGTAACCCAGTATGATACAGTCGAGGGGTGAAAGGAGAAAGGAGGAGAGCTAGAAATTAAAGGGGGGGGGAGACAAAGAGAGAAAGAGAACAAAATAAGTCATCCTACTAGGAAAATAAAACCTTCAGCCCTTGAAGGCTAGTATTTGAAAACGCTATCAACCTCCACCCCAAACCTTTCACCAAGCAGTAGTAACTTTCTCTCCAAAGGACTTCAGTTATCTGAGAGCTGTTAGTACGAAAAGACTATTCTCGGGTCCTTGAAGAAATGCCTTTCAGGGCACCTGGGTGGCTCAGGTTATGATCTCAGGGTCATGATCTCAGGGTCCTGTGATCGACCCCTGCATCAGGCTCTCTGCTCATCAGGGAGCCTGCTTCCCACTCTCTCTCTGTGTGCCTCTCTGCATACTTGTGATCTCTCTCTCTCTCTGTGCCAAAAAAATAAATAAAAATCTTAAAAAAAAAAAAAAAGAAAGAAAGAAAAAAGAAATGCCTTAAGTTCTAATCACTGTTAAGGGACAATGGTAGAGGAGAATAGTGACAAGTATGTTAAATTTGTAACTTTCTCAAAACTATGGAGAACGGGCCTAAGACAGAATAATTTGAATTATGTGGGTTAAGTTATCCTCACTGCACTTTTAAAAAGATAGCAAACACAGTGGGGCAAGCATCTGCCGACCCATCTCTGCTTAACCCAGAAAAGAATTTGCAAGTTAGGATCTGTGCACCAAATTTGGCCCACAGCCTATTGTTTTTGGTTTTTGGTTTTGGGGTTTTTTTTTTTTAATTAAAGTTTTATTGGAACATAGCTCTGCTCATTTATTTGTTCATCGTCTATGGCTGCTTTTGCACAACATCAGCGAAATGAATAGTTATGACATGCATGACCCACAAAGCCTGAAATATTTACTATCTGACCCTCTGCAGAGAAGTTTGCTGAGCCCTAGTGTGAAACGTAATTCCCTCTTACAATTTACATATGAACATAAACTTCCACCCAAGCCAAGAAACCCATGAAAACCTCTACAATAAGTGTATCCTACATACTTGACTCACTTTCTTCACCTTTAAAAAGAAATCAGTTCCCCATAGATATAAATCCCCTGTCATTTGGAAGCCATACTGTATCTCTGACTCCCCAACCCAGCACCCCACCCACCCCCCACTAGGAGTTGTAATCAGCATTTGCAGAACAGATACTAAGTTGGCCTCTCTAAGCTTGAATTGTCAAATGTCACCGTCCGACTTCCTTATAAAAAGAACTTATATATGTAATGCCTTTGGGCAACTATATGCTAATTTGTAGCCTCTCTACCCTTATGCTGCTAAATCTTGTTGAATCATTTGTTCCTGCGAGGCTGTCACAACAGCAAAAAAAGTTTGAGGCCCTAGACAAATACCACGTGAGGATGTCCTCCTAACCTTGTTATCTCTGTAACTGGTTGTAACACAGACTCACCCCAGAGACAGAGTGGCATTAAAGTGCAGTCAAGACATTTACAAATAAATTACTGCCTGAAAAAATCATAATAAGTGAAACAGCATTTCATCCACAAAGAGCACAATTGAAAATCCGTTATCAAAGTCAATTTGCTATTTCCACCCTACATTAGCCTAATACGAGGCACACGAGGCACAGTCGGTGGTGTTCCAGCCCAGGCTCTCCGAAAAATAAGCCTTTAAGGATTTCAAAATATCTGAGAAACTGCATTACTGGTCAAGATAATGGCATTTTTATAACAAATGAAAAATAGCAGCTGAAATGCACAAGGGCATGAGATTGGGCATGAACAATCTGGTTCTGATACAATCCCACCATCTGCCACTTCGTGCATCATTCTGAAGCAGGTCAGCACTTTACCTTTTTATGTTTTAAATCAGTATCAGCTAAAGGGATGACCACGAGACACAGGGATACCTTTTCTTATTGTGCGTTTTCAGTATCGCACTGATAATGAGAAAACGATCTTCGGGGCCAACAACCAATCTTCCCCACAATGCCAAAGACACTCTCCTCCCGGAAGAAAAAGATCATGATAGGCAGACGGGTGACTAGTTGGAAATACTGAAAACAATTTCATACTACAGAAAACCTTTTGACATAGTAGGACAGAGAAAAAAATTCAAAATAATAACTGCATCATTTGTAGTATATGCATTTCCCTCTGCCAGTTCGGCATTAACTCATGTTAAATAACAAGAATATCGAAGATCAGTGAAGAAATAGTAAACCTCCCTGTTTGTCTCTTTGAGCTTTTTTAGCAGGTCCAGTAAAAATCTAAGTGGCTCACTCCCTGTCTCTGTGGAATTAGGACTGGTACTGAGGACGTTTTGGCGCCATCATGAATCACCCTGTCATGGATAAACACTTTAGTAATATGGCCCGTGACCCGCATCCATATAGGACATGACTTCTTTTGTGTATCAAATATTTTACAATAAAAGCAAGGAAAAGCAAGTGTTAAAATATATACTTTGAAAGGCAATGATTTGACTCTTCTAACGCACTGACTTAATTAAAACGACAGAAACAAATCTGAGAGAATGTCTTCAGCGTCACTGTCCTTGCTGAAGGGGACATAGTATCTATAAAGAGGGAGGGTTTTCTTCTTAGGACAATCACAGCCTACAAACTCTTTAGTCTGTGAGACTCGACTTTCAAAGGTATAATCTAAACAGCAAACTTCAAAATAAGGTAAATCATAACTCAAATGCCACATCAATATTGCCTTATATAGTAAAATAAATGGCTGAACCAATCAATGTAATTGGGAATAAATGAGAAGAGTTACTGGTGTCTCCATGACTTTGTAGCACTACCTCAGTAATACATAATTTCATTCCAAGATGGAGCCTACTAAAAATGCTATTAACTTGCCTAGCAAGACTAAAAACACACTTTAGATTATAGTTTTCAGCAGGAATTTAATCTTTGTCCAAATTTAAACAGATGTATGTATTTAACTTGTACCTCTTCTAGAAATTTTATATAAACATTTTCCATTTACTCAAGTAATAGCCCAAGAGGCTAACTTCTGACACTATAAAGAGGGACAAATTACACAGAAGTTGGGAAAACAATTATTCCAAAGGGAGAAAAGAGCTCAGTCTCATTTTTATAGGCCCCCATGGAATAAATCAGCACTGGAACATGCATTTTACACTGACCCAAATAGTAGTTCTAACATTATGTTGATATGTTTTCTGATTGCCCAATACTTAGATCAACAAAACGAAGTGGAGTAATTCATTCAACAAACATTTACGGAATACTTGTTATACCCTGCGGAGAACAGGAGATAGTCTGCAATGAAAGGATTCTGGAAGAAAGTGACACATAAGTGAGTTCTTGAGAATTAGTTAGGTCAAGGGTGGAGAAGGAGAAAATCTTCTTAATAATGAGAGCAAAGACATAGAGCAAAACAACTCAATGTTGTCTGACAAAAGTGCATGTGGTCTGGCTATGCGGAAGAAAAAAGTGCAAGACAATGGGCAGCTACAGGTGTGACTAGAGATGAAGGAAAGGACTAGCTGAGAGAGCTTTTGCACTGAATTAAGAAGCGTGAGCTGTATCTCCTAAGGTATAAAAAGATGGTGAAATGTTTTAAATAGAGAGTTTAATATTTAACTGTGTATTTCTGAAGGATCATTCTAACAACTGGGTTGAAAACAGATTTGACCAGTACAAGAATGGAGAAAGGAGATCAATTAAGAAACTAATAAAGAGAAAACAGCCGGATGAAAAATAATGAGGTCGTTGAACCAAGGTGATGGCCACCGGGATGGATTAGAAAGGATGGACTGGGATTTAAAAATCAGCGGTATTCTCTAATTAATTACATATGAATCATAGGTAAGAGGGACAAGTGAATTACTTACAAATTTCTATCCAAGTTTTCTGAACCTGAGTCCATCAATGGATCTACAATATTTAAGATGCTGAAAGAAATCTGGTAGGGAAGAGAGATTCACTTTTTGACATTTTACAGGTAAGGTTCCTATGGGATAGGTCATTTGGTGATGCGCAGTACTCTGTGAGATATATTGGTCTAGGGAGAGATTTGAACTATAGATTTCAGTTTGGAAGATGAAACTATGTGGTTAGATGAGATACTCCAAAGAGCATGAAAAACTGAGATAGAAGAGGAGAGGATGAAGGGACAAAGTAGAAGGCAAAGTAGAAGCAGTCAGAAAACCTGATCACAAAAGCTTAAAGAATAGGCAGTAGAGGAATCCACAATGGCAAATACAGCAGATAAGACCAAAAAATAAATAGTAGGAAAGATCACAGTTAGCAATTAGGAACAATTGGAAGCTATACCATAATGGATCAAGAACTAAACAGAAGGTGAATGGGGCATATTATTTATGGTCAGGCAAAATAAGCAGATCTTTAGTTTAAAAAAAAAAAGAGAGAGAGAGAGAAAGAAAGAAAAAAGAAAGAAAAATCAATACCATTTCTACCTAAAGACTGGGTATTATATTATTATTTTTCCAAGCCTCTCTGTCCTTTATGCAAATTCAATGGCAAGAAAATGAATTTTGAAAGAGAGAGATCACATTATGAGGCAGATGACATTGCTGTGTAATATACACGGCACCTAAGAATAATAGAAATGAAAAGAAAAAATAAACATAGTGGAATACTGTGATTGTTGAGTCCTTTGAGAGCACTCCTTCATGAGGACATTCTCACAGAGGGCCAATTTCTGTCCACCTTTCACTCTATAGGAAGTGCTTCATGTTTATATACTAGATGAAGGACAGCACACTGCTTCCTTTGGGGACATACACCATTCTGAAGGAAAAGGGCAAAAGTTACCAAGTCACATTATATTCTGAGCAGATGTGTGTCCTCTAAAATGTGACCACACATCATGAGTCACCATATTTTCCCCATTCTCTACTTTTTATTTAGGAGTAAGAGAAGACAGTGAGCGTTTAAACTCTTATTCATAGGCAAAACTGCTTCCTTAGAAAAGACCCGATTTCACAAGCCACTGATGAAGTTTCCGATGATTCGGTCTTCCAGCCTCTGCTTTAAGTGAAACTCATACTTTTCGCTTCACTTTAACCAGAATATATTACTGCTGCAAAGCAATTTGCACTTTGCAACTTTAAAGAGAGCAGAAAGGACTAGACTTGCCAGCAGGCACTTGGGCAATTGTCACAGGCAGATTGTTTATTCTACCTAGAGGTTTATTATTATTTTCATACCATTCTGCAAAGATCAAACAAAAGTGCTAACAGGCTCTGGTAGTTTTGTTTTGTTTTGTTTTAAAGGTGGAGTTTAAAGCCCTATAAAGCAATAAACCATCAAATTGCTTGACAAGTTGTATGCATATAACTATATTAGCAGGAAATATATTTTATTTTTATTAATTCCAGAGCCATTGTGGCCCAGCCAAAAGAAAAATCTGAAAGGATTTTCTAAATTTTTTTCAAAAAATTTTTACTGCTTTTTTTCATATATTTATTATTGAAGTATAGTTGACATGCAATGTCATATTAAATTTTTTCCAAATTTTTAGCAGAGTTCTGCAAGTGATTTAACACTGGACTGCAGCAAACCAATAGTGTCTAAAACAGGATTCGATGCTGGCACCAGAAATAATGATTTTACCCTTTTTCAACTTCAAAAATACAATTGGTAAGCATAATAAAAGTGTGCTAATAAAATCAACAGTCTGAAAACTTATGAGGAAGGCAAGAAAAAAAAATAGAACATGAAATAGGAAGAAATCAAGTTCATATGTTTCTTACTACGAAATGAAACGGCTCAAGCTGGGAACCTGAGAGCCATCTGCATGAGTTTCCCAGGACTGCTGTCACAAAGTACCACAAACTAGGTTGCTGAAGCTACCCGGAAATTTATTCTCTCAATTCTGAAGACTAGAGGTCCAAGATCAAAGTGTGGGCAAGGTCGGTTCCTTCTGAGTGCTGTTAGGGAGGAGCTAGCACAGGCCTCCCTGGTAGCTTGCAGCATTTTGCTGCCAATCTTTGGTGTCCATGACTTATATACCTGTCACCTAGATCTCTGCCTTCGTGTACACATAGCATCATTCTTCCTAGGTGCATGTGTCTAAATTTCTCCTTTTTGTAAGGACACCAATTATCTTGGAATAGGTGTCCTCTTTCACCAGTATGACCTCACCCTAAACACTCTGAGCTAACTGTGAGTTAGGATTGCAACATATTAATGGGCGGGTATAATTCTAACCAAACAACACCCTATATGTCTCTTTCAATATACAGTTGTCTCAAAAGTCCAGTTTCACCGACCTTCGGTTTTCTTCTGTGTTTACGCCTCTCTCTCCAGCTCCCGTACTGCCCTTCCAGGGTCCCGTTTCATCACCACTGAACTCTGATTCCACAAAGGTGAGGCCCATGACCAATTTTTTTTTTTTTTCATCCATGTACGCCCAGGGACCAGTCTTGTTCTAGTTTGCTTTTAATAGAATATCTATTTAGTGAGCTTCGAGTGAAAGAGTCCTCACAATTATTAAAATTTATTTTTAGGTTTCTTATTGTTAAGCTTATCTCCACTTCAAGCCATTCCTTGCAGTCCTAACCGAGAGATCTTTGAAATATCTTCACCACACTCAAAAATTTTCAGTGGCTTCTCATGACTTACAGGATAAAAATCTCAATTCCTTAGGGGCAGACAAGGAACCCCATTCTGGCTTCAGCTTACCCCTTCAATCTCATCTCCTCAACTTCCTTTCCTAACCCTAGTCCAATAAAAGTAATCGCTGGAGCTCCTTGAAAACCCTATGCTGTCTCATGCTTTGTAAATCCATGTCTTAGTAAATCTTTTGCTTGCCTAGAATGCATTTCTCATCTTATGGACTCAAATTCAACCTCCTGTACAGCAACCCACTAATATACCTTTCATGTCCATGTATATTAGAGCAGCTGGTATATTGTCTATGTCCATACTTGGGTGTCACTCTCCACTAGACTCTGAATTTCCTCTGCTTCTTGAGGACCAGATACAAGGCATTTTTTTCTGCTTCACATTCTCAGCAGGTAATACAGGGCAAGGGCAGGCACTGAATAAACTTTTGTGGAATAAACACACACAAGGGAGGAAAACTGTATGTTCCAGGGTACATTTACAGAGCTTACTCGGGAAACTTCTGTTGAAAAGAGGACTTGAAAGTGATTGTAGCCCTTCCAAATCAGGAGCCAGAGTCAACAGAACACATATTTCAATAATGACCTTAATGTCATCATTCTACCTGTTAAATCTAGGCAAGCCAGCAAGGACAGAGCAGCTTAGGTGCTCCCTTTGTTCCAAACGCTTTACAAATATTTCCTGACACCAAGGCAGAGAAGAAAGCTCAATATATTTTGGCTTATAATCTAGTTATCCCGGTAAAGGCCTTTAGTCTAACAAATCATTTGGTGATGTGGGGCAATATTTGTTCTTTCTTTCTTAGGCCATATTAATTGAGCAGGCAGTTAGTGACTCTTGGCTCAGGTAGTAAGATCAAACTAAATCTACCAAAATTAGCAAATGGAGAAGTGTGTGTATGTGTGCGCACGTGTGTGTGTGTGTATGTGTGTGTGTGTGTGTAAAGAAGTAGTTATACTATGTTCCCTATGGAGATTTTTCTGTGTAGTCCCAATCTTCAGATGTAGAGGCTTGAGTTTATTAAGGAATGCAGGAGTCTTCCTTACAGGAAAGAAGCAGTGACATTAGCAAAAATTCTCCAAGGGAAAGGGGAACCTCCTGTTGGTGGGAATGAAAGCTGGTGCAAACACTCTGGAAAACAGCATGGCAGTTCTTCAAAAAGTTGAAAATAGAGCTACCCTATGACCCAGTAATTGCACTATTGGGTATTTACCCTAAAGAAACAAATGTAGTGATCCGAAGGGGCATGTGCACCCAAAAGTTTATAGCAGCAATGTCCACAATAGCTAAACTATGGAAAGAACCTAGATGTCCATCAACAGATGAATGGATAAAGAAGATGTGGTACATATATACAATGGAATACTATGCAGCCATCAAAAGAAATGAAATCCTGCCATTTGCAATGACGTGGATGGAACTAGAGGGTATTATGCTTAGTGAAATAAGTCAATCGGAGAAAGACAACTATCATATGATCTCCCTGATGTGAGGAAGTTGAGAAGCAACATGGGGGGTTTGAGGTGTAGGAAAAGAATAAATGAAACAAGATGGGATCGGGAGGGAGACAAACCATAAGAGACTCTTAATCTCACAAAACAAACTGAGGGTTGCTGGGGGGAGGGGTAGGGAGAAGGTGGTGGAGTTATGGACATTGGGGAGGGTATGTGCTATGGTGAGTGCTGTGAAGTGTATAAACCTGGCAATTCAGAGATCTGTACCCCTGGGGATAATAATACATTATATGTTAATTAAAAAAAAAAAAAAACAACTCTCCAAGGAAATGGAGACTCTGAAGGTATACAGCTATGCCACAGAGGCATTGCTGCCATGGTCACTTCACTCTTCTATTCTTAGACTTTGTCATTCAGATGTCACGTAAGTATAGGAACTGGCAGGTTAATTTTCCATACCTCTGTGTGTTTGCATGGCGCATGATATATACGAGTTGATCTTGTAGGAATTGGACATTAAAAGATGGCTTCTTTCCTCAAGAAGATTACAACCTATTGAGGGAAGCACATCTTCAAGTAAGCACCTATGACAAAATGTTTTTTTGAAAGTTTGGCAGAACAGACACTGCAATCTCAGTACAAGAAGTAACTAATCCTGTCTCCCTTGATCATTAAAGAAGAAATAAACTCGAGTTTCATGAACTTTCCTCATTTCTGTATTGTATCACTAGCAACATTTTCCAGAGCAGAAGAGGGAGGAAGAGAGAGAGGAAATGGCTGGTGCTTCCATCTGAGCTGGGACAAAGTGAGGTATGAATGGGAGACTTCACAGCAGAAGGAAGATAGAAGGCCTTCTCTCACTGCCTTGGATGATCTCTTCAATAGTGGCTATGTATCCTCCATAGCTCAGCACAGGCCAAGCAGTCCTGCCATGTTTTCTGAATTCCATGTCCTCTGACATCCATGCCAGGAATGGTAGTAGCTTCCTGCTTGTACTAATTTCTGGGGGTTGCCTTACCTCTTCTGTTTGGCTTCTTAGCTCTTCCAACAACTGTAAAACCCATTCCATGCATTTAATTCCCTCTGTTTTAAATGCTTTGTGATTTCTACTTTCCTTTTGGATTTTGACTGGTAACACATAATGCAAAACAAACCAAACTAAAAATGGAAAATGTGAACTTTTCTCTCCAAATCTGGGATTGTCTCTGGGTGAAGAATTGAGTACTCAGAAAGGTTACTACTATCTCATTTATTTCATTCTGTTATACTTTAAGATCAGCCCTTGAGTCCAAATTACTAAAATATTTTTTGAAAAATCAGTGCCAGAAATTCTGAAATTTTTAAAAATATGAGATGGCACAGGTTAGTCAATAATGAGTCAAAGGCAATGCACAAAACCTAGCACAGTACCACAGCAGGAAATAAACAATATTCTAATCCTAATACATGGAAAATGCTAGTAATTTCCTCTAATTTTGTAATTTGCTATACTTTTGATATTAATAATAACTAATTACCCTAAGAAAAGGAACTGCATTTTTTATTATCTCAATTTAACAACAATAATGGAGATCATATAAAACAAAAATGTAGTATTAGTACCAGTAATGATAAATAATGATTTAAAACCACCAATGCTGGGGTGCCTGGGTGGTTCAGTGGGTTAAGCCTCTGCCTTCAGCTCGGGTCGAGGTCTCAGGGTCCTGGGATGGGGCCCCCGCATTAGGCTCTCTGCTCAGCAGGGAACCTGCTTCCCCCTCTCTCTCTGCCTGCTGCTCTGCTCTTCCCTCACTCCTCTCTGTCTGTAAAATAAATAAATAAAATCTCTAAAAAAAAAAAAAAAAAAAAACCACCCGTGCCAAATGTAACAATGACATACAATAAATATCTGTGAGTAGCTTTTTGTGCTAAACATCTAACTACCTTTAAACCTTTGGCAAAGGCTTCAACTTTTAGGACCTCTGTTTTCTCATGAGGAAACTGTAGAATATGGCATAGAATTGCTCTTCCCCACCATTGGTTCACAGGTCTGTATAAGAGTTCCCATGAGTAAACATAATACTGATCTCTATTGTAATTTCTATCACCTGGATCAAAAATAAAATAATTATTTAAGAAATGTTTCCTTCAGAAAGGAATACTTTAAGACTCTCCATGCATCCTCAAGTGAACATATTGGTGCTTGAGGATGTTAAATGAGCTGGTTCATGACTCAGTCACCTCATTTCTGACTCAGTTGATAATCCTAGTTAGTGTGCTAGTTTTAAACAGCCCACTGCTTTTTTTTTTTAATATTCTCAGTCAAATATTGTTTAATTTGTATCCATAATTGACCATTTGTTAAAGGCAGGAAGCACAAAGAACACTGATGTTGAAATGCAATAAGGAAACTAGGAGCATAATGATATAATTCTGCAAATTTTGTTCAATTTTCCCTTCATCAAATCAAAATTCGTGTGTATGTTTAGTACTTCAAAAATCAATTTGAAAAGCATAAATGAATGTAATGATTATTAAATATGCTAAGGATTATGGGAAATTTTTAAAATTACATTGCCTACAAGGTTATTTGCAGACTTTTCAGATAACATCTTGAAGCCCTTATCTATTCAGTTAGAAACAAAAATGAAAAAAAAAATTATTTCAAAACATCAGTTTATTTTTAAAGTAAAGGGCAAGAATTCTACAAACTTGGTCACAATGACACTTTTTCTCATATTATAACATGCATTTTAAATCTTTATTTTGATACTTATTCATAAATCCAAATATGATGCCTTTAGATTATTAAATTTATTTTTCAACAAATTATTGCCTTTAAAATGAAATTAAGCCTACAAGAGACTCGTTTCAGACCTAAAGACACTTGCAGATTGAAAGGGAAGGGATTGAGAAACAGTTATAGTGCAAATGGATGTAAAAAGAAAGTCACAGTAACACTAATTCTCTGGAACAGATTAGACTTTTTTGTTCTTGTATTGTTCCTGCTTTGGAATCAGAGTAGTACTGACCTTATCAAATGATTATTGAATGTGCTTCCTCTGTTACATTATATCTAAGATTTTTATAAAGATTGTTATTAATTTTTTTTTTTTTAAAGTTTGGTGGAATTCAGTGAGTCCATGTGGTCTTGGGCTTTTCTGTGCCTGGAGATTTTGATCTCTAAGTCACTTTCTTTCTACTTATTGGCTTAAGAAAAGATTTGCTTTTTCTTGGATTCAAGATTCATGATTCAATCTTAGTAATTTGTGCATTTTTAGGAATTATCTGGGTTTTTCTTCTAAATTATCAGGTTTGTTAATAGATAATTGTTTGTAGAAATCTGTTATCACACTATTTCTGTGCTTATCTGTTGTATTATTCTCTCTTCCATTTCTCATTTTCATTTTTGAGTGTTTTATTTCTTAGCTAATATACTTAAAACATTGTCAATTTTTTTTTTAAACTGGTCATTACTTTCAAATTTATACTATTGTTTATTCTGGTCTCTATTTTATTTATTTATGATTTTTCTTTATTTCCTTCCTCTACTAAATGGCAAGTAAATTTCTTTTTCTGGTTCCTTGTGGTGTGATATTGTTTATTTGAACTTTTTTCTTTTTTTAAATTTTTAATAAACATATAATGTATTATTAGCCCCAGGGGTACAGGTCTGTGAATCACCAGGTGAACTTTTTTCTTAATACAAGCATTTAAGGCATAAATCTCAGACTCTTGACATCCCATAGGTTTGTTTTGAAATATTGTGTTTCCTTTCTTTGTTTGTTTCAGACATACTTTAATTTGCCATTTGATTTCTTATTTGGCCCACTGCTTTGTGTAGTACTGTGTTACTTAATACTTACATATTAAATATTTAATATTTACATTTTACATTTTTCCACCTTTGTTTTATTGTTGATCTTTATTTTATGCCATTGTGGTTAGAAGATACAGTTGGTATGATTTTAGTCTTCTTAAATTTGTAATGTTTGTTACATCTCTTTTTATGTGATATAACCAGGGGATTCTTCCGTGTGTACCTGAAGAAAATGTGTATTCTATTTTTCTTGGATGTTTTATATATATCTTTTAGACCCATGTATTCTGAAGTATGCTTCAAAAAAATGCTCTTGTTGAAAAAAATAAAAAAATTTTACTGAGGATACTCATTTTAAACAAAGCATATCAGAGGGGAGGTGAGTGGGGGCATGAGTGAAACAGAGGCAGGGGATTGTACACTTGAAACTATTATAACACTGTATGTTAACTACACTGGAATTAAAACCTTAATAAAAAAAACAAATGAAATGAAATGAAATAACTTTAATGGAAAAAGTTAGAATTTATATTCTTATGAATTACTTCTTAAGATTTCATTAAGATATTCTATATTTTTGGATGTGTGTGTGTATTTATTATATGGCATTCAAAAATTATTTTACAAATTAAAGCCATACAGACTTTATGGAATTACACATCCCACTGTGGGATTTTTTTCAAGTCAAAGGGTTTGGGAAATGCTTACTTTGGCAAAACTCAGGCCTTTCTAGTTAAGAGTTCATGAATCTAATAGTTCTGGTGATCCAAAGTGGACTATTCTCAAGGGCATTCTACTGTCATTATTTGGGTCCATTAATGACAAAACTGAAAGGAAAGAAAAAAAATATTATCTTAAAAGAATTATCCATTACAAATATCTGTCTTTTATTTTCTTCTCTCCCTCTCTCTCTCCTCTCCCTGAGCCCTCTTTCTGAGCTGGGTGATTCAGTTTTACACAGCCTGATACAAAATCAGGCCTCGTGAAAGCATTCCCCTCAACCACACTTTTTTATAGAAACCTACTTTTTTCACATTTGGAAAATAAAGTTTTCTGCTTGAGATATTTGAGAACTGGGTACCTGGTATTGAGGATGTTCATTGCTCTTTTCTGTTTTCTTTTCTAACTTGGCAAAATGCAGAGACCAAAGGAAACTTGAACCCCGTCCTTAGTCACAATGGGACTGAATTAGATAGAAGACAGTCTGTGTAGACATGAAAGATTCTTTTATTTTATTTTATTTTTTATTTTTTTATAAACATATAATGTATTTTTATCCCCAGGGGTACAGGTCTGTGAATCGCCAGGTTTAGACACTTCACAGAACTCACCATAGCACATACTCTCCCCAATTAGACATGAAAGATTCTTGATTTGAATGTTTGTATGGAATTCGTGGAGTTCATAAAAGAAAAAAAAAAAAGAAGAGACTCTCAAAAACAGTGTGTTTTCTCTTTTCCTCTTAGTCATGGTGTGTAGATAACAGAAAAAAAAATACCAGTGACGAAACACTTGACAAAATTTCTGTTTTCCAACACCATTCACCTATTTTTCCTGAAAAAAATTAAGTAATATCTAATATTGTGTCCCTAGTACTGGTAGCCATTGTACCTTAAGATCACAGTTTAAATAATGACTCTCATGTAAAATGGTCACTCCTTGACTTGAGACTTACTCTCTTGACATCTTGGAGGATGGCAAAGAATAGCAGCTATTTATCAGAAATATTGCCCATGTACTTGAGACAGCAGTTTGGTTTAACCACAGGTATTTTGCATTTGATCATTATTATTGGCCTCTAACCTACAGCCTAGCCTTTTTAATATATGGGAATAAGGGTCCTTCCTTATGGACGGAAGGGTTATGTCACTGTCCCTCAAACTTATATATTGAAGCCGTAATGCCCAGTGTGATGGTATTCAGAGGTGGGATCATTGGGAAGTAATTAAGCTTTGATAAAGTCCTGAGGGTGGATCCCTTACGCAAACAGGCAGAAACCACAAGCCTCTCACTCAGCCATGTTGATGACACAAGAGGGCAACGAGCAAAAGCCGGGAAGAGGGCTCTCACCAGAACCTAACAATGCTGGTACCCTGCTAATGGACTTCCCAGCCTCTAGAACTGTGGAAAATAAATCTGTTCTTTCAGCCACCCAACCAATGATATTTTCTTATAACAGCCGAAGGTGATTAAGAGAGACAGTATAGAGATTAATTATTCTTTTAAAATAGGCCTCTGGACAGAGCATGTTAACACTGTTCTGATGAATCTCATTAGTCAAATTTTAAAATGTATTAAAATACTGACACCAAACAAGGGGATAGGGTTTGTTCATTATGCAAATATCAAATTTACCAGGGCATGTAATCCATTAATGATGAATTGACATCAAAGTATCTGGATGAAATAAAATGTATTTAGCATTAAAGCTATATTGAACATCTTCTAAAACTTGCTCATCACAAATTCATCATGAGCATACATACACCACTCTACTGATGTACAAAATTTACTGCATTTGTCATATCCTTTATTTGTCATAAAAAGGATATTTTTGCTGTGATTCTTTGATTAGGTCAGTGCTGAATCATTGTAATATAGCCACAATTGGAAAAAATAGATCAGTCTATTACTCAATATAGACAATATATTTGTAGAGTTATAATTCTTCCTATATCTGAAATCCTTCTGTTTCTTCTACCTTTATACTTTAGCTTTATTTAACATTTAATATATATCTATTCTAAATTAGACAAAGCCATGGGTTGATGTCTATGTTACATCATTTCTTTTAATCTTCATAACACTCACAGGGTAAGAACAACATTTTTTTTTTTCCAGAGAGGTTAATAAATAGGATGAGAGTGTAAAGGCCACAAAAATCTCTAGCCATATATTGTCCTTACCGCTGGCAATTTCATAGAAATGAGGGTGTTTTCCCAAGAGTTCCCTCTGATTTTCCAGAGATGACTCTAGCCATTTTGTTTGGGTATTAATACCTATCCTTGAAACAGCTGCAATGTCAGAATATGGCATGCTCCCTGCATAAGCCGAGGTCTTTTGCTCATACTTGGAACTGGAGGGGAAGGAAGGGGATTGCCAGTCTACATAAATCATGTGGAGTAAGAAGAAAGAAGGGGTTTCCCCCACAGGGATTCTGGGCCACAGAGCAAAATAAAAATATGTTGTTGTTGTTGTTGTTGTTGTTTTTATGTTCTGCTCCATGGTCATCAGAAGCTATGCATATTACTCTTTTAAAATAAACACTCAAAATCTCTGGCTGTATATGATACAACTGCCTACATCTATAACCAGAAAATTGTCCAGTTATTACATCCTGATATCTAATAAACAAACCATGGGAAATAATTAATTTAACTACCTTCAGTATAATCCATACACCATGATGGAGGGTAAACAATATCTTTGATAACACTCATTTGGGAAAGAGACACAGGAAACTATAATTAAAAGTCCAAATCTTATGCTATATTATAGGGAGGGGGAGAACAATGACTCTCTGCCCTGACAATGAATAAGTTAGTTAATTGGGTTTCTCAAAATTCTGTTATCTGCTAAAATTTCCCTTGACCTTTGTTTGTCTTGACAAAATATGAGTTGTATAAGTTATGTGAGGAAGACGTTTTTTCTGGAGGTTAGAAACCTTCAGCAGCCCAGATCCAGATGAGAAGGTCATGATTTTTGCTTAAATGCAAAACAACAACATATTTTGCTTGTCAGTTTTGGGATTTTTGTCACAATAATTTAACTTCTTAACTCTAACTGGTTTTACAAATTCTTTTAGGTGTTACTTATTTAAGCTTATCAATAACTATATTCTTTTAAAAATCTATTTATTTTAGAAGGAGCAGAAGGAGAAAGAAAGAAAATCTCGAGTAGACTCCCCATTGAGCACAGAGCCTGATATGGAGCTTGATCTCATAACCCTGAAATGACGTCGAGCTGAAACATTTATATGCTCAACTGACTAAGCCACCCAGGAGCCTCAATAGCTTTTTAGTTTACCTATATTATTCTTTGCAACTAAGGGTAATGAAGATATAAAAATTTTAAGAGTTAAAATTGCTAAGTCTCAAATTCATGCATGTAAGAATTTACAGAGAAAATAGAGGGAAATCTTGAAATAATCACAGGATAAAGATCAAGAGGGATAATATAATAAAACTTCCTGTGTACTGGATTTTTTCTTTGTTAATTCCAAGCTTTTGATTACAAGTCATTTATTAAACAAACAAAAACCCTAGGTGGTAATTAGTTGTATTGTTTTTTAAACTCCAAAATTAATCAAGCCATACTTCTAATCTATAATTAGGGGATAAAGACCATGTAGTGATAGGATCAGCAGAGAAACATCAGGGAATATGTTTTTGGTGAGTTTTCTAATCTCTCAGACTACCAGTATTTTCAGGATAATAAAGATATGGTGAACATTAAGACGTATCCAAATATATTCTGATTTTCTTCTTTTTAAACACACAATAAGACTGTAATTCCTTGTCTCCTTTAAAGTTTAGTGCCATCATGTAATTTGTTTCAGCCAATGAAAGTGTCACTACAGAATGGATGATTGAACAGCCAGTGGAGAGTGATAATATCAAGATGGCTGATTAGGAGACCCCAGCCTCCACCCCCCCAAAAATATAAAACAAAAATTACACAGTTATCCACAAACAGTTGTCAATGTTGTGGATCCTGGTGGCTTGTGCTACCAAGGTATCATGCCTCCCCAGATCTGGAGTCACCACATAACCTTATACTTGGTGCCCCACCACTAAAATCTGGCAAACAACATATTCCAGCATCCCTCCACCTTTGCCAAAGATAGACCTTGGCCAAAGTTAGTCCATAAAGTCTAGAAGAGGTGAACTGCTTCTTCAAATGTGCACATACCTGTGAAAATCTATGGGAATTATGAAGAATCATGACACCACCAAAAAACACAAAAACTCGCGGTAATTGGCCCTAAAGAAATGGAAACATGAATTTCCTGACAAGGACTTCAAAAGAATTGTCCTAAAGATGCTCAGACACCTCATGGAAACCAATGAGAATGAAGACACTTCAGTCCAAAACCTATGGGTTACAGCAAAGGCGGTCCTAAGGGGGAAATACATAGCCATTCAAGCCTCCCTCAAAAAAAAAAAAAAAAAAAAAAAAAAAAAAAGAAAGGAAAAATCCAGAATACATTAGCTCTCTTTACACTTTTAACAACTGGAGAATCAACAAGAAATTAAGCCAACCTCACATACAAGATGGGAAATAATCAAAATTAGAGCAGAGATCAATGAGGTAGAAACTAGAGATATAGTAGAACACATCAACGAAACTAGAAGCTGGTTTTTTGGAAGAATCAATAAGATTGATAAACCATTGGCCAAACTAATCCAAAAGAAAAGAGAGAGGACCCAAATTAATAAAATTATGACGGAAATGGGATAAATCACAATTAACACCAAGGAAATAGAAACAATCATCAGAAATTATTATCAACAGTTATATGCCAATAAGTTAAGCAAACTAGATGAAATGGATGCATTCCTGGAAACCTATAAACTTCCAAAACTGAATCAGGAAGAAATTGACAACATGAATAGATGAATATCTAGTAACGAGATTGAGGCAGTTATCAAAAACCTCCCATAAAACAGGAGCCCAGCACCTGATGGATTCCCTGGGGAATTCTACAAAATGTTCAAAGAAGAAATAATGCCTATTCTCCTGAAGATGTTTCAAAAAATAGAAACAGAAGGAAAACTTCCAGACTCTTTTTATGAAGCCAACATTACCTTTATCCCCAAACCAGGCAAAGACCTCATCAAAAAGGAGAATTTCAGGGGTGCCTGGGTGGCTCAGTGAGTTAAAGCCTCTGCCTTCAGCTCAGGTCATGATACCAGGGTCCTGGGATTAAGCTCCGCATAGGGCTTTCTGCTCAGTGGGGATCCTGCTTCCCTTCCTCTCTCTGCCTGCCTCTCTGCTTACTTGTGATCTCTGTCAAATAAATAAATAAATTCTTAAAAAAAAAAAAAAAAGGAGAATTTCAGACCAATATCCCTGATGAATATGGATGCCAAGATTCTCACTCAACAAGATCCTAGCTAATAGGATCCACAGTACATTAAAACCATTATCCACCATGACCAGGTGGGGTTTATCCCTGGAATGCAAGGGTGGTTCAACATTCACAAATCAATCAATATGATAGAACAAATCAATAAGAGAAGAGAGAAGAACCACATGGTCCTCTCAATTGATGTAGAAAAAGCATTTGACAAGATACAGCATCCATTCCTGATTAAAACACTTCAAAGTATAGGGATAGAGGGAACATTCTTCAACTTCATAAAATCTATCTATGAAAAACCCACAGCAAATATGATCTTCAATGGGGAAAAGCTGACAGCCTTCCCTTTGAGATCAGGAACATGACAAGGATGCCCACTCTCGCCACTCTTGTCCAACATAGCACTAGCAGTCCTAATAACAGCAATCAGACAGCAAAAAGAAATAAAAATATTTAAATTGGCAATGAAGAAGTCAAATTCTTTCTCTTCACAGATGACATGATACTTTATATGGAAAACCCAAAAGACTCCACCCCTAAACTGCTAGAACTCATACAGCAATTCAGTAATGTGGCAGGATACAAAATCAATATACAGAAATCAGTTGATTTCTTATACACTAACAATGAAAATATAGAAAGGGAAATTAGAGAATTGATTCCATTGACTATAGCACCAAGAACCATAAAATACCTGGGAATAAACCTGACCAAAGAGGTAAAGGATCTGTACTCAAGGAACTACAGAACACTCATGAAAGAAATTGAAGAAGACACAAAAAGATGGAAGACCATTCCATACTCATGGATCAGAAGAATAAACATTGTTAAAAGATCTATACTGCCTAGAGCAATCTATACTTTCAATGCCATCCCGATCAAAATTCCACTGGCATTTTTTAAGATTTGGAACAAACAATCCTAAAATTTGTATGGAACCAGAAGAGACCCCGAATTGCTAAGGAAATGTTGAAAAAGAAAAACAAAACCAAGGCATCACGTTGCCTGATTTCAAGCTTTACTACGAAGCTGTGATCACCAAGACAGCATGGTACTGGCACAAAAACAGACACATAGACCAGTGGAACAGAGAAGAGAGCCCAGATAGGGACCCTCAACTCTATGGTCAAATAATCTTCGACAAAGCAGGAAAAAATATACAGTGGAAAAAAGACAGTCTCTTCAATAAATGGTGCTAGGAAAGTTGGACAGCTATGTGTAGAAGAATGAAACTCGACCATTCTCTTACACCATACACAAAGATAAACTCAAAATGGATAAAAGACCTTAACATGAGGCAGGAATCCATCAGAATCCTAGAGGAGAACATAGGCAGTAACCTCTTTGACATCAGCCACAGCAACTTCTTTTAAGACATGTCTCCAAAGGCAAAGGAAACAAAAGTGAAAATGAACTTTTGGGACTTCATCAAGATCAAAAGCTTCTGCACAACAAAGGAAACAGTCAACAAAACAAAGAGGTCACCCACAGAATAGGAGAAGATATTTGCAAATGACACTACAGCAAAAGGGCTGATATCCAAGATCTATAAAGAACTCCTCAAACTCAACACACACAAAACAGATAATCATGTCAAAAAATGGGCAGAAGACATGAACAGACACTTCTCCAAAGAAGACCTACAAATGGCTAACAGACACATGAAAAAATGTTCATCATCATTAGCCATCAAGGAGATTTAAATCAAAACCACATTGAGATACCACTTTTACACCAGTTAGAATGGCCAAAATCAACGAGACAGCAAACAGCAAGTGTTGGAGAGGATGTGGAGAAAGGGGAACCCTCTTGCACTGTTGGTGGGAATGTAAGTTGGTGCAGCTACTTTGGAAAATAGTGTGGAGATTCCTTAAGAAATTAAAAATAGAGCTTCCCTATGGCCCTGCAATTGCACTAGTGGGTATTTACCCCAAAGATACAGATGTAGTGTCAAGAAGGGCAGTCTCTACCCCAATGTTCATAGCATCAATGGCCAAAGTCTCCCAACTGTGGAAAGAACAAAAATGCCTTTTCATGGAGAAATGGATAAAGAAGATATGGTCCATATATACAATGGAGTATTATGCCTCCATCAGAAAGGATGAATACCCAACTTTTATATCAACATGGACAAGCTTGGAAGAGATTATGCAAGTGAAATAAGTCAAGCAGAGAGAATCAAGTATCATACGGTTTCACTTACTTGTGGAGCATAAGGAATAACATGGAGGACATTAGGAGATGGAGAGAAGAAGTGAGATAGGGGAAAACGGACAGGGAGACAAACCATGAGAGACTGTGGACACTGAGAAAGAAACTGAGGATTTTGGAGGGGAGATGGGTGGGGGGGTTGGGTGAGCCTGGTGGTGGGTATTAAGGAGGGCATGTATTACATGGAGCACTGGGTGTGGTACATAAACAATGAATTTTGGAACACTGAAAAGAAATAAAATAAAATGGGAAGAAAAGATGCTTAAAGAGCTATAACAGAACACAGATAAATAATTTATGAAATTAGGAAAAGACTATAAAAATAAAAAGAGAGGCTTAAAAAATAGAAAACATTAAAAAATAGATACATTGGACTGAAGAATACAATGACTGAACTGAAGAGCTGAAGAGTTTTGACAGCAAAAAGGCCAAAATTAGCATAAGAAAGTAGATAAGAAAGATCTAAACAGACATAAATGAAATACAAAAAAAGGAAAGCAATAGAAAAAAATCAAAGACACTAAATTTGGTTTTCTGAAGAAATAAACAAAACTGACAAACCTTTTGCTAGACTACCCATGAAAAAGGAGATTCAAGTAAATACATTTTTAAATTGAAGAGGAAACATTACAACTGATATCACAGAAATACAAAGAATCATAAGTCTATTATGAACAATTATAAGCCAACAAATTAAATAATCTAGAAGAAATAAATAAATTCCTAGAAACATACCAACTACCAACAGTGAATTATGAAGAAATAGAAAATCTGAACAGACCAATTACCAGTAAGGAAATTGAATCAGTAATCAAAAACCTTCCAACAACAACCAAAAAAATCCCAATATCAGATGGCTTCACAAGTGAATTGTGCCAAACATTTAAAGAGGGATTAATACCAATACTTCTCAAACTAGTTCAACAATGTGAAGAGAAGGAAACACTCCCAGATTCATTTTACAAGGTCAGAATTACTCTGATGCCAAAGCCACATAATGTAACTACAAGAAAAGAAAATTACAGGCTAATATCCCTGATGAACATAGATGTAAATACTGTCAATAAAATACTAGCAAATCAAATTTAACCCCACATTAAAAGGTTCATACACCATGATCAAGTGGGATCCATCCCTGGGATTCAAGGATGGTTCAACATAAGCAAATCAATCAATATGATATATCACATCAACAGAATGAAAAACAAAAATCTTGTGATAATTGCAATAGATGCAAAAAAATAATTTACAAAAGTCAATATTCTTTCATAGTAACAACTGTAACAAGGATCTCAAATTGGGTGAAAAAGGAATAATCTCAACATAATAAAGGCCATATATAAAAGCCCATTGCTAACATTATAATCAATGGTAAAATGTTGTAAGTGTTTCCTCTAAGGTCAAGAACAAAACTATAGTATCCACTCTCACCATTCTTATTGAAATTCATAGTCGAAGTCCTAGCCAGAGAAATTGGGCAAGAAAAAGAAAGAGTACCCAAATCAGAAAAGAGGTAACACTGTCTCTCTTTGTTGATGACATGATCTTGTATATGAAAAATCCCAGACTCCACTATTAAAACTAATAAAGAACTCACTTGTGGTTCAGAGATTCAAAAAAATGAAATTAAGGTGGAATTTTGGAGTACCTTGTGAAGTTACCATTTGAATATCTTTATTGCTGTCAATGATGATATTTGACATTTTAAAATCTGTGTCCTACCCACCTGGGCTTGGTTCAGTCCATGAAGCCTTGGTGTGGCAGTTTCATCTGAGTTCCACAAATCAGATTTGCTTTGGAAATACTGTACCATACAGGGACTATACATTAAACAAAAAGATAGAGTTTTCTCTGATAACTGTAACATTAATTACATGAACTATGTAATTAACCATGAACCTACTTTCCTTAATCCCTCTCTTCATGTGAATGCCTTGATGAGAAAAGATGGATGAATATTTTATATGATTAAATCAAACCACTGAAGAATTCCCCTCCCATGCATTATACAGTTGAGGCCTGAAAGAATGTTGTGGTTCACATTCTACACATTCTCTCAATACCCTACGTGTATATTTAAGTTTCCTTAGTGAAAGATTTTAAAATGCATTTTTACTGTAAATATACATGGAAATGTATGTATTCCATAACCAGTACACACACATACTCACAGAAACTAATAAATTCAGTAAATTTGCAGGGTTCAAAATTACCACAAAAAGTCAGTTTCTATCTAAACTATCTATGAACTATCTAAAAAAAAAAAATCAAGAAAACAATCTCATTACAACAGCATCAAATCAATAAAATAGGAATAAATTTAAACAAAAAGTGAAAGATCTATGCATCAAAAATTATAAGACATTGATGAAAGAAATTAAAGAAGATACAAATAATGGAAATATAGCCCATGTTCATAGATAAGAAGAGTTAATATATTAAGATGTTCATACTACCCAAAGCCATCCAAAGAGTCAATGCAATCTATCAAAATTGAAGTGGCATTTTTCCAGAAATAGACAAGCCTAAACTTCAAATCCAACCAAAAAGTCCTCAAATAGCTGTGCCACAAAACAAAGCTTAAGGCATTGAACATTTTTCTTTCAAACTATATCACAAAGCTATTTTAATCAAAATAGTATGGTGCTAAAATAAAAACATATCCATACACTAACAGAACAGGTGAGAACCCAGAAATAAATCCATGCATATAGAATCAATTTTGCTAATTTTTAGCAAAGGAGCCAAAATTACTACATGAGGAAAGGATGTTCTTTTCAATAAATAGTACTGGGAAAATTAGATATTCACATCAAAAGAATAAAACTGGACCCTTATGTAACACTACTTCAAGAATTAACAGTAAATAGATTTAACACTTAAATGTAAGACATGAAACTATAAAACTCCTAGAACAAACTTATAGAAAAAGCTCCTTTTTCTTAGCAATAAATTCTTGTTTATGACACCAGAAGCAAAATCAATCAAAGCAAAAATCAATAGGTGAAACTACATCAAACTAAAAAGGTTCTGTACAGCACAAGAAACAATCAACAAAATTAAATGGCATCCTACAGATTAGGAGAAAATATGTGCAGCCCATATAACTGATATTCAAAATATATAAGGAATTCATGCAATTTAAAAGCAAAAAAAAAAAGTCCAATTAAAAAATGGGGAAAGGACCTGAACAGACATTTTTCCAAAGAAGACATACAAATGGCCAAAGGTAAATGAAAAGATACTCAATATTATTATTCCTCAGAGAAATACAAATCAAAATCACAATGAGATTTCACCTCACACCTGTAAGAAAGATTAATATCAGAAAGCAGTAGCTAACAAATGGTGAGGATGTGGGGAAAAGGGAAATCAGGTACACCTTTGGTGGGAATGTAAATTGGTTCAGCCATTATGGAAAATAGTATGAAGTTTCCTCAAGATATTAAAACAGGGCTACCATATAATCTTGCAATTCCACTTCTGGATAAATATACAAAAAAAAAAAAAAAAACCCAAATCACTATCTCAGAGATATATCTACACCTCCATATTCATTGCAGCATTATTCACAATAGCCAAGTCATGGAAACAACCTAAGTATTCAATGATGGATAAATGAAAAAAAAAAAAAAGAAGATGTGATAAACACACACACACACAGAGAAAGAGAGAGAGAGAGAAATATTATTTAGTCATTAAGACAAGAAGGAATTCCTTTTCAATAACACGGGTGGAACTTAGGGGCATTATGCTAGGTAAAATAAGCTAGAAAAAGAAAGGCAAATACTGTATGTTTTCACTTATATGTGGAATCTAAAAAAATTGAACTCCTAGAAACAGTGGATTGATGGTTACCAGGACCTGGGGCTGGGGGATATATGGGGATGTTGGTCAATGGGTATAAATTTTCAGTTATAAGATGAATAATTCCCAGGGATCTAATGCATAGCATGGAAACAATGTTAATATTATTTACTAATGTAAGTATTATATACTTAAAGTTCTTAAGTGTTATCACTATAACAAAACTACAAAAAAAATGTAAATTATATGAGGTAAAGGGGTTAACTAACCTTATTGTGATATAAACATTTTACAGTATATCCATGTAACAAATGATAACACACACATTAAGCTTATAGGATGCAATATGTCTGTATATATCAATAAACCTGGAGGAATAAAAAGAACAACTGGAAAATTCTGTTTTCTCTCCCTATTTTGGTGGATTGTCAAAGTTCTCTATTTAGATGATTGTCAACACTCTGCCATTGATATGGGTCCCTGAATAGGTACAAACATTCCCATTTACTTATGTTAGATATGTGGTGCAAACAAGAAAGCCCTCCTACCAGAATAAGTCACTGTGTTTCAAAAGTTGTTTACCTCAAGGATCAAATCACAACATGCTAAGTTTGCACAGTACATAACACATAGTAAGAGCATAATAAATGCAAGTTTATTTTCATCCCAAATATTTAATCTTATTCAAATACTGTCTCAGTTTTCCTACCTGTAAAGTTGAAATAATATCTATATTACCTAATTCAAAGGCTTACTATAAAGCTCAGAGGTCTAAATATTATTTTTTTAAATATGAAATCTGTGAAATGGAAAGCATTATTTTTTTCTGAATACTTTCTCCTATCTGCTGATTGTTTCCATAAATTTAACTGGCTTTATTTTCTTATGGATTCCTCCCCAGTCTAGCTCTTTCAGGGCCAGACATTGTCACTAATAAATATTCTCTTCAGCATATATTAGAACAAGTGTCCTTTTTGAGTTGTTAAAAATTACTGATTATTTTTAAATAAATAAGCCACCAAATTTTAATTGGTATCCTCTCAGTAATTGGAAGATAGTTCCAAGGACCCTGAAAGATGGCATTCATCATCAAAATCAACTTCTATAATGAGTCTGTGGAAAACAACAGTGAGACAAGGACACAAAATGTTTAAGGACAAGAAACTACTGAGAAAGAATAGATTTTTTCAACTAAAAATGAAAAGAGGTGAAAGTGTAACAGGCAAGAAAGCCTAATCCTGAGAAGAATAATTTACATATCTTTTCTATTTAAAGGTAGGCTACATTCATGAAGTAATTACCTTTAACTCTAAACCTTACTATTTCCTTTCCTGGCCTTTGTTTTACTTCATTGTTTCAGTGTATATGCTGGACTTACAAGCACTATACAATGAGCTTTTAAAGCTCCCTTTAGGCATAGAAATACAGTTGTCTTCCACAGCTGAGACTGTTGTCATTATGGGAGTGGGGTGAGGGAACACCACAGAGCAGGCATCCAAGCTGGCCAGATATCACGGTTCCCAAACAGCCACCATGGTGTACAGACAGATAAGAGACACTACTGTGGTTTTCCCAACAGCAGAATGTTATTCGTCATGGGTTTTCTAGTTAATCGGTCTCTCTCTATAAGGTTTTTCATGTATTAGTCAATGAAATATTGGCTGTGTGATGGTACTGCCTCTCTCAGGCCTCTATTCCACTTTAGTTGTTCTGGCTTTTTTCACCACAATTCCCTGTTTGCAGGGACACAAAGAGCAGTTTAAATAGGAAGCCAACATCCGGGTGCCAGACATCATGCTGGTGCCACACAGCACTCATTCCGTAGTGAAACTGCAAACCCAGACCTTTCTGTGCTCAATGGCATGGTATCTCCTATCCTACTTCATTAGAGTAGATTTCCTTCATGATGCCAGCTGCTTTTCTGGCACCAGACATGAGGACTCAGGCTAAATTATCCCCACTAAAACCATCACTGGTGTCATTGTGCCAGATGCACCACTCTGACCTGTCTTCCACCAAACTAAGTTGGAAGGCGCATCTCCTCCAGGCCTCTTTTAGATTTTTTTCTCGTTTTCTCTGAATTTTTTACTCTTTCATCCTTCTTGTGGGCGCTGTGTCAGATAAACGAGTTGATTGCTGTTACTCACGAATGAGTTTCACAGCTCTTCATGCAGAGGCTTGCTGCCTTTCCTTCATGACATTCCCCATAATGAGAATGATAGAGTTCAAAGAATCACAAAGAAATGGGAATTGATAGTTTCTATTCAAGGTGAGACAAAAGTCGTTGTGTTGTAGGGAATCTGTGTCTTTACAGAAACGTAGTAGCTCTATGAATGATGTTCAGTCAATCTTCCCTGTAAATTATTGGTATAATGAGGTTACGGGCTTTGAACGTATTTCAGACCCTTCTCCCACAAATGGAAATATTTAATAATGTTCACTTCTTGTTTTAAAAAGTTTTACTGACATACAGTTGACAATTACAACACTCACTTCTTTACACAACTTAAAAATATAATCCCCTTCACTACTCAACAAAGTTAAGACCCCTTTACTGCTCAACAAAGTTAATCCAGGGGCAGAGGGCAAGGATTACCATCCTTCACCAAAGGTGAACCAAAAGAAAGGGTACGCGGACATAGGTTCAATGACGACAAACAATCTCTATTCATCTGAGACAAAGAGAAAAAGATGACACCATGTTTGAAGACCCGCCCTCACCTCGGTAAGAATTCTGCACTTTAAGAAATAGAAAATCAAACTGATTCGAGCAAAAAGAGAATCTATTGGCTTATATATGTGGGTGATACTGAGGTACATAGGGTTTTCGATTTTGGTTTGACATAGCCGCTCAAAGGTATCATGAAGACACTTCCCACTTCCCATTTCTGCATTGACTTCCCTAGCATCAGCTTCATTCTAAGACTTTCTAAATCACTGCCACAGTTCCCAGATCCATATCCATATGCCATAAAATCCAGAAAGACAGAAGGAAAAGTAAGGAACTTTCTTTGCTCAATCACTCATCAGCATGCACCTGTGTTTCTCTAGCCCGGTCTCCCATTCTTAAACCAGTTTGACTGACACAGAAATATCATGGGGAGCTAGACTTAAGGCTGAACTCTCTGAAACAATTATTTTCAAAGGAGGGGGGAGATTGGGATCTATCAGGTCACATTTGCAGGTAGGGTGGGATCAGGGTGCTCTCCATCCCATCCCAACTCTGTTTTTATACCAGGAGCAATGATGGGAAGAGAATATAAAACAATCCCAAGATCCATCCTCCTAGCAGTTACTAAAGATGTATCTCGCTCCCTAGGGCTGCTGTGGGTGGATATGCATACTGCACCTTTGTCAATGAGCTCACTCAGAACTGAGGAACAAAGTTTCTCTTCTACATTCAGGGCTCTTTTAAAATGGAATCATAAATTACTCTAAAATATTTTATTGCCTTTAAAGTACAAGATGCCCTGAACAAATTGATGAACACAAAATTCCCTGTTTGAGGAACTACCCTGAGTAACTGACTTGATAAAAATCCAGGCATAAAATAAAAGATCATATGATCTCTAGGGTAAGAGTGAACTATAATCTTGGTTGTTAAAAAAGTTTTTATTTAAGGAATGTATAAAGATAAATATATACACATACAAACATATATATGTATATATATGCACTCCCATATAATATATACCTAGATATATTCATATCCATATATATGTATGCATGTATATTTAGATAGATATAGGTATGTGTATATACGTGTGAGTACATGTATATGTGGGAATATAGATAGATATATAATGTATATATGCATACTTTAACTACCAGATACATTTGTCCTCTTTTATAAAGAAGTAGGAGGGAAATATCAATACTCCTTTAACCTTTGTAACACAGTTCCTTCTTGTTTCAGTATAAGAACATCCATCAGAGATTATAAACTGAATGTGGCTCACAGATATGTCCTGTTCGATGTCTGTCTAGACAGGTCATCCTCTCCAAACTGACCAAAGGCCACAACTCCCTATCTCACACCAGGCCCAATTCACAATTTACTATTAATCTGGCCTCTAAATATATTGGAATATACCTATTAGAATGTTTATCAAGTTGTGGTCACTGTCTGTCTTCAGTAGGTAAATTAGTAATTGAAGTTAAATTAATAATCAGGCAAATTTTTGTTAAGCCATAGAGAAGATAAAGGATGGTATATTTAGGACAAAAGGAGGACCTCTGAAACTATCAGAGATTTTGCTGTCATTATGTGTTTTTTTTTTTTAATTCTCTTATAATAATGTATTTTTAATTTTTTTTTTATTTTTACAGAAAGAATCAAACAAAATTGAGTATGTGACAGTTTTGGTCATGCTAAGGCAGTCACCCACTAAGCTAGTCATAGAAATTTGTTTTTAGATGTTTCCAGACTCTTCAGTCATAGGTTATTACTGTATTTCAGTTATTTCTATAGCTGACTGATTTCAGTGGTTTCATGATGATTGTGTCTAATTTCATTCTCAGAGGGAAACTTTAATTCCAAGAGCCCAGGTTACCTAGCTGTTACCTCCTAGGTACTAATGACAATTTTCACTATGGGTGTTAAAGTCAAGATTTAAAAACATCTGTTCAGTATCACAACATGATATTAAATTGATACTGAATTCATTTTGCTCTTAAACATTTTCCTAGTTTTCTCTCTCTGTAGGGTTATGTTTTCTCTTTTGATGAAGTAAGGTAACACATTTTTAAAGCATAGGATTTCCATACATCATCCTCTGACAATCTTGGCATTAAAACAATCAGCATTGGGGACATGCAGCATTTCAATATGGCAGGTCATGCCTCACCTGCTATGCCATGAAGGGAGTGGGGGGTGATAAATTGCAAAAACCTACACGCCTTTACAAGTTAAATGATGGTGTGAGCTTTCTGGACTAAAAAGGATCAAGGTACGTTTCTTCAGGACACTGTCCTGTTCAGCATTTTAATCCCAGCACCTAGAACAATGCCTGGCACACACAAAGAGTATGATATATTTTGGAATGAAATAATTAAACACAAGAGTGGGAAAACAAGCTCAGAGAAAACATACTCTGCTGTGAAGCTATTTAAAAGGCAGAGAGGCTTCTTGTGAGAATCTACAAGGTGAAAATACAGATACCAGCAAAACAATAAAGTAACAGCTAATTATTCCCTTTGAACAATTACTTCCAAATTTTTTTAAGATTTTATCTATTTATTTTATTTTATTTTATTTCATGTTTGAGAGAGATTATGAGAGAGAGAGCACAGAGGAAGTGAACACAGAGAAAGAGGGACAGCCTGCTGGGCACGGAGCCCAAAGCAGGGCTCCATCCCAGAAACTTGAGATCATGACCTGAGCTGAAGGCAGACATTTAACCAACTGAGCCACCCAGGTGCCCATAATTACTTCCAAATTTAATGATGAAATCTATTTTTCAAAAGTCACAGGTAGAAACATTTTTTTCTATAATTTGACTTAAAATAAAGTCCGATATTTTTGTTCCTGGAGTCCACGTTGCTAGGAAAAGTTTTTTTTGTGAAATTAACCACTAAAATAATGTCTTTTCAAAGGCTCTCTTCTTAAGAGAGCAGGCATCAGTTATAAAAGTTAAACATATTTCTGAAAGTAGATACAGTTGTTGAAGTATCATGAGGGTTATTTAAGCAGTTAAGGTCTTCTGGTTTATTTAGCTGTGGCATACAAGCTAGGAGAGTACATTTTCTTTTACATATTTTAGGCATACCTTTAAATAAATAGAGAAAATTAAAATTAAGGCTAAGGTTATTAGCTATCACATACGGGATTATTTAGAAGTTTGGACTATAGACATGTTTCAAATCTAAGGGATTACTGAAATGCAGAAAATCTTTCCCAGGGTGGTGAAAGTTAGTTGAACAAAAATTAGACTAGAGCAACATGAAAAAAATAGATGACAAGCCAGTACCAATACCACCTATAACTTTCTTTGGTCTAAGTAATTCACAATACAACTTTATTTTACTTATAATTCCAGCTTGAATCAAAGCATCTACTACCCCAAGCATCAATGCTCTTCAATATCTAATTTCACAGTTTTCTTAACACGTATCTCATGTTATTTATTATAGTCAGAGGCATCCCAACACCTTTGTCTATCCTTGCTACCTTTTAAATGGTTTATCTGGCAAACCATCAATCACAAATCATGAAACATATTTTAACTCAAGTAAGATCAGTTAAGAAAGAAAACAAGGCTTGTGTGGCCTAATTGGAAACATTACTCACATCAATAAGTGATAAATGCTTCTTCTGGGAAAGAATATTTTTCCCTCAGATCTGTCTGTAATGTATAATACGGACAAGATTAAAATCTCCAATCACCTTCTAACTTGAGGCCATAAAGATATTGATAAAAACAACCCAAAGTTATGTGAAGATCAAAGTCTGAAAAACTCAATTTCAAGTTCAGAAGATTGCTTGTACTACCCAATAAGTAAAAATATGTATTTTATTTATGACTTATTCTCTGGTTAAAACCAGAGTTCACAAACAGCATGACAAAAAATGCCCAGTAACCGGGGCCCCTGGGTGGCTCAGTGGGTTAAAGCCTCTGCCTTCAGCTCAGGTCCTGATCTCAGGGTCCTGGGATCGACCCCCGCATCATGCTCTCCGCTCAGCGGGGAGCCTACTTCCCCCCTCCTCTCTCTCTGCCTGCCTCTCTGCCTTGCTTGTGATCTCTGTCAAATAAATAAATAAAATCTTTAAAAAAAAAATGCCCAGTGACCACAAGCAACTGTTTTGGTGTGTTACAAAAACCTTGATTAATTGGCTTATTTGGCTTTATCCTGAATAACATGAGTAGGAAGTTTCCAATACTCTCTTATTTGATATTTAAACTATTCAAGTAAGTTTTTTTCATGATATTATAAAATGTATAATTCAGCATATATTGCCATTTTATATAGTATTATCTATGTCTTACAGAGGATGCATTAATTATATCCAAGTAAACATATTCTTGAACCAGGAAAAGACATAAGTTTTCTTTCATAAAATTTTAAAGAACATAGATGTGCTCTCTTATTCCATGAGTTCAGTTGTGCTACCACAACCATATTAACCAGGTGATGTGCATTTCACTTCACAGGTAATTTATTATACCTGCAGTACTGTCACAGGGACGGTTCACACAAATAATTTAACTTAGGTAAACACCATTTTCCAGTAATGATAAGACAAAACAAACTTGAGAAGCATTTATGAACAGTAACATCTCATTCTCAGTACACATTTGCCAACCGATCTCTGTTGTTTGCAAATGAATTAACGATGGCTTGAC
Source organism: Lontra canadensis (assembly GCF_010015895.1). Lineage (NCBI taxonomy): Eukaryota > Metazoa > Chordata > Mammalia > Carnivora > Mustelidae > Lontra > Lontra canadensis. The sequence continues at coordinate 52,903,950 of NW_022630996.1, read as the reverse complement.
AAATCATTAGAACCATCTGTTTTGATGGTGAGGAAGAACTACTTTGATCACTTTATTATAGGAGCACAGACTAGGTACTATGTTAGCATATTTTTAGCATCATTTACCTTAAATATGACATGTGACATAAAAAATTACCAGTATTCCCCATTCCCATTGACGCTCTTTATAAATCCATTTACTGAGAAACGACTTTGCATAGGTAACTGTGCAGTTTCACTAGAGATCTTGAACATGGGAAATGATTGATTTTTCCTCCATTAACATTAATCATTCCAGTTACCAAAATACTTTATATTCCAGTATGTTTTAATTTCTCAAGTGTGAACTAATGAAAGAAATTAAAATCAGCTTAACAAATTAATTCCTCTGTTTGTTTTGAGTCAGGGGCTACAAAATGTACTATTGTGTCATATATTTCCCTGTTCAAACGATTTATGTGAATGCTATTTTCAATTCTATCAACATTAGAATAGCAATCTTTTTTACTTGCTGGAAAAATATCTATCTTTACTTCCTTATGAATATTTGATTGAGGAGCATGTTTGTAATGTGACTTTTAGTATTTGCTTGTATTGGGGAGGTCTAAAAAGGTGGGGGAGTGCAGGGCACTTGTATGTACATATATACACACGAGCACACACACAAATTAAACCCACTATTATTTGCTTCTCAAAGATACATGTATTTTTTAAAATAAAGGAAGAAGAAAAAAAGGATAGAAAGAGGAGCTGGGAGGAGGGAGAGGGGGAAGAAGGGAATGAAAGTTCACTGACATTTATCTCCAATAGAAATTTTCCAGTAACCACAAAGCCTAAACAATATTTGATATATAGTACTTAGGATACATGATTTACCTTAAAGATCTCTTTTTTCTTCTCTTAGGATAGTAGGAGCACACATGATAGTAAAGGAAGACCTGGTCATTTTTTTTTTTAAGACTTTGTTTATTTGTCAGAGAGAAGGAGAGCACAAGCAGGAGGAGGAGCAGAGGGAGAGGGAGAAGCAGGTTCCCTGCTGAGCAAGAAGCCTGATTCAGAGTTTGATCCCAGGACCCCAGGATTATGACCTGAGCCAAAGGCAGACACCCAACTGACTGAGCCACCCAGGTGCCCGACCTGGCCATTTTTAAGTGCACTTGAATTCAGTAGACATTTAATAACTAAAAATACGTTGAACAAATGGTTGGGTGGGCAGATAGAAGTATACACTAAGCTGTGTTATATCTAAAGCTCAGGTAAAAGTTAGAGTGAAGAAGTCTGCTTACATACTACTAAAAAGCAGTCCTCTTCAAACTTAAAAGAACATCTTTTCTCATCTGGGTTTGCAACTAAGAAGGGGACAAATACATAGTTTTAATCCATCAGATTAGCTAATTCAAAGCTCAAATCTTTGGAGTAAGAAATATGCTACCTGTACCCTCACCATAACTGCATTCAGAATTGTCTTTATCAGTAGGATATAAAAAGGTTTAAGAAAGTGGATTTCATGAATTTTTTCATAATCCCAATAAATAACACAATAGCAGATATACTTGCTTAAGATAGTGAACAGAATATCTAAAAACTTAGATTTGTGTATTCAAAATGGAATTTCATAGTCTTGAAACTGACTTTTTATTTATTGAGAAAAACAGCATTACACGTTAATGGAGGTTTAAGTCAGTAAGGTCAAGGGCTGGCCACAGGCTGATAGTAAATGTGTGGCCTCTTCCTCTGGTTGGGCAAGAAATCTGACAGAGAGCAAGAGAGAGGGACCAAAAAGAAGCCATTCTCTTTTTACAACCTAATCTTGGAAGTAGCATCCTATCACTTCTGTGATATTCATTAGAAGCAAGTCACTAGGTCCTGCCCACACTCAAAGGAAGGAAATTAAGTGATGGAGTAAATATCAGGAGATGGGGATCAAGAGGCACCCACTACAGCTCCTCAAACCATAGTCATCTCCTTCACTATGGCCTCATTCCAAAGTATCCCTTTTCTCTGAATTTTTCTAAGTCAAACCTATACCAATTAACTTATCCATAGATAAGCCATTCTTTTCCCCTTCCTATAGATCCTAGAAAAAGATCTTTTCTCCTACCTACTTTATAAGCTTACTGAAAATATTAACCATGATCATGAATATCTGGCATCTGCTAGAATACCTATTATATTGAGTGGCCCTAATGGGCTATCTTTCTTAGCAACATTGTTGTTCAATGTTCTAAACCTCTACTCTGGATCCAGTTCTACAAGTTCTTGCATCATCAATCACTCTTTTATCTACTTCAATACCAGTTCTAGGAAATTACAAATCACTACCATTTATTCCTTCCCTCATTCATTTATTTTTCAAATATTTCTTCCTGTTTCCTTCATCTTTAGCAGCAACTGCCAGTCAAGTTTCTCAAAAAAAAAAAAAAATGGAAATTGCTCAATCTACTTTATAACTTTATTGCACTCTAGTCCTCCACCCCCACTATCCTTCTGTGGTAGTGATTTCCATTGGAGATAACTCCAAACTAGAGAAGTGCCTAAACCAATGCTCTTCAAACATATGGTATTTGGTATATGCACTCCGATGTTCGTTGCACCATTTTTTATAATAGCCAAGACATAGAAGAAACCCATGTACCTGTCAATAGATGAATGGATAAGGAAGATATATATAAATTGAATATTACCAAGCCATAAAAAAATGAGATCTTACCATCTGTGACAACATTCATGGACCTAGAGGGTATTGTGGTAAGTGAAATGAGGCAGACAGAGAAAGACAAATGCCATATGACTTCACTTACATGTACAATCTACAATAAACAAACACAAAGAGCAGAAACAGACTCGTAAATACAGAGAACAAACTGACAGTTGCCAGAAGGAAGGGGGAAGGGGGTTGGGGGAATGGATATAATGGGTGATAGGGAGTGGGAGATACAGGCTTCCGGTTATGGAATAAATAAGACACAAGAATGAAAGGCACAAAGTAGACAATATAACCAATGGTATTGCAATAGCATTGTATGGTGGTAGCTAAACTTGTGGTGAGTATAGCATAATATATAGAGTTTTCAAAAGCATTATGTTGTATACCTGAAACTAAGATAACATTGTGATTCAACTATAGCTCAATTTTTAAAAATAAGTAATTCAAAAGCATAATAAATGTTTTAAATTCCATATAAAATTATATGGTACTTGGATCAAGAGTATCAATCCTTGAATATGTTGGAAATGTACATTTTGGGGCCCTTCCATAGGCCTTCTGAAAACCTGGGACTGGACCTAATAGTCTTTGTTTTAACAAGCCCATTAGGTCATTCTGATACCTGCTGAAGTTTGAGAACCACTGTATTGGATTAGACCATCATAAATCAACCACTGGTCTAAGCTAATGGACTCTCTTCAATTTTCACCTAATTTTGTTTATGCAATATTTAAAGTGGATGCTTTGAAAGTCTCATCACACACCCTCTAAAACATACTCTTCTTTCACTGCCTCTCTAATAATTTATTCTTTGTGTTGTGTATTTTTTTGTTTTTTGCACTTGATTTGTCCCACCTGTCCTGGTCCTCAGTTTTCTTAATCTCTATACATGTTTTCCCTAGTTAATTTTTCCCATCCCATTAATTTATATATGGAATTGCGAATACCTATCAAAATCCTACTGCTTACCCAGTCAGCTCCCTCAGGTAGAGATGCCTATTTCCAACTTCCAAATCAAGATCACTAAGTTAATATTATCTGTTAAGCTCCAAATTAAAATGTCCAAAACTAGAATCAACATTTTCCCTCCCACTGCTCCCCAATCTGTTTCTTCTATTTTCTTTATCATAAAAAAATGCAACATAATTTTTAGAGTCATCACTTTTAAAAGATTGGCATTCACCCCCAGTATACCATCTTTCTATACTTTCACATGGTCCCTCAGCCTTCTTCTAGATTTTGTCTGCTCTTTAAGAGAACCCTTCTCTGGATCTTTATTCCTATTCCTGGAACTGCAGGTTTTCCTATTTTATTCTCAATTTTTTTATTCTTTTGTAAATAACTAACATATTTATATGAAATTTAACTATTTTCCAAAGACAAAGACTCGGTGAGAACAGTGATCTTGTTTGAAATGTTTGTGAATCTTATTAATGTATGACTCAATAAAGGACAAATGATTTCTCCTATCTGCTCCTACATTCAAATCTGATGTAATGTATTGTATTGTTGAGGTAAATGAAAACAATCCTGCTTCATACTATTATGTAACTGAATAATGGAGGAATATTTAATAATCTTTGCAGTATTTTCCTTTGAGTATATTCCTTTTGAGTATTCTCCTTTGATAGCATAGCAAAATCCAACAAGTAGAAATTTTTAAAAAATAGTTGCAATATGGCATCCGAAATCTTATCAAAAAACTTTCTGTAATGTGTTACATTAAAATCCATTGGTTTATCAGATATTATGAATGTCTTTGTTATCATGCAACATCATGCAATGACCATTGGAAAATAATAATTTTTTGGTTTCAGATCTTCCAGATAATGACCCAAGTTATTATACAATATTTTAAAAGTCACATTCATCAATATCCTGATGATATTGATGAATCACAAAAAAATTATAAAAATCTTATAAAATCTTATAAAATTTTATAAAAATGAATCTTATAAAAAATCTCTAAATATTAGAAAGTGATGGATACAAGTTTTCTAAAATTTTAGTGATCTCTTGAGCACTTCAATTTTGTCACTGACAACAACCATGATCAGTTGTTTCCTTGAAGTGATAAGCTCATTTTCCTTATTCTTAAGAAAATCTGTCTGGTGACCAAGTCTGAATGGTCCACTACTATTGTCTGTCCACCATTCCCTCAAGTAGAACTGTGCTCCTAGAAAAGATAGCTAGTTCAGCTTGCAACTGAAAGAATCACACAAGTACTTTTGAAATAAATACCAGATCTTGATATTTGGCAGGTATTCCTTAGGAGTAGTTCTCATTTCTCACACACACTATTAAAGAGATGTGAACACAAAGACTGAGATTTAATAAGATTAATTTTGATATGGCTTTTTCACCCTTCTGTGAATGAATGGGAATAAAGAATACAATGACTTTTAGTACTGTTTTGTGCCAAGATCTTTAGTTATGCGAAAACAGTAGAAATGGTTACCTGTCATGCCTTTTTAAACAAGAATGCAGTTGTCAAAACACTGAAAATAAGTGAATAACTTCCTACTACTATCATTAAAAAATTTCTGACTTCGCAGACTCCTTGAAAGGATCTCAGGAACCACGGTCAACACTGTGAAGACTTCACAGACAACGCTTTGGCAATAGTTCATCTAAGGATTCAAACTCCAGAATTCATACTCCTGTTGTATGCTCACTATCCTCCTTCATTTGGAGAATTCTTATGGTGTAATTGCCAGGTATATGGTGTTTGAGGATAGGATGCTGAGATTTAAACCTGACTGTGCCATTTACTAGGTATGTAACTCTAAACAACAAGTTTTGCCTATTATTACTATCCCAGATAAATTACCACTGAGTAAATTGATAAATTAGGATTTAAACCCAGGTTTGTCTACTGTGACTAGATTTAAAATCTTTTATTCCTTACGTGGTACTCAGGACTCCCAATAATTGAACTGTCATCTCTAGTCTCCCTCTCTACGTTCCTCTGGTCTCTGTCTTCTCCCAGATGGAGACCCACTGCCGAAGTGTTTTTAGTCTTGACATTTACAAACATATCAGAAGATGTATTTCTCATCTCTTTGACCTATAAATACTGTTTTGGTGGTCTCCCTGTCTCCAATATAAATCCCTGGACTGTGGCTGCATATACTTTCTTATAAGAGTATTAGTGCATTTTACTCCACTTATATGTCTGCATAAACCAGTTTTTCCTTCTTGTAGGCAGTATCTTTGCAAAGTGAAATGGGTGAAATAATAATTGTTTTAATAACTTTTAAAGACTTCAAAACACAATGTAGGCTTAATTTAGAAGATATAAAAGAAAGGGATTTATTGCAAAGCACTCTCATAAATATGTTGGCTTTCAAAGGACATTATGAGAAATTTTCTTGCAAAGAGCTGGAAATTTCCTCTTATCTAGAAATCAGTAAGTAGTCTTAAATGAAATCTGGCTTAATTACCCTATCTAAAGCTGGCTAAAAGTAAACTAAATTACCATGTACAAAGGAGAAAAATGTGCTGATATAGAAGGATTGGGGAGATGGAGGGAGGACTAGGGAAGGACTAAACATGTCTAGAACCCATGATGGATATCCTGCAACTGGTAAAGGATATACACCAAAATGTTACTAGTGTTTTCTTTGGTTGGTGAAATCTGCACATATAATTTTTTCATCATATTTTTCTTCTTCCCCAAACTGCCTACATTGGAAATGTCACAAATTTATAATTTGAAAAAAATGTTATTTTGAAAAATATCAGAAAAACGACAGAGTAGTCCAATCAGCATAGATAAAGGTGAAATTTAGTAAAGAGAAAACAGAGGTCCAGATGGATTATCTGTTTAATCCCAAGACTGCAAACAAAAACAATTTTGTGAAAAACCAAAGGCAGGAAGGAACAAATCTTCCATGATATTTAACATTGACTCTTGACAATTTTAAACACACACACAAACATGCACACATTTTCAAGGACCTCTAGTTATTTTTCAGGATGTTCGACAAACACTCTATTTATAACAACCATGCCTAACCTCTGCTACCATTTACTGCAGATAGTTACTGTGTGCAAGATGATCAGTGGAGTGTGGGTAGGAAAGTTAAAACACCAGTTTGTACCTAGACTTCCTCATCAACAATAAGAAAGGGCTAATACAACACCTATTATATGGGGTTGCTGAAAGGGTTACAGAAGTTAAATTTTAAAAAACACAGAAGAGTTTGGAAGAAAGTTCCTTGACCAATAAATAGTAGCACTTAGTATAATTACGGTGATTGTTGTTACTGATTTTTTAATTAGTCATAAGGTGAGTTTTACCTATATTTGCAGATTAGGACAGCAGTGATAACTACAGAAATACACACATCGTGGATGTTCATACACAGAAATGTTTACCGACAATTTTCACAGTAAAAATTTTGGAGATCATGAACATATAGAAAACAGACCAAACTAAATCTCACCTCAATCCAAAGCATGTCTAAATTAAGCCAAGATGACATGTTCTTTCTCTGTGTGGTTAAAGCAATTTCTCCTGCCTGGAATTCTCTTCCACCTCCTCTGATCAGCTTGGGAAATTCTTTAATCCTCAATTTCACCATCTGTGAATCTTCCTATTCCACAGCTCCCTTTGCTCCCACTTGTACACATACGTAGTTGTTGTATGACACCTTGCTTGTATTGTAATTGATTATAAATTCATTTTTCCTACTTGATTACAAACTCCTTGAAGATAGAAACTATGTCTTCGTAAACTAATCTCTCTGATGACTAACACAAAGCTGGCAGTCAACGATCATTTGTGAAATAAATACTGAATGATCTCCCTCTCTATCTTGATGTAGGAATGGATCAATTTCTTCCCTTCTGAAGTAGGACAAGAGAAACAAAACACACACACACACACACACATACAATCTAAAAAGAGTAAAAGTGTATATTATATTTAATGTGCAATTATATCTTTATATATTTATAGCATATATTTTATATATGTATATTCTATGTTTATTTGCTTTAGGTTTTTTTTGTATTTTGTTTTCAATCTCAGATTCAATCACAGATCTCTTGTTCTTGGATTATTAAAATTTAGTTAGAGACTGATTCTGCAACATATATCTTTCTGGATTGAAGACCTTAGTTTTCCTTCATTTCTGTCTGACTTGGATATTTGCTCAATATACTCAAACTGCTAACGTGGTCTAAGATCCTAGGAAGGTCACTTGGTATGGAGCAAAGAATGTATTTTAGAGTCACAGAAAACCTCAACTTATATGTTGGGTCTGCCACTTGGGAACAGGATAACTTTGAGCAAGATATGTAAATCTTTCTGTCTTTCCATGATTGTATCAGCAAATTCAAAATTATAAAGTTTAACTTGCATTTTTTGTTTTTGTTTGCTTTTTTAGAATGTAAACTCCCAGATTTACTATCTGACATAAGTTAGTTTCCTTATATGTAGTAGATATCACCAATGACATCCATGAAATATAATCATTCTTTCCTAATTGCTGTGTTCTTAAATTATTTTTAAACATTGGGTGATTACCTCATTTCTTCAACACAGTAAGCTCCTTGATGACAGACGCAATCTCTTCCTCCTTTTTGTTATCTCTTCAGCGCTAAGCCTGGGACCCAATGCTTGCTGAATCAATATTTGTTCCTTGAATTGAATTGAACCGGGTGGTGAGGTTTTCCTCCAATTTGGGTTGTTTTCAATGTGTGCTAATGTAAGTTAGAATCTGGATGATCTCCTCCCTCAAATACACTGTACATGTGCCCTTGCTCAGTTTGCCAGGCTATGATCACCAGCCAATTTTCAGCTGCAAGTCCACAATTTTTTTTATTCTGGGAAGTTATAAAAATAACAATTCTGCCATCACTTTCTAATTCACAAAGTGACTTTAGTCTCCTGCTTTCTAATTCCTCTCATTTCTCCTTTATAGGCCTGCCAAAAGCCTTGGCCTTTGCTGGCCTTAGAGATTTAATCAGAATAACCAATGCTGATGATTTTTTACAGGGAATTAAGTCTGATTTGTTTCAAAACACTTATTTGTTCCATATGGTATTTAAAACGACTAAATTATTTTTGGTGTTGGAATGAGGTTGCATGAACTAGATATGAATTTTCTGAAAACAAAACAAAAACAAAAAGCCCAGGAGTAGTCTTGTAGAAAACATCTTCTGTAAAAGAAATTAACATACAACTGAAGGATCATGTCAGGAGACTTGGCAAAATCACAAAGACAATTTGGCTAAAGCTAACTCTCCAACATAAATCTCCTCAATCTCAGGCCAGGACTGGGTTCCACATTATAGTGGACACTGGATTTCCCCCTGCAAGCACCAGGCCAGGACCATACTGTAGCACTCTGGCTTGGTGGACATTGGCAGTTATATCCAGGGAATGGGGCAGAGGGCTGGGTAATGGCCTAGTCCATCCAGTGAAGTGCCTTCACTCTTGGACAGGTTCAGGACAGTCAGGATTCCAGACCTAAGCCCCAACACCAAGCATAGTGATTGGTGGTTGGGTCAGAGATAAGGCTGTGACCTAATTGTGTCTAATAAGCAAAGCCTCATGATGTAGAAAAGGACTTCACGGTTCAAAGCCAACAGCTGAGAAAGAATTCTTGAGATATTTTTGGTGCAAAAAGGTGATTTTATTAAAGCACGGGACAAGACCCGATGGGCAGAAAAAGCTGCACTAGGGTCATGAGGAATGGCCCATTTTATACTCTCAAGTCAGGAGGGAGTTAGGGATAGCGAAAGTCTATAAGGAATTTAAAAGCAAGGTTTCCAGGACCTTTAGGGGCCTAGCTATTGTTGGGAAAATGTCATTTATTACTGTCTAATAAAACCTGAATCATGAGACCCTTCAGATATATATCAGTGGGTCATATGCTTGGGGGATGATTGCTAACATGTATCATGGGGAGTAGAGATAAAGGAAGTTTCCAAAGGAACTTTTATATGTTAAAGTAGACTTATAAGGTCCTGGGGGTCAGGCTAAGATTGCCTTTGCCCTGAGAGAGTTGTCCACATCGAGGCAGTTATGTCCCTAGAGGAAGGTCACTTTGCCTATTTCAAGGACTTATCAATGGGCTGTAGATAGTAAGGAAATCTAACAATTTTTTTTCTATCTTTGTTTCCCACATACCTAGTACTTTTACTCAATAGTTGGGTAAGAATTAGATGTATTAATTCCAGATCCTGCGGCTAAAGATATGCATCCTAACACTTCTGTTGCCATTTCCCTACCATGACTAAACAAACAAAAAACAAATGAAGAAAATTAAAGAAATACAGAGTTCAATCCCAGTTATCATATATTGCCTAAGGCCCACTAACCTGAGGTAAAGCAACGTATCACCTTTATTGCTAAAGCCAAAGTGCGTTGATGTTTTTAATTTGCATTTCAATAACAGCAAAAAATTGCTGATACCAGAGCCAAGATGCAGAAAGGTAAATGCATAATGAGTAAATCCTTTGCTAGGGCCAGTAGGACATGGTATGTATTATTTCACACATTCCTCTGTTGAAATAAGATTGCCCTTGAGACCTTAACCAAGCTCAACGGGAAAGACTGTGTTTCAAAGACCACTGTTTCTAATGTATGTTACAAAGTTGATGCTAATAAGCATTTTAAACCAGTTAAGTGCATAGCTGCTGTTTCTCTTCTCTCTTGTTTAGAGGTGTGAGTCATGCTTCCTGTTAAGCCCAGACTGTGCCTCTGTTTGAGGTTTTATTATTTGGTAACAAAATGGAAAACACACTGGTGCCCTGTCAGTGAGCTGGAAGCAATCAACATTTACTAGGCTTACACACATGAGAAATGCAAATATGTTTCATTTGCAGGGATATGGGTTGGTGGCTCAACTCAAACAGTTCATACCCCCAGGAAAAAGGAAGTTAAACCACAAGCTTAATCCTTGACTAAATCTTGAGGCATTTAGAACCACAAATTAGAAAATTAAAACCAAAATGTATTCCACCATTCCAAAACCAAAGAGCTTTAGAGTTTGGTAAACCCACCACCTTGGCCCATTTCACTTGATTCTTACCCACTGGCTTACTTTTATGGCCTACTGCCAGACTCTAAGGCAGCGCTATGGAACCATGATTTCCAGTTGTGGAACCAGAGACTGAATTGCAGTTATGCTAGAAAGGGCACCAGAAGCTTCCAGAGATATTTAGCTGCTAAATTTCTGGGGATAACAGGCAAAGTCCTTGTGCTATGTGGGTGGAAAAAAAATTAACCTGGAAACTCACAACCTTCACAGTTGGTGTAAGAACCATTAATTATAAAGTTAAAAGTAGTCGTACTCCAACATATATTGCAGAATAAGGTAGAGAAGGGTGTTATTTATGTCTTTCAATATATAAGGGTCTCAGCAAATAGTAGTTGATGGCAATATTAATTTACTATAAGCAGGAAAAAAAAATAACAGTTCCTTGAATTTATCTTATAATTGCCTTGTTTTATTCCACACAGATTTTACCATGACAAGGATGAATTTCTAAGAAAAGCATAATTTTTGAGGATTGTTAAATTGAAGTTCTTAATATGAGAAAAAATAATCCAGAAAACATAGGTTGTTTATGATTCATTTTAAAAAATGAAAGACTTGCAAGAGCTCAGAAATATCCATGTATATAAGGTCAACTAATATTTGACAAGGAACCTGAGAAAACTCCATGAAAAAAAAAGACCCTTTTCAATAAATAATGTTGGGAAAACTAGATAGCCACATGTAAAAGAATGAATCCAGATCCCTAGCTTATATCAGTCAGAAAAATTAAGTCAAAATGGATTAAAGATTTAAATGTAAGACTAGAAATCATAAAACTCCTAGAAGAAACCATAGGAATAAAGCTCCTTAACGTGGGTCTTGGTAATTATTTTTTTAAATAAGGTACCTAAAGAACAAGCAACAAAAGCAAAAATATGGGGCTACTTAAATAAACTAAACTAAACTATAAACTTCTGTACAACAAAGGAAATCAGCAACAAAATGAAAAGGCAATTTATGAAATAGGAAAATATTTGCAAATCAAGTATCTGATAAATGGTTAATATCCAAAATCAAGTACTCCTACACCTAAATTGCAAATAATAATAACAACCCAACTTGAAAATGGACAAAGGACCTGAATAGACATTTTACCAAAGAAGACATATAAATGGCCAAGAGGTACATGAAAAGGGCTCAACATCACTCATCATTAGGGAAATGCAAATCAAGACCACAACAAGACATCACTTCACATCTGTTACAACAGTTCTCATCAAAACACAAGACATACGAATGCTGGTGAGGATATAGAGAAAAGGAAACCCTGGTACACTTTTAGTAGGATTTTAAACTGGCACAGCCACTATAGAAAACAGTACAGAGGTTCCTTGAAAAATTACAAATAGAACAACCTTGTGATCCAGCAATTTCACTTCTGGGAATATATCCAAAGGAAACAAAAATACTATGTCAGAGAGGTAACTGTACTCTATGTTCATAGCAGCATTATTTATAAGAGCCACAACACGGAAACATCCTAAGTGTCCAACAACATATGAATGGATAAAGAAGATGTGGTGTATATATACATATGTATACATACATACATATACAAATACATACATAGAGTGGGATATTATTCTGCCATAACAAAAGAAGGAAATAATGCATGCTGTCATAGATTTCCAAGGCAAGAGAAGAATCTAGTATGTCACTGACATATCCCAACGTACTGATTGTGAAATGTGGTGCTGTGTTGAGTAGAATATATTTAAGGCACAGTATACCCATAGCATAAAGCACTGTAGTTGAGTCTCATTTCTGTGTTTTCAAAACTAACACATGTAACCACCATGTTGAGTGATCTGAGCCAAAGTATCAAATGTTTTCAGGGTTAAGTCTATTTTGATTGTCTTACCCAACAGTAAGCACAGATAACCTGCTTAGAAAAGCATAAGGAAGTGAAAAAGGTGGGGGGGGGGGGTGGGGTTGGGTTGGTTGGCAGCTGGGACAGAAGAAGCAGAAGAAGCTCTAAAATCATCAGAACAAGTTGTCACCAATAGAGCAACCTAATTCTAAATTATTAAAAGTTAGCATATCCTCCAGAGTTCAGCAAAACTGCTATCTTCAGTTTCAACCCAAAGCACCAAGTGAATGGTTCTCAGAAACCCTATGAGAAGGTGATGCAATTTTCAACCATCTCTGGGTTACTTCTGCCCAATATCTCAACTGCTGTGGACTGATAGTGCTCCCCCACCCGCCAAATTCATATGTTGAAGCCTTAACCCCCAGTGTGATGATGTTTAAAGATGGGGCCTATGGGAGATAATTAGGTTTAGATGAGGTCATGAGGGTGAGGAAAAGCTTACTCTCACCCTGTGCTCCCACCCAGCTCCCACAACTGCCATGTAGGGACAGAGCAAAAAACCTCATGTCTACAAGGCAGGAAAAGATTTCTTACCAGAACACATCCATGCTGGCACTCTAATCTTGGACTTTCCAGTCTCTAGAGCGGTGAGAAATAAATGCTGGTGTTTAAGCCAGCCAGTCTATGGTATTTTGTTCTGGAAGAAAGAATCAGAACTAAGGTCTCAACCTAGAGCTGCCCAGTGAACAGCATATGTCCTTATAGCTCTGGCTGCTTCTGTCTGAGAAGAATAACAGCTAGTTCTGTTCACACTCCAAATCTCATGGAAGGGTTTGAAGTGAAGGAACTCTAACCCAGGGTCACACAATGAAGGCAATTCTGGGAGATATAGTTCTAGCCACTTCTCTGTGATAAAGGGAAAGGCGATGATACTGAGTTTACAATATATAATCCAACCAAATGGATTATTAAACTAGCAAGCAGATTTTGTAAGTGCCACATGGATGTTATGAACTAAGTGATATGAACTTGATAGTTACATAGGAGATAAATATACTTTTGGTCCCCCCAAAGCTAAGGTAAGCTGTAACCTAGAGCAGTGTACACAGTTAAAACTAGGCCCACCCTAATCACTAAGCCCTTCTTATCAGAAGGACAGGTTCTTGGGCAATATTAGAGACTTTATTGGAGCTACAATAATAGAAGAATCATTTTAAAGGACTGCCAGAAATATAAGGGGATGAGACAAGTGATGGAAAATAGTGAGAGGTTTGGGAGGTAACAACAAAATATTCATTCAAAAATAAAATAATTAAGTTATATTCCATGATACATTTAGTAAATTACATCTATTCCAAATGATGAAATGAAATAAGGATTTTCTTGGGGATGATGGGAAATGATATGGGAGTGATGATTTGGATGAGTTTAGAGAGGCCATTGAAGGCTAGATTGAAGAAAATAAACTTCAGTCTGTGGGCATGCAGAGAACAACTTAAGATTCTGAATGGAGGAATGATATGAACAAGCCAGTCAGCCAAATGAAGAGGAAAACAGACTTGAGGCAGAAAATAGGATAAAAATTAAACCATATATTATTTCAAGTACATGATAATGTCTGACTGAAATTTTAACAATGAAAGAGGTGAAAGGGATTCTTGACTGACATGGAGAAAGAATCAGAATACCTTAGTGACACAGTAATATTTTTAAAAATAATAATAATAGTTAAAAAAAAAAAAACCTTAGCATGTTCTTCATCTAGACTCAGAGACTTGTATGCACTGAGAGAATTCTAGTGCCTTTCCTAGCCACTTCACTGATCCTCAATTTCAAATTCTCTTAACCATGATTTTGGCTACATTTTTAAGAGGATTCCCCTTTCAACACAAGATGGAGCAAGCATCATGTCTGCCTTCTCACTGATATTATCTCTGAGTCTGGCGCCTATCTCTGATCATCTCTAGACCTGAATATTACTAATGGTCTATGGCCATACCACCCTGAACACTCCGGATTCTCCTCTAAATGTCACTAATGAATTCTTTTGCATTTTCTCTAACAGTTTTTTTTTTTTTCTCAAATTACATTTGTTCATTCATTCATTATTGTATGTCAGATTGTACTAGATGTTAGGGATATTATAACTATTGCTTGTACTATTGATTACTAGATGTCAGAAATATTATAACTATATTATATGTCAGATTGTACTAGATGTTGGGAGTGTAAATATTAGTAAGGCATGGCCCTGCTCACAAGAGGCTCATAATCTATAGGTAAGCACACAAATATGCCAGATAATGTAATAAATACTATTTAAAAAGTGGACTCTTACCACAAAGGAAAGGTTAGCAACATGGGCTAAGGGACAGGCAACTGGGCAGACTTAACAAAGAACATGGTTTTTAAACTCACCTTAAAGGAAGTGCAGGATTGGTGGGGTAGACAAGGCTGGATGAAGGGCGATCCAAGCAGCTACAAAGCAAAGAGCACAAAAGGACCATGGTTTTAGATATAAAGCATTTGCACACTTGATATTTCAGATATTTCTTGCATACACAATGCTAATTTCCAAAAGGAAACTGACATTTTCAGATTAATTTTTTAAAAAGTACAAGGTCTTGAGTGGATTAACACTTTTAGGAATTGTTGAGACAAACCATAAGAGACTCTTAATCTCAGGAAACAAACTGAAGGTTGCTGGAGAAGGCGGTGGGAGGGATGGGGTGGCTGAGTGATGGACATTGGGGAGGGTATGTGTTGTGGTGAGTGCTGTGAATTGTAAGACTGATGAATCACAGACCTGTAACCCTGAAACAAATAATACATTATATGCTAATTTAAAAAAATAAAAAATAAATAATTTTTTTAAAAGATTTTTTATTTATTTGACAGAGATCACAAGTAGGCAGAGAGGCAGGCAGAGAGAGAGGAGGAAGCAGGCTCCCCGCTAAGCAGAGAGCCTGATGCGGGGTTTGATCCCCGGACCCTGAGATCATGACCTGAGCTGAAGGCAGAGGCTTAACCCACTGAGCCACCCAGGAGCCCCAAAATAAATAAATTTTTAAAAAAGAAAGTATCTACATATTAGTATATGTCTATTATTTGGAAACAAACAGTAATTGGTTTGAGACTGTTGCAGAGTAGGAACACCCTAATGTTATCTTCCAAGAATGGGAAAAGAGACAACTCAGTTCAGCTGAGATGGGATAGGGAACAAAAATAGACTATTTCTTTTCTTCTTTCTTTTTTAAAAATAGACTATTCCAATAGAAAGCGATTTTAGCTGTTTTTCATCAATTTATGGTTGTAGATCTAAATGATTATTCTAGTTTTATTACCTTCTTTGGTTGCCATTTCTATAATGTCACATTTGATGTCATTTTAACTTTGAGGACTTTACATTAAATCTAATCTGTATTCATTTAGTTTTGGTCTTTAATTATCTGTAACTACCTTCTTTTGGGTCACCACCACTAAACCAGCAAAGGTTAACCTTGTTAACAATGAGGGAACCGCATTCATTTACTTTGGTTTTACTTCCCTATTTGCATTCTTCAGGAATGTCCTATTAAAATCAGATATCATCAGAGCTGTGACTTTTTAACCAAATTGTCTTTTGTTGTTTTCCTTTTCCTCTTTTTTTTTTTTTCTTTCTACATTGAAGGTTGTTTTGGTTTAGAGTCTCTTGTCCTCTTGGTCTATATTACATTTTAGATTCTCTATTCATGGCTAATAACACATTATTTTCTTGGAGTTTCTATAGAAATATAGAATAAAGTGATATAGAGTAATCTACAGTACTATAATAGTTTCCTAGGATTGTCAAAAGAAAAAAAAGTACCACAAACTAAATGGCTTAAAACAATAGAAATTTATTGTCTTATGATTCTGAAGGTCAGAAGTCCAAAATCAAAATATTGGAATGACCATTTTTCTTCTGAAAACCATAGGGGAATCTCTCCGTGGCTCTTTATAGCTTCTAGGGGTTTGCTAGCAAACTATGGCATCCTTTGGCTTAAAACTGCTGAAGTCCAATCTCTGCCTTCTTTGTCACTTGGGGTTCTCCTGTGTATTTCTCTCTTAGCATGGCCATCTTCTTATAAGGACACCAGGTATACTGGATTAGGGCCCCACCCTACTCCAGTAGGATCTCCTCTTAAATTACATCTACAATGATCCCAATTACAGATAAAGTCATAATTGAAGGTATTGGAGGTTAGGATTTTAACACACCCATTTCCATGTTAGACACAGTTGAAACCCATAACAACTACTGACATTAAGAAATAATACAGCATGACACTAAAGAGCATAGGCTTTGGAATGGAAAAGTTTTTATTACAAAGCCTCCATCTAGCACTAAGTCTGATCTCAGTGAATTTATTTAATCTTCCTACTAAGATTTAGATTTTTCAATGTATAAGTTGAATAATGACAATATCTTAAAAGTTTTTTAAGGATTAAATAGTTAGAAAGGACAAAATTCAATATCCATTCATGATTAACAAAAAAAAAAAAAGACACCTCTTAACAAGTTAGGCATAAAAGAAGCATATCTCAACAAAATAAAGGCCATATATGACAAGTATACAGTAAACACCATATTCAGTTGTTAAAGGTTGAAAGTTTTTATCCTCTAAGATCCAGAACTAGAAAAGAGTACCCAGTCTCAACTACTCCTATTCAACATAGTACTGGAAATCCTAGCAGAGCAATTAGGCAAGAAAAAGAAATAAAAGGTATCAGATCAGAATTGAAAAGTAAGAAGTAAAATTGTGTCTATCTGCAGATGACTTGGTTTTATATACAAAAAATTCTAAATACTCAACCAAAAAGCTATTAGATCTAATCAATGAATGCAGTAAAGTTGAAGAACACAAAATTAACATATGGTAGTATTTCTATACAATAATATCAATAGTGTTTTTACATACTATCAACAAATTTTCTAAAAAAGAAACAAATCAATACTATTTATAATAGCATTAAAAATAAAATGAAATACTTAGGAATTAATTTAACAAAGGAGGTGAAAGATCTCTACTCTGAAAACTTAAAGATATTGATAAAAGAAATCAAAGAGGACACAAAAAAATGGAAAGGTACCCTGGGTTCTTGGATTAGAATCAATATTGTTAAAATGTCAATACTACCAAAAGCCATTTATAGATCCAATGTGATCCCTCTCAGGATTCTAAAGGTATTTTTTACAGAGGATGAAAAAATACTCCTAAAATTTATATGGAACCACAAAAGATCTCAAATAGTCAAAGAAATCCTGAGAAATAAGAGCAAAGCAGGAAGCATCACACTCCCTGATTTCAAGCCCTATTATAAAGTTATAGTCTTCAAAACAGTATGGTACTGGCATAAAAACATACAAACAGATCAATGAAACTGAATGAAGAGCCTGGAAACAATAATCATAAATAATTAACTAATATTTGACAAGGTAGCTAAGAATACTCAATGGAGTAAACAGTTTCTTCAATAATGGTGTTGGAGTAACTGGATCTTAAAAGAATAAAACTGGACACGTGTCTTAAACCAACGACAAAAATTAACTTGAATTAAAGACTTAAATGCAAAACCTGAAACCATGAAAATTCTAGAAGAAAACACAGGAATAAAGCTCCTTAACATGGATTTTGGTAATGAATTTTTATATATGACACCTAAAGCATAAGCAATCAAATAAAAAATAAGCAAGTGGGAATATATCAAACAAAAAAGCTTCTGCACAACAAAATAAACCATCAACAAAATGAAAAAACAAACTAGGGAGTGGAAAAAATATTTGTTAAGGCATTAATATCCCAAATATGAAAAGAACTCCTACAACTCAAAAATAACAACAACCCAATTTTAAAAAGTTAAAGGAACTGGATAGATATTTTTCCAAAGAAGATATACAAAAGACCAACAGGCATATGAAAAGATGATCAATGTCACTAGTCATTAGGGAAATACAAATTAAACCACAAGATAATGGTGTACACATGAAACTAAAATAACATTATAGATTAATTATACTTTAATTAAAAAGCCACACAGTGAGATATCACCACATGCATTTTAGAATGGCCATCATCAAGAAGACAAAAAATAATAAATACTGACACAAATATGGACAAAAGGGAATCCTTCTGCACTGTCAGTGGAATTGTAAATTGGTATAGCCACTATGGAAAACAGTATGTAGGACCCTCAAAAAAATTCCAAATAGAAAAGCCATATTGTCCAGCAATTCCAGTTCTAGGAATATATCCAAAGAAATGAAATATATTGCCAAAGAGAAATCTGCACCTCATGTTTATAGCAGCATGATTTACAATAGCCAAGACCGGGAAACAACCTAAGTGTCCATCAATGGATAAATGGGCAAAGAAGTTTATGGTAGATGTATACAATGCAATATTATTCAGCCATAAATAATGAGGAAATCCAATCATTTGCAACAACACAGATGGACTTGAAAGCATTATGCTAAGTGAAATTAGTCAAAGAAAAACAGTGTATGATCTCACAAATGTGTAGACCCTAAAACAAATACAAAAAGCAAACTCAGAGAAAAAGAAGATTTGTAATTATCAGAGAGAGAGAGAGAGATAGGGAATTAGAGGAAGGTGGTCAAAAGGTACAAACTTCCAGGTATAAGTAAGTCCTAGGGATGTAATGTACAACATGACAGCTGTACTTAACAACGCTGTATGGTATACAGCAAAGTTGTTGAGAATAAAACCTAGGTGTTCTCATCACAAGGAGAAAAAAAAACTATTTTTTCTTCTTTCTTTTCTTCTTATTGTTTCTATATGAGCAGATGGATGCTTGCTAAACCCATCAGGCTTATCGTTTCACAGTATATGTAAATCAAACCATCATGCTGTATACCTTAAATTTATAGAACTATATATGTCAATTATTTCTCAATAAAAACAGAAAATGTAAAAAGAATTTAAATAATAAAATAATAAGGAGTGGACAGAGGAGTTACCAGTGTTAGCCTTCACTGTGTCATGTGTTAGAGATCAGATATTCTGGTAACATCTGTGAAAACGACAAAAAGAACTAAAGGCTACTTGCTGGAGAAGTGGGAAGCTTCCGTGACAAGAAGTCATCCCAAGGGAAGAGAGAGCTATCAATAACCACCTTGCTTCCATACTACATGCTTATTTTCAGAAGGGAAAAATTATTCTGAGCATAGTCTCATCCCAAACTGTCACTAGCTTAGTACCATGAATTTCTAGGTGGGTCCTAATGGAGAGAGAGGACTCTGAGTCAAAACCAAAAGGACATTTTGAGTTAATTTTTGCATATAGTGTTAGAAAACAGTTCAGTTTCCTTCTTTATTGAATCATTATGTCACATTCTTGAAACCAATGTAACACTATGTGTCAACTATACTCAAAGAAAAACTAAAAAAATAATAATTTGTTTAAAACCCAAAAGGACAATTTCTCTGAAAAACTTTAATACCCTGGAGCACAACTTGCATTATTTTGGTATGCCTCTAACAAATTTTAAAACAAAATGGCAATATCATTGGATCCCAGGAGTTCAGCTAGTTAGTTATCAAACCATTCTGAACACCTAAAACTCAACAGGAGATTGAAGAGCAGAGCAGCAATTCTAGAAACAGAAAAGCGACCACTTTCTGGAAGGTAGGACATGCAGAGAAGTGAATTCAATGCCACAGATGGGAGGTTAGACCGGAGGGGGAGGGGCCGGCTCCCAGCAAGCAGTAGAGCAGCTGAGCACAAAATCGTAACTTTTAGAAGTCTGCTCCACTGAGGGACATTGTTCCAGAGGCTAAGCCTGGGGTGGAGCCCTTGCAGGGACAGTGTGGTCTCAGAACTCAGAGGTCACAGAAAGACTGGGGGTGCCTGAGTGTGGCAGAGCCCCCAGGTATCAGAGTGGGGAAGCTGGCTGCAGATATGGAACCAAGTAGGGGGCTTTCAGCTCAGGGTTACTTTAAACCGTGATCCAAGGCACAGTCAGACTACGGCTTTTTGAGCAAGGAGCCCATAAGTGGCGGATCCGGAGACACTCCTTCCTTCTTCCTTTGGGAGGGGCAGTGCAAGAGCAGGCTGCTGGAATCTGCTGGGTTTGGAAATTCCAAACAGGGCTATGCACCAGATATAGAAATGACCAGCCATAGGCTGGGTGAGCTCAGAGTGCTGCCGGAGACCAGGGAGACTCCGCGGGTGCACTAGGAGGTGCACTCTTGACTCCTCCAGGCTGGAGATTGGGAGGCCGCCATCTTCATTCTCCTCCTCCAAAGCTGTACAGAAAGCGTTCAGGGGAAAAAAGTTCCCAAGAGTGAACCCAAGCAGATTACTTAGCCTGGCCCCTGGCAAGGGCAGTGTAATTCCACCTCAGGCAAAAACATTTAAGAATCACTGAAACAGGCTCCTCCCTCAGAAGATCACCAAGAAGATCAGCCAAGACCAAGTTTACCAATCAATGAGAACTGCCGAATTACAGAGATAGGGGAAAGCAACACCTAGAATTCATGGGGTTTTTCCTATGATCCTTTAGTCGTTCAAAGGTAAATTTTTAAAATTTTTTTCTTATTCTATTTTTTTCTTCTTTCCTATTTCAATGTTTTTAACTATTTTATCTTGTCAATACCTTCTTAAAAATCTTTTTTAACTTTCATTGTTATAGTCATATTTTATCTCTTCGTTGTATTTAACCTTATTTTTTGTATACATATAGGTTTTTTTTTTCCTTTAATATTTTGGGATACAGTTTTTTCTAATCAAAATATACCCTAAATCGAGCTCATGACTTTGTTCCAGCCTGATCACATTCTTTCCTTCTTTTAAAAATTCTTTTTTCAACCAACCTATCAATTCCTTTTTAAGAATCTTTTTAAATTTTTATCATTACAGTCATATTCCATTCCTTCATCGTGTTTACCCTTATTTTTGTGTGTGTGTGTATATATATATATATATATATATATATATATATATATATATGTTTTCCTTTCTTTAAAATTTTAAAATACACCCAAAATCAAGTGGGTGGCTCTGTTCTATTCACCAGTCTAATATATATATATTTTTTTTTTCTTTTTCCCCCCCTTTATTTTTCTCCCCCCCTTTTTTCTACCCCCCCCCCCCCCCCCCAGTTTTGGGTCTCTTCTGATTTGGTTAGTGTATATTTTTCAGGGGTTGTTGATACCCTATTAGTATTTTGTTCTCTCATTCATCTATTCTTATCTGGATAAAATGACAATGCAGAAAAACTCACCTCAAAAGAAAGAACAAAAGGCAGTACCGATGGTTAGGGACCTAATCAATACAGACATCAGTAAGATGCCAGATCTAGAGTTCAGAAAGATGATTATCAAGGTGCTAGCTAGGCTCAAAAAAGGCATGGATGATACTAGAGAATCCCTTTCTGGAGAAATAAAATCCCTTTCTGGAGAAATTAAAGAACTAAAATATAATCAAGTTGAAGTAAAAAAAAAGCTATTAACAAGGTACAGTTAAAAATGGAGGCTCTTGGGCACCTGGGTGGCTCAGTTGGTTAAGCGACTGCCTTCAACTCAGGTCATGATCCTGGAGTCCCAGGATTGAGTCCCACATCGGGCTCCCTGCTAGCAGGGAGTCTGCTTCTCTAGCTGACCTCTCTCCTCTCATGCTCTTTCTCTCATTCTCTCTCTCTCAAATAAATAAATGAAGTATTTTTTTTTTTAAATGTAGGCTCTTACTGCTAAGATAAATGAGGCAGAAGAGAGAACTAGTGGTATAGAAGACCAAATGATGGAGAATAAAGAAGCTGAGAAAAAGACAGATGAACAACTGCTGGACCACGAGGGGAGAATCTGAGAGATAAGTGATACCATAACACAAAACACTATTAGAATAATCAGGATCCCAGAAGAAGAAGGGCGGGGGGAGAAGGTATATTGGAGCTAATTAAGCAGAGAATTTCCCTAATTTGGTGAAGGGTACAAGCATCAAAATCCAGGAGGCACAGAGAACCTCCCTCAAAATAAGTAAAAATATGTCCACATCCCATCATCTAATAGTAAAACTTACAAGTCTCAATGACAAAGAGAAAATCTTGGAAGCAGCTCAGGACAAGAAGTCTGTAGCATACAATGGTAGGAATATTAGATTGTCAGCAGACCTATCCACGGAGACCTGGCAGGCCAGAAAGGACTGGCATAATATATTCAGAGCACTAAACAAGGAAAATACACAGCCAAGAATACTATATCCAGCTAGGCTGTCATTGATAAAAGAAGGAGAGATGAAAAGCTTCCAGGGCAAGCAAAAACTAAAAGAATCTGCAAACACCAAACCAGCCCTATAGCAAATATTGAAAGGAGTCCTCTAAGCAAAGAGAGAGCCTAAAAGTAGCAGACCAGAAAGGAACACAGACAATACACAGTAACAGTCACCTTACAGGCAATACAATGGCACTAAATTCATATCTTTCAATAGTTGCCCTGAATGTAAATGAGCTAAATGCCCATATCTAAAGATACAGGGTATCAGAATGGATAAAAAACAAGACTCATCAATATGCTGCTACAAGAAACTCATTTTAGACCCAAAGACACCACCAGATTTAAAGTGTAGGGGTAGAAAACAATTTACCAAGCTAATGGTTATCAAAAGAAAGCTGGGGTGGCAATCCTTACATCAAATAAATTAGATTAAGCCAAAGACTATAATAAGAAATGTGGAAGGACACTATATCATAGTTAAATGGTCTGTCCAACAAGAAAAGCTAACAAGTTTAAATATCTATGCCCCTAACATGAAAACAGCCAATTATATAAACCAATTAATAACAAAATCAAAGAAACACATCAACAATAATACAATAATAGTAAGAACTTTAACACCCCTCTCACTGAAATGAACAGATCATCCAAGCAAAATATCAACAAGGAAATAAAGGCCTTAGATGACACACTGGACCAGATGGACATCACTGATATATTCAGAACATTCTATCCCAAAGCAACAGAATATACATTCTTCTCTAGTGCACATGGAACATTCTCCAGAATAGATCACATCCTGGGTCACAAATCAGGTCTCAACCAGTACCAAAATATTGGGATCATTCCCTGAATATTTTCAGACCACAATGCTTTGAAACTGGAACTCAACCACAAGAGGAAAGTTGGAAATAACTCAAATACATGGAGGCTAAAGAGCATCCTACTAAAGAATGAATGGGTAAGTCAGGAAATTAAAGAATAATTTTTAAAAATGTATGGAAACAAATGAAAATGAAAGCACAACTGTTCAAAATCTTTGGGATGTAGTAATGGCAGTCCTGAAAGCATTACAAGCCTTTCTCAAGAAATAAGAAAGATCTTAAGTACACAATCTAACTCTACACCTAAAGGAGCTGGAGAAATAACAGCAAATAAAGCCTAAACCCAGCAGGAGAAGGGGAATAAAAAAGAATAGAGCAAAAATCATTGAAAAAGAAACAAACAAACAAAAAAACAAAAAAACAGTAGAACAAATAAATGAACCTAGGAGTTGGTTCTTTGAAGGAATTAATAAGATTGATAAACTCCTGGCCAAACTTATCAAAAAGAAAAGAGAAAGGATCCAAATTAAGAAAATCATGAATGAAAGAGGAGAGATCACAACCAACACCAAAGAAATACAAACTATCCTTTTTTTTTTTTTTAAGATTTTATTTATTTATTTGACTGACAGAGATCACACGTAGGCAGAGAGGCAGGCAGAGAGAGAGGAGGAAGCAGGCTCCCTACTGAGTAGAGAGCCTGATGAGGGGCTCAATCCCAGGACCCTGGGATCATGACCTGAGCCAAAGGCAGAGGCTTTAACCTATTGAGCCACCCAGGCTCCCGAAATATAAACAATTCTAAGAACATATTATGGGCAACTATAAACCAGCAAATTTGACAATCTGGAAGAAATGGATGCATTCCTAGAGACCTATAAATTACCAAACCTGAACCAGGAAGAAATAGAAAACCTGAACAGACCCATAGCCAGTAAAGACATTGAAGCAGTCATCAAAAGCCTCCCAACAAACAAGAGCTCAGGGCCAGACAGCTTCCCAGGGGAATTCTACCAAACATTTAAAGAAGAATTAATACCAATTCTCCTGAAACTGTTCCAAAAAATAGAAATGGAAGGAAAACTTCAAAACTCATTTTATGAGGCAAGCATTACTTTGATCCCAAAACCAGAAAAGGACCCCATCAAAAAGGAAAATTACAGACCAATATCCTTGAAGAACAAAGATGCAGAAATTCTTTTTCTTTTAAGATTTTTATTTATTTATTTGACAGAGAGAGAAATCACAAGTAGACAGAGCAGCAGGCAGAGAGAGAGAGGGAAGCAGGCTCCCCCCTGAGCAAAGAGCCAGATGTGAGGCTCAATCCCAGGACCCCGAGATCATGACCTGAGCCGAAGGCAGAGATTTAACTCACGGAGCCACCCAGGCACCCCAGATGCAGAAATTCTCACCAAATTACTAGCCAATAGGATCCAACAGTATATTAAAAGAATTATTCACCACGACCAAATGGGATTTATTCCTGGGCTGCAAGGTTGGTTCATCATCTGCATATCAATCAATGTGATATGATACATTAATCAAAGAAAGAACAAGAACCATATGATACTCTCATTAGATTCTGAAAAAGCATTTGACTAAGTACAGCATATTTTCTTGAACAAAACTCTTCACAGTGTAGGGATAAAGGGTATAGAGCTCAATATCATCAAAGCCATCTATGAAAAATCCACAGTGAATATCATCATCAATGGGAAAATACTGAGTGCTTTTTCCCTAAGGTCAGGAACACGGCAGGGCTGTCCACTATCACCACTGCTATTCAACATAGTACTGGAAGTCCTAGCCTCAGCAATCAGACAACAAAAAGAAATAAAAGGCATCTGAATTGGCAAAGAAGAAGGCAATCTCTCACTCTTTGCAGATGATATGATACTTTATGTGGAAAACCCAAAAGACTCCACTCCAAAACTGCTAGAACTCATACAGGAATTCAGTAAAGTGTCAGGATATTAAAAAAGTGCACAGAAATCAGTTGCATTTCTATACACCAATAGCAAGACAGAAGAAAGAGAAATTAAGGAGTTGATCCCATTTATAATTGCACCCAAAACCATAAGATACCTAGGAATAAACCTAACCAATGAGGCAAACAAGCTGTCATAAAACTATAAAGTACTCACGAAAGAAATTGAGGAAGATACAAAATGGAAAACATCCCATGCTTATGCACTGGAAGAACAAATATTGTGAAAATGTCTATGCCACCTACAGCAATCTACACATTTAATGCAATCCCTGCCAAAATACCATCTTTTTTTTTTTCAAAGAAATGAAGCAAATAATCCTAAAATTTATATGGAACCAGAAAAGACCCTGAATAGTCAGAGGAATGTTGAAAAAGAAAACCAAAGTTGGTGGCATCACAATACCAGACTTCAAACTCTATTACAAAGCTGTCATCATCAAGACAGTATGGTACTGGCACAAAAACAGACACATAGATCAATGGAACAGAATAGAGAGCCCAGAAATAGACCCTCAACTCTATGGTCAACTAATCTTTGACAAAGCGGGAAAGAATGTCCAATGGAAAAAAAGATAGTCTCAACAAATGGTGTTGGGAAAATTGGACAGCCACATGCAGAGAAATGAAACTGGACCATTCCTTATACCACACACAAAAATAGACTCAAAATGGATGAAAGACTTCAATGGGAGACAGGAATCCATCAAAATCCTTGAGGAGAACACAGGCAGCAACCTCTTCGACCTCAGCCACAGCAACTTCTTCCTAGGAACATCGCCAAAGGCAGGGAAGCAAGGGCAAAAATGAACTATTGGGACTTCATCAGGATCAAAAGCTTTTGTACAGCAGAGGAAACAGTCAACAAAACCAAAAGACAACCAACAGAATGGAAGAAAATATTCACAAATGACCTATCAGATAAAAGGCTAGTATCCAAAATCTATAAAGAACTTATCAAACTCAACACCCAAAGAACAGATAATCCAATCAAGAAATGGGCAGAGGACATGAACAGACATTTCTGCAAAGAAGACAGCCAGATGGCCAACAGACTCATGAAAAAGTGCTCCACATCACTCGTCATCAGGGAAATACAAATCAAAACCACAATGAGATACCACCTCACACCAGTCAGAATGGCTAAAATTAACAAGTCAGGAAATGACAGATGTTGGAGAGGATGCGGAGAAAGGGGAACCCTCCTACACTGTTGGTGGGAATACAAGCTGGTGCAGCCACTCTGGAAAAACAGCATGGAGGTTCCTCAAAAAGTTGAAAATAGAGCTACCCTACAACCCAGCAATGGCACTACTGGGTATTTACCCTAAAGATACAGATGTAGTGATCTGAAGGAGCATGTGTACCCAAATGTTTATAGCAGCAATGTCTACAATAGCCAAACTATAGAAAGAACCTAGATGTCCATCAAGAGACAAATGGATAAAGAAGATATTGTATGTATATACAATGGAATACTATGCAGCCAGCAAAAAAAAAAAAACGAAAAACAAAATCTTGCCATTTGCAACAATGGGAATGGAACTAGAGGGCATTAGGCTAAGTGAAATAAGTTAATCAGAGAAAGACAATTACGATATCATCTCTCTGATATGAGGAATTTGAGAGGCAGGGCGGGGGGGGGTCCAAGGGGACAAGGAGGGAAAAAATTAAAAAAAGTGGGACCAGGGAGGGAGACAAACCATAAGAGACTCTTAATTTGAGGAAACAGAGGGCTGCTGAGCAGGGGGAGGGATAGGGTTGGCTGGGTGATTGACATTGGAGAGGGTATGTGCTGATTTGTGCTGTGAATTGTGTAAGACTGATGATTCACAGCCCTGTACCCCTGGGGCAAGTAATACAAAAAACAAACCTAAAATAAACGAATAATTTTGGGATGCCTGCATAATCAGCTGGTTAAGCATCTGACTGTTGATTTCTCTTCAGAATGTGGTCTTGGGGTCCTGGGATTGAGATTGTGTTGGACTCCATGCTCAGAGGGAGTTTGCTTGAGGATTCTCTTCCCCTCTCTCCCTGCCCTTCCCCAAGCTTGTGTTTTCTCTCTCTCTTAAATAAATAAATATTTTTTTCAAAGACTTTGAGAGAGAGAGACAGAGATAGCAAGAGATACCACAAGCAGGGAGGAGAGGGAAAAGCAGGTTCCCCACTGAGCAGTGAGCCCAATGCAGGACTCCATCCCGAGACCCCGAGATCATGACCTGAGCCAAAGGCAGACACTTAATCACCTGAGCCACCCAGGTGCCCCTAAACAAATCTTTTTTTTTTTTTAAATAAATAAAAATACTTGTTTTGATTAAAAAAAAAAAAACATAAAACAAAAACAGTGACAAAAGGCATTCTAGACTAAATTGCTCAAACTATCTGTGAAGCTCTGGAACTGTGAGGAACTCTGCTGTGCTGGGCTGTCACAAATGTATCCAGGACAGTCTCAGCATGGTAACAGAAACAGCAGTAGTCTCTTCAGGACACCAACAGAGAAGGAACAGCACAATAGGTTATTTAGATCTGAAAAGTAGGAACAGTGCTACTGATAATGCTTAACACATTTCATTCTTCCTGGCAACGATGCTAGTGGAGATTTAGTATTAGGCCCGTTTGATACATGAGAAAAACTTGAGGTTGAACACTGGCCATGTGTAGTCCAAGACCTCCAAAATCAGCACACAGAAAAGAAACTATTTTAATCCAAGCAATAGGATTTCCAGAGCTGAGAGTTTTCTAAGATGCATTTTAAAAACCTTTATTTTTTTCTGTAATAGTTCAGGTAGTAAATATTTTCTGTTTTGAGGGTTTTATGGTCCCTGTTGCAACGTTTTAACTCTGTCATTGTAATGTAAAAGCAGCCACGGACAGTATGCATACAAACGGACATGGCTGTGTTCCAATAAAAGCTTATTCCAAAAACTGGAATCAGCCAGATTTGACCCACAGGCTATAGTTGGCCAATTCCTGCCGCCTTTTAACTGCTGCGGCAAATGATTGCTCAGCCATGAAAACATGTCATATAAAAACGGCATTTAAGCCCAAACTACGTCTTTCTCTTCTTTGATTCTTAACCGTTATGAAGCTGATAGATGTTCGTAATCAGCACTGATTTGTTTCACTTAGTGAGACTAGTCCCTTTAGTGACAGAGCTCGAAACAGACACTGGATGTGAGTTTTCCATCATAAATCATTAATTTTTGCACCTCTTTGCCTGCACCTGTTCATTGCCTATACGTGGCGAGCTTACATTTGCCCTGATCTTTTCTGACACCTGTTCTGGCCCAGCTCTTCTTTCCATTTTACTTCTAAGCCACCTTTTTATTTTTTTTTTTCCTTTAAATCTGTGACTTTTTTTTTTTTTTCCCCATTTGCGGCCCCTATTTCCCATACACAGCTGTGATGGCAACACATTTATTTATACCTATAGCATCTGTGTTTCTGCGGACGCCACATAAATTCTACGAACACTTCAAATGATGAGAGGATTAGCACTGGGTGGGCAGACTCTTAAGAGTTCAATGTGATTCAAAAGCTGATTTGTGTTTAATGCAGTATAAAGACAGGGAGAAAGACATACAGATGAAACAAACAATCTAAAGTGAAAGTAAACTCACCACATTCCTCAAAGAGACTTGGGTGAGAGCCAAAAGGAATGTAACCACCACTTTCTCTCAAAGAAAGGAGAGAAAGAAAGGAAAATAAGAGAAAGAGAGAGGAGGAGGAGGGGAGAGAAAAAGTGAGAGAAATGGGGAGAAATTTCCTGACTGGTTATAGAATTTTTTGCAGAGCTGACCCCTACATTGAAGTCTGCTGATTCACCCTCTAGGATATTTTTTCTACCTACCAGAGAGGCCTGAACAGATGGAAAGAGCATTTCTGAAATGTTCCTTCCTTGATCTGACACATTATAACATTATTACTAGTTCTAATCACTCAGACTAAATGACTGGGGCTTCTTCCCACATCTGCAAATAAAAGGGTTAGAGTTGGTCCCATCTTTAAAGAAAGCCCAATTTTCAATACTCTTCTCAAATCAGGCGTCCTTCTTTCTCACCTGCAAAAACCTTCAGGGAGAGCTAAACCTGCCCTTTGTCTTTCTACCTATATGACGAATCTTCCTGAAGCACAATACTGAAAACTCCACTCTATTCACTCAAAAAACATCTAGAGGACCCTCACTGCTTCTTCACACAAATATTTCCGAACCCTCAAATTTTGCGTTCCTTTTTCCTTCACTTACAACCAAAACAAGCACACAGAGCATCTCTTTATCTCTTCCTATTATTTTGTCAGAGCCCTCGTATTAGTTTCCCAGAGCTGCCCCAGTGAAGTACCACAGACTGGGGGACTTACACGACAGAACGGTATTGTCTCACAGTCCTGGAAGCTACAACTCCAAAACCGAGTTTAGTGCATTTCCAGAAGGGTACGTGAAAGGGCTGTTATTTTCCTGCGGGTGGTCAGGGAGAATCTGTTGGAGCCTCTCTCCTAGCGGGCGATCTTTCACAATCCTCAGCTGTGGCAGCACAAATCCTATCTTTACACGGCATTCTCCCTGTGTCTCTGTGTCCAAGTTTCCCTCTTTCTATAAAGACACCAATCATATTGGATGAGGGCACACCCCAAAGACTTCATCTGAACTTGGCTACATCTGCAAGAACCCTATTTTCAAAGAAGGCCACACTGAGGCACTGGGAATTAGTTACTTAAACATATACATTTGGGGGGAGGGGCGGGAGACACACAATTAAACCCATTAACAACCCCATTT
Organism: Lontra canadensis; assembly: GCF_010015895.1. Taxonomy (NCBI): domain Eukaryota; kingdom Metazoa; phylum Chordata; class Mammalia; order Carnivora; family Mustelidae; genus Lontra; species Lontra canadensis. The sequence goes on along the minus strand of NW_022630996.1, from coordinate 52,873,558 downwards.
TTGTTTCCAGGCCTTACGCAGAAGCAGTATCTTCCAGGAAACATTTCTCCACCCTGGCTGAGAGAGTGTTTTCCCCTGCTAAACCCCTTTGCGCTAATTTCCTCCTCCCACTTTATGACAAATTTCTTGAAATAGAGATTGTGTTTTTCTTGATTTCTACTCAATCCCCAAAGCGGATCATGCTGTTTGACGCGTAGCAGACCTTCCAAAAATGTCTGCCGAGCTGACGAAGAGGCTTCTGTCCCCTAGAGGCGAAAAGGATTTTTATGTGGCCAGGGTCCCGCTAGGGCTCTGCATCTTCTGGAACCCACGTGACACCGTAATGCTGACAGAGATGGCAGCGTACCATGGTTAAGAGGATTGACTATGTTCAAAAACTGATTTTTGTCACTTATGTATGTGTATCGCTGGGTGACGTTACTTAACCTCTCGTAAGTCTCTCTCAGATTTCCTCATCTATGAGGCATGACCTGTAACCAGTGCTGTCTTGAAGAATTTGACTAAAAGACTAGTACATATTATCACCTCAGCGGCAGCAGCTAACACTATGTCTGTAAAGGGCAGCTGCAACCCTAAAGAGCCAACATATTTTTATAAAAACTTGCTAGGAGATGGGAAGAGCTTAGCATGACTAGAGATCACAGAAAGGCCTCCATACACTCATAAAGAACGCTTGTCAGCCAGATTCACAAAGAAGAAAAAAAAATAAATAAGGGACACTTTGTATAACATTAAGGAAACAGTGGTCACCACTGGTCAAGGAGAACAGACAGCAATTGTGCCAGATTTAAGCTACAGATCCTACCTTTGACTTTTTAGTCATGCCACACAATTACCCAGAAGAGCCGTCCTCAAATATCAAGGGCAATACAAATACAGTTATTATCATCACTCACTCTTCAAAGCAGTGACCTTTACTTTGGGCTAGTTTCTTTGGCAAGGAAGTTTGGCACGAAGCTACGAAAGTAACATGAAACAGCAAAAATCTGTTCTTTGTAACCACTCTCTCTTCATGGCAATTTAACAAAACACCTAACTTCAGGCTTGGAGGTAAAATTGCTTAAGATAACCCACCTGGGACTCCCAGGAAGCATATTTATCAAAACAGGTTAAAGTCACCTTCTGAGTAATTGCTGTGGAGGAGTTTTAGCGTAGCAGACAGGCACATTTTCTGTGGGTTGAGCGATTGATCACTAAGTTCTAGTAACAGGTGCATCTTGTTTCTGGGGCCTCGAAACATGACAGCCTGTAGAAAGACTATTAAAATCGCTTTGCTAACAAAGAAAAATCAATTGTTCTCCACAAGGAGGTGCCCTCCGGCACAATCAATATACAATAGTACAGTGCTGGGCTGTAAAGCCTGTGAACAGATTGAAGTTCTTGATTAGGCAAAAGGTGGCTGTTTCTCATCTCTGATGGACTAAATGAGATAAAAGTGTATTTTGCCGCAAGTTGCATTAGGTTTTCCTCCAGCAGATAAACTTGTTAAGAGGATAGGTTTGTTTGTTTTTCTTTCGAATATAATGCTTTATAAAGTATCATTTTACCTGTTTTCAGTTACAGTATGTGGGAGGGAGTCAGAGTTGGTAAGGGACAGATTTATGAGACTAGTCTCAGACTCAGAATGGAGAGAAACATGGGTGTGGTGACACTATCAATTCCATTGCTAAGAGCTCCAGTTGAAAAGTATGTAATCTTTGAGATTTCTTTGCTAAATGTAAGACATGTATGAGTTGAGATGACAGTTAGGTCTTGATACTTTTTGTGCATTTTCCACCAATGAATCAATAATCATCTGTCATTTACAGACATCTATTTCCAGAGTAGAAAAATAACATCTTTGTGGCATTTACAACCTCCATGTTTTTTCATGAAGCTTTATCTGTGTGCCAACAGTCTTTGAAGCAGGTACAAAACTCAAAATAAAATTCAATTCAGGCTGTTCAGATGCAGAAAAGGCACATTGTCAGTAACAAAGAACTTATGCTGAGAACATGAAGTGCTTTTTTACTCAAAGGATTGTTGTGGTTGAATAGTGCCGCTAAAACGCATTGAACTATTGTCATCGTTATCTACAATGTGTATACATTAATAGATTTGAAGTTCAATATCAAAAACATTTAAAAAAAACATTTTAAAGAGTCTTGATTTTATAATTCAGCATCATAGTTTAATATTTTCATGGAAAACTAATAGTATATGTTGTTCAGCATAAAACAGAAATAAAAGTGTTTTGTACTTTACATGGTTTTGAGATGTACACATTATTAAGGGGGTAAAATTTTTTCAACATAGATCAACTAAAAAACATCATTTCCTAAAACTTCCAGATTCATGAGTTTGAGTTTAACCAGATTAATCTACGGTTAATCTTGTCCCTATGAGGCCATTTTGGCCATGGAGAAGTCAAGTAGATTGCCAGAAAGAAAGCAATGTGTGTCTCATTCTATAAACCCAAAATAAAGATCTAGAAATTTAATAGGCAGTGAGTGTTAGGAACTGAGATCAAAATTCGAAGACAGAATACCGTAGAATCAAAAGTGAGGCGAGGTCTAAGAGCATGCTTACTCTGACAGTCACATAGACGCTGCAGATTCTCAACTGGAAGGAATTAGACAAAGACATAGACATTTGTCTGATTTATATTAGACATATAAGTTATCCCTTATCTGCATCTATGAAAGAGTGCTATATTTCTCTCTGATCAGATACCCCCATCACCCATATGTTTTACTCAATGTATTCTAAAGGGAGTTCTTCAGGTGGATGAAATTGATAAAAGAGAGAAACATAGAGATGAATGAAAAATATTTGGAAAAGCAAATATATGTGGAAGAGCAATAGGCAAATCTCAATGGTTTGAGGTATAAAAAAGAAAGTATTTTCGGTTTAAAAAACCTAGTGCTTAAAGGTCACTGGAGTGTCTCAAAAATGGTAAAACATTAATTTATATTTGACTTTAATCAGCCAAAAAGGAGTGTGATAATCTCTAGGGTAGATGTTAACATGTCAAGGGATATTGTAATAGTAAAAAATAGTCTAAGAATGTGTAACTAACAAGCTCATGAGTGTCAAGCTTAGTAAACACAAACAAAAAATCAAACTTAAATAAACACAAAGAGAAGAAAAATAGACAAAGACTTGGGAAAACAAGGTACATTGAACATGTAGAAGAAATAGGAAACATTGAAAGTTGGTAGACTTAAACACCAATATATAAATAAATACATCAAGCAAATGAATTAAAATTATAATTAAAAATGAAGATTAAAATACTTTAAAGAAACTAAACTCAAATAAATGTTACTTATAATCGACATACTTTTAATATTAAAATTCAGAAAGTTAAAAAGAATAATAAAAGAATTACTGGACAACACTAAAAGAAAGATTTTAAAACTACGCTAATATCAGAAGCAGACTCTAATGCAAGACACGTTATTAAAAATCAAAGAGACATTTCATATTGATAAAAGGGTAAATCTACTAGGAAACTATAATAGTTTTTTTTTTAAAGAATTTATTTATTTATTTGACAGAGATTACAAGTAGGCAGAGAGGCAGGCAGAGAGAGGAAGGGAAGCAGGCTCCCTGCTGAGCAGAGAGCCCCATGTGGGGCTCAATCCGAGGACCCCGGGATCATGACTTGAGACAGAGGCTTTAACCCACTGAGCCACCCAGGCATCCCGGAAACTATAATAGTTTTAAGTTTGCAGACACCTTATAACATAGCCTCAAAATAAATAATGAAAAATTTTAACAGAACCATAGGAAAAATAGTTTCATAATTATATTGAAAGATTTATTTGAAAGAGCGCACACACTTGCATGTGAGTGGGGGAGGGCCAGAGAAGTAGGGGGAGAACTTCAAGCAGACTCCCTGTTCAGTGCAGAGCCAGGCGCTAGTTTCCATCTCATAACCCTGAGATCATGGTCTGAGCTGAAACCAAGAGTCATCGCTCAATGGACTGAGCCAGCAAGGCACCCTTATATTGAAAGACTTTGAAACAACTCTCTTGGCAATTGATAGGACAAGCAGATAAATCAGTTAGAGCACAGAAGAGTTGAACAACATAATTAACCAACTTGACATAAATGGTTAATATGGAATATCCAACCCAACGACTCCAGAATATAAACTAATTTAAACTAAAGTAGAGGGAATTTATTGGCTTATTATAATTTATTATAACAGGCAAGTATGTGTTTGAATCTTTAGGTTTCAGACATTGGGTCCAGGAAGTTCAGAATACCTTCAAGATTTTTAATTTTTTTCCCTCATTTCTGCTTTATTTTATATGTTGATCTCCTTATCTCCTGCTGTAAATAACCCGACTTTCTGAGGCCTAGGATTATGGACCCAAGCAATTCTAAATTTACATTACTGCAGCACTGAAATTCCAAAGGCAAGTGGTACTCATCCATAGTATCACTTGCTAAGAAGATTGGGAGAACACTCTGACCTGGCTTAGGTCTCATGTTAACCCTTGGGTTAAACACTGAGGACAGGAAGATGGGTCAAGGATCTAATTCTGCAGCAGCCTTACTAAAATCCCTTGGAGCAGGACAGGAGTTTGGCAAATAAAAATGTTTTATGACTTCAAAAGAAGCTCCAAACTTCTGTCTTCCAGAACTGTGACCCCCAAAGAGAGTCTTTGATACTGCATCATAATAGGAAAGTTGCAAGAAGAACTATAACTGGTCCATTTGGGGTCACAAATTCAACCTTGAATAATTTTAGTCAAGGGAATGTAATATTCTTATTCTTATTCTTTCAACTTTTTATTTGGAAATAACTTCAAATCTCATAAAGGTTGAAGCAATATTATAAAGAACCCCCTATTTCCTTGCCCAAATTCACTAACTGTTAAGATTGGGTCACATTTTTTAAATTAGCATTGTGTGTGTGTGTGTGTGTGTGTACGTGCTTATGTTTCTAAACCATCTCAAAGTATGTTGCAAAAATCATGCCTTTCCCCTTCTCAGCATTCATTGCCTTAAGTACAAAGGCATTCTTCTGCATATTGCAGCACAATTATAAAAATCAGAAAAATTTACATCAACAGTGTACTACTGTATAATGTATAGTCCATATTCAACATTGATGGTCTCATTGTATTTAACAAATTTTCCAATGTTGGATAGTTAGGGTCCTCTTTTTATTACACACTAATTTTGATCCTATACCTTCTGTATCTCTATATTCTGTAGTAGACTATTTATTTTCTGTATCTCCCTTGTCTTATCGCCTTCTTCTATTTCTTTTTCTCATTTCTTCTCTGTGTTGCCTCCTTGAAGTCCAAGCATACAGTTGGTGTCCCCTCCATCTCCTGCTGTATATAGCTACACCACTGTATCTTCTTCTGATGCCAACAGCTAAACCTGTGTGGTCTGCATGGACTTTGGGATTCTATGATTCTATGGACATAAGATATTATTCACGCTAAGAAAAAAGAAATTCAGGGGCACCTGGGTGGCTCAGTGGGTTAAGCTTCTGCCTTCGGCTCAGGTCATGATCTCAGGGTCCTGGGATCAAGCCCCGCATCGGGCTCTCTGCTTAGCAGGGAGCCTGCTTCCTCCTCTCTCTCTCTCTCTGCCTGCCTCTCTGCCTACTTGTGATCTCTGTCAAATGAATAAATAAAATCTTAAAAAAAAAAAAAAAGAAAAAAGAAATTCAGGGGCATCTGGGTGGCTCAATCCGTTAAGCATCTGCCTTTAGCTCAGGTCGTGATCCCAGGGGCCTGGGATCAAGTCCTGCATCACGCTCCTTACTCAGCAGGGAACCTGCTTCTCCCTCTCCCCCAGACTTGTACTCTCTGTCACTATCTCTGTCTCTAAAAAATCTTTTTAAAATCTTTTAAAAAAATTCCTTCAGAAGTAGAAAGGAAACAATGTTCCAAGGTCTTCACCCAAGTTCCTCCTAAGCCAGAGTATATTTACATCTTCCTGTAGGTAGAAATAAGTCAATTACCTGAATATTCAATAAACCACCCTGAACTTTTAGTCACTTAGCTTAACTGAAAAAATTTCATTGATTTGTTTTTGCATGGTTACCTTTTATTCAGGAATATGGCTTTGTTATTTTCTCTAAAATGACCTTGACATGATTTTTGTTGTTGTTGCCAGTTAACTTAAACTTCAGCAAAAGTTAAAATAATGGCACAATCGCATTTCCTGTGACCTAGCCCTTTCACTCCTAGGAACTTAACACACTCTCAAAAAAATGACAAAATAAAAATACAAAGATAGTCTGTCTGAAACTTACAGTAATGCAAGAAAATAAAATAGAAGCAAATAAATATCAAAATTGGAAAAATAGTTAAATAAACCATATAACATCTGTACAATTAAGTATTATGTAACTTTTAAAAATCAAATGTACAATAGTATTTAGGAACACAGACAATTGTCCAGGTAAACAAATCAAGTTATAAACTGGTTATTCTCTATGTTACTCTAATTACTCTATATTAGGTAACAAAAAATTGGGATTAGATAGATTTCTTACTCTGCAGACAAAAGGAAAATGGAGCTTAAAGCAAAAATTAGAAATGTTCTTCAGGGAAACTATAAACAAAATATATGGAGTCCAAAAGACTGTTTTCTGGTCCAAAATCAGTCTTGATGCAATGTCTTCTACATTAATAATCTTTAATAATATTATACATTGATAAGAATATCTCCTTCATGACTGCTTCCCTGTCAAATACAGAACGTCCTTATGTCTAGCCTGTGTGCCTTTCACGCCAAGGATTCAACTCAGTACCTTACTAAACTCAGTGAGAGAGCCAGATTCTCTCAGAAGTGTGTATAATTTATATTTTTTTTCTATAACCCATCACTACTGGTCAACTCAAAGACCCTTTGTCCTAAGCATAGTGGTGAAACAAGGAACATAACAAAACTCTCCCTTGGCCTTCCTCCAGCCCATAGGCAAAGTTGGGGTATCTTACACCAGAAACAAAATGACTAAGTTCTCTCAAAGCAGGAAACATTGGGCACAGCATGGGCTCTGCAGCTGATTATCCTGGGCAAGGTAAAGAAGAGTAAGTCAGGTCTAAAACACCCAGTCAACACAGCTCAGGATGATTCTGCACGTGGCTTTTATCCTCTGCTTCAAGATGATAGGTGCAGAGGATAGTAACAGATTGGTTTAATGCCTTCCTTGGGCCACATGCAGAGGTAGTGAATGGCTCTAGACTGCTTAGCTCATTTATATCCCTGATCATCTTCATGTTTATACACATAAGATATTTGGAATTCCATTGCCCCATCGTCCTCTTGCCGTGTTTATCAAACTAGAAATAGAATATGATTATTCAATGTTTGCTTGATGTTTTATAAGTATATTTTATAGAAGGTCAAATTTAAACAACTTATTATTTCAATTAGTTGTGGCATACTAATACAGAGTATAGATAAAATGATCAGGGAAATACATCTGAAGGTAAGTTTTAGATTTTTCAGAGTAAATGTGTGTACAAAGGGAACAAAGGTTGTGTTGGATCATAGTTGTTGAGTTAGATCGTAATTATTGAGTTTTGTTTGGAGCACATTAAATTTGAAAGACTTAGGGTGCCTGGGTGGCTCAGTGGGTTAAAGCCTCTGCCTTCAGCTCAGGTCCTGATCCCAGGGTCCTGGGATCGAGCCCCACATCGGGCTCTCTGCTCAGCAGGGAGCCTGCTTCCCCTGCCCCTCCTGCCCCCCTCTGCCTGCCTCTCTGCCTACTTGTAATCTATGCCTGTCAAATAAATAAATAAAATCTTTAAAAAAAAAAAGAAAGACTTGTAGAATATCCAGTTTGAGATATCCAGCAATAAGTCTGAAATGAGGATTGGGAGCTGGGGTTAAGAATTAGAGGTTTAGAATGAATCAGAGTAAGTAGTGATTGGAACCATAGGCTGCAAAGAGATACTCCAGAGAGAGTACATGATGTCAGACTAGAAAAAGGCCAAGGAGGGGCATCAGATCAGAATCAGAGAACTGAGAAGTGTAACCAAAAAAACAGGACAGAGGGGAACTGACAGATGTAACCAAAAAGGCAGGACAGAGTGATAACTCTTAAAGACAGAATGTAGCCAAGGGTTACAACAAGGTTTGTCTCTAAGTCCCACTCATGCCATCCTAGATCTAAATATCTATAAATACTAGCAAAATATTTATCATAACATTCTGGCTCCACACAGAGGAAAAATTGCCCATTCTGTTCTGAAGTATCTGGAGCATGACAAGAAGGTTCCTTCCAGTTTTCCCGTGTGTCACCTACATGGGTACATGCATTAACTCTGACTGTATCAAACTTTAGGTCCCGTTAGGATCCTTCCTGTTCCACTGGCACCTGCTCACCCTGATGATGGGCCCTGGACAGTTACTCACTTTGTTTTGGCTGTTCTGTCCCTCGTCCAGCCCCCATCCACTCCTATTCATGCTGCAGTACCATCAGACCCCCTATCTGGTTTCCACTGGCATCAAAAGTTTTTAGCTATCCTCTTCGTTCTCAATGCCAGTTATTCTAATACCCTAGTTCTTATGCTATGCTATTATCGGGGCATGTATTGCATGGAGCACTGGGTGTGGTACATAACAATGAATCTTGGAACACTGAAAAAATAAAATTAAATTAAAAAAAATTTGCTCTTTTAATATCCTGTTTCCAATCTTTTTATGACCTATACTTGGGGCATGGGTGACAGAGGCCAGATTGATTCACTAACTAGCTAGCACTAGATATCTTCAAATATATCCAGAACTCTACTCAAATAAGGTATGAAGGTTCAGCTCCAAATATACTCAAAGAGAGTCTATTCAATAACACATAAAAAGCCATTTTTCTCAAGCTGGAAGCCCTAAACCTCAACTCTGGAATCTTCTATTAGAACAATTTGATAGATCATGATGGATAAAGAATGAAAGCAAACCTCCACCACCCCCCCATTCTTCAAGCCCATGCAGTATTCTACAATAAGTTGCAACACTGAGTAAGTTCAAAATAGACTTGTCCATCTAGTCTCTTCTGTAATTTATAAATGAGCCAGGATGCTACTATTGAGCTGATCTGGGGGCAGAATTTCAAAGACCATCTGTTAGCTTGTTTCAGATCTGGATATACAGATCTCCCTGTTTAAAAGCAGTCTCTCCACACCAGGGTACCACTGTTTTTATTCTAGACCAAACTTATATACAGAACCTTCCCCTCCACCTTTTCTTGGCTTATTTCTTTTTGTCTTTAGGAATGTCATATTTTAATATCCTTGAAGCAGAAAGGAAGATGAGAACTTTGTATTCTCCACAATTTCCCTGTACATTTAATATAGAAAAACAGACAATAACATTGAATGGGAGACAAGAAGGAACACAAACCTAGGGCTCTTCTCTCAGCTTTTCCCAGAGGAACTCACAGTTCCTAGAAAATGAGGGTCTAATTATAGTCCTTTTCCATCTCTTGTGTCAACTAATTGCACCCTAATTGATCAGCCTGCCTCCACTCCTAATACGCCCCAATATAGCCTACACGTATCTACAAAAGAACATTTTTAAAACAAAAATATCACTCTTCACCCTTCTGCTTAATAGTCTTTGATGACTCAAAGCTGAGTTTCTAAAATGTGCTTTATATTAAGAATCACTGGATTCTTATTTTATTTTGTGATTTCAATTAGCATACAGCAAAGTTGACTTTTTTCTTTTGGCTTATAGTCTATGAATTTTAACACATGTCATTGTAGGCAGAAGAGTGGCCCCAATTTATAGGCTCCCCGAACTCTTCATCTTGCCAGAGAAGAATTTCACACTCTGGTTTCAGCCTCTCTCAATAACCTCAACCCCAGACATACTTCCTCCTATTTTCCATCCTATGTAAGGTCAACAGATCAACTATAGCAGAATCATATGACATAAGGATTTCAGGACCCAATCCAGATCTACTGAATCTGAAACTCAGACATCTTTATTTAAAAAACAAACAAACATTGGGGCACCTGGGTGGCTCAGGGGGTTAAAGCCTCTGCCTTCAGCTTGGGTCATGATCCCAGGGTCCTGGGATCGAGCCCCACATCGGGCTCTCTGCTCAGCAGGGAGCCTGCTTTCTCTATCTCTCTGACTGCCTCTCTGCCTGCTTGTGATCCCGGTCTGTTGAATAAATAAAAAAAAATCTTTAAAAAACAAACAAACAAAAAAAACACAACAACACAAGTGATCCCACCCTACTGTTAAAGAACCTAGTTTCAGTAGGTGAAAACATGGAATGGTTGTGGTGTTCATCCACGGTGAGGGTACAATCACCTTGGAAGCTCTACGTAAAAGAGCATGCCCCAGCTCTTTTGGTGCGTTCCTGGGAGCTGGAAGACTGAAGTGCATGTCTTAAGAATGTTTCCCAGAAGGTTCAGACAGTCCCACATTTTCTTTCTTTCTGTCTCTTTTTCTCTCACCAGCCATTCCCTATTATCTACCTGAAATTGTCCACCAAATTTATGTGCTTGGGTCATACATCATTTCATCTATAAAGATGTCTCCATATTCACATTCAGGAAAGATTAACTGCTCTCATAACTGTACTCAAATACTTATTAGATATTTATAATACAAATTTCACATACTGAATTATAGTCAGTGATCTGTTTCTTTCTTACCTCCTAGACTGTGAGTTCCTCAAGAGAAAGAGCTGTGTATTCTTCATTTTTTTGTCATCTCCAGAGTTGGTTCAATAAGTGTGCTGAAGTAATTACAAATTACATGTTTTATAAACACAGCAAAACAAATACCTCAGTAACAATAACAGGAAAGCCAGTGAGATAGTTTCTAGTATAGTGATTTTAATCTACTGTCTCTGGAAAACAAAGCAGCTCTGTTCCATGTTTTCCCACATTTCTTACTATGAATATCAGTGTAGTAACTTTCATCTCCTTTAAAGGTGTCACTTCCACTGTGGGAAACTTTATGATAAATTTCATTATTTTCCTTGAAATTCAAAAAGAATAGTAAGGAGCGATGGTAGTTTGTTTACTCATATTAAACATCCCTCCATGCAGAAAGGTTATATATTCCCACTTTCTGGAACTCAAGAATGGCTAAGTGACATTCTTTGGCCAGTGACTATTAACGGAAGTTCTAGTGTAAGTGCAGAGCAGAAGCTCCAAGAACCAGCTGATGGTTACCACGTTCTTTGTCTCTATGCCATAACAACCATCAAAGTTCTGGCTTGCGACTACACCCTTAGTAGGAATTCTGAAACAGGACTGCAGCTGACCCATAGTGGGCATGTAGAGAGAGAAAGAAACTTTGTGTCAGCCACTTAACACAATCTGGAATAAACTGGTTGGCACAAGGCTCTTCAGATATTGGATCCTTGAACAATGACAAGCACCTGTGAGTTCCTAAGCAAGTATAGCAATAAACCTGAATGTGGAAACCTTAACCATTGGGATAGTTATGGTGAGTGTGCTTAAATTTTTTTGAGCTTTTGGGGGGTGGGGGTTATATTAGAGGCACTTAGAAATTGTGTGTGTGTGTGTGTGTGTGTGTGTGTGTGTGTGTGTGTGTAGGGGTATGTGTGTGTGTTGGTGTTTGGCTGTTATGGTTACTGGAGGTCTCACTGTCATGTGGTGCCTTGGGGGTTCCAGATGCTACACATCCTACAGTTCATGAAAGTCTTGCTCAGGAACTGTGTGGCCCAAATCTCCAGCACTGCTCTGGTGGAGAGCACTGGACCACACAAAATACCTAAAAACATGCAGGTTAATTATATTGAAAAGGAAAGGAAAGGAAAGGAAGGAAGGAAGGAAGGGTGGGTGAGTGGGAGGGAGGGAGGGAGGGAGGAAGGAAATGAAAGAAAGGGAGAGAGAGAGGAGGAGGGAGGGAGAGAGAGAGGAGGAGGGAGGGAGAAAGAGAGAGATGGAAGGGGGGAGGAGGGGAGGGAGGGAGGGAGGGAGGAAGGAACGAACGAATGAAAAGGAAGGAAAAGAGAGAAAGAAGAAAAAAAAGGAAAGACAGACAGACAAGGGAGGGAGGGTGAGAGAGAAAAACATGCAGATTCAATAGTTAAGTTTTTAATGGATAAATGAAAAGTGGGTGGGTACATTAGAATATGAATTTTTATTCAAATAGATTATTTAATCTGTTTGTCACAAGTATTCTGACATTCCTGACAAAACCTTGTTCAAGAAGCCATCGCATTTCTAATTTTACAACATATTCTTAAATCAGTTCTTTTATCAAAGGGTGAAATTTGAAGACTCTTTCTCAGACATAGAGTGTCTCCCCCTCTCAGGATCTTCATTTGTACTAATGGGGCCATAAATTTATTTATTATCTTTTTTTTTTTTCCCAGTTGGGTGTTTTCCTGCCCTTTATAAAAGTATTTATTCGCTTTTGCTACTTCCCTTAACAGATGTTACACGTCTGCGGACAAATGTGATCATCCCTTCCCCTTTGAACAATACTGTACACATCCTGATCCTTTACCATGAGCCTATCCTGGCACTTGATAGCCATTTTTTGTGGCTAGACTATGATTTCCCTCTGTACCTTCTTATTATCCTAGAAAACGATGTTTCCAAAGGGGATACATTCAGTCTTCCAGAAGGGACTTTAGCACTGTATTCAGAAACTGATGAATGTTTTTCAAACCCACCTATTAGATCCAACAGCATGTTACAGCTCTTGGGGGCGGGCTGATGTGGCAAACTCATGTGCGCGTTGCTGTTCCCTGTAGCTTTGTTGCAACTTCCAGCCTTACTGCTGACTTTTCCCCTTGCCTACTCACCTGTGTGCTTTGCATTTGCCATAAGCATTTCTCAGCTGGGGCAGGACCCCACTGTCATCTTACTGGCCTCCCTGCTTTGAGCAATACTTCCCAACTCAGTATCAGCTGTGAATTTCACTGCAATGCTTCTAGTCCTTTCTATTGATTTAATTAGGTGTCGTAGTTAACTTGCACCTTGAGGGCAGTTTCTATCTTGAGGTCCACACACCATGGGAGAATTCAAGTCTCCTGAACGCTGAAGAGTCAGATGACTAAGAGAGTCTGCGCTAGCTTCTTGGTGGTTCTTTTGTTTAAAGCCAGGCAGATTAGGTGACAAAGCACTGGCTCGTCCTGAGACACAGAAAAAAGATCAAATGACAGGATTGGGGCAGAATCTTAGAACACTAAGTGAATTAAATGATCCAGGGACATAAGTAACTGATTTCAAAAGCAACAAAAGTGTTTGAGGTCGAATCTATTTTCTCCTTCCCCTAAATCTGCATCAATTGTATACATTGGCCAAAATCATGGGGTGTGTGCTGTATCATTTATTCCATTTCTTTTTATCGAGCCTGAGAAAGCTGTGTGAATGTTAATATGTACTGAATAAATCCTGTGATCACTGTAGCACCTTATAATGATGTGTTCCCAAGCTGCCATATCACGGTTGATTATTACTTCTTTTTCTTTGCAATCCTTCATTTAATTTCCACTCCTTACATCGGTGTTAATATTCCTGACTATTTGAATTCATTTTTGAGTTCATGAGATGCTGTATCAAATGTTTTGCTAAAATCCAAATGTATTACATTTCCCACATTGCATTCATCCACTAATCTTGTAATTCAATAAAAAAAAGCAATCAGATTTGTTTGGCATGATTTGTTCTGTGTAAACCCATGCTGCTTATTGCTCAATGGTGCTTAAATGATAAGTAGTGCTCAATGCAAATTTCCTCATCTAACTTCTCATTTCAGCTCAGAAAAGTCTATAGTGTTTTTTGTTTATAGATTTTTCTCCTAGCACATAGTTAGTTTCTAGGTCCTAAACAGCAGAGAACAGCAAGAACATACCAGTTCTTTTACAGCACCATTTTTCTTTTTTTGCTTTTCCATTGCTTGTTTTTCCCATTTATTATCCCTACATTTTCAGATTAGATTTTCATTCAATTTATTATGTGAGCAATCCCTTTAGTCCCATTTTCCTATAGCATCTTTCGAGGAATGTGGTAACTGGGGGAGAGACAAGAACACTATGATGAGAATATAATTTATTTCAAACATCTTCGAGAATAAAGGGCAATGCCTTGGTTATATTTATGCAATTGTCTTTACCCATATCATTCATGTAAAATAACAAAGAGTTGTCATTTAACTCTTAAGTCTGAATCTCATACTCAACGGATGAGAATTATTTCATTCTAATGGATTCTTTCCATTTCACTTGACCATAACTTAAATATTTGCTATGTACTGAATTGAATCCTCCCCACCCCAAAAAGAGGTAAGTGGTGTGCTAACTGCAGTTCTTTGGAATGCAATCTTATTTGGAGATATGGTTTTCACAGATGTGAATTAAATTGAGGTCATGAAGGTGAGCCCTAATTGAACATGACTGACATCTTTCTGAAAAGAAGAAATTGGACCAAGGGGCAGAAGCAGAGGGAAGACAATGTGAAGAGATACAGGGGGGAAAGGTGAACTGTAAGCCAAGGAGAGAGTCCTGGAACAGATCTGCCCTTTGGAAAGTACAACCCTGCTATCACCTTGATTTTAAACTCCCAGTCTCCAGAACTTGACACAAAATTTCTGCGGCTTCAACTACCCTGTCTGTGCTATTCTGTTATGGTAGCCTAGCCAAACCATAGACTACCTGTCCTGTATCCGTATTATTTTGTTCTCATTATTATTCCTCTTAGATTATACTTTTTAAGAACTTGGTAAACATTCCCATTTCTTTCTAATCACTGCTTTTATGCCCATGTATACCACATGAGCAGCCTTTAAGGTCCTGTAGGAATCAAAGAGCTCTTGAAGGAAAGGGAAGAACAAAAAGGACATTCTATATTCAGCAGTTTTCCATGCAGAAGGTGAACGATAATATTATTTTTAGGGGCTGTGAAACACTGGACACCCAGCAGGCAATTCTGTTTCTTTTTATGGTAGATGACTTGAGGGAATTACTTCTTATCAATTGCACAAGGGTTTGATGGGGCCAGAAGAAAGACTTCACGCCCTTTTACAGGCAAGAAGTAAGGTCAGAAACCAAGGGCCAACTCTTGAGTTTTCTCTCCTGGGCTCTGAATCTTAAGTGGTGTTCACATGAGAAGAGAGTTTTTGTAATAATTGATTTCAGTAATGGTGACATGAAAAGATTTATCATTATTTCTTGCTACTAGGTTTTTTTTTTTTTTTAAACCTAAGTTCTCTTTCATATCTACTGGTTTTGCGTTTAACTATCCTTCTACTAAGCTCCTTTTCCACTTAAAACAGGTAGAGCCACAGCATATTCATTTTCATGAGGACATATCTAAAGTTCATAAACCTTAAAATCTGTCCAGCTCAGCCCCACAGATACTTATATAGATGCCTATGTCCCGAATGCTTGTAAACTTCTACCATTCCTGGATTGATAAAAGATACTGGAATATAAATAAATTAATGTTTTGATAAATATTATGAGTCACCACAGATATAGGGGGGAGGGGGGTTAATTTTATGGAGTCCAGGAAAGATTACCTCAAGTATATCTGTCTGGGAGGGATGGTGTGATGATTCAATCACAAAAAGTCATCGTGCGAGGCAACCCAAAAAGAGCGTTCTAATCAGGCCTTCTCATCTATAGGAAAAGAGCGAAGTTATTTTCCAGAGTTTGAGAGTGAAAAGTGGGCACTGTTAAATAATATGCAGATTCAGTAAGTAAATTGTTCCAGGCAAATGGGGACTAACCCAGTATCCCAGGGATTCTTAATCAGGTATCCACCTACGAGATCTCTGCTATAAAGCAGTTACTCCCACTGCAACTTGAGGGAATGCATCAAAGACCGGAAATAACTCCGTGTTAGAAGACTCTTTATTCATCTCTATTGACCTTTTAAAGTATCAGTGGTAGGTTGAGGACAGGGGACATTTGTCGGGGGGGTAACAAGGAAACTTACAGCATGCACAAAATGGGGCCTCTTGGGTTTGAAAAGCACCTCATCAGTTGGTTATCATTGCTTGGAACCATCAAACCATCAATCATAACTAATACTATGACCCTTTTAGACACAGTGACAGATCCCAGTGTGTACACGTACACAGCGAGTGGGCATTTGCTAAACATTTTTAATCAAGATGTTCAGGATAAAGGCAGTTGAGAAGTTACAGTCAGCAGTGTGCCCTGCCTTGATTTGTAAATTTTGACCATCCTCCTGCTTTATGGGCCACATTATGCTTAGTGATTAATTAAATGCTTCATTTTATGGTAATAGGCAGGATTGAATTTACACACTAATTATATTTAAAAAGAAAGGCATCCTTCCTTCCCACTGTCACTAACATTCTTTAGGCCACTTCTTTACCATATTCCTTTTGCACAGAGTCTGTGCATTAAATGATAGATTATTTCAGCCCAACTGATACAACACATCATATCATTCTGTGTGTGTGTGTTAGATTTACATGGGTTAGTCTTCTTTAGTTTGAGTGCAGAGATCACTTTTTATAAATCTGTTGTATATTCCATATGGTCTACCTATGGAATAGGACATTTAATTTGCAGAAAGTACACAATCAACTGATTTTATAGCAGTGTTTAATACCAATTTGTGGAAGATTCATATCAGGGGATTTTGAGAGATTAAATCAATGGATTTCCCAACATAGAGCAAATTGGAATGAATAATCTCAAGTCTGTTCTAATATGAATGAATTAATATTCACTCAATGAATAAATCAGCATGCAGTGTACTTTTCCTTTGGGATCTAAATTATCCAAACATTTATTTTCATTTTTCTCCTTGCTTTGGTTTTAGAAATACTGCCTCAGGGTTTCTACATAATCACAACTTTTTTGTGAAAATAACAGCAAATTGTGCAGAAGAAGTCATTTTTCAGTTGATTCCATTTCATAATTTCCTTGATACTGAATTTCAGGAGTAAGCATGCAAAATAATTAGAATGGCAATTTTGTGTGTTATTTGTAACATTTACTATTTACAAGCTATTCATGAAACAAGTAAAAATCAACAAACAAAATTGGAATGTATCACATTTGTGTCTGGTATATATCTAAGAAAAAATTAAATATAATAATAGATTATCTCTTCACATGCTACCCTTTCAATAATGAAGCAAAAATTTACTCCATAAGTGAATGATTCTAAACAAGCCACCTTAATATATGTTTTTGAGTACCATAATGCAAGGAATAGATTTTGAGAAGAATCTATAAGAGATCTGCAAAGTCAGAGAAAAATATTCGATTTCTTTTCGTTTAGAAAGTTCTTAGTAATTAGACTTAAGAATATGGTAAAAGAGTGGTAGAGAGATGCCCGTTTTATCTTGACAGCCTCGTTTAATTATTATTATTTAATCCAGTATGTTTATGAACTTAAATATATATATATATGTATATATACATACATATATATCTGAAATTACCACTCCTCAAGAGTTTAAGCAAACCTTTGGTATGTTTGTGTTTTTATGATGTTAATCAAATCTGTCACTTCAAATTTAAAAAACACGAATGCAAAACAGCAGTTCACTGCTTGACATGGATTGTGTAAAGGGGACTTTTTTATTTGTTAACATACGCCTACATAACGGAGTTATTTTCAAAACAGCCAATAAGCTGGTTATCTAAATGAACTTCTCTCCCTGCAACAATAATCGGGGCTTTGTAGACATAGTGTTTATGCATAATGTTTCTTTCTTTCTTTAATAAAGCCATTAAACTACAGGGTAAAACCAAGAACAACTTAGTAATGAAGAAACTACAAGTAATGTGAATTATTAGAGAGCAAAAAAAGCTGCATTTTTTACCTTTTTAATTCTTAGATATAACAAAGTATGTCCTGTGATATTTTTAGTAATATTCTAATAAAAGGATTTAGATGTTTTAGAAATAGTGGTGATGGTCGCAAAACATTCTGCATGTTATTAATGCTACTGAATCACATGCTTAAAAATGATTAAAATGTCAAGTTTTATGTTATATATATTATACCACATTTTTAAAACAAAAAATTAATATTTATGATTAAGTATAAAGTAAAATACTTCTGCAGTAGTAAAAGTAGGCTAGCATTTTAAATTGTAATTTAAAAAGCAGTGCCACCTGTGTTTTTTTTTTCTCTCATTTTTTCCTCCACATTTTTCTTCCTCCAGTTAAATTCATGTTACACTAAAGGACAAGTATTTTTACTAGCTATTTAGAAAATTAAAATGTATATAAGATGTCACAGTCCCCTTTGCAATAATGTGATATTTAAAAAAAAATCAAGATTTCCTCATCAAATAGTTTCTATGCTTTTAGTCCCACTTTCTAATTTAAAAATCTGTTGCTTCTTCTGAATCATGTAAATTCAAATTTACTGTGCCTTAAAAGTTTTCTGGAAAATCTATTACTTTCAGAAGTCATGTCTAATAGCATAAATCATGGGGGCAGTGTTTACAACTTTCTGACGAATTTTATCAGTACATCTGTCTCTTTTGGTAGCATTAAGCTATATCCTTCTCCAGTAGGAGAAAAACAAAAACAAAAACACCACCACCAACAAAGTGGTACTTCAATCATTTTGATTTCTAAATGCTTAAAGACTTAGAAAAAAAAAATCATAGTTTGATGTTGGCTGTGTTTAAATAGCACTTGATTTCTTTGTCAGCTTTTTCTATAAAGACTATTCAAAAATGGTTAAAGAAATGTTTTAAGTAAGACTGTGTTTCAGCAAAATGTGAATCATTGTTACATACATTTTTAAGTCATTAAAAATTTAGATCAAGAAAGTAGTTAGGTCCATGTTACAGAAAAAAAAAAAGTAGAGTTTATGAATTTGCCTGTGACCACATGACATCTTGACACAAGGACATTTTTGTTTTGCCATGAGCCTCAGCTTCTCCTCCACAAAGCCAATGAGTGATAGAAGCATGCGTGCTGTCTGGCACGTGGCAGTCACCGAAATAATTTAGATAGGCTCCCATCTCCAAATTTCTTCCCAATATAGTTGCTTAAAGGATTAAGTGAAACAATGTATTATAAGAGATTAGAACATAAAACTAGACAAACATTTATCAGGTGTCCTGGGACCTAACTTATGGCAAAGAGAATGGTACGTTGTAAGTGGGGGAAGGGCAGCAGGTTACTCAAGTGCCTTGGTCATACATCAAATGATTAAAATGATTCAGATGGTTAGAAGCAAGTCAAAAAGTTAGGCAACCTTTATCAGTTTGAGATGTGCCACCATCCAGAGTGATCATGATAATACTTTCAGTTTCTGGACTTTTATTTTAGATTTAAATTTTGAGCATATTTAATTTGCTATAATCACAAATTTCATAGCCTGTTTTCTCAAACTATAATTTCAATACACCCATGTGAATTAAAAATGTATTCCCCATAGAAATATAAATATCACTTTCAAATGGAAGTAAATAAGAATACTGGAGTCTACATGTAGAATGAAAACAAAAACAAAACAAAAAAATTCTACCCTACATATGAATTCCTAAACCATATCTATTTTATATACCATTTAACATTCTAGAATCATCATTACTTCTATAAAGGTGTCCACTCTATTCTTAAACTATATTTTTCTATAATTTTTTAAAAGATTTTATTTATTTATTTGACAGAGAGAGAGATCACAAGTAGGCAGAGAGGCAGGCAGAGAGAAAGAGGAAGGGAAGCAGGCTCTCTGCTGAGCAGAGAGCCCGAGCGGGGCTCTATTCCAGGACCCTGAGATCATGACGGAGCGGAAGGCAGAGGCTTTAACCCACTGAACCACCCAGGCACCCCTATAATTTTTTTTATAAATAAATCTTTCTAAATGAGCCATATGTTAAAAAGAAAAAAAAAAACACTAAAGTTAAAATGTGAAAATACTAGTTCAGTTCTGAGTATTAGGCCAAATTCCTCAATATCATGTCCAACACTGATTATCTTCTGGAATCTTGGCTATTATGAAATTTTTATCACAACTGCTTAATATGCTCAATAGGCTTTTTAATTTCCTTTTATTATTTTGACCCAATTTCCTTCTTTATTTTTTTTTTAACAAGTCTATTTCCCCTTCTTCATGTCAAACTACAACTGGAAAGTAGCTCACTCACTTATTTTAAACTTTACTTTTTCTCTTTTAAGATACCCAGTACAAAACATTCAAATGACCTTCTCTCTAATGTTTTGTCATTATAAGCTCTGGAAAGTGTTGGCTGATAGACCAAGAAACTCATTTTAGAAACTCCCATGACCTAGTTAAATGCTGTAATAGTGGGTAAAAGATTTCTGTCCTTGTCATATAAAGATAAGTTGACTCATATTTTAGAATTGTTCTTTTGTTCTTTTGAGTAACAGACATATTCTATAATTGTTGCCTAAAAAATAATGATCCTTTGCAGACGTTAAGATCGTACAGTAACAAGTCATACTAGCACAAAAAGAAATTTATTTAAAAAATATAACTCTGGCTTGGACAACAGAATTAACTGTGCTAGTACTCTGTAATTATCACACCTTACTTTTTTTCTCTCATTACATAATATTTACATGAGGGGTTATTAAATCATGTAAACGCTTGATGCGATTACCAGATGCTTTAGTGGAACAGGTGAACTTTAAAAGAATGCTTTCAGTACCATTTCTGGGAAGTAAAACTATTACAATGGCAAACAAAAGTGTTCTTCAGTAACTTCTAATCCTATCTCCATCAATAGAACTTTTTTTTGCCCAAGCAGAAACCAGTGTTTTCACTCCTGTCTTTAACTACATGACAGACTGAATGAATAACAGCACCCTCCTCACGCGCACCCCACCCCCCCCCCACCCCCCCCCCCCCCCGACCGCCCAGCCATGTCCTGATCCTGGGAATCTGTGAATGAGACTGATTTTGAACATATGATCAAGTTAAAGATCTTGAGAGGGAGAGATTATCCCGGGGGTACCTTAAAGGCAATCACAAATGTCCTTAGAAGAGGTAGGGAAAGGAAGATTAGACTTTAGCAGACAAAAGGATGTGACCACAAAAACAGAGGTTGGAGTGATGAAGCCAGGAGTGGGGAGCGGGGAGCCAGAAATGTCAGCAGCCTCTAAAAGTGGAAGAAGTTAGAATGGGATTCTCCTCTGGAGCCTTGGAAACGAACAAGCCCGACACACACTCTTTGATTTTAGCACCTTTAGACTCATTTTGGATTTCTGATCTTCAGGACTACAAAAGGATACATTTGTGTAGCTTCAGACTATTAACTTTGTTACAGCAGCTACAAGAAGTTAAAACAATCTGTACAAAGGAGGTTCAAATAAATGACCTCAAAGATCCTCCTAGGATTTGAGAGAACTGCTCTACACTGTTAGCTTTGTGGATTTTTATTTTTCAGCATTCTTCATAGGCATAACTTACGAAAAGTCATTTTTCATTAGTTATTCAGGATATAATATTCTTTGATTCTTTGTTGGAATCAGTCTCTTGAGTAAAGCATGTCATCATCAAGAGGCAGCAAACATTAGGGGAGATGTTTCTTTTAGTTTATTTTACGAAGCTGGAGGAAAATGTTATATTTTTAATTAACTTTCTATGTTTGAGTAGCCAATTCAATTAGAAATTCAAAACACGAGAATCTTGCAGAAATCAGCTGCCAGATTTATTAATCTATCTGAAAATAAAAACACAAGCGAACAAAAACTAAAATAAAAACAGAACTTAAAAAAAAAAAAAAGAAAAAGAAAAACCTTAGAATACATTTCCGAAGAGTTTATAATGCAATGTTTTGAACCCTTCTGTACTGGAAATATCCTTAATGTTGGCCAATTACTCATTTTGTTTTGTGAGTCACTACCTTAAGCAGAAAAAGTCTGTCCTTAAATATATAATTAATACCAGTTCTTCCTCTGATCCCTTAAGATAACTCATGGCAGAATTCTTTCCCAATGGGAAATTAGAATGAGAATTTTAAAAAGAAAAAAGAAAAAGGAAAAAAAGAAAAAGAGGGGGGGAAAAAAGAATCCTCAATACAATTTTATTTAGATGGTATTTTAAAGACCCACTTTTAATTTCTCCTTTAATTCCTTCAAATATGTTAATACTCTTTCCAATAAATCTTCAGTTGAATATTTTAAAATTTGTTTTTACTCTAAGTGCTGTAAATGGCCACATGAGCATAGTGGTGGGGAAAAGTTCTCATTTTTAAGGCATACTTATTAGCCCACAATGGGCCAAATGATATATAATGTATATGCAGAAACAATCATTGAAATCACAGGTTACATACATATGCTGAAATTAAAAATAGGCCTTTTTGTAGGATTAAATATGAGTAGTGTTGATTATGCATGTGGGTTTCCCAATAACTGTTCAATTTAGATACACGAGACGTGATCTGTGCCACGCTGGAAAACGGGTAGCCAGGAAATCATCTATCCACAATCTTTCCTGTGCTCATCAAGAAATGCTTTAATAGGTTCATTTTGGCTTTGTGTTTAGGATTTTTTTCTTAACATTTCACTCTACACTCTAGGTGCTTAAAAAATGTTGTTCCTCTGGGATATTGATGGATTGAGCAAAATTCAGGCTTCTTTTTTGAGTGGTTTAGCAAGCTATTCAAAGATATCATAACACCATTCACTTTTTTTTTTTCTGTCCTAGGTGAATGAGACAACTTATCTTGCTTTCAATATTTTCTCCAAATGCCAAACACGAACAAAACAAAAATCTTTGAAACTTTACATCTTTAAGTCTTCTTTCAAACAATCCAAACACATTTACACAAGTGTCCAAAACAAGATGAATATCAGTGCCAGCACTATGTCATACAGCAACTTCCTTGGAGTCTTTGACAATTTGTAAATAATTTTCTATTTCACCAAAAGTTACAAAAGTTTCCACAGTTTCCCTTAGCAAGCTGAAGCTTACTCTTCATTTGTCAATGTGCATTAAAGCTGCTTAGAGCATAGCATGGCGTAAGCTATTTTTTAAGCAATAAATGGTTTGAGTCATCTATTTTGTCCTGAAATGCTATCTGTAGTTAACTGCATTGCTTATAAATGGTCATAGTAAATTCAGCATGAAAGAGAATATTACAGAAAAGACAGCAGCAGAAGCATTAGCATTATCTAATATTTATATATGTTATCAACATAACACAGCAGTAAAAGGTTTAAATGCATATCAACGGGTACCATGTCTAAAAATTACTATAGTACCTATTTAGTGTATTGGATATTTTTCTTAAGGAGTGCTTGCTGTATCTAGAACAGCGTAATATGTGATTTAGTACAGTTAATTCTTATCGATTAAATAATGTTTCTTTATGTACTGAAGGAAGTGAGATATATTTTTTTTTTTGCTTCATTGTGATCCCAGATTTAACATTTAAATGAAGATCTCAAAGGACCATGACATATCATTATTTAACTGAAATGGGCTTCAAAATACTTAAACGACAGTATGATATGTGTCTGAACAGCAAGGTGGCACCAGGTACACGGAATGCTACTGGCCTGTGACTCAGTTTGGAGCCAGAGTCCAAAATTTGTGCCCCTCATTTACAGTCATGGTGATCACTCAACTTCAGAGAGAAAGACCCATTTTATGGTTATCCTCTGTGAGTCGGATAGAAAGCAAAACAAAACAAAAAACAGCAAATGCGATCTCTAAATACCTTTTTACAACAGGTGCAAAACCAGTCATTTCTAACAATTAAATTGCCATTTACAGTAGGGTGGTTTTTTTTTGTTTTTTTTTTTCTTGTTTTTTAGTTTTTTTGTTTTTGTTTTTTGTACACCTTGCAGAGACTCAGAAGTGATAGGGGGAAATGCCCAAGGCAAATAGTCTCCAAGTGGATATTTACACAATGTGAATTAACTGTACCATAGATACCCAGAGAAAATGAACATTTTCTTATGTTGTTATGAAATCAAATAAACATGATATAGCTCCATCATACGTAAAACCTGTAAGACCCCATCCCAAGCCTAAGTAAAAAGTAAACCCCATGTTCCCTGACCCATTCACCCATTATCTTCCTGTTACACAGAATAAATGTTTAGATTACTCCCTCCCACCCTCAAATAAAGTGCGCAGTCCATGGCAGACCATAGAATAATGCAACAGGAAAGCCCCTTTTTGTGTATTATTATTTAAAAATAAAATACAAACAACTAAAATCAAACAAAGACTGAAGAGAACTCAAGAGATTCTCTGCAACCTGCAGAAAGAGAAGAAGCGAGAAGAGGCCCTGCGTGACTGTCCCTTGCATTAATACACATAGCCTTCGTTGTAGGGGTGGGGGTTGCAGCAGCCCCCTTCAGGCATGTAGGCCATGCTCTCGTCAAAGTGAGACAGAGGCACCGTGTCCTCTTCATTGATGTGACGTTCCATGTCTGTCTTCAGCAGTGGGCGCTGATTATCTGGGAAGGCCATGGAGAACAGAGCTTCCGGATCGCACACAAATTTGTAGACATATCTCTCTCCGGCCACCTGATGAAAACAGGGAAGAGAAAAACCCATCCTTATGTATGTTGAGGGATGTTAACTAAGCATACCTGGGTGATCATGTCATGATACATAGAAACAGTGAATCGCTATGTGGTACACTAAAGCAGACATAAGTTTTTATGTCTATTAACTTCAGAAGAACCACAATTTTCATCATCCCCATATGGGAAAGAGCAGGGAAAGAAAAGAACAAAAACATGGTTTAATATGTCAGAAAGCAGCCAAATGTTAGCAGATATCCATAAAAGGAAAAAAAAAATGCCCTTACTTTGTGGAATAAACTTCAGTTCAATAGAAGGATTTGCGACCTTGAGTAATGACTGACCTTGAGTAATAATTATATTAATTCCAGGCACAGCTAGAAAGCTTAGTAGTTTGGTCGTTTTACTATAAAGGTAAATTTACACTGTTATCTGTGTGTGTGGGGGGGGAGGATATCAATGATTTCATGCAGGCATCTCACATTGAATTTTTTTTTCCTTTTTTTGCTTTTTGCTTTAAATTGTAATATATTTATTAAAAAAAAAAAAACTGGACCTTTAAGGTGAGTGTCTCCCTCTTAATATTACATTTCTGAAACTGTAGAAAACCTAAACTTCCAAATCTTAAAAGAAAAATGTTCTGGGTTCCTAATAAGGTTAGACTATGACTCACTGGTTCACAGGGTGAACTGGTTTGTTTCTTTTTTTCTTTTCTTTCTTTTTTTTTTTTTTTGGCATTGTGTATTCTCATCTAAAAAAACAAAAGATGCATAGCCTTATTTAAATGAAAGATGGATCAAGAGGACAGCATTATCCTGGATACATCACTTTTAAAAATGAAGGCAAGATGCATTAGACAGAAGTTAAGGATGTGTGTAAAGTGTCAAATTGAAGTAAGAGGTGTAAAAAAGTGAAGGGAATTTAAAATATACAATGCATAGGGAGGAAATGAGAAAAAGAAATGTGACAGCTGCCTGAAATAAAGGAGAAGTAGCATAATTTGTAGGGAATGACATGTCCCAACCTTAAATTTTGAAGACTAATGTTTCTCTAGGAAATTATAAACAATTGAGTGAAACAAATATGCAAACCCCCCCTCCATTAATAGATAAAACTGAGGCTCTCAAAAAAGCAGGGGTGGGTTGGGGGTGGAGAGTGGCAGGGGGTGTGTGTATGAACACAATTCTTTGTATAGACATTGAGGTAAATCTTCACGTATATGAAGAGATTAGTAATTTTAGAAAGTTGAAAATTATTCAATACCTCTCAGTTCCAATGTATCAAAAAAAAAAAAAAAAGGGGACTGCTCGTTGCTTTGTGTAGAAGGAGAATGTTAAGTTCCTGGTTTATAAACTATCTGTACATGTTTGGAAAATAAGAATCAACCACCAAAGAGTGCTACTCTTCTGGACTCAAGATTTAGAACACTGTTTTGTCCTGGATGTTTTACCTTGTAAGAGGAACCAATTTAGAGATCCCAAATAATCCGAATATTCCTAGGTTTGAAAACAGTGAACACTTAGACATGTTTCTTAAATCAGTCCTCAGTTCCCCTTTTTTAGGAAACAGAAGTGGGAACGGCTCCTTTGAAAGCCTCCTGTAAAACTGAAATGGAAGTCTCCAGTACATTGCAAGGCAAACAGAAAAGCTGGTGTAAATTTATTTACTTTAGGCCCTTATAAAAAGGAAATTAAGTTCATGAAGGAGAAACTGCCATAAAAGTAAAAACGTGCAAATCAGAAACAAAACTAAGACATAAAATCCTAGTTTTCCTTTTTTTCTTTTTTCAAAGCATTTTGAGAAAAAAAAAAAATAAATGGCTTGCATACTTTAGAGCATTTAATAATCTGCTTTGTTTTGTTTGGAGCTGCAAAAAAAGAGGTATTTGCTTTAGGCTACTGGTAGCTTTTTTATCCAACCTGTTGCTATTGGTTATAATTAGAAAGGATTTCATATATCACTGTGGGGAATTAAAATGTACAGCATCCAGTCAAGATTATAAAATCTCTTAAGGAGTCTGTCTTAACTCACAGCTTCCTACTATTTTTCTTACAAAAAAAATTTTGGAACTACTACTCTATTTATTGAACTATGTTAAATGTCATGGACTTTAGAACAAGGGCTGATAATTACCAAGGGAGATACTGTCTTTCATTATTAGTAATACAATTACAATCTAGAAAATGCTGTACATTAAATATACCCAAACCACAATGCTGAGATAGATAAAATGCGAATTTTACAGGAGAAATGAATCAGAATTTAACAAGCAAAGCAAGTATCTTTTGAACTGTGCTTTGAAAGATTAGATATTTAAATTATGTTAACTTTTTAAATCTCAGAAGTAACATAAAAAACTGGCAGAAAGTTAAAAATTATACATTAAATCAAAAGAAATAATGATTTATCATTATATCATCCACAAATAACTACTGTTAAAATATGTGCATAGATTTCTCTAGGCATTCCTAAGTTTTGAAAGAGAAGGTCACACATCCACACTCTTAAAAGCCAAATTCCATCATTTCTTATCTCTTTCAGAACTACTGAAATAAGCAGGGTTTTTCTACATGTTTAGATCCATTTGATTATTTTTATTTCAATTTCTAATCTTTCCATTTAATTGTCCCGAATATATACCACATACATACATAATTTAAGTTTATAAACAAGTGTGGACGTATATAAACATTTCCCCTACACATTGAAATATAAAATTGTACATCATAGGTTGTTTTTATTTTTTAACTTTTTTATTTTTTTAAGGACAGCATACTTTCCCTCTGAGGGATTCTGTTAGAATTTGCTTTACCATTAGAATGGTACCAATGTCAGGTAAAATCACAAGGCAAGACACTGTACAGAGGGAACGCTATCTATCAGTGATAGCTATGAGGGAGTCACAGGTGTGGTCAAATGGCAGCAAGTAAAATGGCTCCACACATATGAAGAAAGGGAGTAAATATGTCTGTAAAGATTGTAAAAAGCCTTCCTTTTTTTGTGCTAGTTAGAAGTAGATTTCAATTTTGTGTGTTTCACCATGAAACAACCTATGCTTTCTTTATTATGCAGCAACACCCCAAAAGTTCTGTCGCATACAGACATTTTTCTAGTCTATATTAGCTGATACATAAATAGTTGCAAATAGTTTACCTTATTTTATTATATTTTATTTTAACAACATCAGCTTTATGAAGTAAGAACACCACCATTTAGCAAGAGAGGAAGCTGTTCCAAAAGGTGATCCACTGAGAAGGCGGCATGCAAACCTCAATCCTGCCTGCATTTTCTTTGACAGCTGCTCCCCGCCCCCCCCCACCACCACTGCCCAGGGGAACTGAGCACCTACGGCGCCAGCCCCCTCCACGGGTCCCAAATCAGCTAGATGGTGACGGAAATGGAAGGAATGGAACACGTTGGAAAGGATTTGGCTGCAAATGGGATAGGTGGGTGAGGAGGAAGGGAGGAATTAAAAAATGACCCTGGGGATGAGGTGGAGAGGACAGTGGGGCAGGTAGGTAAGGCTTATGTCCTGAAGGTGAGATTCTGGGAAATAGGAAATGAGTAATGAACTCAGTTTTATCTCTCAAGATCTTGGGCATTCTAACTCCTGAGGCCGAAAGCTCCAGAGCACGGAATCTGTTTGGTCTAAAAACTCAAAAATGCTGTTTCCTCCATTCTAGTACATTTCACACAGCTACTGGTCTAGTTTTTCTTGGCATAACTCTAGTGGTATAAAAATAGGCCACCATCTGCAATATATACCTATGTTTGTGTCCACCCGATGAACAAAGGAAGCAAACTAAAACAGTAATGTTCACAAGCGATAAATCATAAACTCAGTTCACAGTGTAGACAGCTGGAATGAACAAACACGTAAGACTGAAGGAGTAACAATAACAAATATCCGATGTTTTTTCTTTATTCATTACCTTCTTCAAGAATTTTATATTTTGTTCAACGTGTATTCCATTTGTTTTATCTTAACTTTTTAAAAAGCCACCTTCAAATATTAAGAGAAGCCCGTGTGAAATAAAATACATGTAACGTAACTTCATTTACCAATGAAATAATATCAAATTGTGATTTTTAGCAAATGGTTTTTAGGTAGCTAAGCTGTCAACCAGCAAAACCAGGCAAGACTTCAGGCAAGAAGAAAAGATTTTGCAGGAGAACAAGGAAATGTTCTGAATGTTTTAAGAATCAGGACAAGGAGGGTGAAAGTAAGAATTCAGATAGTATTGGAATCCATAAACAAAAGCATTTTAAAATTATGTAATTGTGGAGAATGCAGCAGACTATTGACAACTTTGGGAATATATGTAATTATTAGTACTGAAACATTTTTTACCAAATACGGTAAAGTTGGGACTTCCAGAAAGTCTACTTGTTTCTGTAAGATATTATTACATAGGTCTATAATACCCATGAATTTATAACTAGAAAGGCTTGTCATACCAAAACCAAGAGCTAAGCATATGTTAAAATGAGTGAAAACCTTGCTTCAGCAATGCAATGATACGTGGCTTTTAAAGTATGACATGCAGATTAATGTGCAACATTTCAATGAATTTTAATGCTGTTGTAGCTGCTCACCTTTTGCATGATTCCTTTCTCATAATAATAGCGAAGCGAACGGCTAAGTTTATCATAGTTCATAGCTGGCCTGTTTTTCTGAATGCCCCAACGCCGGGCCACCTGCCACCAATACAGAATGACATTGTAGTGTTAAGTATTACCTTATCAAGATATTTCATAAAACATTAGTGAATTAATCCGTTACTTCCAAATCTTCCAAACACATCCAAATTAAAGACAGAAGTAAAGAGGCAAAAGCTATCATGGTCTGAATTTTCCTGCGTCCTGGTTTGCTTTTAAACTGGGCGTGCAGTGATCATTCTGAAACTTCACAATAGAATTCTTTGTCACTATTGTTTTGGATACAAAATTAAATGGAAATAAGGGGATGTGTTTACAATGGGAATGAACAGGCTGCAATTCACCAAAATGAGGCAAGTTTCCCGTTCTGAGATATACTGCCTCTTTTCTCCTTCTTAGTTTTTCTGATAAAACCTATAGGCCAAGAACAGCTTAGCAATCTCTTTGTAAAGGTGTTTTCTGAGATGATGATTAACTAGAGAAAAAAATATCCTGTTTGAGACCAAAGAATGAACAAGCGGCATTGTATGTGTAGCAAAGGAAACAGTATACAAATTCATAAACTGAACTGCAAATAATTTTTATTGCCCGAAGCAGCATCAGAATAAAACTGTAACCAATACTGAACTGGGGAATTAAGCATTCATTTAGAGAACAGTAATTGGATACTAAAAATAAGAAGGAAGTGGAAAAGGTCACCAAGAACACGAGTCCACAAACAAAAATCTCTAAAGCAGAATGTCCACTTTGTGGTTTGGTGAAAAAAATCTCAGAGCTTCTGAGGCGGTGGGTTTGGAGGAGCAACTTAACTGGCACAGCGGAATTTTTCAAGGAAACCTCCCTCCTCGATTATACGTGCCCCCTCCCCCAACCCGGGGCTGCCTGAACTGAACCGAGTAGCCTGCTTTCACCACCGCGGCTAAATTCAGGTTCTCCGGAATTTCCATATTTCATTCGTCTGAGCAGAAACTGCAGCTGTCATGCATACCTAGGCAACCCCAAGAAAAAATTATCTAATAGGGTTAGTGTTCTCCTTCATTTCTCTGAAATTCCAGGTTGCTGCTGTGTCACATAGCCTAAAATAGATTGCTTTTCAGAGAGAGCATTCCGTCGCTCTCCACTTTATTAGCAATAACCTTTCCCCGGGGTTTGTTTTTTTCTGTCAAAAATACTGATCCTTGCTCTTTTCTCCCTCCCTAATTTGTATTTCCTGAATGAGGATACAGTGTAATTTAGCCCCCATGCATCAGTACAGCAGAGATGTGACGTAACAGGAACACGACTATACATCCAGTCACCGCAGCAGGCAGCTCTGAATTTTCCAGAGATAAAGTTCATTTTAATGTAAGTGTTTGAAGCAGTAGTGCAGGGGGAGGGTGGCAATAAGAAATGAAAGCCATACTATCGAAACAAAATGTCTTTTGAAGAACCTAACAATGGGCATCAGCAAATCTTTCGTAGATTAGGCAACTGAACAGCACGCTAACCTGGAAGGGCCATGGAAATAAACTCCTAATATTTCCTTAAATTAAACACCAGTTTCTGATACCTTTCCTTTTTTTTTTTTTTAAAGAGTTTATATATTTATTTGACAGACAGAGATCACAAGTAGGCAGAGAGGCAGGCAGAGAGAGAGAGGGGGGAAGCAGGCCCCCACTGAGCAGAGAGCCCAATGCGGGTCTCGATCCCAGGACCCTGAGATCTTGACCTGAGCCGAAGGCAGAGGCTTTAACCCACTGAGCCACCCAGGCGCTCCCGAATACCTTTTCATTTATAAATGGTTCTCCTCTAGAAAGTGACTAGGGTGCACCTAGAAAGTAAAATACTTGCAACCAACTTTAAGACAACCCTGTGTAGGGTGCCTGGGTGGCTCAGTTGTTAAGCATCTGCCTTCTGCTGAGCTCATGACCCCAGGGTGTTGGGATCAAGCCCTGCATGGGGCTCCCTGCTCAGCGGAGAGTCTGCTTCTCCCACTGCCTCTCCCCCCGCTTGTGCATGCTCTCTCTCTTGTAAAAATAAATGAACAAATATTTAAAAAAAAAAAGACAACCCAGTGGAAGTCTCTAGGGAGGGAACGAAGATTTTTTTGAGACCATAAGGAGTCTGACTTTTAGGATGCCAGTTAATTCTAAGCACAACTGGGTATTATTAGACATTTTTAAAGAATAGAATATATTCTTAGAGCTATTTGGCTTCAATCAATGTCACCTGCATCATAAAGGGAAGTGGGACACACCAAAATGCCTATGAGATGCAGACAAGTTATGCAAGGTAAGTTCTAGAGATGTACTCTACCACAGCATGCCCACAGTTAACAATACTGTCTTGGACACCTAAAAATTTGAGAAGAGGGCAGATCCCATGTTAAATGTTTTTACCACAATAATAAAAAAGATTGAAACTTAAAGTCAACAGATGATACAATTAATTTCCAGGATAGGTTAGGCCACCTACCAACTGAGAAAGCCCATTCAGCCCTCATGTGTGAGCTACCCATCACTGCTATCTCCTGCACCGCTAAAAGCCAAGGCAACATGCTCAGCATGGAGTGGGTGTGGTGGTGGAACACTTCCAGTGACTTCCTAGATACCCCTTCAAGTGAAAACTTGGACTATTAGTGAGGAAACTGAAAAGGTGCCTACACTATAAAAATCTCTGTTGGGGCACCTGGGTGGCACAGTCGATTAAGCAGTTAAGAGTCAAACTCTTGGTTGCAACTCAGGTCATGATCTCAAGGTCATGGGATCGAATCCCATGTTGGACTCTGGCTCAGCATGGAGTCTGCTTGTCCCTCTCCCTCTGCTCCTCGCCCCCCCCCACACTCTCTCAAATACATGAATAAATAAAATCTTTTTAAAAAAATTACTCCCACTGTCAAATGAATTAAGTTGGAAAATATAACAGTTCAAGCATTAACTGATTTTTAAAAATCCTGTTTGAATACCCAACATAAACCTGGAGACCACAATCAGGTCCTGGTTATCAGACTTCCTGGTAATTCTTCTAGCTCATCAAGTTTGAATATCTTTGAAAGACTTCTTCTCTGAGTCCTAGAGATGCTTAGCTATGTTAATAATTGTTCCCTGAGACAATTCCCTAGGATCCATGATTAATGTGAAAATAACATTTCATTATCTCAAATATCTCAAAAAGAGAGATGTTAAGGAGCACGTGCTGGCTAATGTTACCCAAACACACTGAGTAGATAATCAGCACAGGACGACAGTCTCACACAATATTATTTTAAACTGCAAAATGAAATAGAAAGAAATGAGCCAACGCGTTATCTCTTATAAGGTCGGCTTCTGAGCACCTTCCAGGAGCTGTGCTGACAGAGACCTTCAAAGAGCTCCTGTGTGGTACAACAAGGAGGGTGACGGTGGGCCACAGAGGGTGAAGAAACTTCACAAAGACTTTCCAAAGAATAAATTTAAATGGCACAGCCACTGCCTAATGGAAGCCATTACAACGGTGAGCAGAGCGGCATTAGAAATGTGATGTTTCATTTTGAACAAAAGCCTTAGAAGGCTTAGTACTCACTGAACAATCACTGAATTAGTCACTCTTTGGAAATGGTCTACTAACTCTGAATCGCCTGGCCCTTTTTTACTTTATAAGTCTTCCACAGAAAAGGAATCTAAATGTCTGTCATTCTGAACAGATATAACAGCATGTCTTTCCAGCATTTAAAAATCATCGAAATTCAGAACCTGATGAAGTTAATGGACATCCGTTCAAGTCTTCTCTTCTACTTATTCAACCTGATCACCATGAAAGTCAACAATTGCTAAATAAAGAAGTTAATTACGCTCATAAGGATTTTCTTCTTCCGAGATCAATAATGACCAACATAATTCCGTACTGTTTCCATCTTAACAAATATATGGCAAAAACGAAAAGTCCTGTTTCTGCTCACTTCATGTTAGCCATAGGTAAAGGGGAATGACTGACATAAATTCCCACTGAAGGTCCTCAGTTCTAGGCGGAACAACTCTTGCAGTGATTATGAACATGGCGGAGAGCACACACTGCTATCATCTTAAAAGGTCTTCGAGTTACTTTACAGTAAGTGTTTCCAGTCTCCCTTTGCTAGTGCGTCACATTTTTATGGGTCTTTCACTTACATCATTTAAGTACATCTACATAAAAATAAATTTCCTTTGACAAATTAAGCCTTAGACAATTCTAGATATGGATATTTTCAAATTCTGATATTGAGCCCTCTGTGCCTGGGTGTTTGGTTAGGGTATTGGAAATGCAAAGCTAACCCTCTAGACTACTAGTGTACTGATAGAATCTGAAGTAGACAAAACTATGCTAACTAGTTCTTAGGTCCAACTTCTTTTAATACAAATTTAAATCAGATCATCCCTTTAATAAGAAAGATGACTTATTTTCTGGATCTCAAACAAGGACATGTTATCTGATTATGAATGAATGTTCAGAGGGCAGGAACTTTAAGATGTATGGGCCCATTAGCCCAGAGTGTAGATGTCCAGTCTATACTAATCTAAACTAATCACTTTGGGTTCAAAAATAGCTAGATATCTTCCTAGATTTTACATGTTTTTGAGGCATTTAGACCCTACAGCCAATATAAGCGGGCACAGGCATGTTAATTGAAAGTCATCCAGGGGTGCCTGGATGACTTGGCTTGGCTCAGTGGGTCAAGCATCTGCCTTCGGCTCAGGTCATGGTCCCAGGGTCCTAGGATTGAGTCCCGCATCAGGCTCCTTGCTTGGGGCGCGGGGGGTGTCTGCTTCTTCCACTGCCTGCCACTCCCCCACTTATGTGCACTCTTTCTCTCTCCGACAAATAAATAAATAAAATCTTAAAAAAAGAAAAAGTCATCCATTGCTTTCTTGACTAATGTAAACTAAAGTCAATTTTAATAGTAGCCGAGAAAGCACCTTTAGTAAGATTCAAACATTTTATATAAAAGTCACCTTTCTATAGAAATCCAAAATGCTACTGCTGGGTTATGCTGTAATAATAACAGTAGTTTTCATCCTCAAGCTAGACCTGGAGAGAATGAAAATTGAACTGAGAAGTTCTTCAGGAAAATACTCCATTTGCATGTACATAAGGGTCATGTTCTTTTCTTCTCTTAAATGAAGACTCTTTTTTTCTTTTGCACACCTTCTAATTCAGAAGGTTTCTCTAATGTTTTAAAATTTTTTAAAAATACATTTTCAGCATAGTAATCAATATATGTTTCGTTATATTGTGATATATCCAATTTTCCCAATAAAAATCTACTAAACCCACCTCTTCAGGCTCAATCAGTTTAAATTCCATGCCTCGCCCAGTCCAGGCAATGAAATGAGAATTTGAAGGATCATCCAGAAGAGCCACCAAAAACTGCCAGAGCTGAAGGGATCCCCGCCGCTGGTATGTGGGTCCTTCCCGATACATTCCTGGCTCCTGTTTGATGTCTCCTACATGGAAAAATGTTGAAGTTTCTATTATTAGCAATATTATGACATTTCCCTAAAATTTACATTAAACCAATCATGAAAATGGTTAAACCACAACCAATTTATGGGTTTCTGTGAAATATAACATCACCACTTTAAATAGGGCTTTAAAACATTTAAGGATTTTATGTAAATCAAGAACCTGTACAAATTTACAAACAACTATATGTAACATGTCAGGGTCAAAATAAATGTAAACAGGTGTAGAGTAAATCCACGAATGTCATTTTCTTATTAAAATTTTGTAAAACTATCTCTTTGTTTTCACAATCATTTATCTAAAAACAATATCATCCAATCCCACTTCCTCTTGTTTTTTATTGTTAATGACTTTATTCCCTGCTCTAAGAAACATAGAAGAGAAAGTAATCAATTCGAAGCTCTGGGCATTTTATTTGTACAAATTCTGCAAACTATAATTTGCAATGCCACATGGAAAAAAATTGCAAATTTTATTGCAAATATTTCAAAGCAAATTTACTCTTTTATTTATTCATTTACTTATTTTCACCAATTTATTTATTTATATGAGAGAGAAAAAGAGCAGGGGGAGAGGTAGAGGGAAAGGCAGAGAATCCCACCCAGACTCACGCTGAGCCCGATGTGGGACTTGATCCCACGACCCTGAGATCACATCCTGAGCCAGAATCAAGAGTTGGACTCAACTGATAGAGCCACCCATGTGTCCCACCTCAAAGGAAATTTATTCTTAAACTCTGAGTTAAGTAATCTATATATTATATAAATTAGTAAAATCTCTTAATAATTCAGGGCATATTAGATTATTATTATACCATCTTTTCCCCACACCTTCATACTGGCACTACCACTTCCTTAACTGGCAGGAATAAAAATTCATTTTTCTTTATCTCTTCTTTGCATTTCAGTCATGTGAATTTAGCTTGCAAGTCTTTTTCTCAAGTGCAATCTAAAAACACATATACAGGCGTTTTCTGTAAATCTATATTTTTAATCAAGAAAGGCTGGTTTGTGTTATTTATCTGTTATTTAAACATAGTGTAAAAACCTATTAAGTAGATTATAGCAATAAGGGAGTTACTGTTGTAATTCTTCTGGTATAAATCTGGTTATCTTGTTTTTACCAAACAAACAAAAACTCAGTCATAACTCCTGATTATTTACATCTACCTCTAGCCAACCATCCCCCAAAATATGTGGAATTGGTCACACTGGGGATAAAATGTCTAGGGCCCTACACACATATCATTGTTATGGCACGAATTTTTCTTCTCCACTCTAGAAACAATTCAGAGAGAATATAATCAACCCAATCTATTCACAGTAAGTGTGAATTATAAAACAAACCAAATCAGAGGCTTTCTTAAACCTTTCCTTTGGTTAACATACATATACCTCTTAAAATAATTACAGAAAGAATACTTTAAAAACCACAACCAAAATAAAATTATTCAGTCACTAGCTACTAGAAATCATCATGTCATTTTGTTCTAAGCTAGATATCACAGCAGTGTCTCTTCATACTGATGTCGATGACAGTTTTATTTATCTTAGTTTTTCCTTCTGAGGCTTAACAAATTTCTACATGGGGGTAACTGAGCAATTATGCAGAGTGAGTGAAACTCTGTCAAATTCTATAATCTCTAGATTGCTTCTGCCTGTAAATGTGATGGACTATACCAGCCTTCTCAATGAAAAAATAACCCTTTGCTTTTCTATTCCCTTGGTCTCTATTTCTCATAAAATAAAAAAACTAATACTATCTTCCAAAAAACAAGTCTCGGCATACAAAACTGAAGAATATTTCAAAGTCAAAGGGAATAAGTAATCAAGACAGATTGCTTCTCTAGACATTAGTGTGACTTAGGCCCATTAGATTATATCATAACCCTATTGGTAGTTACGAGCTGATTTTACTTCCTTATATGCCCATCCTGGTAATCAAAATGGCTTATAATGTTAAGCTCACTGAAAATGAAAAACAAAACAAAAAACTGATGGAGGTCACTCCACAGAGGGAAGGCTTTATGCTTTGTCTTAAGAGAAAAGGCTGTATTTTAAGACTTGTGACGCTTGGCTGATCGCGTCACAAACCACACTGGCGCTCCAAGCTTAAAACTAACATCTATTTGGAATAAGGCCAAAAAAGTGACTCCGACTAGAGCTTAACCCTGTGACCTTGAATGAATTTAGCCATTTAAAGGAAGACTCAGGAAACAGATATTCCCCAAATTATCATTCTTTCAGAGAAGGACCAGAGTAGCAAAAACCTCAGGAACAGAAGAGTCTTCAAGAAACTAATGAAAGGTGAAGAAGCTAAGTAAGCATGTACTTTGCTGTTTAAATAATGACAATTAGGGGCACCTCGGTGGCTCAGTGGGTTAAAGCCTCTGCCTTTAGCTCAGTTCAAGATCTCAGGCTCCTGGGATCGAGCCCCGCATCAGGCTCTCTGCTCAGCGGGGAGCTTGCTTCCCCCTCTCTCTCTGCCTGCCTCTCTGCCTACTTGTGATCTCTGTCAAATAAATAAATAAATAAATAAATATATTTTAAAAAAAAATAATGACAATTAAAAACTTCTGACAGCTACGAATTCATTACAGCCATGATCCCCAAAGTTTGTGCAATCAGCTAATCAGAGGGTCCCTGCTCATTTCCTGTTAGACAATCAAAGCAGGAAATAGGGAGACCACTCTGAAGAACCACTAAATCAATTAACTGTTCACTTTCCCTGAAGCTTCCTCATAGATGCTGACTTCTGCCACTTTAGTCAAGAGAGGAGAAAAAAAAAAAAAGTCTATCTAACTTGACACTCATTTTTAAAGGCTGGGACCTTTTCACTGCAAAAGTGAGGAATATTAAAAAGCTAATGCTTTCCTAACTCCATCTTAAGCAATTACAAAGTAACTGCACATTAGTAATGAACATCTTCCCAGGGGAAAAAAAAAAGGAAAAACTCCAAAAGAAGGACTAACGATCACTAACTAAATGGGCAGCTATGTTGTTCCTGTGTTCGATAATGCATCTTTTCTCAAATAATAAAAGAGAAGCTGTATTAGTCATCCGTGTATCCACACTTGCATGCTTTCTGTTCTGCTTTGTTAATTACGGGATCAGCTTTCAATAAATCTCAAATAAGCTGCATGTGCTCAGCAGGGCAATGGAAAGACACCTCATACTCTACACAAAGCTCAGCAAGAACGATACTCTCTAATTCTGTCTTTAAAATGAGATCTCAAGGGTGCCTGTGTGGCTCAGCCGTTAAGCAGCTACCTTCGGCTCAGGTCATGATGCCAGGGTCCTGGGATCGAGCCCCACGTGGGGCTCCCTGCTCAGCAGGGAGCCTGCTTTTCCCTCTCCCCCTGTTTGTGTTCCTTCTCTCACTCTCTGTCAATAAATAAATAAAATCTTAAAAAAATAAAATAAATAAAAATGAGATCTCTCACAGGACAAAAAAAAAAAAGCTTCTGAATAGGGGAAGAAAGGGAGAATTTATAACAGGTAAAGTTCAGCAAGAGTTGAATGCATTATAAGTGATGTGCATAGAAATCTTCAAGTTGGGGGGTGCCCGGGTGGCTGAGTCATTAAGCGTCTGGCTTCGGCTCAGGTCATGATTGAGGGGTCCTGGGATCGAGCCCTGCATCAGGCTCCCTGCTCAGTGGGAAGCCTGCTTCTCCCTCTTCCACTCCCCCTGCTTGTGTTCCCTCTCTTGCTGTGTCTCTCTCTATCAAATAAATAAAAATCTTAAAAAAAAAAAAAGAAAGAAAGAAAGAAAGAAAGAAAGAAAGAAAGAAAGAAAGAAAGAAACCTTCAAGCAGGAATGTCAACTGTTTTCAGAAGAGTCGAGGGTGATCTCTCCACTCCCTCCTAAAAAAATATCGAACCTGCAGCACAATGAGAAACCTACCATCAAATTTCTCTGGGACAACACAGGTGTCATCGTAAAACTGCCTGGGGCCCTTCTCAAACATACAGCCTGTGGGAGCAAATAGGATACATTTATTCGTGATACAAATGAAGCTCACAAGCAACTTAAAATATAGCCATTAACACAAAAATTGGGGTAGAAAAGGACTCTGCCATTTTTCAGCTCTGTGACCTTAAGCACAATACGTAGCCTCTGTGTCTCTGTTTCCTTACCTGTAAAATGGAATGATAATAAATCACCTATCTTAAAGGGATTGTTGTGAGGATTAACTGATTTAATATACAGAAGTTTAGAACAGTACCTGGCACATAGTGATAGATGACATTAGATAGGGGTATTATTAGTACGCCAAGCACAGAGCAGGTAAATGCTGGCAAATATAGAAATTACAATATATCATCTCCTTTTTCATTTTCTTCCAAGTTTTGTTATTCGTGAGACAGGAGGAAAATCAAGATGAGTTACTTATATTTACCTTACACCGTACCCTGATAAACTCAAACACATTCAGTTTCCCTCTTACTTTCCTGGAGAAATACTCAGCTAGGCTAGCCTCATGTTTTCATCTTCAACAGCCAAAACAGTTTTACATTTTCTTTTTAACTTTCCTTTTTATCCTGTAACAAAACTAAGTCCACAGGAAAAATGCAAAATAAATCAACAGCTTTTACACTCTTTTTCTCCCGCATACATCCTTGACTATGACCTTCACTGAACTGCTGTCGTCTTTAATCACCAGTAAGAAAGTTCATGTTTTTTAGTCACAGTTTTCTTTCCTAGAGGTACTGGTCTCTACGGTGAGCACATAATATTCCCAATAGCAGTGACAATAATTACAGTGGATTTCTGCTAAATTTTTGGTCCCAAATATTCTGGATTGACCAGATTATACTCTTCTTTAAACATCAGCATTTACTTCTATCAGTATCACTCATATGAACCAGTATTAGACCTAACCTAAAAAGATGGACCTATGTCATCCTACCGAAGACACAGAACACTAATGTCATGAACCATGCACATATTTCCAGAAACACCTTAATAGGTAATTTATCTAGAGAAGATTCTTTTTATCCATTACTTTGCAGGTATCAAAGTCCATTAGACCAAAGCTTTCCCACCATGGTTACTGTGAACACATCCACAATCAAAACTCCTGTAGGCCTCTTATGTGAAATCCCATTCTTAACAATCATTTGTCTAAAAATGAAAAATCCAGGATATATAAAGGCAAATATATTTAAATCTACTCTCTTTTATTTTAAAACACAGACTTAGTTCTGGGGCGCCTGGGTGGCTCAGTGGGTTGAGCCTCTGCCTTCAGCTCGGGTCATGATCTCGGGGTCCTGAGATCGAGTCCCACATCGGGCTCTCTGCTCTGCAGGGAGCCAGCTTCCTCCTCTCTCTCTCTGCTTGCCTCTCTGCCCACTTGTGATCTCTGTCAAATAAATAAAATCTTAAAAAAAAAAAAACAACACAGACTTAGTTCTTAAAGCAAAACTGAAATTCCTCGAAGATTCATTTCAGTATAGAGTAGTAAGGTAGGCTAATCTCTAAAGCACATGTTCTATTTTAAAAGGATGTGGTTGTTGGCAAAAAAAAAAAAAAAAACCACCACACAGAAATCCACTTTTCAGCTGTTTATACACACATGACTCATGTTAACAACCAAATTCAAGATAACATGACCTGAAACATCTTCCTTTTACTTTAAAAAGATAAAGTTTTAAAACAGTGGTTTAGGGAACAACAGTGATTTTTCCCATAAAACATAATGATTAATGAAATTACTGGATCTTTGGTATGTATGATAATGTTGACCATATTTACAAAGAATTTCAATAACAGAAAACTTAACTTCTGTTCTGCTGGGATGAGCCAGGAAGCCTTCTTGCCTCATATAAATGGAGTGGCAGCTAGGCACTTCTGAAAGAAGAAACAACATCAGTCAGAGAAGTTTGGAGCTGAAAAATGTGCTGTTACCAATAGACAAGAGTGCAGACAGGAAAATAAGAAAAACTGACATGAGTCTCCATGAGGGGAGCTTCCAACTATAGTTAACATTTCAAGCAGGGCCCACACAGGAAATGGAAAAACAAGGGGCACCGGGCTGGCTCAGTCAGTTAAGTG
Organism: Lontra canadensis; assembly: GCF_010015895.1. Taxonomy (NCBI): domain Eukaryota; kingdom Metazoa; phylum Chordata; class Mammalia; order Carnivora; family Mustelidae; genus Lontra; species Lontra canadensis. The sequence continues at coordinate 52,832,973 of NW_022630996.1, read as the reverse complement.
TCCGACTTTAATTTCAGCTGAGGTCATGATCTCAGGGTTGTAAGATCGAGCCCTGCATTGGGTTCCAAGCTCAGCACAGAATCTGCTTGACATTCTCCCCCTCTGCCCCTCTCCCAGCTATAGCACACTCTCTCATTTTCTAAAATAAATAAATAAATAAATCTTAAAAAAAAAAAAAAAGAAAGAAAAGAAAAGAAAGGGAAAAATAAGAAGCATATCAGGGCAGACACAGATTCTCTCCAAAAGGCTTGTAAATTCAAAGTTTTACCCACATTTACTGAAAGATGGCTCTCCTGTAACCCCACATGAATGTGAAAGTGACCTTGAAACAAATGGGTGTCATGAGTAAAGCTACATTTGGGGCAATTACGGGATAACTTTGTATATCCTTGGTGTTCAAAGCAAAGATCAACAAAGATTCGGTCATGGTTTATTTCATGAACACTGGTAGAAATTATTACGAAATGACAAAATTGCCACATCTCTTAAAATTACTCCAGCCTTTTAAGGTTATTGTTATTTTCACCCCCAGAAAAAAGTATGATTGCCTTTTTATTTTGTTAAGCACACAGGTCATAATCAAAACAAATGGGGCTATAAAACAGAAATCCAACAATTTCATAGCAAACACATGATGACGTTAGGAGTAAGGCCTTGCCTACCTGACCAAGTTAACTCATCACTGAGAAAATAAACCTGGTTAATGGTTAAACTTGAGTCACAGTGATGGCTGTGTATTTAACGTGTTTAGCACCTTAGATAAAGGGAAAAGGGCAGACACACAGATTAGGAGACAAAAGATTAAAATTTGAGTCCTTAACTTATTACTAATAAACCTAAATGACTTTAGGTAAGCCATTCTGTATCTAAGCTTATATAAAATAAAGTGTCAGATCAGATATCATCTAAAATCTATTATAGGCTCAAGTTCTTAGATTCTGAATAGAATGTCACTCACAGTGACCAGAGCCTGATTTCTGCTGAAGCCACTGAAACCCCAGGAAGGACCCTCCACTTACAGCAATCCCTCCCGATGCCCTGCACATTTCGTAGAAGCTGTTTCTTTTTCTTTTTCTTTCAGAATATTCCCCAAATATTATGTTTTAGGTCCCATGAACTTGGGCCCAACCCTGTACAGAATATACACAGACTCTATAGGAAGGTATAATTATATGTGACTGAATTAATTCTATCCTCAGTATGTATACTCAAGTTTTTGAAACTTTAAACATATACAAAAATAAACTTATAAAAGAGAGGCAGGGCAGGGGTTCATGGGGGGAAGGGAGGGAAAAATGAAACAAGGTGGGGTGGAGAGGGAGACACACCATAAGAGACTCTTAATCTCAGGAAACAAACTGAGGGCTGCTGGAGGGGAGCAGGGGTAAGGGTTAGGGTGGCTGGGGGATGGTCACTGGTGCTATGTTGAGTGCTGTGAATTGGGTAAGACTGATGATTCACAGACCTGTACCCCTAAAATAAATAATACATTATATGTTAATAAAAAAATACATATGGCAAATGTCCTATTTAATATAAGATATGTCCTCCATTCTACCACTTGTAGCAAATACATGATTTCTGAACAAGTAACAAAGAACACTTAAATGAATTGGGAGCTAAAGACCCTCATGTCTTCTCAACTAACCATCCACAGACTTTCACGTTGTAACAGATAATTAGCACTATTTATCTGGCCTAAAGGCCATTCTTCCTTGGTCTGGAATGTTCCATTTTTAAAGTGTATCTGATTTTTTAAAAATTTGCCTGGTATTAATGTCGACCAAAATATGAGATAATTTTTCACAGAAAAAAAGTTTACATGGTTTTAGTAAAAAATAGCTTAATGGCGCTTCATAAGAGCTATAACACTTAAAAGTATGTAGAAATCAATAGCTTATGAGTTGAAAACAATATAAAACTCATTATCAAACATTTTAGAACACCATGCCTTCTTTATATTACATATGATCTGGTATATAATTCTGACCCTACATAAGACAGAGTTTATCTTGTTTCCTGATATCAGGAAACTTATAATGGGGTTGCACGGCAGTTGAACTTCTGGGTTACCGAAGAGCTAGCAATCCATTTTATCCGTACTTTTTAACCAGTGGTACTTCAAATTCATTTTTAATGTTATGTTGATTTATTGCCAGGCATAGGACCCTCCAAGCAGCTGAGCCTAGTAGGGACAGTGTTAATGACTCTGCCATCAGCTTAGCAGCTGTTTAGAGGTAAGAATTTCGTTGTACCAATGTTGACACCCTGCCACAAAATTCTTTTAGTGACTGCTACCCAGCTGGAGTATGGCTCTAAAAACAGCTGGCTGGCTCTGGAGGCGGCTAGAGGAAAACATAGAGATTAAACTCTATTATATATAAGTGTGACTAAATGTAGTCTTTCCTTCCCAGAGGGGGAGAATAAGAGGAGAAGAGGAAATTCAAGCGTTTATAAGAAACCCACCAGGCAAAGTCGAAGGAAGATCTTACAGAAGTACTCTAACATAATAGAAAATAAGCATGATCCTGGACATTTGACATCAAAGATCGAATGTGATGACCATTTCACTAATTCCCATGTATCTACTGACCTTGATGATTTGTTATTTCTTGTGCTAATTCTGTAATATTTTTAATAAATTCTATTTCTCAATATGGTAAAGTATAGTGATTTAAAATTCATAACAAAATAGTGATTTATAATGGGCTAACGCTAGAACCTCCATTACAGTTCCAGAAACCAAACTTGTGATCTAACTTCTAAGCAAAGCCATGAATGGCAATATAGGGGAAAAAAAATACATATATAAGAATATAATCGTGTTTTTAAACCATTCTTAATACTATTTATGATACTCTAGAGTAAATAAAATTAACATCTAGCTCTTGAAATTGAGACACTTAGCTAGCATTGTTTAAATCCAGTCTATCCTTAAAATCGGTATCCTTTATACAGTCCAGAGGAGCCTGAAAAAATATAGCTAAGGGGAGTTTATTCCCCTAAAGTAACTAAAGTCATGTTATCCTAAAGTGGTATCAGTTAATTTATGACTATCAGAGTGGGTCAGACTCTAATCAAATTGTAGAAACATTTCCAAAGTGATTATTCAATCAAATGACTAACATGGTTAATTAGGAGCCATAAACATTGCTCTGAAGTTCATCAAAGTAATGACTTGCCCAGAAAAATTACTGCTAATTAAATTGCCTGCTGCTTTCATTTCTACCTTATCTAATAAAAAATCCAACCAATGAAGTTTGGCAGTACATTTTAACTTTTGCTAAATGCTCAACTAAGAACCAAACTAGCTAAGCGGTGACTTCAAAGGCAAACGTTCTGTGGCAGGCATTGCACACACATGCATTCACGTTATTTCATGGAATAAAGCTCACAAAATTCAGCAACAATAACAGACTGCACTTTAACCTTTGCACAAATGTTACTCTGACAGCGTGTTTATACTGTTCTATTATGTGTCCGTAGCTTACAATGTTAGGGTCATGAGCACAGCACTACGATTACAAATGGGCTCCTCGCCTTCTAACAGACCTGGTTTTGAACCTTGGTTCTAGTATTTCATGAGAATATGAAATTTTTGGTAGTTATATAACATCTTCAACTCTCAACTTCCACATCTGTAAAATGGGAATAATATGTGATATCCTTCAAAGGGTTGGGGAGAAGGACCATAAGGACAACATTTCACTTAATGCCAACAGTGAGGATTCAATATATGGTACTTATCATTAATAACAGAAACTTTTTTAAAGATTTTTATTTATTTATTTGACAGACAGAGCTCACAAGTAGGCAGAGAGAGGCAGGCAGAGAAAGAGGAGGAAGCAGGCTCCCCGCTGAGCAGAGAGCCCGATGCGGGGCTTGATCCCAGGACCCTGAGATCATGACCTGAGCCGAAGGCAGAGGCTTTAACCCACCGAGCCACCCAGGCACCCCAGTAACAGAAGCTATTTTTAAGTGTCCCTCATGAGTGTTTAAAATAAGTAAACCACGGGTACTTTAAAAATAATTATGTCTTTATTTTTATATCTTTTAAGATTTTATTTATTTATTTGACAGAAAGAGAGATCACAAGTAGGCAGAGGAGCAGGCAGAGAGAGAGGGGGAAGCAGGTTCCCTGCTAAGCAGAGAGCCCTATACGGGGCTCGATCTCAGGATCCTGAGATCCTGACCTGAGCCGGAGGCAGAGGTTTAACCCACTGAGCCACCCAGGCACCCCTATTTTTATATCTTAATCTGATGTTCTTAAAACACTTACTGAGAAGGCTGAACCTATGGTATTTAAAACATATCGATTTAAAATTCATTATAAATTTACGATTTATCAGGTTTAAGCGAGAATCTCCATTACATTTTCAAAATATTTGGAGGTACTTCTTATGAGTTCTATTTACAATGTTATGCCCCAATATTTGCTGCTAAATGGCTTTGGTTTAAAAAGTTTTAAATTCAGGGGCGCCTCGGTGGCTCACTAGGTTAAGGGTCTGACTTTGGCTCAGGTCATGATCCCGGGTCCTGGAATGGAACTTGGTGTGTAACCCCATGTGGAGACCCACCTCAAGCCCCCACTGAGTCCTGTGCTCAGTGGGGAGCCTGCCTGTTCCCGTCTCTCTGCCACTCATGTTCCCTCTGTCTCTCTCAAATAAAAAAATAAAACATTTTAAATCCAATCTATAGTTTGAATTATGTAAATTTAAGGCAAAGGATTTTGTATTATTTTGAAACTTATGGATCAAAAAGCACTACAATGTGACACTTAGCATGGGCCCAGTCAGCTTGCAGAAACTAAACTGCCCGTAATTTGTCACACATGAACTCGGGGGATGATTAGCTGATCTAATAGGCTACAAAAATTCAAAGCAGCAAAGCACTGTTGTCATTTTAATGCGCTAGTTAACATAGGGGCAGTTAAGAGTAGAACAGTAAACTAACATCCCGAATTATCTGATTTGACTAGTCTTCACTTTAGTAACACTGTGAAAACTGCCTTTAAATTAAGATATTCAGGTATGAAACTAAAAAGTTAATTCTTCTGTCTCTTGCATCTTAAAGCCATATTGGGAAACACAGCACTGATTTGGGGAGCTTTACAGAAGCTTTGACCACAAAGGGGGGTTTTGATTTTGCCCACTTGATAGAGCTACACCCTGTTCCGATGGGCAGATTTGCGTACTGTTGCCCAGTGGCGCAGAAAGAACGGTCCCCTTCAGGGCACGGTTTGCCAAAAGCTCCTACGAGCTGTACTAGGTCAGATCAGAGACAAAATATTTGCCACGACCCTATGTCACATCTCTACACCTTGCTGAAATTGTTCATTATCAAATAGTGTGCGAGCCTGAAAATACTTGAATTTGCAAACTCTGAGCAAGGAGATAGATATCACGTAGCTAATCAAGAAAATTATATTTTATAAAGTTTCCTGAAAAGATGCTAAGGGGAGGAATTTTTTTTACGCCCATGTGATCTCTCTATGATAGAACAAATCTAAAAGTAATTAACTCTAAAAATAAGGCCCAGGATGAGTATGTCTAATTTCACTTGAGAAAGAAGGCAAGTGGGATGGCACAAAAATGAAGTTTTTTAGGACCTGTTTGTCATCAGTCCCAAAAGCTCTACATGGATGTAATAACATCTTAGTCACTGAGCCTCCTATAAAAAAGAAAAAAGTTGGAGTTGGCTGAAATCTTGAGATGGATGAATTTAGTATGACCTCATTCACACTTCAATGGGATCTTTTTCATTAGGATTTTTGGTAAACTGTGAATATAAATAATGTAAAATCTACAGAGATATTCTTTTCCACTACAGCTCAGAGACACAGCATCTATTGTTGATAGACTCTGAGGACAGAAAGAGTACCATGTCAGTCTTTATAGTGTAGTGTTTGCAAGATATCAAAAAAAAAAAAAAGTACTTTTATCCACATTCAGGTTACTTTTAAAAACATAAAGGCTATGTAACATGAAGTAACAGCAAAGAATAAAGACCACAAACTTCTCTTGTAAGCATGTGGGTTTCGGGGGGAAACAGTATCCTACACAAATAATGACCAGATTCAGGTTTAACTTATATGATCTAGCAGGCTGACAATTTTATAAGTTTTATAAGCCTGTGAGGTTATACTAAGTTAGAGTCAAAAATAAAACTGAGGAGAGACGAAATATAAGGACAATTGTAACTTTGACTGTTTACTAGATATTACTGAAACAGTTTACCAAAGCTTAAAAGAAAATATAAGAAAAGATGCCATTAGCTGCTAACATGGGGTCACAAGGGAATTCTGAAGAGGGGGACGTTTTGATGCTGAGTTTCAATACTGAATCGTTCCCCTTCTGGAATCTACATGATGTGAACCAAACACATCATGAATTGCTGTGTCTTCTCCCTTTCATCTCCTCTTGTATCACAGCAATATTCAGATATTTATTCTACTTGCTTTGAACATGAATAATACTAGTATGGAGTTCTGTGTGATGGCTTCACTCCATCATCAGCCTAACAGTACAATATCTTATTGATCTTACACAATAGGACACTCTTCACGGAAGAATATCTCTCACTTTGCCTTATCCTCTAGCCTCCCATACACGGTACTTGTAAACATTAAAAATTATAATGGCACCTTATTCAAGGACTAGCAGTCTTTCAGGAAATCTCTAGTAGGAGTCAAGATAAAAATCAAACGGACAGAAATCCCTTAGTCTTGCCTGGACCCCTACTACTATAGATATGAGTAATTTTACAAACATAATCCTATCTAATCCTTACAAAAACAGAAAGGTAAAGGAATTACATGCCCCTTTTTATAAATGAGGAGATGAAGGATAAAAGGTCCAACAAAACATGCTTGATCGGACAAAGAGAGTAAAGAGTCACCAGGCCCAGAATTCAGTGTGATGTTCCCAGTGTCATACAAAGTGGGTGGTTTTGTTTTTTATTGCTAAGAATAACAGAAACAGACGGGTGAAACAGTGCACAGTGAAGGCCCACACACTGAAACAAAGCGTCCCCAGGATGGAATATTCCAAGATTCTTCTTGAAATTTAAGAAAATGGTCAATAAATGACAATGACACATGCTTGTCATTCTCTTGGTTTTGTTTTGGTTGCTTTTCACATCTATCTCCGAATATCACTCCTTGTAAATGTTTCCAGACAGTATTCGAAGCAATTAACTAAAAAAATTCTCTTACATACACATGGAAAAAACCATAATCATCTATTTAATGTGATAAAAATTCCTTGAAAAGGTTTCAATTAAGTTATTCATGTGCTAGGTAAAAATATTTTATGGAAATAAAAAGTCTTCCTTTTCCTCTAAACTATTAAATAGTTAACTCACTGAAATATACAAATCCTATAAGTAAAAAAGAATTCTGTAACCACATTCTCTACTTAAAAATCTACATTCAAATACTTTTTAAAAAATAAATATTTACCTTACCTCTCTTTTTCACATTCATGAAACACACATACGTGCACACGTGCGCACACACACACACAGATCCAAATATGCATCCTTAAAACATTTAATTTCCAATCATAGTTGCCCATATAAGACTGTTGTATGTTCATTTTGTCCACTTGCAATAAGCTGTTCTGGGCCAAAGCAACCTGATGATTTTCTTTAAAAAGAAACTAAAAATCCCACACTATAAACGTCCTCTCCCCTCCCCCTTTTAATTCCCTTTTTTGATGCTAGTACAAGTCACAAGCAGATTATCCCTCCCTTCCCCCTTTCCTGCCTGTAAAATCCAAGTTAGACAAACAGTGTGTGGCTGAAATGACATATCTGAATGGAATTCAGACCCACCAGTTCCTGTTTATGTTTCTGATTTGAGAATGTTGTCTTCTCATTCACTATACATTAGGAACACTGCAAAGCCATAAATAGTGTTGGGTTACATGCAGGCAGAACCAATGAGCATTAATCATTACTTCCAGCCAACTGGCAAAAGCAGCAGCTGATGGAACACAACACCCTTCAGCTCTGTATAAATGGACATTCCAGAGAGTGAGAGTGTGTGTATGTGTGTGTGCGCCTGTGTGTGTTTCCTTTCAGTCTCCATTTTATGAATGAAACTCCAGGCTCTATAGAGTCCATTCATGGAAGACAAATGCTTCCAGGGCTCTGCCCCCAGGGATCAATCAGTCATGGGTAAAACTGATATGATTGGTTTAAGACAGCCTTCAGCCTTCCATTACAGACTTAAAATGCAGTCCCTGTCCATTTGACCTGTGTTAATGCATAAAGAGTAAATCCAGACCATAGTCTCAATTCTCAAATCAAATCACTAGCCAGTGCCACTTACTGTAACTGTAGATTGAGAGCATATTTAAGTATTTCTTAGAAAAAGTGGTAGAGTCCACCAGAGTACTGTTTTGGGAGATTTGCTATTTTAACTCAGAAAAATGAGGAGAACCCCTAGGAGGCACGTGGGGCAATAAAAAGCAAAGTCAGGTTGAGAAGCCAATCCCGGATCTCTACTGGAATAACAAAATCAATTAGAAGACATCACCGTCACTTTTCACAAGTGAAGCACCTAAAAATCGGAAATTAAGTGATCCACTAGTCCACAAAGCACTGGCTGAGGAAAAGAAAATCATCTTTGGATGTCAGAGAAACAGACAGAATGTTGACATTTTCCGAAGGATCAATAGCTCATTTCTTTAAATTCCCAAGTGATTCTCCAGTTGAATTTCTTGAAACAATAGTTTTAAAGTTAGGATGGAAAAAATATATATATATGAGCCGCCATGTTTCAGGAGAAAATGTAGCCATAAGCAAATGATGCTTACTAATGGAACAGGGCCAAGGCTTGGCCTTTGGGAGTGTTAAATATCTGGTACAAAAAGCCAAAGTTCATGAAACCATAATCATCGCTGCACTGGAAATTACTAAAGATGGTAATGCTCAAAAATACCTAGAGTTTTTAGAAGGAAAAAAGCTATTTATGAGCAATTATGGGGATAATTTGTGAAGAGTCTGTCATATACCAAACAGTGTTAAACACATAATAGGTTTTATCAGCCATCTGCAACTTGGTCCTTGACTCCAGAGGGAAGAAACCACTTCTCTCTTCCAGGGACATAAAGCCACACAGGGAAAAGAGTTGCAGTCACAATCTCTGTATACATCTCCAAACAATTTCTCACAAAATCTTTACCATGCCTGTTGAAGAAGGGACGAGGAGAAATGTAAAAGATGCCAAGCCTTTGGCTTTAAACCTGTGAAGGACTGTCTACTGTGGCATCATGACAATTTAATATATATCTTCCAATTTCTAATAACTGATTAATAAATGAGCAAACATAAAGTTACCAACATATTTTAGAATTCAAAATTGAAATGCCCGACATAGCCAATAATAAAGAATTCTATAATCTCCCAGCCAGAGATAATATGGAACAGAGGCAAGACTACTGAAGGGTGAACATACATTGAATTATTAATTCCTAAATAACAGTCTTTATTCAAGGCTTTAGCATTTTCTTCTTCTCTTTGAGGTAGTTCAATAGATATGTAAACAAAAGATAAAATTAAGCTCAATATTTTCAAATGCAATATTTCATATTTGAAATTTTAAAATTATAATTATTGGCCATAGGACCTTCCACTTTAGAGATGAAGAAGCCTGCTAGTTTATGGAAAGCCTGGGTGTTTTGTTTTGTTTTTAAAGATTTTATTTATTTATTTGACAGGGAGAGATCAAGTAGGCAAAGAGGCAGGCAAAGAGAGGCGGGGAGTGGCAGAGAGCCCGATGTGGAGCTTGATCCCAGGACCCTGAGATCATGACCCGAGGTAAAAGCAGCTTAACCCACTGAGCCACCCAGATGCCCCAAGCCTGGGTGTTTGAAATAAGTATCAGGAGGGGTGCCTGGGTGGCTCAGTCATTAGGCATGTGCCTTTGGCTCAGGTCATGATCCCAGGGTCCTGGGATCGAGTCCCCCATTAGGCTCTCTGCCACTCCCCTGCTTGTGTTCCCTCTCTCACTGCCTCGCTGTTAAATAAATAAATAAAATCTTTAAAAAAATAAATAAGTATCAGGAGCTCTTACTCCCTCTGTTCCATCTGACTTCCATTAGCATTTTTCAACAGTTTCCTTTTGTAATCACTGCATTCCTTGTGTTTCTTGAACAATATGTTTGGTTGTTTACTTATGTGTCACTCAATTGTTCAGAAAAGATGTGAGAAAATTTATTAGAAAATATACATGAGGTCAATTCTCTAAAATATGTATCTCCTCTTATAAATAAATAATAAAAATCATTTAAAAAATAGTAAACGCTTATGACAAAATTTCTGAGATACTACTCTGGTAGTAGTAGTAACACTCATTGTAGTAATAGTTTCTAGATAAACTACTAGGTAATTGTGGTCTTCTGAATTTTGTTCCCTTGTGTTCACGTTTTTGAAATTCTGTGTAAGTGCAATCAACTGATCGAGGTCCTGAAGAATCTTTTCCAATCTCACAAAGCACTATTTATTTCTATTTCTATGTAGCTGCAGAAAATAATTATGTTCATCTTGCTCTGTTCTCCACTGATTCCAACCTGTAACTTCTGCTTTAAAACCTCATTATAAACTTTGCAAGAAGAATCCCAAGCAAGGCTTACTAGAAACAGCATTAAAAATTACTCGACTACTTTTCCTATGATTTGACTAAGATGAGTAGCCACCAACACAGCAAAAACACAGAACAACAATGACAATGGAAAAATTTTCCTCCCTTGCCATTTTAGAAACCCAAGAGTATTTATATTTAACTCTCTTGTTTAAAGGGCCAGCTTGGGCCTCTATGAGTACCAGATAAATTTATCAGCTCTGACAGCTGAAACTAGAACATAGTCTTAGTTTTCACGTACTTAACATGAAGTAAATATGTCTTCAGTGTTTATTTCATTACTTCTCTGCCTATATATGATTTTTCTACATGCTAAAAACCAAAATCTTTCTTTAAATGTATAAAGGTTTGTCTCTTGGCTTTTTTCGAAGTCCTAAGGTGACAAGAAGGATATGGGGAAACTTGGGAAGGCTGCTTGGGTGAAGAATGGATTTAAAAATGGAGGATGGAAAAGTCCTACCATCTTCTCCCAAATGTAAGCTTCCTTATATCTGTTTTATATAATGCAGTTCCTCATAAGCTTTCTGGTGAAAAATGGATTCAGCTGATAAAAGATTGAAAATGACTGCTCTAGTTAAATTCTAAGCCTTTGAGAGCTATCAAAAAAAATTTTTTAAGATTTTATTTTTAAGTAATCTCTATACCAGACATGGGGTTGGACCCTGTAACCCTGAGATCAAGAAGAGCTACATGCTCTACTGACTGAGCCAGGCAGGCACCCTGAGCTACCAAACATTTTAACAAAGAATAGGTGAGACCCAATAAGAAGGCTCAGATAAACTCAAATTTCATATACAATCCAAGCATTTTAGAGCTTGATGAGAGCTGTTAATTAGCTACCTTTTCCTTCTAATTATTACTAAGCCTTTTCCAGAAGACCTATTACGGTAAGTCATTTTCTTGACAATCTCAACTATTGACCATGTTTATGTTATTTCTTTTTTTAAAGGAAACAGAATGCATTTCAATCCTAAATGTCACTGGAGGTCCCATATTTTCCTGTCTTACAACAGTGACCACCTCATAACTGGAATAAAATTTGGGAACCATCTAACGTAAAGGAAAAAGCACACCTCAGGTCTCAGGGCAGACCTTTTATTGCTCTCAGGGAGAACTTGGACAAAGCACAGGAAAACTTAATGCAAAAATTAGAGTATAGGATCAATAATATAGTAAGAAATGGTGGATTATGGGCGCCTGGGTGGCTCAGTGGGTTAAGCCTCTGCCTTCAGCTCAGGTCATGATCTCAGGGTCCTGGGATCGAGCCCCGCTTCCTCCTCTCTCTCTGCCTGCCTCTCTGCCTGCTTGTGATCTCTCTCTCTGTCAAATAAATAAATAAAAAATCTTTAAAAAAAAAAAAAAAGAAAGAAAGAAATGGTGGATTAAGGTACTCTGGACAACTATGTAGAAAGACAGTGGTGAGCCGTATACTAAACCAAGAAAATCTGGGTTCCAGTTTTGACTATTTCACAAAATATCTGTGTACCTGGAGATAAGTTAATAGGAATGAGCCTCAGGCATTTTTTTAAAATTTTTATTTATTTTTAAAATTTCTTTTCAGTGTTCCAGAATTCATTGTTTATTAAGAGGAAACACGTTCCCCACTGGGCAAAGTGCGTGATTCAGGGCTCGATCCCAAAACCCCGAGATCATGACCTGAACTGAAGGCAGAGGCTTTAACCCACTGAGCCACCCAGGCACCCCAAGCCTCAGGCATTTTATCTGTACAGTGGCGGTGTGGGAGAGGAATATGAACTAGATGATCTCTAAGAGCATTCAGTTTAAAAATTTCTAATCCTGTGAAACAACACTTTGTGTCAATTTCCCAATTTAAAATCAGCATTCACAACCTTGGCCACCACATACATGTCACACACCTCCAAACTGAAGGAAGGCCTCATCAGTACCAGCAGAGTAGCCCTACAAAACACCAAGAATAAACACAGAAGCCTTTCTTCAGGAGATACATGATGTCAGCTTTCTCCACTACCCTCTCCCTCTACTTCCTCCTCTCCTGAAGCTTAAGGCTTGTCTGCCATTTTCTGATTTAAGCAACTTTCTTCCTGTCCTTGAAAGCTCTGCTTCCTCCCCCCACCCAGCTCTTAAACTGCTCCATCCCCTGGCTGGGAGGCATCTTTTAAACTAAGTCAAGTGACAGAATAGACCCTGAGGGCTAAAAATATCTTATTCAAGTACTACTCACTCCCAGCCACTCTTTGGTTGAGATTTTCAGTGTATCCCCAAATGCAGAGGAACAAAGTACTAACTGTGGATTGCAAACACCATACAGGGAGGAACGGGAGATCCAGTAAGGACCGTATTAATTCTGCTCCCCCCTCTAAGGCAGTCCTGGGTACAAACTAATAGCAAGTCAGTTAGGTTTGCAACATGTGGGACTATAATATCCTTTTCTTAGCACTCTTTTCACTTAAAGGACCGATGTGCTTAATCTGGACACTTCTAATACTCCAAATAGGTTGATATTTTAAAATATAATACTTATTCTGTCTTATTAGAAAAGTAGTACCTAAGCATTATTAAAATGCAAAGCCCTTTACTGACAAAACAGAAACTGCCTAGGATTTCATCACCCTATAGAGCCACAGGATTGCTGCATTGGGTCTTATTTTACATGAGTCATATATTACAGTATGTATGTACGCACATTACAGTACAGTATGTATTTACAGTCATACATACAGTAAAAAACTTTTTTACTCAGGTTTCATTTCATTAAATTTTTAAAAAGGTTTTATTTTTAAGTAATCTTTATATCCAACATGGGGCTCAAACTCACAACCCTGAGATTAAGAGTCACAAGTTCTACTGACTAGGCCAGCCAGATGCCCCTCATTAATTTTTTTTTAAACCTGACCTCAAATGCCTACATAATATTCCTCTAATGGATAGCTATAACTTATTCTTCCTTTCAGTTACTATATATTGGTAACATTTCTCTCTCCCTCAAATATTCGGTGTGCCTTCCATTCCTTAACATAATTTCCAGGGTGAAATGACCTGGTCACAGGGTATGGACAACGTGTGCTGATATTTTCTTAAGCCAAACTTTAGTTTCATGTTTTTCATGTTCCCACCACCACCCTAAAAATACTACCAGGTAAACCATCCCCACTCCAAAAAAAAAAAAAAAAAAAAAAAGAAGAAGAAGAGGAGGAGGAGGAAGAAGAAAGAAAGAAAGAAACAAAAGACCAACCAATCAACGAACACAAAAATATGTTGCTCTGAATATATAAAATATTTGCCTCCTTGGGCACTGCAAATCTGTAAAACCTCATGTACAAACATGAAAATGGGAAAGTAACTATAATTCTATGCAAGCGGGGCTCTGCATAAGGAAATCCCATGCAAGCCATCAATGCATGTTCAATTAATATAGTCACTTGGCCATTTGATCAAGAAAGAGAAAAACCCAGTGGATTCAGGAGCCGGCACCCAACTAAAAGAAACCTGTGTGCTGCTTTGTGCAGTACTCTTAGACTAGAGAAGATGAGAAAGAAAATAAAAAGATGTGATTATCTAGAACTTAATATCCTAATATAATCGTCACCACACTGTACTGGGTCACCAACTTGGCCCTAAATACCATTTTTTTAATCTTCTCAGTGTCCTCTGATCCAGGTTTTCTTCTCTTTTCCTGAATAAAAATTTCTACTCTACTAACATAATATTTTGCATTTTTTTTAGCTTACATACTCAGCAGTTGAAATTGCATTCCTGTAATTATAATTATAACTAATAGACCTTCCATTTCCCATGTCATAATTAATGTCAGGCTTTATTAGAGCATAATCATGCTGCCTTTTCACTTACAAAGCTTCTTTTATTTTCACAACATTTATGTTATATTGAATTAAGCAATAAAGAGTTCTAGAGGCCTTCTGAAAGGAAAACCTTTGGATCACAGATGCTAGGTAAACTATGAAACGTTTTTGCATTGTTTTTAAATCACACAAACTAGTTTCTAATGTCCCATTTGCTCAACATCAGTAAGTGAACCAAGAAATCAATGATCCAGCGATAAATACATTAGGTTCCCTAAAAAGATTATTTAATGTGCTCTCGGCAAGGATGAAAGAACTAATGACCACAAAACAAAATATCTGGAGCTCATACTTGTTGAGAGCGATCTATGAATGTATGACATATGCAGACCCATCAGCTCAAGGGCAGCAACTTTGTGGCCAGGGAAATACATTTTGATACATGCATATTAATTTTTCATAGGCCCTGGTTACACACTCTTACTGAAGGTTTTTTAGACCACAACCAAAAGACACAAATTTACGATTTAACTATTAAAACAAGCCAGAGCTATATCCTATTGGCAATACTGAAATTAGAATTCAAAGGTGCCATACAACTTCTTTAACAATCTGCAATAGAATTTAGAGGGAAGAACGGAATATAAATTAACAGTTTCTCAAATGTTAAACAACTATTCGACACGCCGTTTGCAAGGTATTATGGTACACTTAACAGAAGACATGGCCTCATTCACTTTAAAATGGGATACTGGACAGAACGATTATGTCCCCCACAATTCACCGTAGATGTCCTAATGCCCAATGTGATCGTATTTGGAGATGGGGCCTCTGAGAAGTAATAAGGGTTGGATTAGATCATGAGGGGGGCCCTCATGAGATAATCAGTGCCCTTATAAGAAGAGGAAGAAGGATCAGAACTCGCTTACTCTCTCTCTGTCACATAAGGACACAGTGAGAAAGTGGCCATCTGCAAGCCAGGAAGAGGGTCCTTCCCAGGAATTAAATCCGCCGGCACCCGGACCTTGGGACTTGTCAGCATGCAGAACCGTGAGAAATAAATGTGTGTTGTTGAAGCTTCCCAGGCATTGGTAGTTTATTAGAGCAGCCTGAGCTAAGCCATGGATGATGTTTTTCCACTACATCTGTGCTTTGGAGGGTTGGACACGGACAGACTCTGAAGTTCATATCACGTATGGTCCACCAATAATGCATCTTCTCAAGAAGAATCACACACGCTCCACACCATGTTATACATAATTTTACATGTAACATAAATATGAGGAAAAGAGATTTATATGGAGCTAACCACAGAATCAAGAAAATGGTTTCAATGTCAATCTTGCTAGATGATACACATAAAAACATTTCTAGAACACATAGATATTCTCTAAATGCTATACTTTATAAGTCCTTTTGAACACATTATTTGGGCTATTTTATATGTATTTTCTATGTAAAGTTTCTTGACGTTATGGTGACTTCAAAAAACTGTGCAGCAAATAAAAATATGGTTTGGGGGAAAAGATTTGAAATTTACAGAGAAAAATGAATCCCATCTATAGTAAAATCCATTATATAACAGGGTTCTTAATGATGGATGGACTATGGAAAAATATACAAAATTCTAAACTGAAACCACTATGGTACATTTCAGGTACATTTAGTCTCCGAATTACAGAGCATGAGAGGCAAGCATTCAAATAAAGGCCCTCATGCCATATGTTTAAATTTTTTGAATTGTAAACCAACCAACAAACAGATAAATAAATATGTTTCCTCCTCCCGTGCCTTGGAAATATACCATTCGCAACAACTGGAAGGCCACATAGACTTTAGAATTTGAGGAAATCTCTCAGATTAGCCCTGGAATAGGACGGCAGGGGATCAGCCTCTATTCTAGTCTTTGAGACCAGGGTTCACGTCGCTTCCTGTCTCTTTTCCTATCCCATAACCCCACATTGCACCACCTAGCATGGGGGGCTCAGGCAGGCCCATGGGTGCATCCAAACTCCATCCTCATTCAGCTACAAACAGCTACTCGGTGGCTATTTCCTTGGACCTCAGAGGGACACAGGAGCAGTTTGTTCTGCCTTCACAAAACTGAGCCTGGGATGCGACTGCTTGGGCTCTGCAATTGGACTTAGGGCCCCTCAGGCAGGGAATTCATGGGTCCTTGGGAGCTGGTGCTCTTTCTAAAGGTGGAGGCATGACCTCTGAGTAGGCAATTTCTTGGACAATCCTTTGAACTTCTTGCCCAAAGAAGAAGGATGGCCAAAGGGAGACTCTGAGCTATAGGGTTCCCCTTTTGCTGAACTTCAAGAGAAATTTTTAACAAAGCTGGTGACTTTATGCAAGTTAAAAACACAAATTAGAGACAATTTTCTTTCCTCAGGTAGAACAGATAGAAAAACTCAGCAGTTATTCCTAGAGAAGCAACAGTTCCTCACAAAGAACAACCATAACGTTGCATCTCAACAAGAGGAAATTACATTGTTTTCAAGTATTTCCAAGTCCACAACCATCTCTACACCAGTTATAATAATGTTAAAATGTTCTGTAAGAACATGGTGCCCTTCATATAAATATTAGCTTTTATTTCATACTTTCTTTCAAAATTCCTGGGAGGTCTGAAAAGCAGACGTCCTGATTTTGCGATTATAATGGGTGAAAATGAAACAAATTAAATAATTCTTCTCAAGTCTGACCGAAGTTGGTGATAATATTTGTAACCGATTTACATTTCCTTCCTTTCAGAAGACCCCCTTTCTCCATCTTGATATGATGTGGGGGCTTTCTGGTACAGTGAGACCAAAGCTAAGCTCTATGAATAAACCATTTTGAAACCCAAATATTGTATTTTTGCTTTTCTTCTTCTAATATGTAAGAATCCTTGCTTTTGGACCACCTTTACTGCCATCAGTAAAGGAAAATAACAAACAGTTATAAGCAATGAATGAGCCAATACAAAAGAATATTACTTCCTGGAAGCACTGTTATTATTATTGCTCCAGTAGCAGCCAGAATCAAGAAAAGAGTTACAATGTTACTCTCTTGGACTAAGAGTGTGCCTAATTTTACAAATTACACCTTTCTCTGGACTGGTTTCATTTCTAGGCACTACGTCAACCATCAGCTCAAGCCAAAATGGTTTGATAGTCCAACTTCACGTAGAAAGACTCAAAGAAGGGATAAAATCAGAAAGATTCCACACCAAATGGTCATGAGCTACCCAATCTGACGCCAACACTAATCAGAGTGACAGACTAGCAAAAGGATGTCTTAAATGTAACGTAAAGTATGGGCCTACCTGAATCGTATGCAAAGTCTCTGGGTTCCTGTTTAATCATCAGAGGAGGAGGGAAGCTTTGGCTGGCCGCACCACCAACCATGGTGTTGTGTTCATACACCGGGTCGTGGTACTCCTGCTTAAAGCCTTGAGGTGGGAAGGGGATGTTTGGCTCAGACATCTGCCGTTGGTACATAGGACGTCCTTCCCTTGGCATTGTCGGCAAAGGAGGAAAAGAATTACAGGGTTCAGATAGCTGGCGGCGAAATCTGGGAAATAAGAGAGCATGTTTTAAATAAAAGGGTAACGAGGAACACTCCTTAAAATATTGCTATAGTTTCAACTGCTTTGTTAATGGGCATGATACCAACTGAACAAAAGTGCAAATCTTTTTAAAAAAGATTATTTATTTATTTATTTTTCTTGGGGGTAGGGAAGAACAAGAGAGGGAGAGAGAGAGAATGAGCGGGGGAAGAGGCAGAGGGAGAAGCAGACTCCTGTTGAGCAGAGAGCCTGATTCGGGCTCCATCCCAGGACTCCAGGATCATGACCCAAGCCAAAGGCATATGCTTAACCAACTGAGCCACCCAGGTGCCCCCGAAGGGCAAATTTTTAATAAGGACTGGATTTCTCCTTCCTAGGTCAGTAACACCGTGTTTTGTGTTTTTTGTTTTAAGATTTTATTTATTTATTTGACAAAGATCACAAGTAGGCAGAGAAGCAGGCAGAGAGAGAGAGGAGGAAGCAGTCTCCATGCTGCGCAGAGAGCCCAATGCGGGGCTCTATCCCAGGACCCTGAGATCATGACCTGAGCCAAAGGCATAGGCTTTAACCCACTGAGCCACTCAGGTACCCCAATACCATGTTTTTTAATCACAATATGACTTGTGTTCCTTGATAAACTGTCCCTTGCAGCACTATTTTGGAACATCACAGTGAATTAAAGGTGTGCTCTGGGTAGGAATAGGAGAGTATTATTTTGAGGAAACACACCCCCTGACAGCTAAAATGCCCAATTACAAACAAACTGGATCATCTACCAAATTTCTATATTAAGAGGGTCTCAAACATTTATATACCAGAAAATACCTACCAGGAAAACCAGAATCTGATTCCCAAGTATATCCTCTATCTCTTAACTGCTACCAAACTAATCAATAAACATACCAAAAAATCAACCTACTTAACTGGTTTTCCTTCCCTTACCAATCAGTTACTGAGGAAGCAAGAGAGGAATGACCCTCCTCTCAAATGGGCAGGACTCTTAAATCTTCAACAGTGTTCTAAAGAACACTGAAAAATAAAGCGGGGAAATATCACAGAGGCTAAAATCTGAGCTGGTTTTTAAAGACCACCTCTTTGCTGTCAAACAGCAGCACGAACACATAAGCTTCCAATAGCTTCAAACAAAATACCAGAACGGTAAAAATAAGTGTATTGCATGGAGCACGCAAACAATGAATCATGGAACACTATATCCAAAACTAACGATGTCGGGACACAACATGATAAAATTTTAAAAATTTAAAAATTTAAAAATTAAAAAAAAAAAGTAGTGTCAAATATACAGATGGAGAGAAGTATGTGCTGAATAGATTTGGGACAGATTGTGCTGCGGGGTCCTGAGGAAGTTCTGAGCCCTCCATAGAAGGCTGACAGTGAGTCCCTATCTTCCTTCCGTCTTGGTTATGCTGTGAAATGATTGGCTAATTACATAATTGTTCGGTTCTGTGTTTCTCATCTATAATATCATTGACCCACCACAAAGATGTGGATTAATTAAAGATTTAAAAGTACTCTAAAATGCCCCAAGAGTGCTTAAAAATAACCTACCTAACATTTCTATGACCAAATATAAACCTATTAACCAATCCGCCAACACTAAAAGCATTCCTGAAACTTTAATTTGGAAAGTTAACATTTAATTGTAATAATACTAAATGAAAACAAGGTAAAAGCTAAAGAATGATAAAGCAAATGCTTTAGCATTTACACAAACACTCCTTCCTCTCCATCCCATGATTTAACTCTAAGTTTACTGGCTGCCATAGAAAAGCACTGAAATTCCACCTACACCTGCAGAAAATAAACTTAGAAACTCGGATATTGCAAAACAGGCTGACTGGCACTGCATTCATTTCCCTTCTCTTGCTTATTTCATTAGCCAAAAAAAGAAACAGAAATTATCATTAAGAACTGTCAAGGAGTGAATCAGAAAATTGTAACTTGAAGTTAAAATAAGAAACCAGATCACTTGTGAAAGCCTTAAAAGGAAGTTAATAATACTTATACTAAAAGCTTTGTAAGGAATCAAGCCATTTGTTTCTACGAATCGACCCCATTCTAGTTGGTACCTGCTGAGGACCACATATATATTCAACATGCAGGCTTCCCAGTGTTGCTCTTAGGAGGCCCTGGGCGACGATAAAGGTAAAGTGACTCAAGGAGCTTTGCGAAGAGAGTTAATGCATAAGGAGAGCACGCTGATGATTCTTGGATACAGAAAAACAGTGCATAAGTGGCGGGAAACGCTGAGAGAGAGAGACAGGGCTTCTGCACAGTGGGTTCAGGAACAAGTGCCAAAGGGCTGGCCCAAGGAACAGAATGAGCCTGAGGAAAGGAAGCAGGGTGCAGCCCAGTTGGCCATAAAGCATTCCCAGAGTGAGGCGGGGTGCCCAGGCTGGAGGGGGCTATTTGGAGAAAGGATCTGTTCCCAGAGCAAATTTGCCATTTATAACCGAGGGACTGTCATTTGTTGGCTGGAACCCTCCAAGAAATCCTCCTCAGAAACATACGGCTTCAGAGATTTTCCCAGGATTGGCCAGCTGGTACTGTCCTCAAAACTCAGTGGGGGGCAGCGGGAAAAGACCCCGAGCTTCCCTCTTATAGTTCCGGGCCGGCTGTTCTCAGTCTCCAATATTTGACTTCAAGTAGAGAAACTAAAATGGATTTGGCTAGAGCCTTTCACGTTAGGTCACCTAAACCCAGGCATTGTGCTTGTTCAGCAGTCACCTTCCCGAAGAAGTCACTGCTCCACATGATGGGCCGACAACAGCGCCGTGATGCTGGCACTCGCTGCAAGGGGGCGAGCCTCACGTGCGGGGCACCCGCAGAAGTCCCCGCAAGTGGGCAACATAAAACTTGCCTTTCTTGCTTGTGCTCTTCCTCCCTTTCAGGCCGGCACAATGTGCGTCTGTTTAAGGGCCCACCCTGCAATAAGATCTCTTTCATCTGTATTTACAAAACTGTTTACACAGATGCACATACCATCACGCTCTGACAAGGTCTCCAGTCCTCGGAGTGAGAAGGGAAAGATCACAGGAGGCATTTCATAACCAAAGCACAAAAGGACTCAGTGATGGAAACAAAGGTAGTGAAGATGCGGCTTAGTTTCACATTGTAAAGAACGCTGTAATCTTAGCCATCATACCCAAAGAGATTTCACTGAATCTGAGACTGAGTCACATTAAATAACCCATAAAAAGCAGATCTGATTCTTCCCGTATTTTCAGAAAGTTGCCAGTGACACATCTTCTGGTTTCCTCTGCTGATCCAGAGGATTCCTTTGGCTGAGTTATTTTTATAATGGTGTGTCAGAGCTAGTTTGCACTGGCTTATTTGTTAAATTTTCAGAAATACGGTGAAACCCCTAATGTTAAACACGGGATGATTAAGAATGAAATGACATCAATTTATAACTTTCTAAATATTATATTAAAAACAAAGGCCATACGTGCTTAAAACTCATCCCTTGGCGGGGGGGGACCTCATCCCTTGCAAATTATTTTACTACCTGTTACTACTAATTATGTTCCAGAGCTTACATCCGTTTTATCTATATGATAGAAATATTAAATAAAGGTGTGCTACTACATATCTCTTTCTGACTCCACCTTCAGAGCCCTCCCAACCACCACCCACAGTCAGAGTATTTACATCATGGACGTATCAAATGCCACAGATGATGTCTTCTGGCTTTTCTCCCATCGAGCCCATTATTAAAATTTCCCCGCACACCACTGGCTCCATATACTTGCGAGGCACGAGGGAAAGGAAGGGTGCCATATACCCTCCACCTGTGTTTTAAGCTGTATTATTAAAAGTGCCAAAGGAACTCCAATATTTTACTTAAATATTGTAAGCATACTCCCTAGCTCCACATTCTGGCTCTTGTCTTCCTTCTATGTAATAATAATTCAGCCTCTGTCTCTTAACTTTATATTCTCAGTGTCCAGGGTCATGCATCTACTGACATTAAATATTCATCACTTGGAAAGGATGGAAAAATAGTTTTAATCAAATAACTTCTATTCTGCAAAACTATGTACAGCTAAACCATTCAATCTAAGGTAAAGAACCTAATTCCATAAGCCACCTACTAAAATTAGTCTCCTAACTTTATAGAACAAGTACACACATATGCTCATAAAAATGGGATGATCTGATTTAAAGTTTAAGTGAGGCAATTTAATTCAGGCAAAGCGAAAGGGAAATGTTCAAATGTCGGTATATAGATTAAGTTTCCACTTTAGCAACCAATTTAAATGTTTATAAATGACCTTCTCCACAAATTATCTGTAAATACACATAGGGCAAGCTCTTTCTAAAAATATTTTGCAAAGATGTACAAAATTAAAATGCTCACCTTAAATCTACCATAGGTCTTAGGAATTAGTAATAGACATTTCTTCCAAGATGCTAAAAACATTAAAAACAAAAAGAACAAAAACAAAAAAACACAGTATTTGCAGTTTACCTGTGGTCCATGGGGTAGCTGCTATCTTGTATGGGCTGCGAAGGAGGGAGGTGAGCTGGGAAGGCGCGGTCAGGCTTCGGAGTGTGAGTGGAGTTTGGAGATGCATGGTGTAGTGGGGACACTGGGGTGCTGGATGGTGTTGGGGGGTTGGAGGGCCTCATTCCCACTTGTGGCTTCTGATCATAGGCACTACCCGAGGAACAAAAGAGAAGAGAACATCTGTTTCTTTGGAACGATTAAACAATTTTTCTTCCAACCCAAGAAAAGCAAAAAATATTCTAGGCTCAAGTCATAAGGAAGTGAGAATTTTCAATGTATTGGATTTTTATAATCCTAAAACATGTGATCTTCAGAATCACCCACCACTTATAAAGAAAATAGGATAATTAACATATAACTCCATATCAGCATAAATTAAAAAACACGTGTTTTAATACCTATACAAACAACTTAGCCTACG
This sequence comes from Lontra canadensis, assembly GCF_010015895.1. Lineage (NCBI taxonomy): Eukaryota > Metazoa > Chordata > Mammalia > Carnivora > Mustelidae > Lontra > Lontra canadensis. The sequence goes on along the minus strand of NW_022630996.1, from coordinate 52,810,041 downwards.
GAAAATCACTGTCTATGAGAGCAGTGGAACTATGGAAATAATTATTGATGTATCCATTTTTGATATGTCTCCTTGAGCAAGTTGAATACATCTTTTCTAAATCATTAAATATTTCTGATCTGATCATTGCTCCAGATCACTAAGATTTTAGAACAAAACATTAACCTGAAATTCATAAGACAGAGACCATTCCTGGCTTGCCTTTATTTGTGATATAATTTTTAAGGAGGCCATACTTTTGCCTTATTTTCATTTTTTTATATAAATGATACCTGGCATTAACTTCCTCACATGAGATAATAAAGAGTAATGGGGCCAATTAAAATGCTTCTGATAGAGTTAAATTTTCTTGGAGTATAAGAATAGGTACAAAATGAGGTTCTTAAAAAGAAAATCCTATTGTCATTGTCTAATTTCTAAACACAATTACCAAGGAATAAAATGAGTAAGTTTGTTTTTATATACACTATGGATTTAAGTTGATTTCCATTGCTGCATTTTCTCTTGGGGATATGATTTAACTAATTTTTACAATCTAAAAAATGTTTTACTGGGAATAAATTTTACTTAAATTTCCGAATAAAAAAGGTATTTCTAGGTTAAAATAACATATTTTCTTTTAAAATAAAAAGCAATTATCAATACATAGTTTTTCCTTTTTAAAAAAGAAACATTCTTTTTGGATTAACTTATAAAATAATTAATTCAGTTGCTACATCTATACCACAGAATTACATCCAAGCACAAAAATACTTCACAGAACTGTGGGAGTGTGTGCTGGGTAAGTCAACCATTGGCTTCAAAGCAAAGTCAACAGTACTCATATGATGTTTGGTTCTACCTATTTCCTCTACCAATATTTCTGAATGAGAAAACTCTTCTTCTACAAAATAGTCTGCCTGTCTTATTCCCATGTAAAAAGAAAAAAATGACATTGTCTTCTGTCCTAGGACACTACTTTTTTTTTTTCCTCCATGAAATACTGTATTGAGTTACACTGTTCATATAGAAATGGAAGTATCAGGATTTAATCCATATACCACTGTAAAAATTACTGGTCCCCAAAAAGGACCTTAAACTATTCAGGTGATTCATCTACTATTAATTTATGAATGCCAGATAAATCATACAAAGCAGGAGCAACTTCACAGTCACACTTCTGATCAATGCTGAGATGCAATGACAAGCCCTTATCTATCTGGTTCATTAACTTGAAATTTTTCAGTATGTTAAATAATTAGTCCGTGAATATACAGTACTCTTAGAGAGAAAAATGCAAAAATTAAAAACACTACAAATAAAACTTAGATTGAGCAATATGATTTTAATTGAACTCAGTATGCTTTAATGGCTTCTACAAGAGATCTTTTTAAATAAAAGCTTTGTAGTTTCAAGAGAGCTGGCTCATTCTATCAGGCTGTGGTGATCCTCCTAGAAAAGCAGATATAAAAGACAAGTTTGCAACAACACATAGCAATAGAATATATCCCAACGCTGGTCAGCTGCCATGGAATTGCACAAATCTAAGTCTCTTGAATCTTATACATCTTGGATATAACACTACATGCTGTAAATATATGAGAAAATAGAACACTCCTTTGGACCATAATGTATTACGAACTTGAATCTATGGAACTTCTAAAATTGCAAATATTTGTAATCATTTTCCTAAGTTTCCAAACGAGCTCCTTTTAAGAACCAAGTTTCTACTGTAATTGAGAATAATGATATTCAATATACAGAGCCAACTTCTCCTCCTGCAATTAGAGGGTCAGTATGAAAAGTAACAGAATGCAATTTACTGTGAAGGGTTTTTAATGAACATATATGTTATCAAATCTTCTAACAATTGAACAAAGTAATTTTATTGCTCCACCCTTTATTATCATCAAAAGGAACAACTGGCTTTTTAATAGATAATAGCCTGTACTAAGCCTTATAAAATTCTAACTTGATTGCAATTCTCCATGAACGCAACTTATAGATCATCTGCAAAGCCTGTCAGATAACTAATGTACTGCTCAGACCTGCCAAATGTTTCATTTTTTTCCTACAGACTCTGTCTAAAGTACGTAATGCATTCATTCTAATGAGAACTTTCAATAGCTGTTCATGCCAAGTAAGACCCTCTTTTCAAACCCAGGGTGCATCACTACAGTAGAAGAGCAACTAACAATTTGGATGAAAATTATTGCTTTCAAATGATCCTAAAAGCGTCTGATCGGATGGTGTACGGATCTTCAGAGTTTGGGAAACACATTAGCTGATGAGCTTGTTAGGTCCTGAAGATGTAACTCATATGAAATAGAACATGAGAATTGGTATTATTCTGGATTTTCTGTATTAGTAAGAAGCACCGCCCTCTCTGTACACCTGATGGCTTTACCTGACATTATACAGGCACTTCTCTCCATAGCTGAATTTAAAGGGCTGCTCCTGACTGCAGGCAGAGCCGAGTTCTGAACATGGACTGTGGGGTTCCTTCTTGATTTTCAGTGGTAGGCCATGAAAAGCCACTAGAAAACAAAACAAAAATATCCACACAAATGAAACGTTGCTAGGAATTAAGTAGCCTGTTCGAATTCTCTTGGTTAAAATGTCACCACCGTTTCATATTGAAAAAGAAAAATCACATTTAATGAATTTCATGGAAGAAAAGATTCTAGAGTCCCTTTATATATATTCTTTTTCTGCTTTCGCTGCTTAACAAAATGTGTGCTTGAATGCTCATTACTTAAAGGGAGTCACTTCTAATTTGCTTAACTGATATTAACAATACTAGAACCTCAGTTTTCAGAAAGTTTAAAAAACATTTCGAAAAAATTTCCAGTGATAAAGAAGAAAAGGCTCAAGTGATTACCCAAGAATTAAGTGAGGACTGGAACATAATTTTCAGCATTATTGAAAGGAAAATATCTCAAGCCCATGAATAATAATGGTTTTATGGAACAACAACTGAACTATAAGAAAGAAAATCCAAATGCAGGTCCAGTGGTAACTGATGATAATTTGGGCCAAAACTCAACATCTTTGAGGCCAATGTTCATTTATAAAATAAAGGTAAATGTACTTGCCTATCGACTTAACAGAATTATAAGATACAATGTGAGAAGTATGTGAAAATGACTTGTCAAATGTAATCCACCATAAAACAATTTTTCTATATCAAATGATGTTTTATCCTTTTTCATGTGACTTAATGGTTATACTTATATTTACTAATGCTTACTGTAATACAAACAGCATGTAAAATACGAAGGCTAGAGGAAATATGCATGTTTGGGAAGAAACAGCTTTAAAGCCAATAAAAAATAACACTGTGTATGTTTTTATTCTTTTTCCTATTAGAGATCCTATTAGAAGTTTTAGTATAAAAGGAAAATGAGTAAAAAGATAAAGTACACATGAAAATGGATTTTATTCTCATGTACAATATGCACAATAATGATTAATCAAGGGATAAACACTAGAAGAACACACATTCTGGAAATTTATTCTAACTCCTATAAGAACGAATTAAAACACAAAAATTCTGTCTGTTTTCTATAAAGGAAGATATGACAAGAGAAACTTCATGATTTATGATGCCACTCATCTTGATTGTGACATGACAGCATTATAAACCTTACTAGTTTGAACATGATATATAATTTAACATAATAATTTGATATCAAGAGTTACCAAGCTATGGGCAAATATATGCTATTTGTTTGGGTATGTACATAATTTAGACAGAAATGTTCTATGGTACTCAAGAGCCATCTGAAACATTGTAGAATACACATTTACCAAAGAAATAAATGAATTTCACCTAAATTAGTTGTCTAAGAAAAACTTCACAAATAGTAATAAAATAATTCCACTGGGTGGTCTATTTCAAAGTATTTTTTTTTTTTTATATACTTGAGTTTGACATGCCTACTTAAAGTAGAGAGTAGAGGACCAGAAACAAAGGAGAAATTACATGTGTTTTCATATGTCAAGGGTACTCAACTTCATTAACTTTACCAGGTCAGAAAGTTATAATTTATTAACCACTCAGACAGAAGAGATTTAAAAACATGAGGACTTGTTAGGATTCTAGTTTGAAAAAACAACAACTATAAAAAGACAGCTTGGTGACAAGACAACTAAATATGGACTAGATACTAGATATTGAAGAAATTACTGTTCATTTTGTTGGATGTGATAATGGAATGGCAATTATACACAAAAAAGATTTAAAGTTAAAGATTCATAATGTATTTACAGAAAATACTAAGATGCCTGGGATTTTCTTTAGAATAGTCTAGAAATAGTAATGTATGAGAGAGAAATCAAATTAGAAAAATATTGATAAGTGTTAAATGCTGACTGATGGGTAGATCAGTGTTCATTCTCTTTCCTTTTGACTAAGTCCCAAATTTGCACAATAAAACTTTTTAAAATGTGAAAAAAATCCACAAAAGATTAAAAGTACCATAAGAAAATTCTGTGTATGTATATGTGTGTTACTTCTTAGAATGACAGATATGTGTGATGAAATCAGTGACCACACATGTGTTGCTTTCTTAACCAATAGTTTTCAACTACTTACTACTTCTTTGAACATATACAGTAAAATGTGGATGCCCAAGTTTAGCACTTTGGATTATATAGTGGGTATTATACTTTCCTAAGAGAAAGCAGTAGCAACACATCGGGAACTCCATTTGTCATTCAGGGTAGCACCAAATCATTATACCTGAGAAATTGGATCTAACGCACATGAATAAAAATAAGTGAGACCTCAGGAATGAATAAATACGTAGTATGATACAAAGTTTATCACCTTTATCAAAATACCAGATTTATCAGAGACTACTAAATCCAATATTAGTATATTTTAAAAGTCTCTGGGACCATGAGGGAGTACAAGGTTAATGAACAGGACTCTAAAAGCACTAACCATAAGAGAGAATAACCTACAAATTATGCTTCATTAAGATTCAGAACTTCTCTTCATCAAAAACACCAATAAAGGACTACAACATAAGCCTCAGACTCCAAGATGTTTTGTATAGAAAAATCTGACAAAAAGCTCATATTCAGCATAATGAGAATCATTACAAATTAATAAGACCAAAAAAGATCCAATTGAAAATGGGCAAAAGCCTTGAACAGACAGTTCTTAACAGAAGACATACAAATGGTAAAACAAACAAATGAACAACAAAAAGCCTATGTAAAAAGGAAGCCAACATCTTTACTTATCAGGAAAATGCAAATCAAATCACATAATTGTCGCGCGCGCACATACACGCACACACACACACACACACGCTAGAATGGCTAAGCTGCAAAAGGCTGACATTAGCAAGTTTTGAAGAAGACCTAGAGTCAACAGGAACTTTTACATATGCTGCTGACAGTATAAATTATCAACACCTTGGCAAACTTTTTGGCAGGATCCACTAAGGCAGCAACATAAATGGATCCCATGATCCAGTAATTTCACTCTTAGGGATATGTCCAAGAGAAGGGACTGCGTGTGTTCACCAAAAGACATGTCTAAGAATGTTCATAGCAGCTTTCTTCAAAATAGTAAAAACTGGAAAAAGTCAAATGTTCATTAGGAGGAAAATGGGTAAATAATTCATGGCATTTTCACACAATGAAATACTACGCAGGAATAACAAAGAACAAATTACTGACACACAAAGAAACAAACAGATGTGAAGTTGAGTAAAAGAAGTCAAGCACAAAAGAGTATGTAGCATTTGAATTTCAAGAATAGACCAAACTGAGTGACAGTGAAAGAATTCCCTTCCGCTGGTGGGTGGGAGTTTTAATTACTGAGAAAGGGCACCAGCAATCTGCTACAGTACTGAGAATAGTTTGTACCTTGCTCTAAGTGGTACTACTATGTATACATATGTAAAATTCATCAAACTATGCAGTTACAATTTTATATTATAAAGAATGCATATCTCAACTAAAAGGTAAAAAATATGAAGGGCACCAAGCAATGCTACACAAATTCAAATATTTTAATATAGCTGGCTTCCTGTTCCAGCAGGGACATCTGAGAACGGGTCCTTGGAATTGTGTTTTAGTTTTGATTTCACAGGATAAATAATTCCAGATGAGTCAGGGGAGGAATGACAAGTCTGGAGTGCCATCAGGAATGGTTGCTAGCCTAACAGTAGCCTCCTATCATAATGTCTACTGACACCAACTTAGAAGAAATGGCATGATCTATCATAGTGGGGACAATGTCTGGAGCGCTCCTGCTCTCAGAGTGGCTCCATGAGAGTGGCTCCAAATCCTAACTTGATTTCAGATGAACGGATGCAAGGATCCCCACAATGCTATCGGAGGCAAGTTGAACCCTAAACTTTAGGAAGCTCAAATCTGACCCATGCTCAAATTTAACCAAGTACTCTGGGGAAAAAAACAGGGATTCCCAGACCCCAGATGTTGGAGGTTGACTTATGCCCCCTCCAAAATTCATGGTGAAGTCCTAACCCTGGCACATCTTAGTATGTAACCTTCTTGAGAAGATTAGTTAAGATGAGGTCAGTTCGGGTGGAATCTAATCCAATATGACTCATGTCCTTATTAAAAGGCATTAGGATAGAGCGACCCTCACACAGAACACCAACCACCACATGAAGGTGAAGGCAGAGATGACGCGATGCTTCTAGGAGCCAAGGAATGCCAAAGACGGCCAGCAAACCACCAGAAGCCCAGAGAGATACGTGGAAGGGCTTCTCTCTCAGAGCACTCAGAACTACCCTACCAACACCCTCATCTACACCTCAAGCCTCTAGAACTGTGAGACAGCAAATGTCTGTTTTTTAAGCCACTCATCTTGTTATGGCAGCTCTAGGCAAACTTACACACCACTTCCAGAAATGACAAGTCACTAAGGTTGGGATATAGATCAGGATTCTCTTACAAAAATTTCTAGGTGATTCTCAAAACTGGGCTCATTTCAAAATCCACTGAGATGCTCACCCATACCTCAATTCAGTTCAGTGTGCTGAACTGAAATAGACCCAGTACTTGCAAAGACTTAAAAATATATATAAAAAAGATCTAACAATGCCTTTCTATTCAGTACATGCCCACACTTGAGGATTTCCCTAGGTTCTCCAAATCCAGAAGTTTCGGGCTCCCCTACTCCTAACATAACTCCACAACATCAATGTGTCTTCTCTAACACATGCAACGTGTGTGGGCCTCTTAATCATCACGGGTGCTTGGAACTGTGATTTTTTTTTTCTAATTGTAAGATAAATAAGTAATCCAGTGAATTTGAGTTGGCTTGAAATTTTTAATTGCTGTGGGGGAAAAAGGAAGCCAACCTGAAGATCTCCAACGTTTTGCACAAGAACCACATGCGACTTTATTTCTCCCCTTTTCACTTTCCTGCTTCCTAGAGATCCTCTATCCCAAAATGGACTTCTCTTATTTATTCTGAAATAAGGGTAGTACAGAGACTCCCACCAGAGCGGGCTGAGCCGGGAACGGGCTGGGTATTTCTTCACCGCGCTGGGAGGCTGAGCGTCTGCTAACAGGCAGTTTTCCAGCTCACTGGCACAGGCACAAGTGAAAGCAGCACATTCATTTTGTGCAATTTGCTTTACCTTCCCACATGGAGTTGGTGCATGTAAAAGGCTGTTAAGTACTAAATTATTCCTTATCAAATCACCATCATCTGGAGTCATGATCAACACTAATTAAATTACTTTCACTGAACACGGCTCCAGCCTGCTGCTGAGGCTGCTAGGTACATTTCATTTTGCTTACTGTATGGTCCTTGCTGCGTCTGAAACAGAGAACGACGTGCGTCTGCATTGTTGGTAGTTTTAATTAAAGTGAACCTTTCCTTCTACCAGTTTGTCCAATCCAGTGAGTTAACTCCTTCATTGCATTTACAGAGAAGCGATAGTGCAAATAATATTCCTTTGTATCTTTATCACTGACTTTGGACAGTGCAGAAAATGTATCTACGAAATCTACAGTCTTCCACAGGCATTCCTCAGATGTGTTTCCATGCAAATTTCTATGACCCCCAGCTCCTCTGGACAACCCGATCTTTAGGAGGAGAAGCAGAAAGAATACGCAAGAGCCGCATCTTGCATTTTTTTCTTTGATGGAGGCTTGACCTTTAAAACCACATCTTAAGGCTAACTAATGATGACTGAGTTCTCCTAATGGTTAAATTTAAGAGCTCCAAAATGCCAGGACTTTTAAAAGTGCACTTCCAAAATAAAGTTAACCACTTCTTAATTTAAAAGTTTACTTGGGGTTATGGTATTCTCATAAAGTATCGGTTAAATTAATTGTTTTCATTTTAGAATCATGAACTTCGAAGCATCATCTTGCTTTCCCTTTTTTTTTTTTTGTTTTTGTTTTTGTTTTTTCTTTCTCCCTGTCTACATTCTAGAACAGAGGCAAAATCTTGTCCTCATTTTACTGGAGCATAGAAATGCCCTCCACCTTTCCAGAGTGCAACAATGCTGATATATAACCATGTCTTTGGTTCAAAGTACATTTGAACACCTTAAAATATGGATGAAGGTAATGAATTTAAAAATTTACTCATATGAGAATAATTTTCTAAACAATCATGACATTGGAACATTTTTATATCATAAACTAAAAACAGATCATGTTTGCTTTAATGGACTGGTTCATGTTAGTCCAGAAAATAAACAATTTAATCTATACATTGCATTTCTATTTCTAGAGTGAAGATGATGTTGCCTTTTGATACATTTAATAAAGATAAGACATTTAACTATAGGTGGTGACTTACTGAACTGTGGTTGAATTTAGAATCACAGTAGAAAATACTAGCCATGACGCTTTTTTAAAAACCCTCAAATGTACAGTTTTCAAGGACTCTTCACCTACTGTATTTGATTCTCATCAGTCAAGACAAGAAGGACCTTTATTATACCTCCCACTTCTGAGAAATTTTTTTTCAAGAGGCATATAAAAGCTAAGTTTTATATCTATCCCAAGACCTAGGACTAACTCAAAACAGGTTAAAAATAAAGAGCCCTAGACTTCTGGTGACAGCTCTTGAACTCTTGAGCACATCATTCAAACTTATTTTGAATAAACACAATTACTGTTTCCTTCACGTAGAAGTACCATTATAACCTCCTATCAGATGTTTATCCATTCATTCTTTGACTAACTAATTCATTTACTACAGCCCAGATACTATGTCAGGTGGTGAGAGAGGGACAGAATGTAAAGCTATAGAGTAAGGATGAACAGTAAGACACAGTCTAACCTTCAAGAACTCAAAGAAGCCCAATCAGAGCTTTATTTCGTTTCTTAAAGTGCTTTCTCTCAAAAAGATATTAGCCAGTATTAGCCAGTCTCCTTTAAGTTTGATTCATTCATGTGTGTGGAAGATGCATGTTTCTATATATATGACCTTAATAATATATCCGTGCCACCTGTATCCAAAACAGTTCTCAGAGCATTCATGCCTACTTCTAGTCATTCTGCTTTCTTTCAATTTATTACTGTGACCACAAGCATTTAAAAGTTCACACCACTCATATTCCACTAAGGAAAAATGCTGCCATCCAGAATCTAAAGCTTCCCCATAGAGTCTGATAACCAAAATGTCACAAATGACGGGTCCCCTTCTATACGTGGACAGTGAATATAATTACAGTGATAAGTTGCCTTGACTCTGACCTTTCACTCTGCTTTCCTTGCAATCCTTATCATGAGAGTGAAATAGAGGACCGATTTCCTTGAGTACAAAACAATTACTCTGGGAGAGAAACCCATCATTTTTAAATACTTCTTTACTAAAAAGAACTGTGTCTTTGAATCAGATCTGTAACTTTTTAAAAAACATTTTCAAATCTGTAGTTCTTTAACAAAAACAACCTAGGAATAGGGCACCTTTATGAGAGTCTCCAGATTTTGGTGTTGAGATTTCCGATCTGCTCAAACAGTCTGCTTTAGAATAGTCAACTTTATGACGTTCCAGAACAGGGGTTGGCAAATAACATCATGTGGGTCCAATCTGGCTTCCCACGGGTCATGGTAAATGAGGTTTTATTGGAATACTGTCCCACCCTTTGACTAAGGTGGAGTCTAGGCCTACTTGGACTTATAATGGAGACAGAGACTCCACGACCTACGAAGCCTAGAAGATTTATTGTCTCAGGGCACCTGGGTAGCTCAGTCGGTTAGGCATCTGACTCTTGATTTCAGTTCAGGTCAGGATCCCAAGGTCCTGGGATAGAGCCCTGTTTCAGACTCCTCGCTCAGTGGGGAGTCGGCTTGAGGATTCTCCTTCTCCCTCTGCCCCTCTACCACTTGCATGGGTGCACACGGACACACATACACACACTCTCTCTTTCTCTCTCTAAGAAATAAATGCACCTTCTAAAAAAAATTTAGGGTATCGCCCTTTACAGAAAAAAAAAAGTTTGCTGACACGTGTTCTAGATCATGCGAGATTATGGTCTATAATGACAAAGGAGAAAGAAAACATAAAAGTGAGTGGGTAGAACAGTGATACTTGCTACTGATAAGGTTTAGGTAAATTAGTTAACAAAGGCCAATGGATTTTGCTTTACTAACTCTTTGTTTATACTGACTCTCAAAACCAAGTGTGCAGCCTTAGGTAGCCAATTTACAGGGTCTACACGAACAAGATGATGAAAATGACGTGATTCTGAGCCTCCAACACAACACAAACTGATGTTCTTTGAAGGATTTTAAGGCATCTACATAGATCTGGTTATGTATAACATATAATTTTTTATACTCGTCGACAAAATATAACTGAGAAAGTCAAAACAAATCATTTCGTGGACACGAAAGTGCTTAAAAAAAAAAAAAAACTTTCACTTGGCCATAGCAGCAAATAAAAACAAACACAACAACAACACTGTAAAAGTGGAAAAAAAATAAACAGTATACATAAATTAGATTATTTAAGGCCAGATACAAGCATGGCATGAAAAATGCATGCAGGCTTTTACACAAATATATGTAGTTGGGAATACACTCACTAGATGAAAAGCAGTCACTTTAAGTTAATATCATTTCAATTTCAGGTGATAAATGGATGGCAATGACCTCAATTAGTACTCAGTTAAATTCCAGAAGCAAAGGGGAAGGCCTGTATACAAATAAAGACAATAGTGTCACATGTTCTGTAAATCCATCTTCCAAGACACGCAGAAAAACAGAAGGCACTTCTGCTGCCTCAGAGCCTCTCAAAGAATCTTTTCCAGTACATTTACCTCTTCCAGTGGCTCCCTGCCCCCACTGTGCACACAGACCACTCTCACATACACACACCAACATCCATTACTAAAGGGCCTAATCTCAGATATCAGCAGAGTGCCTTTATGGGGCCATTAAACCATTTCTCTTGTTTACAGTGCCTGAAGAAAGATGTGAATTATGTCCGTGACAAAAGAAGCGATAACATTTCTAAACTGCTATCAAAATGCAAACTGAAACACATTTAAGGATAGAAACCCTGATTCGAGTTTTCATGATTTTCCATTATTTGCAGCTTCTGGAAATACATTCAACTATAATATTTCCAAGACAGGAATTTAGACCATCACGCAGCAAGGTGATATTTATTTTTCCTTAAATAATATTCCTTAAGTGGGGTAGTTATTAAAAAAAAAAAAAAGGGGGCGCCTGGGTGGCTCAGTGGGTTAAGCTGCTGCCTTCGGCTCAGGTCATGATCTCAGGGTCCTGGGATCGAGTCTACATCGGGCTCTCTGCTCAGCAGGGAACCTGCTTCCTCCTCTCTCTCTCTGCCTCTCTGCCTGCTTGTGATCTCTGTCAAATAAATAAATAAAATCTTTAAAAAAAAAAAAAGAAAGAAAGAAAGAAAAAAAGAGGGGTGCCTGGGTGGCTCAGTGAGTTAAAGCCTCTGACTTCGGCTCAGGTCATGGTCCCAGGGTCCTGGGATCGAGCCCCACGTCTGGGTCTCTGCTTGGCAGGGAGCCTGTTTCCTCCTCTCTCTCTCTGCCTGCCTCTCTGCCTACTTGTGATCTCTTTCTGTCAAATCAATAAATAAAATCTTTAAAAAAAAATTCTCAAAAAAAAAAAAAAAAAGATGATATAATGGTTTCAAAGGAATATTACCAGTTGGCCAAGATCCCAAACCTAGTTTGTCCCTTGATGTTATTCTGGCAATATTTAAGATGTGGCTTAGTAGTAATCACAAAGGCAAAATAAGGGAAACTCTTACCCTTGTTATGAATCTAAGAGTTTCTGAATTATAGACAACATTAGGTATGATCCAGTTTTAGGGACTGAACTAGGGTTTGTACTCAGAAAGCATGGTACAAAAGAAATCACAAGTAGAAGTCAGTTGGGCAAAATGATTACAGAGAAGCTACATTTATTAGAAGGCAGACAGTCTTGAATATGTCCCTACCTTGCTCCGGCAAGTAAACACGTAGCACCTGCAAGGAAACTTCTGAGTAGGTCGAAAACCAGGACTGAGCTTGGAGAAACCATGCATTTCTCAGAAGGTACCAAACTATGTTTCCTTTTATTTTTTAATTTAAAGATATTATTTACTTATTTGAGATGGGGAGACAGAGAGAGAACAAAAGCCAGGGGACAGAGGGGAAAGGGAGAAGAAGGCTCCCTACTGAGCAGGGAGCCCCATGTGGGGCTTGATCCCAGGACCCTGGGATCATGACCTGAGCCAAAGGCAGATGCTTAACCAATTGAGCCACCCAGTCGCCCCCAGACTTTTTTTTTTTTTTCCCCAGTACCAAACTTCTATCAGTCTCAGCAACTACACACTCTACTGCAGACACTCCTGAATGGATCCACCAGGGGTACTTCTGAATAAAAGAGATGGACTTCGACAAAGTCCAAGAGATGATGCTGCACCCCACAGCCCCATCCAGAATCAGGAGTCCACAGCCTTGGAAACTGGTGCTGAAGTCAGAAACCAGGAATCCTCATAATCAACAGGGCAAAGCCTTCTGATGATGTTACAGCCTCACAAGACAGTCATTTCTTAAAAATACATTTAATAATTCAACTTTATTTATATTACCGAGTGCCATTATGCCATCTGAATAGATAGAACAGAATGGACAAATGTTCCCGGTTTGGGCCTGTGCTGCTTCTCTTCAAAAAATAGCACTGATACGGAGATGTAGGGCCAACTCCAACTCATCTGAAAGTCATTTATCTACCAGTCCTGATGATCCAAACCAGTGGATGCCCATGTTTCCATTTGGCTCATGGAATGGTTTCAAATAATTTCTTGTTGTGATATTTTAAAATCACCTTCAAAATCGCTTTCTGATTTAAAAATCCAAACTTATAGCTTCTCTAGGAAAAAAAACACAATATCCAGCAACACTAAGTCCACGTTCCAGCCTGAAAAGGAGGGCAGGACTTAGTTGAGCCCAGGATCAGCTGCCCCTTTGGCCAGGATCTGCCTTTTCCTATTTGCTGCAGTTCCCACCATACCCACCACTCTGCTCCCCATTATCTCTTGCACAAAATTCACTTCACTCTCCCTTATATCCTTGGCATGCCAGGCTCCCACTTTTTAGAGAACACATAGGTAAGAAACCATTAATGCAAGCGTTTACACATACACACACATACACACATCACCTCTAAACAATAAAAATATTGTAAAACTCACATTACTCTGTGTCTTAGATACTCAAGTACTCATTCTCCTGCAATAAGGCATAGTGGCAGAGCTAAGAGACACTTAGACCTGCCAGGTTTCAAATTTTCCACGGCTGCTTACCAGCTAGAAGAGGCAAGCCAGTTAACTTCATTTATTTAAAAAAAAAAAAAAAAAAAAAAGGAGATACTAACAGTACCAGCCTCATGGAGTTGCTGATATGATTAAATGAGACACTGTAAAGTAAAACAGGAAGTACTCAATACTGTAAGGTATCAGTGTTGTCATCACTCAAACCCGTAACATCGAGAGGAGAGCACACAGATCATTCAGAAACAAAAGAACAGAGAGGCTAAGGGCGTGAAGCCTGACTCTTGGCTTTGTTCGGATATGCTGAACGACTTCTGGTAAACTGAGTAACTGCTTATGTGATTCAGTTTCTCCCTATGTAATATGAGACCTCCCTCTTGGGGTCTGTGTCAGAATTACACGGAGTAACATATATGAGAACTTAGAACGGTATGTAGAACATGGCAAATACTCAGTAAACGTTAGTTACTACCACTATTGGTTCAACCACTTCTTTTCACAGAGAATAAAGCAAGACTCAAGGAAATAGAGTGACGTTGCAGGAACACGACTTCCAGCTGTCGTACTATTATTTCCCCACTTCTTTTATGTCATCCTGTTTTTTGTGCCCATGAACTACACACCAAGAGCAAAGTAATTATATATGGAGAAGATCTGTGAGGAAGAAGTTGTCCGACAGAAGGAAAAAGCAAACAGGGCGGGCCTGGTGGGATGAGCGCTGGATTAGGAACCAAACACAGTTGACCCTTGAACAACATGGGTTTGAACTGTGCAGGTTCACTTATATGTGATTTTTTGACCAATACAGAAGTATAAATGTGTTTTCTCTTATAATTTTCTTAATAACGTTTCCTTCTCTCTAACTTTAAGAAGATTGTATATAGTACCTAAAACACAGAAAGTATGTGCTGGAACGCCTGGGTGGCTCAGTCAGTTAAATGTCTGCCTTCGGCTCAGGTCATGATCCTGGGGTCCTGGAATCGATTACTCCATCTATGACATCGGACTCCTTGCTCAGTAGGGAGCCTGCTTTTCCCTCAGTCCCTCCCTGCCCCCTCTGACAAATAAATAAAACCTTTATTTAAAAAAAGAAGAAAATATGTGTTAATCGACAAATAGCATAAGGTTTCCAATCAATAGGAGACTATTAGTTGTTAAGTTGGGGGGGGAGGGAATCAAAGTTATACAGGAATTTTCCACTGTGAGCAAGCTCAGCACCCCTAACTCCTATGTTGTTCAAGAGTCAACTGTAATATCCACTAGTTCCTACTTCATCTGTAATTAGCTGTGTGCTCATGGATAAACTTCCCAGGCTTCCATTCCTACCTATAATATGAAGGCATTAGATGAAGCAATCTTTCCTTGCAGCTTTAAAATTTAATGTCTGGGTGTAAGTACTTGCTTACTAATGTCAGAGAGAAGAGGAAAATGTAAAGATTTGATAGGAGAATTCAAAGGGCATAACATTCTGAGTCCACACAGAACTCTATACACTTCATTAAGAACTGAGGGCATTACTGCATTTTAGCAAATCGTGGTCACTGAAATTTATACTCATGAGCCTTAATCTCCCTGAAGAGGCAAAATCAGGTGTGATCCACTATATCCAAGAAGGGCGGGTACATAATGCACATTAGAAAGGTGTACATACAATATGCCAGCATTCTAAAAACGCTCGATGCTTTAAAAGTTGTTTCGTGGACCACCGACTTTCTAGCAGCTGCAAGTGATGTGATTATACTAATAAAGCAAAAAGCAAAATCAAAAGACAAAGTTCTATTCCTAATTTCAAAAGCATCGCAGGCACCACTAATTGAAAAATAAAGAGAGTACAGAATATACTGATTCACTCCTCTAAATTTTAAATCCCCATCCTATTCTAACAATACTTCAGCAGTAGCTGCCTAAATGAGCCTCCTCTTCACAGTCTAATTGCCAGAAGAAAGTGCCCCGGGAGGAAACTGGTCCTTCCATCTGGAAAAGGGTAAGAACAGGGAAAGGGAGGCCTAATGTATGAACAATCCAAATTTAATCAGTCTGCATTTTGCACTGGCTTCAAATCAGATCTTCCTACCCCTACTGGTCCAGTAGATGGAAAGCAGCACGACACTATTTTTTTGGAAACCGATTCTGTACAGTGAGCCCAAACATACAGCACTTCATATCCAACTGGCAGGATTGAACCCTGAACAAGCTGCAGCTATCTGAGAAACAGATCGAATAAAATGAAATCAAGTTCTGAAGCAAGATGCCCCACCAAATCCACACCTCTCGGAAACTGCCGCACTTAATAAACGACCTAATTATGACCTTGATGAACATGTAAACACCTCTTGTGCAGAAACGGTTTTACTTCGCTTTAATATGGATGCGCTTGAAGCCCTACGAAGTTACAAAAATACATATTACTTCCCTGCCTGGTCATTCTGTAATTCCTTTCTAATAATAGAGAATATTATTTGGAAAAGACTGGGCAGCACTTACTCTTCCTAGCTGAGGAGAGGCTGGAAGAGCCCAACCCCACTGGTGTTTCTCAGTCTAGCATGAAGAGGTTCTGAGGTGGTTCTGACAGACGGGCCCTGCACAAAACCCAGCCACCAAGAGTGCTTTGTCCTCACTACCATGTGACCATGAAAACGGGTCCTTCCCACAGGACGAACATGTAAAATGTGGGCATCCTCTATCCTCCATCCTCTGCCCCCTCCCGAACAAACCCCAGAGTGCCACCCTCTGTAGACTATCAATCTACATCTCTAACAAGTAGTTCAAGAAAAAAACAAAAGGGGGGGGATATATTATTATTATTTGAAATCTGATACAAAAAAAAAAAAAAAGGAAGACCGATGATACAGGACAGAGAAGAGAATCCACGTGGATGGAAACATCCGAGATATTTTACTAAGAATTAAGAAGTGATAAATGTGATCTTTAATTTTCCCTTTTTATTCAATCACAAACACAGAAGCTCCGACCTAAAATTTTACACTCATTACTCCACAGACCAGAGTAACATGAAAAGACAAAATGAAGATAATATTTCATTGCCAAAGAAGACTGCCAACTACTAATATGCCTGTCATCACTTTGGAATAATAATTACTAAAAAGACCAGCAGTTTCTAGGGTTTGTAAGTTTCACTCGCTAAGAACAAGTATTCAAACAAGTCAGATTTTTATGAAATAAAGTATAACTATTGTACCCAGTATCATTTTAAAAGCAATGAAGTAAGTAATTAGCGATGCAAATACTTGCTTGAATGAATTTATTCCTGTGTTCTTCAGAACTAAAGCAAGAGAAATCTAAATTTAGACTTCATCTCACATGCATCAGCATGATCTGAAAAAGTCTTTAAATAAGCCCAGAGGTAAGAAAAATGGTACACAGTCTCAAGAGCGAATACCACCACTGAGCCAACTGACACTCTAAACCTGCACACCTCCCTCACAAATCCGATAAAATTCTATTACCATTCCACTTCTTCAAATGTTTGTGCTTTCCTCATTTTAATAGGTACTCCCAAAAAGGATCTTTTCATTTTTCATTTGGTGAACCTACACTGCTCGGAAAACTATTTTCTTTCAAGTTAGTGAGTACTCACTTTTCATTCATAATTCCAACACACTTTTCTACCAGGCCGTATGTGAAAAGAGCCTATAATGTGCATGGTCTTAAATTGATCACCTGAGTGCTTCAGAACCAAAATAACACAATGGATAAGGAGGAAGCCACATTCCAATGCTGAAATACACCTGCAGCCTTCTGATGTCATGCTACTGAAGACATGATTGAGATCAATTCCGTTATTATTAGCCACTTGGCTCCCTGTTCAAAAAGATCCCACTGGTAGACAATCAAAGTTGAAAATATGTTCTGAACACCAGAGCTAGAAAAGTTTGCCCCAAAAAAGAAAGCCAGCTGGCTAGCACCAAAAAAAAAAAAAAAAAAAAAAAGTACCTTTTCAGTAAATGCCAATAAAACTTTACAGGCTGCCAAAACAACAATGATAGAATAATTACAAAGGAAACTTCACAATTTTCCTGACAATAAACACGTTCTTAAAAAGAAATTATCTGTCACCTGGCCTCAATTGTTAAAGCTGTTAATACTAGCTACAGTAACAAACAGTTTATTTGAGCCAACTATGAATTTGGCACAAATTTTTTTTTATTTTCTTCCCCAAAATAAATTCTTGGATTTTGGATATTTGGATTTGTAATATTAAATTCAATGTATATTAGAGCAATTTCCATGAGTATTCACCATTCCTACAAAAAAAGCTTCTACCCAGTTTTGCCTATCTTTAAAAATGTTCACTTAAATGTATCAGACTAAGAAGCTCCCACCCCAAAGGAAATGGGAGATATAATTGATATATTATATTATATTATATTACATATTAATATATAAATATATATTATATAAAATTATACAAAATAATTATATAAATCATATTATATATTATATAATATTTTATATATTATATAAGATTATATAAATTATATAAAATAATTATATAAAATATAAAATAATATATATTATTATATATTATAATCCACATAATATATTATAATATATATCAATATTAATATTATATATTATATATAATTATATATATATAATAATAAAGACTATGACTTAGGAGCCACATTACTAACCTCAAAATAGTCTTAAAATAGGTCAACGTGCAAGGAAAAAAAAATCCATAAGAATTATTTAGAAAAGTACACTTCATTCTTCATACAACAGGTAATATTGGTGTTGGCCAAAGTTTCTTACAGAAAGTCCATGAGACTTTCCTACAAAGACTCACTGCTAAGTACCAGCATTGTCTTCCTCAACTGTGACAACACCATGATCCCCTCCAGATACCCGTCAAGCCCTTTGTGCCATTTCTTAACAATATTAACTTAAAAACATCTACAGCTCAACAGTGATATCAGGATAATGAACTATAAAAAGTCTCTACTGACACAAGCCCAGCCTTCACCAATAAAACAAGAAACAAACAACTGAATGGTAATAAAGAAAACCAACCCAGAGAGTTATGGATGGGCTTACCCACAGCCAGGAAATGAACAGTCAAGAGATAACATATAAGCTCCACCATACAATGTGTTTTGCAGGAAGCAAATGTGAATGATCACTGTATACACAGATCACATGTCCATGGCTAAAGTATATAATCCCAAGAAAACAGTCACTGAAACAGAGTTGTAGAATGATATCAGCATTAAGGAAGTTTGAGATCGCTTAACATTCTCATTTCTTAATAGATTGCTTCCTTTGAATATAAGCTTCTTTTTACAAAGGTGTTATAGATTAAACATTATCTTTTTTTCCTAGTGGAACACATCTCTAATTTTTTTTTAAAGATTTTATTTATTTATTAGATAGACAGAGATCACAAGTAGGCAGAGAGGCAGGCAGAGAGAGAGAGAGGGAGCAGGTTCCCTGCGGAGCAGAGAGCCCGATGTGGGACTCAATCCCAGGACCCTGGGATCATGACCTGAGCCGAAGGCAGAGGCTTTAACCCACTGAGCCACCCAGGCGCCCACACATCTCTAATTTTTAACTGGAGTAACAGTTGGGAGTTACGAGTCACAAATGAATCAAATCAGATAAGAGCATTTCACTAAGAAGCTGAAGAGATTGTTCTTGTCTCCCTTCACAAACTTTAGGACGAGCAGTTACGGAGGAGCACTTTAATCATGGATATACAACTTGTTAAGTCTGATTTCTCTACCCTGAAGCCCAATTTATATTAAAACAGATTTATATAAAGTTACAATTATATTTGACTTAGTTGGTGTGGATTTAGGAATATAATTATTGGAGTAGCTCAAAATACAAAGTCAAGTTTGATGCCACTCTTTAATAATATAGACTTGTAACTAAGGACATTTTCTTTACTTTCACTTAATTTACACTATTCCAGAAAGGCTTCCTAAATGTGTAGAAAATGATCCTTCAATTTTTATTATACTTTATTGAGCTGTTGATGTAACTTCCTAGCTAGTAGTTCAAAAGATGCCTGTTTCTGTTTTTTTGACTCTAGAGCCTCTCTACAGCACTAGCCCACAAGTGCTTTCTTGAGGCTACATAACAGGAGAAAACTCCTCATAATAAGATCATTGTGATCCTTCAGGAACCAAGCCCTGTCTGATGGGAATGAAGACAACTCACCAGTTACCAAATTTGGCTCCCTAACAATAGTGTCATGGCAACATTCCAATGTATATTTTTTTAACTTTGAGTTGCTAACTGCAAATAAGGGGAAATTAAATTACCACACTAAACATAAAATAAAGAGCATAATGAGGTAGCAGTGTCATACAGGTGTTATTGGAAACAGAAAAATCGCAGCACGTAGGCAATAATACTTGAAGATTAAAAACGTTTTTATTCCCATATCTGGGAGAGCATTTTGTGGTAACATCAAAATACATTTCAAATCCTACACAGTCTTGCATGATGCATGTCTTTACGTTATTCATAATATACAGACACTCTAACTAGGATGGAAAGTCTACATTTGATTTGATTTTTACATAAATTTCACTTCTGTAAATATTATAGTCACAAATCCTGGTGGGTTTTTAAACTTTAGATGTAAGATATATATAAATGGATCTCTATTCTTTAGTGACGTGGCATATCCAAACTCTCAACATCGTCTCCTGTTTAACTGCTCTCTTCTAAACGGTCAAAACTATATTTACTGCTCTGTCAACATAAAGCACTATTTAAATGTAACCTTTTGAGACTCTCAGATGTTACCAGCATGCCAATGCGAATGAACAGATATTACAAGGCCTGCTACAGGTCACCAGCTACACAAGAATCATTTTTCTATAATTTAGTGATCAAAGAGGATGATAAACAATGACAGCATTCTTCCAGGCCCCATCATGGCTTACCAACACAACACAATGTAGGAAACTCACGCACAGAAGGTTTTTTTTTTTTACATTTCCTTTTACTTTCATATTCTAAAATACACTCTAACTCTTTAGAACACAGAGCTCTGCCCATGAGTCTGCAGCTGACCCTATGTATAAGGTAACCAGTAGGTGTGTCAAATACCGTAGCTAGATGATCTATGCAACAGCTTATATTAGCACTTAAACACACAAAGATGATTTATGCAGTCCTCCTTTGTAATTGATAGTTCCAAGAAACGAGAAAAATATGAAGATGAAAGAGTCTTTCTGCTCTCCTTCCATGTGTGCAAATAGAAATGAACTTTGGAGAAACACATGGATGCCACCTGCAAAATGACTGTGTGATCACAAACATAATAGGCCTGGTTTGCATTCTCTTCCTTGCCCTTTGAAGTTAATAGAAGCTTTGTAAATTGAGGGTGTGCACAGGGGTAAAAATTAAATCAGATAAAGCATGATTTAAAAGGAGTCTTCCCTTACAATGCATGCATAAATTCTTGGCCAGTGAACATTTGTCTGAATTACCACATTAGATTACACTAACATAATTGCAAAATTTCTGATATATGTGCATTATATGTTATTTGTTTTAAATACCATTAACTACAGTGTGCCTAAATGCTAAAACATATCTGCCCCCTAAAAACCTATTATCCCCCTTTGTTGTTTTTTTTTTCCCTCTACTTTCTCCTCTTCAATAATGGGACATCAAGTTTCATGCTCAGGAATTTCCAGGCGTGCTCATTTGTTCTTGGGATAAACCCCAAATACATCTCATTGAGTTTTGCTGACCCATAAAATTTGACTTTCTCTGACCTATCAAACTTCATCTCCACTACTAGCCAACGTACATCTCTATCTCCCAACACTGTCACCATTCTCTCGAGGGACAGAGAACGCACTTGCCTATTTTGCAGCAATTAACACCTGGTCTTTATCCGGCCTAAGGGGCCCTCCCTTCATTACTGTATAAATCACACAAATAGGGAAGAGCCGATTGAGACGTGGCAAGCACGTATATATTGAAAATTAGGTACCAGGGCAGATTAAATTCCACTTCTATGACTAACTACTCAGGTACTAACTTCTTGTCACCTTTGGCAAACTGTTTAGCCCTGACCACCATATTTGTGGCACTCAGCTTTATCCGCAACAGTGGAGGGTTATGGTTAAGAGTGTAAATTCCAGTCAGAGCTGCAACTTGGTTGCTGTGTGACAAGACACAATCCATTTTACTACTCTGGGCCCTCAATTTTTTCACCCCCCCAAAAGCATATGCCAGCTTCTAGTAAAGAGGGCTGTTGTGAAGGGTTTAGAAAAGTATCCACCAGAAAGTAAGCACTCTACAAACAGAAGCTATTCTAATCCACCAAATACAAAGATACTGGGTGGAAAATATCTAGGTCCATTTCGTCTCTAACAGTTCAGAAGTCTGGGTTTCCAGTTCACGAAGCCCTTCTCTCAACTATTCCAATCTATGTTGACCTCTTCAAAACAAACAAACAAACAAACAAAAAACCTATAGAATTTACTATCTATAACATTCATTTAATTTGTAGTCGAATGTTTTTTATTGTTAATATTATAATAACAATGGTGTTAATAACTTTGAATGTCCTGATTTATTTTGTCCTTGTTTCACATGGATGGCACCTTACTACTGTGAGCGTCTCAGTAAGATGAGGAAATGGAAGTATTCAGAGATACAGTGACTCACCTAGGTCATCCACCTAGAAAACAGGAGACAGGGGACAGTGACTTGAGAAGCTACACTCCTCGTAGCTGCTTATGTTAACTGCTCGCTATAATGCATCTTATCTATCCCCAGTATGTTGAACTACCCAGTATGTTTTCTGAAGTCAGGAAATCATTTATTTGGGGGAGGTTTTTTTTTTTTCTTTAAGGCATATAAACTGTATTCTAAATTAATAAATATTTAATTATTTGTCTATCTTTATCCTGGCATTTTCACCACGCAAGTAATTTAGACAATTTCTAAAATGGAATGACTCAAAAACATGGCTTAAAATTAGTTTGATCTGTCAAACCACTTTTTATTTTCCCTATTGTGAGTTACGACTAGTCACATGGGTTTCCCAAAGAGAACCAGGCATAGATAACCTACCAAACAAATTAGGAAAGAATGGGGTCTTTCACAAATTTGTAATGTATATGCTGCCACAACTGTGATGTTTCCTCCTTTTGTGTTGGTAATGGAGCAAAATAGAAAGAAGGCTAATGTTTACCTTTAGGAGAACAATTTACTAGTTACAGCTATCTGTGTTAGATATCCTATTAGCATTTGGTAGATAGAGGAAATAACATCCCAAATCAAACTTTGTCACAGCTAGAGCAATCAAATACAATCATTTTGACTTCTTTTTAACTGTACTGTTGGTGTTAGTCTTTTGAAACCTGTAGTTTATGAAATCCTCTGGCCTCAAAACAATGTATATATTAAGTATATGCTGACAATGTCTTATTTCTTTAAAACTATTGAGTGATCAAATACTAATCTGTTTGCCAAAATTCTGACATAAAATAACTCCTTTAATCATTACCTCAACCCACTCACTTTCCCTTTTACTTAAGATGCTCAACAAAGTTAGGTAATTAGTCCAAGATCACAAAAATAGTGACGTGGAACTAGGAAGTGAACCTACACAAGCTGGGCTCCAAATTCAATAGGTCACCTTATGAGGTTACAGCTACTTCCAGAGCTTTTCTTCAGTGCTGAACAACCTCAAATGTCAGGAATTCTAAGTACAGCTAGAATCTACTTTTCTTACATTTACTATGCAGAGGTCAACTGTTGAAACTCCCAAATCTGATTTTTTTTTTCCCCTGTGGCTTTCGATTTTCCTTGGAAACTGAAAATATAAGAATTTGTTATCCAAGAAGGAGTACGCTCATCCCTGTGAAATGTTGTGGGTCACACATATCCAGTCTGGTAGAAGCCCAACCACTGCCTAATACTTGATTCAGTGGATTTGAAGCTATTTTATAAGGATGATCTTAGGTCATTCACAATTTAATCAGCCCATTACTTTTAGATGGGCTTCCAGAAGGCCATCTCTAAAACCTAATATCACTTCATCACAAGTGGTGTTACAGCAAGGGTCCCGTGGATTAATTTTTATTATTTAAATAAGAGATGATCATAAAATTAGCGCCCTTCCAATACAGTTCTCATCTTGATTATTGCTATTTAACTAGAGACTTTTTTTTCTTCAGGCTGAGTGAACACTATAATTATTATTGCTTTGCATTGTAAAGGTTGCATCTTAATTGAAAAATCAACACTTTTTTCCCTTTCCATGAACACATCAACTTCAAAATCAACAAAAACATTGAAGATGCAGGCAATTTTGCTAGACCCACAAATTAGAGTGTCCTCGATCAACCAGAATTCATAACCCATAATCTTAAACATAAGATGTTAACTGATCCTATAACCAGGCCAGGATTCCAAGCACCAAATGTCTTCAGCTCAGCTTCCTGCTTTTAAATCCCTATGGTCAAAGCAACAGCAGGTTTGAATAAATACTCTGAGTGTCTTCTGACAGTGTCACCATGGATAGGTACAGAACTGCACAGTGTGATCAACAGTAAAAGGTCAAGTTGTTCTTGCAATTATTTTACAGTATGTATACAGAAACAGCCTAGAAGTTGGCAGGTACAGATAACATTTCTGAGTATGGCAAAAACAAAGAAAACAAAACACAGAAAAGTAAATCGATCAAAATGAATGCATTTCATCATAAAAATTATAATATGAATCGTTTGTGTATTTCATATATATTTGTGCATATATAGATAGAATAAAAGCTTATACCATTGCCTTTTATGTCCAAACATATACCTAATATATTTCATATAAACACACAACGCATGTGTGTTTGTGTCTGTGTAATGCTCATCTGATATTCAAGTTATCCTAGAGGAAAGTAAAATTATTATCCCTGTCTCAGGCAAGAAGGAACTGAGGCACAATGAGGTAAAATTGCTTCTACTATTAAATAGCAGAGATTTGACCTCCACTGTCCAAGGTCCAAGACTTTGCTCGTATGCAGTACATCGTACTCAGTCCTCTGAGAGAATCCCATCGCTTCATATTACGTGACATTAGTGTTCATAGTATTAATACCATGTAAGAGCTTGAAGAGATGTTTAAGAAGTACTGTCAGACAAAATGCCACATGTGATGTTCAATTAAGTTCAGCATAATAGTAGCATATGTTCTGACCTAATTATATGATGCCTATAGATAAATAATGTCCCAACCAAAATTTAAAAATTCTCTTTTGAGAGCACTATTATTTTGTTAAGCAAACATTCAGGATTCCTGAAACTGAAGGCTTACATATACAGAGAACTTAACCACACTTCTACAATTCAAAGTATGAGGATGAAGATTTTCATAGAGTAATAGGGAACTAAGAGCTGTCTACTCCACCCTTGCTTTCCATATGTGTTATTTTGTACATTATGGTATAAATTAGAAGAAATTTATAAATAAACATTTTGGAGGTTTTTTTTCCTTAATTTATATCATACAAACATATAAATTGATATATGTGCACATGCCCTTGGCAAAAATATTTATATGAATTTTTTCATTTATAGAGTCATAGCATTTCAATATATGCGTGGTTCCCACATTTTGCTATGTGCTAGTCTATGTACAAGAGCAAATGTTACAAGATGAGTCTTGTTTCTGCCATCCACTACTTAACAAGACTTTGGTTATTGCATTAAACCTGTATGACCTTTGTCTGCTCTACCTACATCCCAGGGCCATTGTGAAAAGCAAATAAGATGAGGGATGTGAAAATGATCTATGAATTCTAAACTGTTAAACAAAAAAAAGAAAGGAAGGAAGGAAGGAGAGGGAAAAAGGAAGGAGGGAGGGGGTAGGAAGGAAGGAAGGGAAGAAGGAGGAAAGAAAGAAAAGAGGGAGAGAGATTGAGATCATCGCTACCCTTGTCTTCATCTTTCATTCCATAGGATCTAGCACAATACCTGGCATTATGAATGTTTGTTGTCTCAACTTATTTTTCATTATGAGGAAAAAAAACTTTCTGGTTCTTAACCAAAAGAACATGCTGCATTTTACCAAAATAAATATGCCAGATCTTTAGATTCTAAAACTGGTATCCGTTTAACTATACGATTAATATAAAAGTGTATTTTTTGATTTCATAATCACAGCAACCGTATGCATTTTACTATGCATACAATTATTGCAATTTTGCATGAATGGTTTAGGAGGCACTTTATACCAGTCCTAACCAAAAAAAAAAAAAAAAAAAAAAAAAAAAAGGTTTTTAAAATTTAAAAAAAAGGGGGGGGGGGGGGAGGGGATGATGAATAAAACTTGAAAAAAAATTCAAGAAAAGTAAGAACGCAATGTTTTAAATAAAATACAGAAGTTTGTATGTGTGAATCTCCCTATGTGTGTGTCACACACGCCTAAATTTATAGGATGACCTCTAAATACACATAAACAGAAAGGTCTACACATTCCATAAGCGCATTGCCCAAACCTTCAGAAATTGCCATTTAAAAGCCAAGGGCCTAAATTTTCACTTTGATCAATGAGACAGTTTTATCACAAGATGAGATGACTGAAGTTTATTGATTAACGGATAACCTTCTAATGCACCAGCCTTTAATCTGCAATAAAACAGTGAATGTAAGGAAAGCTTTCCGAAAGGAATACAAGGTTTGATTATCCTAGAGGAAAAAAACAATTGTGGAGAGGCTCGGGATGGCAAAACATCCAGAAACACAGAGCAATGACATCCAGTTTCTTGGCTTTCCCAGCAGACCCGTGAGCTGAGACAACTGTGTCACCTGACATTCTAGCCCCAGTGCCAAGAACCAGAGTGAAATCAAATCAACATAATAAGGCTGTTGTGTCCATGAGGATGGAGAAAAACAACCTCAAACGGCAGTCAAAGTTCACTTCACAGCATGACTGCCAATTCAAAGGAAAAGCTAACATGTTGAAGTTAACACTTCAAGACTATCCATACATCTTGATAGGAACGAGTCATATTTAACCAAGTCCAAGGGCCCAAATAGTATTTGACAGAACTTGGCTGCTACTTGGTGGCTCACAGAAAATCTCAGATGAAGATCATACGTTTGGGCCTTAAATAATAGGACTAAACGGTTCAGGGGGAAAAGTGGGCAAAGGGGGGAAGATATATTTCTTTCTGATCAAAATTTGTCCAGAATTTGGATTCGCTTACAGACCTGGATCACAATGAGAAAGACGTAAATGATCGTAAACTGTGAATTAGATACAAATACATTAAAATTGATAAAGTAGACAAACAAAAAACTGGCATCAAGATATACATTGAATTCATTCCCTCTTAAAATTCATTCCCTCTTAAAATATATTTGTGTTAGTGAGGTTTTAAGCTAAGCTTAAAGTGCCTTCTTTAACAAGAAAATGGTTGAGAAAAATATTTCTCGCTCCAGTGTTATAGAGTATTTGATAAAGAAAAGGTCACCAATAAATGAAAGAATCTAGGTTTGTATAATTCTTATTTGTTATTTTCCCAACATACAAGTAAGGGCATACAATCATTCTTGCTCTAACGTCAGAACCAAATAACCTTTCTTGGATTTCAGTTCATTTTTAAAACAAGAGCATGGAGATCATTAATCTATGATGTCTCTTCAAGCTGCAGCTCTGGGATTCTCGTGAATATTTACTACCACTTTGGGAATTCCATGAACCCTACTACTCTGACTAGTACTAATACTTCTGCTGCTGCCACTACTCCATCATCTGCCTAAAGGTTCTTCTCCCACCGTGAGGAAAACATACAGATATTTTCAGACAAAAACTGCACATACACAATAAGCAAATAGAGGATATATCATAAATCTCTCTCAAATTCTGGGTAAGAGGAAATCTTCCAGGCAGGGCAAGGCAAGCACTAGAGCCTAGATGAGAAATGGAACAGTTCTAAGTACCAAGTCCTCCCAACTTCCTTCAACCATAGCTATTAGCTCAAATGAGTTCACAGAACACCTTTCACAGAACAAACCCCTGTGGGAAGGTTCTCTGGGTCCCTCTCAATCTATCGTGCCTTACTAAGAATAATTTTCAAACAATTATCATGTCCTATATGAAAAACATTCTGTTAGTGATGAAGTTTTTTTTTTTGGGGGGGGGGGGTTGTTTTTTTAAGAGCAGTAACAGTTGGTGCTAAAGGAGAGGTCAAATGTTTTCATCTCTCAGGGCGCCAGGGTGGCTGAGACAGTTAAGCATCTGACTCTTGACCTCAGTTCATATCTTGTTCTCAGGCTCATCAGTTTGAGCCCCGAGTTGGGCTCTATGTTGGCCATGGAGCCTACTTAAGGGCAGGGGGTATTAACAGTTTTGAAACCTTTACAAGTGGATTGAGTTCTGGCCCTCGGGGAAGGGAGATGATGACCCCAGACCATGCAAGTAGGAGCTGGGGATCCGACTTTTATCATTTCAATCATCTGAGGCCTTAGTTAGTTGATTATTTTATACCCTATATTTCTCTATAAAAAATGGGGAAAAATACTAAGTTATTTCAGAGTATTTGTGTTTAATAGAGATTACTGAGAAATGTATTGTGAGATAGGAATATCAAATAATATTAGAGAACCCTAATCTGATAACAGAGACTGGTCACTGATAATGTTACATAAATGCAAATGGCTTTCCATTATCCCTCAAAACAAAACGAAACATGGGAAAATACAGGCAGAACAGCTGGATTTTATTTCGGACAACTAAGCTACCTGTGTACGAATATGTCTAAAACACGTTTTTAAGACTCTAAATATCTGAGAAGCTATTCATTTAATTCACTGAATATCCACAAAGTAAGAATTATACACAGCTGTATAGGGCATAAGCGATCCTCTACAGGAAAACTTGAATAATATTAACACTGAGATGTACAGAAAGCTTTTATGAGCACAGAGAATTCATTAATTCTAAGACAAGCAAAGAAAAAATGACATTCATAAATGAAACGATTCATGAAAGAACAGAATCTTAAAGAATGAGTATGCTCTCAAAAATTAGAGTAGGTCAACATTTTGCACATGTAATTGCCACCAGAGCACATGATTTATTAAGACATAAGATAACCTCCTGAGTCCCTATCACAGGGATTTAAGCATGGCCTAAAGAGGTGCGAACATAGAAGATGATAGTAATCCACTGGAAAATCCAGTGGCCATTCCTTTGAACAGGGTGCTTCTTGTAGAAATGAACATTTAAAAAAAAAAAAAAAAAAGCACCTAACCACATTTTCTTCAGAATGTAATAGATCAGCATCTGAGTATCCCATGACTACGCACACACACTGAGCCCTATCCGATTCCACATCCCTTGCACGGGATGAATAAGACTTTATCAGTTGCATGCAGTTCAGAATCTAAGTTCCCCGAGAGCAGAAGTATTTTTCTCATTTGTCCACCACTGTAATTATCAGTGCCTAGACAGAAGACGGCATAGGACAGACCAAAACACGTTCGTTAAATGGATAAACTTTTAGAGTCTTGTCAACCTACTTAGCACCCTCAGTAAAAATATACATCTATGGACATTTGCAAAATCTCCTAAGTAAAATGAAAGCTTTTACACTCTTAAGATTTATGATTCATATTTTAAATCATAAAAATCAAAATAACAAAATGTGGCCCACATCTCTAAGAATACAATCATTCCAATTTTGCAAACAGAAATATAAGACGTCTTTATAGTAAGACACAAATAAAGGAGCAATCACAATTCAAGTCTCTTTTAGGGATCTAAAAATCTCCTCCAACAGGACTGTAAATTCAAAAACTAGGAGCAACTATGAAACAAGCCTCTGGACGGTTTAACGATGTGCCATCTATAGCAACCTCAACTTCTTTGCTAAACCTTAGATTTAAATAAGAGTCCAAGACTGCATATACAATCATTACACAATGGCACTTTTTCTATCTTAAAGTTTAATCAGACATTGTAGAAACAGGATTTCTAATCTAGCCATTTCTGATATATCGTCAGTAATTGGGTTTTTGAGTTAACATTACCCTCAGCTACTGTCAGGTGCCAACTAATGCTTGCTGGGGTGTAATTCATTAGATTTTTAAAAAGCAACCACAGCTGGTTTGTTCCTAGGTTTTGGCACCAAAAAGAAAAAAAAAAAAAAAAAGAAAAAGAAGGCAACCACGTGAAACCAGCCATTTTTATTTACTGCAACATAGAACAAACTCTCGTTAAGAGAAAATTCAGTAACAGAAGCAAATGTGCACTGTGCATCTTAAGTAGATGTTTAACGTTATAAATGGGGGAAAGTGGCAAAATGATAAAAATAAAAACCATAAAAACACTAAACACACAGTTAGGACATACAGGTTTACATGTACTACTTAAGCTTGGATTACTTCTTTATATCTGATTCCATAAAATTTACATGTCCTATGAAATGGTGGTTCAGAAATAGAGTCATTTTCATGACTGCTTTGGCCTTATTTGCAAATACTATCAAATGTTGTGTTTGCTTTTGTAATCACCACTAGGCATAAGAATAGGTATATATATTAAAAACACTGGAACAAAGAATATAATATTTGGTTCTGCAAATAACTTCCCACTATAACCCCTTACCTAAACTTTCCAACAAATGCTGCTGGGCTTTCAACCTAATCATTCCAGTAACTGCATAGCGATACACTTATTTAAGGTTAAGCAAAAGTTAACCAAAGATGGCACAGATCACTTGCCTCAAAATAATTTGTTACTAATTATAGGCAGGCTAAGTGGAAAGGATTTGTTGGCCTACTTCCTTTTATCATGTTTCTGAAGTCAATTTCTAGGACAATGTGTTAAACTAAAGGCAAAATTTAAGAGGATAAATAAAACAGGAAAGAAAAAGCTAAAAACTTGGGGTGAAATATACAATTTCAGCTTTTAGCGATAATATAACCACAAACTCCAGTTTTGTGGGGGGGGGGGGGTTTAAAGGCATTGCTTTATTTTTTGGTTTTCAGTTTGGCATTAAATCTGAACTATCTACCTTAGGAAGAATGAGCTGATAAAACTAAAAATTTTGAAAAGGATCTACCTGAACAGACTTTACTAAAACTGAAGCAATTTTCTAGCTATAAATATTTAGTCATTTACAGTAATTTCTAATTACACATACTTCCCCATTAATTGCAGTTTTTCTAAAATATACCTTTTCATATTCCACAAACATTCACCATATTCAGGTATTATCTTTCCTTTTGTTTTATCCTTGCATAAGGAAGAAGTGCCATAGACTCATAATGTGTTCTGGGCCTGAAAGATTACTCATTTCCTTGTCATTTTACAGATAAGTAAATACAGGTTAACTGACATGCCCGAGGTGAATGATTTAGTGTTTTGTTTTTTTTTTTTCCTTCTGTGGAACTTGATAGCTTTCCAGGACGTTATCCAAAACAAAATTTCTTGTAAAAGGTAGCTTTTTTCCCGCTGGGTTTCTGTTTTCATTAGAAAAATATGTTTTTTGGGAAACAATCAAGCACCAACCAGAATGTCTACTTTGCTGAAGAGATGGCCACTGGACTCTAGACTGAGCCCGGCATAGCTGAGATAGAACGCACTAACAGTGAAAGAACAGACCAGTGGATGATGAGAACCCCCCAATGGATGCATCTAGAACACGATGGGACCACCAATGCTTGGTTCTCCTATACTGGCAAGGATAGGGTTCCTTCTAAGCCATAACTGATTCTAGTATGACAGGGATCTAACGGTAAGCACTTTCTCAAGGTCAAGGAAGAGCAAATAAGTAAAAAATAGTCTTCGGAACTCAATAGTACAAATAATTCTAGCAAAGATGACCAAAATTAAACTATTTTAACTATATCACTAGTATATAGACATCATGTTTTAATTCCCTAGTATACTTAAATAACAAAACGACAGTGTATTACTTCCATAAAAATTTTCAAAAAACACTATCACTTAATGAATTGTATACATGTATGAACAGGAGAGTCCATCCTACAGCTTACTTGCAAAAGACTGATACCGCTGTCAGTGCTCCACAAATAATTAAATGACAGATAAGCAACATATCTAACTTTGTGTTGCATAGAAAGCCTGCATCAGAATCATCTAACAGCTCATTAGAAATTTGAGGGCCCAATTTTAGACCTGAAAGTCCAACTCTCCTAGGATAGGAACATGAGGTGCATTTGAACAAGCTTCCCAAATGATGCTTGCTCACATTCAAAAGTGAATTAAGATTATCGGACTCATGTAGAATTACACAGCTGATTACTTTTAGTAAAAT
The DNA here is from genome assembly GCF_010015895.1 of Lontra canadensis. Classification (NCBI taxonomy): domain Eukaryota; kingdom Metazoa; phylum Chordata; class Mammalia; order Carnivora; family Mustelidae; genus Lontra; species Lontra canadensis. The sequence goes on along the minus strand of NW_022630996.1, from coordinate 52,778,032 downwards.
AATTAAAACACATCTCAAGTGCTTATTTTCCTAAATGGGGTGCCAGATAAAAATCTAAAACTGATAAATCAAGAAGTTGTAGTGTAAGGATATTATTTAGCATGTGGGACAAATGAAAGGCATTAAAAAAAAAAAAGGTTGCTGTAGAGAATAGAACTGGGTTGAACAATCTTATTTGTGTTTTTCCCCCACTCTGAGGAAAATAATGCTTTGATAAAATATTAAAAAAAAAAAAAAAGCTTAAGACAAACAAACCCAAAACAACTGTAAAAACAAAAACCATACACAAAGGAAACAGAACCTTCGAGAGCTGGTTATAGCTTAGATCTCAAGTGATACCATTTAAGATGAGGAAGGCACGAGGCTATTCATCCTTAACTGGACAATTGTAGTCTGTACAGTGGCATGTTTATCATGTTTTTTTTTTAATCATGTTTATTTCTTTAATTTATTTTATTTTATTTTTTTAAGATTTTATTCATTTATTTGACAGACAGAGATCACAAGTAGGCAGAGAGGCAGGCAGAGAGAGAGGAAGGGAAGTAGGCTCCCCACTGAGCAGAGAGCCCGATGAGGGACTCGATCCCAGGACCCTGGCATCACGACCTGAGCCGAAGGCAGAGGCTTTAACCCACTGAGACACCCAGGTGCTCCCTTTTTTTTAATTAATTAATTTATTTATTAATTAATTAATTTATTTATTTTTTAAGAAAACAAAACACAGTAACAAACTCATGTTCTCAAATCCCAGAAATGGACTTCTTCTTTGAATGTATGCTCACCTTCTGGTAAAAGAAGCTCTAGGAAGAAAAGACAAAGACTTCCTGGCCAGCCATATTCAAAAATTTAATCAGGAGCAAGAAAGAGTTCAAAATTTATAATAAAAAGCCAACTTTTATCAAGTACTCATTATGTGTGTAGAAAAGAACACAATGCAAGAAGGTGGCTTAGTAGAAAAGCAGGGAAATAAGAAACACAAAGCACCAATGGAACTTCACAATCCAGGACAAGGACAGGTTAATATAAAAGAAATCATTTAGTCAGGGTCTGCAGAGAGACTTCTCTGACTTCAGTGTCTTAAAAAGCAAATCTGTAATCATTATCTGTTAAAGTGCCCCCCAACTCCTCCCAATGTAACTGCAAAAGGAACCCAAGTATTACTATGTATTTTTTTTAATTCCTAAGAAAATGAAACATAGCTATGACTTTTATTTACTTGAACAAAGACTCACCTGTGTAACAGGAGCTTTAACAGTTGAGATCCCACACACCGGTCTGCCCTGATTCTTTTCAGTTGGGTCACTAGTACTGTATTATGAATTTCAATTGAAGTATACAAACTTGCAAACTTTTAATGTTTACTTTCTGCTATATAAATATATCAGAGTCAAGGTTATTGTTATTCCCTTAATGACACTATTCTAACTGACCTGCATTCCACTGTTCTTTCTTGAGTACAAGAGAAAGGAACAGAGTTACAAAGACCTATCCTGCTGGGAATTTTTGCATAACCCTGTTTATACCCCTGGCAATGTTCTGGGAAGAGGTAAAAGGTAAAGTGAACATCATCTATCCTGTGAATCACTGTAGACAAAACAATGAAAAGAACTAATGTAACCAAACAGAAACAAACTAGTTGGAAAAATGATAACATATTACCGTAATGAAAAAAATGAGAGGTAACAGATTTCAAAAGATGAGTGCTATAACTACATTTAAAGCATGTGATTTAAAATACAAGATGATTAATAAACATATAATTTACAAAAATTCAGTTTATATATAAATTTGTGTCCACTTTGCAAAAATAAGGCTAATTTATGTTCTAAATACTCTTTAAATTCTCTTTTCTGAAAAGACCGATTTCTACTTCCTCTGGACAAAAGCTATCTTAAAGTAATTCTGCTTTTTTCAGCAGAGTGTCTAAGTTCTGAAAAGATTTGTTTCTAAGAAATATACAATTTATTAGAGCCAAGTAAGCTTTTTCTCTTAGCCTCCATTCACTTCCTAGGATGGGCTTGTAGGGAGTTTTTGGTTTGTCTTCATCTGCCTTCAATGCCTATAGGTGCTTCAAAAGTCAGCACCCCTCAAAGGTAAGCAGCAAGCTACCTTGCTTTAGATTCTTTAGATTTAGATTCTTAGAATTTTTAGAATTAAAGAATTCTTTAGAATTCTTTAGAATTTAGAATCTTTAGATTCCAGATTTCCAGTTGACATATTTTGTAAGTAAAAATAAAGAATGTTTGGGAAGATTTTTAGAGAATCCCCAAGTGCTATGGTTTAATCTCATTTCTCACAATTTTGAACACTCTGTTCTCTCCTCTTCTGCATAGATTTATCTTAAGACAGTCAAATGTATGATCCATAATCCAGGATGGAACAGACTTTGACAGTTCATTCTCCTAACTCACATTTACCAAAGGACTAAAGCAATAAAATGAGAGGCATTTTATTTGATTGAAGGATGTCAGGAAATCTGCTTGTTTATGTTTGAAAAACCAGCCCCACAGAATCTGTAGCGGGGCCACACAGGGGGCTGGGCTTCTCTGTTCCTGGAGATGAGATCCCTCTGCTCCACGAAGCATTCCCAGAGAAGAATCAAACATTTGTAAAAGGCATTTAGTAGACAATCGAAACTTTCAGTTCCAGTATTTGATAACCTCCTCCATCCAGAAATCCTCAGAATTTAATCCATATACTCTATTTCTCTTTTTGAATCATCTCCCTTTGTGTTGTTCTCAATGAACACTGAGATTAGCTGTTCACCATCTTCGAACAATAGTCCTTTATGTCAGTGGTAACGTGAAATAAACCACACCTCCATTTTCTTTTTACTAGACTATTTCAGATTTGTTTTTACCTTTGTTTAGAGGTTTCCTTTAAAATTAGGTGTTTTATTCACCAATCCCGGAGCCATATTTGTTAAACTGCAAATATTCACTACTGAAAAAAAACCTCAGCATTCTGAAAACATTTGGTTAAACGTTCATGGTCTTACCATGTTTTTCCAGAATGAGACTACATCTAGTGTGTTAAGGCATGATCATATATTTTCCACCTTAAGAAGGGAATTAGGGTTTTGAAAACAGGAGTAAAAGAGCCCTAAGAAGCTGATCACATTTCTGAGATCCCAATTTTACTTACTATGCTTCTGTAACATGCTCGGCAGGATGTGCTCCTAATCCCCCAGAGGTTTACAGTCTTACTGAAGAAATGCATGTATGTAAAGTGTTACAGTAAGTACAAGGCCCGAGATACTCTAGAGCCTAACTCTGCAGGTAAGGGTGGCAAGAAAAGATCAAGAAAGACTTCAGTGGGGTGCCTGGGTAGCTCAGTGGGTTAAAGCCTCTGCCTTCGGCTCAGGTCATGATCTCAGGATCCTGGGATCAAGCCCCGCATCGGGCTCTCTGCTCAGCGGGGAGTCTGCTTCCCCTTCTCTCTCTGCCTGCCTCTCTGCCTAATTGTGATCTCTCTCTGTCAAATAAATAAATAAAATCTTCTAATAAATAAATAAATAAATAAATAAATAAAATCTTAAGAAAAAAAGAAAGACTTCAATGTGGTGAAGTCTAAGCTAGGTCTGCAGTAGGAGCTCTACCAAGGCCACAAAGCACAAGTAGAAGTTTACAAAGCAAAATGAACAACGGGTACAAAGGTGGAGAGACCTAAAACAGCTGCATCCATTTGGAGAACAGAAACATGGGGAGGGATCCAGCTCAGAGGACAGGGAGGAACCGGGCGCTGGGAACGCAAGAGTGAAAACTGAAACACCAAGTCAAGGCCCAGATGGTAGCGTGATGTTCTGTAGGACTTTGTTCTGAAGGAAGTTTAAGGAGAAAATTAGCAAGGGCAGACAGCTGTGCATTAATGCCATCCCAGGGAATGGCTGGGAGGACATAAGACTGAAAAAAGGAGCCCCAAGCAAGAGGCTTACTCACAAGATCAGTCAAGGCAGATGTGGCTGTGAACTCAGTCAAACACAGATAAGTAGAAACCACAAAATTAAGTTATTTTTAAAAGGTAGAATTAACAACTTGGTAAGCAAGTAGAGGTCTCTGGTAAAGAACCAGGAAGAAGTGCAAATAAAGGATTTTTAGCCTACGTGGTGATGCCATCAACTTGGAAAGGCAAGAGAAGTGCAAAAGAGACACTGATCAGGGAAAAAAAAAAATAGGAATAAATTCCACATTGGCCTAGCTGAGTGGGAACTGTCCACGGAGCATCATGTGTAAGACTGTTTTATGCTGATGGTTACCTGAGGGCTGAGGGTTAAGTCCTGAGGTACTGGGCTTTTCTGACTTGGCACAAGGACCACGTGGTAGATCAGGGGAAGATGCCCAGCAGATAGGGGCAGGGGGACACCCAGGCCAGAGATAAAAATGTAAGAGACATCACTATACAGAAGTGTGCTGACCACGACAGCAACCAATAGCCCCACTTTAAATTTAAGATCATAGAAATTGAATAAAACAAAAATTCATCTCTTCGGTCCCATCAACCACAGTTCCTGTGCTCAGTGAGAAACGTGGTTAGTGGCTACTACACCGAATGGTCAGAAACCGATTATTTCCACCATGACAGATAGTTCTGTGGGATTATGCAGGGATGGCTCATGTTAGATAAGAGCAATGCTTGGGGACAGAACCCTAGGAAAAGAGGAGGGAAGGAAGATGAGTGGAGGGAGAAGAAGGAATGAAAGTAGTTAAAAGAGAAAGGGAAAAATCATCCCACTGTGGACCAAGAGGAGAGTTCAAGGAGACAAAAGAGTCAAGAATATGAAAAACTGAAAAGAGGTCAAAAAAGAAAAGGAACAAAAATTTCTTTCTGGTAGTGATTTTTACCCCGGCATTTGGTATACTATTGGAATCATTACCAATTTCTTCAGATGTAAAATGACTCAATGAGAATAATTCTCCCACTCAGATGACAGGTTTAGCTTTTAGAAAGTCCCACAGAAAGAGAATTTCTGGAAATGTGACCATTCCCTCTCCGTGTTTTAAAAAAAAAAGGAAGGCCTTGCCTAGCCATCATCCTTGGCTGTCATCATTCTGGAAATTTCTAAGGGTCTCTACGTAAGGTCTATATCATTGCTGAACAGGTTTCTTGAAATCGCATAATAACTATAAGCAGACATCAAAGAGCACACAAAATTCTCTTCTTAGAAAAAATCAAACTGACAGAACAGCAGATACCAGTGGGACAGTGAGGAGTTATTTTTTAGTAAGTAGAGAGGTCAGAATGAGATGATGAGAAAGTTCTGGAGGTGGGCAGTGTCGATGTTTAAACAACAGTGTGAGCACCACTGAACTGCACACTTAAAAATGGTTACAATGGTAAATTTTCTGTCATGTATATTTTACCACAATGGAACAAAAAAAATGTTAATGAAGATGAACGAAAACATAGGAGGGAATCTGGATGTAACTTCTTATAACCCTTGATGCCTGGGAAATAAAAAGTACCAAACATAAAAGTGGAAAACATTGCTCACAGACATCTGCTCCTCAAAGTCGCATAGGTATTGGTATTAGACGTGTGAGAATATGGGTTTGATAAGCTGTAAGGCAGTAAGCATCTCTAGCTGCTGCTGATACTGCCTCCTGTGAAACTGTCAATGGTCTGGAAAAGTGAATCAAATTAGAGCTCTAAAAGGTACTAACAGAATGAAAACGTTATTAGGTCACTTTCTTCAAGATGGCATTTATACCCTTTTTTTTTCATATTTACACATCAGGTCAACAGCTGCAGTTAGTTGGTAGACCAGCAGAGCATAAATATGAGGAGGAAAGCCTGAGGCCGCCATGTTTGTACAGGCATAATCCTCGCTCAGGGATTACGGGGAGGCCACTGTCCCATGAATCATCACTCACACATTCTCTGACAGGCCCTGGAGCAAGGCTCAGGGAAAGAAACACTGCAGGGATCCTAAGAGAAGCCACGGGCTCCTTCCGTTTGTGTTACTGTAACCGGGAGGCAGAAAATGAAGCTAAAAATCACATCAAAGTAGGTGAAAGTTCATGAATGTAAAATAATACAAGCCAACAAATTTTTATAAGTATTCGATACAGAGCCTCACATGGATCTTAACTACTGACTTCCTCGCATCAGCATTCAGACTTTTTCTCACAAACAGCGAAAAGCTGGAGGTAAACACTTGCACATTCATTGGATCATACCCTATTTCTCCTCCAAAGGTATTAACCAAAAACGGAGAATCGCACCACCTTTTAATCAAAAACAAGTTTTCCTTGGCTACTATTTGGAGCTCCACTCAGATCATACAGGGATTCTGCTGGTGTCCCAACCTGACAGAATCACCTCATGACTATATGCTAAAAAGGTACCAACATAATGCGAGAACAGACACTGGAGGTAGAAACCAACCAAAGAGAAAGAATGAAAAAAGGAAACAAGAAAGACAGAAAAAAAATCAAGAGATGAGTCGTACTATACTTACAACTTTCAGCCTGATAGTCTGGCACAAACTGCTCATCATTGTCAGGTACCTGAGCTGAAGGAAAAAAAAAAAAAAAAAATTAAAAAAAAATTAAGAGAGAAAGTGCTAAGGCATAAGGAATGTCAAGCAAGATCTTTTTCGGCTCAGATCAAACCTATGATTATTTGCCAATGACCTCCTATTTAAAATGGGATTGAGAGCAATACTTGGGAGAGGAAAGAGAAGCAACCATTGATGATGTCAACTAGAAAACACAAGTGTCGGAAATGTAATTGTGGCAGTCGTGGTCCTTCTGAACATCACCTGCCAGATGGAAATAAAAGAAACATACAAAATATTAGAAGCTACTGGATTTCTGTTAGCTGCAGGGCTTCTTTTTAAGAATGGAGTAAGAAGTATTTCAATTCACCCACGGCTCGTGCTGCAGCAGCCACTATACTAACTACAGCATTCTTTCAAAGGATGTGCAGTTACACACATCCCTCTGCTTTGACAGAAATGCCTCCCTCTAGTATGTTCAGTCAATTGAAAATGAGACGACCATAACTAAAAATGTTTGACCTAAATGTGGCTGAGATATGCTACAAAGTTTTTTAGTGAAAGCATATCCACTGACTTTGGTCATATAGAAGAATAAAATATATTTTAGTGATTACGTCATAACAATAAAATTATAAATAATAAAAATAAATTCCATCGTTTCACGCAAAATATTTTCCTGGCAACTATACAACACTCATGAAAAGAATATCACTATTTCGTCAATCCTCGTGTCAAATAACTTCCCTATTTTTAGTAAAGAAAAAACTACTGGAGAGCAAGGACTTAATGCATTCGGCAGCAATCAAAACACAAGTACACTTTTCACTTCTAAAATATTTTTGTCACAGTTGATTCAGACATCAAAATAACCTATGCCAAATTGACAAGATATTACTAAAACAAGCTTTCATATGCACACACAAATATACACACTCACACACACATAAATGACCTAAAATAGAAGTTAGTTCCTTTTAATTTGGTAAAAATAGAGGAGTTATCCTATTTAACTTTGGCTATGATCTGATTACTAGTATTACTTTACTAGTAATATCTAACACTGAAATGTTTCATCCAGTCAAGTCATATTAAAATAGATGTCAATTAATTTTTTTAAAAAGAGCCTGCTGTGAATGGGGAATGTTTCTGAACATAATCGTTCTCTGTGGAAAAAGTTACAGGTTGGTAGGTGAATGAGTTAAAAAAATTCTCTTTAAAAAGAAATTCTATATTTAAAAATGTATATAAAAAAGAAATACAACATAGATAAGATTATTCTTTAGTATCAGCTTATTTAATCACATTTTTAAAAGCAGAAATTCAAAAAAATAAAAATAAAATAAAAGTAGAAATACTTGGCTGAATAAAACTAATGTCATGTTATGAAGAGCAGAACCAATGATAATCTCGCCGATTATTAAAATATATAGTCTGACATTAAATTATTTCCTAACATTCTCTGTACACCAACACATCAGCTTATTAAAGGCAAATTCCATCCTCCGTCACCAAAAAGATTAGGAACTTTCTTCCAAGATATAAATGATCAGCACATAATGGAAGAAGAGATTTTTTTTTTTTTTTCCTCTTCATATTCTACTTCTGTCTGCTACCATGGATAACGAAAGCCATGAAAACTTCAAGTCACAGTTTTATGACTTTCTATCGGTATAAAGTGTGTACACTATTTTAACCTATTTGATCTGTATTTTATTCATCAGTTTAATAGTGGTAATACGGGTTTCCTGTGACAAATTAAATGCTAAATGTTACTTATTTTTTCCGAACCTTCACCTCCCACCCATTTCTTTCAATTCATACACACAAAACTACTTCAGTCATTCCAATGCAAGGTTAAAATCTTCATTTCTCCTGAATTATATTGGAAAGGGATAAAAGTAACAGGTAAATGTGTACATTAGTATTCTCTTAACTATAAACATTTTTGACATTACAGCAAGCTCATTTTTCCCACAGATTCATCTAAGTGGAGAAACATCCCTTAAAATAAGTCTTCACAGCAAAAAAATACAAAAATGTTTTCAATATCTATTTAATAAATAACAGCAGGTAGACAGAACTAAATCCTACACATTTTTTCCATCATACCCACATGTTTTGGTTTTCCTTCTAAATTAACAGCTAAACAGACATAACTATTGAGATGCAAAATTATCAACCACAGCAATTTCTACTCTTTTAAAAAGCCAACATTTACAAGAATCTAATAAAAATGTAATATCCCTTTACAGGAATAGTTAAAAATAGCTGGTGAGTAACAAAAATATATTTGTAACTAAATGTGCTGGTATGAGCATCCTAAAGGCCAGACATTATTTTTTCCTTACTATCATAAGACAAAATTGCAACTCTGTGATGTTTCACTGCAAGGAAGACATAAAAATCACTGATGGATATGTGGTATGTGTTGGGATAAGCATAGGGGGAGCCAAATTTTAGAAGAAGCTGGAAGTTATACCTCACAAACATAAAGAAAAGAGGTCCATAACAATTTGTAAAAAGAATAAGAATTGCTGTAAGAATTGCTATTTCTGTTCTAACTCCTTAACATACTGAATAAATACTTCACACTTATGCCTGAACATATTACAGCATTTTAACAAAAAACATATGACTCACATTTTCACAGAAGCTAATCTGAAAAAACGGAATAGACCCAATAAAGCAGCATGCTACTTAAATAGACAAAGGCTTAAGTACACTTCTAATTTCAAGTTAGAGTAAAAGGAAAGCAGTTAACAAAAAACACACGTTGGATCTGGGCAGGGAAAATATGACAAAGTATTGCCACACTCATATCATACGTTTCCTTTTCTCCTCAGTTCACAGGAATTCTGTGAAGTAGCAAACTATAGCCGCCTGAAAATTTGTGGCAAGCCATACCAACTCCAAAGTGGAAAATTAACCATAGAGGCCAACCTTTAAAAAGCACTATTTTCACTGCTATCTATTATAAACTAGGCTTGGAATAATCACCTTTGGGGAATGAAAATGCTTCCCCAGACTATGTAATTAAAGAGGAAGGGGAAGAGTAAGAAAGGACAAGGGGGGAAAGTACAGACCGAAAGACCAATAAAAGGCTTTCAGGAAGATTAAGCATGTGGATTTTATTGGTAAGAGCTGGACCAGCCCTATCAGTTCATTGCACAGAAATAGACAAGTTGCCATCAAGTCTCGGGACTCGGGCTTTGAAAGGGTAGTATCTGCCCTCTCAGCTCTTTGCTTTACCTAGATTATGGTCCAGAGTTGTTGTGTTTTGGTTCGTTTTGTTTTTTTTCTCTCTTTTAGTGCGTAGCAATACATATTACAAGAAACAAGCTCAAGAAAATAGTAATCATGATCTGGATGCCACAGAATCACTAACCCTCATTTTTGGTTTCAGCATACTTTCTTAACTAACATTTCCAGGGGTGGGGGCGATTTTTAAATAGAGTTCTTTTATTTTAGGCTAAAACTTTCATATGAAACACTAATTACTTAAGAGAGGGTGAGAGTTTTAAGTATGTCCAAGGTTGGCTGCAGGCAAGTAAAAAGTTCCCGTTCCTTACAAACTAGGAGACTGTGGAGTTTTCTTTTAAAGCCAGGAAAAAAGTGGAAAAACTACAAATGGAACAAATGTCAAGTATAAAAGGGGTTAATATTTAATTAAAACCAGTTCTATCCACTGTAACAATGACCTGGAGCCAAACAAGGCGGAAGATGTATGAGTCATTCTTTCTGCCTGTGAATGAGACAGCTGATCTCCTCAGCAATTCCTCCAGACAAGCAGGCAGAACTGGAGTTCTGCCTCCATTCACAAAAACACAGTCCAGCATGAGCCATGTGGCCCAACCGCAATCTTTTCATGTCACACCCTTCCAGAGAACTAAAGCAAGTCAACTTGAACTTGCAATAAACACACCAATTTTATTGCTCAGTCTGAAATACAGCTCAGATCCCTTAACATATATATTTAAATAAATGACAAGTTTACAAAATTAAATCTACATATAGCTAGACAGACCTATCTACTTATCTCTCTATATGTAGATATATAACTATAGATATATATTTTTTAGAGAAACTTTTCACAAAAACATACATTATAAAACCAAAAAGGAAGGAAAAAAGGAAAGGAGGAGGAAAGGAAGGGACTAAGAGTGGAGGGAGGTGGGGAGGGAAAAAATCATTAGAGAAATGTCTTATTTGTTCTTGCCTATTACTCAGATTTTCTTTATCCTGAGATTATAACAGATTATTGCTGAACTTTGTAGCATTTCACTTTGAATCAAAGAATTAGCAACAATTCAACAAGTTTATGAATAAACTTGAATTTTATTTTAAATAAAAGTAAAACAACAGGAAAATCAACCTTTGCTCGGTGGTATTCTGTTTAATCCTGAAATGAAGCTTCAGGCCATGGAACAAAATAATCATGAAGCCACTAAGCCTGGTTTTATACCACATCCGCTTTTAAAATTAAAAATGATTGTACCAGTGTATAAGCATTAATTAATACAGTAGTATAAATGTATTTAAAGATATGAAAAAAGGGGGGGAGGCTATTTCCCCATGACAGAAACCTCTTTAATCCTTGATGCTCTGAAAGAAAGAAAACAGTAAATTTCAGCTGTCTTCAGTCTAGGATCAGCTTCCATTCCTAACTCTACACTGACCTATAGTGACTTGGAAACAAGTATAGCTTAAGAGCTGTTGTTTCTATTTCCTAATACTACGGAGGTCTGACTTTATTATTATTATTATTATTTTAATTACAAGCTTTTGAAAGGAAATAAAGTTATATTATGAGATTCAAGAAATGACCATTTCTTGTAACTGAACCAGAAAAGCAGTATTCATTAATACTTATTAGGGCCCTCTGGAAAAAGTATATATCTAAGCTATATCACATCCAAGTTCTATTTTTAACAAACTTTTTTTTTTTAAATTTTGCAAGTAGATCCTCAATGAAAAGACATTTATATAATTCCAATAAATGTTTAAAAATATACATTTACTCTACCTGCTATCTTTTAATCAAGTCCAAATAAGAAGTCTTCTTTTCATATTTTAGAGTATTTCCTGGTACAACAGAAAGAGGAGTAGTAGCGCCCCTCCCTCCTACATGCTAAATGATTCTTGCTCAATACTAAGAAAAAGTATGGACTTCTGTAATTTAATGCTTAATTCTCATTTCCTTTTTTATGTAAACCACATAAAATAATGTAATTTTTAAAGTCTTTAGCTCTTACCGTTATCACATCAAAAAAAAATTAATGAGCACATATCCAATTTATGTTCCATTTTAACGAGTAACAGTATAATTGTTTGAAAAATAAAAATGAGCACATGATGACTACTGTGTATTGTGGAGGACATGGACAGCGAGAACGAAGAGCACACATCATTGAAAGGAACTTCACAAGAATAAATTTAGTATCAGCTACTGAAGTAAATAGAGAGGATACAATGACATCTCTACTGTTAAGCCAACCTATTATTTGAAGGTCACACAAAACAATAGAAAAAAAGAGCCTTATCTGCATGAAGTAATAACCTTTGGTGTAGAAAGATTGTTCTTGGAGATAAAACTCTGATTCAAGTATGGGGGCAGCAGGAAACTTGACTTACTATATAACATCACTGAAAAACATCCTACCCTGTGACAGCGAATCACTGTTGTCTCTTTTCCTTAATATCACTGATGAAAGGGAACCTCAAGAACACCTAGATCCACATCAAAAACAATGTTCAAAACTTGCTATGCATTTATATTACATACATATGAAATTTATTATTTCTCTTCAAGCTGTGTTAGCAGGTAAGCTCTCATAAGCAATTTGAGAAGAATGCAATACTTTTAAACTCAGTTTTATATATTTCTGTTTCTCTCCCTCACACACAAAAGGGTCCATTTTGGCTATGAATTTCTAGGACACCATCCACTAAAGCAGCACATAAAACAGGTTGTTAAGAATAAGACGTTACAGTGATGCTGATAGGATTGATGTATGAACTCATTATTTCATGGGATCAAATAATTGAAATTGCCTTTTCATCATAGCAATCTAACTCAAAAGACAAAGAATCAATAAAGAATTGTACATAGTAAAATTATAATATAAAGTAGCTATGGCAAAACTTAAAATAGACACTTTTTAAGTGCTACTGTGGTCACTGAAAACATTATCTTTTCAATTTTCTTCAGGATGAGGTGTGAATGTATTTAATTGTGATAGATATGTTAAAAACATTTAAATTGCAGTGTTAGTACTTAGAAAGTGATACTAATACAAAGTTATATCCTTTACAAACATATTTTTTATCTCCGTTTAGAAATTAAAAATATACTTCCATGCATTCCCCCAAATTACAGGACTTTAGCAAATTGAAAATACTGGCTCCAACCCTCACCCTCAAATGGTCCTGCCTTATCTACCCCTATTTGTCCTTAGATGTAAAACCCATTTCATAATCCATAATAATTTACGTATGACTAATCCATATGCTATGCTTTGAATCTAATTTATAAAAATTCTTCCAGGAAAAAACAACATCTTGGAATAAATCATTTCCCAAGTATTCATGGCTTTGAACACTTTTTAAAAACATGATTTTCATATGACACAACCTGACTCTCACGTCTAATAAGATTTTTAGACCTCTTTAACTTCCCAGTGGGATTCTAACTCATGAGAGAAACTTGGTTAATTGCCAGTGATCTTTTTTAAAGGGGTCAAGACGCCTTAAAATTCCATGGTCACTTTTTTGGCTACCAAGCATTACGAAAAGAAATATATAAACAGTCCCTCATCTGCCAATTTGGAAATGTTTTAATTTCTGGATGTCCAGAAGGACAACTCTAGCTACAAATAACCCAGTATAATTTTAAGATTTCTTCTTAGTTCAAGATATGAGATAAGTTAAAATGCTAAAACAAATAATATAATGATACAGAATTGCTAAAAATAAAAAATGCAATCTATTAACAAATATTAAAAAAAATTAAAAAAACTCTCCATTCTTAGATTTTAAAAGTCCTATTAATAATATTTTGCTTATATCAGGATAGGATAAATTAATGTAAACTAATTGGAAAACTGTTTATATTATTGTAAAATGCAGTTTTATCCATAATTTGTGAACAGTCGCCCACCTGGGTATTCAATAAAACACCCCGAGGATTAATTCCTTAACTTATTTAAGCTTATGAATTATTTTCTAAGTAAAGTTCCATTTTCCTCCAAATACATCAGTCATTTTTTAGGTTTATTTTATATAAAGTTAAATCTTCAAATCTGATTTACAGGTATACTAATAATCATGGGTAAGAATATATTCAGTGCAGAGTTTTAAAAGATTAACTTGGATAAGTTATTCAAATCACTTACCAAGTGACAAATAAATAAAACAAGTCAAAGACTGTACTAAAACTGATTACAGAATGGCAAGAGTCTGTCACAGAATCCGAATTTTAAAATCCCAGCAACAGAGTTGCTATGCACAGGCAAAATCTGCCAGCAAGTGCACGGACTTGGAATCAATGAGACTTAAACATCTAAGAACCAACAAACCTTCGAGAACAATTAAAATAGATACTTCAAGTTATTTTAGATAAGCGAACACATTTCCTCATAAATGTAATGTCCTCACAACCTCCAACTTGGCAAAACTACCTGATCAAAGTTAACACAACGACCTCTGTGCAAATTTTTCTTGAAAAAGTTAGGTTTGACTGTATGGTTTATGTTGCAATAGTAAGTAATCTATTGCAGTAAGTTTCATTTACAGAGACAAGCAAAATGACCTTTAAATATAACTAAAACTGTCATTAATACTTACCTTTTATGAACATGCAAATGCAACCACCCTTTCAAAGGGCTACTAGAAGAGCTATTTAACTTAAAAGATGTATACAGACTGCAAAAGCTTTTTGGAGAACTAGAATATCAGCAAAACAAAGAAACTTATTTTACATGCTAACAGCAACTTGATGAACTGCAAACAAGACCACCGATAAAACATTGCAGTCTGGCTCCAAAGTAGCAACAGCCACACTTGGGTTCCATTTAAAGAGACTCTCTCTTCTTTTAACAACCTTAAAAATCTGTTCCAAAAATTGCATGTTTCCCAGATAACATACAGACAGAAATACAAATTATACTCAAAGCTTAAATAGATGGAATTTTCTCTTTGTGTTTCCCATAAAACACATCATAGGACAAAATTAATATTTCACATTTATGACAAATCCAAAAAGAAAAATTCTCAAAGTATGGACACCAACAAAAGTCCCTCAACATTAGGCATTTCTCAAGTTGTATTAAGCTGTATTGAAGCAGTATCTCATTGTTCCTATAAAATAAAGTTTCACCCAATAAAAGATAACAATAGATTACAACACAAAATTTTACTAAAAAGTAATTAAAAATAAGAGTAATGCCTTTACATGTCACCTTGCTATAGTAAATAAATCCTAATAAAAGTGACAAAAAAGCAAAAATCAGTTTCAGCAAATATCACATAATAGTAACAAATAGAAAACATTTCTTTAAATCCTCAAATCCCCCAAAGATTTTTTTTTAAAGCCATAGATTTCCTAAGTACTGGATACACACCTAACGTTCTGTGTTGTGAACAAGGTGGGAAGAAGACACTTGCACTTAAATCTTGAAGCATCCCGTCCTGATGAACCCAGAGAAACTAATTTCTGCCATCAGAAAAGTCCTCCACCAGAACACCAAATAATGATATGCGCTGCTCTAAAAGAAACAGCAAGCCGGGTTCTGGCTCTAGGAGGTCTCTCGAGGTACAATAATATAAACCTGATCAATTGCAATTAAAATCTGAACAGAAGCTTAGAACTTGAAGTCTTGGTGCATTAGTTCTTGCCAAAAGCAGATGTGATTGTGAGCTGGAAGCAATTTCTCCTGGTAATTTGTGATGACACTGGGTAGTGCAGCCCCAGATTCCCCAAAGACAAACTCATCAGAGACTCTAATGTATGCATGACACATGAGGTGGCTCTTTTAGAGCTCAATTAATTGGGCTGAACATTAAGACAGCAAGTTCAGGACTTTTTTTTTTCCCCTTCTAGAGTTGCTTTTCCCCTCCTTTTAAAGCAATTTTTTTGCCTTACCTTCTGCAAGCCATGTTTCCTGTAATTGACTTAGATCTTGAAAGAGTTCTAAAAAACAAGTCAGAGACATAAACAAAAGATTTGAAAAACCTTTAGGCTCCATTAAATGGAAACGTGTGTCATGAAACTGGTATTACGTATCAATTTAATTTGGGGAGAGAAGTCAATATAAAAAGAAAATAGGATTCATGACTTAAATACCTCAATAATCCTGCCATTTTAATGGCTATTAAGCAATACTTCTCTATGAAATTCTTTTAGTGAATTAAATAATGAAGGCAATATTTCCCTCCCTCTTAACAAATAACTTAATAAATAAGATTAGGGACATCAAACATACAAATACTAGGATTCACAAAAAGGCTCAGGTGAAGGTGTGCCTATCGTGTAAACCTTTCTTAAATAGAGTCAACTCTTGCAGAGGAAAGAGTAGAAAGACTGACAATCACTTTCTTTTTATCTTCTGAACCTTATGTAAAAGATGGGAACAGTACATGGTATAATTCTTAAAGCACTGTATGCTTTTGAGTTTCAATGCCTCCAAACTAAAAGGGACAACTTTTAAATACAAGATCTTAGAGGAAAATTCTACATTAATAGATTTACAAAAGTCAAAGTGTGATAATTCCCTGGCACCTGTTTATTATCAAGTCCAAAACTGTGAATTCTGTCATAATGGGAGGGAGAGGGTATCCAATATGTATGAAAATTTGAATTAGGTTTCAGAATTCAACATGCCTAATCAAAATGCCAAACTGAACTTTGATAATTAAATCTAAGTAATTAAATTCATTATGAATGCTCCCGTATAGTTGGAATACTTTATAATAAATTGACCTCCTAACCAACAGTGCATAGAAAAAAAAAAATCTGTAACCTAATCTCCCAAATAGGTATACTAATTATAAATTAGGCCTTAATTATGATTCAGTGAACACTTGAAGGTCTATAAACAAAATATTATGACCTTACCATGTAGTCATCAAAATCATCCCTGAAAAGCTTGCTAACAGTAAATGGTTTTAGTGTAAGGGGAATGGGAAATCAAACAATGATATACAGCATTTAACTTCTAATAAAGTGGAAAGGAGAAATTAAGTAGTATACCTAGCTGCTTACTTTGTCCCAAGGTGTTGGATATTTTTAAATTGTTACCTCGGTGTATGGGATTACTTATGTGCCATATGGACAAGAGTACTTAAACACAAAAGAATGATTAAAAGAAGGATGTCACTGTTAAGTTTTTATTTCCTTCCTTCATTAGTTTGTGACAGGGCCATAAAATATCCTCCAGTGCAAACTGTCACATTATGTTAATTGCTCCAAGTAAAAGTCTCAGTTAAATGCAGTAATTTGAAAGATTATTATTTTTAAGCTAAGACTGAAGTGCTCCTCTCCTTTATGAGGATGGAGAGGATAGGTAAAGATCAAACCTCACCTTCTGAATCATGAGCCAGATCTCTGTTAATGAATTTTCTTTTCCTGACATTTGTTGGTTTCTCGTTACAATTTCTCCCACGCTGATTCTACAAAGGGAAAGATAAAATCCTTTAAAAAAATGTAAACCTCAGATGTCACACACACAAAAGACACATGCGTATATAAGTCTGCGGGATCCTTTCCCTAAATAAAAGAATAAAAGTCCATAGTATCAATTCTAATACTCATTTTCAGCGTTCACTTGACAGTGAAAGCTTAGGCTAAGAATTCAACAACCAGGGAGAGTTGCTTCCCAGCGCCAAGCTAACACACTACTACTTATCAGTCATATATTCATGGCATCTCAGCATCAAAACAACATTAAGCAATCACACTTAAAGTCGTTTTTAGCTGGATCAAAGCTAGACTAAAATACCGTGAATTTTATTCGCTCTCATACCACCCCCCCAAAACAAAAAATAAAAATAGAGTGGTGAAATTTAAAAAAAAAAAGCCTGAGGAAAAAAATGAGACGATAAAAAAAGAAACAAAAACACCCCATGTAAACAAAAAGTGTCAGCATTTGTCTCAACTTCATTCTTTTCAATGTGGCAGACAAACCCAGCCAAAAACTTTGAGTGCAGCAGCTGCTGCTGCCCTCCGTCTCCTCTTCCACTCATCTTGGGCACTTTAATCAGAAAAAAAAAAGGGGGGGGAGTCTTAAAAACAAAACTATGCCTTATCCAAATCACTGAAAGGTAAGCTCATTTTGAAGATTGGGCTTCTAGAAGCAGAGTCGCCCTACAGTGGCAACAAAGCAGATAAAGTATCTGCAATCCCAGCCCCCTTACCCCCTCCCTTCTCATTCTCTCCCTCCTCCCCCCTCCCCCCCCTTGGAGTCAAGTTTATAAACAGCAACTTTCGAACTGATCACTCACATTGGTGACCATGTAAGGCACTTGCTGGTCATAAAATCCATCCATTCTGCTTCTCTTCGCAAATCTCAGCTGAGTGTTTTATATTTTGAGCATTTAGCTGGAGATTTCCTCGGGATCTGGACTTCTATCAACCTAGAGGGGAACAAGATGGCTTTTAGGCTTAAAAAAAAAAAAAAAAAAAGTCATGAATGAAGCTCTTGAATTTGCATAGCTAATTACCCTCCAACAGTCCCATTCACAAAAATAACCCTCCCTACACCGCCTCCTTCACCTGGATCCAAAGAGAGCCAAGAGAGTTCACAATTTACATATTTTCGGCAGTAGCAAAAATCCGAACAAGAGGCGATGTATTTATTTACACTTTCGATGTTTCCCTGCGCGGTCGGTGTACCCCGGGCAGCTCTGATTCGCAAACGTGTGCAAAACTAGCAATGGCGATCAACGAGACTTGCTTTGCACCTAACGGGACTAAAGAGACGGAGACACCTCTTTCGTAAGGATAGTTTTTGCAACCCACAACCATGCAATTATCTGGAGAGACATAAAAAGTTGTTGGAAAGACCCACCTGAAGGCCACGCTAGGCGAACGGCTGCAAAAAATTCCCTCCAAATTTAATAAAAACATTAATTATTGCCCAGCACTTCCCTTTGGAAGCCGAAAGCGCCTCTGACAGAGCTCAATTCGGTGGTTTTTCCTCTACTTCTCCTCCAGGGGCCTCCAATCCAAACTGATGGATCGCTGCCTCCCATTGGCTCCGCGTCTCTTTCACAAGATCAGATTTCGAGCTGTCAATCAGGCGGCTTGCTGCCCCTTCTCGTGGATCTCTCGCTCCCCTCTTCCTAGCGGATGCTCCGTGGGCTGGCGCAGTATCCACAGCCTGCAAACGCCACAGAGGAAATCAACTGCCTTCCTAACGTGCTGCTTATTGTTAAGGCAATGAAGGGACGCTGAAGCCATGTGTACCGAGTCGCTAGTATTCCTTACCGGTGCGTTTCGTCCACTGTTGGGCTGATTGCCTAAATCCCTTTTGTTCGGTTCGGGTATATACTCTGAAGTGCGACCCACCAAGCCCATGCCTCCTAACTCCCCCGAATCCTCTCAACATCTCCAGCACGCCCCCCCCTACTTTTAACCTGATAAGGCGCCCACCTCGGTCCTTAGACCTGTTTCCACTAAGCTTTTGGCCCAAATTCTTTGCCCGTTTTTCAACACCCAGCGCCACTTTTTAACGGCCACCCTCAAGTAAATCAAGACCCTATCATTCATGGGACAGTAAAATAATCTATGAGTAAAAGCACTGGGAACTGAGGAATTGCTTGTTAGGAGCGGTTGCGTTGGGAGGGAATTTTAGCAGGACCACAGACCAATCTAGGTGAGGAAAAGTATAAAAAGCAAATGTATCCTACACGTGCACAGGGACAAGATGCATCCAGCCCACTGTGGAGGTGGTGGGGGGGGACCAGGGGGGGATTGGGGCGGCTCGGATATCCTAGGGACCCGCACGTTTCCTGAGCTTTTGTTATGTACACACGGAGGTGGAGAGTGTCACTTACTGTACTTGACGCTTTCACTTCCTCTCCAGCTTTTAAACCGCCAGAGTCCGGAGCTGGGGGCGAGCCGTGATGGGGCTCGGGTTTCAAGGACAATGATCGGGATGTTAAAAAGTGTGGGCTGCAACTCTGAAACCACTTGCCCTGACGCGCCTATGAGGCTTGGAGCTGTAAAAAAGTCGCTTTGGAAGCAGCCTCGGCCCGACAGTAGATGGGAGGCCGTAGGGATGGGACCAGGGACTTAGTGGTGTTGAAATTCTCTTGTGATCCTGATGGCGATCAGAGCTGGAGACCAAAGGACGTTTCCGGCAGCTGTTCCGCCCGTAGGGAAACGTGCTGCAGTTCTCAATTTCTATTTGAAAGTTTCCTTCCTTAAATGGAACGTGATGGAGACGCATTTACATGAGAGTGTGAGCCCACAAGACTCAATTCCAGACCCAAGGAGGGAACTAGGAGGGTAAAGATCTATTTAAAAAAAAAAAATATATATATATATCTTTTTTTAAATAAACAACAACAGAAAAAGTATTAACTGGGAAACACCCAGTAACTGTGGACAGCAAGGACACCCACGGTGCATTCCGAAACTAGTGAGTACGAGTAGCCCGTGCAAACGCGAGCACCTACAGGCATTTTGGGCGGGAACTGCACTTTAACCTTGGTCACGTAAGGGTTCCGGGCACAGCCTGGGTCTCCAAGCGGAATAGTGAGGCTCTGGGGTACACCGAGGGTGCAGTCAGGCGGGGAGCCATTAGCAAGGGTGTCCTGCTGCCCAGCATTCCCAGGATAAACCAGCCTGGGTAACGTGAGCAACAGTTTCCAAAGACCTTCTCAGCGGCCAGAGCCTGACGGGTATCCAGGGCAACCGGGAGGGGGCGGAGCTTCGCGGGTAGGCCCCCGCGAGGTTCTCGCCTCAGCCAATAATGTATCGTATGTTCCCAGCCCATTGTTGTTTATTGCTGACCCCGCAGCGCTCCGCTAGGAGATTGGCCGCTTCAAGGGAAGGGGCGGAGCTTCTCCCGCCCCTGCAGCCACCTTTCAGCTCCATTCACAAAATTCCGGCCTTTCCTGGTCACGTGGTTGGGGGCGTGGCGGGGCAGGGGAAATGACACAACAAAGGCCCAAGTTTCCCAAACCAAAAAACTTTTTTCTACACCTCTATCTCCGCTATAATTCGTCTCTGAACAAATACTATTTGAGGAAAAGGAGGCTTAGGTCTGAGAACAAGAGGAAAGGAACTCAGAAATTAAAGGCTCACAGGGCGACAATCTCAGGGTGCACTTACTACAAGAAAAGCTGCGAAAAGGAGCGGGGAGAAAGCCTAAGGACAGACTACTAACTTGCTTGCTGCTTCAAGCCATTGCTTTTAGAAGTGCAAAGTTCGACTGCAGATTTCAGTTTTCTCAACCAGCTTTCTCTAGTTTTCAATTTTACCTTTCATTCATCCCACAGTTTCCTTGTTAACTTTTTGAACTTTCATTTAGGAATACTGCAGGATTTTTCTGGCTGACAGTTTTAGTTTCCACTTCCCAAGTCCTCACTCTTTCACGGGCTCCGCAAAGCACTCCCCGTTCTCCCCACCAATGCTAGACTGGCAAAAAGAAGCAGCGCCCTAATCCTCCGATTTTACTCGTAGTGAGGGCGGGGGCGGGGTGGGGGGCGCTCCACAGTTCCGCCTTTGGATTCTTTAAACGCACTCAACTCTTAACTATTTGATCTTAACAGTAATTGAAAATGATGTTATGTGAATAAGCAGACAGTCAGTCTCGCTACAGCTCAGTTCTGTTGATACAGCACAATTTTTCTGAGATAAATGTGCCCCTCTAGCAAGTGAACTATTGGACCATGCTCCTTTCTCCCACTTTCTCTTCTGCCCTTTCTCTTTCCTTTTTGTGCTATGATACCTAATGAAACACTAGCTTTTAGTTTGGCTGCTGTTTATCTTCTGGGTTTGGCACTGGGGAAAAAAAAAAAAAACAATAGACCTAGATGCCTAACATATTTCAAGGACTGAAAAATTCGTTTTTCAGAAAAAGTTGCCATTGTGGAAAATGTCTACAGAGAGGAAGCTGTTCTATCCACAGAGAGGAACGTCGAAAGTTGCTCAGAATTTCCACTACTTTTGAAAGTGAGTCTTTAAGAAAAATCAGCTTAGTAAATGCCAGTCCTTGAATGGAAAATTTCATTTTGGCAGGATTTCAGGCAAAGAATGGCAGAGAAGAAGCCAAGAGGCTTTGACATTTATTTACTCGTATTTTGAAATCCCATTTGGGTTTTGAAATAGAAGCTCTTGGGAGAAAGCCCCCACCTTACAAAAAAAAAAAATTCATATCCAAGTTTGGAAAGTTTTTAAGTTTCATATAAGCTACTTAAATCTTTATAGTTCCTTTGCTGTTATTTAATAAAATAAAATAACATTCTTTAGTGGCTTTTCTGCAGTTAACTTATTATAGCATTGTACTGAAAATGCATGATGTTAAATGGTGAGTTTCTAAAAGCAGCAAAAAAAGAAAAATTATATTACTTGTTTTAAATGATTAATATGATTAAAATTAAATAAAATGTGTTCAAATTGGGTTGATTATTAAGTAAAATAGTAACTTTTATAATTTGTTTCTTAAAAATATATAAAGCAAATTGTTAATGGCCTAGTTTGCACAGAGCTACATCAAATAGGTAAGAAAAAAAAAATCAATTACTAAGTAGCCAAATGTGCAAAGGAAATAAACAGATGACTATAATTCCAAAAGAAAACTTAGAGACCTGCCAAAATGGTGAAAGATAATTAGTAGCTTAGTGGGCTCCCTGTGAGAAGAAAAAGCAAGGATTTGATGGGAGGGTGGAGCCTAGGAAGAAGGGAAGGTATCAAAGAAACTGAAGATCCTGGCTCTATCAAACCTGCCATTGTCAGCCTGGGGATATCTGCAAACTTCCCAACAAGAGGAAAGGCAAACACATGATTTAAAAAATCTTAATTATACAAGAAGTCAGAATATTATGCATTTAAAAAACAAAGAATATTAGCCCCGCATCAGGCTCCTTGGAGAGGAGTCTGCTTCTCCCTCTGCCTGCCACTCCCCTGCTTGTGCTCTTTTTCTCCTTCTCTGTCAAATAAATAAATAAAATCTTTAAAAAAAAATAAGAAAGAATGTTAAAAATTTTTTTTACTACCCAGGGATGTCAGTATTGGGATAAGGGCACTCACATATATTGCTGGTCAGAATGTGACTTTATGCAACATTTTTAAAGTAATTTTATAGTATCTACTGGATCCTAAAATTGGACCCCATAATCTGATTTGGAATCTACCCTATAAAAATAAAAGCAATGTGCATAAGAATGTTTACTGAAGTATTATTTATAGAGGGAAAAATTTAGAAGGGATTTTTTAAAAATTTTTATTTATTTATTTGACAGAGAGAGAGATCACAAGTAGGCAGAGAGGCAGGCAGAGAGAAGGGAGAAGCAGGCCCCCTGCCGAACAGAGAGCCCAATGCGGGGCTCGATTCCAGGACCCTGAGATCATGACCCAAGCCAAAGGCAGAGGCTTAACCCACTGAGCCACCTTAGGCACCCCTAGAAGCAATTTCAATTCCCATCAATAAGGGAATGGTTTCTGTTTTGAAGTTTTTATTTTCACTCCTGAGAGTTTAGTTTCAGGTATGCAATCCAGTAACTCAACACTTCTATACCCGCTGCTCTTCACAGTGCACTCTTTAATTCCATCACCTGTTCAACCCAGCCTCCCTCAGCCCTCCTCTCTGGTAACAATCGGCTTATTCTCTATAATTAAGAATGTTTCTTGACTTGTCTCTCTCTCATTTATTTTTCTATACTTGTTTGTTTCTTAAATTCCACATGAGTGAAATCATATAGTGTTTGCCTTTCTCTGACTATATTACTTAGCATTATACTCTTTAGCTCTATCTGCGTCATTACAAATAGCAAAATTTCATCCTTTTTTATGGCTAAATAATAGTCCATTGTTTAAAAAGCTTCTCCACAATGAATGAAACAATGAACAAAACTAAAACACAACCTGTGGAATGGGAGAAGATATTTGCTAATGACATATACAGTGAAGGGTTACTATCCAAAATATATAAAGAACTTAAAGACTCAACACCCAGTAAACAAATAATCCAATTAAAAATGGCCAGAAACATGAACAGACTTTTCTCCAAAGAAGACATTTGGATGGCCAACTGACACATGAAAAGTTGCTCATCACTGATCATCAGGGAGATGCGAATCAAAACCACAGTGAGCTATCACCTCACACCTGTCAGAATGGCTAAAATCAACAACACAAAAAACAACAAGTACTGGGGAAGTTTGGAGAAAAAGCAGCCCTGGTGCTTGACTGGTGGGAATGCAAACTGGTGTGGCCACTGTGGAAAACAGCATGGGGGTTGCTCAAAAAGTTAAAAAAAAAAAAAAAAAAAACTACCTTATGATTTAGCAATGGCACTATGGGTATTTACCCAAAGAATACAAGAAAACTAATTCAAAGGGATATATGCACCCTTATGTTTACAGCAGCATTATGTAAAATAGTCCGACTATGAAAGCAGCCGAGTGTCCATCAATTGATTGATGCATGTCTAAAGAAGATGTAGTATAGATAAGGGGATGATTTTTTAAAAAGTATTATAGTTTCATGTTTTGAAGTTCAATTTTGGTTGTGTAGCTGTTAAAAAGTATGCAATGTCCTTGGTTCACAAACTTAAGATTTCATAAGAAACTCCATGTTAAAAATTCAGATTCCTGGGTGGATCCATAGAGTTTCTAATTCAGTACGCCTGAGCTGGGGCCCAGCAAACACATCACATACAAATCGGGTGGCAGGGGATTTTGTTATAATTGGTTTCTGAATCTTTCTTGAGAAAGCTGGATTGGACTTCTACTAAAATCCAAAGGGAGGCCTGCATGTTTATTAGCAAGGACATGTTTGGCTTGACCCACATAATGTTGACCCTCATGGGGAAATCACTGTCAACTTCTAAAATTCAGATTTCCAGTGCTGCATGACAAATGAGAGCATATAATAACACTGCGTCCAAATTCCTTCATGGCTACAGTAGCTGGAGCTGAACATTGTTACTCCTTAAGGGGTAAAGGAGCATGGGCTCTCAATTTTACTATGGTCCACATTCTTCCCCAATCCATTTTTCTCTTGTTTATGTTACCCAGCTGAGCCCTGTGAACATTTGCTTGTGTCAACCCTGATTCCCATGTGGCTTATCACATCAAGTGAAAAAAGCATAAGACAGAATAAAGAGAGTCATATATCCTCTTTTTGTTCAAAACTGAAAATAATGCACATAAAGGTATACATATATACACATACAAAATACACACACACACACACACACACACACACACACACAGAGACACCATAGTTTCTCAACATTGTTTCATTACTTCCCCTTAAGGAACCTTTTCAGGTATTTTTTATTCCTAACTGCCCTCTCATTAAATTTTAATATCAGAAATATACTGTGTATCTGTTCATGTCCTGTAATTCTTTGGAGAGTCACAAACTGTTATAATACTTAACAGTTATTCCTCCAAGAATGCATTTTCAACACTTGGGGGCAATATCACCCCCACTGAGTATGTACAATATATATCTATGCTTCTTTTTTCTTTCTATAGATACTATATTTATCTAAACATGTTGATTTTTTTATCATCAAAAAGGATATAACCATTTTTATTTTTAGTCATATGTACTCTAGTAGATCTGATTAATGTGAAGTAAAATGTAACTGAATTTTTCTCCCAGTACTTATAGTGGTTGGTTACAATATGCATGTATTATAGTCAAGTTTTTTAAACCACTGAAAGAATGAATGAATTAGTAGTTTAGATTAGAATTAGTTTTGTAAGAACTGAAGAAGTTTCCATTTGTAGAAGGTCAATATATGTAGGTGGTCAGGGATCATAACTTTTAAATGATACATAATTTGGAATAATTGATAAGCAAAGAACAAAATACAAATCCTTAACTTTCCTTTTGAAAGACGACATCTTACATTTTTAAAAACCAAAAGCATGGCATTGGTAACTTTAAACAGCAAAAATAAATAAAATAAAATAAAATAAGCAAATTAAATAAAAAAGAGTAAAACAGCAACAAAGTTCACCAATCTCTACTCTTATAGTTGTTTTCTGGACCACAGCAAGAAATAGAGATATGGTTGCTATACTTTCCTCAAATGTAAAAGATGGATTAGTTAACAAAGGCAAAAGGGGTTCTAAAGGTCCATTTTAGAAATGGAATTTTACTCCTCTGGGACACAACTTGAGAACACTCTAAATAACTAACAAGCTAACCTTTTATGTGTATTAGACATTGGGAGGAATAGTATTTCCAGGCTGGCTTCCCAAGGTACCCCCTCTAGAAAGTCCTCCTGGAAAGAGTTTGTTTTACCCAATTATGATCCCCAAAGGAGAATTAGGAGAATTCCTCCTTCTTGGCTCTCAAAGGTGACATTTTTCCATAGCTCTAAATTATGTGTAAATGTTTCTTACTGTCCTTCATTTGATAAACTCCTTAGGATCTTGATTACAATTGTGTCCTTAGTCATTGACACAAAGAATGTGTCAAATGCTTGCTGGAGGATGAATGATATCCAGTAAATGGATAGCAGGCTCCTGAACTGCCTTGCTCTACAAATATAAACCAATTTCAAATATTTAAGCAATGTTATGAGCAATGACTTTCTGAAAACAAAAATCTGTTGGACAATTGGCAAGGGTTGACTACCTGAGTAGAAATGGCTTTTAGATTAAAATTTGCTCTAAAAATGAAACAAGATGAAACCAGAGAGGGAGACAAACCATAAGAAACTCTTAATCTCAGAAAACAAACTGAAGGGGAGAGGGTGGGACGGATGGGGTGACTGGGTGATGGACATTGGGGAGGGTATGTGCTATGGTGAGTGCTGTGAATTGTGTAAAACTGATTAATCACAGACTGGTACCCCTGAAACAAATAATACATTATATGTTATTTTAAAAAAATTAAAAGCTACACTCAACTGAATATATTTCTTACATTTGTAGGTTTATCTCATTTAAAAACAACAATAACAACATTCTTTGTGATTTCAATAGCAGTGATATTTATGGGGCCAAAAGCAAAGTATCTGAAATATATAATTCAGAATCATAGCTTGTACAAATATGACCTTTTAAAAAAATTATTAGATGAAGGGTTTGTACTCGATGCCCGTAGAACACTTTTGAAAGCAACCCCCTGACTTTCTTACTTTTAATCAACCACAGGACAGGAGGAAAAAAACAGTATAATAGAAAGAGGATTGGCCTCAGAGGGTCATGGATTTGAATACTGGCTCCAACACAAGGCAAATCACCTTATCTTTCTAGATCTCAGTTTCTACATCTATATAATGGATATAAAATCTATTTTCCAAAATTGCTGTGGGGGAGAAACGAGCTGATGTATTTAAACTGCAGAGTTGGTACTCCATAAAAGCCATGTTTCTTGTCTGTTGGAAATTTACTCTGATGTCAGACGATAGATCTCAACTCTCAGTCAGTCCTCATTGATGCCGAATTTATATTCCTGTGACCTTCTGGATGACTTTTAGAAATGTCCTTGACACCTGGGAACACTCAGCCTGACTTCCTACCCACGTTTAAAACAATTTTCTACCTTCCCATCTATGTGTGTACCAATTCTTGGTCTCTAATAATTATCCTCCTCAGGCCAGGGACTGACACACCAGAACCCTCCCCTGGTCTCTGGTGGTTGGCTGGCTTGACACCTGACACAACAGGCCGGTCATCTTGCCTCTAAGATCTCATTATAGGGTTCAAAAAGTCTAGCACGGTAGTTGAAGGAGAGAGAGAATTGACAAGAAAGCACAACAGAGAAAGTCATCTCAAGAAAGTAAAATAGAATAGATGCCCAAAACAGAACAGTTTCTTAAAAGGAGGCAAAAGAATGGCCTCATGTCTGTAACTTCCTTAAAACCTAGAAAGTCTTCCTTGAATGAGGGTCACCAGTGATACTTAAGTCAGATTCTTGGTATTTGAAGAACAATGTGTCTTTGAACTTCGTAATAGTGATTTCACTTCTTTGTGATCTTCCTGAATTCCCTTTTATATTTAAAATGTTCCTTTTGTCCTGAATTCCTTCTCAAGTTTAAAAATAGCCGTTTGACTACAGGCATTTCATGTAAGCACATCAAAGAAAGCTACAAATCTTCTTTGTATCTGTATGACACACTCTAAATAAAACTCAGGTTTTTATTCTTGGTTCACTTTTATATTCCAAATTGAAGTTACACCCTGTTTCCATTCTGTCAAATATTATCAATGCTTATTAGTTTATCAAATATATTTCAAGGCAACACAGTCCACCCAGAAAAGAAGTTAATTATGAACGAAAGCCTTACCTTTGTTAGGAAAGATGGGTATCATTTGAGTCAATAAAGGAAGCCATTATCAGAAAGGCATTCAGGAAGCAGAACCCCATTGCCTCAGGTGTGTGTATGGAGGAGACCTAAAAATAATTTAGCATTTAGAGTTGGAACAGATACTTTTTCCTATACATACACACATTCTCACACACACCCCTGAAATCCACTCAGAATTCTTAAAATAATAAGTGTTATCAGTTAAAATAGAGGAAAAAGTCATGACATTTGTTATAAATAGTTCTTGTTATTTGAATCATTTATGACACAATTGAAGATACCAGTGCTTGATTCTGGATGATGTAATCTTACAGCAGGAAGAAGCATCGGTAGGTAGCTCACCTAGTTTGATATCAGCACCATAACAAGTCTTATTCTCCAACACACCCAGCCATACTTAATAAGATTTGTTAATTTACTTAAGCCTTCAATTTCTAATATAATTGTCAAGAATACTCCACACCATTGTTTCTCAAACTAACTGCCCTGAAAGACTCATTACTTATCTATACTGTGTAACAAACAGCCTCCAAATTTAATAGCTAAAATCGACCTACGATTATTATCTCACAGTATCTCTCAATCAAGAATCTAGAAACAACTCAGTTGGGTGTTTCTGGCTCAGGGTCTCTTTTGAGATTGTAGTCAAGCTGTGGGCTAGAGCTGCAGTCATCTGGAGGGAAATCTGCTTCTAAGCTTGCTCATGTGGTGGTTGGCAGTCCTGGCTCCTTGTGCCTACAGGCTATACAGCTCAGTTTTTCACCACACGGGTTTCTCCGTAGGGCTGCTGATGACATGGCTTCCCAAGTGCAAATAACCCAAAAGATAGAAAGCTCAAGATGGAGACCCCAGTCTTTTATGACCTAGCCTTGCAAGTCACAAACCATCACTTCTGCTGTATGCTGTTGGTCACAAAGACCAATCCAATGTGAGAGAGGGATGGCACAAACAGTGAATATCAGGAGGCTGTCATCATTTAGGGACCATTTAGAGGTCTCTATAAGACTTTTTTTTTTTTTTTAAGATTTTATTTATTTATTTATTTAAGAGAGAGAGAATGGGCAGGGAGGAGGGTGGGCGGAAGGGTCGAGGGAGAAGCAGGCTCCCCGCTCAATCCCAGAACCCGAAAATGATGACGGGAGCCTAAGGCAGATGCTTAACCTACTGAGTCACGCAGGCGCCCCATAAGGACGTTTTTCTCTTAAAAATATCCAATCTGTCACAGAGTTAACAGATTTATTTGCCATTCGAATGTATTCAAAATGGCTTCCAAAATTAGACTGAAGGCTCTACGGCAACAAGGACTTTATCGTATACGTGGCTCTATTCCTGCACATAGTTGAGTGATGTCTTGAAGGATTTAGTAAAAACATCCTATTTTTAAAGCTGCTAAACCTATGTTCCAGGCTAAATATTTGCATCCCCCTCAAAACACATATGTTGAAGCCCTACCTGGAATGTGATAGCATTGGGAGAGGAGGCCTCTGGGAGGTAATTTGGGTTAAATTAGATCATGAGAGTGGGGCCCTCAAGACAGATTAGGGGCTTTAAAAGAAGAGAAAGGGATTTCTCTCCTACCCCCCACCCACTTCTCCTCCTTCCCTCTCTCAGTCCCTCTCTTCTTCCCTCCTTCCCTCCCCAAAGGTCTCTCCTTTCCACCCTCTCCCCTCCCCATGCTCCCCTTCCCCCTTCACAAGCAGGCCATGTTGGCACACAGGAAAAAGCCAAGCTATGAAGAGAGAGCCCCAGAACACGACCATGCTGGCACCATGATATTGTATTTCCAATATTAAGAACTGTGAGAAAATAAGTGTCAGGCACCTATTCTGTAGTATTTTATAACGGCAGCCTGAGCAGACTAAGACACAAAGGAAATCAAGAACTTAGAGGAACAATACCATTTAGGGATTTAATACTCCAGGGTTGGGATATGTCTAATAATAGCTGAACTAAATCCCTTATGCTGAAGTTTGAATGTATTTCCTACTATTAAATTCTCTATTCAATATTCATTACCACAGTGTACCAGGCATTGTCTTACATGAGAAGTGCACAGATAATACAGCATCCCCAACCAAATGGGAAGCATAAACTAAAAGCAGAGATACAATAGCGACAAAACACCCCTTTGGAAGGGCCTTTCATGACATGCCCCCATGGTTCTCCTACTCACTCTCTCTAGCATATTAATCTGCCTTATTTTCATCATAGGATTCAGCTTGTATAAGATTTTCCAACTCGTGTACATATGTGTCCTAGTTTTTGTTTCCTTCCTGACCCCTCCTCTGTCCTCCTCCGCCTACCACAAGTTGTAAGCTCTGGAAAGTAGGGTGGATCCCGGTGGTCTTAAGGATTGTTTATAAGCCTGCCTAAAACTGGACTTGGCTCAAACTAAGCATGCACCACGTACGTACCCCTTGAATGAATACAGTTAACTAGAGGCACGTTCAAGGCAAGATGGAATCATTCACTCTCTTCTATAAATCCTGTCTCCAAGTGTCCATGACAGGACCTCAAATTCTACTTTTTCTTGTTTATGCTTTCGCTTAGGGTCTTGCCTCACAGGCTTTGTTCTGCCACCGAGTCCCCTTCTGCTAGATTCTGCAATTGTGTGGAGCCACAGAAGGACCCAATATTCTTGCTTCTGCGCAGTGATTCTGCTTTTATCATTTACATTACTTAATTTAGTTTGGAACTAAGTGATGTCAATGGGAGTTTTGCATGAATAAGGATAGCAAATGAATCTGTTCCAATTAAATTAAATTAAATTAAAGAGAAATTAAAGAGACATTTTCGAGGACATTTATTCTAAAAATTGATCTGCTTTGCAATTAGTCTCACGTAAAATTATTTTTTCAGTAGTCATGGAAATCACAGGTAGCCACTAACCCAAGATGAGTAAAGTAGACAATTTCCTCAAAATTATAAAAACTTGAATGGGAAAAGTGTTTTGTTTTGTTTTTTAATTAGAATTTTTTGTTGTTGTTGTTGTTAATTTTTAACTGTTCTCATTTGTGAAACATAGGAGGGTGAGGGATGAGTGGGAAGAAACACTGAGTTCTGCTCTGGGCACTGAACACTTTATATATTGCTTGATTTTCTCATGGGGTCTTGAGAACAGCACTAGCACTAACAGTATTAGTGGCCCTTTTTAAAGTGAAGGAAACCCTGAACTTGATTATTTCGAGATCGCTTGAGAGCCTTTATGATTTCCTGGAACTGTCCCATCATGCAACCTTTCACAATCTGCTGTTCTTACAAAGTATACTTTTCCAAATACACACTTGATTTTTAGGTTCAATCACTGAACAAGCTACCCACCTACTTTTATACTTTCCATTTCCCTCTGCTGAAAAAAAATCTGTTTACTGGGTTAGCAAAATCCACAGAAAGGGATATGCTATGAGAGCAAGCCTCCCGCTAATCTACACCCCCTGGGGGTTAGCCTTGGTGAGAAAAAGCTGAAGACAGTGTGGTCCCTAAGTTTATTATTAATTATTAGCATAATTTCACACGTATGCTAATAATGCAGGTTAACCAAGCCCCCCTGAATAAAATGTATCTGCCTAACAAGTCAAGTCTCAAAACTGCTTAGGTATATGTGGCAAAGTAGACATTAAATCTGAAGCATTATTTCCAATAACAATTATAAAGCTCGATTCACATAAAGATTCACATTCAGAAATGTGGGGCAACTTTATAAAGTCTGATAAAATTTCTTCAATAAAATGGGCATCTCTGTGAAACAAATTAAACAAGTAAATAAAAATAAAGTGAAGAAACCGATACTCAAAAAAGTGAAAGGATTCACCCACAAGTCATAGAACCAGTGAGCAGAGAAACAGAGACATAAACCTCAGGTCATTCAACTCCCATTCATCTCAAGACAATGAATGAAGGGATGCTGAAGATTTGTGCAAGTCTAGTTTCAAGTACTTTCTAAGGTGTAGTCTTGATAACTGTGATTACACAATAAAGGGAACACAGTTCTCAAAGTTTGTCCTGAGGGAAGGATGTTATCTTGGAACACTAATAGGTGTTGGGGTGGCGGGGGGGGGGGGTGCTGTGCTGGGGTAAGTTTAAGAAATGCTGAGTTGAATGCAATTAAGTTAATTTAAAATAAAATAAAACAAATAACCCGTTGGCACTTACCAGAGCCTTTAATATGAGAAGGTTCCCAGTGAACTAAATTTCAGTGGAGGTGGTTTAGGGCCACCTAGAGTTGGGGATGGTGAGGGGTTGGGGTTGAGACAGAGTAAACTTATCAAAAGTGTTTGAACACCTACTATTTTTCCCCTGGCAGAACATTGTTAGGACTAAAGCTCTATGGATTCAAGTGGGTGAACTACTCGTGCAAATTTTCTGAGCAAAAACAAAGCAGCAAAGCAGCAGTAGGAGTCGACCCCAAGGGCTACTAATTCTGTTGATTTAATATCACTATGTGGACATAAAAGACATTCTTTCCTAAGAAATGGTTACAATAGGAATAGGAGAAAATTGGTATTGATTAGTATTGATGAAATGATACTCACATTTCCATTTTTGTTCCATTTTTTTTTTTTCCTGTAGTGCCCTAAGGCTATCAGTCTCTCTGGCACCCAGAGGCTTAATGAGCTCATTCAGGAAAAAGGAGAAATTGTTTGTCACGTGGAATACCAGAGCATCTTTTATAAAGAGTTGCGGGTTCTTGAGTAGTTCATCAGTTTGGTCCGATTGGGGATTGGTAAAATTAAAAAAAAAACAAAAACAAAAACAAAACAAAACAAAACAAAACTCTGTAAGTGTTAACATAAAGTTAACAGTCTTTATTTTGCCAGATTAAGAACCCAAAGAATATCAGAAAAGGCATGGGTGCGGGCGGGTAGATATCAGTGGAGAAACGGGAAATACCTTTAACTCTAAAGTTCTTTTATAAAGGAAGAATACACTGTAATGAAACATTTTTAAAATACAAAGAGCATATAGTTGAAAAAGTTTTAAGAATTATTTACTACGATCTCATACCACCTATGTATTATATATGTATGTATATGTGTGTGTGGGTGCCTTAGTCTCTTCAAGCTGCTAAAACAAACATACACTGGCTGATTTAGAAACATTAAGACTACAAGTCCAGGATTAGGGCACCAACATGGTCATGTCCCAGAAAGAGCCCTCTTCTGGATCACAAATTCCCTACTTCTCTTGTATTCTCACATAGCAGAGGGTGGACGCAGGCAGCATTCTTGCAACTTTTACAGGGATGTTAATCCTATTCATGAGGGCTTTACCCTCATGACTTCATCTAATTCTATTTATTTCCCAAAGGCCTGACCTCCTAATACCATCATATTGGTGGATAGGGTTTCAACATATGAATTTGGGAAGAACATAAATATGCAGACCATTATAACTTGTGAAAAGATTTTACTGTGTAGGCACTTGACTGTGAGCCAGAAGTGGAAAACCACTATCCTAACGTCAATCCCCGAACCAAAGTATGGGCCCCTCAATCTCTATTTTAAACCCTCATTATTTTTCAGAGCACAGAAAAGAAATACATACCTCAATGCACTGCATATTATATAACACTTAAATGCTATGGAACTCTGGAATGTTACATAACACTATTTCTCTAATAAAACATGAATATTCGCAAAAAAATCAAGTAAATGTAGACTGTAACAAGGCTTGATATTAGTACAGGTAAGGATACAATGTTTAAACTACCTTTTAATCTTCAGAGTATTTTCAGATCTACGTCATCAATCCCCAACCCCCACCCCAAATATGGCTCTCCATTGAATTAATGAGGCTTAGTGAAACAACTTATTTGATTTCAGTCTTATATTTTGTGAAATTGACCTCAGCTACATTTTACTGTCTACAAGCACTTTCTCTTATGATTCTAGGTATGGGGTTTAGCAGTAAACTTAATCCCTTTTGGTTGGGAAGAATTGATGGAATGCCATTCACTGGGAAAAAGGAAGAGTGCTAAATAATAAGTAGGTAACTATGGGAGAAAATTATTTCCACAACTAAACTGAAGAATGTGTATCTGTGAACTTTATTTATTAATGAGAGGCAGCATAGCACAGCAGTTAAGAACATGGCTGTAGTTTAACATCTGTGGTCCCTAAATGCTTTTGCTTTCATGCGCTGCTTCCTACATTGGAAAAAAAAATTTTTATTTATATATATATGTATATACACACATATATATAATTTTATTGTTATTTTTTAAGTCTGCTGTCATAAGGAATCATCATGTATTTAATATTATTACATTCATATTTATTATATAATCAATGTTACTATGTTAATTTTTTACTTCTGATTTTCGAAGAAATTCAAATTGAAACATTTCTGTGACCCCCTAAAATATGGTGAGCCCTTGGCACTGTCTGTATGCTTAATGGAGAAGTCAGCCCCTGTAAGGAACAAAGATTCTGGAGCCAGACTGCATGGGTCCAAATCATGCCTTCTCTGCTTAACAGATGGGTGACGTGAGGTAAGTTACTTTACTTTCCTGGGCCTTCATTTATTTTGTGAAATGGGGAAAATAAAATATCTACATCACAGTGTTGATAAAAGGATAAAAGAAATTATCTTTTGTCAAATAGATCAATGCTTGTCACATTCACTTTCTCTCAGATTATATACATTTGATTATTTTAAAAAATTTGATATCACAGCTAAAATTTTTCTGAATGGAAACAAGCTGCTTCTTGCCTAGGAAGACAAATAATAATAAAAAAGATAACGCTGGATTTAGCTGAGAGAAAATGGGAGGGGAAGAAGACATTAAGAAAGGATACATTCCTGGGGCTAGGCTGCCTGATTCCAGAGCTTGCTTCTGTCACTTAATAGCTGTGTATGATCCTAGGCAGGTTGTTTAATCTCTCTAAGCACTGTTTTGACACTTTTGAAATGTAGATTAAAAATAGCATTCATGGGGCGCCTGGGTGGCTCAGTGGGTTAAGCCTCTGCCTTCAGCCCAGGTCATGATGTCAGGGGCCTGGGATCAAGCCTCACATCTAGGCTCTCTGCTCAGCAGGGACCCTGCTTCACCCTCTCTCTCTGCCTGCCTCTCTGCCTACTCGTGATCTCTCGCTATCTAATAAATAAATAAAATCTTAAAAAAAAAAAATAGCACGCAGCTTGCAAGGTTATTGTTGGCTTAAATGACCACTTAATGATATACTTAATAATAGTGGGTACATAATAAATAATAAAAAAATCAACACTTATTTTTATTTCTTTATAACTTTTCCACTTCTCCCTTTTTACTGCAACCTTTTTTGGGAATCCAGCTCACAGTTCCAATTATACAGAGCGACAGCAGTCAATAGGGAGACTAGAGTGTATGAAGAAATACGAAACTTGAACAGTAAGGAAATCCCACAATATAAATAAAAACTCTATCATTAAAAAATTATCTTTCTTGGGGCGCCTGGGTGGCTCAGTGGGTTAAGCATCTGCCCTCAGCCCAGGCCAGGCAGGATCCCAGGGTCCTGGGGTGGAGCTTCGCCTTGGGTTCCTTGCTCAGCGGGGTGTCTGCTTCTCCCTTTCCCTCTGACTCTCCCTCCGGCTTATGCTCTTGCTTGCTCACTCTTTCAAATGAATAAATAAAAAATCTTAAAATAAAAATCTTTCTCACCATTCTTTCACTAATCTCCACAAACACAAATCCTTTCTTAATTTGTATTATCAATTTAGCTATTACTAAAAAAAGGGGGGACAGGCAGGGAAGTAGGGAGAAAAAAATTAGGATTTGGGAAAGAAATGTTAAGTGTAACTTCCAATTAATTTGCTGTATGTATTATTGGTTCTAAAGAAGAATCTCAGATAAATGACCATTATCAAGAAGAACTGAAACATTTATATGTAAGCCAGTCCTTAATATTTACAAAATAAAATAATATTTGGGGAGAAAAATACAAATGAAGGCCCATGTAAGTGTGGGGCTCTGAGAAGTGATGCGTCACCTCTTGTGTTAGGACAGAACTACTTAGATGTTTCATTATTCTCTCCTAGTTTCCCACACTTTTTTTTCCCCAGGCAAAGAACTTTATTAACCTTGTTTCAAACTTTATTCCCAGGCTTCCTCAGCTTAATTAGCTGCAAAGAATGAATTGTGTGTAAGCAAAAACTGGAAAGAGCTGCGGTGTCCAAGGGGTCTGGGTTTAAAAATATTAGAGATCTAGATTTTATCAGATCCATGAACAAAATTTACAAGGTAGTCCTAATATAAGATAGCAGCTTCCCAGTAACTTCTTCAAGTTTTCCCTTCTTCAGAAGCTGACTCAATTCAGTTTACCTCATTCTTGGAAGCTTCATCAAAATTCTCCACAAAATGTGGAACTTCATCATCATCATCATCCTCTCTGGTACCAAATGGGGCTTTTCCTCCCACAGACTGTGTGGGCAGAGATTCAGCCAGTCTTCTTCAGCTAGTCAGACTGTCTGCACCAAGTTGGTTTAAGATACTGGGAAGCATGTCTGTCAGCTGCTTTGTCTCAGTGTGGTCTATGATGGAGAAAGTGTTCTCTGCCAGCGATGTCTGAACTGTGGGGTTGTTAGAATGGATCACTGTTCCTTGGTTTGTGAACATATTCCCTTCTTCAATACCAGAGATACTGTTTATCCCTAAATTCTTTAGGGAGAACTGAAGTTTTTTTTATCATCTGCTATAGCCGTTCTATGAGCCCTCTACTTTCCTCAAGCAGTCCCTTTCCCACCGGGGCACACTTGTGCTTGCAGTTTGGAGAATTTCTCTTGGTTCATGATAGTTTCTTTCATCTTGTTGGAGCAGAAATGGAACTGAGTCAAGGAATAGGGTTGGCGCTCAGGGAGTCTCAGGTGGACCAGCTGAGATTAGGGCACACAGGTGGGGAAGCAAGATGGCAGCTAGAGTTCTCATGCACTTTTCAGAATGAAAGTGGTAGGATGGATATTTGTGTTTCTTATTCATAATCTCATTTTAATGGTTGGCTTGTGTTCAACAAAAGTCTAATTCAATGAAGTGGCATATCTTTAATGGGAGAATAACAAAGAATGGGAATTTGCATTTCCTGTTTGATAAAATGAATACAATATATGGAATTAGGAAGTGCCTATTAATATTGTCAGGAGGTGATTTATGTACTATTACAAAAGATTTCCTTTCCAAATGAAGCCCTATAGACTGGCATTTTCTAAAAAGAAGAGTTGAAAATTGTGTATGTAAATATAAAATTACTTTTTAAAATATGGGGCAAAGGAAAGTATGTAGAACATATTTGTCTATTCATATGAGATTTTCCTACAATTTGACTACTTAGCTTATTTTCTGTGGGTTAAGGAAACCAAGGATGACTTCTCTGGTGATGTAAAAGTTTCATAGACACTTCATAAGACAGGCTGCATCCCACCATGGTACTATTTATTTGGGGTTATTTATACTTGTAGTAAGCTATTTATATTATCATTTCTTTGGGGGAATGGGTGAAAACTTACTTTATAGGATAGAAATTTGTGTACTTCCATAAGCACAAAGTGTGGCGAGGAAATTTTACTGAGAGAATTATTTTTTTAAAAGATTTTATCCATTTATTTGAGAGAGACAGAGAGCGGTGAGATCACAAGCAAGGGGGGAGAGTAGAAGGAAAAGCAGACTCCCCTCTGAGCCAGAGCCCGATATGGGACGATCCCAGAACCCTGGAATCATGACCTGAGCCAAAGGCAGACACTTAAATGACAGGGCCACCCAGGAGCCCAGGACTAATCATTCTGACTTAATTTTCATAGACTGAAAGATAATGGCTTAAGATTCTTTATGTTCTAGACGTGACATTGCCTACTTTCTAACTCTGTGAAACTCATTTTTTAAAAAATTTATTTATTTATTTATTTATATTATTATTTTTTAAACATATATTTTTATCCCCAGGGGTACAGGTCTGTGAATCGTCAGGTTTACACACTTCACAGCACTCACCATAGCACATACCCTCCCCAATGTCCATAACCCCACCCTCCCTCTCCCAACAACCCCTCCCCCCATCAACCCTCAGTTTGTTTTGTGAGATTAAGAGTCACTTATGGTTTGTTTCCCTCCCAATCCCATCTTGTTTCATTTATTCTTCTCCTACCCCCTTAACTCCCCATGCTGCATGTCCACTTCCTCATATCAGGGAGTTCATATGAGAGTTGTCTTTCTCCAATTGACTTATTTCGCTAAGCATGATACCCTCTAGTTCCATCCACATTGTCGCAAATGGCAAGATTTCATTTCTTTTTTTTTTTCTTTTTTTTAATTTGACAGATCACAAGAAGGCAGAGAGGCAGGCAGAGAGAGACAGGAAGAGGAGGCAGGCTCCTGCTGAGCAGAGAACCCAATGCGGGACTCAATCCCAGGACCCTGAGATCATGACTTGAGCCGAAGTCAGAGGCTTTAACTACTGAGCCACCCAGGCACCCGGCAAGATTTCATTTCTTTTGATGACTGCATAGTATTCCATTGTGTATATATACCACTTCTTCTTTATCCATTCATCTGTTGATGGACATCTAGGTTCTTTCCATAGTTTGGCTATTGTAGACATTGCTGCTATAAACATTCAGGTGCACATGCCCCTTCGGATCACTACGTTTGTATCTTTAGGGTAAATACCCAGTAGTGAAATTGCTGGGTCATAGGGTAGTTCTATTTTCAACATTTTAAGGAACCTGTTTTCCAGAGTGGTTGCACCTGCTTGCATTCCCACCAACAGTGTAGGAGGATTCCCCTTTCTCCACATCCTCTCCAGCATCTGTCATTTCCCGACTTGTTAATTTTAGCCATTCTGACTGGTGTGAGGTGATATCTCATTGTGGTTTTGATTTGTATTTCCCTGATGCCGAGTGATATGGAGCACTTTTTCATGTGTCTGTTGGCCATCTGGATGTCCTCTTTGCAGAAATGTCCATTCATGTCTTCTGCCCATATCTTGATTGGAATATTTGTTCTTTGGGTGTTGAGTTTGCTAAGTTCTTTATAGATTTTGGACACTAGCCCTTTATCTGATAATGTCTTTTGCAAATATCTTCTCCCATTCTGTCAGTTGTCTTTTGGTTTTGTGAACTGTTTCCATTGCTATGCAAAAGCTTTTGATCTTGATAAAATCCTGAAAGTTCATTTTTGCCCTCACTTCCCTTGCCGTTGGCGATGTTCCTAGGAAGATGTTGCTGTGGCTGAGGTTGAAGAGGTTGCTGCCTGTGTTCTCCTCAAGGATTTTGATGGATTCCTTTCTCACACTGAGGTCCTTCATCCATTTTGAGTCTATTTTCATGTGTGGTGTAAGGAAATGATCCAATTTCATTTTTCTGCATGTGGCTGTCCAATTTTCCCAACACCATTTATTGAAGAGGCTGTCTTTTTTCCATTGGACATTCTTTCCTGCTTTGTCGAAGATTAGTTGACCATAGAGTTGAGGGTCTATTTCTGGGCTCTCTATTCTGTTCCATTGATCTGTGTGTCTGTTTTTGTGCCAGTACCATGCTGTCTTGATGATGACAGCTTTGTAATAGAGCTTGAAGGCCGGAATTGTGATGCCACCAACTTTGGCTTTCTTTTTCAATATTCCTTTGGCTACTCGAGGTCTTTTCTGGTTCCATATAAATTTTAGGATTATTTGTTCCATTTCTTTGAAAAAAAATGGATGGTACTTTGATAGGAATTGCATTAAATGTGTAGATTGCTTTAGGTAGCATAGACATTTTCACAATATTTATTCTTCCAATCCAGGAGCATGGAACATTTTTCCATTTCTTTGTGTCTTCCTCAATTTCTTTCATGAGTACTTTATAGTTTTCTGAGTATAGATTCTTAGCCTCTTTGGTTAGGTTTAATCCTAGGTATCTTATAGTTTTTGGTGCAATTGTAAATGGGATTGACTCCTTAATTTCTCTTTCTTCTGTCTTGTTGTTGGTGTAGAGAAATGCAACTGATTTCTGTGCATTGATTTTATATCCTGACACTTTACTGAATTCTTGTATGAGTTCTAGCAGTTTTGGAGTGGAGTCTTGGGTTTTCCACATATAGTATCATATTGCGAAGAGTGATAGTTTGACTTCTTCTTTGCTGATTTGGATGCCTTTAATTTCTTTTGTTGTCTGATTGCTGAGGCTAGGACTTCTAGTACTATGTTGAATAGCAGTGGTGATAACGGACAACCCTGCCGTGTTCCTGACCTTAGCGGAAAAGCTTTCAGTTTTTCTCCATTGAGAATGATATTTGCGGTGGGTTTTTTATAGATGGCTTTGATAATATTGAGGTATGTGCCCTCTATCTCTACACTTTGAAGAGTTTTGATCAGGAAGGGATGCTGCACTTTGTCAAATGCTTTTTCAGCGTCTATGGAGAGTATCATATGGTTCTTGTTCTTTCTTTTATTAATGTGCTGTATCACATTGATTGATTTGCGGATGTTGAACCAACCTTGCAGCCCTGGAATAAATCCCACTTGTTCGTGGTGAATAATCCTTCTAATGTACTGTTGAATCCTATTGGCTAGTATTTTGGTGAGAATTTTCGCATCTGTGTTCATCAAGGATATTGGTCTGTAGTTCTCTTTTTTGATGGGATCCTTGTCTGGTTTTGGGATCAAGGTGATGCTGGCCTCATAAAATGAGTTGGGAAGTTTTCCTTCCATTTCTATTTTTTGGAACAGTTTCAGGAGAATAGGAATTAGTTCTTCTTTAAATGTTTGGTAGAATTCCCCCGGGAAGCCATCTGGCCCTGGGCTTTTGTTTGTTTGGAGATTTTTGATGACTGTTTCAATCTCCTTACTGGTTTTGGATCTGTTCAGGCTTTCTGTTTCTTCCTGGTTCAGTTGTGGTAGTTTATATGTCTCTAGGAATCCATCCATTTCTTCCAGATTGTCAAATTTGTTGGCGTAGAGTTGCTCATAGTGTGTTCTTATAATTGTCTGTATTTCTTTGGTGTTAGTTGTGATCTTTCCTCTTTCATTCATGATTTTATTTATTTGGGTCCTTTCTCTTTTCTTTTTGATAAGTCTGGCCAGGGGTTTATCAATCTTATTAATTCTTTCAAAGAACCAGCTCCTAGTTTCGTTGATTTGTTCTATTGTTTTTTGGTTTCTATTTCATTGATTTCTGCTCTGATCTTTATGATTTCTCTTCTCCTGCTGGGTTTAGGGTTTCTTTCTTGTTCTTTCTCCAGCTCCTTTAGGTGTAGGGTTAGGTTGTGTACCTGAGACCTTTCTCGTTTCTTGAGAAAGGCTTGTACCGCTATATATTTTCCTCTCAGGACTGCCTTTGTTGTGTCCCACAGATTTTGAACCATTGTGTTTTCATTATCATTTGTTTCCATGAATTTTTTCAATTCTTAATTTCCTGGTTGACCCATTCATTCTTTAGAAGGATGCTGTTTAGTCTCCATGTATTTGGGTTCTTTCCAAATTTCCTCTTGTGATTGAGTTCTAGCTTCAGAGCATTGTGGTCTGAAAATATGCAGGGAATGATCCCAATCTTTTGATACCGGTTGAGACCTGATTTAGGACCCAGGATGTGATCTATTCTAGAGAATGTTCCATGGGCACTAGAGAAGAATGTGTATTCTGTTGCTTTGGGATGAAATGTTCTGAATATATCTGTGATGTCCATCTGGTCCAGTGTGTCATTTAAGGCCTTTATTCCCTTGTTGATCTTTTGCTTGGATGAGCTGTCCATTTCAGTGAGGGGAGTGTTAAAGTCCCCTACTATTATTGTATGATTGTTGATGTGTTTCTTTGATTTTGTTATTAATTGGTTTATATAGTTGGCTGCTCCCACGTTAGGGGCATAGATATTTAAAATTGTTAGATCTTCTTGTTGGACAGATTCTTTGAGTATGATATAGTGTCCTTCTTCATCTCTTCTTATAGTCTTTGGCTTAAAATCTAATTGATCTGATATAAGGATTGCCACTCCTGCTTTCTTCTGATGTCCATTAGCATGGTAAATTCTTTTCCACCCCCTCACTTTAAATCTGGAGGTGTCTTCGGGTTTAAGATGAGTTTCTTGTAGGCAACATATAGATGGGTTTTGTTTTTTTATCCATTCTGATACCCTGTGTCTTTTGATTGGGGCATTTAGCCCATTAACATTCAGGGTAACTATTGAGAGATA
Organism: Lontra canadensis; assembly: GCF_010015895.1. Classification (NCBI taxonomy): domain Eukaryota; kingdom Metazoa; phylum Chordata; class Mammalia; order Carnivora; family Mustelidae; genus Lontra; species Lontra canadensis. The sequence goes on along the minus strand of NW_022630996.1, from coordinate 52,735,906 downwards.
TGAATTTAGTGCCATTGTATTGCCTGTAAGGTGACTGTTACTGTATATTGTCTCTGTTCCTTTCTGATCTACTACTTTTAGGGTCTCTCTTTGCTTAGAGGACCCCTTTCAACATTTCCTGTAGAGCTGGTTTGGTGTTTGCAAATTCTTTCAGTTTTTGTTTGTCCTGGAAGCTTTTAATCTCTCCTTCTATTTTCAATGATAGCCTAGCTGGATATAGTATTCTTGGCTGCATGTTTTTCTCATTTAGTGCTCTGAATATATCATGCCAGCTCTTTCTGGCCTGCCAGGTCTCTGTGGATAAGCCACCTCCCAGTCTCTGGCCCGGAGGAGTTGAGAGCCCGGGGCCCCACTCCTCAGTGCGCCTTCAGAGAACAGCACCCAATTACTCTCATCTCCCTGGTCTCCGGCCGCGCTCCAAGCTCAGCGAGCCTGTGACCGGTTCAAGGTAACCCCGAGCTGAGAGTCACTCCTCAGCTCTGTCTCTGTAGCCGGCTTCCCGGCTCTAATACCTGTAAGCTCTGCGACACTCAGACACCCCCGATCCTTCTGTGACCCTGCAGGACCTGAGGCCACGCTGACCCCGCGTGGGCTTCACCCCGGTTTAGCCTCTGGAGCGATGTCCCTCAGCGGAACAGACTTTTAAAAGTCCTGATTTTGTGCTCTGTTGCTCCGCCGCTTGCCGGGAGCCGGACCCTTCCCCCGCGGTCTATCTTCCCGTCGCTTTGGATTCACTTCTCCGCCAGTCCTACCTTTCAGAAAGTGGTTGATTTTCTGTTTCTAGAATTGCTGTTCTTCTCTTCGATCTCTCGTTGGATTTGTAGGTGTTTGCAATCTTTAGATAAGCTATCTAGCTGATCTCCCCTACCTGAAGTAGTCTCAGCCTGCTACTTCTCCGCCATCTTGACTCCTCCTCCCCTGTGAAACTCATTTAATGATGTCTCTCCTTTAGCTTTTCTAACTATAAGACAGAATTACTAACTTTTTTGCTTTCTTGCCTACCCGCAAATCCTAAGGACAAATCTGAGTATTCAGAGTTTAAGTCAATGCCTTTATTTTAGTCTCATTAAAGTGTTGCAAGCAATTCCCACTCATAAAGGCTAATGTGAACAAAATATGTATGCCTATTATAATTTACAGTTACTGAACTGATTTCCAGAAAACATCCCAAATCTTAAAATTCGAAAAAAAGCTGGCACTTTGACATTGTGGGTCTTTGGTGAGCAATAGGGACATGTTTAACAGATGCCTCTACTAAAGGGTATTTCTTTTTTTTTTTTCCCCATTTTGTTTTATTTTATTTCTTTTCAGTGGGTGTGGTGCATAAACAATGACATTTGGAACACTGAAAAGAAATTAAAGGGTATTTCTTTAGGAAAATCATAAATAAGTGTTCTAGTCCAAGATGGTGATGTAGAAAGATCCTGTGCTTACCACCTCCACAGAACACACAATATTATACCTATTTAGAAAGCTATTCCTCCTAAGAAGAACTGAAGGCTGACTGAACAACTTCCAAACAACAAAAGACAGAGACAATGACAAAAGAGAATAGCAAGAGAAACAATCCATTCCTTCAAGTTTACACAAAGTAGCTGTTTTGCCTAATCTATATGAACAAACACAGAATGTCAAGCAAAATAGGGAGGCAGAGGAATTTGCTCCAAAAAAAAAAAAGAAAGTTACGAATAAATAGATGTAAAATATGGCAATATACACATAAAATATGGAGTAAAAAACATTTTTAAAGAATATATTCAAACTTAAATGACCATGTGATACACTACATCAACAAAACAAAAAATAAAAATTATGTGATCATTTCAATAGACACAGGGAAAGCATTTAGCAAAATTCAACATCTGTTCATGATACAAACTCTCAATGGTATGGGAATAGGGAGAACATACCTCAACATAATAAAAACCATATAGAAAAATCTGCAGCAAACATTATACCCCAAGGAAAAACTAAGAGCTTTTCCTCTAAGATCACGAACAAGACAACAATGTCCATGCTCTCCACTTTTAGTTAACATAATACTGGAAGTCCTAGCCACTGCGATTGGACAAGAAAAAGAAGTAAGAGGCATCCATATTGGTAAGGATGAAGTTAAACTGTCACTATTTGCACTACTCTGCATAGAAAGCATAAAGACTTCATCAAAAATCTACCAGAAGTAATAAATGAATTTGGATACAAAATTAATACCCAGAAATCAGTAGTGTTTCTATACACTAAGAGCAAAGTAGCAGTAAGAGAAATTAAGGAAACTCTTGCATCTACCATTGTCCTAAAAATAATAAAGTACCTAGGAATAAACATAATCGAGGAGGTGAAAGATCTGTATACTCTGAAAACTAAAAAACACTGCTAGAAGAAAGTGAAGATGGCACAAAGAAGTGGAAAGACATTCCATGCTAGAAGGGCTAGAAGAATTAATATTGTTAAAATGTTTACCCTACCCAAAGCAATCTACAGACTCAATGCAATTCCTATCACAACAATAATAGCAGCCACAGAACTAGAACAAAAAAATACTAAAATTTATATGGACACACAAAAGACTGTGGGTAGGCAAAGCAAGTTTGAGAAAGAAGAACAAAGCTAGACCTATTGCAATTCCAGATTTCAAGATAAACTACAAAACTGTGGCAATTAAAGCAGTATGGTATTGGCACCAAAATGGACACAAAGATCTATAGGTCAGCCCCAAAATAAACCCATGCTTATATGATCATTTAATCTATGACAAAAGAGGCAAGAATATACAATAGGTAAAAGACCGTCTCTCCAATAAACTAGTCAGCAGCATGCAAAAGAACGACTGGACCACTTTCATACACCATACACAAAAATGAACTCAAAATGTTTTAAAGACCTAAATGTGAGATATGACACCATAAAAATCCTAGAAGAGAGCACAGGCAGTAATTTCTCTGACATCATCCACTGCAACATTTTTCCAGATATGTATCCTAATGAAAGGGGAAAAAAAGCAAAAATAAACTGTTGGGCCTACATCAAAATAAAAAGATTTACACAGTGAAGGCAAGCATCAGCAAAACAAAAAGGTAGCTTACTAAATGAAAGAAGATATTTGTAAATATATATGTTATTTACTATTACATATAATATATATTATTACAAATTATATATTTTATGTATTAATATATATTATTGTACAAATGATATATCTGATAAGAGGCTAATATCCAAAATATATAAAGAATCTACACTACTCAACACCAAAAAATTTAAACAATCTGATTAAAAAATGGGCAGAAGACCCAAAAAGATATTTTCTTTTTTTTTTTTTTCAAGATTTTATTTATTTGACACAGAGAGAGAGAGAGAGAGAGAGAGCTATCACAAGCAGAGGGGAGGGGTAGAGGGAGAAGCAGACTCCCTGAGCTCGGAGCCCTATGCAGAGCTCAATTGTGGTACTCTGGGAACTTGACCTAAGCCAAAGGCAGATACTTAACCAACTGAGCCACCCAGGCTCCCGCTGAAATGATATTTTCCAATAGAACACACAGATGAACAACAGACACATGAAAAGATAATCATCAGGGAAATGCACGTCAAAACCACAATGAGATATCACCTTATACCTGTCAGAATGGCTAAAATTAAAAAGAAAGAAAGAAAGAAAGAAAGAAAGAAAGAAAGAAAGAAAGAAAGAAAAAAAGAAAGGAAGAAAAAGAAAGAACTGTGTTGGCAAGAATGCAGAGAAAAAAAAAAGAACCCTCTTGCACTGTTGGTGGCAATGTAAATTGGTACAGTCACTGTGAAAACAGTACAGAGGTTCCTCCAAAAATTAAAAATAGAAATACCACATGATTCAGTAATTCCACTACTGGCTATCTACCCCCAAGAAAATGAAAAAAAACTAGTTTGAAAAGATACATGCACCCTTATGTTTCTTGAGGCATTATTTATAATAGCCAAGATAGCGAAGCAACCTAAGTGTCCATTGATAGATGAATAGATAAGGAAGATGTCATACACACACACACACACAAACACACACACACGCGCGCGCGCATGCACGTTGGAATAAGACACAGACAAAAAAAAGGATGAGATCATGCCATTTGTGACAACATGTATGAGCATAGAAGGTGTGATGCTAAGTGAATAAGTCAGACTAAGAAAGACAAATAACCATATGATTTCACTCATATGTAGAATCTAGAAAACAAAACAACAAATAAACAAAAGAGTAGAATCAAACCTATAAACACAGAGATCAAAATGATGGTTGCCAGAGGGAAGGGAAGAGGAAGGATGGGCAAAATGGGAAGGGGAATGGGAGATAGAGCTTTCAGTCATGGGAATAAAAAGTACAGCACAGGGAATGCAGTCATTTATATTGTAATACCATGTATGATTACAGATGGGAGCTACCCTTGTGGTAAGCACAGCATAACGTGCAGAGACCCTAAATCACTATGGTACACACCTGAAACTAACGTAACGCATACGTCAACTATATTCAAATAAAAAATTAAAAATATATACATGATTTTGCAGCTTCTCTGGTGTGTTTTATTTGTTTAAGTCATCTCTTCTGAGATCTAGATCATCTCTAGAAATCTAATTGAAATTGACATTCCCACAAATACTGGGTGGTGTTTTGTTTTGTTTTGTTTTGTTTTGTTTTGTTTTGTTTGCTTACCATGTCTTCCTGTATACTTTGGTATGTTGTTTATTTTTCACACTTGGAGTCTTGAAAGCTATACACATTGTTTTCAGTTTTTCTAATAGTGCTGTTACAAATTTGATTAATATAACCACATTTGTATTTGTCATTTACTACTTCTAGAGATTAAGTAAAAATTAAAAATAAAGAGAAATGAAAAAAGAAATAAAAGGAAAATATTCAATGTGTTGAGTAAACAAAATATGCTTGAATTACTACTTTTCACCTTCTAATAAATTAGTCCAGAAATTCTAGCTCAGTCTCCCTACATTTCTGAGCTATAATTTTCTGTTCAGTTAAACGTATACATGCAGAGGGGCACCTGGGTGACTCAATCAGTTAAGCACCTGCCTTCGGCTCAGGTCATCATCCTAGGGTTCTGGGACTGAGTCTGCAACAGGCTCCCTGCTCAGCGGGGAGTCTGTTTCTCCCTCTGACCCTCTCCCCTCTTATGCTAACTCTCTCATTCACTCTCTCTCAAGTAAATACATAAAGTCTTTGAAAAAAAATATACATATGCAGAAAAATGAAGTCTCTTTTGGTAAACATTGATATAATTATGGTATCATTATTTCTGATTTTTCAGAAGAACAAATAATGTGAATACATATTCTTTTTGGCCTTAGCCGAGTACTTTCTACAATTCATAAAACCTTACTGATGTTTCAGAAAGAAAAAAGAAAAAATCCTAATTAAGGCAAGCATACATTCCTTATATTTAGTGAAATAAATACAACATATAAACAGAGGATGATGCTTATTTCAAGACACTGCCATTGCCTAAAGTGCTTTTAGATTTCATCCTTTTTAGATGTCATCAATGTTGGCAACATATTTTTGTTGAAGAATATTAATATAAGAGAGCCATCAAGTGTGGGTTTTCTTTCAAACAACTATAACCATTTGGAGGGCATTTTGTGAATAAAAAAAATGTGGGTAATGTTGCCTTTGTTTGAACATTGGTGTGAGTTTAAAGTCATAGTATTGATACTCACTTTGTTGGGGAACTCAAATAGACTCTGAAAACAATCAGAAAAGGGAATTCTGAAATTGTTAGCTGATACAAGAATCAGGAGCTTTTTTCACTGTTGATATTGACTGATGAATGGCAGTGAAGATGGAAGTTCTCAAGATATTCGGCTAACGCCAGGAAAATAAAGTATTTGAAAAATCATAATAAAAAATTCAAGTTAGCTAATGCTTTGGCATCTCTCATTACAATTGTTGTAATTTGCAGATGATACCACTGAGAATCAGAGAAATTAAATGATTTAATCAAGTCCACAGGGTTAAGGTCAGAAACCGGGAGTCGAGTCAGGACACTTGACACACGGTGGAGTGTGTTTCCCACCACTACATCACGGTGACAAGTTCACTGGACTCTTTCTTGAAGTAACTAAGCTTTGTAAAGGCAAATCTCCTGAATGTGTAGTGATGTACACTCATAAGGGCTAAAAATAAAAAATAAAAAATAAATTTTGATTTAAAAATTTTTACCTTCTGGGTAAGTAAAAATTTGGAGAGCTTTACATTTTTATGCACACTAAAAAATCCTAGAAAATTTATATGTGCAATGATCCATTCTAACAAACTACAACACTGTTTTCTCTCTCCCTCTCTCTATAGTTTGAACTTTGCTTTTTGATGCTCAGAGGGAAGGAAAATAATTCTAATTTAATTATTCAGATTATGTTTATAATTTATCTTCAAACAATTTTTTTACTGCAGTATTTGCTGCCATTATAATTTTTAGTTTCTAAACTCGCTAACAATAAATGTCACATTATCTTTCTTGTCATTAAATCAGATGGACTCTGACTCTAAGCTTCTTCTTGCTTGGTTGGTAAGAGATCCAACTTCAGTCATTTTGGCAACATCTACGTGCCTTTTTGGGACTACAGAGGAATTCGGGATTTTCACAAGATGACTGGAAAATGGGGGAAGGCCTCAGCTCTTTAGTCAAACAGAAACCTGATGACATACTCAATATACAAGCCTACATCTTCTTAAAGGTAGGTGGTTGCAGTCAAAAGTAGCTTTTCAAGTACTTCAAGACCTACCTCCTTAGAAGACCCATGTTCTCAACCAAACTCCCCCAGGTTCTTCCATGCTCTTGGGGTTTCAGCAAGGACTGACGTATGGACCCCTGTTAATCATGGGTCCAAGAACTGTTCATCACCTTCCTAGTCGAGACAATCTTTTTCTACTTTGGTTGCTTCTGCTCCTCTGTATCTTCCTCCATTCCTCTCTCTCTCTAGCCTCCAGCATAATTCCTCAATAAACTGAGACTTCTGAAAGAAACACTGGGAGGGAAGTTTATCTTTAGGTAACAAAGGGAGCGCAAATTCTAGCTACTTTCTGGAATGAGGATGGGAGTGAAATAGAGATACCAAAATGAAAATAGCTCTTGTTTTTTCTAATCCTTCCATAGCAATGAAAATGAAACACAAATTAATGTCTACCAATAAATTATCCTGTTCCACGTTCTACACTCAAGACCCTCACAAATATGATCTGCCAACTGGTCACAAATAATGGCTACACATAATTCTTCATCACTACAATACCCTCTTATCAGAGGTACCCTTGGAGCCAATACAATTCTAATTCTTCATTTTATAAAAATGAAATTAAGAACCAGAGTGAGACATCCTTTTTCTTATCATCACATACATACTTCGGTAAAGGTAGTATTAATTAGCAGTCCAATATTCTTTGTGCTGAAAAACTCAAACACTTTTCCTTATGAATATGAATAAATGATGGTAATGAAAGCCAGAGAATTTCTTAAAGCACCAACATTGTCAAAGTTGACTACAGTTTCAGGTAACTTGAGCATGGCTCTTGCCTGATCTACATCTGAACCCTAGTTAAAAATGGAACAATACAACAGTGAGTAATCATATAGAAGTAAATGACTTATTTTTTTTAAGATTTTATTTATTTATTTGACAGAGAGACAGAGATCACAAGTAGGCAGAGAGACAGGCAGAGAGAGAGAGAGGGAAGCAGGCTCCCCACTGAGCAGAGAGCCCGATGCCAGACTCTATAGGATCATAGGGTGGAGGCTCATTTTCCTGGGGTATTTTTCTTACCTGTTTTCTATTCGTGGCAAGTGGGGGCAAACAACACATCTGATGGGACACACTCTTCAGAACTCCTGGAAAAAAAAGACAAAGAACCAGCAGTTATTAAACTGTATGTGGCAAAAAAAAAACAAAGACCAAACAGCAAGCCTCATTTTGACATGAAATTCATGGTAAAGCTGGGCTAAGGATTCTTAGTAGGCCACCCAAACAGATACAAAATAACTGAGAGTTAAAGAGAATTCAGTATTGGCTCTTTAAATTTATGGCAATAATACTTCTTAAACAACTCTTCATGTTGAATTTTCAGACCCAGCCTCTCAGGTATGACTATTGTATAAGTTACTAGTTGCATATTAATTTCTAAGAAGGGAAAAATGGAACAGTTCATTAGGCCCCTAATTTTTCATTATTTTTGAGCTTTCTAAATGTTCTATCTTGTATACAAGGAACTAGAAAGGAATTTAAAGGTGTGACTATCCCAGGATTGTTAAGAGAATGTATAGCTAAATGCATATTTATAGATCTTATTAAGTATCAAGACAAAAGTAGTAAACTTTTTGAAATAAGATTGCATAATATAGCCTAACAGGTGCACCTGCGTAGCTCAGTCACTTAAGCTTTTGGCTCAGGTTATGATCTCAGGATCCTGGGATCGAGTCCTGCCCTGACCTCCCTGCTCAGCGGGGAGCCTGCTTCTCTCCCTGCCTGCTGGTCCCCTTGCTTGTGCTCTCACTCTATCTCTCTGTCAGATACATAAGTACATTCATACATGAAGCCTAACAAACTGTTCTTACATAATATTTTGCTTAGACTATAGATAATCATTGGCAAGTACTCAGGGAGGCAAAGATTTGGTAAAATTAATAAATATTGAATATTTTTTCACTGACGTCATTTCCACATGGAAGTCAATTTAAATATATAAGTTATTCTGCAGTGTATTTATGTAAACATGCTCCATGAAGTTCCCTTTAAGGGTTTATTGAAACTGATTTTAGGCCACATGCATCAACAAGGTAATTGTAAAAAATTTCTATCTTGAGCAATTTTCACATGAATTTTATCACTGCAAATTAAAAATTATACTATTTCATTCTTCTGTTTGGTGGTGTACATCCCTTACAGACAAAATCCCTTAATATTTTTAAGTATAGTTTTACTCATTTAAATTGCTAACATGAGTAAAATCACTGTAATTTCTCATACCAGTAGAATTATGAGTAATATCGAATGATTAATATAGGCCAGTCTTATGAAAATTTTGTCAAGTATGAAGACAAAATTAAATACACATATTTTTCCAGTTTCATAATGGAGATAGAAAAACTACATTTCAATAGTGGTAAATTTTCACTTATTTTCTTTTCAAGTTCCACTTGTTACAAGGAGTGCGTCTAAAATCATGTCTATAGAAATGAAATATTTTAACGTGCATTCCTATTTCAGATATGAACGACAAATGTAAACATAATAAAAACTAATTGTAAAGACACATGTGGTAGGTAGATGACTGTTCCTCATTCTTCCTATTTTTCCTGTACATCCATGCACTTTGCCCTGTCATTTTGGAGTTCCCCTCACCAGAAGCATTTATATTGGGTTTTGCCAGATTACTGTCTTTGGCCAGTGGAATGTGGGCATACATGACAGTGTAGCAATTCAGTTTATTTCTTGAGGTCGAGTGATATACCAAGAAAGAAATGCTTCAGGTAGCTGCTGCCCCATTAGCTCGCCTCTCCCCAAAGAAGAGTCATGAAGCCTGAGCCCCACTGCCAGTCTGGGGCTAAGCCGAGCTGAAATGCATCCTAAAGCAGAACTCAACATAAGCTGAAGCACAGTCAATGGACTGCAGAGTGTGCAGGCCAATGCTTCTCACTGTCCACCAATAAAAATGTGTGATTGCTGATGACACAGCATTATTGAAGCAACAGAATACACTTCCACAAGGTTGTACGATATATTCATACAAAAGTGAAAAACAAACATGCTAATTCCTGACAAAACAAAGAATTGTCTAACTTACCACTGGACTCAGTGTCGTCCTTAACAGCATTATTTGGGCAAGTTATTGTACCTCTCCGATAGCTCAGCTACAGGAGTAGTTAGATGGATGATTTCCTTTCTCTATTTTCTTTCTGTATTTTTGTTTGTTTGTTTTTGGGGTTTTTTTTGTTTAGATTTATTTGAGAGAAAGAGCATACACAAGCCAGGGGAGGGGCAGAGGGAGAGTCCCTAGAAGGCAGAGTCCCTAGAAGCAGACTCCCTCTGGGCATGGGGCCCGACACAGAGCTCACAAACCTATCATGACCTGAGCCAAAACCGAGTCAGACGTCCAACCAACCGAGCCACCCAAGCGCCCCTGGATGGATGATTTCTCAGGTCCATATACATTCAATCAAGCAAGAAGGGCTTTGCATTTCAAGAGTAATTAAAAGTGCCAAAGATGAAAATTTCATAAGCTGAGTGTCTCTAGAAAACCATTATGGCAAATGACATATTAGTGTCAATCATTCATTCAGTGGTTACTTTAGGATAGCCATCTTAAGACCACAACTATGCCAAGAATCATGAGAGATGAAGAGGAGGAGATTATGTGTTTTTGTTTGTAAGAAATAAAGGAAAAAACCCAATAGGGGACATAACACACAAAAAAGAAAAATCTAAGTGTTAGGAGAGTGTTATTAACCAAGGGCTTCAAGAAGGTAATCTCTTCCAGCTGGAGAGATTAGGAAAAGCTCTTGGGAGGAAGTGGTGTTCAAGCTGGATCTTGGTGGACATGATTTCAACGGGAAGAAATTTAAAGTCATTTGTTGACTGAAGGAAGGGCACTGAAGCAGGCAGAATTAGTTACTTGAAATGGTGAGTTTTTCTCTTTCAGTGTCAGGGATGAGATGGAGATATGGCTAGAAAGAGAAGTAGGGGCCACATTTTCAAGGATTTTAATTTCTACATGCAGAGGCTTCGAATTTACCATTTAGAGAATAATTAACAACTCAAAACTTTTGAAAAGAAGTGTGCCTAAGGAGGGTTTTAGAGAGATCCAAGTGATCAAGTGCTGGGAGAAAAGAGATAAAGGAGACTCGGGGAAAGCTGGAAGCCCTTTTGAATGGGCCTGAGTTTTGGGGGTAGGGGGTGGGGAGGTGAGGAGTGGGCATTTTAAATACAAACCTAGCAATGTGTTCTTCCCTGTAATATAGCATATAGAGGAGATAAAAAGAATCACTAGAGAGTCATTTTAAACTACTGCTGTATGGTGAGAAAACAGTATTAAAAAAAAAAAAAGAAAATTCCAGGATTAAGTAATGTTTTTCAAACTTTAATGTGCAAAAGAAACACCTTTTGGTGTTTGGGCTCTTCTGAAAAATACAGACTCCTGGGCCTCAAGCCTAGAGATTATGAAACAGTTGGTGCTAAGAGACACCTAGGATTTTTATTTTAATAAGTACCTCAAGTGATAATGATGCAGGTGTTCGGTTTGTAAGTCATTCTTTGAATCTGGTTGAAAACATAGTAGTAACAATAAAAGGAAACATTTATTGCCTACTTCCCGTGTGGGGACACTTGGCTAAATGCATGCATACAGTTTCTCATTTTACCCTTAGGATGAGCCTAAGATGTAGCTGTTAACACTATTCTCCAACTCATAGAAACCAAGATTTAGATTCTAAAAAAAAATCCCTAAATCCCAAGATTTAGGGATTCTACAGCTCTCTGAAACTTACAGAGCCAGTAAGTGATAGATTCAAGATATGATTCGAAGACTGCCCAACTTCAGAACTCACACAGGAGAAGTTCGTGACATTAAAGACTTGAGCTTTTGTCTTTTTTTCTGATTTTTTTTCTTCTTAAAACTTTCAACTGATTGGGACCAGTGCCACATTTAACAAGATTGTCTGATTAAATTTACTCTAGTAAAAAATTTCTTTCCTAAGTAGAGAAAGACCAGCTGGAACATAATCAGTCATCATAGTGGGATGCCCTAGATATGAAGATGCCCATCCTACCAAGAATAATGCACATGCACATAGCAGTAATTCTAAAATAAATATAGAAGAATTCTACAGCATGTGTTATTATAACCACTTAAGCAGAAACACAAGAACTTTAAAGTGGGACATTATCATCGCCTTGAACATTTTTCCTTCACAATCTTAAAACTGACATCTCAAAATAAATCATGATCTTGAAGCCTGAGCATTAATTGTCTGAAGGACTGGGCCACAGTAAAACATGCTAACAGTCAGATTTGACTTTATTCTCCTTAAATACCTCTTGGCTCCAACCCCTGTTTCTTTTTCTTTTCTCTCTCTCTCTCTTTTTTTTTTTAAGACTGAAGAGCCAGTCATTTATCTGTATTTCCTATAATAATGGAAGTAGTAGTAATTTATGTTGCTGCAAGAAAAGGAAATGAATTAAATATGTTACGTGACACAAAGTCCAATGAACCCAGTACTGACATTAATTCTCTCCCACTTTAAGAAAGAGGCCCAAAGAGGAAGCCAGAAATAGAGTTTTCCTCATAAAACTTAAGAAGAAATGAACACAAACACTTTCTAGAGTTGGAGCAGAAACTGTTATCTGCCATCGGTTGTAATTTTCTAGTTTTGTACCTAAGAACTGTTTCATGTTGTTATTTGTTCTGGAAGATGTGGCTGAGGAAAATGTGGTAATAGTCTGTTGTCACTATAAACTGATAATGGAGTTTTTATTTGCCTTTCTTATCACTGATAGTCTTTCATTAATGACATTTCTCTCTTGCTCCCAGAGGTAAAGGTGGGAGTGTTCAAGTGCCTTTTAATTTTAGACTCAGCAATCCAAGCCAATTTATGAAGTTGTATTATTTTGTTCTAGGGCTTTCAGAGGTGGCTTTTATTTAAAGTTGATGCAGAACCAACTCTGTCCCAGACACTATGCTAAACTCTATGCAGGGCACAGGTGGGGACTGATTTCTCTTCTTTCCATTCCATTTGTGTCCAGCTTGCTGTGTATCTTATATCCTTAAGAAAGTTATTAAAGAATAAGGGAAAAATAAAAAGCCTACTCTGAACCATGAGCAGAAAATTTCTTATAGGTAAAGAACATACATTTGAAAAATACATCAAATGGGAGTTACAGAATTTCTTTAATTCCCTTAAAAGAGTCATTCATCACCAATGCTGGACATTTGGACATGACAAAAGATACACTGGATAATTCTTTAAGGTTGCAGTCCACATATATCCTCTGGTCTACACTTCAGTGTAAACTTTTTGATGCTTGAAAACATGAAGAGAGCCTGGCAGCTTTTTATAGAAATGGAAAACTGAGAAATTATAGACTTAGGTTATGATTATTTATTGGGAAACCAAAGAACATGAAATGATATTATTTAAAACCAATGTATAAATATGAAAAGTGGATACAAAATAAATATATCTACATGAAAAATACTCTTACATTTAATCAAAAAATACTTTGAGAATAAAAATAATATTCCACTCCAATGTCCACTCTCACCACTGTTACTGAACATAGTACTGGAAGTCCTAGCCACAGCAATCAAACAACAAAAAGAAATAAAAGGCATCCAAATTGGCAAGGAAGAAGTAAAACTTTCACTGTTTGCAGATGACACAATACTCTATATGGAAAAAGCTGAAGATTCCATCAAAAAACTGCTGGAACTGATAAATGAATTCAGTGAAGTCACAGGATACAAAATCAGCGTGCAGAAATCTGTTGTGTTTCTATACATCAATAATAAAAGGGGAGAAAAAGAAATTTAGGAATCAATCCCATTTACCTAGAAATAAGATACCTAGAAATAAATCAACAAGATACCTAGAAATAAGCCCAACCAAAAAAGCAAAAGACCTATACTCTGAAAACTACAGAGCAAGAGGAAGTGGAGGCTATCTGACTTAAAGCATCTTAGAAAATTCTGTTACATCTATTGCATATATTTTGTCCTGGGAGTTGAACAATAACTTTGCACAAGACAAACTTGCAGCATTCAAAAAGATTTTTAAAACCGCAATATGTAATACTCTTTCCAGTCTCTTCTCAATTTAACTTTCTTTCATTATAACTCACAGAACAAAGAGGCAGGTGGAAAACTGACTGATGTTGATCACATCACAGGCACTAGTTTCTCTTTGATGTGCCATGGCCAGTTTCTCCCTGCTCTTCCTGGACATCCCAGGCCATGCCTTTCAAATCTGAGATAGCTTGATCCTAAGGTGGTGATCAGATACAACTCTGCAGCCAGTGTAGCTGGATTGAAATTCTGGCTTTGCCTGTTAACCAGTTGTGCAATCTTGACCACCTTGTGCATCAGTTTTCTCATTTGCAGACTAGGATCTTAGGATCTATCTGATTCTGATTTTTAATGCTAACTCAAATTTCTTTTGTAAGCATGGTGTTGTTGAAACCCAGCACATACGCTGCTGGGCCTGGTCCACAGACCACCCCTTACATGTCTTGGGACCTTCAGAATAAACTTTAAGCTCTTTGGTTTGGCATAAGAAACCCATCTTTGATCAGGCCCTGTCTTTCCTCCTTTTGTCATAGGCTGCTTTCAGATCTTCATACACAGCACAAACCTCGGTGGCTGTGCATGTAGTACCCCTCAGTGTAAAGTTCCATGCTAACTGTTTCCTTCCTCAACAACTCTTTACATACAGAACCCAGGACAAGCTTCCCCAGATGTACTTAAAACCCCTACCTTAGTCCAAGCTAGAATCTCTTCCTAGATCCCCCCAGCACACCATGGGTATTACTCAACCATAACACCTAGAAAATTATGTCTTAATTATGTAGTAAATTTGCCTTTCTATACTACACTATAAACTCTTTGAAGACAGGCATTGTATCTAATATTCTAAGTTTCTAACATAGTTCTTTGCCCCCCAAAATGTCAGTAATTTTCATGATTGATGTCCCTTCAAACCCAGCAACAATGAACAAATACCCACTTTGGTGTGAATTTCTCCCACGTCTTAAGCATCGCTCATTATCGGGTATTTGTATTTATTGTGGGCCCCTCTACCCTTTATCCACGTGCAATATTAATGCCAAGTTCTTGTCACATCATTCTTCTCTTCCAAGCCAAGTATTCCCTGCTCTACAAATCTTGTTAACCCGAAGACATGCAAAGCATGAAGAATTCTGAATTTGTGATTACAGGCATTTTGTTTTCATGTTTACCTTTTTCTTATTTTTTGCTCTCTGGTATGCTGATGGTTAGAATGCATAGAACCTATATGAAAAGGATAGCAGAAGACCCACTTACTAGGAATATAGGATATTTCTAAAATGGATAACTTGCTCTGAATCTAGGAGAATTGGCTATTTATCACTCCTAAATTAAGAGCCAATATTTGGGGAGCTCAGGTGGCTCAGTCTATTAAGCAGCTGACTTTGGCTACAGTCATGATCTCAGGGTCTTGGACCGAGCCCCATTTGGGCTCCCTGCTCAGTGGGGAGCCTGCGTCTCCCTCTCCCTCTGCCCTTCCCCACTGCTCAAGCTCTCTCTCTCTCTCTCTCTCTCTCTGTTTCACTCTCTCTCAGGTAAATAAATAAAATCTTAAAAAAAAAAAAAAAGCCAAAATTTGTAGTGTTACAAATTGCTATAAGCTTCTGTTGAAAACTATGTCACCTGATCATTTTAGTATAAAATGAAGATCTATAAATAGCTCTTTAACCTCAGTTAAGACTTATTTTTTCTTTTTTTGGTGTTCACAGGAGATATGGAATGAATCCAAGGAACAAATAATTAAAACATAAAATATCCCAACATCTTAATCTAGGAGAGTCACGGAGCCTTCTCCACTTTCACCATGGTCCATCCACTTCCTCATCTGGCCCCCAGCATTAGAGCAAGCCTGACCCAACATCATATCTCATCATCCTCTCAAAAGCCTGCTAGCATTCTCAATGTAAGTTCTAGAAAGCAAGCAAATTTGGAATCTGAGTCTTCTGTAACCTAATCTTGGAAGTAATAGCACATGATTTTGCTATATGGTCTTCACTAGAAGCAAGTCATTAGGTCCAGCCCATGCTTGAGGGTGAATACCAGCAGGTGGGTAACACTGGGAGCCAATCTAAAAGCTGCCCACTATGAACAAACTGCACCTGTTCCATTACATATCTTTCTCTCTTGCACTTTTTTCACTCTGCTTCAGTTACGTGGGCTCCTCTGCTAGAGCACGTGAGTTATACCCTCTCGGGCCATCTGGGCTAGAGACATGAAAACATTTTTGATTTTTAAAGGTTGCATCCACATTCTAAGAAGTTGTCTGAGCAACAAGAATGGTAGTGATCTCATGTAAAATTCGCAAGAATCCATTGTCCTGAAATCAATAGCATGTTTAGGGTCTAGCTGCTTAGAGTGGGCTATAGGATGTGTTGCCATGGATTTATAGTATTGTGCATGATGGAAAGCATCTGATGGGTCATATGGAGCTGGCTTTGAGAACTACAGAATTCTCACGGGCCAGTGAAAATTTCATCAGCAGGTAGGAAGGGAGCTTCAATTCTCGTTGAGCTTGCTCATTAGTTAAGAGAAGAATGTCATGGTGGCTGCAGTGTTCAGAAAAATCAGAAAAGAAATACTATGTAAAAAGTCAAAGTACAAATTCAGATGGAAAATAAAAAAACATAAGACTAAACAGAAAAAAAAATGCAGAAGAACAGTAGAAGAGAAAATGACTATGAAAGCTAACCTGGTGAGCTTCACAGAACTTGAAGCTCCAGCTACAGACAACCTGCAGAGTCTTTGTAAATGAAATGTTAGTACGCTGGGATATGGGTAACATATACCATTATTCTAGAAGCAAGACCAGAGATATGAACCTAAGTTGTGATTGTGAAACACCATTTATCTGTTTCGATGGAACAGTGATAGGAAGTGAGAAAGCTGAAAGAACAAAGATATCATAGAAGAATTCTATTTTGATAAAATATTTGCCTTTGTTGCACCAGATCTTTCATTAGTAGCTCTTTATAAAGGTTGGTTATGTTAGCATACACCCTTTCAGACAAAGATCAGGCTTTGTGGGTTTCCAGTGAACTTTATAGATACTTCATAAATATTAAATAATTTTGATTCAGCAAACAATGACAGGATCTTTAGCAACAGCTCTACATTTTCCTGACCATTATATTGTCCAGAGATAAAGAGATCTGTATAAGAATAACTGAATGGTATATTTATTGAGAGTATTTCTTATTAATGTACTATCTCCCACAAAGTATTTATGACTAATTTAATATGAAATTATATTTTCTACTGAAATAGCAAGATAAAATTTGAGTATTATAATTACTACTCTAAGTATGAAACACTAAGAAAGACTGTTTAAACAGAAGTAATTTTACTGTTTGAGTAAAAGGTACAGAACTTTTATAATTTTTATTCTGTAAAAAGTTGACTATAAGTTAGATTACTAAGGCAAACATTTCCAGTTGCTACATAGTGCATAAACATTAAGGTTTTTAATATCATATGTAATAGGAAGAGGTCATGGTTTTGATTAAATGTGTCTAATACTAACTAATCATATTCAGAGTTCCCTTTACCTAACACAGTTTACCTGACGTTTAAAATTAAATAGGAAGAAATGCATCTAAATCTATGCTACACATTTGAAATTGATAGTTTATATTTGGTATAAAAGGGATAAAATTTATAGTCCTGAGTGACAATTTTATGTAACAAGGCATGAGAATGTAAAATTCCATTCAAATTCCTTTCTTATCACTATTCATGAAAACAGCATTTCTCAGCTGGGAAAGCTAACAGTGATATTACATGGTGACATTATTTCAGAAGAGTTGTCTACGATGCAAAATATCTAATTTTTTCACACATGAGTAAGGACTCTGTAAAATTTAGCATTTAATTTGCATTCTGTATGCAATATTTTAAAGGGCAAGGTTAAGTATTTTTTGAAATATTATAATAACCTAAAATTAATTTAAAAACAAGAATTTAATATTTATGTACCTTTTTCCTCCCAAGTCTTTCCAAATAGCTTTTCCAAAAAGAATAGTATATCTTGATATACTAAAGATACAAACACTATTATTGCTGTTTTAGTAAAAAGGAAACTGGAGCATGGAATTGCATAAATGATTTTTTTAAGGCAATCCAAATAAAGTATAAAAGTAGAGGAATCATAATATAGCCACAGCTCCATATTCCTCATTTTAGTGCTTGATGCTTTTTCTTTTAAATATTAAAACCAGTGGAATAGCCTAATAACAACATGTGCAAAGGACAAAGCTGTTAGCTGACCTCTTTACACAACCTTAGAGAAACACAGCCAATGCAAGACCACGCAATTTAATCCCGTCTTTATGGACAAGGAAACTTAAATCGAGTGGGATTGTGACTTGCCCAAGGTCATAGAATATGTTAACAGTACACATGAGACTCAAAATCAAGTGTCTTTTATTCCCTAGGTAGTGCTGTGTCCACCATGATTAAACTGAAAGAATTTAATCAGTTTCCCAGACACTTGGGTCCTTTATATAATTAGAAGGATGACAGAACGACTTTTGTTACTAGAGATTTTGACTTTAATATGTTTCAAACATGATCAATAGAACAGGCATTGTTTTTGCTTGTCCGTTATACTTAAGGGGCAACATGATTTTAATAATCTTCTTAATTTGGAAGTAAAGATAAAATGTTGCTCATCTTTACATCTGATTCTCCACTTATTTTTTAACAAAATGGGCACAACTCTTAGCCAGCTAACATAATTGTTAGCAAACTTTTTCTGTAGAGAGCCAGATAGTAAATGTGTTTGTAACAACTCAATTCTAGTGTAAGCACCAGTGTTTGTACCACTGAGGCAGCCACAGGTGATATGTGAGTGAAAGGACGTGGTTGCGTGACCATCAATGAAACAGGTGCCTGGCAGGGAATACAGTTCGTCCACCCTGATCCCTGCAGAATGAAGAACAAAGATGAGGACATTCTGCAGTAGTTTAATTCAGGAATATTTTAGTTCTATAACAAAATCTCCACCAAAGTCTGGGAGTTCTAGTTTTTTTTAAGTGGTATCTAAAACCTGCTGAGTTTGTATACCTTCTTAAAAATAAAATTTATCTTAATTTTTTTTAGATTTCTTTTCAGTTATCTTAGTATTATCATTACCATTTTTTTTTTAGGAGAGAAAACCTCTAGGGTTTAAAATATCATAATACGTGCTCTCTTAATTTAAACTCAAGTCTGCTTCTCCCTCTGTCTGCGGTTCCCTCCGCTTGTGCATGTGCGCTCTCTCACAAGTAAATAAAACCTTAAAAAAAAAAAAAAAAGAATCCCAAAGACATGCCAACATAAGAAATTAAAAATGTATGGACCTAAGAAGTCGCAGAGAACTGGAGGAGAGAGATTGATGGGTCAAATCTGGAGGATGGGAAGCACATGGAGTGGTGGTGACTCACTTAGCTTAGTTGGGGAGGCTAAGTGTAAAGTGCTTGCAGAGGGGGACATGGATGAGAAAGGGATCAATCCAAACTTCAAATTGCAAAATGTCAAGGAGACTCAGGGCTTGAAGGCACCAGTTTATAAGGAAGTTGAGTTGGGAGGCATGGAAGTAAACATATGAATACTGGTTTAAATTTTGCACATATAATGGGCAATTGCCTCCTTCCTACGGTCAGATCCCCAACTCTCTCACAGCCCTGTGTCCCATCAATGGCTCTATATCAATGGGAACTGGAAGTCTACTCTAAAGAAAGAGCGCCAGAGTTGCTCAGGGCTCAGGGACACCCAGCCCACTTTGGAGCTGGAGAGGGGAATGGAACAGAAAGCAAGGAGACCAAGATCTAGTCAGGACAGTGAATCCTTTATGCTTCTTTTCCTTACTTCCAGAATGCCAGCCAGAAAGCCTAAGGAGACCTCTCTTGAGAAATTAATAGTTGTGTAGAAAAAGTAGAAAGGAAAAAAAAAATCCACAATTTATTGACATAGGAGGGTCCCCATGACTCAGCTTAAGTACTCAAACCTCCTTTGTTCTTCCTGTCTCTCCATTCCAATCTCAACTCCCACCACCACAGCTCCTATTAGCTTTTAAACATCTCATTATTAGATGTGATTTGTTGGCTAATGATCACCAACTATTTGAAGAAAATCTCTGACATGAGAGGAAAATACACCAAACAAAAATAAAATTAAAAATAAAACAAAACTCAAAACAGGAAACTAGGAAAAATAGACCCAACATGGGAAATAGGAAACTGACATTTAATATCATCAGAGAGAGATTTATTACATCTCTAAATGGGGAACATAATGCTATTACAAAGGAACAATGACAGAATAGAGAAATCTCTTAAAATTAAAACTATGGCAGTGAATACAGAAAGAGTAATTCAATACGATATATACTCCCCTGTATTTACTGCAGCATTGTTTACAATAACCAAGATGTGGAAGCAACCTAAGTGTCCACTGATACACTGATAGATGATGGGATAAAGACAAAGTGAGATATAAGCAAACAAATAAATAAATGTAATGGGATATTACTTGGCCATAAAAAAGAATGAGATTGTGTCATGTGTGACCACATGGATGGACCTAAATAAGTCAGACTGAGAAAGACAAATATCATAAGATTTCACTTATGGAGAATTTAAAAACAAAAACAAAAAACAAATGAAAAAAACAAAAAATAGAACCAGAATCAACAATACAGAGAACTGGTAGTTGACAGAGGGGAGAGGGTTAGGGGGATGGGTAAAATATGTTAAGGGCACTGAGAAATACAAACTTCCAGTTAAAACAATAAATTAGAGAGATGAAAAGTAGAGCACAGAGAATATAGTCACTCATACTGTAATAATGTTGTATGGGGCCAGATGGGCATTGAGCTTACCCAGGTGAGCACAGCATAGCGTATAGACACCAATCATCATTGTGTACACCTGAAACCAGCACAACACTGTACGCCAACTCTACTTCAATAAAAAATATGACAGTGAATCTAAATCAAAAAGAGGAAATCTCATACATTAGAACAAAGAAGCAAAGAAATAAAAAATAAAGAAAAAAATAACTTAGAGGATTGATGCTACATGATCCATATCCAACTGATGGATTTTCCAGAAAGAGATGAGAAAAGAGAAGGGAGTAATTTATCAAAGAAACAATAAAAAAAACTTCTTGAGAAATTATTACTATTTTTAAGGAAATGCACTGTCTTAAATATCCTTTAGTATGTAGCCTATAGTATTTTTGTACATAGAGAATGTTATCATAGAGAAAAGAACATGGAACACTACAAAATTTAGAGCAATTTTAATACCTTGGCAATAGAAATAAATTATGAATAATGTAGGAAAGGCTAATTTTGATCCATTCAAATTTAGTCAAATTGTAAATGGAATTACTGCATTCTGTATTGGGTTATCATACTTTCAAAGGGACAGATACTCCAAGGATGGAGTAATGAAATGGGTAATGGACAGTTTACTGTATCAGTTATATATTGCCGGGTAACAAACCACACCATAACTATGGTTTCAAACAACAATCGTTCCATTTGCTCATGACTCTGGAGGTTGGCAGTTTGAGCTGGGCTCAGCTGGGCAGTTCTTGTCTCCGTCTTATCTGGGTCATTCATGCAACTACAGTCATCCGGTAGCTATACTGGGACTGAGTACCTCCCTCCTTTGTGGGTCTGAGAATGAGCAGTGGTTGACAACTGAGCCATTCTCATCCTTGGGGAAACAAATCCAGGTTTTTTCACAGGCGTGTGTCAGATTTCAAGAGAGTGAGAGTGTAAGCAACAGGGCCTCGTGAGGGTTTCACTCAAAACTCTCATAACTTCCATCCCATTCTATGGGTCGAAGCAGGCTGCAAGACAAACTCAGATTCAAAGAAGCAGAGAAACTCTCACCCTCTGGTGATGAGCTGCAAAAGCCTGTGCGTACAGGGATGAGAAGAATCTGCCACCATTATTCTGCAAGTCACGATATTTACCACAAACCGACTTCCCATGAAGAATGGTTAAACACTTACACAAGATTAGCCTGCAGTATAGGAAAGGAGTTAGTCATTATTTCCAGACATCTGAAGTGTTGTCATGTGGAAGGGATGTTACACTCCTTTTTTTATGGACCCCACAGGTCAAATAAAATATGTACAAAAAAGCTCCAGATAGCCAAATTCTGCCCAATACAAGGAAGAACTCTCTCTCTCTCTCTCTCTCTTTTAAAAGTTTCTTTATTTGAGGGAGAGAGAGAGCATGAGTGTGGCGGGGTGCAGTAGGAGAGGGGAAGAGGTGCAGAGGTGGGAGGGACAGAGGGAGAGGGGGAAGCAGACTTCCCTTTGAGCAAGGATCCTGGTGTGGGACTCGATCCTGGGACACTGGGGTCATGACCTGAGCCGAAGACAGACGCTTAACCAACTGAGCCACCCAGGCGCCCCACAAGGAACAAGTCCTAAAAGATTGTGAAATGTCTGTCATGGGCAGGCTTTTGGTGTCTATTTAGCCACCATTTATTGAGGGTGTAGCAGAAAGGTTTGTGCATAGAAGGACTTTCAGTGTCTCTTCAATACCAGATCCTGACTGTCTTTATAATTTGTAGGGAATATAATGGAGTGTTTGGGACCAGATGTGATGTTTTCAAGTGGCCTGGGACAAATGACTCACCTCAGTAGCCTTAGTTTCTAAACAGGGAGAAGAGCTAGAGAGAGGAGGAGTGAACCCTTGGGGACTCCAAAACTCCAAAGGCAGGAAAGAAGCCACAGTGCCAAACAAAGGAGTATCAGAGAAAAGGAAAAAAATCCAAAAACAAAACCAAACCAGAATCACTGATTTCACGTAGTATGTCACCCCAGCATTTATCTCTGCGTGTAAAATTCTGTACTCTCTCCAGAATCTCTAGTTCATCTTACTCCTCTCTGATCCATAAATCTTTCCCCTCTGAAATTCCTATTTGTGAAGTTATTACTTGGTTTCAGAGTTATTCAGATTCCAATGGCTCCCTCCCCTCAGAGTTGTCCATTTATAATAGCATCCTAACTAGTATATCTTTCCTGGAAGGATAAATTACTACAGCTGTGGGTTTAAAATCTATGGTTACCTTCCAACCTCCTGCATTTTTAAATGAGTTTCTATTTGGGCTCTTCAGAGAGAAATATGACTCAACAACCAGGAGAAAGTTGCATTACCTAATCCAACTGTACATTAGTGGCAGGATAAAGACACACTCTAGGCCCAATACGCAAGGTAGACAATTTCCTGGAGACTCTTGTGTCTCCTACTGCTTTTACCTGGGACTGACTCCAGTGTGATAATGGTGAATGTCATCGATAGAGAGATATCCACATTTTTATGAATCCCTCCCTACTCCTAGAGTAACAAGACCTTTGTATTATAAATTTAGTAGATGGAAGACCACAGGCAAGAATAAAAACAAAACTGTCAATAAAAGATTAATTATAAGAAAGCACTTTCAAATGGAATTGTGAAGCCTACAAGTAGATGAGGTCCATCTACATCACGGAATTTAGTATAAGCAGGAGACATTATGAACAAACAAGGTCTGAGCGGGGTTCCTTCCACAATCAGACTTTGCACTGAATATCATTTGATGTGGACACGCCACTTCACTGAGGTAGGGTAAGCAAGGAGAAGAGAATCTCGGGGGCTCGGGAAGTATCAGGCTGTCCCATGGGTTTCTTCATCTTGGATGGAGAGGAGAACGGTGTACATATAGGCCTGCCTGCCTGGGTTTTCCCCCTGAAAATCCGCTGGCTGGCACAGTTGGCACTTATTTCCTTGAAGAATTTCTACTTTGCAGATATATGTCCTAATACACCCATTACTAACATTTTCCTGCATTCTCCAAATTAGACAATCTGTCTATGGAACTTAACATTCTTCTTTCCAAGTTCTCCTAGATTCTAATTATGGCCATCTTTTATGACAACATGACCGATGCAGTGCTCTTTTTTACAAACTTTTTAAATGAATCTGTAAATTCCTATATCTTTTGAGGTCTTGAAATATCAAAATAGGATTTTTAGGATTCTTTAAATGGAGTTTGCTTCCTGGTTGCTGTTAGCTCTGGCATTTGTCTTCAGTTACAATAACAAAATAATTAAATTATAAATAAAATAATTAATATAAAAATAATTAATTTAATTAAAAATAAAATGCTTAAATACAAAAATATTGTATTAAATAAATACAAAAATAATTTAATTATAAATAAAATGCTTAGCATTTCATTTATATTCACAAAACAGAAAAAATATTGGAATGAAGATGGTAACATTTCAGTAACTCCAGGCCCTGATGCACCTATCTTCCTCTAACACTTAAGCAAACCAGGCTTCAAATACTTACTTCAGAGCCCTCACAATCCACAAGCACACCCTCACTTATTTGAGAAGTCACTAGTTGTTACTTTTGTTAGCCCAAGTTCATATATATTATTAATAGTGAACAACTTTCCATAATGATAACCAATGTGGGGATAAGATATCAAGTAAGAAGTGAAAATTCCCTAACTTTTCCTCTACCCCAAGCCACAAAGGTCATCATTGTACTGTTTCATGCCTACCAGGATTTCTAACTCCCACCATGCCGTTCTTTACTCACCCCATTAACTGGCATCATGCCATATATTTTGATTTTTATAACTTTGTATCACAGACATTGTTCCAGAGCAACAAAAGTGATGCTACCTCATTATTTTTAATAGCTTGCAGAATGTGCCTCTATTTTATTTAATGAATTCTTTATTAATAGACATGTAGGATTTTTTTTTCTGTTACAATCGACGGTACAGTGAACACTCACTCACACATACACACACACATGAACAGACTTACACTCTTTTTGCCATAGAACATAATTCTGTAAGTGGACTTGTTGAATAAGAGTAAAATGTACCTTCCAAGAAAGACTATCAGTTTGTAATTTCACCAAGAGTTATTGAGAGTATCTTTTCTCGAATAATCCATGTCAAAATATTTCTCGATTTTTTAACTCTCCTGGGCAAAAAAGCTTAATGGGAATTTAATTTTTAGTTTGAGTAACTATTGCTACATAACCTTTAACCGTTTTTTAATTTGGTTGTCCTTTTTTTGTATTTATTTTGTACTTACTGATTTGGCAAATACAGTATCTATATTTATGTCTTAACAATAGATTGTTCTATTTCTTGTGAATATTCTCCACCTGCCTATTTTTCTATTTTTCTTCCATTTATTTTTCTTATGAAAGAGCTCTGTGTGCTCTTTCCTAGTCACATTCTCATACCTGCTCCCACTCCAAACAGATCATTTTATCTTAAATTTTTTTCATTCTTTTTTATAAAATATCATTTTACCACGTATGTATGTATTCCTAGGCAATATGGTGCAGAATGTTGCTTGTTTTTGAACTCTATAAACACAGAATTCTACTGTTTGTATTCTTCTGTATCTCACCTTTTTCAGTCAATGATAAATTTCTAAAGTTTAGTTCATGTTGATATTTATGCCTGTAGTTCATTTCTTTTCAATAATTACTCACATATTCAAAAAATGCTGAATTCTTCTTTTAGTTATAATAGATGGTCCATGTATTTGTTTTATATTCTATCTAGGCTATCATAACATTTTAAGTAATGTCTGTATTACTTCTTACCTCCCCACTACTATCTCATTTCTTTCTTTTTCTTCTTTAATCTAGGTAGGTCCTGTCCTCAATAGTGTTTGACAAACCAGCTCCCTCCTACTCAATCGCCCTTGACCACTCCCATTCTTGATTTTTATAGTATTTGACAATCTCCATAACGCCAGTAGATCTACTGTGGCTAATTTCAAGCTACCCGCAGCATCTTGGAGTCAGGAAAAAGTGTGAGTAATGGGTTCTCTCGGCATCTGTCTGAGCAGACTCCATCAGGCCACAGGATTGTAGCTGCTCTAGTCTAGTCCCTCACTTTTTCTTTTTTTTAAGATTTTTTATTTATTTATTTGACAGAGAGAGAGAGATCACAAGTAGGCAAAATGGCAGGCAGATGGGGAGGGGGAAACAGGCTCCCTGCTGAGCAGAGAGCTGGATGCGGGGCTCCATCCCAGGACCCTGGGATCATGACGTGAGCCAAAGGTGGAGGCTTAACCCACCGAGCCACCAGGCGCCCCGTTCCTCACTTTTTATCATTGAATCGGATGATTGCTGTGTTTTTCAGACATACCCTTGGCAAGTTAGAGTTCTCTCCTATTTCAAGTTCACTAAGGGTTCTCATCATGGTTTTTGAATGTTCCAGCAGCTTTTTCTTTTCCTTTTTTTTTTTTTGCACCTAGTGAGATGATATTATTTTAATTCCTCCTTTATCTCTTAATGTGCAAATAAAATTCAGAACTCTTTTAGTGCTGATACTCTTTTATCCCCAGGGTAACCTAACTTGCTATTTATCTATTATCATCTTTAATAGACTATTAGATTTAGTTTGCTAATATTTATTTGGGATATTGCATCATATATGTGTGGTAGTTATTTTTTTTGTTTTGTTTTTCTTTTTCATAACTGCCGTCTGACAATATAGTCTTAACACAATTTAAGGAGGTTTTCTTATCTATCTGGGTAAGCCTACAAATGTTCTGAATTATCTGTTTTAGAAATATTTGGTAGAATTTGCCTAAAAACCCGATTGGGACTGGTGTCTCCTTTGTGAGAAAATTTCAATTAATAATTGATTTTTGGGGGATGCCTGGGTGGCTCAGTCAGTTAAGCATCTGCCTTCGGCTCAGGTCATGGTCCCAGGGTCCTGGGATCCAGTCCCGCATCACACTCCCTGCTCAGCGGGGACCTGCTTCTCCCTGCCTGTTGGTCTCCCTGCTTGTGATCTCTTTCTCTCTCTCTCTCTGACAAATAAATAAATACAATCTTTTGGGGCACCAAAAGAGTTAACAAAAGAGTTAAGCCTCTGCCTTCAGCCCAGGTCATCATCCTAGAGTCCTGGGATCTAGCCCCACATAGGGCTCTCTGCTCAGTGGGGAGACTGCTTCCCCTCTCTCTCTGCCTACTTGTGATCTCGGTCTGTCAAATAAATACATAAATAAATCTTAAAAATAAATACAATCTTTAAAAAAATGATTTTTTAAAAAAAATTAATGGATATAGGAGTATTCAGTGTTTTGTTTCATGCTTTTTGAGTCAATTCTGGTAAGATTTCTTTTTCTAGGGATTTTCTACTTTTTATATACCTTTAATACTAATGAAGTATTTTCTTATGTTTGTTCACTAATTTTATCCTTTACTATGTCCCTGATAATGTCCTGTTTTCAAACTTTTTTTGTCTTCATCAGTCTTATTCTAAGATTGTACATTTCATCAGTTTTTTCAAAGAATAAACTTGCTGATCTTGGTTGAGCCTCTACTGTACTTCTGTTTTACTTCCATTAAGTTCTGCTTACAGTTCAATTATTTTTCTACATTCTTTAGTTTTTTACTGCTTTTTAATAGATGTATTCATGGTGTATTTTGTCACATAGTTTATTTAATTTTATCATTAAATCTGTCAGTTTTTCACTTCATAATTTCTGAGTTTTCTGTCATTCAAAGGAAGCTGTTTCACACATCTAAGGTATTATAAGAGGAATTTTTTTTCTAGTACTTTTATCATTTCTTTGTTGGTGCACCTTATGTATTCAATCTACTTGAATTCACTTTCAGGTGTGTTGTTTTCTTACAACTGGTAGCTCATTGTCCCAACAAAGTTTATTGATATGCTTATTTGAAAACATATATTAAATTCTCATCTCTACCTAGATTTATTTCTAAATTTTACCTAGCTAGTTGTCTACTTGCCTAATGGGAATATGAAGGTTTTAAAAATTTATTCTATTTATTTTTTATTTTGGGGGAATATGCTGTTTTAATTACAGTAGCTTTATCAATTTTTGAAAATTTAATAATACATATCCCCTCTTATTATTCTCATCATTTTCCTACAATTTTCTTAGCTATTTCACACACTTTTCTTGATGAACTTCATTTCCTTTAAGATTTGGTAATATTTATTTGGTATTTGCTACATGTATTACAAAATTTACAAAAGGAAATACAGATAAATGTAAGTAAGTTTCTTTCTTATGAATCTCACTTTAGCTCCTCAAACTTCTTACTGGAGTCAATTCTCTTGTCAGAAACAGTCAACTCAATAATGAAACATATTTTCCTTTTATGCTCATAAAATAAATAGCACAGTCATGTCTTTTGCCTTTTTTCACTTACTATCTTAGCAATTTTGTCAATATCAGATATAATGAACCTCAAAAACAATATGGCAACTTTTCAACAAAGTCTGTATCATTGAAAACTCAGAAATATGACCAAATGTCATTTTCAAATGCTATTTCTAGTAACCTAAATCAAAGAAGTAATATTTTATCATGTCATATGAGGTCAACTTTTCAATCCAAATAACAAATTAAATCAGTTTGTGGATAATATTCTTTAAAAGCTGAAACCTATCAGTTTTCATGTCATCACACTGTACTGAGGAAATGTTAACTTAAAATACATATTTCATAAATGTGGACAAAGTATTTTTTCTATGCTTAAGTTTTCTCATCTTGAAAGATATGAATGAACTAACTAAGAACACTTTCAGCTCTAAAAGTTTACTATTTTATTGTATTCTCAAAGCAATTACTTCTTGCTAGCTCAGAGATACCAGAGTGTTGGCATGATGACGTAATCTATTTTGACTTCCTGGAAGAAGTGAACAATTGATACTTAAAAAGCTTTATAATCATGATAGCTTCAAGTGGCCTCTACAGTAGTAGCCAGCCATGGGCTGCTTTGCAAAGTATTGTCATTGATATGATTCAAACCTCTACACTTCCCTTTTCCATATCTCTGGGTTCAAAATTGCACATTCTTAGGAATGTCCAGATTGGCTTAAGTCTCCAGCCACCTCTGGTAAAAGAGGCCGAAGGTGACAAAAATATATAGAGTAGATCTCTTTCCTGGAGCACTTCACGGTGAATTGAAGGTTTTCTGAAAAGATAACGCTATTGTCATGACCCTGGCAGCTAGACCAAGAGATATTTATTCATGCAGTAAAAAGGATCTTCTGAATATAATTCTGAATACTAGGCATATTCTAGTTTTTGTACTACTTTAGGTGAGAAAGTACTGGACACCATTATTAAGTAAATAGTTCAATTTCACAAAAGCAATTCAATTGTATATACTGTATTTGCCATGCTTTTTTCCTATATATATAAAATTCAAGTATTTTGAGTTTAGTTCAGTCTTGTTTTGGTGTAGGATCACTGCCAAAATGTTTGTTTGATTTCTTTAAAGGATATTGGAGTCTTATCAAAAATGGAGTAAGCAGTATTGATCTCACTAAGAAGTCAAAGAATGTAATTTCTAAGATAATGCATTCATTTTTGTTATCTTATACCTCTTTATTTAATGGATTTGGCAACAGGTTTAAAAATGAAGACATGCTACTTATCTATGAATGGGGACTAAAAATTCTGACTCATGGGGGGAGGGAACTGTGAGGATTAAGTAATTTATTTAGAGGAATTCAGGAATAAAAAAGTTGAAAATATTACATTGTAAAAGTTTATTTGTGGGCTAGCTTTCCCTTAACAGTTTTACTAAATGGTTGTTAGGTTGTGAGGTCCCTAAGGACAAGAATCGAATTCTTATCACTTATCCCTAAAAATTGTGGCAAATGATTAATGCCTGTGTATTTGATAGGAGGAAACTGGTCCTGGGGGAAAAGAAAAATGGAATTATAATAAGAAATATACTTAAAATGAGACTAATAAAACCATAATTGCAAAGGTGAACTGGCATAGAACCTGCATAGGAATGTTCACACAGAGCAAACAGAACTGGGGAAAACGGAGGTTAGAGCCAGTCTGGGTCAGGAAACAGGCATATGCATTAAGACTTGACCAGCCTTCAAACTCCACTACCCCAGGCCGTTGTTGATCTTTCTCTTGTCCTTATGCCAGCCTGGTGCTCTTCTCTGATTCTTTGAAACCTGGTAGATTCTACAAAAGTCCAAGGAATATTTTCCTTTTATGGATTTGAATCTCTAAATCATATTTGGTTGATATCTGACATACTTGTTGACAACCTAAATAGATTTTTTTAATAGTATAGCTTAGATAATTCTTTTTTCTGTTGTAGGAGAGCCAAAAATGTTTTTTACGGCTAACTCTAGCTTAATAAGCAGCCAGAGTTTAAAAAAAAATGCAACTATTTAATTTTTAATATGAATGTGTTCCTTTTGGTAATTAAAAACAAACATTTTGTAAAACTGCCAACATATTAATCAAAATAATATAGGGTTATGTACATCAGACATTTAAATATATTTTAAACCTTTCTGAGATGAAATCAGGAAGCAAACTAAAGCAGATGGAAACAAGACCTTTCGTTGCTTATGCGTGTTGTAGGCTAAAGGTCATATATAAAGTTCAACTAGGTCATATTAACTTTCAGTAGATTCTAAGGTTTACTTGGGGTGAACCATATATTTGTCACTCTTCTAACATGTAGCACCAAAAAATAAAATAAGTATGTATCACCTTGGTTATGTAGGCCTCAATTTTTTTGTCACTAGCCAAGTTTGAGCAATGATGATCCAAATCTCTTCCATTTTTTCTTGTTAGTAGCGATGCCAAATGCTGCTTTCAAGTCAGGATAACAATGTAACTAGGACTTTCTTGGCCACTTAGAGGTAAAAACTCTGTTTTAGCCAAAGACCAAATAACAGACCCCAAAAGGAGAGTTCTCTTCCTTTCCTTCCTGCTTAAAAGGTTATGTCATTAGTAAGCAAACATAAGGATTATAAAATATAATCATTTCAAGGCCCTTGAAATGTTATGCTTTGTGTAGTTCTATGCAGAGTGCTGGCATTTCGTTCCCTTCTATTAATTCTGTACTTCTGGGAGAGTCCAGAATTTCTTCTGTTATCTTAGTTATTATATCAGTAAAATAAAAATCAAATACTAATTATCTTGTATTGGTTTGTAATAAAAATCTATGTTAATATTTTAATCTTAATATTAAATATCAAGTGTCTTACTATTTTACTAGTATCTTACTAACTTCCAACATCTTATTTATTTATTTATATCTATCTTTTTATCTATCTATCTCCTATAATGCCATCCTGGCTGGCACCCCTTTTGGCTTAATCAAAATCTTTGACCGTTACGATGTTAAGAATGATTGGGCATTATGTAGAACCACTAAAGATCTCGAATACCAAGGCAATAATGAGAAGAACAAAGTTAGAGGCATCACATTTCCTGATTTCAAAGTATATTCAAAGATACAATGATCAAAATAGGTTGGCATCTTCACAAAAACAGACACACAGATCAATGGAACAAAAGAGAGAGTCCAGAAGTAAATCCATACTTATATGGTTAATTAATTTTCAAAAAATAAGCCAAACATATACAATAGGAAAAGGACAGACTCTTCAATAAACGCTACTGGGAAAATTGGACAGCAACAAGCAAAAGAGTAAAACTGGACACCCACCTTACTCCATACACAAAAATCAGTTCAGTGTTTGATTAAAGACTAGAACGTAAGACTTAATACTATAAAATTCCTAGAAGGAAACTAGGTTAGCTCCTTGACATTGGTCTTGACAATGATTTTTTGTATTTGGCAACAAAAGCAAAGGTGATGGAAAATAAACCTGCATCAAATTGAAAAGCTTCCGCACAGCAAAGAAAACCATCAACCAAATGGAAAGGAAACCTACGAATGGAAGGAAATGTTTGCAAATGTATCTGGTAAGGGGTTAATATCTAAAATATACAATGAACTCCTAAAACTCAAAAGCAAAAAAAAAAAAAGAAGAAGAAGAAGAAGAAGAAGAAGAAGAAGTCAAACACAGAAACACAGAGCAGAATGGTAGTTGCCAGGGGTTAGGGGATAGGCGTTGGAGGTAACAGGGAGAGGTTGGGAAAAGAATGCAAATTTTCCATTATAAGATGAATAAGATCTCAGTATCTAACATATAACATGGGCCTATAGCTATTAAAATTGTCTCATATGATTGAAATTTGCTAAGAAAGTAGAACTTAAAAGTTCTCTCAAGGGGGAAAAAAGGGTAGATATGTCAGGTGATGGCTATGTTAATTCGACAGGAAATCTTTCCTAATGCATCATAATATATACCATGTCGAATCATCACGTTATACACTTTAAATATACAACTATTTTATTTGTCAATTTTAAGTCTGGGGGAATAAAAAGAGAATCAGAAATTTTGACTACCTCAATCCCATTCTTAAAAAAGGTGACCTGACAATGTGGTTAGTTCTTAGCTCTGAACCTGATTTTCCTCAGTAACTGAAGTTTGTTTGATATTATTAAAGGGTGCTCCTCAATTAAATGACATACTCTGTGAAATCACTTTAACAAACTGAATTCATAACAATATTCCTCCTGCTCAAAATAATGCGGCACCATTAATTTTTAGAGAACAACTTTCAAGTGCTAATGGTTCGGCCTACATAATGTTTAGAAGTCCTAAGTACTTTGAAATGATGTAAGAGCCTCTGTGGAGATGGACTTGGGACTGAAACTTGAACTACTGTATAAACTTGTCTGCTGTTTCATGATTGTAGTTTTTCCACATATTTTTGCAGTACTATGAAGGTGAAGATCACTAGGCTCCCTTTTTTTTTTTTTTTTTTTTTATATTGATGGAGCCACTGAAAGCCCCAAACTACCACAAAGTCAGGAAATGCAAAGTGTGGTCACTTTCCACAACCTATTATGAAATAAAATTGCTTTGTATTTTTGTATTATGTGAGGTTTCAGCTATTGATCTGAAGCATACATCATCAACAAGCAAATAAGTGAATGTGGCCCTCTTTCTCCCCTTTATTCTCCATAAAGGATCCGCTTGGTGTAATAGCCAGCCACAGATTTCTCTCTGGCCCCTGAAAAATTAGTGTCAGTGCACTCCAAAACAGCAATCTTTTATGTGTTTTTTATTACTGTATATTATTAATGTGTAATTTATTTTTGTGATGGGATTCTAAAATTACTCTTTCAAAAAGGTTTCCTGTAGTTCTACTTGGGAAATACAAGTATCAACAATAAGAAATGCTTCAACTCTGATACAAGACACTGAATTTTGGCCTTGGTAGTATAAGGCCACTTTACTGGGGCCACTGAACGAAAAGAATCTCTGGCTGTTCATGGGTCAAAAGACCAGGCTTACCTTTTACCACTTTTGCCGCTCTCCAAAGAACAGTGCATAGACAAAGAGAAGCTAACTTAAAATTAGTTTTCCCCGCAGCCTCAGTTGAACATGTTCTTCAAACTTTTCATGTTTTCTTAAGAAATAATTTGATCAATTTTCCCCTAATCTGTCACGTTTGCAGCTATGAACCAATACTGTTAAGAGACAACGTGAAGACTTTTTAAGGGCCCCAAAAGTCTATAATGCAAAATACTCCAGAATTTAAATTTGTCCTTTGAGAAATGTGTTCTTTAAAAACATTTGTTCTGTTTTCAGCATCACTGCCCATTTTTTACAAGAAATAAAACAAATACAAAACTCCAAAGTGAGAATCTCAAAACCAATTCTGTAATTATGAAGTAGTTGTTGAGCATGTAGAATTTGGAGCCAGGCAAACTTGGATTTGAATGTCAGCTTTCTTGTATTACCTCAGTCAAAATATCAGCTTTCCTAAGCTTTAATTTCATTTGGACAATTTCAGACAATGATTGTGTCAACCTTTTAGGATTCTAGGGAAGTTTCTATGACATAGCTTGTAGAGCGCCTGCCACACGGGAGACGGTAGTTACCAGGGAAATGCTTGTTGGCTCTTATCAGATTTTATCTAGTGTTAAGCGCAGAATTATGTTTCCTCACAAGCCCTCAGTTAAAATTCTAACCTTCAGTACCTCAGAATAGAAATGTATTTGGAGAGAGGTCCTTTAAAGAGGGGACTAAAGTAAAATGCGGTCATATGGGTAGCTCCTAATCTAGTCTGACTGATGTCCTCACAAGAAGAGGAGATTTGGACTGACAGGTGAGAAAATGGAGAGGAGTCTAAGTTAGCATTTCCCAAGGCAAGCAGGGAGACCTCAGAAGAAACCAACTCTGATGGCACCTTGATCTTGAACTTCTAGACTGTAGGTCCACGAGAAAACAAATGTCTATTGTTTAAGCCTATGGTATTTTGTTATGGAAGTCCCAGAAATCTAATGAAATGTATCCTTGGGAAGAAAAGTCTCATGTTTTAGAAACAGATCTTATCTCATTGGTCAAAAGGGTTGGGCTCATGACCAGGCTTGGCCATGCTCACAGCACCTTATAACAGCCACCGTCATTTGCCCAGGCCCCAAAAAGGGTCACTCAGAGTCCTTCTGTAGGTTTTTTTTCTTTTGCCAAAGGAGGTGGGATGGTTCTCTAATTCTTCACTTAAATGATGGTTCTGGAGCTTCTGGTAACCATAGCTGGTGAGGCAAGGATTGCCTGAGGGGACATAACAGGTATCCAGAGAGAAGCAAAGGTGAGGGGCAGAGTGGGAGAGCCTCAGAGCTGCCCTTTGATTCAGGAACTCTTTTTAATTTTGTGAGCTTCCCTGCAAAAATTTTTCTTTTTAAGTTGGGTTGCAGGTACTTTTAGCTAAAAAAAATCCTGACCATTCTTTTGATTTTTGTTAGAAAATTGAACCTACAGTTCCATGAGGAAAAAATAATCCTTAGATCAACAGATTTGATAAGTTATGAGCTAAATTGTGTGACACCCTCCACTTAAAAAAAAAAAAAAAGAAAGAAAGCTAGCTATGTCAAAATCCTAATCCCCGGTGCCTCAGCAGGTGACCTTATTGCAAATAGGGATTTTTCAATTATAATTAGTTAAGATCAGGTCATACTGCAGTGGGATAGGTCCCTAATCCAGTATGACTGGTGGTTTGATAAGAAAGTAGCCATAGGATGACAAAGAGGCAGAGACACACAGGGAGAAAGCCACATGAAGAGGGTAAGTTCAGATTGGGGGGATGCATCAACAAGGGAAGGGATGCCAAGGGCAGCTGGCAAACTGTCAGAAGCTCAGAAGAGGCAAGGAAGGATTTCGCTTCGTGTTTTAGAAGAAACATGGCTGTGCTTCTCCTATCTGTGTGCCCATACCTTTGATTTTAGACTTCTAGCATCCAAAACTATGAGACACCGAATTTCCCTTGTTTTAAGCCATA
Source organism: Lontra canadensis (assembly GCF_010015895.1). Taxonomy (NCBI): domain Eukaryota; kingdom Metazoa; phylum Chordata; class Mammalia; order Carnivora; family Mustelidae; genus Lontra; species Lontra canadensis. The sequence goes on along the minus strand of NW_022630996.1, from coordinate 52,700,907 downwards.
CCATCTGTGATCATCTGTTATGGAAACCCTAGGAAACGAATACAGCCTTTGAGAAAGAGATTAAGATCCATGACATCCCGAATCTTTCCCTGAGTTCCTAGGTTTTGAGCAATAAGGCCCTCCACTCTTCTTCCCAGGTCCTTATTTGCAGTCCTCATTTTTTTTTAAAGCATAATGCAATTCATATTGCTATTTTAATATATATCCTGTATTAGGTAGTTGATAAACCTTTTGAGGTCAGGACGTATGTCTTTCAGTTCTCCATAACCTGGCACAGTGAACGAATACCCACATCCTGCTGTTGTTTCTGTCTTCCTCCTCCTCATCACCATCAATCAACAGTGTTAATACAGCTGTCATATATTGATCACCTCCTGCACAACCAGGAGCTAAGCAAGGCACATTACATACAGTACCCCACTGGATTTTCACAAGACTGGTGCAAAGAGAGATTAACCTATTTAAAGAAGATGCAACTGCTACTGAAAGACCTGGGTGGATTCCCAGAGTTCCCATGGGTGGGGCGGGGGGAGGGGAATCAATCACATTTTTGTGTGTCTCCAAAGTTAGAGCAGCCCTGATGGTAGCACGATTGTTCTTTTCTAATTTTGCCACTGTTACACGTTCTAGGACTTCAGCTCTGCTCTGAATCACCCAAATGCCCTTCTACTTCTTTGTGGGGGCTGTGATAGCCTATGATAGGACTTTAGTAATTAGATTACTAATATCTATCTCTCAAGTTACCTAATCTCCTGCCTCTCATTGTGATTTAAGATATGTGAAATGAAATTCCTTTTCAATACCCTATAGATTTAAAATCCCAAAAAGCAAACAAATTTTCATGAAGTGAATGATATATACATTAACTTTTTTTTTTTTTAAGGCTATTCATCAAGTGCAGTGGTGACAAGGGGGGGAAGTGTAAAATAGGAATTTGATCTGTGACTGACTGTGAATAATCAATTGAGATAACTCACTACCTTGAGACCAGCCAATATTAGCTATTCTTATAATTTCCAGCACAAAATAAGGGCTCCCTTAAAAACCACTGGAGCAACTTTGACTTTCTTTTAGTCTTAACTATAAACTACATGAAGTAAAACCAAATCACTGTTTTCTCAGAAATCTTTTTTTGACTTCCCACACTAGATCAATGTCCACATTATGTCCTAGTACCATGCCCTATTCTTCTATAGAAATTAATTTTTTAAAAACTTGTGTCATTTTTTTGAGTCTTTATTAGTGTTGGTGTTCTTCACAATTTCATAAAGGCCAGGAGGGTGCTATAACTTCAAATTTTTAGTGACTTAGTTCAGTGACTGCTATGTAAGCAATACTTTAAAAATTGAATGAATGACTAAATGACCCTAAGTGCAATGTCCCTCTCATTTCTTTCCACCTTCATTCTATTTGGGTTGTGTGTGCTTCAAGCACTTGAATGATTCTTCCCAAAAGTATCTTTCCCATGACATGGGTCACTGGCTTCTTCTTTCTCTCTGCCCCCACTCTCGATCTGTCTTCTAGACTTTTGTCTTCTTCCCCACTGATTAATTAGTGTGGGCACACAGCCTATTTTCTCCTTCCAACATTTCCTATTGGACAATCACAGCTGTCGTCCTGGGCTTCCTCCTCACTCAATTTTTTCTCTAGTTCTTGGTCTGCAGCCTGTAGCTGGTGCATACTTCCATTTGGCACTGGAATACTCCACAGCATTCACTCGCTCAGTGTGTCTGTCTACCTTCTCATGCTCCGTTAATTGATGGGAAGGATTTATGCCTTATTTGTTTTGCCAAGTATGATACCTTGCACAAATATTTGTGAAAAAAATGACCAAAACTACTCCCTGCTCAGAAGCCTCTAATTGTGTCCATCACACTTAGAATAAAACCCAATGTCCTCAGCATACTCATCAAGTCCTTACCTCATTTCCCAAATTTCTGCTCTCTTACTTGGCTCAAGCCAAATGGCCTTCTGGCTAATCATTGACCCACTAACCACAGTGAATTTTCAAGGCTCTTGACCTGCTGCTCCTTCAGTCCTGAATTTATGGATAGATTTTAAGGCATCTGTGAACTTGTTTCTTCCAGATATTCCCATGGTTTTTCTCATTCAAGTCTCCACTCAAGAACCATTCTCCCAGAGACCTTCATTGGCAATATTATCTAAAATAACATCGCACCTTACTTCCTATCCCATATCCTGCTTTACTTATTTTCCTCTTCGTAGTTCTTACCAATAGCTAATATTATGTTTATTGCCTGTTTATTGTTAGTCTGTGTTACTAGAATGTAGGCTCGGGGAGAAGTGATGTTATCTATTTTACCCATTGCTCTGTATTCTCAGCATTAAGAAGAGTCACATAGTAGGTCTGCCACAATTATTGCCGAGTACATGAGTCATAAATATTCTCAAGCTTTTCAAAGGCGACATCATTTCACATTTCTTTTTCATATCACCAATCAGCTGATACTCTGTCTTTAGTCTAGGTTTCCAAAAACTACTTGTGGAAGCTATTTTTATGGGAAGGTCTCAATTCCATGAACAAGCAGTACGTTCTGTTTCAAACCTTGGAATCACTATACAATCAGATATTAGGAGAGTCTATATCTTGAACTGTTGATCCTGAATTTAGTCTTTACTTTTTCTACTACTCCATTATTTTATTTCACTTTTCTATCTTATTTTTCATATTATGTTTTCAGTTCCGATATGTTGTAATATTAATTGTATGAAACACATCCTAGTGAATGAGTACATTTTAAGTCTGTGGAAAAACAGGTTCTTTTATGGGGGACTTCTCCAGTACAGACAAAATTACAAACATTTCCATGCTTTCCTTAGAAGCAGCCAGAGTAGATAAGTTATATATAACTAAGGAATAGAATGGAGTCTCTTATGGAATCATTTTGACTAATCATTATAATTTTGTTCTTTCTAGACAAATGGAAATCATGATATGTTAGGCTTTTGATACCATATAGATAATAAGTAGTGATCATTTGTTGGAGAAGGAAGAAAATACACAATTTCACTGAAATGTTTATAATTTGAGGAAATATTTTAGAAAATCTTTTACATAATATAAACATGAGTCCCTAGATTGAATTTCAGAAAATCAGATTGAGTTTTAACTGCATGATAATTGTGATTTAGAATCAAATGATTTAAATTCTTAGCAGCTTAGCTTTCTTCCTTATATACTATCTTCAAAACATCTCATCAAACTAAATGAAACGGGAGCCTTATTTTTCCTATTCCTTTAACAAGGTGTTTATTCATACTTGAATGTAAGGATTACATCCTTTTTTTTTTTTTAAAGCAAAAATTCATGGCACAGCTAGTCTGGAGAAATTGCAGAACTTTGTAAAACGAAAAGTTAAGCAGACATGTAACTGGTACACAGTAGGGAATCCAAGCTATAGTCTCCTCCCCTAACTATTATGTGCTGTTCAGGCTATGACAGTGAAGAAAATGAGACATTTTTGCTTCCTTTCCAACTGGCCTCTCAACTAGCATTCAGAGTTTTCCAGTTGAGTCAAATAGTTTACTAACTAAAAAATTGGGAAGAGGAAAAAATAAAAAAGGGAAGAAATCAAAGCTGCATCCACCAAAAGGAAACTAAAAGACTAAATGATTTAGTGTAAGATACTCTAAATTGCAGCTATTACATGGAAAGGCACTTTTTAATAAAATTCTGCATCAATGGTTCATAAGCTCACATCCACCAATCCCAGCGTCCATAAATAGATTTCAAGGGCTGTGTAAACTTGTATGGGGAAATTTACATCTTCATTTTCATTAACCTCCTACCGAAGTTTACCATTTCCTCCAATTATGAAAGTAGACAACAGTAACAGTAGCACTACGTATAATTTAATCAGTAATAGAAATCAGAGATTGTTTGAACTTTTAGAAAATTATTTATTTATTTATTTTTGAGAGATTGTATGCATGTGCACACAAGCAGAAGGAGGGGCAGAGGAAGAAGGAGACTCCCTGCTGAGCAGGGAGCCTCATGGGGTTGATCCCAGGATGCTGGGATTATGACCTGAGCCAAAGGCAGACACTTAACCATTGAGCCACCCAGGTGCCTATAATCAGGGATATTTTAAAACCACATTATAGTTGGTGATATCACAAATTATTGTTTATGCTTATCACTACTTTGGTAGTTACTTTACATATTGTTAGGTCTTGTTATTTAATGTGTGTTGAAGTCATGTAACTTTCAGAAAATATTTAAGTAATATTTCAACATGATTGGTTCTGTTTATAAGCCTAAATCTTTGGTTTCATGAATTTCAAAACATCATTCTGAGAACTTAGTCTTTGGCACAAAAAGAAAGGTTAAGGGGCGCCTGGGTGGCTCAGTTGCTTAAGCATCTGCCTTCGGCTCAGGTCATGGTCCCAGGGTCCTGGGATGATAGGTTGTTATTTTGTTTCAATTAGTATAATCTCCTAAGATTTGTCTTTTATACCAATTTATACAGTAAAATAAAAATAAAATTGAGAGGAAAATGTTCCCCCAAATCATAAAAATGGTATAGTGAGGTCAATACAAAAAAGCATTACTAAAAAGAATATAAACTAAACTTAAAAAATTTGTATATTATAAAACGGTGGGAAGGTAACTATCCTCCAATAAGGTATACCAATGTAATCCTGAACACTGACCCTGTTATGACCTCTGACAACACAATTTCTATAGTATGGAGATGTGCCTGTCACACAACACGTAGCATGATTTTTTGTTAACACTGCCTTTAGGTTATATGGGTGAAAATTCGCTCACGGATGATTGAATTTTTGATATGATTAACATCAATTCCTTGCACATTTTGCTAAGAAATTTTGAGACAGCATTTTCTTCATGCTGGAAACACAAAATAGGTTTTCTTTTAGAACTCTAAAAGAAAGTTTTAAATATAACATTGGATTTGGAGCACCACAAATATGCTTGTTATCAAGCTCTACTTGTAAGGGCATCTTGACTTTTGAAAGAGGTGAAACATTTTCTTTTTTTAATTTCTGAGAAATTATTGAGTTATTGTTTCTTTCCTTGAGTTTTTTTTTTTTAAGTGGATAGAGGTACAAGGCATTTTACCATTGCATTTATAAGATTTTCTTTATTTATTTGACAGAGAGAGAAAGATCACAAGTAGTCAGGGGAGGAGGGAGCAGGCTCCCTGCTGAGCAGAGAGCCCATTGTGGGACTCGATCCCAGGACCCTGAGATCATGACCTGAGCTGAAGGCAGAGGCTTAACCCACTGAGCCACCCAGGTGCCCCTTAACCATTGCATTGAAAAAACTTTATAGATAGTGAAAAATCACCAGACTGATTCTGAACCTGACAGGGAAGCACACTGACAGAGAAAAATAAACCCCAACATCAATAACAAAAGTGATTGATAGGTCAAGGAATTACTAACCTACTTAAAAAAAAAAAAAAAAAGACTGGGCTTAAAAATAGGGTAAATAAATAGAATTTGCTTTGGAAAAAACATATTCTGTTACTAAATCATTTGCATATTAGTCACAATTTGTACATGAATATGACCCTGAGTTCCTCTTCTATTTCTCTCTCTCCAATTTGTGGGGTGGGGTAAAAAGATGAAAAGGAAAATAATGAGGTATTTTTAAGGTTCTCTTTCATCCTGCTTAAAAGTTTATGGTACAGCGCTTACCACATCTTCTAGCTACAATCTGTGTATCAAAATCAGGTACTCTAAGAACCTTCAGTCTCTTCATAGGAATTTTTTAAAGGTACACTTTATGAGAAGTTAAACTACCAATAAATATTCCACTTTAAAAACAGTGTCTTATGGTTTGTAAATCCATTTAGAAATTACAAAACTAAAGTATTTGTGTATCAAATGTATTAAATAACCAACAACATATGAACCATAAACTGATAGTAATATACAGGGTGTTCACCAAAATGGGTTACTGTCTATGCACAGCCAAAAGATGCCACTTTGAAATATTGCTAATTCATTCTTTTTCACCATATTACTTATAACCAAATTTAAAAGAGTCTTAATATTGCATGTACTCAATATTCTAAAAAATAACAGACTCATGGGGTACCTGGCTGGCTCAGTCAGTAGAGCATGTAACTCTCGATGTTGGGGTGATGAGTTCAAGCCCCATGTTGGGCATGGAGCCTCCTTAATTAAAATAAAATAAAATAAAATAAAATAAAATAAAATAAATAAATAAACAAATACATAATTAAGTAAAACTGACTCATAACTTAAAGCAATCTTTTAGAAGTATTGTAGCTTGTCCCTCTAGCCACTTATAAAACAGAGACTAAATTGATCAACCTTTTGGACCTTGAGTGAAAAAAATGTTAAAAATGTTCATTTTCTTTTTTAAAGATTTTATTTAGTAATTTGACGGAGATCACAAGTAGTCAGAGAGGCAGGCAGAGAGAGAGGGGGAAGCAGGCTCCCTGCTGCACAGAGAGCCCGATGCGGGGCTCAATCCCAAGACCCCGGGACCATGACCTGAGCTGAAGACAGAGGCTTTAACATACTGAGCCACCCAGGCACCCCCAAAATGTTCATTTTTATCATCAGTCTTTTCTCTGTCTCACCTATGTGGAAATTTAACTTGTTAATTAACTTGTTAATCACTCTCTGATTGAGGGTCCATGGTAAATTTTAACACAAATGAAACAGGAACTGTATCTTTTGCTTTTCTTCCTCTGAGCACCTTAAAATAATAATGCTTGACATTTATATCACTTTGAACAAATTTAACTCTCCCTCATATATTATTTTATTTAATCCTTACTAAAATTTTGGAGTGGACACACAGTGATACCTGCCTGGAGCCACCTGTTTCAGCTCCAAAGAGCGGACTATCAAGTTTTCAGGGAAAAGTCTACTAAAATGAAATATTAAATTATATAAGCTTAAAATTACATAAATCATATTTATATTTATAAGGCACAAAATATTCAAGACTCATTTCCTAGTTTCTTTACTACAAATTCTATCGATGAGAGCTTGTTTCCATTTACTAAGTAACTATTACTAGCTTAACTTTACTAAGGAGAAAAACTCAAGAGTGGTGGGTGTGACTGACTTAGCACAGAGGGTCTAGAGTAGGGTTTCCAACCTTATCTATTCTCTCTTTTTCTGTCAGTTACAAAGGGAACAAGTATTGAGTACCTGATAAGTGAAAGGCATATGATTAGAAATTGATAGTGAAAGCCTAAAGCCTCTCTCCTCACTCAGTGGATGACTTTGCTTTCTATTCTAGAACCAAATAGAAACTCTCAGGGAGGACTTCAAGTTCTCTCAACCATGTTTGACCTACCTGTTTGTATTTGCCCCCCATCTTAGGTGATTTATTAGCATTATTTGATAATGAGGTTTATTTTTCTTTGAAACCCTTTGTTCTCTGGAATTTCACAATTATTACTGTAGACAAGTTTTTCTTTTTGGCCTTTCTTACTGCAGTGTCTCATTTGCTTTCCTTCTCAACTCTCTGACCTTTAAATGTTGGACTACAAATAGGGGAACACATTATATGTAGTAGTATTATAATTTGTCCATCTGTCTATCTGCTTCTCTATGTACCTGATTTATGCATCTCCGTTTCAGAATGTTCCCCCAAACTTCAGATCTCTGTCACTGGCCTATTTGACATTTCCACTTACAAGTCCAATAAGCATCTCAAACTTAACATGTCTTAAGCATAACACCGAGCTCCAGATATACCTGCCCTCTATGTACCCCTGCATCAGCTTCTCCATACAGTCTTCCCATTCAGGCCCCAAATCCTGATTACTTTCCTTCATGCACACCCCAAATCTATCTAAAAACAAATTCTTTCAGTGCTGTTTTCAAAACATATGCATAATTTGATTGTTTGTCAATACCCCTACTTCCACCACCTTGGTCTAAAGTGATCATTCAGTTCCTACCTTGATTATACCACCTTTTTTTTTTTTAAAGATTATTTATTTAAAGAAAGAATCCTTTTTTTTTTTTTAAGATTTTATTTATCCATCTGATGAGAGAGACAGAGAGAACACATCAGGAAGAGTGACAGAGGGGGAGGGAGAAGCAGGCTCCCCACTGAGCAAGGAGCCCAATGTGGGGCTCAATACCAGGACCCTGGGATCGTGACCTGAGCCCAAGGCAGATACTTAACCACCAAGCCACCCAAGCACCCCAAGATTATTTATTTGAGAGAGTGAGGGAGACCAAGCAGGAGTGTTGGGGGAGGGGGAGATGGAGAGGGAGAAAGGGAGCCCAATATAGGGTTCCATCCTAGAACCCTAGGATCCTGACCTGACCCACTCAGGCATCCTCATACCAGTCACTTTTTAAAAAACATTAGTTAACATATCAAAACCACAACTGCCAGATCTCTGACTCAACTGTTAATGAAGTTTTAAGATTTATACTTTCTTTTAGTTTTTCCATTAGTGTTTTCAAGTGTCTGAATTTATTTTTTTAAAGATTCAGTTATTGATTTGAGATGTGTATATATATATATATATAGAGAGAGAGAGAGAGAGAGAGAGAGAGCGCATGCACGCAGGTGGGGTCGGATAGAGGGACAGGGAAAGAGAATCCCAACATACTCCTCACTGAGTATGTAGCTAGACTCAGGACTTGATCTCACAACTTTGAGATCAAAATCTGAGCAGAAAACAAGAGTCACACACTTAACCAATTGCACTACTTAGGTGCCTCTAACGTGGAAAATTTTAACGGAAGACAAAATAACATTCCATTGGCTTTCCTAATAAATCTTTATCTTGAGATTAATGACAATTAATGGCATGCTAATGACAATTAGCCATTTGGATTTAATATTTTCCCCACAATATTTTACTTTTATAAAATAATAACAGAAATAAAACTATATCATCTTATATAATCCATATAATAGTATTTGGTTAATTCATTTAGCTGAAAATATTTGCCAGTACTTATGCAAAGAAGTGAGGTGTGCTGAGGAATGAGACAATAGTTGAAGGACTCTTTAGCAGAGACATTCAGCAAGGCATGGTTACTTAGAAAGTGTCACTGGCCAATTACGGCATTAAAACTATTGTATTCAGTACAATGTAATGACATAAGAAACATCACAATTACCTTAAAAATGTAATTATCACACTGTATGCTTGAGTGGTCAGTCATTTAACACATTTTTATTGAGCAATTTTTTCCAGTTTTACTGAAAAAAAAGACATATATCACTGTGTAAGGTTAAGGTGTACAGTCTGGTTTGATTTGCATATATTGTGAAATGACTACCACAACAGGTTCAACGAACATCTGTCTTCTCATATAAATAGAATAAAAAGAAAGGAAGAGAAAAAAAAAATTTCTCCTTGTGCTAAGAACTCTTAAGGTTTATTTTCTTAGTAACTTCCCTGTACATCACACAGCAGTGTCAGCTGTAGTCATTATGTCCTACATTACAGCCCTGGTACTCACTTATCTTGTAAGTGGAAGTTTTCACCACCTTCCTCCATTTCCCTCTCTTCACTCTCCACTCTCCACCTCTGGTAACCAGAAGTCTTATCTCTTCTCCTGAGTTTTTCTTTTTTTTTTTCTCTTTCTGTTTTAAGGATTCTGCATGTGAGATTATACATTGACTTTCTCTTTCTGACTTATTTTTTAATGTTTTAAAAGATTTTATTTATTTATTTACTTGTCAGAGAGAGAGAAAGGGAGAGAGTGAGAGTGAGCGCACAAGTGGGCAGAGTTGCAGGCAGAGGTGGAGAGAGAAGCAGTCTCCCTGCCCAGCAAGGAGCACGATGTGGGACCCGATCCCAGGACCCTGGGATGATGACCTGAGCCAAAGGCAGTGGCTGAGCCACCCAGGCATCCCTGTCTGACTTATTTTGGTTAGTATAATCCCGTCAAGGTCCATCCATGTTGTTGCAAATTGTAGGAATTCATTTTTTATGGCTGAATAATATTCCTGTGTGTGTGTGTGTGTGTGTGTGTGTGTGTCCTGTAAATAATGCTGCTATGAACATGGGTCTGCAAAATGTCTCTTTCACATGGTATTTCATATCCTTTGGATATATTCTCAGAAGTGGAATTCTAGATCACGTGGTATTTCTATTTTTTGTTTTTTGATGATCCTCCATATTATTTTCCATAATCGTTGTACCAATTTACAATTCCACCAACTTTGCACATGGTTCCCTTTTCTCCATATCCATACCAGCATTTGTTATTATGAATAAAGGCTGAAATTAGTCAAATGCTTTTTCTTCATCTACCGAGGTGATAGGATTCTTTTCTTTCATTCTGTTAAGCTTATGTATCACATTAATTGATTTGCATATGTTGAATCTTCCTTGTATCCCAGGGATAAATCCCATTTGATCATGGTGAATGATCCTTTCAGTGTGCTGAACTTGGTTTGCTAGTATTTTATTGATAATTTTTGCATTTATATTCATCAGGATATTGGTCTGTAGTTCTCTTTCCTAATATTTGTTTTCTGACTTTGATATCAGGATAATGCTTATGTTTTAAATGAGTTTAGGAGTGTTCTCTCCTTTTCAATTTTTTAGAAGAGTGTGAGAAGGATTAGTGTTAATTCCTCTTTAAATGTCTGTTAAAATTTACCAGTGAAGCCATCTGGTGCTGAGCGTTCATTCTTTGGGAGATTTTTGATTAGTTATTCAATTTTCTTACCTATCATTGGTCTATTCAAATTTTCTATTTCTTCCTGATTCATTTTTGGTAAGTTGTATATTTCTAAGAATTTTTCCATTTTTTCTAAGTTGTCTACTTCGTTGGTGTACAGTTGTTCATAGTATCAAGTAATTTTTATTTTCACACATTGTTCTAGGCACTATGCCATGGTAGTGAACAAAGTAGATAAGATCCATGCTTGTACAACACTTAATGCTGGAGGATGAAATGAACAATATACAATTAAAATAAGACAAATTTCAATTGCAGCACATGGCATGTAAAGAATCAAAATGAGTTCTCAATTGTTATTATAGATTGAGAAATAAAGTCTCTCTCAGTTGAGTATTAAGCTGAGATATAAATGACAAAATGATATGCCACATGAATATTAGGGAGAGAACATTGCAGGTTAATATAATAAACTGAGTAAATTTGAGGAAAATTAATGATAGTGTGATTGGAGCATAATGATTGAGGTAAGCATAATAACTGGAGGATAAATATCCCAGAGAGGAAGTTTCAGTCTAGGTGGGATAGGAAACTTAGAAAAAGTTCTTAAGGGCTTTCACATTCTTAAAAGTCACTTCAGTTACATGTGTTGTAGGAAGATGGGCTACAAATAAGTAGACTACTGCAATCAGCAGTTATCCAGGTGAGAGATGATGGAGGCCTAGCCAAGGAATATATCAGTGGAGATGGCAAAAAGAGGTGACATAGTATAGTTTTAAAGACTGATTCATTGAACTTGTTCATGAATTGGGTGAGAGTTATATAGCAAATAAAGAAAATCAGTGGTAAACTCTAGAATTTGGCTTGAACAACTGGATCCATTGTACTATTATTCACCAAATCAGCAAGACTGATAGGTAAGAAGTTTGGTTGTGTTTTACTGTTGTATATTTTCTCAAAGCTATCTCCACTCTTTAAATTGTCTTGCATACTGCAGTGACTGAAAACATGGAATCCACATTTCTCCAACTCACTTGTGAACAGTTACTGGTTTTGATTTTGACAGTAAGCATTCCTATGGGAGATATGGAAGATGAATAAGAAGGAAAGGGCATTTCTTTTGTGGGGGGCTGCAGGTAGCTGCGTGGGCATTGGAGATGACAAATAAAGGATTTTTCCCTTGTGCCTTCCAGATGACCTCCTGAGGGTCACCCATTTCAGTATGGCAGGTAACTGAGACTATTAACTGTAGTTTCTGAGTTTCCTGCCTATCCTGATTAGTCCCTAGTTGCGGATTCCCCAGACCTCTTCAAATTAAGTCATTTCCTGTATGAAATGCTTAGAGTAGTTAATATTTTTTGAACTTTGAATAATATAAGGAGAATAATTAATAGTTCTGCTTTTTGGCTTCAACAGGGAGAGGTCAGAGCTGGAGATATAGATTTTGGAATCATTGGTGTTTAGATAATAAACATGGGACAGGATGAAGTTTCTTTGCAGATAAAATAAATGGGGCAGGAGAGAATCCTGTGGGTTCACACCTTTTGAAGTCAAATAAAAAAGAAGTCAGAACAAAAGAATGAAACTAGACCACTTCCTTACACTATACACAAAAATAAACTCAAAATGGATTAAGGACCTAAATGTGAGAACTGAAACCATAAAAATCCTAGAAGAGCGCACAGGCAGTAATTTCTCTGACATTGGTCATAACATTCTCTGACATTGGTCGTATCTTTCTAGATAGGTCTCCTGAGGCAAGAGAAACAAAAACAAAATAAACTATTGGGATGACATAAAAAAAAAATTAAACAAAGCAAAGGAAATAACCATTAAGACTAAAAGACAACCTACTGAGTGGGAGAAGATAGTAGCAAATGATATATCTGATAAAGGGTTAGTATCCAAAATATATAAAGAACTTATACAACTCAATGTCCCCCCCCCCAAAATAATCCAGTTAAAAATGAGGAAAAGATATGAAGGGACATTTCTCCAAAGAAGACATCCAAATGGCCAACAGATATGAGAAGATACTCAGTATCACTCATCATCAGGGAAAGACAAATCAAATCCATAATGATATTATCACCTCACACCTGTCAGAATGCCTAAAATCAAAAACAAAGCATTGGTGAGGATACAGAGAAATAGGAACACTTGTGCACTGTTGGTGGAAATGCAAACTGGTATAGCCACTGGTATAGCCTCCAAAATTAAAAATAGACCTACCCTTTGATCCAGTAATTGTACTACTGGGTATTTACCCAAAGAAGTGATATATACACCCCTTTGTTTATTGTAGCATTAATTATAATAGCCAAACTATGGAAGCAGTCCAAGTGTCCATCAATAGATGAATGGATAAAGAAGTGGTGTGCACACATGCATACACACAAATGGAATATTATTCAGCCATAAAATGGAATGAAATCTTGCCATTTACAATAGAATGAATGGATCTAGAAAGTAAGCAAAAGAAACCAGTCAGAGGAAGACAAATACCATATGATTTCACTCATATGTGGAATTTAAGAAACAAAACAAGTGAAAAAAGGGGGGGAAAAGAGACAAATCAAAAAATAGACTTAACTATAGGTGAAAGAGATTAAGAGTACAGTTATCTTGATGAGCACTAAATAATGTATAGAATTGTTGAATCACTATATTGTACACCTGAATCTAATAGAACACTGTATGTTATCTATACTGGATTTAAAAAAAAAGATAATCTGAAAAAAAAGTTGGAAAAGAATACCAAGCATCAGAGGCCAATGAATTAGAAGTAAATTTATGTGAGTATGGCATTATCAATGACAAGGGAACAAAGTGTTTCAACAAAGAACGTGTTCATTATAGTCTAGAATGGCCAGGGTAAGTTTAATTGTTGATGAGGGTCCCTGAAAGATGACTTTACTTCAGATTAAGAAGGAATGACTTTTTCACTAGTTACTAAAGACAGCAAGAAGAGTTTGAGCATGGCAACAGAAATGCTAATGTATGGTAGTCTTTGTAGATGGAGTGTGGGGGAGGGTAGTGAAAGAGGGAATAAAAAAACGAGAGCCATTAGAGATTTCAGAGTTTGTGAAAATCATAAAAAGGGCATGCCAATGAAAAATTGGGTGAAATAACCAAAATGATTAAAAAAAAAAAAACAAAAAACCTCTACCCCCTAGCAAAAAGACTTTTTATTGGAAGACATTCAGTAGACTATGATGACATTAAATATTGACATAAACTAGGACATTTTAGGCAGATTTATGTTGAACTGATCGGGTTAACAAAAAGGGAGTTTAGGAAAGGAAACCAATTCTGTCTTTTCTGTAAAGGTAGCATTCTCTCTAAAATATTTTATTTATTTGTCTATTTATTTTATTTATTTGGGAGAGGACAAGTAAAGTGAGCAAGTATAGGCAAGGGGGAGGAGCAGAGGGAGAAGGATAAGCAGATTCCAAGCTGAGTGGGGGCTCAATCCCATGACCCTGAGATCTCAACTGAGTGGAACCCAAGAGTCTGATGCTCAGAAGACTGAGACTCAGGCAACCCAAGGCAGAATTTTTTTTTTTTTTTAACACAGAATAATGGTCACTTGAAAGAATCAAAGAGTTAGAATCAATAAAAATTTTACTTGGAAAGACGTTTCTTTTCTTGCTTGCTATTTTTCTATTATGAAAATTCCCAACATATTCCAAATTAGAGAGAATAATATGATAAATCTTTGTGTTCCTTATACCCACTTCAACAATGATTTAACGCATGTCTTGCTTCACCATAGTACCACCTAGATTAATCTGGAGCAAATCCCAGTCATTCTATCATTTAATCATTTATATCATTTAACATGTCAATATTTTAACATATATCTCTAGGAGAGAACTCTAAAAAATAACTGTAATACAATACACACCTAAAAAATTAACAATGAGCCCACTCATTGTTTAGTCATATTTCCCTGATGTTCTCATAACATTTTGTTGTTGGTTATTTGAATTAATATCCATATTGTGTGGGCAATTGTCTTTTGAAAGACATTATAGAATATTAATACTCACAAAAGAGTATACATAAGGCAGATATATAAAATGTAAAGCAAATAATAAAACAAGCACTATGAGTCCCAAATCCCAGCTCTAAAACTAGAATTAACCAATACTGATGAATCTACCTCTTTCCTTTCTACTATTCAAACCCTCTCCCATTAGATCAAAAGTTAGTGCTATTCAGAGTTTTCCATTTGTTATTACCCTACTTTCTTTAAAGTTTTACCACATACATATGCATGTATGTATGTCTTCGTGATATGTTTAGTTGTACTTGTTTTTAGTCTTTAGAAAAATATCATACACTATAATTTGATTTTTTTTTTTCTCCCACTGAACAAGTTTCTAGTGTTGGTTCATGTTGTTTTGGGCAGCTCAAGCTCATTCTTTTTCTCTGCTGTATAGCCTTTCATGGAATGATTATCATTATTTATTTCCTCTTTTCCTGTTCACAGACATTTTTGTCTGTGCCTGGTTTTCTAGTATGAACAACTTCTACGAACAATATAGCTCCTATTACACATGTCAAAAGATCTGCAGTGTGAAGCAACAGAATTGCTAGATCTTTGCAAAATAATGCCAAATTGTTTTCCAGAGTAATCATATTATGACAAATGTTCCCATAGCTTTTTATTAGAATTTTCACTGTGGTATGTCTTTACCAAATTAGTAATTTTCAGACTTCTTAAATTTTGCTAAATAGCTGGGAAAGCCAGTATCAAGTCCTGGTTTTAATAAGTGTTTTCCTGAGTACTAGACAGGTTGAACACTTTTTATATGGTAATTTACCATTAAATTCAATGAAGAGGCTGATGTTCTACTTTTGTACTTCCTTGTGTGTTGTTTGACTTTTTATAAGTATTAATGTAAAGGTGTTCATATTATGGGTAGTAATCCTTTACTATTAATAGGACTTGAAATATTTCCAGTTGTAGCTTCATTTTCACTTTCTTTATAGTATCTCTAGATGAACAGACATAATGTAATAAAAAAAAACAATTATTTTAGTGTTAGTGATTTTGGAGTCTTGTTAAGAAATCCTCTGTACTTCAAACTTATAACAACTGTCTTATATTTCCTCACAAAAATTATACAAGTTAGCTTTCACATTTATATTTTTGTTTCATCCAAACTACTCTGGGTAATTCCAGAATAAATTGAATTTTTAAAATTTAAGGTATTTTATATAAAATAAAATTTCTAATAATTATAAATTGAGTGGTTACTGTGGGTCAGAACCCCTGGGATGCACTCTTGAGATTCTGAGATTTTTGACAAGAAGTTTATTTTGACAAGAAGTTTATTCTCACCCTGTGAGGGGTGAGACTAGCTCCACTAGGCCAAGAGCAAGGTTGAGGTGTGACGAGATTACAACAGAAGACTCAGCTGCTCCAAGAAGGAACTCTGGAAGCCAGGAGGCCGTTCAGAATAGCTGCGGTTGAGGCAATGCCAATGCCTTTGTCCCACCCCATCAACCAGTCATTTAAACCAAAGGCAGATTTTAGAGAGGGACTGAAGTGTAGGCCTTTAGTAACTAAAATTCCTGGAATTTGAGGGTGGAGTGATCACCCTGGGGGGTATCTGTGGCAGCACGCAAGACTACAAAATTTATTTAATGACTATAATAGTTCACTAAGCAAGATGAGAAAATTATGTTCAGTGCATCTCCAGTACCAACACCGAGTACTAGAGACGTAGTAGGCAACCAAAAAATATTTCCTGAGAGAACAAATGTAACATGAAGTAGACACAGTGGGAAAAGGTTTTTATTTCCCTCAAGTTGCTTTTAACCATGTATTAAGTAACTGACTACATCACATTGAATAGATTTTTGCCGAAGGCCAAGTTTGACCATCTTAATTGGTCACTGTTGACTTCAGTAGGATTTAGACCTGATGGAAGTTCAACTGGAAGTAGCATAAGTAACAGAAGGGAATTTACTTTCATTTACAATAAAATAAAAGGCCAGCAAACATTTCAGGTATGGTTAGTTCTAATGGCTCAGATGAGGTCAGAATGATTCTCTTCCTTCATCTTTTGGTTCTTCTTTCCTTAGTATTGGCTTCTTCCTTATTTGGCCTCTCTCTGTACAGAAAAAGCCATGGTCATCAGTAGCTCCCACTCAGATCCTACTATTACGGCAACTACATAAAATCTGAACTCTCTCCCTAATAACATTAAAGGAGGTCTAAGGAAGACTTGAAGTGATATGGCTTGATTCACATACCCAGTTATTAATCACTCACCATGAATGGCTGAACAGAAAGCTCTGAACGACTAGGTCTAATTCATGAGCAGATATCTAGCTCATTGCAATGATTAAATTGGGCATTTAATTTACATACCTGCTCCAATATAGTGTATTAATTAGTTACATGTGTGTTTTCCTGGGATACTTTATCATTTATTTCCTATTTTAAACTATGACTCAGTAGCTATTTATTTGAATATACTTAAAAGCAAGTATAATAAACATGTCTTCAAATATGAATAAGGCCCTGTCTGGCAGCATTGTCATACCAAGAAATCTGGTTGGGAAAAGCTTTATCAGTGTGGAAAGATTGGACCGTCTAGACTAGTCTAGAAATAAGGATCCTTTATGCAATAAATGTCACATTTCTAGTTTCTAAGTCAGTTTTTGACAAACTTCCCAGAGGTTACATGGATATTTGCCCACCTTCCTCCAGCCCCAACCTACTCACTCACTCATGTCTACCCCTTACCAAGTGTCCTTCCCTGAATGGACTTGTTGCTTTATCACTATATTAAACAGTATTAGGATTTAGATTTGGGGTTTTGTTTCTTTTATAATAAAATTATATGATAATGATTATCATTAAGACAATTATTATCAGGATAATGATTTAAGTATTTCACCTTCGGTAGTTCCATCAGGCTTAGTAGATGCCTGGGTCAATTAATGTATAGAGCACATGATACTTGTCTGAGATGTTTCTTCTTTATATGTGAAATTGATACAGCTAGGGGAATTTTTGCCATATCATTTTTCATTTTTTCATGTATCAGCCAAGCTTATATCAACTTATAAAATTCTATATTGGGAAGAAAGCTCCTCCATAGTTGCTAATGAAGTTCTGTTTCAGGATTTGTGACAAGTTGGACAAATATAGCTAGATCGAACTTTATTTTTATTCTCCAAAGGAAAAAAAGGGGGCTCGTTAAACAAGTGAGCATTATGCATTATGTTACAGAGGAAAATACTTCAGAGAATAAGCTGCTGTAAATTTCTGATAAATTTTCCAGTAATGTGAATTATACCTTCGTTATAAACCATATAATTTTTGTCTTAGATGGGTATTGTTCAGTTTAGGTTGGTATCTTTGCCATACACACTTCAGATTATTTTCTACACTAGAACAAAACATTGAAGTAACTGGGTTAAGATTGTGTTGTGCTAAAAAAATTATTAACTACATCTTGTAAAAATAGTCAAGTATTCAGGTTTTATAGTGGTTCACAAAGGCCTTCTCCAAAGACAATTATCATATGATCTCCCTGATATGAGGGAGAGGAGATGCAACATGGGGGGCTAAAGGGGTAGGAGAAGAGTAAATGAAACAAGATGGGATTGGGAGGGAGACAAACCATAAGTGACTCGTAATCTCACAAAACAAACTGAGGGTTGCTGGGGGGGGGGGGGGTTGGGAGAGGAGGGTGGGATTATGGACATTGGGGAGGGTATGTGCTATGGTGAGTGCTGTGAAATGTGTAAACCTGGCAATTCACAGACATGTACCCCTGGGGATAAAAATATATGTTTAAAAAATAAATAAAATAAAATAAAATTTATTAAAAAAAAAGTCTTAAAAAAAAGGCCTTCTCCAATTACTTTGAATTCACAGAATATTTTTACACTTCTCATTCTTTTGTATGTGGGGAAAGATGGTAAAAAAAAAAAAAAAAAAAAAAAAAAAAGAGGTGATATACTGAGGAGAGTAATTACCCAGGCTTTGTAAGGAGTATTTTTACTCAGGATCATCAGGTAGTTTTTTAGTCAAGGGCTAGCCTACAGGGATGAGAAAGCAGATGTGTAATTCATCCAGATGTGTGATTTCCTTCCACATGACTATAATGGTCATCTATGAGACTGATGTTTAATACTCCCTTCTTTTGAAAATTCCTTTTACCCTCATACATATAGTTGCAGGGCAAGGATAGCATCTCTCCACTGCTTTTACAGCCCATCAGTCCAAAGCTGAGCATCTGACTTAGTTCTGGCTGTTCAGAATCCTGGCTCAGAATTTTTATGACTGGTACACATAATACAAGGTTTGTCTCTTTTTAATGACAACTGTAAGATATAAACTGTGAGGGTTTTTTTGGCTGATCTGACCTGAAGGCAAAAACTCAAAGCAGACATGGGGAGGAGAGCAAAACTGAGAGATGCAGATGATGTCCATGGGCATTTGCATCCCATTTTTTTGGTTCCTCTGACCCAAGCACAATTCCATTCTTGAGTTCCAGGAGACATAGTGTCTTACATTAATAATCTTTGTTGTTGATTATAGGCGATGAAATTGAGTCTGTGTCACATGCAATGAAAAAAGTCCATACTAATAAAATTACTTTTTCTTCAACAAGTTGTAGACAGCCAATGGGTTTCATTTAGAATGCTGACAGTATTCCCTATTGATACTGGGTACCTGAAACACTGGGTTGACAGGAAGTCTAAGGTATGTATTGTAGAGAGGGAGGCATGGGGGAGGAGGGAGAGAGAGTAGCTGACATGATTACATAGAGTAAGTCTTCTCGACCTCAGCACACTTGACATTTTGAGCCAGAAATCATCTGTTGTAGGCTGTTGTTTTCATTGTAAGATGTTTAATAGAATTTTAGTCTATTACTAGATGCTAGTAGTACTCTCCACGCAGTTGTGACAACTAAACATGTCTCCATACATTGCCAAATGCCCCTTGAGGGGCAAAATTACCTTGGTTGAAAGCCACTGGTGCAAGATATTTGCAATAGATGGCAAAGTGGCAGTAAGTAAACTAGCAGTTTCCAACCCAATTAAGATTGTATAAAGAGTATATCCAATTTATTGAAAGATTATACACAGTGAGTATTTGTTTGTAAATTAACTTCCCTTTCAGTTAAAAAGATGGTATCTATATAAAACCCAAAGAAATCCACAGAAAAGCAAGTGAGCAAAAAAATTTTTATACTTCTGCTTTTATATGGACTACTGAACATTTGTCCTCCTAAGCTTCTACTGTTGACCACTATTCCTATGGGCAGTGACCATTGTCTGCAACTACTCTGACACCTGTTAAAAATGATGTAAGTTTGTAGTGAAGGCCATCATGTAGAAACTACAGAGAATGAAGCTATCACAGAGAAAGGAGTTGAGAAAAATGGGTACCACTATCTAAGTGTGGGAATTCAGCAGTATTTTTCAGATACATGAGATAATGAATTTCCTTTTTTTATTTAAAATGATTTGAGTTGGGCTTTCTTCTGTAATAAACTGTAATGATCTTGAGCAATGCAGAAGAGTCTAACAAAAAGAATCAGAATTCTTCCACTAGAAGTTATGTTTTTAAAATCCATTTTGATTTCCATTTGTTTCTGAGTTCAAAAAGAAAGAATTTATGAAAAAATCGAAGGTGATCTAGCAAAAAGAGAAACTGTTCTCAGTTTAGACAAATGGAGCTTATAGAAAAATGTATAAAATATCTAGAAGGCATAAAATATAAAACTGCTTAGATACAACTGACTGCTTCCTTGAAAAATTTTGTCATATATATATATGTCTATCACCCAAATCTAATACAGATATCATCAGCCATTGTGTGTCAGAGTCTACAGTCCCAAGTGTCTGTTCATGGCTCCTGCTGAAGAGTCTTCCCTGGGACCCATGTTTTATACCATATGACCCTACCCCCAGGTACAAAACCCATCAGACTAGGAGTGGCCTCAAGGACAGTTCATCTACATATTTAATGAGGTCTGCACACAACAATGAACTGTGCTAAATATATTCCTTCTTTCAAGGACTTGGCACATTAAGTCCCGAAAGAACACATCTATGAGATGTTGAAGCTGAAATGTCTTACATAGAGTACAGTTACATAGACTGGGATGGCCATATACAAATTAAAATGATAAAAAAGGAATCCAAGATGAGGGGAGAAGGACAGACTTAATGAGAGATAGCTTGAAAAAAGACACTGTCAGGAGAAAGAAAGAAAGGAGGAGGACTGGTCCCCAAGTGCAGATTTTATTCTTTATGATAATCTAGTGTCAGTTACAAGTTCATTTCATTCTCATCTATGCCAACAGTCATTTACTTGCTACTCAGCTCCAAATTCACCCTTCAGTACTTGCCCTGCAGTAATGGATTGGACTTCGGGCATTTTTGTATTACAGTGAATATGTTGTGACAGGAGAGACATGGAGGAAGGAAGAAGACTTCTGATTCTGGAGTGCTGCATTTTATTGTGTATTTTCTCTTTTTGTTTCTGCTGCACATTCTGTCAGTACTGGGTGTATAAGGACATCCACTGGCAATTTGCTCCAGTTGTGCCCCCCAAAAATGTTGTCCTTCAACCACCTGGAAGCTATGGTCTACTGGCGACCACTTTGCATGGACCTTCCTACTGAACACCATGCCTCAGGCTCTATGCACCCACGCTAGGCTCAGCTCATCTATGCACCTGGAAGGTCAGTATCCCAATTCCACCTCTCAGTGCATACTGCAGGTTCTATTTTTCCAGAGAAATCTTCTCCACACTTCCTCTATACATACCTACTTACCCACCTCAGCCAACTATTGCATTAGATCTTGCTTGCCAGACACATAAACAGGCAAATTTTCAAGGTTTTGCAACCACATCATCTCCAACAAAATCTAAGGAGCACTTTAGAATCCTCTCTTCCAACCCTGTCCTTCAATTCATACTTTCCCGCAGGCCTATGGTCACCTACAGAGTTCTCTTTCTATCCTTACTGTTACTCCCCACTCATAGCTTTATAATTCTTTATCCTAAAATTTTCCTGTTCAAGATGCTTGACTTCTTTCTCCTTATTGTACTCAGATAGATACACCCCTGATAATAAATTCCATTTTTCTTGGACTAACTTGAATGAATTTCTGTTTCTTGGGATCACAAGAGCTGGATTCAAATAGACAGGACACACCAAATGATTTTTCTCTTTGAGATTCAGATGCTTCTGCCCTTGTCCTTTGACTCCCACAGAATTTCATGAAACTGACCTCAAGGCCTTGATCTGACTATACATACCAAGGTGCAGAACACTCGGATCAGTTTTGATGAATACAAGGTTTGACATATTTGTCAATAGTACCAAGAATAGTTTTGCATACTATAGTATTTAGCAGACACTGGAGAAGGGCAAACCAATATAATTAAAGTTAAGGGTATATGGAATAACTGACTCAGAGAAGCTTAATGTGTCCCTATTTCTATTTTAACTCTGCTCAGGCTTATGAATCAATGAGCTAGAGCAAAGATATGCAAAAAGAATAAATATCCAAACAGGATTTGCTTGAGTTTCCCCAAATGGATTGTTAGTCATGCAAGTTAATTTATCTGTTGAGAAAACAGGTCATTTTTCTGATATACCCATACGCTCTGGGGTGGCAAGTCAATTCCTACATCTAAGAAAAAAAAGTCACGAAATATCTTCAGTAGTCATTTAATGATGGATTTCATTAAAATGTGTGCCCAATAAATCTTTGCAAAATTATTTTCATAGCTCTTGGTCCACTTTGGCACAAATTTAAAAAAAAAATGGAGAGTAGGAATGAGGCTCCTCAAATATCTCAACCCATTCTCCATTTAAATGTGCTTAATCATTAGTTACATAACTTACAGGCTACATATTTGCTACATAATTTGTTTTTTGATAAGCATTGGTATAAAAATATCAAGTGGAATTAGGAAAAAAGACTTAATGGACATAATGTAACCCTTTTTGGGATTTTTAATAAAACAAGTATTTTTAAATGATGTAGTCTCTAGTAACAAGAGAGAATTAAAAGCAGCCCGACAATCAATAATTATGCAATAATACTGGAAAGAGCAAAGTACAATGATTTTCAGTATAGCTGACTCTTTAATTACAGATAAAACATCTTACAGAATATGAAAAGATAAAGAGCATTTGTGCTTAGAAAAGCTGATTAAACATTCTAGTGTGCAATCAATATGGTATTTGCAGAACATCAAAAATTAGGACCTAAATATTAACCTCCTCAAAGAAAATTATGGCTAGGTCAGGCCACATTAGAGAGTGACATTGAAAGGAGACACTAAAAAATGCCTTACTGAATAATTTACTTTTTTATAGTTGAAAATTATGAGACTAGATTATAAATAAAAATATAAAATTAAAAAGCGCTTTTAAAATGCTTCAAGATATAGTCTTGAAATGCATTCAATGGAGATCAACTCTTCTGTTAAATCAAGGTGAAGAGAATAACGGTGTGAGTGTTTTTGGTGAGGACAAGTGGAGAACCAATTTGGACTACTGCAGAAATTAGTTCTCCTGAATTAAGTACATAAATATTATTTGACAATGTACTTTCTGCATATATGAAGTAATGAATTACTAAAGTAAGTATTCTTAAAGAACATGTTTTTAAACAATTTTGGGGGTTTTCTCAACCTAAACATATTATTTATAAGTAGACTTATGCATTTATAGTATAAATCAAATATGTTCAGAAGTTTTAAGAGTTCAACAAAACTGAAATAAACAGAAAACATTGTAAGAAAATTCCCCAAGGGGTAGGCATTATAGATTGTGAGTTAAAAATACCTAAAAGCAAAAAGAAAAAAAAAATGTTAGGGGAAAATACTAAATATCTAACTCAGGCTCTAGATAAAAAGGAATTTGTGGAAAGAACACAATGAAAATATATACAGAAAACTGAAGTTCTTATGCCTTGTTTTTTATAATTGAATTCCTAGAGAATATAGTTCAAGAGCTAATAGATGACATTTGGGAAAAGGAGCTCAATTATTCCCTAAAGATGCTGAATCAGAATTTGAAGTATTCTGTATATTAGTTTAAATGTTTTCCATTCCTGCTCTTTTGAAAACTCTAAAACCCTTTTATTTCCACAGTACCATGGAAGGGTAGCATAAAGTATTGGCTAAGAGTTAAGTTCTACTCAGCAACACATCCTATTACCTAAACGAACTTGGATAATTTCTTAGCTCTCTGCATCTCAGTTACGGCCTATAATATGGGACAATTATACCTATCTCAAAAGGTTATGCAAGCATTACATAAGTATAAAGTACTTAGGATAGTGTTAACTTTTAATGACCATTCAAATATTGTTACTAGAATATAATCTGGTTTACTTGGTATCCTTTCAACAGCTTAGTTTTTATGAACAAACAACCCAGTTATGATAAAAGATGGCAATTAGCAACTTAATCAGTCTACTCACTCCTTCCGGAATAGTCTTAATTTTTTTTTCATCATTTTACTTCATTGTTCAAAAACTAATGATGCTTCCCTGCTGCCTAAGCCATCAGAGGTTGAATTCTACCTGCATCCTAAAATTCTGTAAACTTGCTCCCTTTTATCCTACATTACTTCCCATCTGTCTCATGTGAGATTGGTATACTTTCCTACATGTGCCATGCATTTGTCCATGGGTCCCAGTGGCCTAAACAGCTTTTCTCTCTTTCATTCCTACTAAGACAGTTTCAAAGCATTTCATGGAGGAGGCTTTGTGCTTGGGATTTCCAACCCCTTCATTCTTCATTCAGAAATGTGTTTGAGCTTCTAATCTTTACTAGGCTCTACCAGGTTTACAGCAGGGAGTTAGCCAGCAAGGTTGCTGACCTTGTTGACCCCACAGATTTGCGTAGGAGATGAACGAAATAAGCAACCAGACCATAACTGGTCTGCCTAGATTGGTCGTTCCCAAGTTCTTTGTAAGACCCATTCCTTCTCACGATGCAAGCAGGACTCTGTTCCCATATTACCTTCACTTTCTTAATCTAAATCAGCACCTGTTCTACCTACAGTCAGTGTCATATTACCTTTGAATATTCTTTAAAGCATTTACCATTACCTGAAAGTACCATTTTCATAGATGGATTTACTTCTGAAAGGAGTGCTACATATAGTCTCCTCTTTTCCACAAAGATCCATCAACATTAGTAACATAGTTGATTGGCACTGGTACGTACTTAGCTCCAGTGTGGGTCCTGACTGGCACAAATATATCTGAATCATTTCCCCATCCTCCCCAGAGTGAATTGTCCAGGTAAGGGCAGTAACCTAGGCCTAAGCCAGCAGTGCAAGACATCTCCCTGATCATAACTATACAGCTCAGTCATTAAAAATAATTAAAATTAATTGAAAGGTAAAGAAAGACCCCTCCTGCACTGGACCATGTGGTATACACATATGAAGTTTGAGATTGCTGCAGCCATTTTGCAGCAAATAGGGCAATTTTATTTATTTATTTATTTATTTATTTATTTATTTTATTTATTTATTTTAATTTCCAAACTGTATGCCTTCCATTTCCTTTTAGACCGTATTGTTAGTAACTAAAACTTCCTGTAATGTTGAATTTGAGTGTTGAGAGTAGATATTCTAGTATTTCTGACTTCAGGAGGAAAGGAGCCAGTCTTTCACCATTGTGACGTTGATTGTAGACGATTTTAAGGAAGCTCTTTATTAAACTGAGGTGATTATCCTCTGTTCCTCATTTGCTGAAAATTTTTAACCTGAAATGGTGTTGGATTTTGTAATTTCTTCTTCTGGGCCAATTAATACCATCATATGACTTCTTTTTTAACCTATTGATATGACGGATTGCATTGATATGTTAAATATTTACCCAGTCTTTTATACTTGAAATAAATACCAGTTGGTCATGGTAGATAGTTCTTTTAATACACTGCTGGATTGGGCTCACTAATACTTTTGTTCAGAATTTTTATGCATAAATTCTTGAGAAATATTGGTCTGTAATTTTTTTGTGCTGTCTGACTTTAGTACCACAGTGATTCTGGCATGATAAAAAGAGCTGGGAAGTGTCCCTTCCTCTTCTATTTCTGAAATAGATAGTGTAAAATTCGTAAAAATTGGTGTTAATTTTTCTTTAAATGTTTGGTACAATTCTCCAGTGAAACCAGCTGGAGATTTCCATTTGGGAGCTTAAGAAATATGGATTCGATTTATTGAATAGTTACAGGACTTACTCAGAAGATCTATTTACCTTAGTTCAGTTTACATAAAAGTTTTTAGTTTTGGAGGGATTGATCTATTTTTTCTAGGTTGCCAAGTTTAGGACCATAAAATTTTTTGTCATATTCCCTTATTATTTTTTTTAATGACTACAGGAAATGTGGTGATTTAACCTATTTCATTCCTGATATTGGTGATTTGTGTCTCTTGTTATTATGATTGTCAATCTTGCTAGAGAGGTTTGTCGATTTTATTGATTTCTTTTGAAGAACCAACTTTTATTTAATTGAATTACTCTATTGTTATATTTTTTATTTCATTGATCTCTGCTCTTTATTTTTTCTTCTTCTTTATACTCTCTTTGGAGTTGTTTTGTTGTTTTGTTGTTTTCCCTCCCAAGTTCTTCATCTGGGAACCTAAATTGATTTGAGACCTTTCCTCATTCCTAATGTAGGATTCTGTCTATAGATATTTTTCTATAGTTGTTGTGGGTATACAGATGTGGCTGCATCTCACATATTTTCCTGTTTATATTTTTATTTTCATTCAATTATATATATTTTGTTTAAATTCTTCTTTCACTCAAGCTTTTTTTAAATAGGAATTTGTTGTTTGATTTCCGTATGCTTACAGATTTCTCCTGCTATATTTCTGGTATTGCTTTGTAGCTAAATATCATTTAGTCAGAGAACACACTCTGTATAATTTCAATTCTTTTAAACTTCTAAAGGTTTGTTTTATGGCTTAGGATATGGCCTACCTTGATGAACTTGTCATTGGTGCTTGGAAAAAAAAATGTCTATTAGGCTGTTGTTGGCTGGGATGTTAAACCATATATATATATATTTCTATTTCTGACTGCTTCTATAATTTCTTTCTTCACTAACCTTACTGATTTCCTATCTAGTAGTTCTATCAGTTGCTGAGAGGAGTCCTCAACTATGATCATGGATTTGGCTACTTCTCCTTTCAGCTTTATTAGTTTTTGTTTCATGTATTTGGAGACATGGTTGCTTGGTGCCTATACATTTAGGATCATTGGTCTTCCTATGTTTTAAATTTATTTTTAAAACTGATATATCTTGTTGCTATTTGTCTTCAGTAATTTTCTTTGTTCTGACCTCCGTGTCACTGGCTACTTATATATTCATTTCTCATTGTTTTGGATAAACGTTTACCCAATATGTTTTCTTCCATGCTTTTACTTTTAACCTGCCTGTGCCTTTAAATTTGAAATCAGTTTCTTGTAAACAACATGTATTCAGGCCTTTAAAAAAAATAATTCCCAACAAACTCTGTCTTTTGGTTGACATTTCAGGTAATCATTGAAATTTAAGACATATGTTAGATCTTAAGTCTAACATTTTATTCTGGTTTTCTGAACCATTTTCTGGTTCTCATTCCTCTGCTTCTCTTTTCCTTACTTTCTGTGGGTTACTTGAACATTTTTTAGTATTTCATCTTGATTTATTTGTAGTTACTTCTTTTGCTTTTTAGTGTTTTCTTTGTATAGCTTTTATGATTATTCCAGATATTACAATATACAAATGTTATTCAAGGGATTACAACTTACAAATGTTATTTAACATGTCTACTATGATAAGCATTTACCACTTAGAATGAAGTGTGGAATCTTCACCTCCTTTTAGGTTCCTTTACTTTCTGTACTTCAAATATCACTATGGAGAATATCAGATGGCTTTACAATTCTTGTTTCAGTAATTCAGTGTAATTTATAGGATTCATAAGAAAAGGATAGTCTATTACATGCATTCATATTTTTGTTCCTTCTATTGTACTTTCTTTAGTCCCAATGCTTCAAGATTTTCTCTTTTGTCATTTCATTTGTTGGAAGGACTTTCTTTAGACAATCTTCAAAGATAGGTCGCTAGTGAAAAATTTCTTTTGTTCTCATTCATCTGAGAATGTTTTCATTTACTTGTAATTCCCAAAGGATCATTTTGCTGGATATAGAATTCACAGTTGACAGTTCTTTTCTCTTAGCATTTGAAAAAATTTGTGCCACTGACTTCTGGCCTATATGATTACAGATGAGAAATCATTTGAATTAATGTTTCCCTGTAGGTAATGTGTTGCTTCTTTCTGGTTGTTTTTAAAAATTAATTACAATGTGCATTGGTGTAGATTTGTTTTTTGTTTTTGTTTTTTCTGTTTGAGATTCACTTGACTTCTTAAATCTGTAGGTTCATATCTTTTGCCAAGTTTGGAAAATTTTCATACCTTGTTTCTTTGAATACTCTTTCAGTTTCACTGTTTCCTTTCCTTCTAGGACTCCAGTGATAATAATGTGGACTGTTTGTTATTGCACAGGTCAATGGGGCTCTATTATACACACACACATACATATATATACATATATATATACATATACATACATATATATATATACACATACACATGTGTGTCCATGTATATACATCTAATACAAATGTGTACTTTTAAATTTTATTTAATATTGTTATATATATTTCTTTCCCTATTTTTTTGTCTGTTATTCAGATCAGGCATATTCTGTCCTTAAGTTCATTGGTTCTAATTTCTATCATGTCCAGACTACTATTAAACAAATCCAGCAAGTATTTTTTATTTGTTATTAAATTTTTTCATTCTTTATTTTGCATTTGCTTCCACTGCCTATTTTGTATAACTTCTATTTCCTGAATTTTCTATTTTTTAAGAAAGTTTATAATTGATGTTGAAGTGTTTTTATGGCAACTACTTTAAAATGGGATCTTTAGTAATTCTAACATCTGACTTATTTCCATGTTACCATCAGTTGATTATTATTTTTTCATTCAAGTTTTGATTTTCCTAGTTTTTAGTATGATGGGAGATTTTTTATTGTATCTTGGAAGTTTAATTTGTCATGTTAAGAAATTCTGGTTCCAATGTAAATCTTTTATTTTGTTAGTCAGTGACTGTTTAGCCTTAGCACACAGGTCCTAGCCTCATTTTGGCCAAGACTACTCTTCCAATGATAGCTCCGTTTTGTGTTTTTTTGAGACTTTGTGGTTTTATTTTGGTCTCCTTGGGCTAGTGGGCTACTGCTACTGGGCCCTCACTGCTCCTTGCTGGTACTGCCTGAGGGGATGGAAAGAGTTGGGATTTAAGCAGGCCAGGCTGCCTGGTATCACTCACTGGGGCAAGAAAGTCTCAGGCCAAAGATCCCTGCTAGAGACTCTCCACTCATATACACACAAACTTCTTAATGGGATGCCTATCTTTAATTCAGTTTATGATGATATTGTAATAAAAAGAGTCCCACTAGCAAAGCATTGCAAATGACTTTGCTATTGGGATCAAGGGCGATATAAAACAAGGAGTCACAGGTCTTTTATCCCAGCTTTCTCATGTGGGACCTCAAGATAATAAAAGAGGGCAACTTGTCAGGGTCTAATCACATGGGAGTCTTAAGATGGTTAATTATAAATGTATGTAAAATGAGAAAATTGACAGTATGCTTATCAAAAACCTGTTCAAACTTTATAGGAAATTCAGAAACTTATAACTACCTCTCCTCAAACTTTCTAGAATATCAAACAACCTCAAGGCAGATATGCTCAGTTTATCTGAGCTTAGACCAATTACAAAAAACAGTTCTGATGAGTCTCTAGTATTGGATGCAAAAAAAAAAAAAAAAAACAAACCAAACCAAACCAAAACAAAAAACCTGCCTTTTAACATTACGTTTGCCATAGGATAAAATTGACATGAAATTCAGGGTCTCTTCTCTCAGTCTCCAGCAAGATATCCCAATATTGGATGAAAAGGCTAGGGAGTTGAAAACAAACTTTTTTAGATCTATTGGATAAAAGAGCACAGCATACAGTAATGTCTAGACCTGCTATTAATCCTCTCGGGGGTGACAGAATTAGTTGGCTAGATATGGAGATACTACTGCAGCAGGATAAAAATTAATGTCTAGTTAAATTCTGGAATGTGTGAAAAAAAAATTATCCTGTTGGCAACTACCATTACTTCAACACATAATTAGTATGAATCTAATATTTGAATGGAGATTCTTCTTCTCAATCAGGTAGAAATTTGTCAAATGCTAATTAGACAAGCAAAATTGAAGCCTTTAGAGTTACTTGAGACATCTCAAATGGTAAATCTGAAACAATATCAGATACCTAGAAGACAACAAGAAATTATGCCTTAAATAAGGAAATGTTAGACTCAAATATATTAGTGCTCACAAACTCATTGTTCAATAGCCCAATGAGGAAGGCTGATGGAATTTAGAGGCAGACAGAAAATTATGAGACTCAGTACAACAGTATTCCCAATAGTCTCAGTTTTGTGATATATTATTCAACTGATAGAACAAAATATAATGGTGACTGGTATTCTGTACTTGATTTGGTTAATGTGTTTTTCTCAATATCAGTTGCTATGAAGAATTAACAGTGATTTAAATTTATGTGCAACTGTCTCTAGTATATATTTACTGTATTATTATAAGGATATTTGAACCCTCCCTTATATTAGCAATCTAATAAGGTGGAACTTAGATCTAATACAACTGGTAATATTATAATACACTATATTGATGACACAATTATTTTTGAAACTGAGGATTAAGCTTAAAGCAAATTTACTATGGTAATCAACCCTATAAAAATGCAGAACCCCACATAACCTGTTAAGGTTTTGAGAATTACAAGGACTGAAGCAACCTGTGTCTTATCATAGACCACTAAAAGTAAATTATTTTCACTGTCTGTCTCTCAGTGTGAACAATACCTACTGAAATTTCTTGATTTGGGGAGAGATTGTATCCCTCACTTTGTGATACTATTGGCTAGAATCCTTAAAATATTTGAAAAAAGACCCTATTTAATTGGGGCCCTGAACAAAAATAAGACTTCTTAGAACTACAGAAGGCTGTGAACTCAAGCTATTCTCATACCACATGTCCTAATGTCTGAATGATATTAGAAATTTTGGCCACCTACACTCATGGCAAGTAGAGTCTCTTACAAAATCTCAAACATACTACTACTTAATGGTGACTTTCAGTCCTTTGATTTAGATAATTATCAGATGTGGCTCTCTGGTACACTGCTTTTGAAAGACAGTTACTGGCTTCTTATTGATTACCTACACAGACAGTCAAAGTAAGTAAAGGCTTAGGACTACATTAAGACTGGAAATACCTATCACCCTGGGTGGTTCCAGAAGAGCATTCCAAAAACAAGGGTGATGCCCAAGAGTTCCCTCCTGAGATTAAATAGAAATGATATATTGAAGAACATCCTGCCAGAGATTTACAAGAAAGAGTCCTTCTTAAGCAAATTATATTCCTAAGCAAATTAGTCTCTTTCTTCCTATGATCTACTAGAGAGCAGCCAAGGACTTGCCTGCTACTATTGCTGAATGGGCATGCTTCGGACCAAGCACCTGAAGAGGTCAGGCATTTGGTATGCTTTACAGAGGGCAATTCCAGAAGTGAGGTCTAAGACTCAGTGTGAAAAACAGCTACTCTGAATCTAGCAAGTAGTGAAACCCTCATGGAATAGCTAAATTACAGGCTGTTGCCTGCAATAATAGAAGAATGAAAAACAAAAGCCCTACTCTTTGGGTATAGTGACTCTTGGGCTTACAATATGTTCTACAAAATGGACCAAATGGATCATGTAATGATCCTTATATAAGATACTGCTCTTAAAAAATCTCTATGGAAATTCCGAGATAAAATCAAAGTAAGGCATCCTGGATGCTTATCAAAAAAACCCTATGCCAGGACCTGAAGGCAATTGGAATCAAGAAGCTAATGCTCTAGTTTGATCTCTTGAAGTGACAACTTAGGTCCATGACATGAATGGACATAGAGGAATCACAGACATTCAATGACAAATGGTCACAATATACTCATGGCCCCTACCAAAGTCAAACTTTTAACAAAACAGAAAAAGCAAAACGTGCAGTTTACCCTTGCCAGCAAGTAGTTGGCACATACATTACTTTGGCTCTTTACCTATTGCTGACAGGAGAGGGAGGTGCTTAGATGGACACCGACAGGACATGGTCCACAGTCTGGGTTTGGATTGCCATACCCAGTAAATGAAACCAGTACTGCTAACACTAACAAAATACTGAGGTAACAATAACCAGGACAAACAAAATCTACCGTACAAGTTTGCTCCTCCTAGTTACAAGTCCTCAGATCAGAGCCTTCACTTCTCCACTCACTAAGTGCAACAATGTATGTAGAAACAAATAACAGCACTCACAACTGACTTTTCATATTCCTTATGACTCTTAAGGTAGTGGGTTAATAACCTGCATGGTCAATTAAAACACCTGTTTAAAATGATGGAGGGTAACAAATCATTAAAGGGTGAATCTACAAACTTCCAACCTTATATTTTGCAATTGACTATCAAGAGAACTAATGATGTGGCTCCATTAGGTAAATTGTTACATTTTTGTGTTAAGATTGGGAAATATAGTATGAAAGATGGTACAAAAGTTTACATACAAGTCTTCTCATGCATAAACCACATTTTTTTTTCTTTTAATATCAGACCCAGTAGTCCCTAGACTGTAGCCACTGTCCCAGACACTGGTGATATTCCAAAATAAGAAAGTATGTCTATTATTAAAAATTAAGATTTTATTTATTTATTTAAGAGAGAGAGAGAAAGAAAGAAAGAAAGAGAATACAAGTACAAGTAGGGTGAGGGGCAGAGGGAAAAGCAGACTTCCCAGGGAGCAGGCAGTCCAACGGAGGGCTTGATCCCAGGACACTGGGATCATGACCTGAGCTGAAGGCAGATGTTTAATGGAGTGAGACACCTAGGTGCCCCCAAGAAACGATGTCTATTAATCAGAACCTAACTGAAAGAATTCCAGATGAATTAATGGAAGCGACTATTTCTTCCCCATACCTTGCCAAGTTGGAGTTGATGGTAGCAAATGTTTTACTGCCTAGTAAATGTGATACTCCCATTTCTGTAAATTTTCCAGTCTGGTTCCCTATGACTGGGAAAGGAATAAAAGAGGAAGTCCTAGTATGTTTCAACATGCTACCAACAATATGGACTTGACCAATGTCTGACCCTATCTCAGCAGGAAAGGTTTAGGTAAAAATTAATGATAAATGAAAGAAAGGTGAGATTGTTACTTAGGCAGAAGGCGTCAAGGAATGTTACGTGTTACAACAGAAGGGAAAAACTAATATAATTCGGGTGCTTGAGAAAGGCTTGGAGAAAAAGAATAATCACTTCTTTAGCTTTGACTCTGATGCACTTGGAGTGAGACATTCTGCTGAAACCCTCTTATTACAAGAGCCAAGAAGTGAGCTGGATAGGCATCCCAATAAACACACATTCAGGAGCTATCTATGTCCTCAAAATGGATAATATGTTAGGAGCTCTGACTGTGACCATATGAAACAATATTAATACAGTTATGTACTTGATTCTCATTTTCCAAGATATGTCTGTCACCACAGACTCATGAAAGGAAGCAACTTATGGGGAATTTTTACTGACTGGAACCTGGAGAACACAAATTAATAATAATCTGAATGAACATGGTGTTCACTAATTATGATGGTAAAGTTTTTAGAAAAGGTGCTGAGATTTTATCATATAAGATTATCAGCCACACATCCCACCTGTTATAATATTACAGATAAAACAGCTATTTTCCCTGTTTTGTGGGTAAACATTAATGTTTTAAAAGCAAATAAAAATTATGACAAATTGATACTGACACAACTCAACAACAAAAATAAGTAATCTGATTATAAAATAAGCAATGGAGCAGAAGAGACACTTCTCCAAAACAGATGTACAAATGGTCACCAACCATATGAAAAGATGCTCAACATCTCTAACCACTACAGAAATGCAAATCAAAACCACAACAAGATGTCATTTCCACACATTATGGCCATTAAAAAAAAGTGTTGATGAGCATGTAGAGAAATTGGAACTGCGGTGCACTGTTGGTGGGAATGCAAAATGGTACAGCTGCTATGGAAAACATTATGGAGGGTCCTCAAAAAAACTAAAAAAAAAAAAATGAACTACCACATTATCCTGCAATCCCACTTCTGGGTATATATGTATCCAAAATTGACAGCAGGATACACTCATGTTTTTTGCAGTATTCATGATAGTCAAGAAACAGAAGAAGCCCAAATATCTGCTAGCAGATAAATACAGAAAATGTAGTGTATACACACAATGGAATATTATTCAGCCTTAAAAAATAAAGAAATCCTGTCAATGCTATAATATTGATGAATCTTGTGGCCACTATGCTTAATTAAATGAACCAATCCTTACAACAGAACAAATACTATATGCTTCCACTTCTATTCCTACAGTAGTCAAAATCATGAAAATACAAAGTAGAATGGTGGTTTCCAGGAGCTGGGTGGGGAGGGGAAATCGAGACTCATTGCTCAAAGGATACAGAGTTTTAGTTTTACAAGATGAAAAGTTTCTAGAGATCTGTTACACAACATTTGAATATAGTTAACATTACTGAACCGTACACTTAAAAATGGTTAGAAGAGTGAATTTTATATTGCGTTTTTTAATCTCAATTGAAAAATTTAAAATATTGAAATTGAAATCAGATGTATTGGTAAATTAAGATGTCCTCAGGTCATTTCGCATACAGAAGAGAACTGGTTTGAAGAAGATACAGACTTGATTAACTATATATTTGTTAAACTTATTGTAGTTCTTAATCACTCTGTCTATGTATACTTTAAAGTACAGATAGCTGAAGATCAGAGATGCGAAAGAATTGTGCAGTTAGTACAAAAACACAAGAAAATTTGTGCAGATGTTATTGGATAATCTAGCTGCCTCTTTAAATCCATACCAGCCTCAAGGGGCTATTACAAAATTACAAAATGTAATCTATAGAGCATCTTGTCTATTTGATTATGCAATGTTATAAGACAGATGAATGGTTAATGACTGATAAAATCACTATAATTTCCAGATTATTTCATGTAATAAATGAACATTTGAACCCAAATTGCATATTTTATTTCCTAATACTAATAAGTTTTGTGAAATGAAATATACACAGGAATAACCATCATTTGTGGCCCATTTTACTATACCAGATAGATTTCTAATTTGTAGTTCTATTCTTCCTTTTAAGAATAGTGGATACCAATTGATTTGCTAAAAATTTGTCAGGTTTTAAGGAATAAAGGAGGAAAGGTGCATTGCTTTATTCATACCCAATGATAAAAACTGGCATGATAGGGATTTTAAAAATCTGATAATCCTTTCCGTCTCTTACATAATTTTTATAACACCAAAGGTAGAATTCCAGTAATCAATTATTATTGCCTTTTCTATAGTTCCACTGATCAGTTGCCTTTATGGTTTTGAGATCTTTATTCCAAGTTATAATAACTAGTATCATATTGGATCATTGATACTGACTATAACACTATTTTTAATTGGCAAAACGCTTGTTGAACACATTAGGGATTCTTACAACTGAGAAAAAAAAGGGCCATAAATATGTCTACTGGCTATCCTACCTATATCACCACATATGTAATTATCTAGCCAGTTCTAAGGAAAATACACACACACCCTTCTAAAACTGAAGCTATAGTTGTCTATACTCATCAACCAATCTTTTCTTCAAAAACGGCATATTGTATTGTCCCTGAAAATTCCTTATTAATTTAAGTGATATTATAAATTTCGTGATTTCCTGTATTTCTTTGGATATTTGTGTGCTTTCTTCAGTTCCCTAGTTGGTCCATTTGAAGGAAAATTTAAAATTAGGAAAGACTCTCCTAAATCTCTCATGAATTAGACGTGAATTAGCTCCCCAAAAAGAACTATCATCTCTAGGTCTCTTTTCTTTAATCTCTAGAGTGAGTCATTGATAATGTCAATGACTAATTCTTTTTTAAGGTCACAAGAAAGTTTATTCGAATCAAATCTTACAAAGAAGATTAACATGTAAAACAGATGAAAATCAAACTTCTCTGATCATGGTGGTAAGGCCAATAGGAGCCCTACTTACTTACATTTTCCACATTCCCACACTCTTGTTTCCATCAAAAACCCACCCAGAGGGACTCTGAAATTACTGGGAATCCACTTAGCTCAGTTTGAAAATGTATGGATTCGATTACAATCTAATTTCATTTATTGACCTAAAACTCCAAGTGCAAAACACAGTTTATACTTAAATGATTCACCTAAAAATCAGCCTAAAATGAGCAAATTTCTAATCATTTAAAGGAGTTAAATGCCATTTATATTTTGTCCCCGTAAGATTTCAAAACAAAGTAACATAAAAATAGAGAAATATGTTTTATATTTCTCTACTAAGAGAGTCAGAATTTGAGATAGAGCCTAAAGCCTGATAAATTAAATTTTTTTTGTATGACAGCCAAGAGAAAGTATGAGATTCCTAAATCACTGTATTTAACTGAAGTCAAAACAAGACTAGATACACAAAAGAAATGTGTTGTTTTATTAAAATTCAGACTCACGTAAAGACCCCTAGCTCTATCAAAGCATTTAAATTTCAAAATATTGTTGAAAGGACACTGGTTTTCTCTGTGTATCAATGGCAAGTCAGCAATACGGAGCAAAAATGCACTCAGCCCAAGAAAGGTGAAACAAACACATAGGTGAAATAAGGTACTGGAATGCTTGGGGGGACCATGCCATGAGTATTCTGACACTCAGTTTTCATTTCTGTTTCATTAGACCCAGATGGTGCAGTTTCTCAACATACCCAGTAGAAAGGCAAGAAGATGTTCACAAACTAACAGACTTCCAGTGATGAAAATGTGACTGTTAATTGCAAAGTTTTATTTCCAGATGTTCAGATAGCTGAGTGTTTTTCAAACAGCACAAAAAGCTTGACAGAATAGCTCCAAGAAAGTAAAATAAGACAAGAGATCAAAAAACTACTGAAGTTTGAGAAATATGATGCCACCATAAAGGAGTGAATATTCAAAAAATCTTGGTAATGGGAGCATCTGGCAGATATGCAGAGGAGTCCCTGGAAAATACAACAGCCAGTTTAGGTACATTTCATGGACAATAAAGCCCATGATAACTTCTTTGACTTGAATAGTAAAATATAATGTACTTCCTTTACTAGGCTATTAGTTGTGAACTTCAAGAACTCAACAAGAGGAAAATTAATTTAATATGTTGGTACTTCCTTAACTAAGTAAAAGGATTCTTAGCAAAAGGAAGATGATCTTATCTTTTGTTTACTGCTCCTATAGGTCATCATTGTTTTACAAACATAACTCCAATGCAGATTATTGCTAAACCTTTATTTAAGGATAGTTGCAAATTTATGTGGATATAGACATCCTATAAAAGTTGGATTTTACATATAAATATTTCTCAGCAAGGACCAGTGAAAAGCTTGATTTCACCTGCAGCAGATTTCTTAACATCATAAGAAATCAAACACGGGTGGCTTCTGGAGCAGTGTAAGATAATTTTCATAAACTGTGATCTTCAAACACTGATGATCATATACCAGTATCTGTGAAATACTTTCAGGTATGTACACTCAGTTTATGTGTATTAATTGTAGTAATAAAGAAGAAATTTATACTGCTATTCCAACCATTAAACTACATTGAAAAAATATATTTTAATAGGATTTTTAAAGGATGACTTCGGTGTTGGATGTAAAACATTGTGGTAGGCCAGCAGTCCTGCCATAATAACTAAAAATAAAAAAAAAATAGATAGTATGAATAAAATCACCATTTTCAGAACACCAGAGTACTCTGGATTAGTGAAGAGGAGGTGAAACAAAATTTTGGAAATGAAAGGGCCCTTCTGGAGAGCTCCAGACCTCTAGCTATTTTCTCCCTGGGAGCATTTGCCAAATATGGAGATGAGCTTAGTTTAGATAGGATTCACTGCTGGGGAAAAGGGAAACCAGCAGAGCTTTTAACAATTGTGCAGCTTAAATTATGAATTGATATTTGAGGAATCCCAAATGCATGGCCAACTTTCATTCTAGGATATTTGCTGATGTCTGGGGTGATATGGGATGCAGGAGACTGGGATGGAAACATTTTAAAAGTAGAACAAAATATTAGATAGTTTTTTGGGGCTTAAGAAACAAAGTTCTGCTAGAGGGATTGCTTTAAACTCACAGGAATCTCTGTCCCCAGATCTGTGCCATCTTTTGAACCTCCAAGGAACAGAAGATTAAATAAGCTTAAAACCTCAAAATGGTAGAAATTAATCCTCCAGTATTTCAGGGCTAAGGAAGCAGAGATCTTCCAGGTTCTCAGTCAAAATCCTGATGAAGGTCTAACTACAACGCAAACTTAACCAGAACTTTTTTTTTTTCTTCCAACACTTTTAAGCATTCACTCTGTTCTATTCTTGCTTGCATTTTTTTCTGAGGAGTTTGATGTAATTCTTACTCTGTATCTCTGTAGGGAAAGCAGTATTCCCCCCTCTGGGTTCTAGCAAGATTTTCTGTTTGTCTTTGGTTTCCCTAGTTTAAATATGTATGTAAGATTTAGATGTAAATCTTTTGGTTTTTATCTTGCTTGGTATTTTTTAGGCTTTTTAGATGTGTGATTTGTTGTCTGTCATTAAGTTTGGAAAATGTTCAGCCATTATTGTTTCGAATGTTTTTTTCGGCCTTTTTGTCCTGGTATTTCCACTATGTCTACATTATACCTTTTGTAATTGTCCCACAGTTTTCACACCTTCTGTTCTATTGCTTTGTTCTTTTTGTCCCTTGATTTTTCAGTTTGAAAACTCTCTATTGACGTATCTTCAAGCTCACTGACTCATTCCTCTGCTGTGTTCATCCTACTAATCAGGCCATCAAAGACCTTCTTCATTTCTCTTATAGCAATTTTGATTTCTATATTTCCAGTTTGATTCTTTGCTAGTGTCTACCTCTCTGCTTACATTACCCATCTGTTCTTGTATATTGCCCATTTTTTTCCACTAGAGGCTTTAGCATATGAATCATAACTGTTCTAAATTCTTCATCTGGTAATTCCAAAACCTCTGTCGTATCTGTATCCGGTTCTAATGCTTATTCTGTCTCTCCAAACTGTTTTCTCCAGATTATTAGCATGTCTTGTAACTTTTTGTTTAAAGCCAGTCAAGAATGTATCCAGTAATAGAAACTGAGGTACATAGGGCTTTACTAGGAGGTTTTGTATTTGTTGGGATAGGAGTTGGGCTGTGTTTAATGTTTGCTGTAGATGTCAAAAGATTCTTCTAGTGTTTTCGTTTTTATCTTTGGGTTTCCATAGAAACTCCTTTTTAAATACAGTTGTGTCTTTTACATCTCAGTTTTTATATTGGGTTCTGTTAATTGTGCAGTAGACATTGGGAGGCAAAGCATTCATATGATATTTTCTTTAAAGCTCATGTTTTTAGGGGACCTAATTCCTGGGATGTGGCTTTCAGAAGAGATTGTCAGCAATTTTTTTTTTTTTCTTTTCTCCCTTTATGTGAGACACGAAGGCTACTGTGGCCAGAGTTGTGTCCAGAGCTATTCCCCCAGGCTTAAACAGGTTCTGAGAAAGTAGTTTACTTTGAAGGTGGACCATTGATATGGAGACGTGGAAGCTCTGGGCATATTTTGAGATGGTCACCTTTACCTTGGTTGATCTTTAAAATGGTTACTTTCCTCCCTCCCTCTTTATGGAAAATAAGGGGGACTTTCCTCCTCATGAGGCTCTTAGAGGTACAACTCAGGAAAATGTGGACAGTGCCCCTAAGACTGTACTCTTTTGAAAAGATGTATTTTTTTTTCATAATCACTGATGATTATATAATGAAATAATTCCTTTTGGGGGGGTGGTTTGCTGGCCAACCCCACCCTCTACTCAGCCTCCTGGGGAGCCCACCTCAGCACTGGCAGATCTGGCTTGTCATGCCCCTGGGCCCTAAACCTAACCCTAGGTTGGGTATTCAGGCTTCCATACCCAGAGGCCTGGCCCCCAAGCCCTCCAGATTGGGGACCCTAAGCCATACCCCAGGACTCTGCCTGCCACCCAGGAGGAATCCGGCTGTTTGGAGCTGTACAAAAACCCTCAGAGCAGGAGGAAACTGCATATCCCTCCTGAAGCCACCCCTACCTTCACTCCTCCCCCACCCCCCGCAACCTGGAGCCTGACATTCAGCCTGACCCTCTTCCTCAGTTCGGCCCTCCCACCCCCCCAGGGAGCTCACCTCATCAGGGGACCTCAGGGGAGTTGCATGGGCCTGGCCCATGGTCCCAGAAGGTCATACCTAGTGAGAAAGCACTCCAAACACCAGGTGCATGTGCGGTCCAAATTGCTGTACAATGTCGGCCAATTCTCACGGGCTTTCTGCCTGAATCACTATCGATTTGGGCAGAAAGCCTGTGAGAATTGGCCGGAAACCCCAGGCAAATTTGCTTCTAGTTGGGGGGGGGTCTTCAGGGGAGCCACCTGGGCCGGGCCCATGGTCCCGAGTGGTTGCAGCCGAACCCTCAAAATCATTCCTTATAGAAAAAAAAGAAATCCCCACATATTTGGAATAAAACATAAAAATCATCTTTTGGTCCCCATTAATTGCCATCTTCTTCTTAGAATTAACCACATATCAGAGTCTGATGTGCTTTAGGTTTCTAAGTAGGCAATCATACATTCTGCAAATAACATTAATTTTACCTCTTCTTAATATTATACCACTTACATTAGGCATACTGACAGAGTCCTTTAGATCCAGTTTTGCTCACCCATCTCCAGTTTTGTTTAATGCTCCCACCGCTCCCCCCATAGTTCAGGTTCCAGTGTTTCCTTCTTAATATGAAACACCGTCAATTCCCAAGACTGTGAAAACAGAAAGGTTGGGTGTGTTAACTCCCTCTGGGAATGTAACATATGGATCATTGGTTAAATCCTTACTCCATTTCCCTCTCAGACCAGACTTGTTGAAGATAACTCTAGGGGACTAAGCAACCAGTTATGCTTGGCACTGAGTGGTGGCCAGCTCAGTAATGCAGACGTGTATGGGTCATTTTTCTTCCCTGACTCACTCCTGTCTTCTTGAGATTGTTCTCCAAAAACCATTAGTGGCACAAGAACTTTTGCCTCAAGGCAAATTTGCCTAAGTTCTTAGGGAACACAGGCTAAGACATCACACTTTTCCTTTTCTTACTTCTTATGGACTAGGGTCTCCACAAATATATAAAAAAGATGGTGAGGATATAGATTTCATGTATGTCTGAAAAACCTTTTTTTGTCTATGTAACCTATTCAAAGAATAAATTTCATGTATAAACTTATAAATTGACTTATATAGACCTATAAATTTCTACTCCAAAACACGAAGCCTTTTTTTTTGCAACTTCCACCTGACTTCCTGGTTGTGACAAAAAGTCAACCAATTTTACCTACTTATTTTTTGAAGGGATCATATGCTATTCATTTTTAAGAGGATTTTAGAACTCCCTTCTTATCCTTATGCTTTTCACCCTGTACCTTAATAGTAAAGTCTCTGTATACATGTTTTTCCTCTATTCCAATTTTTCCTTTGGTATTTTCTTTCCATTTTAAGACCCAAGTCTTTCTTTGACTTGGAGAAATGATCTTCAGGCTTTCTCTATCCCTCTATGTTTTTCTCCCATAGTTTCTCCATTTTCATTTTTTTTTTCCTTCTCATTCTCTGAGGATGAGATGCTTGAGTTTCTGAAGATATGTTTTATGTTTTATTAAGTTGACA
The DNA here is from genome assembly GCF_010015895.1 of Lontra canadensis. NCBI lineage: Eukaryota > Metazoa > Chordata > Mammalia > Carnivora > Mustelidae > Lontra > Lontra canadensis. Next base: position 52,659,293 of record NW_022630996.1, on the reverse strand, counting down.
CCTTTAATTTTTTTCTGTTCTATATTCTAGAAATTTGATTAACCTTATATAGTGTGATTTATTTTTTATATATTTATTTTACAATTTTATTCTAGTAAATTTCTACCTTGGCAATGTTAACTGTTTCCTGTTTGTACATTGATTCTTTCCTATAGTCCAGTTTTCTCTTTTTTATTCTTATAGTTGCAATAACTTCTTTAAACATTTTGAAAACACTGTAATTCTTAAGTTCTCTTTTATTTCTTATATGATATCCCTTTCTATGGGATTAATTGTTGTATTTATTTGTTGTCCTCTTTCCTGCTGTTGATTTTCCATGACAAATAAATCTTAATCTGTTTATTTTTGCTTAAGCAATAAATGGAATATTTTGACTTTCATAAAGGAAATGTCTAGGAATGATCAGGCATGTTGAAATAAGATCTCTCTCTTCCATTTCTAATCTGCATTGTCTTATAGGTTCTTCTTATTTACAGGCAATGATTTTCTAGTTGAGAGAGCCACAACATTCTAGGGTAACATAATACTATCTGCAACCTCAAAACACCAGCTCTGCTTTTGAAAACTTCAGCAAACGCCCCAGAAAATGATCTCTTCAGCTTTATTTAGATCACATGCCATAAGTCCATTTTTTGAAGAATTACCAAGAAAGTATATCTTAATTATAACACATTTCAATCTTAGATCAAAAAACTATTCTTTTTATAAATAGACTTTACAATCTTATTTCAAACTATAAGATATATTTTTTTTCAAACTTTTAGGTTATATGAAGTCAACTTTTTTTTCCAATGAGATTTGAAAAGCAAATTCTTTTTTCTTTTTTCAAATTGCTGTCACTCTTTTGCATGTAACTCAAGGCTTTAAAATTCTGCCTTTTGATATATAAAGAAATCATAAGGAGCTTTGAATTTTTTCAGAAGAAATATCAAGACATTAGACAGCTGTCTTGGTGGAACATAAATGAAAAGGTGCAATCCCATGAAAATGCAAAATGTTAATGTTTATTTATATATTTTAAATTTGGGAGTTCATTTCCAAACATATATGAAATATTGGAGCCAATATAGAATGTAAACTATAAGAAGCATTTATTTTTTTACTACAATTGATTCATAAGTTCATTTTTGTTATGGGGTATAGCTTGAGTCCTGTAAATTTAAAAAGATTGTATATAACTTATGAACTCAAAGAAAGGCTATCTATACAATGTACTCCATGTACTACCAAATCTATAAATTCTCCAAAGTTCAAAAGACCAATATAATCATAGATTAAATTGTATTGATATAGGATAGGAGGACTGGCCTATTGGAAAGAGGAATATTTTCAGTACAAAGAGATCACTACCAACCAGTGAGAAGTAGAATAAAGAACCGTGAAGATCAGCATGAACCTGAGACAATTGCATTGAAGACTGTAACCCAGAGATAAAAAAGCCTATTTCAGAAAAGGATCAAAGCCCCAACAACAGAGAGAATAACTGTAAAAGGAAAATTTTTGGAGGTGATCACAGAAATAAGCTCTCTCCTCTTGGAATGAACTTGCTGAAATTTTGTTGCATCATTCAAAAAATACTTTGAATACATCATTAAAGGCTTTCTTCAGAGACTTAATCTAACAACTAAAAGTTCTTTAGTTGAAAAAGGCAGAAGAAAGATTTTTGTTATGTAATGTGCTATGCTTGATTTGGAAACTTTTGCAGGTCCTAAAATGTCTATTCTGTATATATACAGATTAAGAAAGGTATAGAGGGACATGCTATATCATCAGAATTAATGCCAACTTCATTTTTACCTGGGAAATGGGGAAAACTGCACTTTCTGAGGTGCAGACTACAGGATGAATATGACAAGGTTATAGGATATTCTCAACATGAGATTTAACAGACTGATTTAGATTATTTTTGAAAGATACTGTATGTCTTATTATATAGCAATATGTAGTTTTGCTAATTGTGAACATGACTGATGAATAGCACAAGGGTAGTGGGTAGGAATGAGCTTTTGCTGGTGATAAGATGACTGCCACACACTCAAATTTCACTGTGGCTTTGTATTCTCATTTCACATTTATAGTATAAAAAATTCTACTTTTGTGTGACAAAACTTGGCTTCTTTATGAAAAAAATGACTTTGGAAAGAAATCCTGTTGCTACTGGTTGCTATTCATTAAAAGTATTAATGTTTTTATCCAGAAATTAACATTTTAGATAAATTATGGATTGTCAAATTATACAGCAGCTTGGAAATTTGAAGTTGTCAAGCCCACCATAAGTTCTATGTGAAGACAAGAAAAAGTGATTTGTGAATCTGATTCAGCAATGTTCTAAATAGTCCAAATTTTGTTCTTACTCTGAAAGAAAAAAATTCAGTAAAATATGAAAAAGCAATTAACTCATAGTATGAAATGTATAATGTTGGAAGGAAATATGCTTCGGAGACATTTATTTTCATAGCTGTATAAACAAACTATGGTCACGTGTTAGAGATGCTTAGTACCCTGAAGGTATCATTAGTATTTCCCAGTTATACTCTATTGTATTTGAAAGAACAAAATATATGTTTAGTGACATATTCTTGAATTTTAGATGGTCTCAGAAAGTACTTTACCAGCATATGAAGGTTCTACTATATGTCACTTATAATTACCAAGAAGATGCAATGAAAATAAAACTTGACTGAAATTCAAAAAAATCTGGATTCTAGCCTTGATTTTCATACCAGATAGATGTATGATTTTGTTTAGGCATTTGATCTTTCCAGGGTTTGGATGCTTTCTAGTTGAGGAGTAGAGTAGTAAATCCAGGTGAGTCACTACTAACTCTGAGGTACCATGCTTCCTCTGCTGTTCTTAGTCCACAAAACAAACAAAACAGTGTCCCCATGTGTCTGCAGATGACTGTAAGTCATTTCAGTTACTTCTCACTTTACATGTTGGCAGTGCTACAAGTAAAACACAGCATTTCTGCCATGAGATGAGTATGAGATTGGGATCCATCTACTCCGTAAGCAGACTGGTTCTCTCCTGTCTTCCACATGCCCTTAGAATGCCCTTCCACTGCCAAGCCAAACATGACATAACCAAGGATTTGAATATTAGCCTAAACTATAGAAAAAGTTGTATGTGACTGGAACTGTCTATGACTCCACCTACCCTGAAGTATTTATTGATGGGATTCTATCAATTAAACAAATCTTGTTATTTGAGTATTCCTGTAGCTTCCCCCATTCATCCTTTTATCCTTGAGAATAGTACTTGTGGCATTTTATCTATGAATAAATGTAAGAAGGGGTGGAGATAATGAGTTTTATGACACAAATCATCTATGTTCTGTATTTCTCTGTGACTTATCTTAAAGAGAACTAAAGAGGAGAGAAGCGTCTTGTGCTGGTGTGAATGCCATGCCTTCACCTAATCTGCAAGAGAGACTTCTAGATCAAGATCCATTATAAATTTAATTTTAAAAGGCAGATGTTTATAATGTTCCTTGATACCTAAGATGTTTAATCACTGAAATAGGGTGGGTTTTTGGTCAGGCTTCAGGGTCTATTCAGGTCTGACGCTCTCTGTGAAACTGACCTGCCTTCATAGAGGAGATTCAGTGGGTCTACTCTCTACTTGGTAGCCCATGTAGCATACAGGCATCGTAGCACCAGTTCCTTCCTGATGCTTCCTATCTGTCTGTCATCTATCTGTCCTCTGTTTGCAAATATGATAGAGCAATACACTGAGAACAGACTTGCTCATTTTCTCTACCTTAGAAAGCAGGAGCCACAAGGCATGTAGTAGGCCCCTAATAAATGCTTGTTGAATAGACCTATCAGTCATGTTCCCCAGACTCTGGTTATTTATACTCTAAAATTCATTTTCCTGAAGTACTGCAACAGATGATGGTAAAACTTTGCCCAACAAATTATTTGTTCAAATTCAAGAGGAAGTAAGGTTGTCTTTCCAATACAGAGAGGAAATTTTTATTTTACCTAATATTTAGTGTCATTAATATTCAGGTAGAGTTGAATTCAGGCCAGCCTCCATCCTAAATTCTTTTAAGTTTTTATTTAAGTTCCAGTTAGTTAACATACAGTTAACATGCGTAACAATTTGGCAATTGATAATTTGGATTTGGAGGGAGGAAGATGTTTGCAGAGTATGAGGAGCCTATGCTTGTCTTGTCCCAGGAACACAACTAGGTAACTACCAAATCATCCTAAATACCCCACAAATTGAGCTGAAGACTGACACAACAAACCGGACAGCTAAAAGGAGAATAGAGAACACACTGAAGAAGGTACAAAGTGCAGAGACATGGCTTAGGGGAGAAAGAGATCATGGGTGCTGCAGAAGGGATGGAGCCATGATAATGGAGAAAGGCAAGAAATAGAGGTACACACAGGGAAATGCACAAGGAGACTGTTCTAAATTCTTTACATATTTTAACTAATTTAATCCTTACTCAACCATACATGAAAGATGTCATTATTATTTCCATTTTACAGATGAGGCACAGAAAGGCTAAGTAATTTCATCTAAGTCACACAGACATTGGCAGAGCCAGGATTCAAAGCTATTCAATTTTGTTTCAGTGTTCAAGTTCTTGACCATTATGCTATGATTCCCTGACCATTTTTAGTCATATAAAAATATATTTTTCACTCATATGTGGAACATAAGGAATAGCTCAGAGGCCCATAGGGGAAGGGAGGCCAAATGGAATGGAAAGAAATCAGAGAGGGAGACAAAGCATGGGAGACTCTTGACTTTGAGAAACAAACTCAGGGTTGAAGAAGGGAGGGGGCAAGGGGAGGGAGTCACTGGGTGATGGGCATTAAGGATGGCACATGATCTGATCTGATGAGCACTAGATGTTATGCAGCTAATCAATCATTGAACACTACGTCAAAAACTAATGATGTACTATATGTTGGCCAGTTGAATTTAAATTAAAAAACCTTTATTTTTCAAATTAATAAAGCTGATTTGGTTATTATAGCAGTCAAGGGAATCCTCAATCAACTATACCAGTTAAAAATATTCCCTTTGGTATTGTTTTTATTATTTACAAAGAAATAATTAGCTCTATAGGATAAATGTAAAGGACTGCCCAGTTAGAAAGAGATTGATTTTGTAGAAATCTCTGGCCACTGATTTGAGTTTGTAAGTCTGAGAGAGTGTACTACTTTGCTCTCTCACACAGTTCTACTGTAGCTAAGTTAGTTGAACCAATGAGCAAACTTGAGAAAGTGTTAACAAACTTTTTTATGGTTGTCCGCTTGTGACTTTTTATTTTTCACATTGCCTCATTGACCTTCCAATTCTTTATTGACTGCCTAATGATCTTTGTCAAAATAAGAACAGTGAAAGTGTGATAATGTAGATTTCTGTGGTTGAAAAATTAAAACTGATCTGGAAAAAGAGTCTTAAAAACCTAGTATCTGGAACTTCCTATAATCCACACAATCAGATCACTCTATCACATTTCAGCAGGGAGACAAGTATATTATAATATATAAAATATATTATAAATCTAAAGCTGATTTAAGAGATAAAAAAAAAAGTGGGGGGAAAATCTTGAAAGTAGACACATACCTGGCATCAAACCCTTTATTGTAAAACAAATTTTGAATCTGCTGCATCCAAACATCATTACAGTATGGGGCAAATAATGAATATGCATTTGTGTTGTTATTTTTGTTGGAACACAAAAGTCATGTTAATAAAGCTGTCAGGCTTGAGAGAGGCATTCCTAAATTGTCAAAGGATTTCCTGTTGTTTCAACTTCAGCTTCTCTTTGGTAAACTCTAATTATTGTAAGTTATTTGAGGACATAACAGGATCAATAGTAGCTTTGTTAAATCTTTTTTAGTGAATGAGTTATATTTTTATTACTTTGGTACTTTTTTTAGCTTTTGAAATAATATAGTCACTTAAGTTACATTTATTATTTTTGTAATTATTTTCTATTAGTAAATGGAAATTTGTATTACTAGCCCAAAATATTATATACTAAATTCCCATGTATATTCTATTTCTTTTTTTTTTTTTTTTAAAGATTTTATTTATTTATTTGACAGACAGAGATCACAAGTAGGCAGAGAGGCAGGCAGAGAGAGGGGAAAGGAAGCAGGCTCCCTGCTGGGCAGAGCCCAATGTGGGGCTCGATCCCAGGACCCTGGGATCATGACCTGAACCGAACGAAGGCAGAGGCTTTAACCCACTGAGCCACCCAGGCGCCCCGTATTCTCTATTTCATACAGAAGCTACGTTACAAAATGATCATCTGTGATGGATATTTCACTTTATAAATTATTGCTCCACTATTGGTGAGTATTTAGAGAATACTCTAAAAAGTTGAACTAGTATCTATTCTGAAAATGACATTTTTCAGAGGCTGATATATTAGTTCTTAACTTACTATATTTTTAAAAATATCTGATAATAGTATTAAACTGCTATATCTGACAATAATAATATTTTCAAGATAGATTATGCATATAATGTAATAATAATATTGGTGTAACCAATATATATTTGAGTATCATAGAATGATTTTCAGAAAATCTGAAAATGTAGTAGGTCTGATTCTGGAAAATTCTGGGCATCTACAGAAATAGGAAATGTGTGTGCTTCATAATGCTTATTTATATTTATATTATGATATAAATTATATATATTATTTACCTGTTAACATTTTTCTCACCCTACTGATGTATCTGTACCTCTTGTTTTATGGCTCTTATAAAAAAGTCCATTTTACTTTTAGGTCTCTGGATGCTGCTTCTAAGTCTTTTTTGCCTCCTCCTCTACACAACCCTTCCGTATTGATATTCTTTTGTATCTACAGCTCAGACATCTCTCTTGAACTTCTTTGCAGTTAGTTAACACAATATCTCCATCTTCATTTGAATAACTACGTTATCCTTTTCCTCTTTCAAAATAAAAAAGAGACTATGACATCTATGCTCCCCAGGCAATATTCCCTGTATTGGTTAGTAACACCACCAGCTATTTGGGTGCTTAAACTGGCTATGAAGAAATCATCCTTGTTTACTTCTTTTCTCTTATCCCTTCTAATTAATCGCCAATAACCTTTATTCTTTCTGTCAAATATTCTCACATCTGTCACATTTCTTTTATTTCCTATGTTCTTTCCCTCCTTTCTAGGGGCAGGTTCCTTAGAGAAGAATTCAGAGTAATAGAGTACTGCTTTGCTGCAAGCCTGCAAGTGCATCGTACTTTCTATTTCTTCTCACCTCAGTCACCACCATGTAAGTGCTTCAGATTGTCCTTCTAGTGTCATCTCCACACCACCCCTGACAGCCACTCATCTGACCTTAGCACCCACACACCCTCCTTCACAAACTCACAACAACTCCTAGATCACCCACTTAGGTCAGAAATCACCTCAATATCTTTAACCTCCTCTTGAAATACCCTCTTCTCCTGGCTTTAGGTGAAACCCAGATATCAACCAGGGCAATTTCTTCCTTTTCCTAACTTGAAGTTGTTTCCTTTCTCACTTACCACATGGTCTATGTGGGCTACTTAGAATTCCTTACTTTCCATCATTACTTACAACCCATTACTTCCACCTCATTTTTTGAGATTCATCCCTGAGGGTAAAATACCTTTTCCACTATTCATGTTGTCATCTATTTTTTTCTTACCCAACTTATTCATCGAAGGCTAGAACTTACAGCTGATCGTTTTCCTCCTTCAACACTTTTCTTTATAATTTTAGTAAGTACAAATCCTATGCCCTGGCCTTTCATTTTTTTGTTCTCTTTTCCAATGAACTTTTATCCATTATATTGCTGCCATTGCTTTTTATGAAAATATGCATAAACCCTGTTATTACCAGAAACTTTTAAAATAGATATTTAAAGCAATCTACTCGAAGATAAACTTCATTTTTATAGTGTTTCTATCAAATATGTGTACTCCTATACATCTTTGACTTCTTTGAAATCTATAGTGTTTAACTCCATTACTTTTTCAATATCCACCTGCTTCCGAGATCAGCCTCATTTCTATGGTCCATAGATAACATTTCTCTTTTATAAATATTCTCAATTGGTTATTTTACTGTCCCTCTAATTTACTCATTTGGGAAAATAGGTCTGGATGAGACATACTATCCCCCTCTTCTGTATCTGAACTAATTAATAACCATATAGGAAGTCACCCAACTGAGACCAGAATTTCTTGCTGTGTGTTCTTTAATTAAAATTTCAACAATAATTTAAGATTTTTTTAATGGCACTCAGTTGGGCCAACAATCATATTATAATATGTCTCAGAGAGCCTGATTGTCCCACCACCTGAAATTACTTCATACCACTGTTGAGGCAGAAATTGGTTAGCTTCCCTCCAAATCATTTTCTCTCTCTGCTAGAATCATAAGTTGACTATATTCTCCAGAAACCTTTTAGTTGGAGGTAATCATGTTCCTGAATTCTGGCCAAGAGAACACAGGCAGAAGATATATCCATCACTTTCAGACCTGGCCATAAAAAAAATCTCCTACATACAGTGCTTCTCTTACCTGATCTTCTAGCTGAATGGAAAAGCTCTATGAGGATCCAGAAGATGCTGAGGTTACAATTGGAAGGAAAAATGGGTCCTAAGTGGCAGTGAAGAAGAGACTTGCCTATCAGGAATACTCACACTGGTTTTGTACACATCGTAAAAATATATTTATCATGTTCAGCTGTTGAGAACTTTGTATTTGTTTTGTTATACTAACTCACATTATTTAACCAATGCCAAGAGTCTTTCTGTCTACTTTATGCTCAGGTAAGAACCTTATGACAAAATTCGTTAATGAAATTTAAAAACGAGAATCAAACTCCTTCCATTTTCTGACTCTAAACACAACCTGCTTTCATTGGTGCCCAGATTTTTTGTTCTCTTTTCTTATGATGAATGACTAGACCTCTTTTGTGTCCAAGGACAATCACTCAGCTAGTGCTCTGGGTTCCACCCTTTACAACCTCTTCAAAGAACTATGGTCCTTCACTTAGTTATCTCTATTATCACCTGCAGCATCAAATTTTCTGGCTACATAGGATCTTTCATATCAGCATAGAAAAATGTTCTAGCTTCCTCTATTTTAATGAAAACCCCATTGTTAATCTACATTTCCTTCCAATTACAGCCTTTTCTAGGTCCCATTGCTCCAAACATTTTCAAATCGTTTTCTGTATTTACTCTCTCCCTTACAACTTTACTTCTGTGTACATTTTATAATATTTTGATAGGGGGGGAATTATAATTCATCTGAAAAAAACACAAAGAAGAATAATCATTCTCATATCTACCATCCTTAATTAATGCTAGTTAACATTACAAAATTGTTGCTTTGGGGTTTTATTATGTTTTTTTAAAAAATCACTTTGTTTCTGTAAAGTGATAAGTATGAATTATACCGATTTTCAAATTTTGCAGAGATATTATAAAGGGAAAGATTTTTAAAAAATCAAATACCAGTCCCCTGGAATTGTCTTAACACAAAGAAAATGCATATATCCTATACATGTAAACAACTGCACAATTGATAGAAATATTTTTATAAAATGGAATATTATATGTTGTATTTTAAATAAAATGAAATGTTTTATTTGAATTTGACTATGAATATTTTATACTGTATAAACTTTTGCAAACTTATGACTTATTTCTATAAAAGGAATAATTCCCACTGTTGCTTCCAGCTGGTTTTGTTCCACCTGTTTAATGTTTACCACTAATCATCTTGGGCTTCTTTTGTGTTCCTCAGTTTTATCTTCCTCATACTTTGCTGAATTTCTTTGTCAAACATTATTCCTCCCAAGGAAGATGCGTAGATTGTGTTGTTCCTGATACTTTTCATGTTTGAGGATACAGCCCTCAAATTGCCTTTATTTTTTTTTTTTAAGATTTTATTTATTTATTTGACAGAGAGAGAGAGAGAAAGCGAGGGAACACAAGAAGGGGGGTGTGGGAGAGGGAGAAGCAGGCTTCCCGCAGAGCAGGGAGCCCGATGCAGGGCTCGATCCCAGGACCCTGGAATCGTGACCTGAGACGAAGGCAGATGCTTAACGACTGAGCCGCCCAAGTACCCCCTTCCTGGTGCCTTTATACTTGGACTCATTTGGCTGGCCATAACATTACTGGGTCATACTTTCCTAAGAATATTGTGGAAACGGTGTATTCTGTCTTTGAAAGTTGTTGAGGAGAACTTTGATGTGAGCCTGTTATTTCCCTGTTGTAGATGATTTGAATTCTAGATGCCCCCCAAAAAAACTTCTTTAAAACAACACTTAACTATCTGACTCAGCATATAGTTTGTTCTTGAGGTTTCTAGATCAAAGTTTCCTGGAATATAGGGTTTTCTTTAGATTTGCAGATTTAATTATTTATTTTGGGTAAGTTCTCTTATTCTGAATTTTAAAATAATCTTCTGCTCTAGTGTCAGGTTTTTCTACTCCAAGAACAAAAATTATATTTATCTTAGCTTATCTTGCTCTATCATCCATGTCCAATTGTTTCACTCTGTTTCTTTAAGCCCTTTTGTAACTACTGTGATTATTTCAAACACTTCCTCTATGTCAGCAATTTTATTTTTAGTTGTATCATTTTTGTTCTTTGTTTCTAATTAATATATTAATTCTATTATGATAATTTAATCCTCACTTCCTCTTACAGTTGCAATTATTTTCAAACTACTTTTTATCTTACATTTGATCTTGGAGTTCTTATTTTACAGAAATAACATTTCTTAATTTGTTCTACAATGTGAAGCAATTGTGAATAATTGTCTTTTGTTCAAGTTATAATCTCCTATTGGATGAGCTCTTTTTCTTTCTTTTTCATGCTTTAATATCTTAAGTTGTTTTGCCATATTGTGTTTGTTTAATTGCTGTGTTGGTTATTTCTTTTTCTTTCCCATTTTGGTTTTCCCCGTCTAGACACTCCATTTGCTTAGATAATTGTGAGACTAACTAGGCTATCTTTCTACAGTATCAAAGCCAGCTTTGCTTTATTTTCTCCCAGAGATATGATGTGAAGGCTGGATAAATGGTCTGTATACATTTTTTGTGGGGTAGGAAGTAGCACCTTTTCTGGAGGTGGTGGTGTCATTTGTAGCAGAGTCTCTGCTTTTTCCTTTATGATTTTTTTATGCAAACTAAGGTTTACTCTTCCTAGTTTTAGGCAAAGGTAAATTGAGGTTCAGTGAATTTATACAAGCTGTAGGGCCTTTGTTAAAGAATAAAAAATTATGAATATAACATTAGGTGTAGTGACATAAAAGGGACACATTTAGAGGCGCCTGGGTGGCTCAGTTGGTTAAGTGTCTGCCTTTGGCTCAGATCATGATCCCAGGATCCTGGGATCGAACCTCACATTAGGCTCCTTGCTCAACAGGGAACCTGCTTCTCCCTCTCCTTTTCCCTCAGCCTGCCACTCCACTTATTTGTGTTCTGTCAAATAAGTAAACTAAATCTTTAAAAAAGGGGAGGAGGTAACAACGTAAGAGAAGATAACCTGAGGCTTAAGTTTTATTAGCCTCCATTAAGTGTGCCTTAATGAGATGCATTTTGTAGCCATGTGACTCAAGATATTTTTCTTATGCAATGTATAGTCCTGATGTCTTCCTATCAGAGTTTTCTTCTTTCTTTCTTTCCCCACTTTACATCATTTTTTCTAGATGTTATTTCCTTCGCTTCACTGTCATAAGAAGAAAAAAAGGATGTGCCCCCTTGGGTTGTTTAGTCCACATTTTGTGGTATTGCTCAGCACTGTTTATGCAGATACCAGCATGTATTGGTCAGGGTTCTACAGAGAAACAGAACCAGTAAGACTATATTTATGCGTGTGTGCACATGCGCGCGCGCACGCGCATGTATGTGTGTGTGTGTGTGTGTGTGTGTGTGTGTATTTATATGGGAGAGTATAGGAATTGGGTCATGTCATTATGGAGGATGAGAAGTCCTAAGATCTGCCATCTGGAAGCTGGAGAATGAGGAAAAACAGTGCTATAATTTAGTCAGAACACAAAAGCCTGAGAAATAATGTTTTACCAGGTACCTGGGCATTCCTTAGCCCAGTCGAACTGACAGGGAGGGATAACATCTATGCCCGTTACCCTTGTATGATGTCCTATACTTTTTCCTTCTCCCAGTTTACTGATTCAGGTTAGTATTGCTTGTCTGGCTACTATATATCAATTCTGATGTGGGTTTTACTTTACTTGAGGAGATAAAAGTGAAGTTTTGTGAGGAATTTCTTAGAGTAGAATTCTCTATTTACTCCTCAGTTCTTCCAGCTGCTCCCACCACTTCTCTGCTCCCGTCAGTGCTACAGTGACCTCCTCATAGAAGAGAAAACAAACACTGCTTTAAACATAACTTTCTTGGTCTCTCAGCATAATTTACTAATATTTTGGCTTCTACTTGAAGGATTATCCCTTCTGGGCTTCCTTGAAACAACCTTTTCCTATTTCATTGTAAGCTATTCTGCTATCTTTGGTTAGATCCTTCTCCTATATTTCTGAAGGAAAGTTCTCCATAGAGTACAGTCTGGAGCTATCTTCTTTTTCTCAATATCATTTCATTCCCTGACTTACATATAAATTACATGCTGAAGATATTCAATATTCTATCTACAGGATGAACTTCCACCTTGAGCTCCAGAAATGAATGTATATCCGCACTTGGATATTTTAGAGCTATCTGCAACTCAAAAGTGAACAAAATAGAATTTTACTTTCCCCTTGCTAAGTCTCTACCTTGCATTCTATATGAATTTTACAGATGAGTAAATTTAAATAAATATTTGCACTCACTTATTTGCAGTTGAAAAATAAAGTGATGTATTAAAAGACAAAATAATTCAAAATAATTCAACATAATATCCAATATAATATTCAATATTCAACATAATTCAAAATAATTCAATAGCTATTAATAAACATATATGTACATGCTACTGAGCCTAAGAAATATTAGTAGTTTTGCACTCCTTTGTGTGTCCATCTCTGACTCATTTCTTTCCTCTCTCTTGCATGTAATCACAGTCCTAACTTCTCTTGATTTTCCTTACGGCTATTACAAATATGTATGTATTGGAAAATAACTGTATAATGTATACATATATAAATAATATATATAATTATATAATACATGTGATTTATATAGTCATATATATTAGAAAAAATAATCAATAAAGTACAATAGTGAGATCTGAAGTTGACTGATGTATGTACAGAAATGTGATACATAACAGATAGTATCAGAGGTCATAGGGACAAGACTATTGAATAAATGTCACTGGGACAATTAATTATGCAGATGTAATATTTAGGCCCCTATATCACTGCATTAATACTAGTTATTTAAAAGAATAAATACAATAAGGCATGGGGAATATAGGTGACATACATCAGAATAGGAAGATCAAAGAAAGATGTCATCCTCTTTTACACAGTGGTCACTCTCTGTTCAGCTATTATCAAGATAAGTCATAAAAGTAAATAAAGATACAAAAACTTTAAGAAGAGGAATATGGGTATTAAAAAAAGGGAAAACTTGAATCAAAACTGAAGAAAAATTTTTAAATGAGAAAGACATGGCCGAAAATTAAAACCAGAGACTAAAATTAGGAAAATTATACGAGTATGCATTTAGTAAGTTAGAATAAAGCATAATTTAAAAGACAAATAGTAAAAGATTTAAAAAATAATGAAAGACTGAGATAAACTTGCTATGTGAAAAATAAAGTTTAACATTTTGAGAAAATGGAGTTAAGAACTAACAGAAGGCGATAAAAACAGTAAAAAGACAGGTATGTGTCTCATGGAAATATTTTTGAGGGCTATCTAGCTCCCTGGGGTGTAATGTGATCTCCTGTGTATTTCACCATCACCATGTTCTCTTTGATGATCTGAGGGACAGAGAATGAATAATTGTAGCTATTTCTTATGCTAGTGCAGATCACAGAAGTCTGTTTTATTTCTGGTATACTTCCATTCTTTTATTGTTTTTTACACTTCTTCCCCCCCTTAGAAGAGAAGCTTCAGTATATCTGTTGACTTTGAATCTTCAAAGTGTTAAGATTGTTTTCATCTACAAATGAAACCCATGCCATACTCAGGAAACTCTTACAGCACACTAAACATAATTTGGGGGTAAGTACTTTCTCCTCAACACTCAAAAGCAAGAAGTATCACATCATTATTATTATTTAAAAGCAAATCAAGTTGACTCAGATTCCCAGTTATGAGAGGTTTGGATCTCTCTGTCATTCTACAGAAGAATGCTTGAGGTTTATAAGGTGCTTAGAACACCTTCTCATGCCACGTGAAATCCCATCATTGCTTTTCTCCTTCCAGTGCTCAACCAAAGGCTGCCTTCTTTTCCCATTTCTGTCAAGTGATGATGATGCTTCTAAGAGGCTCAAATATGAGTCTCACTCATAGCACACTTAGCCACAAAGAAATTTGCTGCTACTCTCAAGGGCCTATGTTTAGGAGTCACACTTTATAAGTGTCCTCCTTCCACCCCTCTTCTGGCCTCCTGAGAACAACCAGGGGCTGAATAAATGGTGTTAAACCTGCAAAACCTCTTCCCTTCCTCATCTCAGCAAAGATTTAAAGCATTGCCTTTCGGGTCTACCCCCTATGCTCAACAACCTCACATAATTCAGTCCCCTCCCTCTGCCTGCACTCTCCCCACCAAGTGACATCCAGATGATGGAGAGTTACCATCTCATAGGTAAAAGATCTTCTGTCTGGATTCCCAAAACACAAAATATTAACCCCTAAGAAAAGAGGATTAAAAAGAAAAACAACAAAAATACCATACCTTTCCTTCTTTCAGTCTCTTACTACAGTAAAATCAACATCCTGAGGAAGAATTTTTATATGAACATGATTGATTGATAGTCTATCTGCATCTTTCTTTTATTTTGTCCCCTAGTATTGTACTTGGTCAATCCACGTATGTTGCTCTCAGTGCCAATGTTCCAAGACATTTTATTTCTGCAATTGCTCAGACACTGTCACCTGTATTTCTATGGTTCTAGCTGCTCTGGACACTATTGGAATTAGCGACCCCATCTGCTCCTTCACTGTGCAGTCTGCTTGAAGTTCTCCTGTCTTTTGCCTTTGACAAGTGCAAGATTTTTTTCTCTTTGTCGGTCTATGTCTTCACTTTGAATGTTTTCTTTGCTCTCTTCTATATTTTTTCCTTCTTAAGAAAAAAAAATGGGAGGAAAAGTATGATTTGACCTGTCTTTTAGATGAAAGAAAGGAGCTTTCAGGTTGACTTTGACCCAAGCCTTCTTTGATACTTCCTGAATTGCAGTATCAAACAGCATCTCCATTCTCCACTCCATCTGAAATGGCACAAAACCTGACAGCCTGTTTCCTCCCCACTTTCCCATGGGCTACATTAACAGATTCTAGCATGCCTCCATATACAGCCAAATCATGAAAAGATTTCAATTAGAAACCTAGATTCATCAAGGAAAGCTTGATTTCATTAGCTGATTCTGTTCTCTTCATACATACACACACACACATATACTGATGGCAGTGTTTCTTGTTAGCAATGGACTGAGCTCTGACCGAGTCTGACAAAACTCAGGTTGGGCTTCTATTGTCTGTCTTATGTCACCTATTCTTAGGTTTTTCATTCTTCCATGTTAGAAGAAAAATAGAGGAGAAAAAAGAAAAAATGGAATTTATCTCCTGGGGTTTAGGAATTACTTAAAACCTCAAAATTTTTGTTTTTGTACACTGTAATAATTTTCTGGGTGAATAAATTGTCAGTTAATTCAGATAATATTTTCTTCCATAGACTTTTGCCCTACAATCTGTCTTCTGGCAAGTGTTTAAATTTAAACTCACTCCTATCAATCATCTGCAGAGCCCTCTACTCAAGGAAGCTACTATTCTTATATTCTTTAGAAAGATTTAAATGAAACTTTTCAATTTCTCTAAAGTTCTTTAAAACCTAGAGTCCTACAAGGGAGGGTAAGTCTTGGGGTGAGTCTGAAAATCAATTATCAGTTGGTAATTTCTTTTCTCTAAGTCACAAAACTGTTACCTGAAACTATCTTATACTAGAATGTGTTACCCTGAAACACAAGTTAGCACACCTTTCATGCTCACAGGCCATTGCTATTTTTGTAATTGCATAGAACAAACAGTGGCCATCATGTTGCTTTCTGGCAGTTGACATGGAAGTTTCTTTTCCTAAGAAACCACTAAAAATTCTTCCAATGCAAGCTGAAATGAGACTTTCCAGTGCATAACTAAACTTTGAGAAAATTATTTAGCTGTCTGAATGTACAGTAAACAGACATTCTTGGATAGCACCTTTGTGTTCTTATTCTATTAGCACTATTTCTGAAGTTTCTGACCTTCAATGTCAGAGAAAGTTCTCTTGATGTTAGTCTTTGATCTATGAGCACTGAAATTCAGATGGAGAATATAGCATACATCTAGCTTGAGAGTGGCAAAGATACTTATAATTTTGAAAACTTTTGCTATTCTTGACTAACATTTTACTTTCAAAATGTAATTCACTGGAAATTAAGTATGAAATATGTTAGTAGTAAATAGTATTGAAGGAAGACTATATTTTATACTTCTTTAATATAGCTCAGCTATGATATTCTATGAAACTCTAAAGTGGTATTATTTTTCTTGCTCTATTTCATTATATACAGAGAATGACTTTCTTAACCCTTGTCTCTGCCCACTAGGTAGCTTTATCCCCTTAACTCAAACAAGACATGACATGACTTCATCTCTTTGCATAAGACAACACTGCATCCTTTTGTTGTAGAGAGGTTCAAAAAGTTAGCCACACTAAATATGATTTTGGTTGTTATTGTGTAACAAATGCCACAACCTATATTGACAGCAGAGTCACATCTCTGTTCTGCAGATAGAAAATGAGAGAATTGGAACTTGCTGTGCTAAACTGCTGAGATCATCATCATGCATTATTAATTAAAATAAATAAGAAATAAAAGAAAAAATGACTTTTGTTCCTCCTATCTGAAAGGTCTGTAGTGCATTATCTAGTCCTCAATTCATTTTACCACATCATGCACCCAGACTTATATTATATGGGTAACAAAATTCTCTCTATGACCTTGTCACTTCACATTTTCATAACCCCCCCCCCACCCTGGTATCTGTCTCATATTCACTAGAAACGCTCTTCCCTGAATCTTAGATTCATGATCACAAACCTTGGAATAAAAGTAAAGCTCCTGTCATTAATGGTTTTTTTTCAAAATAACTGAAAATAATGTGAGTGAATCTGTCACTTGGAAAACTTAGACTGAGTTCCATATTTTGTTGGGTGACCTTGGAACAAATACTTAAGCTATGTCTACTAGATTCCAAAGTAGAAAACTGAGGTGATCAGTTGAGTAAAATAGCAAAGTTTAAAAGAATAAAGAGAAAGAAAGAGAGAGAGAAGAAAGAAAAGAAAAAAAGAGAGAGAGAGGAGAGAAAGAGAAAAAGGAAAAGGAAAGGGAGGGAGGCTAGGTGGGAAGATGGGAAAAAATCAGCTTACTAAGGAAGTCAGTTATGTTTAGTGAATTTACTAGGCATTAAGCTGAAATAATGAGTCTTAATTAAGAAATAAGCAAACCTTAATTATCCATTGGGTCTTTGGTGATTTTTCTGAAAATTCACTGGTATTTCTTTCTTTAAAAGGAGGAGCCTAATTTCCCTTCCCTTGAATGCAGGCTGGATTATGACCCACTTTTAATGAATAGAGTGTGATAAAAATCAAGATTGGGGGCCCTAAAAAGAATAGCTTTTGTCTGCCCCTAGCTCTTTTGTCACTCATAGGTAAGCCAATTGCCATATTGTGAGGACACTCAAGCCGTCCTGAGAAAGGGTTATGTGGAGGCAGCTCTCAAAAACAGCAGCATCAACTTTCCAGTCACTCAGGTGAGCTACCGTGGAATTGGGTACTTCTGCTTCAGCTGAGCATTCAGATGATTTCAAGCTTAAGCAACATCACCTCACAACATCACGAGAAACCTCAAGCAAGAACTGCCTACCTAAGCTGTTCTTGAATTCATGATTCATATGAACTGTGAGAGATAAACAATGTTCATTGCTTTTTAAAGTCAATAAAATTGGGGGCACCTGGGTGGCTCAGTGGATTAAAGCCTCTGCCTTCGGCTCAGGTCATGATCCTAGGGTCCTGGGATTGAGCCCTGCATCAGGCTCTCTGCTCGGCAGGGAGCCTTCTTCCCTTTCTCTCTCTCTCTCTCTCTCTCTCTCTCTCTCTCTGCCTGCCTCTCTGCCTACTTGTGATCTCTGTCTGTCAAATAAATAAATAAAATCCTTAAAAATTAATAAATAAAGTCACTAAAATTGGGGGGAACCAAACAAGGACATTATAAGAAAAGAAAACTAAGCACCAATATCCCGGACAAACATAGCTACAAAATCTTCAATAAAATATTAGCAAACTGAGTCCAACAGTACATCAAAAGGAGCACACACTATAATCAAGTGGGATTTATTTCAGGGATGCAAAGCATGGTCAAGATCTGAAAAATCAGTGTGAGACACCATATTAACAAAATGAAGGATAGAACACACATGATCTCAAAAGATGGGGAAAAAAGTTTAATAAAATTTAATACCCTTTTATGATAAGAACTCACAGCAAAGTTGGTATAGAGGATGTATAAGTCAAAATAATTAAGGCCATGATGACCAGCTTACAGCTAACATCACATTTAATGGTGAAAAGCTAAGAGCTTTTCCTCTAACATCAGGAACAAGACAAGGATGTCCATCTACTCACAGCACATTTATTCAACATAGTATTGGAAGTCATAGTAACAGCAGTGGATAATATTTGGTCACGATATTAATATTTTTATTCTTTAGCATCTACTCTGAGTTATAGATGGACATAAATGTCATTTATTTTTTATATGTTCTACTATAAACTTGGGTCTTCCTGTATTTCTTCACTTATATTGAAAAAAATATAATGGAAACAAATATGAGTTAAAGAAGGCTTTTGAATGTGATGGACTAAAAAATCTCAAGAACAGAGCTTATTTCATACCTGCCACATGATGTGGATGAATAATAAAATGCTATAACCACATTTTTTTTCCAGAAACAATTTTTGGGTTTTGTTTTTTACTTCATTTAGCACTATACTATTTTTTCTTTCATTTATATCATCCATTATTTCTTCTATCATTCTTTCCTAGGATTTATTCTGATTAAATATTAGGAAATCTGTTATACTGTTGATTATTAAATATCCTGAAAATGGTTGGGAAAAAGAAATACCTGGAAGAAAGCCATTCTTTTGCCTGGGATTGGTGAAAGATAATAAATTTTACCATTTTTTGGTATGGGCTTTCATTTCTTTCATTTGCTTTTGAAATCAATTTTTTTTTTCCACATGAATGGTTAGTGTTTTATTCTTTGAAGAATGGTTCTGAAACATTACACTAAGTCAGGCTGAAAGGTAAAGCTTAAAATAGTTTTATAAGGATATGACTGTTAGCTCCACAAAATTTTGACCCTTCAAGCTTATGATACACCTAGTCGGCAGTAGCACCCAGGTTTTTCCAAATCGTCATCATTTTTCTCTTGCATCCTATTTATTTACTCTTACTTATTGGATTTTTCAATTTTCAACTACATAAACAAATGTAGTTTTTAAGTACCTTAATGCAAAGTATAAAGGAAAGTTAGTATATAAAAATATTTATTATTTGTCTTGTCACTAGACTAACATATTAGAATTTTAGAGCCAGGACATTAAGACTTCTCTGGTCCTGACCCTCTCGGTTTATATATAGAAAATAATCAAAGCCCAACAGGTTTGAGTAAAAAGTCGGGGAGTAACACTAGAACTCAAGTCTAGCAGAGGGTTCTACTTTATCTTCTCACTGCTTGCTTTGGCTATATTTTTAACAACTTACCAAACATACATTTGATACCAGAACTACTGTCTTGTTCTCAAAAATTTCATACCATTGTTTTACTGGCCATCAGCCTAGGCTAATGCAACACAAGCTTTACTCTATTGTAAAGACATCTTGGAGCTACAAAAGTAAAAGTGGTTCACAAAACCCAGAGGCTGTTCTAAACCAGAGCCCTTGAATCCGTCACCTACATTACCAGTGCATAGTTCCAGGTGAATCATTAATACAACTGAACTGTGGTCTGGTTCAGTAATATCTGTAAGCGTACAGGTTCTTTCTCCTCCACAACAATTTTCTTGTTACGTAATAGTTACTAAAGCACGGAATATGAACGCATTGGATTGTTCCATTCGCAGTTGATCACAAGCAAAATTCACGTTCACGTTCTTTACGTCCTTGCTCTACGTTCAATTCTGCCTCTTCCCTAAAGATACAGCTTCCCCGGCTGTCACCTCATGTGGCACAGGTCTGCTCCTTAACACACCGCATGTTCCTCTCCAGAAGTGTAGTAGGCCTTCCTGCTCCGCATTAGGAACAGCAGCCATTCCTGTTCTCTACTCTCTAAAAAGTATCCAGTGTTGACTCTTCAGACTCCATGTCCTGAGACTATCCTCACCAGTATCCATGCCTCCTGCAGTTGGCTGCTGGCTCTTACGTTTCTTTCTCTCCTTGAGAAGTTTGCCTCCTGGTTCACGGTCACTCTCCAGCACTACTCCTGCCAGAATTCTAAAGAATTTTAACCTGTACCTAGATGATTCTTGTAAAACTTTTGCCTATAGTTCTTTGATCTTCTTCTAATGCCTCTGTCCCCTACTTATTCTTAAGGTCACACCTACAATTTATTATTACTGATAACTGTAGTTCCTCTGAATTTCATTCACAAGCATCCTTACTTCCAACAACTACATCCCAGCTTTCCAGTTTAGTTGGTCTAAAATCCCAACTCCAATACTCTCTTTAATTAATGGGTTCTACAATCCATTGACTCTACCACCTCATATTGCCCCCCACACCCATCCTCCTATTTCTATTTTCCTCCGTATTCTGCTTGAACTCCGTGTTCAGTCATTAGAACCACTCCTGATCCCTACCCCTAACTCCCCCGCCTTTCACTCATTTTACTCTACTGTCTTGGCAATGCCTACGTGCATCCTATTTATACCTAGCTTGTCTCCCTTTCCACTCCTGCCCAGACGGTGCAGCTGAACGTACTGGAGGAAAACACACATTGCTTTAAATATAACCACAAAGATCAAGCGAGATTTTAACAATGTCTGGAATTCACATTGTTTGCCCAGAATAGTTTCTCTCCCCTTTTCCTTGATGACTATTTCAAATTATCTTTTCTCTCCTCAAATCTTCAAGACCTAGGCTTTCATGATAATTCTTGGTCCGTGACCTACCATACTACTTTTGTGCGAAAGCTGAAGCAATAAGATTTCAGAAAGTTCCAACAAATATACCCACCCACCTCTCTGCACCTATGCCCGTGCAGTGACCAACTCTTCCACTTGTGGGCCAGTTTTTAAACCACTCAGGCTCACTGCTTCCACAAATCTCCCTTAGCTCCATCATTTTTTCCCCCTTCTCTACTGAGATTTTCTCAGAAACAAAAAATTCTGAAGTTGGGGAGCCTGGTTGACTTATTCAGTTGAGCGTCTGACTCCTGGTTTTGGCTCAGGTTATGCTCTCAGGCTTGCGGGACTGAGTCCTGCATCAGGCTCCATGTTCAGTGGGGAGTCTGCTTGAGATTCTCTGCCTCTCCCTCTGCCCTCCCCCACCTTTTCTCTCTCTTCCTAAAATAAATAAAATACATTTAAATAAAAAATTCTCAAGTATCTCCCACCCTGCAGCAATTCTCCTTGGATGTCTCTCCTTTTCGCAGTTACTACTTCAGATTTTGTCTTTACTTTAAAGAAAAACTTCTCAATTGTCCTCACTAACACTCTCCCGATTATTTTCCTTCATTCTACCTTGAACATACCACATTGAGGTTTCCATGCTTCCAACTTCACGGAAATTATTCTTTTCAATGTCACCAATGACCTCTGCTTTGATTTTCTTAGTCCTCATCTACTGACCTATCAAAAGCATTTGACAACTAGTGGGTCTCTCATCCTGAGAACACGGTCTTCAGTTGGCCTCCAGGCTGCCTCTGTAGCATGCTTTTTCTTCTGAGTGGTAAGTTGTTCATTGTCAAGCTTTTTTGCTGCTAACTCTCTACCTGCCTGTTTCTAAAATTGGAATGGTTAGGGCTCAATTTTGGATCTTTTACCTTTTATTCCACACTTACTAAAAATAAAATCTCAACTTCAAAAAATCATTTAAATATTGACAAATTATAAGCCCAGACCTTATTCCTGAACTCCCACCTTGAACAACTGTCTACTTGACATTTTTACCTGATTATCTTACAGTCTAATGGGCCCCTTAAAGTTAACATATTACAAAATGAACTCTTTATTTTGAATCTTTCTAAGGCAGATTTTTTCCAACCATCTTTCTTATCACTTGAAGGTAATGCCGTTCTTTCATTTGCTCATGCCAAAGTCTTTAAGCATCCTCTTTCTCTTCTACCCTAATTCAATCATTCAGTAAGCCCTTTCAGCTCTACCTTCAAAATATATCTGGAATCTGACCATTTTATACCACCCATTTTTAAAAATTTCTTTACCACTCTAGTGCTAGTCTACTTACCCGAATTAATGCTCAAGCCTCCCTCACGAGTCACCCACCATCTGGCATGAGCCCCTCCACTCTATTTTTATCAAAAATGTTAGCGTGTAGCTCATACATCAGATTAGATCAACTCACAGCTCATGATCCCTCAGTGACTTCCCATGTCACTCCATGCACAAGCCAAGTTGCTGGAAAAGATCCGGACTCCTGTTAAAAATGCTGGCCTCACCTGTTACAATTCCCCTTTCTTTATTTTATTCCAGTCACACTGACCTCCTTTCTCTTTCCAAACAAACCACACATGTTTCTTCAAGGTGGTCTGTATGCTGGCTATTTCCTTTGATGACAATGCTCTTCCTTTGAGGACCCCAGGTCACCTTTTACTTCCACCACATCTTTGCTTGAATATCACTCCTCTATGAAGTCTTTTGGCAACTCTTTTTAAAACTGCACCCTCTAGGTACCCTTATTATCCTTCCCTTTTATTTTTCAATGGATCCTCTATTATACTATGCAATTATACAGTTCATTTATGACCTGTATTCAGTCACTATGAACTAAAAGACCTGTAAAAGTAGGGAATTTACTTTACTCACACCTTTATTTCCAGCACCTGGTGCAGAGAATAAATATTAGTGGTATCTATATTATTAATTATATTATACAAAATAATAAAGTAGTTGAGTTGATGTTGCAAAGAGTTATGTTTCTTTTGTATTCATGATGATAGGAGCAATATATACTAAAAGAGAGTGTTCCTTTTATCCTTTAGGGGTGTTTAATGTGGGTGGTTCATAAGAGCACAGATGAGTAAGAACAGGAAGTACAGAATCTTCTCAGACTGGATAAATATGGCAGGCCAGCACCAAAGTGGTTAGGAGGACAAACATGAGGACAATCAGTACAGGGAAGAAAAGCGTCCTTTCTGTGGCTTCAGAGTTAAAGCTATGGTTGAATAAATTCAGGTACTCCCATGGTGGAAAGCATAAAGGAATGGAAGATTATTTTTTGAGCTACACGTATGTCCAATAATTCAGACCAATCAAAAATAACAGTCATATGGATATTTATAAATAAACAAGCAGGAGTTGTTTCCTTTTACATCAGGTATAAGGATTAGCCATTACTGATGGGGCTATTTTCACATATCATTACACACATTCCCTTATTCGACCCTCACAACACTTGGAAAAAGGTAAAGACTCATTTCAGTTTTAAAGAAATGATGATTAGTGGTTATGTGTCAGGCCCAATGTCATGTGACTTCGAATGAGTAGAGCCAGTCCTCTTTGCCGGTCTCCTACTTCAAAACATTTCCCCTTGCATATCCCAGGCATTGAGCCAGGCACTTTGGTTGGGCTGAATCTATGCTGAAGACGGCCTCTATGTTGCATGATGTTCCTGTAAAGCCTTTGATTTGGGACTTTCTGTTCCAAGGGACCAAAAGGGTGATTAATGTGGACAGATTCTCTCAGTGAGGCTGGGCTCCACAACTGTTCAAGATGGGGTACGGTTGCTGTATTAATCATCTGCTATGTATAACAATGTCTCTCCAAACAGTGGCTTAAAATGGTAATATCACCAATAATATCAATGTTTTAGTTTCTGTTTTGCAGGGATCTGGGAGCAGCATAATTGGTTCTGACTTGATGTCTTTCATGAGGTTCTAGTCGAAAATATCTGGAATTATCTAAAAACCTGATTGGAGCTGACAGATCTCCTTCAAGTCTATTCTTCCAACTCACCTTAGCTGGCAAGTTTTTGCCGGCTCTTGCTAAGAGGCCTCATTTTCTTGTCACACTACTTTTTCATAGGGCTGCTTGGGTATCTTTCTATAATTACAACTGGCTTCCCCCCAGGAGTGAGCAGTCCCAGAGAGCAAGATGGAAGTCTCAATGTCTTTTATTACTAGCCTTAGATACCACATTCCATTCCATCATTTCTGCAGTATTCTGTTGATTACACAAGTCAGCCCTACTCAACGAGGAGGGCACAACACAGGGGTGTGAACACCATCAGACAAGGATGATCAGAGGCCACTGGGGAGGCTGGCCAACTGCAGCTGTCCATCAGACATCCCAATCTCACATTTCTAGCAAAAACATCTTATGTTTGAGAGGATTCCTGTGAATGCTGACTCCTAGATAAATGGACTTTTCTAATATCATTTTTAAAAAATCATCCTAACTTAGCTATTTATGCTAAAAAAAAAAAAAAAAGAAAGTTTCCAATTCAGACTTTCTTCTCTGCATTCAAAATACACCTCAGCATTTAACTCTTCAGGAAGCTTGGCCAGATCAATCAGCATAAGAGCAAAATAGAAGATAGACTCTCTTTACTCACATGATAATAAAACATCGATTACTGGCACTCCAAGAGTAGCAAGGGTTGCATAATTCTCATTAATTTAACATTAAATATCTAGCAAACATTACCTCATCATATAGGTCCTGTTGCTATAGCAATGTTACTTCCACTGTTTTCTAATCCATTTAAATGTATTTTTGAGTGGAAATAGTGGCAAAAGCCAAGTAATCTACAGATTTATAATGTAATTTTTTAGGTTGGAAGGCAAAGCATACATGACTCACCTGAACTGAATTGATTACACTGAAAATTTTATCACTCTCAGGGTTATTTGTTAACAGATAAGAATATAATTATCTACATTAGTAAAAAAAAATTGCTCAAAATGGAATAAAAATACACAATAATTTACAAGGACCATATAAAGAGCACAATAACCTAGTCCAACATTTGACCCGATAATCCCCCTTCCACATGAGCAACAGGTGGTTTTCTAGATCTATCATTCAGCAAACTTGTTCTGTCAAGAGCACAACAGTAAATATTTTAGATCTTGGGGCCAGTCTTCCACAACTCTTCAAATGTGCTCTGGCAGTAGGCAAACAGCCATATACAATATGAAAATTATTGAGCATGTCTGTGTTCAATACAACTTTATTTACAAAACAAAAAAAACCCAAAAAACCAAAAACCAAAAACAGGCAGCTAGTTGGATTTGACCGATGAGCCGTAGTCTCCTAACCCCAGACTTAGACTATGAATCATAAACTGACAATCCAGGCCTGAATATGAATGAGACCATAGTTTCTTTCATTGCTATTGAGTCCATGTTTTTTTGTTTTTGTTTTTTTGTGGTTTGGGGGGTTTTAAGAATGAAATGCATGAAACAAACATGTTCTTAGAAATCCAACGAACTTAAGACCCTGCTGTCTCAAATGCACTCAGCTTTTAAAAAATTATCTTTACTGTCCACGTCTAAATGCATTTCAGTCCAGCTCACCTTTGGCTTGAATGCCTTCTCTGCCCGGGATCTCAGTACTTCTCAAGGTAACTAACAAATTGAACATATTTAAATGAATTAGTCACTATACTTTCTGTACTCCCTTAGTATACTTTACTACTTTACCACCTGATATTAATTTTTAACCTAATAAATATTGGTTTCTTCTACTTGATTGAAAACAAACTTTGAGAATTGTTGTCTTTCATGTGCTTTTGTGTCCTCGTATCTAACACATTGTGCAGCATCTAACAAATGCCTCAGATATTTTTGCTGTTGTTGAATTAAGTCTCAAAGTTCCTTATCTTTTCCCCTTGTAATTTTCTTGTATGGACCTCTCCTGCTGTCGGATAATTGCTTTTAATTTCACTTCCATATACGTGACTATCTTTTTCTTTTCTTTGAAGCTTAATAAATTCAGATTCAGTAATTCTCACATGGCGTGGTCTTTGGACTTTTCATTACTTTCTTTGTCCATCAATACATGTGCTCCATTTATAGACTTTCCTCGTAAGATGACATGCCCACAGTAGCACATATTGTTCAATAAATCTTTAACTGGCATTTGCTGCATGGTACTGCACTGGCCGAGGCACTAGTAAGCCCCATGCCTAACCGGGGACAAGTACAGGTGGTGCTTTTTATTATTCTTTTCCATTATGCATGTTCACAGATTATCTTAAGTGTTCTGAAATGTAGATAGGGATGGATGTCCCTTCATTTCCCAACACTCTTTATACACAATTCTCACCTTTTGGCCTTTCCACTGATCTTCATAGTGTTTCAAATACAATGATAGAGGCTCTAGAAAATTTATTTAGAGCCCTTGGATATAATGTTTCTGGACCAGAGATACAATTTTTTCTTTTTTTTTTTTTTTTAGCTTCCTGGAAATATAACAGACATATATAACACTATGTAAACTTCAGGTGTATAATGTGTTGATTTGATACACTGACATATTGCCAAGCAGTTCTACACCATGGTGTTAGCTGACAACTTCATCACATCAAGTAATTACTCTTTCTTTTTTGCGGTGAGAACAATTAGGATTTAGTCTCTTAGTAACTTTGAAATACATAATAGTGTGCTAGTAGTATAATCACCATTCTGTACGTTAGATCCCCAGAATTCATCTTATAACTGGAAGTTTGTACTCTTTGACCAACAAGAGATAAGATTTCTTAAAATAGTGCCCTCTTTAAGTATTTTTTAATCTATTTTTGACTTAAATTCAGCCTGGCAAATGAAGAATTTGTCAGATGCTACTGGAACTCTTTTGGAATACTAATGAAATAAGACTCCTTCATCTGTAACACACATAACTGACAGATTACTCTTCAGAATATGTTGAAATAATTTCTGCAGGTCCATAGGAAAGAACTAAGCATCAGATTGAGTATATGGCAATAAGGACAAGATTATATGGTTAACAGGGAAATCTGCATGACCAGCACACCTTCTTAGTAATCAGGGAAGCCCTTTAACAACTATGTGGATATGCATAGTTACTTATGATAACATCTCATGTTTAACTTGTTTCTCACTCCCTAGGTATTTATGTATAAGAATCTGATGCTAAAATTTGTGTTACTGATGTTCTTCTCAGCTGTTTTTGCAGTGGTTAGTCTGTTTTTTTTGTTTTTCTCTTTTTTCCTGTGTATTCTTTTTTTTTTTTTTAAAGATTTTTTTTTAATTTATTTATTTGACAGACAGAGATCACAAGGAGGCAGAGAGGCAGGCAAAGAGAGTGGGAGAAGCAGGCTCCCTCCTGAGCAGAGAGCCTGATGCGGGGCTCGATCCCAGGACCCTGGGATCATGAGGCAGAGGCTTCACCCACTGAGCCACCCAGGCGCCCCTGTATTTCTTTTTTGATGAATTTTTATTCCAGTCACCTAATTTTATTTAAATATCTTCTCTAATCCTAAACATGCATTTCTAATTTCTCTATTTCCCTTCTAAACTCCTAATTCCCCCTAACAATAAAGTTTGAAAGCATCAGCTATGTCTACATGACTGTCATTTCTTAACACTGAAAGGTGTTAGATATGTTTTGACTGTCTTCTGCAAACATTCCAGCATTTATCATTGTAGAAACTCAACAAATATTTGACCAATTCAATTTAAATGTATTATATACATTCTATATTTCCATGAGATCATCAGAGGCATGAGATAGAGGTGTTGAAATATACCACAGAGATAGACAATATTTTTCTATTAGGTTAGAATTGAACTCTTGAACAGCATTCATCATTGATCATTGGGTATTTCACAAGGTTCTCTAATTATGTGAGAATTATTTACCTCTACCATCACCTAGGAGTCATTCTTTTCACTTGGGTTCTCTGGTTTCCCAAAGGCTAGATCACTGTTTTTCAAATTAATATTAATCGATCATGAAACCAATCCATGACCACCAATGTTTTAATCAAGTAATAGGATGGATGTTGGCAGGTCTCTTTCCCCACTCTCCCCCACCAAAAAAAACATGTCAATTCAGGTTTGAGTATATGTGCAAGTGGTTTATTTATAATTTGATCCCAAGTAGTAGTAGTCAGGGACTAAGAGTAGTGAGATGGGAGGTGAAGAACAAACTGCAAGGGTGTTATTCTGATCATCACCACAGGCATCCATGGCCAGATCCCTCTAGTGTGGTTCTAGACACGTTAGGAGACACTTGCCTCAGAAGAAAAATAAAAGAGGACAGTATTTTCCCAATGGTTCCTGTTCCCTAATACTCCAAAAATGTGTTACCTTATAAATTTTTTCTTTGTATGTTTCTCAGAGCAGTTGATGGCATTTCCATCTAGTCCCAAGCAGAGGTGATTGAGAAGCCCCAACCCAGAATCCAAGAAATACCCAATGCGGCTGAGGCAAATACTATCATCTGGATAGACAGCAAAGATTACAGTTAGTATTTGGAGCACAAAAGTTGTCCCAACACATGTGATGAATAGGATGACAGGAGATGACATCCATCAGGATGGGTTAGAAAATCCCAGAATAGATCCCACGTACTCCTGATGTGGTTTCATGAAAATTCTATTTCAGTTCTTGTTCTTCACAGGCACAGGTGTACGTGTGCTCCCACTTGTGTGACTAGATGAAGTAAAATATATTTCTTGGCTCTGCTCTGTGGTCAAAAGCTTGAAAGTCACATGTGACATGTCTTTCTCTTGCACATACTGCTCTACTCAGACCTCCTGTCTAGGACTCCTCTTGTTTTTCTCCCCACTTCCTCTTATCATTTTGTATTGAACCCTAATGGCCTACAATAATCATACAGAACATTTCCTCAGCATTGTTCAGCCTTCTTCTATTATTTATAATGAAGTATTTGTAGTTTGATTATCTTGAATCAGGTACAAGTATTATTTGGACTGGAGTGTGGTTTACGCAGGAAGTTGGGCAAAAGCTAGATATTATACTTTGTATATAGCTGAGGAACAATGACTGCCCTTTGAAATACACTTAGGAAGAAAAAAATCTAATGGTGTGGCAATGAATTAAATTGTTAAAAAATTAAACGTCTGGACTTTGAAATCCATTTCTGTGAAATGAATCCCATTTTATGTACATGTTTGATGCCCAAGGAGAAAACACAAGCAAAATGAAGTTTAGAGACCTACATATGTGGCACGATCCTTTAAAAAAAAAAAGTGAGTTCTGATTATTACATCATCTTCTCTGATATTCCCCTTCAAGCTATGGTTTTTGGCTACTGCTGGGATAGTTTCCAGAGGTAAAATGTTTGAGCCTAAAGGAAAACCAACAAGGTTGATATTTTAACTATTATGGCATTCATGTTGAAAGAGAGCATTACGGTGTATGAATTGATATCTTTGCATTAATTATTCAGAAGTCCCACTATTTTTTTTTTGGTTGATGAGGAATAAAGCCTTTTTCAGCAAGGTGTTCTTCATGGCCTTCTTCAGGGAAATGCCATAGATATTAGGGAAGTGTGCAGCACAGGATGGAAGTTTGTATTTCAAGCTTAACATTTGATATTATTGGTAATGCAGTCGCTGTCAAGACGACTAAGAAGGTCACTTGTGAATTTTAAATTTTAGTCTTACAAAATGAAGATAAATGTACATATATTTTAAGTATCACCTCATCTTTGTTTGGTTTAGGGCACTGGATTTGCTTTGAGAATCTTTTCTCTAAGATTTTATTATTTGAGAGTGAAAGAGACAGAGCATGAGTGGAGGAAGGGAGAGGCAGAGGAAGCATCCTAGATTTGCTTTGAAAATCTGTAACTAGATGGGGCGCCTGGGTGGCTCAGCGGGTTAAAGCCTCTGCCTTTGGCTCAGGTCATGATCTCAGGGTCCTGGGATCGAGCCCCGCATTGGGCTCTCCGCTCAGCGGGGGGGGGGGGGGGGCCTGCTTCCCTTCCTCTCTCTCTGCCTGCCTCTCTCCCTATTTGGGATCTCTGTCAAATAAATAAATAAAATGTTAAAAAAAAAAAAAAAAGGAAATCTGTAACTAGTGAGGTCTAGGTATATAAACATTTAACCTATTATCTAAAAGCCCTCTGAGTCAAATGTTCATTTGATGGAATTTTCTACCTTGGATTTTAACACTTATGTGTCATCAATGGACATCTTACTACTTGAGCATAACTAGTTTTTAAATGAAGTAATATTTTCTTGCTTTTCATTTTCTATTAGTTTTAACCAAGAGTAGCAGCCATGTCTTTGGAAGATGTGTTTGCCTTCTCCAATAATTGGCAGCATTACTCAGACACAGCTAACCACGAACATTCTAGCTTCGGGTGTATGGCTTCTTTGGCCTATTATGAAGTCTAACTCACCAGGAAAAAGGGCAAAAAGAAGTTTTGATAATGATAAAATTCTCTCTGCTGGGAAAGAAATAATTGTTTGAATATAGATGTATACACAGACAGATGATGGGAGGATGAAAGGGAGGAGGGTGGGGGAAGAGGTTAGGAATAGGGGCGGGAGGGAGTGGGGAGAAAGGAAAGAAAAATAATGGGAATTGAAGTGTTGTGTTACTCAATAACAAGACATCCCAATGTCCCATTTCACTGGCTTCTTGTTGTGGTAGACTTACAGAAGTATGAAATTTAAAAATGGTATGAATAGCTCCAAACTGCTATTTGTTCTTCCACCTTAGTGAAATAGGTTGGAACATGTGTGAGTCAGGAAAACCCCTTTGCTTCTTCAAGTTAAGTCTCAGACAAAGTTAGGACAAAAAATCCACCTTATTCATTTTCCTGATCGTAGACTAGGTACTTCACCATCCCAGGATGTTGAGAGAGCATGGAATATTTAACTCAAAGAAGAAGAATACGTATCTCCTTTAAAAACTTGGGTGGACAGCCTGCCACCTCACCCACTTTGTGATTCCAAACCCCACCTGGTCCTGCTTAGTCTTTTCAAAGGGAGAGAAGTACATCTATATGTCTCTTAAGCTACTCTCCATTTGGGAGGGAACCTAGAGAAGACAGGAAATGCTGTACAAATTCGCACAGTTAATAGCCAACATATTCTATATCTGATTATACACAGGTACTGTCCTATGCTACTTACAGTTAATACTTTCTTCCTTATAATGTAGCAATTATTATGATCCTCACTTATAGATTAAAAAACTAAGGGTATTAGGAATTGAGTAGAATTACAGTGTCAAATAGCTAACAGCTGGCGGAGCTGGAGTTCAAAAGACAAGTGTGAGGGGTAACCAAAGGATGATATACTTGATTCACCGCTCTCTTCCCACCTATTGCCTTGCACTCCAGCCACATGTCCCATCATGCAGAATTCTTAGAAAGCCCCCCTCATCAGGAATGGTTGGCACAGTCTCAGAATTTGGCCTACAGAAGGCAAGTCTTTAAATGTTTTAACTTACCTTAAACATTTGGTCTCTGTATTATATTACAGTCCATATATATGTATGTATGTATGTATGTGTGTGTGTGTGTGTGTGTGTGTGTATATATTACAGTCCTTCTAATTACAGAATCTAAGATTTCCAAGGAGGAAAACTCAGATTCCTTGAGAATGAAATCTGTTGCATTATGTATACTTACTGAATGGTTCTACAAACATTTAGCTTCTGTTTGATGCCATTGTCAAAACATCCATGTATGCTCCAGAATCACGCACAAGTAATCATCGGAAATCTCTCTTCAGAGCCTATGCCACAGAGAGTTAGTGTCCTATGGGATTGCCTTACTTAGGATGCAATCTTGAAGGTGAGAGATATTTTTACTAAGTTTGTTTTTACATTTATTTCGCTCTCCTGATGAACTTGCTTTTCCCAATATTCTCTAAGGACAGGAGAAATTAATAGTAATGAGCTCATTTGGAAAGAAATGGGCTTGTGATCATTTTGGATTTGTTCACTGTGCAGTAATGGCTCCTGCTCATTTTATTTTAAGGAATTTTGCTTAGGCAAGATGCTTAGTACAGCAAGGTGGTTTTCACTAAAATAAACCTATTGAATTTTGGTGAGCCTCTAGGACAAAAAAGGAAAGACAATTGCCTATAAAATGTGGAATTGTCTTAAGAATCACTTCTTAAGTGATAAACATGCACGTTTCTAACTTCATTTGTATACCTGCCAAATCTCCCCAGCAGCTGTCTTCATTACAACCATCTGAGCACTAATAGAATGAGCCCAAAATTTCCTAAACAACATGCCTCATAACTAAACTTCAAAAAGGCTTTTAGATCATCATTTGGAAAGTTTCTGACAGTACATATAGGAAATTTTAAGGTGTAAAGTTTATGTAAAACAAAAGGAATAAAAATCTCCACGAACAACATGGTTTCAAAAGATGGCACATTAATAAATGGGAACGAAAATGCCAACGGTTTCTTTCATGAAACAAAGAAGCTGTTATGGCTTGCAGAGACCTTGACTACTGAGACGGTCTTGACCTAACAGTTTTAAGGAAGTAATTAGGTCCTATCACAGATGCCTATGTTCAGTGCACCTGACTCCCTGTTTCCCTGTTGGAAAGGTTTGGTGAACATGGAAGGGAGCAAATACTCCTTGCGCTTCTCGTGGAGACTGATCAAGGTGATGATGCCAGGCTCACCTCTGACCACGGCAAGCTTTGTAAGGTAGAATGTCCAGGTGTCCCTACTAGTTTAGTTGTAATCCTGGACCTTCCACTAACTCTCTTGCATTATCTTTGAGTTGACTCATTTGAAAATAGAGATAAGGAATAGCATCTGTTCCATCCAGTTATTCTAACTGTTGGATCACATAATGTATACAAAGCACTTTGCGTATTACCTGGCATGGATTGCTAAAGGAAAGCGATTCATCAGCTCCTGTGAAAGTAGAAAAAATTTCTTTATGAAAGGATTTCAACATTTGGCTGTTAGGACTTATCTGAGCAGGGCTTATGTAAAGTCTGAGAAGTCTCCTGAAGGCTGCCATGCATTCTTTAGTCATCCTTAAAAGGGCCCTGGGGAGAGGTCAGGTCTATGTTGCAGATCTAGGCATGATTCTTGTCACAGAAGGAAAGATCTAGTCTCTCAAAAAGAGAATAAGGCAGGTGGGTCGGTGTGCACATGCTCGCGGGTGCGCGCATCTGCCATGTTTGCATTTGGCTCCTGATTGGGGGAAAGGAAGTGGCCCATGGAATGCCTAAGACCCTCCTCATATTTTGTAATCCAGCAGATCTGGGATCAGCAGTTAGAAATTGATTCTCAGTCTGTTGTTCACTGATGTTGACACATATGGATGGAATACTGTGTAGTTTATACAAAATTTGTTTTCCTACCAGAAAGAATAAGTAAAATAGTTTTTTTGTGTGTGTGGGTTTTGTTTTTTTTTAACTTAACATTGCATGTTCTGGTGGATTTTGAGGTTGCCTGATAAACTAGAAAACCGACAGACTTTAAAAGTTTGAATTCAGCTTTTCTCATATTGCTAGGACTTTTAGTCAAGTCAGTCTCTCTGAACTGAGTGTCCATGCTTAGACAACGGTGGGGGGGGGGTAGTTAATACCCTTCTAATTTTCCTGAGAATTCACTACTGTGAATATATGGAACACCTACAATGTTGCTTGGCTTAGCACAAAAGTGGCTGAGAAATATTAGACTAGGCTCTTTCCCTTTATTAATGATGTGATCCTTGTTAAACTAGGAAGATACGGTAGCTGAAAAGTTTACGAACAAGAAAAGATGTTTCATGTAGAAGATAATAAGTGCACCAGGTAATATTAGAACATAACGATTCAGTAAATCCAGTCACTTAGCACTAACTAAAAACAGGTTTATTGAAATCTTATTTTGTGCCAGGTATCATATTAATTTCTTGCATCCACAATCACAGCCCTATAGGCTTAGTAGTTCCCTCACATGAGCCCTACCATGTAGTAATTACCTACATTTAATAAAACAGCAAGCAAGCAGAGTCATGCTGCTAATTATTTCTCTTGTTACAGATAGAGCAAAGAGGAAAACAAAAAACAAATACAGACCCATGTACGTAAAGGAGTAAACAAGTCCTGGCTCATTTTTTTTTAATGCTCTTGTTTAATTTCTAATTTGAACAAAGCAAAATTCAAGAATTTCTCATATTTTTGTTTCAGGTGTATGGCACATTTAAATGACTTCTACGCTAACTCTTTTGAAGTACAGTGCATTTTTCATCATTTACTGACATCTCCCACTTGTCTGTGCTGTACTTCTCAGAGTGCTTTTAGAATTTCACACACCCTCTATAAGAGGCAGCAAAGTAGAAAGACCAAATGCATTACCAGAACCCTGAGGTTTTCGTTCCTGACTTGCTGAAATCTACTTTAACTTTGGGAAAGTGAAAAGTGTTTAAACTTCAAATTACCTCAATCACTAAAATGAGGGTATCATCTAGATTTTGTTATATCTTTGTATCACTCTCTGTACGTTATTTCAAGGTCATGTAAGTAAAACAAAATCATTTGAAATTTCTCTAAGATTTATTTGAGAGAGAGAGAGAGAGAGTATAAGAACACATGAGTGGAGGGCAAGGGGAGAGGAAGAAAGAAAATCCTCAACAGACTGTCCACTGAGTACAGAGCCCCAGGACTCAAGCCCAGGACCCCAAGATCCTGACCTGAGCCTAAATCAAGAGTCAGATGTTTGACTGAGTCACCTAGGCACCACAAAATGCCTGCTTCTTGGCATAAAGCAATCACTACAACAAAATAGCAAAATGTTTCCCATTGAAGAATCCACTGTGTCATTTTTACCAGGAGGAATGAACACTTAAAATGATTCCCAAAACACTGCTGTAAGAAATAACCAATTAAAATCATAGTTTTACTCTCTTAAGGGTTTTAGTTTGGTTGTATATATGTTGACTCAAAATGCATATAAGTCTTAAAAAATACACATGAATTTTAATTCACATTTTAGAGGTTATTGTTGATTATCGATAAAACCCTTTCCAAATCAACCCATATTGAGTTTTCATAATGTGATTTGTTTCAGTCATAGTAAATATAGATTTTCTTATATGAATTGCATATAGCAAGATTATATTGTCACTAGTAATAATATATATAAAAAGTGTTCTGTAATGAATTACACTGGTTATTTAATTTATTCCTCTGCCCCTAGCTGGAAGAAAGCTTACAAGAATATTTTAGGAAGACTTTTGTTTATTAGAGGGCAAGTGGGATGGTTTTAGATTTTGATTATGTGAGAGAAACATTAACAAATAAAATAAACGTGATTTGGATCTTTCTAGCACTTAATGGCATAGTTCACTCTGAATTCTAAATTATTTATGGCACAGAAGGAGACACTTGATAAATAACAGGAAAAGCATAGAAATCAAATACAGATTGAGGTGTTTGCTAACTTTAACACTTGGGTGACCAAAACCCAAGACTGGTGATTTATTTACTCTGAGTTACTTCCTAAAGAATAGTTACATCTCTGAAAAAAGAAATAGATTGGGCCATTAACAAATGGCTTTGAAATCTTTACAAATAATCCTTTTGATTGAATGTTAAAGCAAATTGAATACAGCAGCTAGGAATCTGGAGATTTTTTTTTCTTAGACCTGCTAACACTTAATAAGCAATCTTATTTCAGTATAAATTAATAACGACGTGTACCTATGAAATGCAATGTATTATCACCAAGGCAACAAATAAACAATCACAGGGAAGTTGGAAATCTAGAGGTGTGTTTGTGTATACATGTGCACAAATGTGTGTATAGGTATGTGGTTTCAGATGGATCTATCTATATTTACGTCAAAAATATGAGAAGCTACTCTTTACAAAGAAGAGACAATGAAAACCAAACACTGTTTTTATAACCAATGATGCATTAGAACACCTACTCCAAACCAAGTTAGAATTATGGAAAAATTGAACTCCTGAAATATCTTTCATTTAAAGCATTACAATCTTCTCTGATATGCAAATAATTATTCTTACTTCTGAAGCATTTTATTTTAGTACTTCAAGAGTTTCCCTTCTCTTTAAATTGCTTCTACTTGTGGATTTCACTTCAGACTTCAATGGCTTGTATCCCAAGTATCTAGTTGGCTTCTTTTCCATAGAGGGAAATGATCATAGAGCATGCTTCCTTCTACTGAATTCCGTAGTAAAATCTTTCATTGGCGTCTGCTTTGGATGACATCTGGTTTATTTGTTATGTAACAGATTTACTTTCTTTAAAAG
This sequence comes from Lontra canadensis, assembly GCF_010015895.1. Lineage (NCBI taxonomy): Eukaryota > Metazoa > Chordata > Mammalia > Carnivora > Mustelidae > Lontra > Lontra canadensis. The sequence goes on along the minus strand of NW_022630996.1, from coordinate 52,622,673 downwards.
GTTGAAGTTGCAGTACTTTTTTCCTGGAATTTCCCTTAAAGTTTCACTATGCATACCTTTTTTAAAAATTCACTATTTATACTGCTCAAATTCATGGCATACTCCCATTAAATATAAAAACCACATCATTCATTTCAGTTTCCAAGCAGTAGAGTCCAAATAACCATAAGCCCTAGTCCAGCTTTTACTTCTTTCCTCATTCATCACTGCACACTTATTCTGTTCGTTCTCTTCCTTCTCTCATAATTTTCTTTTTCTCAGGATTTTGGAATTGAGTCAGGGTGATTATAAACCCAGTGAGCTTTCTGCTACCCAAGTCTGTTACCCAAAGCAAGCACCTTGTCAAAACTAAATCCCTAAATGTCAAAGATCTGATTAGGTCTTCCTTCCAAGAATGGATTACATTATCAATATCTTGATCTCTGAGATAGTAAGATCTGTTTCAGGGGAAATATTAAACATTTTTGGAAGAAGGCAACCATTGATAGTTATCAAGGGGACCCTGAAAAAAGATAAAAAACATTGAAGGAAGGTAATCTTATTGAATTTGCAATTTTGATCAAGGCCAGCCCAGTATACACATCTTGGCATAAAAGGTGCTTCATCAGGCAGGATGTTATGCTTGATCATGTATGTATTTTATTCGCCAGAAGCACAGGTAAGTAGACACAAATTATATCAAAGGTGGAGGAGGGCAGAAAACCTGCAAAAGGGTTTGACAGAACCTCAGGTGACTTCATCCTGATTGATTTCTTGGGGCTCTTGTTCTTTCTCAGTGGTCACAGGAAATAAGAAACAATGGATATAATTGGAGGAGAGGAGACAGAAATCTCAACCTGCTGTTCCCTGAGATTTAAAGGTGACAAGACCAAAGTAGAACAGAAGGTTTCCACAAAGATCTACTAGCAGGGAAAAGAAAACTGACCTAAAACCAAGTATCTGTGAGGAAAGGTAGATCTAAACTGGTGTTTAGACTTAAGACAAAGGTGTCAACAGTAATGAAGGAAGGTTGGTCTGAGCACCACGTGAACTTGAAGGAAAGAGCCCATCCCAAGAGACCAAGTAGAACATGGTGTTGTATTATTGGGGGAAGAGGCCAAACATCTAGAGGAAAGGAAGAGAAATCTAACTCTAAAAGCTATTGCTTGGGGTGGAGTCACTCCACCAGCAATCTCAGGGATCTACAACAATGCAGGCTTCACTACTTTGTTAACAACCTTCAATGGTGTCGCCTAGTGGCTGCAACAAAGAACAGCATGATTTTCTATGTCAAGATTCCTCTTGGCCTCTCTGCACCACCCCTTAACCTCCTCCCACCTCTTATAATGTAGGACCCTGGTGATTGTTTTACCAGAAGGAGATAGGAATTGGTTTCTGTGCTAACTGGAAAGATGAAAACATGAGCCATCAGTTGTAAAAATATCATATAACTGTATTTGGCTTCTGAGTAGAGAAGGCCAAAAATTAGACACATGCTCCCTGCATTCTCTGCCAGAATAGGATTCCTAACCCCCTTCAAAGACACTAGTAAGTGGTCCAGACACCATCAGCAGAAGGGAAGTACAGTAGGGAGTGACCATGCAAGCATGAGAATGGCGTCGCAGAAGAACTACTTCTGTCATTTCCATGCAAAACGAAATGTGGAAGACCAGCTTTGTAAATGACATTAATTTAAAATCCATCTGTGTTGGTAGAGGATATCTAAAAGTGAGTCAATCTATTACAAAATGTATCTGAGTTATTTACTCTGAAGCATTGAACTAAATAACTATTTTATTGCTAAAAAAAGACTTCAAATCAGTTTCAAAATTATTTTTGATTAAAATAAAGGAAGCACAGTATGTTCTCCACTTAAAAATATATGGTGTTACAACTACAGCCTTTTTCCCCAGACCGACCTTTCTGGCTAGATAGCATTACATCATGCTGTGATGTTTCTAAAACAAGGTTTTAAAACAGAAAATTTTGAGGGAATCTGGAAGCCTAAACTTTTAAAATAAGAAATAATATCCCGATCAATGTACGTATATGCATGATTAGATTGTTATTGTTATTTTTAGTTATTTCAATTAGAATTTTTAATTACCAATGTGACTTGGGGTTTTACATTTCATCCAAGACATGTATTAAAATCCTGAAAAAAAAAATTGCCAATTCCAGTCAACACCACTCCTCAATTATCTCTATTATCATCAGGCATTGTTTGTTCAGGAGAAGCAAGATGACTCTACTCTAATATTTGCCTAATAAAACATAATTATGCAAAATGCCACTAAAATTAAAGCATTTTCTAATAACAAATATTTTGTAGATAATGCTTCTATCATACACATACTTTTAAAATAAAATAGCTATAGTCAAATCTGAATTATACAACAAAATAAAAGTATTACAATTTTTTTGTTGTTGTTTTTTGGCCAATTTGAACTATTTACAGAGATCAGTAGTTCTGGAATATGTGGGTGTTCTACTTTTACTTAACTGTGAGAATGTGGCTGAAGACCTTGAGTCTTACAGGCACAATGAAAAATGAGAGGTTCTTACAGTTCTAAATATTTTTTGATTATAAAATGTACAAAGTGTTACTGGAACTAATTTAGACAAATTAAACACATAGAAAATACTTTTGTGCAGATAAAAATACCAGACAATGAGGACCATATTCAGATTTATGAAATATCCATTGCCAAGACACAAAAAGGACTAATTTAAAAATTAAAATGGAATATATAAATTTTCTTTTTCAAATTTGAAAAAAGTATAAATTTAAATTTCTTTTTCAAATTCGAAAATGAAATGGAAATTCCAATAGTTTATAAATAGTTAGAAAATCAGAGGCTATTATGCTTTCCAAAAAATACCGATTAGAAACCAGTGGAAATGGGGCAGGGAGAAGAAATCAGTGGGAGATGGAGTTCTAGGAAGCAGAACTAAGAAGGTATTTTCAAGTGCCTACTCTTCCTTCTCCAAACTTGACAGGGGTTCTCAGTTTAGGAGCACTTATAAATGAGGAGAAAAACTAAAACCAGTTTAAGAACAAATACCTCAGAGTTTATTCTTGAATTTCCAAGTTTCCATGTTATCAAATTTTAATACTAAGTGATTAACAGCAAACATGAAAGTTATTTGAAAACAAAGGATCATTTAGAAACCTAATTTATGCATTTATCAAGTAGCTAAACTTTTTTTTTTTTTAATTTAAGAGTCACCTCTGACCTTTCAGCTATGTGGTCAAAAGGAACCTCTATTTTGCCTAAATGTTTTCTTAAAAGAAGGCTACAGTAACCATCGAAGGACCATTGTTCAATATTTTAAGTTATTTTCAATACAAATTTTAATGTCTTGAATTTAGGATAGGCTGTACAGGACTCACCTATTCTTAAATTTATTTTGCCAAATTATGTGTGAGGCAACATGTACGTATGTGTGAATAAATAAGAGACAGAACTTGTCTCTTTTTCCAGAAAGGGTCTAAAAGGTAGAACATACATACTGAGAAGAAAAAAAAAATCTATGATAAAACAACTTTAAAAGAAATGCCAGATATTTAGAAGTACATATGTTAAGGTAATCTAAAACATTATAAGCCAAAACCTAACTAATTCTTCACGGATGTGAAAATAGAGCTCACAGCATGTAGTAACTAGGGAGCATAGAGAAGTTACAAGCATGTATAAATATTTTGAAAATATTATTTAGCCCATCTGCAGATCTATATAGATGCTAAGTGCTTCAAACTACTATTTTATCCAGTATTTCTTACACCAACTCCATTATAAGTAACAATTTGTTTAATGACTGGATGCAGTGAAACAAGCTTTGAATGCATCAATTTCTGTACTAAACAATGAGATATTCAAACCCATGTATTTTTCTAAAATTGCAAGGATCTTAGAGGATAAAGGAAATTTGAGGGCAGAGACTTTTGGAAATCCTTGGAGAGCTCCAAGTTGGGCTGAAAGTCTTCTAGGTCAGCTATCACTCAACACCTTTCTCTATCAGTTTGGTGGTTTAGGTCCATGCAGCACTACCACACGCTTAACTCAACTCTGCACCATAGGATTTTGTTCGTGTTTTCAAGTAGGCTCCATGCCTAGCCTGGAACCCAACACGCGGCTTGAACTCATGACCTGAGATCAAGACATGAGCTGAGAGCAAGAGTCTGGACACTTAGCTGACTGAGCCACCCAGGAGCCCCTGAACTGGGGTTTTTGCTAAGATACTGTTAAGTGGACTTCTATTATTCTTGTCCTTTCCTCAGTCAAAATAGCTTACTTTAATACTAGAGAGGAAGGACACATTCTCATGAAAGAATTTTGAAGCTATTCCTACCCATAGGAAAAATAATTCACTTTATTGAGTATACATTATAATTTCTGTTTTAGTAGTATATTAATAATACCTGTGTTTTAGAAGATCCTACCATCATGTGTAGAATCAAGTGAAAGTAGACTAAACTAAAAGCAGATAGGTTACTGAAAAAGTTCAAATGAGAGATAAAAGGCCAAAAATGGGACAATAGCAGTGGGGATAAAAATAGAAGGTAAGTGAAAATTAAAGAAAAAGATTGATTAGTAAGGACTTGGTTACCAATGAGCTTAGAAAGAGGGGGTCATGCTTCCATTAAGTGAAAGCAAGTAACAGACACGGAGGCAGGTTGTCATGTGAGAATGCAGATGGGTTGAGTCCAGAACATTCCATGTGTGATGCCCATGAACATCCAGATAGAGGTGTCAGTGTTCCTTTAGGTATAGGTCTGCAGCTTGTACATGAGGTCCAGGCTGTGGTCAAGATCAGAGTATGAAGGACGGTTTTCTGCAAAGCATTTTTCAGAGTCCTGACTATATAAGCCAGGAAGCTTGGGGGACTTTTTAAGTGACCCAACGCAAACCTGTAGTTTCAGTTTAATATTTTGTTCCGTTTTAGCACATATATGGATTTGTGTTGGTTTTTGCATTAAGTTTATTTCTCCCCCCAATCCTTAGTTAAATGTGAGGGTCCCTGAAAATACTCCCTGGCAGATTGTTACCAACCCTCCCTTAAGAAGCACGTAGGCAGTGAATGGTGAGAAGTACTTTGTGAAGAGTCAAGCCTGTATTCAGTTCCTTGTTTTTAGCGGTCTCTGAAAAGATTATTCTCAGCTCCAATAAAAAACAAAACAAAACAAAACAATACGCAGCCGCATCATGATATAAAAACAAATCATCTACCACACAGACTTGTCCTTTTCCTTTCAGTGTGAAGTGGTAAAAGACCTATGTGAAAGTTGATTAGGGAAACCGAGTAAATAGAGAGCAACGGGTAAAATAAAACAAAAACAACCCAAACCTAATACTAATATGAAAGTTACTTCTGCTATAAAAATACTTGCTTGTAAGCCTCCCAAGTATAATATAATCTCATAAAAATTTTTAATTACAACAGATATTGCCACTTTAAATGGCTTCCAGAAAGAGTTTAATGGTTGTTAGAAGCTAATATACAGTCCACACGAAGACAATGGACTTTGTTCTATTCACAGATGTTTCCTGAACTCCTAAGCAGTCAATAAACATAGTCAATTTGTTAAAGGAATCCATAAGAGATACCCAGTATTTCTGTCTCAGTGTTTTGGCATATTTAATCTCAGTTGAAATGACTCACATGAGTTATCCAGCCCAGAATGGAGTCACTTATGCCAAGCCCCACATCACTAAAATCAGACTTAGAGTTTCAGCCTTCCCTGAAATGGAATCTTACATCTCCCATTCAGCAATCGGCTGATTAGCACTAGTTAGGTAATTGCCTGATAGACCCCTGCCATACTCCCAAAGGGAAGTAACAGTACAATAACCAATCTGCTTTTACATCTCCTATAATTTCCTTCTTGTCCCTGGTCTCTTCTGCCTGTAGAAGGCTTTCATTTTGTATGGCTCCTCAAGCTCCTATCTATCTGCTTGATTGGCTGCAGCCCAATTTTAATCAATTTTTGTTCAAATAAACTCTTAAAATTTGTTAGGAGTCTCAGTCTGTCTTTAATATCCTCTTGGCCTCTTTAGACATTTGATCTGCAACCTTCTCTTTGACACAGGTCTCTTGGAAAGAATAACAGGCTTCAGTGGGACATCAGTACTCTATTTGGGTTCAGACAAGGCTTCCTCAAAACAAGACTTCCTCAAAAGCAGTGCCTGGGACAAGGATCTGGCTGTTGCTATTTTATTTGGAAGATGCCAGGAGACAGAAGTGAGACAGAGGCAGGAGACAAGACAAAAAAGGCCACATAAAGGATGGGCTACTGAAGCATGGTCCCACTAGAAAGCCTCTAAAAAAATTCAGTGGACCATAGCTCTGAATTGTCAAACCTGTACAAATGAGGGAGACCGAGGTATTTAATAGACTCCAATCCCAAAATGGCTGAGGGTTGAGCTGGGGGTATCACTCTTCCACATTTCAGGGTTCAACCTAGGCATACCCCAGCGTGTTTGCTTCCTTGCAAGAGTTTTCTCAGAAGAGCGCTCTGTGTGCAGAAAACTTTCCATGGCTGCAGGTGAACTCAAGGTAGGATCTGGGACAATATGGTTCTCTTACAACCAACTAGGCTTTGGAATTGCAGTTATCGATTTTTTTTAAAGCTTCACATCGGCAATAGTAACTACTCCTACATTCTAGTTTTTTAAAAATCACTTTGCGTTTTTTAACTTTTGTCAATTGTAATAGAAGGTAAATGCCCTTGTGAATATTCTCTTATAGGACTGGAATTTTGAAACAGTCCTTAACTTCTGATAATAGGCCACCATTATGCTGATTTTCCATTATACCAGAAACTAGTGTTAAATTCTTGAATGACACTGGTTAAGGCATGGTGAGAAAGACTTTATTCAAGTGGGGGAGGGGTGGCTATCAGACAGGTATAGGGACCCCTGAAACAGAATTTGACAGGAGAGAGAGATTCATTTCAACTCCAAACACAGCCTGGGCAAGTGGGAATTAACAGCTAAGGTACAGCATAGGGGCTCAGTGGATGGAACATTACTAGGAGAAACATCGGGGACCAGGGAAACAGTTATGACCTGCGGATGGTCGAGGCTGAGAAGCCTGGTTAGATATTGATTGGAGGTGATCAGATATGGAGCATGGGAGCCTCCAGCTAAACTGACTTAGGATTCCTGTTCAAATTGGAAAATGCAGAGACCAAGAAGTCCAGAAGCTGAAGCCTAGAGGAAACAGTTCAAAGAAGCCTGGTAGAGTCAAGTCTCGACAGAACCTCTGGGACTCGACTCGACTGAAAATACCACTGAATTGATTAATTTCTCCCTCATGTGTGGATGGCAATAGAATCTCTAAGGATACCTTAAACTTACAATAGAAGGTTCTGGAATAGGAAAAGGACTTGAGCTAAAGGTCTCAAGCTAAAGACAGGCTAAGTTTTCATGGGGCTGGCAACCTCTCTAGGGCTCAGGAAATTCTCATCTATGAATAAAGTAAGGGGCGCCTGAGTGGCTTAGTGGGTTAAACCTCTGCCTTGGGCTCAGGTCATAATCTCAGGGTCCTGGGATCGAGCCCCGCATCGGGCTCTCTGCTCAGTGGGGAACCTGCTTCCCCCTCTCTCTCTGCCTGCCTCTCTGCCTACTTGTGATCTCTCTCTGTCAAATAAATAAATAAAATCTTAAAAAAAAATAAGGTAAGAGGCCCAGAAAATCCTTACGCTGTCAAACATTTGCAAAGTACTCTAATTTTCCCCTCCAAACACCTAGTGATTTACACACAAGCCAGTTTAAACTCATTAGCATTTGCGGAGCACACACCTCTTGAAAAGCTTCAAACGGGGATAGCGATCTGAATGCCAAAACAGGGCTCTGACCCCGCATGGAGGGGCGGCTTCATTATCTGACTGTTCAGCTGTTGCTCCAGTTGAAGCTGGACTTGTGAAATGGATGCAGGAAAATGTGGGGCAGATATACCTAATTTAACTTGAGAGGGGTGCTCTAAACCTCTCATTTGCAGTCACCTTTTATGATTTTCTTATTCCTACAGACTCAAGTAGAAAGTGTCCTAAGTGGCCCAAGAAGAGTAAAAAGCATGAATACAAGAAACATCCAAATAACTAAAACCAGGATTACATATATAATCTAAAAAAAAATCATTGAGATTGTTGCCTTAGCAAAATAAACATCATCACAACAGGAGCTTTTATTTTTTTTTTCTCTTTTCCCTTATTAGAGTGCTATCAATCAAAAACTAACGAACTAGGAAATAAAATCTCTCTCCCTTTCTCCACCTCTCATCAGTTTATCTACACGGGTCAAAGGTGAGGCATGTGTACTGGATTCTTGAAATTCAAAGGCATTTAAGGGAGGATTAAGCAATTCAAATGCATTAAAGATTAAGCAACAGCACTCTTACTCTATTTTAAAATGCATCAATGTTTCAGCAACAGCCCTGAATGGGGTATTCTACTTCCCTATATTAGTTTCCAACTGCTGCTGTAACAAATTACCACTAATTTAGTGGCTTAAAAAACACAAATTTATTATCTTAGTACCTCAGTTCAGAAGTTCAAAATGGGTCTCACTAGGTTAAAATTAAAGCTTTTTGTTCCTTCTGGAAGCTCTGGAGGAAAATCCTTTTCCTTACCTTCTGCAGGAGCCCCTGCTTTCTGTGGTTTGTGTTCTCCTTCCTCCATCTTCAAATGAAACAATGTTACCGTCTTCAAATCGCTCTCTGACTCAGTCTTCCACCTCTCTCGCCCACTTTAAAGGACCCTTGAGATTACATTGAGCACACCTGCATAATCCAGGCTACTCTTCAGCCTGAACTCAGCTGATTAGCATCCTTAATTCTGTCTGTAACCTTAATTCCCTGTTGCTATGTGACAAAACATATTCAAAGGTTCCAAAGACCAGCGTGTAAACATCTTTTGGGGGCCGCTTACCTACATACTGTCTCCCCAGCCTTCCTTGGAGAATAGAAGTCAGCTATTCACGACTCCCAGCCCACCAGGCACGAGGACCCTGTGCTAGCCCAATGATAACCACCTGTGAGTTAAAGCGCATGCCATTTTGGTTACTGAATCAACCAAAAGTTGGAAATGTACTACTGTATATGGGAAGGTGACAAGAGACGAGAAGGACATAAGAATGAACTGTGAGTTTATCCAGCCAAAGGTTACAAGGGATAATAAAATAAAATTGTAAAAAAAAAAAAAAAAAAGTCATGTTTTTATGATTTATTGAATAGACTGCTTTTATATAATTTCTTCTGGAAGAAGTAATATATGTTTTATGGGAACTTGAGAATTTTGGTAGCCTGTATTTATCTATTCAAAGATTATTGGATATCTTATAGGGATGGCTCCAGGGGAACAGCAGGGACTAGAACCCAGGGCTGGCTTTCAAATGACTCACCAGTTTAATGAGACGATCAGACAAGTAACCGTTTAAAATACAGAATGAAAAACTTTAGCATAGGTATCAGAGCATTACCAGAGGCAAAGCACATACTCTCCAGAACCATTCTCCTGCAATCTGGACAAAAGTGGGTCCAGAAACCGTCCCAAACAGAAGTGAACCAACTCTTGAGAAAGGGAATGTGCCAGTGAGTACGAAATTTGCTAAAGTGCATAGCTGTGAAGAAAACATGGCATATCTGGTGTAATGCAAGTAGAAAGGTGTGGCTGGAACGAATTTCGCACCTGGGATTAGGAGGAAAGTGGACAGAGGAAAGGTTAAGATCCAGCTCCTGAAAACCCTTGTCTGCCTGAGAATTTTGGAATTTAGTCATGTAGAACAGGGTGATGTGATGAGGAATATCATCTATTTCTAGAAAACTATCATTGGTATTGTGGAAGAGGACCCGAAGTGAGGACCAAGGAGATTCTCCTGCGCAGCTGTTGCTTGTCCTGCTACTAAGTTTCTGTTGCAGCTAGAAAAGATGTTCTGAATGTTTGCTGATAGAAAATGAGTTAGGAAATTATCTCCACTTAATTCTCACCAAAACCCTGATACAGGGCCTTTCTGCCTATTGTACAGATGAGAAGACGGAGGCTTAGAGAGAATCAGTGACTTTCCTCTGAACTATATTCTGTCAAATGTGCAGCTAGGATTAAAGTTGGAACCTCTGTCCTCAGAAACTTCTTACAGCTCCCAGAGGCAAATTTACCTTGAAATATTCTTAAGCTAAATCTTCTGTTACTGGCATGGGCCCACTGCAAAACTGATGAATGGAAGCAGAAAGCAGCAGCCTGGTCAGTGACATGGCAGAGTCACAGAGTACAGTTCCAGGTCTGGGGGCCACCGCCAAACTCCTTGAGTAGCCAATCTTGACCTCAAGTAGAAGGAAGCCAAAGAACTGCTACCCTTTAACTGTGGTAACCCCTTCGTAAAATATCTGGTCCCCAGTCAGTGCCCAGGAGAGATTTGCTGAAGTCTGCTACACAAAATGAAATTAGAATTGGGTTTCCTCCAGAAAATTCCATGGAAGTCCTCACAGAACCCCTGACCTAATCTTTCAATCTCCACAAGTCTATCAGTCAATCTGCTGGTGTTCCTGGGATCTCTGAAATTGCTGGAATAATGTTTGTTCATAGCGGCAACCCGGGGCCAAAGCAGCACAAAATGGGATGGTTCCGTTCTTAATGACAGAATTCAGTCCCCAAATGCCCAGACTCCTTCCTCCCTGACAGAAGACGGAGTGGTTGGCCTGGTATCGGCCAGCAGAGATCCAGTGAGGTAGACTGACGGCAACTGCTTCTGAAGTTCATTTGCAGATAAAATTTGGCCAAAACAGCAGGAAGGAATGACACATAACTGAGAGGTTCACGTTTTTATTTCAAAAAGCATGATATCGTATATAACACTTTCCAAAAAAAAATTAATAAGATACTATAATTAAATGAATTCTCTGTTTTTAAACACAATAAGGATGTATAGAACCCTTCGGTGTGAGTTTATTAGATTTTTATTTAAACTGAATGCAGTTTAGTTGGGAGACTAAAAGGGTGATTTCTGCCTGTCACAAAATAAAAGCTCTTGCGGGTTTTGTTTATTTATTTATTTATTTAAACTTTACACCCTTAACATATATTACAAGGGCTTCACTGTTTAGTTTAGAATATACATACTGTATTTGAATAATTGTTTGGGGGTTCTATGTGCCATGAAAGGTACATTTCCCTTTTTATAATCAATAAACAATAAACTGACACAAAAAGGAATGGAATCTTTTAAAAGTTCTGTCTCATTCAAGTAGAACACAGTCTGAAATTCAACACAGATTCTCCCCGGAAAACTGCAATGATTTCCCATCCCCCTAAAAAAGAACAATATGCAGAAACATGTTCACAATTCATCGGATTTAAATTTCTACCTGCAGTAGACTACACTAAGCATCTGAGCCTTCTGCTTTGTTATGGCTATAATCACAGAGATAGTTTAAATATGAAAACTGTTTGAAAAAGTTTGTTTTCTTTACCTTCTACAAGATACCTTCTTTCGCCACAAATACATTGACCAGCACTTTTTGAGTTGAATACACATGGTATACACATGTATGTGGAAAAATACACTTATGTCCTTTAAAATTCCTGGATCCACATAGACCTCCCCATTCCCACTGGAAGCCTGGATGTCCAGGATTCTTCTGGAATGTCTGTTTATCAATTCAGTGTATTGCACTGTTCAGCAAAATGTGTATCTCTCTCCCTCTGTTCGTCTGACCCCTAGCAAGTCCAGTGTTAATTTTTTCTCTTTGGGGTTTCATCTACTTAAACCTTTGTACTACGATGTCTACTCCACTTAAAAGAAGTTGATGCAACAATCCAGCACCCACACACAGAGAAGAAAAAATCCCATCTTGAAAAGCTAACATTCGTTATTCAGTATTTTAATATACCATAGAGCTTTCTGTTTAGAATTTTCCTTAAAATATATATTCCTCACTTGAAGCTGTCATCAAAATGGAAAGAATATCTTCTCTGATTTTAAAACTATCAAAGTCTTTTTTTTTTTTTTAAACTACCTTCCAAACCCCAGGAGTAGTGTACTTGCAGGGCAAGCATGTCAGTAGCTTTAGAAAATGAGTTGAAGACAGTAACATTTGATTCCTATTAGAACATTTGTTATTTGTACCAATGAATTCTGACTGAAAATGTAACTACTATTATCACGCATTATAGTTAAGGAGCTACCCGGAAGGAAAGCTGCATCCCTTGATTTCAACGATGGAAGTCTGATAGGCAGGTTGTTTGATTCGTCCCATCCCACTGTCTCATCAGCAGCTTTCCACTGCACAGATTGTGAAGAATGACTCACAAACTGTTGCTGCCTTCCCACTACATACTATAAAAGGTAGCCAAGACATAATCGTATGTGTACTGCACATAAAATAATTTGTGGCTTCAGAATATGTTTTGATACAAGGCCTGCCTGCCCATTGTAGAAAATTGTGTCAATTTATGTAAAAATATTTATTACCTGTAACCATAGATACACAAAAATCAATGTGTATGTTATGTAACATTATGTCAGTAATGCATTTGTTACTGTTTAGAGATTTCTTTTGCTCCAGATTATGGCTCTGCCAAATAACATTTTTTTTTTTTTATACTAGGGCAAGTGATTGCTGTGCCACATTTGCAATTGTAATGATAATTTTCCTGGGAATGCTAAATTATGTCTTAATTTTATTCAAAAGCTTTTATTTTCAAAGCAATTAAACTTTTTGTTGATTGATATTTACCATCTAATGTTCCTGGAACACTAAAATAATACGTTTTATACATAATCTTCCATTATAGTACATTGCTTGAGAGTAGCTATTTGATACAACAGCATTCAGTTGAGTTTTCAAACCAAAGAACAAAAATTATAGCAATTTCACTTGAAATCCATAAATCCATGCACAGGAGTGTGTTCAACAGAATCACTAAATGCTATTTGTTGTTCAAAGATGAATGAATCAATAGAAAAACAGAACTGATAAATCATTAGTACTTTAATGCAGAGTGGAGAGAAAAACTAATAAATCATGCATTTCAAGCACTTGTTTTCCTTGTGGCATGTTTAAAAAACATAAAACATGCAATGATGAGATGCAGGTCAGTATGAGTGAACAATACCCCAACTGCTCAGAATAGAATTTCATTTTATGTCATAGAGCTAATGAAACACAAAGAAAAGCACATATTCCATAATTTCTTTAAACAGAGACTCCAACCATACCATGAGTATCGTAAATAACGATCTGGGCCATCATTTCCAAATGAACATCTGAAATGCCACAGAGATGGGAGTGGCCTACGCCGATGGGAGAGGACTAATTGCGTGCATGGTTTGCTTCAGTGAGCTTAATAGTCCTTACAGGTATCCATTTACACTAGAACAAAACTGATACAATCATTTACTTTCTCAAGTGCACTTAACTGATCCATTAAAAATTATGGATACCTATATTTATAAATGACCAAAAAGGCAAGAAATCATTGAATTGAGCTTTGATTGTGTTGTATGGCCTATTGTCTGCATCAGGTGAGAACTTTAATTATAATTAATGGGTAATTCACTCTCTTTCCAGAGTTTAAGTCATCAAAAAATTAATCATAAGAACCATAAATTTTTTCCACAATGCTAGTTAATTATACATGAACCCATTTCTCACAGGCATCTTTTTCTGAATCTTTGGTGGGAGATAGTATATTAGGCACATAGTTTAAAACAGCTATTTGGTTACTGGTATGGTTATGAATTTTCTTCTAGATCCACATGCAGAAAGGAATAAGGCTTGCCATGTTACCACACTTTACTGCCAAGTAACTTATTTCTGTTTTCACTAATTTCTGGAGTTAAAACCAAAATGAAACAAAATAAAAATGACTTTCTGTTTTTTTAGCACAAGAAAACTGTATACCTGAAATTCCACTCAGAAGCATCAAGATGTTGAAGAAAAACTATTTAGATACAGCGACGTACCATAGACAAGTATTTAATAAAATGTTCCAATTAGAAGTTTCTTCTCAAGTCATAGTTCAAAGGTCATTGAGACACTGATTCTAAAAGGCAAAAGTATTGCAATCTGCAGTTGTGATTATCGTAGCATTACTGATTAGCGCTTATCAATAATTGGAATCACACAGAGAATCACTTTTTCCATGGTATTTCCTTTAGGGTTTACAGATTTCTCTCACAGATTAGTAAATGGAAACTGGGGGAGGAATGAGTGAGGGACATAAAAATCTATGGGAATGCATGCAACAAAAATATGCAGTACCACTTCATGTAAACTTCTGCCTTCTTCATGCAAAGATGCCTATAAAAACGGAGACAAATTTTCTAATAGCTGAATTTTACATTAGCTCAGTAACAAAAACTGTTAAACCAATTCGATGATTTTGCATGAGCAAGAGAACTGAAATGGTTCAAAGATTTCCAGCATAAGTTTCCACGGCCCAATTATGCTAATTAGATCTCGAAGAAGAAAATGAGACAGGTTTACTCCTTGCTTCGGTTTCTTGTTCTTTTGACGAGGGAGCAGAACAACCCAGTTTTTGGAGGAGGACCCATCAGCATTGGGGCTTGGTTCTTGTGTGTAATTTTTATCTAGGGAAAGAAAGAGAAAGAGAGTAATCTCCAGATATAATACCGATTTCAGAGAATCTCTGTTAAGGTTAATAATATTCCATGAACTACTGGAACACCACGAATGTAAAATGCAGTTTCAGAGTTTTTATTACTTTAAACCGTATTCCAATGCTCAGGATATTAACAAAAAATAAAAATTGACTGAAACCACATTTTAAATATCATGTTACCTCTAATCTCACTTGTAGTAATGGCCCCAAACTCTTTGTTTCGGCCACACGATTATCTAGTATGATTCACTGACTACTTAAAGTGGGAAAGGATGCACCGTGACAGTATTCAGAATCCCAGTTAGAGTCCAACATCAAGATGTACTGGGGATCAAGTCGAGCCTTATTTATCTTGTTAATCAGATTGTTTCTCTCTTTCCACATGAACTGCAAGGTTTAAATTCAAAACAATCATTAGGAATGAAAGTCAAAAGTTAATGTGCACAAAAGGTCAGAAATGATGAACTAGCTCTCTAATTTGTTAATTAATTGGTAATAGAATAGAATCAAATATTGAAAAGCCTGCTTAAAACACTTTGAGAGACTGTTCCGAAGCTACTCGTTTTGATTTCTTTGATATAAAACTACGAATCACCTTAAATGAGACAACCTTAAAGTAGATTATGTCTGCAATTTTCTCTAATTCAAGTCTAAATTAGAGAAGACATTTTATGAATATATGCTATGCTCTAAGCTAATTGAAAGCAATTATCAAAGTGGCATTTTGTCTGTGACTTTAAGATACATTGTAAGATAATAAATGATTCTCATTATGTAATAAAAAGGTCACATCTTGCCTTTGGGCTAGTGACGCTAAGAGTTTTTCAAAAGCAATCTGAGACATTTTCTTTAGAGAACTGCTACTAATACAAGAACCATCGCTTATTAAATATCAGTTGTCACCTGCACAGCACCCGCATCAGAGATGAGTATTTCTTTCAAAAAGAAACACCACCTCATTAAAAACTGCAAAAATATATCTCTTAAAGTGCATCCCTGACATTTTCAAGTTAAAATGAATATCCTTCACTTGTCATTCACTAATAGCAATAAAACAAGAAAAAAATGTATGTCACGTGGACAGGATCATTAAAATCAGCACTGGGGCTTTTGGGAAATGGAGATTCACTTCACAATCTAGAAAGACCGAAGTATGTCAAAAACCTGGGAAAATGAACAACTTTATTTAAGTCTGTTGGAGTCAGGTTATTCTGGGAAGATTCAGTGTTCTTCTTTTTACTGTAAAAATAAATTGCACCTGTAAAAGGTCAGTAGGCTAAGCCAGCCCCAAACTCTCCGAATGTATGATTTTATTTTTGTTATCTTACAAACTGTGGAATTGATAGCCAGATAGTTAAGATCCCAGAATGTACACATCTTTATAGATTGAAAGAGATCTCTACTAGATTTTGTCTCTTAATAATTCAGTTTTAGATGATGCCATTGATTTTTAAATCCCCCTGAATCCTAGCCTCATATGATGTCTAATACAGCATCATCCATTCATTCATTCATTTCATAAAATTTATTGCACTCCTACCATGCTTCAGACACTGTACCAGGAACTTTTAATGAATAATGCACAATCTGTGCTCCCGAGAAATTCTTGTCAAGTGGGAAAAAGAAATTTAACAGGCATGTTTGTGGTGCCTGGGTAGCTCAGTGGGTTAAAGCCTCTGCCTTCGGCTCAGGTCATGATCCCAGGGTCCTGGGATCAAGCCCCACATCAGGCTCTTTGCTCAGCGGGGAGCCTGCTTCTCCCTCTCTCTGCCTGCCTCTCTGCCTACTTGTGATCTCTGTCAAATAAATTAAAAAATAAAATAAAATAAAATAGGAATCTTTAACAGGCATGTTCAACCTACCATAGAAACTGAAATAGGGAGGTTAAGCGGAAAGGCACTATTTTCTTAATGCTGAAAATAAAAGTGAGCTTTTTACACTAAAACACAATGTTATGCCTGGGGAAGCAGTTACCACATATTACTTATATGATAATCTTAGAATCAAATAGAACATTAGCAGCTACAGTAAGAAGATACACATTTCTGAGTCACAGTTGCTGGACTAAATTCGTTGGAGGGTACAATAGTATTAGGACAATTTGGAAACTAAGTTCATTAATAGAAAATTATTCTTAAGACTTTGGGAGAAATATATCATTCTAGTTACTTATATAAGCTTAGTACTAGTTTATGACGAAGTGTAACCATAGTAACACAAGTCATTGGCTATGAGATTTTGTTCATTCTTTGTGTTATTTTAGCATTTGAATTTTTTTTGATCATGGTTATCTTTATACAGGCAATTCTTTTTTAAAAAAAAAACAAAAAACATGTTGTTATTTCTTTGCTCAGTGCTCTTGATACAGTGGGATGGATCCTTAACCCATGTTACTGATTATTATGGAGTTCTAGTTTTCAGTTTCTAAGCCAGATGACGGACACTCCTATTTTTAAAATTATTTAAAACCTGTCCTTTTGGTTGTTTGATCATACCTGTGCTCTAAGTATACAACTCTTTCTTTAATCTAACATTATTTCCACAAAAAATTAAATCTATATATTTATTGTCTATTGTTTATGGAAATGAAAACCAGCTGGCTGTATTTCCTCTTAGGGGAGATAACATGAAGGAAACTGGCATTCATGAAATGCCTATTATGTATCTGGGCTCTTTGCATAGGTAATCTCATTGGATAATTAAATGTCCTTGTATATTTGAGCAGAAGCAAAAAGTACTCTATTAACAAAGAGAATAATTCCAGTTCAAGTGAGTTGATGATGGTGTGGTCACAGAAAGTTCAATGTAGGCTCCAGAAAGCTGTAGAGACTTAAGTGTAAGTTTAGGTTCAGACTGCCCATGTACGGGAAACTGGTTAAGAGGGCCTTTCCAAGACTGGAATAATAATTCAGATGCCTATTTTTTACTTTTTACTTTAAAGATTTTATTTATTTATTTGAGAGAGAGAGAGACTCAAGCAGACTCCATGATAAGTGCAGAGCCCCACCTGTGCCTTGATCCCATGATCCTGAGATCATGACCTGAGCCAAAATCAAGAGTCAGATATTCAAGTGACTGAGCCCCCGGTATACCTACATTTCATACTTTATTTATTTATTTATTTATTTATTTACTTACTTACTTACTTACTTTGAGAACATGGTATCTACCAGAGAAACAACAATGAGTAAGGAGCAGATTTTATCTCTAAAGACTTTAGAATATACTAAGTTTCAGCAATCTGAAGACATGAGTAGAATTTTCAGCAATTTTTGACTGCTTCCATCTTTCAACAGTCAGGCAGTTGTTTCTCAGCTGTTTTCAATACACCAAATCTTTATGAAGCACTGGCTATAATCAATTTGCAATTTGATTTTGATTAGTTTGGAAGAGAATCTGATATTTATAATTGAGAGAGAATTGTGAGCACTCATAAGCAATGGTGATGGGGCTTCCAAAAGCTGGATAGCTGCATGAAGGTAGAAGAACACTGCTTTATTCCTTCCTTCTCATTGTTTTAAAAATGCAAGATAAATACTGTCAGTAATATAATAGTGTCCTTCTATAAAAACTCTTCATTTTTTCATATTACCTATTCTTTTGCAAAGCCATGTTGGAACAAGAGAGGCATGTCTATAGTTGCATGACTATTTCTACTTCTATATTCTTACTACATATTAAGATTGGACACACCTAAAAATCTAAACATGAAAAAATTTGATTGCATTTTTATTTTATAAGTATTCAGTACAAAATATAGATGCACATGGAAACCAAATCAAGGATTACAAGGCACAGTTTTCTTGTCTCTACCATATTATCAGTGTTACATAGTGTAACTTCACAATTATAATATTGAGAGTAATAATAAGATCAAAAAACAGTAAGATTTGGCTCTTACTGTGTGCTGTGCCTTATGCTAAGTATTTTACGTAAGTAATTCAGATGCTACCTGTTTCATCTCTTTGAGTTGCCCTTAACAAAAGTTTATTCCCATAAAAGTATTATTGTTGATGTGTAAGATTAAGTATAACTTCAAAAACATGACAGAATAGGGGGTTTATATCTCATAGCAGTGAGCAGTGTTTATTCCCATTAAACATTTGTGTTCTCTATAAAAAACTTTCTTTAGCCAAACTAAAATTGAGGTAAGAGAGGAAAGCCTTTCCTGACTCATTCTCTGGGCAAGTTTCACATAACCTGTTGGATTTTTCTTTACTAATTCCCCATTCCTTAACACCGAATATTCTCACTACCCTTTATTATAAGGCATAGTGTTTCTTTACCTCAAGTCATCTGAGAACCTTCTTCAATATCCAGTCCCTGGAGGCCCCAGCTATCCACCAAAGGGCATACTAAGCTTTCTGGTAAGAGGGGCATCCAGGATGGCAGTGTAGGAAGATTCTGAATCACCTTCTCCCATAGACATACAAGATTTGTCACTACACATGGATCATTTGCCTCTGAAAAATATCTGAAAACTAGATGAACTGCTCTCCAAAACAAGGGATAAAAAGAACCAGATTGAGATGGGTAGGAAAAGCCCCACTCTGGCACAGCAACACACAGTGGGGAGGGATTTCACCAGACAAGCACTTCTCCAGGAAGAGTTCCCTCACATAGATTCATTTGCTGATCTGCGGGCATCAGATGGAGGCCAGGGGACAGTTGAGATGCTCTCTGGAGACAGCTCTCTCCACACATCCTACTAGCACAGGTGGATGAGCTTGGATGTGGCATTTTCCTATTGCCTTCCTGAGATAGACAAGGAAAGTGGTTGTGGTACTTACTGAGGCAGGGGGCATGGGTCATTGCAATGCTCTCCCTGACTGGGGCAGGAAAACACGAATGGTCACAGAGTCCTCCCACTTATTAGCTAAAGTCTGGGAGTAGGGGGATTGCAACATTTCCCTGGCCTCTGGCTGGGGCTAAGTGTGAAGGATCCCAGCACTCTTCCTTTCTCAGCCTAAAGCTGGTATGCATGAATAGACAACACATTCCCCAACTGTCTTACTGAAAAAGTGGGCATATGCAATTCACATATTTGGGATCACCCCTTGATCTCCCGCCCTGATGGCTAAGAGACCTGGCATTCCAGAGCTCCACAGGACTGTAACAATCGGAAAGACAGTTCTTGGCGGTCCACCACCCCTAGGGCACTGCACAGACAGCAGCCTGAAACATAACCCCAGTCTTCCTGCAAAAAGGGCTTATTTACTTAGTTTAAAATTTCAGCTTGAGGGACAGGCTTTAGGTTTCCCATATATCTAGAGGCTAAGAAGCACTCCCAGGGAATGTAAATGGAAAGCACCATCCCTGAGCACCCCTTTGACCTTCCTATAGCTCCACAAAACTTTCCGGAAAGAAGCTTATAATCTCATCTGAAGCCCTAGTTTTTGCAACGGTTGTCCAGGGGACACCTCCAGATCTCCTGGTCTACAGAATAGCAATGATTATACATATGACCACATAGACTGTAAACATTTCCATCCTTTAAAAGCTGTTACCTGAAAATAGATCCTAAATGGATTATTGACAGGTCTTGGCACATACTTAAAAATAGAGACATACCAAGAACAAATTATGTGGTTTAGACAATCAAAAAGGTTCAAGAGACAACCAAAAGGTAGGGCAAGGTTAAATGAGAAGGATCATCACCTACACAAGGCCATTCCCTCAAGACTGAGAAAGGTAGCTGTTTCACCTAAAACACAGAAAGTTGAACAAAATGAGAAAACAGAGAAACATGTTTCAAATGAAAGAACAAGACAAATCCTCAGGAAAACACCTTAATGATACAAAGATAAGTAATCTACTTGGTAAAGAATTCAAAGGAATGATCACAAAGATGCTGACAGAACTTGAGAGAAGAAAGGATAAACATAAGAAACCTTCAATAAAGAGATAAAAACATATGGGAAAAAACTAACAAATGGAAGAAAAGCAAATTTGAGGGGTTTGACAGCAACTGAGTCAAGTAGCAGAACAGATCAGCAAACTGGAAGATAAATGAAACTCACTCAGAGCAACAAAAAGAAAAGAGAATTTTAAAAAATGAAGATAGCTTAAAGGACCTATAGGACCTTGTCAAATGGAATAAAATTTGCATTATAGTGGTCTCAAGAGAAGGGGGCAGAAACTTATTTGAAGAAAAAATGGCTGAAAACTTCCCTAACCTAAAGAAGGAAACATACATCAGGTCCTAGAAGAACAGAAAGTTCTATGTAAGATGAACCCCAAAAGAGCCAAGCTAAGACACATTAAGATTAAAATGTCAAAAGTTAAATAGAAAATCTTAAAACCAGAGAGAGAGAGGGAAAGAGAGAGAGAGAAAAAACTTGTTATATACAAGGGAAATTCTGTAAGACTATGAGCAGATTTCTCAGCACAAACTTTGCAAGTCAGAAGAAGGTGGCAGGACATTCAAAGTGATAAAAGGAAAAACCTTCCAACCAAGAATACTCTACTCAACAAAACTAAAGGAGTTTATCACTATTAAACTTGCCTTACAAGAAATATTAAAGGAACTTCTTTAAGCTAAAAGTAAATGGTACTAGTTAATAACAGGAAAACATGCAAAAGTAAAATTGTCACTTGAAAAAGTAAGTACATAGTTAATTGGTTATAAAGCTTCAGAAGGCTAAAAGATGCAAGCAGTAAAATTAACTAAAACTACACTAATTAGTTTTACAAAATAAAAATATGTAAAAAGTGACATCAAAAATAAAATGTGGGTGGGGTTAAAATGCGGTTTTCAAATGTGTTCAAATTAAGTTGCTATCAACTTAAAAATAAACCATTATATACAAAGGATGATATATATGTGAATCGCATGGTAACCACAAAGCAAAGACATAGTAAATACACAAAAGTAAACGAGAAAGGAACCTAAATATAACACTAAAGTCACCAAATCACAAGGAAAGAGAGAAAGAGAAGAAAGAAACAGGCAGGACCTACAAAAATAGCCAGTTTTGTACTGTACTGTACAAAATGGCAGTAAGTACATACCCATCAATAATTACTTTAAATGTAAGTTGACTAAATTCTCCAATAAAAAGATACAGAATGGCTGAATGGATTAAAAAACAAACAAAAATCAAGAGACACTTATATACTGCCAACAAGAGACTCACTTCAGAAGTAAAGACACACACACGGAAAGTGAAGAAATGGAAAAATATCTCCCAAACAAATGGGAAAGATTGTTGGTTTAACTATACTCATATCAGACAAAACAGACTTTAAAACAAAGATTGTAGCAAACTGCATAATGACATAGAGGTCACTCCAGCAAGAAGATACAAGATTTATAAATGTATATGCATACAACATAGAAACACCTAAATATATAAAGCAAATATTAACAGACCTAAAAAGAGAAACTGATAGCAATACAATAATTGTAGGGGATTTTAATACCCCATTTACGTCAATGGATTGATCAGCCAGACAGAAAATCAGGAGACTTTGGTCTTAAATGACACAATAGACCAGACGCACTTAATACATTTATATTAATGTCTTAATAGATATGTATATATACAGGATAGTCCAATAGTAGCAGAATACATGTTCTTCTTAACTTCACATAGAACATCCTCCAGAATAGGTCACATGTTAGGCTATAAAATTAGTCTCAATAAACTCAGAAAGTATGAAATCATATCAAGCATCTTCTCAAATCATAATATCAATCATAAAAAGAAAACTGGGAAAAAAAAGACTCCTTCTGCATGGAGATTAAACATGTTACTGAACAACTATTGGGTCATAGAAGAAATCAAAGTAGAAATAAATAAAAATACCTAGAGGTAAATAAAAACAGAAATACGGAATAACTAAATCTATGGGATGCAGCAAACATGGTTCTAAGAGGGAAGTTCATAGCAATGTAGGTAGGCCTACCTCAAAACACAAGAAAAATCTCATATAAACAATTTACCTTTACATCAAAGGAATTATAAAAAGAAGAACAAATGAAGCCTGAAGTTAGAAGAAGGAAGGAAATAATAAAGATCAGATTGGAAATAAATTAAACAGAGACTAAAAGGGCAACAGAAAATAAAAATCAATGAAAACAAGAGCTGCTTCTTTGACAAGATAAACAAAAGTCACAAAAACTTTAGCTAGACTCTCCAAGAAAAAAAAAGAGAGTGCTCAAATTAAAAAAAAATCAGAAATAAAAGAGAAGTTACAACTGTTACCACAGAAATACAAAGAATCATGAGCAACTATTTTAGATAATTAGACACCAACAAACTGGACAGCCTAGAAGAAATAAATTTTAGACACTTACAATCTCCCAAACTGATTCAAGAAGAAACAGAAACTCTGAATAGATTGATTACTAGTAAGGAGACTGAATCAATAATTAAGAACTTCACTAGAAACAATAGTCCATGACCAAGTGTCTTCTCTGGTGAATTCTACCAATATTAAAAGATTTAATACTGATGTTTCCTAAACTCTTCCAAAAACTCTATAGAAGGGTATGCTCCCAATTTCATTTTGTGAGGCTACCATCACCCTGATACCAAAACCAGACTAAGACATCAAACACACACAAATTACAAGCATATATCCCTGATGAACACAGAGGCAAAAGATCCTTAATGAAATATTAGCAAACAAAACTTAAAACTATATTGAGAAGGTCATACAGCCAAGATCAAGAAGGATCCGAATGTGCAAGAATGGTTCAACATCTACAAATGAATCAACATGATACATCACATGAACAAAATGATTAACATGTGATTATTTCAATAGATGCAGAAAGGCATTTGACAAAATTCAAGATTAATTTATAATAAAATCTCTCAACCAACTGGGTATAGAGGAAACATATCTCAACATACTAGAGGACATATGACAAGCTCTTAGCTAAAATCATACCAAATGGCAAGAAGCTGAAATCTTTCCTCTAAGATCAAGAACAAGACAAGGATGCCTACTATTCTCACTTTTATTCAACAAAGTATTAGAAGTCTTGAGCAGAGCAATTAGGCAAGAAAAAGAAAAAGCATCTAAATTGAGAAAAAAGAGGTAAAATTGTCACTATTTGCGGATAACATGATACTATATGTAGAAAACCCTCAAGATTCCAACAACAACAAGAAAAATATGTTAGTACTAAAGAAATGAATTCAGTAAAGTCGCAGAATACAAAATTAATAATAAAAATTTTGCTGATTTTATAACCATCAAAAGAAGAAATCAAGAAAATAATCCCATTTACAATTATATCAAAAAGAGTAAAATATCTAGGAATAAATTTAACCAGTTGGGTAAAAGACCAGAACACTAAAAACTGTAAGACACTAAGGAATGAAATTGAAGAAAACACAATAAATAAAAAGATATTGCATGCTTATGCATTGGAGGATTTAATATTGTTAAAATGTCCACACTACCTAAAGCAATCTACAGAGTCAATGCGGTCCCTATCAATATACCATGGCATTTTTCACAGTACTAAAACAAATCTAAAATGTTCATGGAACCACAAAAGACCACAAATAGTAAAAAAAAAAAAAAAAAAAAATCTTGAGAAATAAGAAAAAAGCCAGAGGAACTTATGTTCCCTGATTTCAGAGTAAATTACAAAGCTAAAGTACACAAAACACTGTGGTATTGGTAGAAAAACTGACACAAGAATGCACAATGGGGAAAGGACAGTCTGTTCAATACATGCTGTTGGGAAAACCAGACAACCACATGCAAAAGAATAAAACTGAGCCATATACAATTATTATTATCTTATACCACATACAAAAATAAACTCAAAATAGATTAAAGACATGAATGTAAACTCTGAAACCACAAAATGCCTAGAAGAAAACTTAAGTAGTACGCTCCCTGACAATCATTTTAGCAATGATTTTTGGATATGACTTCAAAGGCAAGGGAAACAAAAGCAAAACAAAAGAGACAGACGGATGACATCAAACTGAAAAGCTTCTGCCCAGAAAAGGAAACTATCAACAAAACAACAAGGCAACCTACTGAATGGGAGAACATACTTGCTAATCAAACATCTGATAAGGGGCCAATATAAAAAATACATTAAAAAACTTATGAAACTCAATAACAAAAACCAACCTGATTAAAAAATCTGAATAGACATTTTTCCAAAGAAGACATACAGTTGGTCAACAGGCTGATGAAAGGATGCTCAATAACACTAGTTATCAGGGAAATGAAAGCCAAAACCACAAGGAGATACCACCTCACACCTGTCAGAATGGCTATTATCAAAAGGCAAAAAAGAACTAAGGTTGGTGAGGATGTGGAAAAAGGGAACCCTCGTGTACTACTGGTGGGATTGTAAACTGGGGCAGCCACTCTGAGAAGCAGGATGGCAGTTCCTCAAGAAATTAAAAATAGAACTACCATATGATCCAGCAATTCCATTACTGGATATCTATCTGAAGAAAATGAAAGCACTAATTGAAAACATATATGCAGCCCCCATGTTCACAGCAGTACCATTCACAATAGGCAAGATACGGGAACAACCTAAGGGTCCACTGATAAATGGATGCACACACGCGCGCGCACACACACACACACACACTGTGGGAGACTCCTGAGGATAAAAGAAGAATGAAATCTTACATTTGCGACAACACAGGTGAGCCTTGAGAGTATTATGCTAAGTGAAATAAGTTAGAGAAGACAAATACCATATGATTTCACCTATAAGTGTAAAATTAAAAAACCAAAACAAACAAAATAAAACAAACCCAGGACTCATATATAGAGAGAATAGATCCATGGTTACCAGATTGGAGAGGGCTTGGGTGGGTTGCAAAATGCGTGAAGATTAAATACAAGACCTCCAAGTATAAAATAAATAACTCAAAGGGATGTAATGTGTAGCACTGGGAGTATAGTCCATAACACTGTATTAACTTAGTAAGGAGACAGATTATTAACTAGATATCGTGGTGACCATTTTGCCATATATACACACGTCCAACCAGTATGTTGTATACCCAAAACTAATATAATGTTGTATGTCAATTCACCTCAATAAATTAAAGAAAAACAAAGAGCAGAAAAGCATTCTAATATGATTAAAACAGAAGTGGATATGTTCTCTTTTCAAGGAGTTCTCAGACCTGCTAGTAAAAGCATAATTTTTTTTCATCATTTTTACATTATTTAATTTTATCGTCCCTCAACCTTTGGAGGTCTGTGTCAAGATCCTTAGTTTTCAATATATGACAACAGTATGGGCTCTGTAACTTGTGTTACACAGCTCATGTTGGTGAGTGCAAGAACTGGGTTTGAGAACTGACTCTCCAACCCTGCCAGCATTCCTCCTGAACTCCCACCTCTGTACCCTGTGCTGGCTATGGCCCTGGAGAACCTTCTCTTTTTTCTGTTAATTGAAACTTTGATTCCTGTCCTGTACAGTTCAAGTCAGGTATTATTATGAAATCTCAAAGCACGGGAATAAAAACAATATTCTAGATTTCCTCTGAGAGGAAAACCTGGCAACTTACCAAAAAACAGAAGTCTCATGGCATCGGGTTTCTCAAAAAAAAATTAGCGCTAGAAGAAAATGGAGATACACCTCCAAACCCCAGAGGAAAAGTTAATTTTATCACAGAATTCTATATTCAGTTAATGTATTGATTAAAGGCAAAGGTACAATGAAGACGTTTTCAGTCGTTAAATGATTGAGAGAGCTTACCATCTATATGCCCTTTGAAATACTTTTGAGGGTGTTCTCTAGCAAAACAATGGGTGAGCTAAGAAAGAGATTCACAAAACAGGGGATCACACTGACAACACCAAACGCTGGAAGGAGGTGAAACAGCAGGAACTCTCATATATTACTGGTGGGAAGATAAAATGGTACAGTCACTTTGGAAGACACTTCAGTAGTTTCTTATAAAACTAAACATACTGTTATAATAGGATCCACAGATCACACTCCTTGATATTAATCAAATGATTTGAAAACATGTTTGCACAGAAACCTGCACATAGATATTTATCGCTGCTTTTTGCAGAATTGCCAAAACGTGGAAGCAACCACGTTGCTTCCTTCAGTAGGTGTGTGGATACATCAACTATGGTAGTTCCAAACAATGGAATATTCTTCAATGCTAATAAAGAAATGAGCTATCATGCCATGAAAAGACATGGAGGAACCTTAAATATATATTACAAGGTGAAAGAAGCAAATCTGGAAATACTATGTTCCATATGATTCCAACCTACTGCATTCTGGGAAAGGCAAAACTAAGGAGAAGTAAAAAAATTAGTGGCTGCCAGGGGTTATAGCTGAAGAAGGATGAAAAATTTTAGGGCAATGGAAATATTCTCTATGATATAATATTAATAGACACATGTTATTATACATATGTCCAAACCCAGAAACTGCAACACTAAAAGGAATCCCTAATGTAAACTATGGACTTCGGGTGACTATGTGTCAGTGTACATTCAGTGATGAGAACAAATATACTACTTTGGTGAGGGAGGTTATGCACATGTGTAGGCAGGGGGTATATGGGAAATCTGTGTAACTTCTCCTCAATTCTATTGTGAACTTAAAAGTGCTCTAAAAAAATCAAGTCTATTAAAAACAACGACGACGACAAACAGGCGGTCCAACTGAGAACCAGGATGATAGATTTGGAAGAAACCTAGAAAGAAACCCCCAAAGAAGGACTTTTCCATATAAAGAACAAGAGTGGGGGGGGGTGTGCCTGGGTGGCTGAGGCAGTTAAGAGTCCTGACTCCTGATTTTGGTTCAGGTCATGATTTCACGGTTGTGAGATTGAGCCCTGCGTCAGGCTTTGCACGGGCATGGAGCCTGGTTAGGATTCTCTTTCTGCCTCTCTGCCTCTCTACCCCTCCTCCACTCTCTAAAAATAAGTAAATAAATAAATAAATAGCAAAGAACAAGAATGGGGACAATAGGTAAATTGATATCTATTTTTAAAAACGAGAATTACCATAATGATGACTTAAAAAAAGAGGGGGGAAAAAAAGAGATTCCAAAATCTTTACAGAAAAGAAAATGTAATTGTGTGTCAGCATTTGGTTCTGCAGTTGACATTTTCATAATCTCAATGATTGTATATTTTGTTTTGATTTAAAAAAAATCATTACTTTTTTCAGAAGCATAACAGCATAATTGTTAAAAATCAGACTGCCTGAGTCCACCATTCCCTATCTGGAGACTTTGGCCAAATAACTACCATTCATTTCCCTCATTAATAATATAGAGACTTTGAAATAGTGTCTGTTTCACTGGTTTCTTATTAGGACTAAATGAAACAGTGCACACAAAATGCTTAGAATGTTACCTGGCACAAAAAGAAATCACTCAGTACAAATTCACTGTTAGTAAGAGAGCTAAATGGAGTAATGTAAGTGTTAAAAGCCAGTTTTCTGTGCATGAAGTAAACAGAATATACCTAAAAGTAACAGGTGAAAAAAAAAAGATCAAAGCATATTTTTTATAGATGTAGAGTAAATGACAGGAAAAAAAAATAATTCAAAGAACAGACCTGGTGACAAAGAAATGATGGGACAGAAGCTTATTTTTCTTATAATTCTAAACATTCTGCTTTTTTTTTTAGTGTGCATATATTATTTTGGTACAAACATTTAAATAATTAATGACAACAACAAAAATCCCTCTGCAGATAATTCTCTTGCATTCTAGTGTTCTGGTTCTCCAAACATGATCTACAAACCAGGAGAACTGACCTCACTGTTAGAAATGCAGATGCCCCAATCCCAACCCAGACTTTTTGAATCCGCTTCTACTTTGGAGCAAGATCCCCCAGGTGATTTGTATGCACCTTTAAATTTAAGAAGCCCTGTAATTTATACTTGTCACTTTATTTCTCTTCCTAAGGTATAAGGCCAATAAGAGTCCATTGACAAACTGACAGACTGGCCAGCACCTTCTTATACTCACCTCCAAAACCTAGGGCTAAGAATAATTTTTTATCCAACTTAAATTAACTCTGGTGTTAATGTATTAGGTACCAGCTTACTTCAGTTTAGTGCTTGGGCTTCCAAGTTGAACAGACATTTTTAAAAACATAATTAAGGTGTTTATATTCTAATGATGACAGCATACACAGTGGCAGAATGTGATATGCACTGTATCACAAGAGATATTCTCAGGGTGCAGAGGGAGCACAAAACGATGCCATTGAGATCATGGTGGAAAGACAGGATATTTTAAACCTGAGTCTTTGAACCTAAGTCTAAACCTTAAAAGACAGGATATTTTAAACCTGAGTCTGGGTGCCATACAAGAGGCAGGGAGATTAAATGGGGGGGGGAGCTAATATAATGATCTAAGAAAGAATTAAAATGGATTTTAATTGCGGCAGTGGCAATGGGAATGGAGTAGGGGGTACACTTGAGAAATATTAAGGAGGCACAATCTATAGGACATGATTGAATGTGTGGAGTACTGGAAAATGGAAAAACTCTAGTGTGACTTCTGTGCTTTTAGCTTTGTTTGCTAAGTGTGTAGCGATTCTTTTTAATAGAATGAGATGCATTTTGGGCAGGGGTGGAAACCCAGAAGTTAGCGAACTCTGTGCTGAGTGTGATATTCTGAAGGTGGTGTTCACTACCTTTAGGATATGTAGGTC
Organism: Lontra canadensis; assembly: GCF_010015895.1. Taxonomy (NCBI): domain Eukaryota; kingdom Metazoa; phylum Chordata; class Mammalia; order Carnivora; family Mustelidae; genus Lontra; species Lontra canadensis. The sequence goes on along the minus strand of NW_022630996.1, from coordinate 52,593,429 downwards.
TGGAGTTCAGAAGGGAGAACAGGTCTTGAGACAGATTTGGGTGGGGTGAACCTATAATAATGTCACCCATCGAGAATAGATTACTGAAGGACAGTGTGGCAAATACAAGTATCGGATATTAGGCTGTGTAACTGAAGAATGCTGACATTTAAGGGTGAAGCAGGAGAACGATATCCTAGGAAGGAATATGAGTACAAGAAGCCTGAGAGATAGGAGAAAAACTAGAGAGAAGCACCAGAAATAAACATTCTCACTCTTCAGTGTGGCCTATTCCTCTTCCATGGAGTAAGGCAAGATCTTCAATGGCTTGTATCTAGACTAGTCATGGCCCAGATTATCACAAGGGTTTGCATATCAGTGATACAAGCTACAGAACTTTTATACTAATTCTAAATCTAGAAGTAATTATATTTGAGAGTTATATGCTGTAGGATGTTTAGGTGGTGCTCATGTAATTAGGGCTTGGCAAGCATTTCTGGTAAAGCATCCTCTGCTAGATGGTAGATATTTTAGGTTTTGTGGGCCACGGGGTCTCTGTAACTACTCATCTCTGCTATTGTAGCACAGAAGTGTCCATCAGCGACCTGGAAAGACGTGTGACTACATTCCAGTAAAACGTTATGTTTGAAAACTAAAATTTGAATTTTATATAATTTTAAATTATGAAATACTATCCTTATTTTGCAGCCATTCAAAAATGCAATAAAAAAACCCCACTTAATCCTTTTGCTATACAGAAACAGGCAGCTATCCAGATTTTGCCCAAAGGCCATAACTTGCTGACCCCTGATATAATTACAGTCAAATATAATCACATCTAGAATTATGAGGCATAAAGTAGGAGAAAGAATTTTTAATTTAAAGTTATGATTCAATGGGACCATAGCTAGGAGATGGATAAAAGTGGAAGTAATTTCATATGGCATATCTTTGATATGCTGAGTGCTACCATTCAGAAATCATTTTGCAAAGTTCTGAATGATATATATGAACTTTCCCAGTTTTGATAATATACCACCTGATTATGTTTGGCTCAAATGTACAATCTTTTTATTGCTTTGTAGCAGGGTGGGCTTAATAATACTGTGATTCTTAGAAAGTATCTCAGCAGGTAGTATTCTTTTAAAATTTTCTCCTCTATCTAACCAAGAAAATGTTCTTTTCCTGCTTCTTCCTTTAAAAGTTTATTATCACTGGATTTATTCAGCTACCTTAGGAATGAATGGAGTTTTAAGAGCAAAAATAAATGCCATACAATATCTGTGGGGAGAGCTTAATTTTGGAATTATCTGGAACATTCAAAGTTACCTAGCTTAGTTCTGGAATAAGATGGTCTCCTTCCAATAATGGAAACCATTTTGAATTCATGCACGTAGCTGAGCCATATGATAGCGGGAATAAAGAGCATGCTAAATTTTTCAGGTCCATAACTGCCAAAAAGCAACGCAACGGAAACATAACAATTTTCTAAAACCCCTGTGCCAGCTTCTTTATGATTCTAGTCATTATTTTCTGGAATGATAGTAATATCCAAGTTTAATGTTTAAGTCTTTGATCTAACAACAAATTCAGATAAATTATTGTGAAGATTTATAATAAAATCTTTAAAAAATGGGTTTAAGAGGTTTACTGATGAAATTCACAGCAATTTTAAATATGTATGGTAATGAGAAAAGAGAAACTTTTTCCTGCAAGTGACAGGCTCTTTGGCTACACTGGGAAGGAAATACTTATACCTGGATTTGAAATCTTTTTCAAGATATAAATTTGGCTCTCCTCTCCAAAATATTTTATGGTTATATGTTGGTTGCCAGGGATGGTCAACAACATTTTAAAAAATCTTTTTATAATTTCCATGTCTCTACAGAGAAATGATATCCAAGACCTTAACCTAGTAACTGTTTTACTTTTCCCAGGCCCTCTCCAATTCTTTGGTCATATGGAAAAAACAAAACAACAAACAAACCAAAAATAAACCAAAATAAAAACAGAACAAACAACACAAAAAAATTCCCCTCCATGACTACAGCCAAAGAATATTCATAATATTCACAACTTGTGACCATACTTTCTTAAAAAATAGTATTTTGTAAGCTTTTTCCTATGTGGTCTTTTCACACAGTTTAGGGTTAAAATCATGGACTTGGAACAGGAGGCAAGAGTTTAAGTGTTGGTTTAGTCACTGGCAAATGGATCTCATTTTTTTTTTTTTTTTAAACAGGGAGAGAGAGGGGCACCTGGGTGACTCAGTGGGTTAGAGCCTCTGCCTTCGGCTCGGGTCATGATCCCGGTCCTGGGATTGAGCCCCACATCGGGCTCTCTGCTCAGCGGGGAGCCTGCTTCCAACTCTCTCTCTCTGCCTGCCTCTCTGACTACTTGTGATCTCGGTCTGACAAATAAATAAATAAAAATCTTTAAAAAAAATAAAAATAAACAAGGAGAGAGAGAGAGAGGGAGAGAGAGAAGGGGAGAGAGAGAGAGAGAGAGAGAGAGAGAGAAAGTGAGACAGAGAAAGAGGAAAGACAGGAGGGGCAGAGATAGAGGGAGAGAGAGAATCTGAAGCAGGCCCCATGCCCACTGCGGAGCCCGATGCAGGGTTCAAACTCACAACCCTGAGATGATCACCTGAGCTTAAATCAAGAGTGGAATGCTTAGTCGACTGAGTCACCCACGTGCCCTAGGATCTCACATTTTTGAGCCTCAGTATCTGTTTATTAAAGGAGACTAACAGTACACTTGCTTTATAGGACCAATGCCAGTACCAAATGAGGTTCTACATTTCATGTATGTGCTTATAAATATAACCTGTTATTTTTAGTGTAATTATGTATAGCTCCATGGAAAATACATTTTTTTCATCCCTCTTCTATCTGAAACAACAATGCTTTTGGGATTCCTTGGGTGACATTATGAAATGGCATATTATGGCCATCTGCCTTCTCTCTGAGGAGGCCAGAAGCACCTGGTAGGATTTCAATGACATTCCAGGCTCCACTTCCATGCAAAGGAAAATACCAGGAAAAAAAAATCCATGTGAGACATTTAACAACCCACAGAAAGTATCTTTTTTTTTTTTTTCCTTTTAAACCAGGAGAGACCATTAAGCTCATATTGACAGTAAGTGAGAACATAGCTCTTTAACGACCCAATTCCTACACTCAGCTGTACCCTTGGCTATCTGGAGCATCATGGCATTGATCTGAAAGAGCTTCTCACCAATGTTAAACTACTTCATGGTAATCCAACAAACATTCTGACATCCATAAAAAATTGCCGGGGTACCTGGGTGGCTCAGTGGGTTAAGCCTTTGCCTTCAGCTCAGGTCATGACCTCAGGGTCCTGGGATAGAGCCCTGCATTGGGCTCTCTACTCAGCAGGGAGCCTGCTCTACCCCCCCACCCCCCACCTGCCTTTCTGCCTACTTGTGATCTCTCTCTCTGTCAAATAAATAAAATCTTAAAAAAAAAAAACAAAAACAAATTGCCATCCTGCAGTGTAATGATAATTTACATTCTTAACAATGTGTCTAGGACATTGATTAGGGAGCATAACTGAGTTAAATTGGAGTAGGGAGGAAATAACCTGATTATTTTCCAGATTCTCCTATTTTAATGAATTGTTCCATCATTTGCTCAGTTGTTCAAGCCAGAAATCTGGATTATCTGTGGTGTCTTCTCCTTAATACCCATAACCAGACTATTACTAATTCTGATCAGTTTTATCCCTCAAATAATTTCTGTACCTCCTAACTTTTGTCTTTCTGCTTCCACCATGCTAGGGTCTAAACAATTGCAGAAGTCTCCTCAGTGGTTATTGCCTTCCCTACCAACCCATTTTCCACCCATAATGACCTTATCACCATGCATCTCTGATCACATCGCTCTCTTGCTTAAACTCTATTTATAGTTCCACTGACTCTTAAGCTAAAGTTTACCATCCTTCCGGTGGGCATCAAGGTCCTGCAGCTCTGACTCCCCCCCTTTCCTTCTGTTCCACCCACATCCATCAGGTCATCTTTCAGATCCCTGTACACATGCTCCCTCCTACCTCGTGTAGCTCCCTCTGCATAGGACACTCTTCCCTCCTTTTATGTTTAGTTCTATGCTCCCCATCCTTTAGTTCACAGGCCTATTCTGAGTTCCTTTGAAAGTCTTCTTAGACTTCCAAAGTCGAGTCCCACTTTTATACCCTCTCATAATATCACAGTATCCCAGCTCATAGTACCACAAAACTTTCACTCACAGACTTTGCATCATTACTGAAATTTTGTGTGATTCTCTGAGTAATTTATATCCACAATGAGTTCAGAAACCATTGTTTATTTTGTTTTCTCTCCATTGTAACACTAGGGCAAAATATTAGTACCTTCTTAGAGAAGAAATTCAATAAACATTTGTTGAATGAAAAAAAACAAGTTACTGATATTCCTGATATGGCTTAGATGAAATAATTGTATTCTTAGTTCACTGATTTACTGATTTGAAAATCATCTTTCATAAGATCTATTTAATTCACCCTGTGGAATTGTCATGTATATAAGTCAATGTAATATGTTAAATTTTTAAAAATTTCCTAAGTCTTCTCAAATAAAATATGTGTAATTATGTCCTGAATATTCAAGAAAATAAAAACAAATAGTATTATATTCAGTGTATTTTTATTATGAATTTTTAAAATTCAAATTTCTGTTTGAAATTGTTAAGCCATCCAGAGAATATGTCTATGAAACACTGGACCCTGTTCTCTATTAGTGGATAAGAAGTCTTACTCTTAGAATTTTTAACACTACAGTATGTTGCCTTTTGAGGAAAAACTTAGATTATATTAGCCATATTTTCTAATTCTAATATATAAAGTCAAAAGAAATGAATAGCCAGATAAGATATGATCCCAAGGCAAATGTGGGAGAAAAGTTAGGCCTTGTGATTCCATAGTTTGTATCTACCAGAAGAGAGACCTCTAAGTGCTCTGGAAGGAAAGAAATTAAATCTATATAATTAGTTTGATGACACCAAGCAATTAGGAGATACTAGTAAAAACCCTGTCTAAAGGAGGATTTTCAATTTTTAACTAGATGTAGATATAAATAAAATAACTAACTACTGGTTCTCTTAAAATCTAATGACAAAAGTCTAAGTGCATACAATTTGATCATTTTTAGCATGTCTAATAATCCTGGATCACATCAGTAGAAATGCATAAGGTCTTGCATATTTAGTATATTTCTTATTTCAATTTTTGATCTTTTATATTTTTGGACATTGTGGCCAATTTGGGTTAGAAGTTATTATCAAAGCATATCAATATGAGAGATACTATCAACTGGAATGAAATAAACTTTTCTAAATTTAAACCAATAACTAGATTAAATCAGATTTCAACATGCAAAATGAAAGAACAATTTAGGTTTATTTCACAGCATTTAGGTTGAGTGTACTCAAGAAAAGAAGTACAAAAAAGGTAAGTCCAATTGTAAACATAATGTTTGGGATAACTTTTAAAATATAATATGGTAAGAAAAATTCTTTAAAATATTTTAGCGCAAAATGCAATCAAATCTAATCAGTTTGGCATTAATTAAGCTCTAATAATGTACTTCAGCATCTCCCCTAAGTAGTGTGATCTGTTTCCCCTTCATCCAGGTCGATTTGTGCACATTATGGTGTCATCATAATTTTAAAACATACTGAGAAAATGACAGAGCTGTAAAATTAAAATAAATGATTAATGGTATTTTTTTTCATGTTTTGTACTAATAGGTATTACCGAGCCTTTAAATTAATAGAGCTGTCAAGCTCATGGGTGTTACAGATCCAGCAATGAACCAAAATGGAAATTATATATTCCACAGACACCTAAAGATGACACTTTGGAATATTTTAAAATTTAATTAGTAGGTGCAATTGTTTTGTTCCCCATAACCACTGCAAATTAATTGGAAATTAGTCACAACCAATCCTTTTTTTTTAACAATCTGAAATGAAGAGATTGGTGCTTTACACCTTAACGTTCTTGTTTGGGGGCCAGAATGCACACATGCAGTAAATTGCATTGTCAATTACAAAACAACAACTGTTGTGAAATTAGGAAAAATTATGCACAGGTAAACAAAACTAATTAATGCATAAGTAACAGGGGAACACAAAAAATAATGCCCAACTAAACATTAACATGCCAGTCTTTGAAAAAAAAAGGCTTGGAAATGCAAATTTATGCAAAAGCTTTTACCAATGAAGTCTTAAGTAAAAGAAGCTTTTAGTTTATGTTTTATTTAACTGCATTTGGATCTCACTATCACTCACACCTTAAAAAATATAGCTACTAGAACAGCAGTCTGCTTACTCAAATATATTTTATGATGGCAGAATACTGTTAATTTTCTATTTTTCAGAGTATCTACATTTCAACTCATTAAATAGCAAATGGTGGTATTTCCTTCCTTAATATTTATCCCTCTTCTGTATTTAAATATTACACAAAATGCAATTTGCAGGTACATCAAGGAAATATTCATTATCTACATATACCTGTTAAACATTTTCCTACTGATAATTTACGGGTTACTCTTTTTCATCCATCACTAAAACTATACATGTTCCCATGTTCCCTTGTCTGCTTTGCCCATCTGCCTCTCTCTCTTTTTTTTTTTCTTTTGGCTTTGGTTAAAAATTACTCACTTTATTATTTATTTATTTGAGAGAGAGAGAGAGAGTCCATGCATGTGCATAAGCAGGGGATAGAGGCAGTGGAAGAAAGAATCTTTTTTTTTTTTTTAATTTTTAAATTTTAATTCCAGTATAGTTAACATACAGTGTTAGCTTAGTTTCCTGTGTACAATATAGTCATTCAGCAATTCTGTACATGAGTCAGTGCTCATCATAATACGTGTACTCTTAATCTCCATCACCTATTTCACCCCTCCCCCACCCACCTTCTCTAGTATCGGTTTGTTCTCTATAGTTAATAGTCTCTTGCTTGGTTGATCTCCCACTCTCTCTCTTTGCCCATCCCCTTCTAAAGTAAGCCATTAAAGCAGCTTAAGATTCCTTAAAGATAGTGTGTTTACAAAGTCAACAAGTACGTGCCAAGTTACAATAGCTGTATAATTTCTAATGAGAAAATATTTTATTAAATTTTCAAAACAAGAATAATTTCTAAAAAATCAATCTGGTGCATTGAATATTATTTAATACTATTTAAAGTTAATCAATTTAATGCAAGAGTCTTGAGAGATTCAAGAGTTAGGTAAACTTACAGATAACTTTCACAATGCTATTCTATTTGGATGAGTTTTAATATAATTTTTCTTTAAGGTAATAATTAAAGATGTTAAATGTTATGGTGAAATACCCTTTTCCAATATGAGTTTATCTGTAAATGATTATGGGAAAACAAAAAAAGTCACTGCTACATTTTCTGTAATCTGAAATCTCAAAAAGATTTCAATTTTGTCCCACCAGAAAATTACATTGGTTTAACTTTTTTCCCTGTATGACTCAAGATCACAGGGAAGCTAGTCTGAATAATAAAAAAGAATAAAATTCAAGTGCATTATTAAAAATAACAATACTTAATATACACCATCAAATAATACTTATAGTGTTGGAAAATGTGGTGTATAATAATTTTCAACAACCTTTCAATACTACCTTGCGATTTGTAGGTAGCTAGTTTTAGGAATAAGGAAATAGTTTCAAGAAGATTAAGTAATTCTCTGAAGTCCAGAGGTCACTGATATAACAAATATGAAACTCTGGACTCTGGCCTTTACTCTTGTTTTCTATCCATTGGAATATAGTTATTTCACATGGTTATCTTCCTAAGCAGTTTTTTCCCTCCCTCCTCATGGAAATCCCATAAAACACTGCTTTTAGGAAGTGAAAAATATTCTTAACCACAGACTACACTAAATTTCTGCCTCAGTGCTAGGTAAGTTTACTAGTTCAGTTGTAGATGTTAGCTTGCTCAAAATAACTTTTAAAATATTAAACTTATAATAGGTTTCAGATAAAAGGCTAATATACAGAAGTTTTAATAAAATGGTTGCGAGTCTATAATAAAAGAATGGTTAAGGTTATTTATTAACCATTAAATAACTTAATGGTTAAGTTATTTAAACTTCTGACCTGTTTTTAGTTTCCAGGTGTGTGTATGATCAGTTAATTTAGGTAGTAGGTATAAAGGGATCCACCTACCATAGTGATAAGCCCATTTTAGCTATTTTCCTACTTCCTAAATTTGCCCCATTTTCTTCATAGATATCCTCATATATGGTTTATTATTAAGTTTTAGTAGCTCCTCGTCAAGAAACACTCCATGCACAATTTGCCTTTACCCATATTTGTTGTTTCTCTAGCAATCAAGAGATGTTTAGGCACATAAACTATGGAGAAAAGCATTCCATTCAGTACTATTGTATCTTCTAATATAATATAATGTGAAATGCTCATTTAAATGGTATTCCCAAGTAGAAAATATGGTCATGGTATTCAACTTTACAAGTGGGCTGAGAGGGCCATTAAAACAATCCTTTCTTAAAAGGGTTTATTTTGCTTCTCAACACAAATGTCCTACACTATTTGCTGTGGTTACGGCTGCTAGAGAAAGTCAAAGTGCCGGGGAGTCTCATTGGCTGGCTGCCTGTTTGACACTTAGGCTCCTTGACTCAACACTATGCATTACAGAAAGCTTCAGAGACGTATATCCTCCCCTCTGAACTTTTTTCCTTAGGCAAACAGGGTTAATCGACTGAAGACCAGTTTGGGAGTAGAAAAACAAGTTAGGAACAGAACCGGTCTTAGAACTCTGCTCGGTGACCTTACCACGCCTCCATATATAAGCCCCCCATACAGCCATATAGCTCATCTGCAAGAGTCTTAATATATGCTCTCCTACAAAGTAATCTAAAAAATGTATCTCATGTAGCCATTCACCTCATTACTAGCTTAGAGAAACACTGAAAACTCTACCTTTACAGGTAAGTAGAAAAACTGTGCCTTTTTGATCCATTATTTTCAATCAAACAAGGTAAATGCTGTCTTAACTACTTAAATGCAGTACATGAGAATGGAAAAATAATTTATGATGTTTTCTCAACAAATAAAATTTAAGATTCAAAGCTTAGTGCATTTCTTAGACTTATTTAGCTTTTTTCAGGGGGGTGGGGGTAAGAAATGGAGATTTTGCTGTGAAGTCTCCAAGCTGGCAGATAATTACTTCTGACAAATAATATGCCAACTTGGTGAGGACAATTCAGCCAGATCTCAAAATAGCCATTCACAATAACACCTAAGGAGAGTTGGTGACAGTTTCAGTTCTAGTCAAGGAGCAAGCAAACTCCATCCTAACGGCAACCACAAATCCCACATAGACTAGAGCAAGTATCTGAGGATCCCAAAAGCAAATGATAGCAGGTAAACTGGAGAAGGAAACCCAGGCATAAAGTGCCACTGAACTAGTGATGAGTTTTCTTTTTTTTCTTCCCTCACATTTCCTAGCCAGAGATCTTGGAGGAGAGGGAGAACACAAAAAAGCTATTCCTTAAATTTGCATACAATCTCCTGAGTTTACCCTTGAGCTGTGTATGCATAGATTTGTCCTTAAGAAGCATAGTGCCAGCTTAAAGAACCAAAATAGGGGGTGGACCGCCACCCAGGTTCCACACCAGCCTATGAATTTTGTACATGTAGAATGAATCTGAATAACATTGCAAAGACTTTGAAAGTTGAACTGACATTAGAAACTCACAGGAAGCAGCTCAGGATTTGTGACCTGAACCTAACTGGATCAATGACCTACTAAAATAGCAACAACAATGACAAACCAACATTCCCCATTAGAATTAAACAAAACCCGGAGTTTCATAACATGATATTTAAAATGTTCAGCATACAACTCAGAATTTCTCAACATATGATGACCTGGGAAAATCTCAAAAACTCACAAGGGGAAAGACAGCCAGTGATGCAAACCCTGGGATGATCCAAGTGTTAGAGTTGCCACACAGGACCTTACAGCAGCTACTAAACTGTGCTCTAAAAAGTAATGATAGGTACTCCTGAAATGAAAGGAAAGATAGAAACTACCAGCTGAGAAATAGAGGGTATCAAAAAAAGGAACCAGTTAGAAATTTAACAACTGAAAAAATACAATGACTTAAGTAAAACAAAAATTACTTGGATGGGCTCAAGAACAGAACAGAGATGAAAGAGGAAAAATGAACTTGACTATAGATGACTAACTTTATCTGGTACAAACAACAGAAAGAACAAAGAACAAAGAAAAAATATATCAGACTCAGAGATCTACAAGATAATACATAAAGGATCTAAAACAGATCATCAGAATTTTAGAAGGAAAGGAGAGAGTGTGGGGCTTAAATTAATATATGAAGAAGTAATGGCTGAAAACTTTGGCAAAGTGATAAACCTAAAGATTCGTGAAACTCAGAGGAACTAAAACAGAATGAGCCCAAAAAAATCCATGCCCACACTCATCAAAATCAAACTATTGAAAACTAAAGACAAAGAAAAAAATCTTGAAAGCAGCTTGAGAAAATGATGCATTACATATTGTGAAGCAATGATTCAAATGACTGAGGGTATCTCATCAGAAACCACATTACGTAAAAGACACTATGCGAGATATGAAGGGGAATTAAGGATGAATCTTAAAATGCTTACAATTAAGTCAGAAGAGCTGGATACATATATGTATAGCATAAATACAAGACTGTGCATTGCGATGGCATTAAGAAGATATCAAAAGACAGCCACAGAAGTACAAAGGATAAGGCAAATATTTCAGACAGATGGGGAGTTAAAAAGGCTTCATGAGGAAATTGCTGCTAAGCTTGGCTTTGAAAGAAGGAATTTTATTTTTTTAGTTTATATGTATTTATATCTCATTGCCTTTCAGAAAAATTTTTGTACTAAATTATAAAAATATATATATCCCAATAGGACAGGATAATTACTTCAGCTAATCTAAATAAAAAGGAAAAATAAATATATCAAAATAATAAACATAGGTTCAAATGAAAGAAATGCCAACCACAGGTCCTACCGAATTGCTGGAAGAAACCACAGATTTGTTTGTATGCTGTTTGGAGGCTTGAAGAATGAGTTTATTACTAAAACACAAAACAGGAAGTGGAGATTTTAGGCATAAAATTAATAAGTATGAGTAGAAAGCTCCTGGAAAGTGGTCCCTATAAAGCACGACAGCCTCGGGAAAATTATTTAATGCCATTGCAAGGATTTTAAACTTTATTCTGTGTGAAAAAGGAGTCATTGAACTTTGACATCCAGGAGTAAAATGATCATTGTTGTTCAGTAGTAATTCTGGCAGCAATGTGATGGATGGCCTTAGCCATACTGGGAAGCAAAAAATAATATGTTAAAGAGAAAAATGTAAATAAGATGAAAACAATCTGAATTCTGTTATAAATGACAGAGTTGTAATTGATTACTAATATTAGAGCTACATTAAGGGCCGAAGGAGTGACTGAGTGAGGCAGCAAAACATCATAATCAAGAAAAAAGGCATTAAAGCCTAGTGGCCTGCTCCACCTCTTACTGTGTGGCCTTGGAAAACTTGCTTAATTTATCTGGATCATCTGTGTTTGTTTTTAATGTATAATATGGGGATTGTAATAACCTTACTGACTTCTTAGGGCTTTTGTGAAGATTAAATAATTAAAAAATATAAACATACAGAACAAAACCTGGTTCGTGGTAAGCACTCAAGAAATGTTAGACATCATTACCATGGTTTCCTCCAAACGTAACTGGGACATTCAAATGTCTTGAAGATTCTATCAGCCTTCATCTAGTGAAAAAGTTTTATAAACTAAAACTTTGGTCTGAGATTAATTTGTATTTAACTAATGATTTCAGATTAAATAATACTTTTAGGGGCACCTGGGTGGCTCAGTGGGTTAAAGCCTCTGCCTGCGGCTCAGGTCATGATCCCAGGGTCCTGGGATCAAGCCCCGCATTGGGCTCTCTGCTCACTAGAGAGCCTGCTTCCCTTCCTCTCTCTCTCTTCCTGCCTCTCTGCCTACTTGTGATCTCTGTCTATCAAATAAATAAGTAAAATCTTTAAAATAAATAAATAAATAAATAATACTTTAAAATTATGATTATTTTTAATAATTAAAACAACAAACACATCAATAAAACTTTAATGGACAACAGAACACTTCCTCTTTCTAAAGACTTTGCATTTTAAAGTTGTGCTGGATATATTCTCTTTGCAAAAACAAGTCAAAATTAAGATAAACTCCAGATAACTGCAGCATCTAGAGCAATAGGAAAAAGATCCAGTCTTCTTAAGCGAGGGTGAAAGCAAAGGCTAGGCGAGTAGCCAGCGTCTGAGTCAAGTAGATATTAGTGCCAAGGGAAAAAACTGGCATCCAAGTCAGAAAACAGCTTCTCATAGAATGGCCTACACAGTAGAAATGGAACAGGAGGAGACAATTGCTCTTAGGGCACTAGATGACCAAGTGTCTGCCCCAGAAAAAGCAGGGATCAAGCCTAGGGCAGCAAGACAACCAGGCTTGGCAGGAATTGGCTGAGTCCCCGGTCAGGGCTGAGTTGTGTGTTGAAGATATTCCACTTTGGAAACAGATTAGGCAAGTGGGTTCAGGGTGCTGAGAAGTGAATTAAAAAAAGCAAAGAGAGACAAAAACACATGTAAACGCTTTCTAGAAGTTGCCTTGACTCCGGCTACTTTTTTGAGGAATCTTTATATATTATCTGTGGTCATTTCACCATCTAGCTTATGATCTGTTCATGACTTCCTTCCCATTCTGTACCACACAGAAGAAAGTTTCAAGAATTTCCTTCATCTTAATCATATTGCTCCTAGAGCAATATTCCACTACAACCTCTTAGGCATTACTTTCATAAAAGTATCACAAGTAATAACAAATATATGTCTATTAATATTTCAAAGTAGCAACAGAATGCAGTCTATATAATGTGTAAATTTGATAATGTAGAGAGAAGTGGCCCAAAGAAATGTAACTGTACCATATCAAGAAACAGGAAGATTAAAGTTTCGAAGGTTAAGAATGTATTCCTTCTTTGATACATTAAAATTCTTTGCTTTGAGAATGAAATGAATAAAGATAACTCAAAATAACTTTTACATGTATTTATATATGGAAAATATGTGAATGAATTGCTAGCCAACCTACATTATGTTCAGTGAAAGAAGGTTTAGTAGAAAGCATTTTTTAAATTTGTTATACTACCTCGAGAAGTATTTAAGAAATTCACAAACTCAAAATGCATTTGGCATTGGCAGTGTAATTATGTGTAAGGCACCGTGCTATGCTCCGGGGACAGAAAGATGATCAAAATCATGGTGCATTACCCCAATAAGCTTATATCTATCAAGAAGCTAGCAGATATGTTGATAATTTCAGTGTAATATCATCAATGCTTGCATAAGGCTATGATGCACTAAGGCTGGGCTTTCAGACTAGATGAGGTCAGGGATGGGGTGGAGGAAGCGGCAATGTTCTGGAAGAGCTTTATTGAGGAGGGGCAACATGAAACGAGTCTCAAGCTAAGTTGTATAAATCAACTAAAGAAGAAGAAAAGCTTATTTGGACATAAGGGAAGTGTGTGAGGAGAATAAAAGGAAGTAGGGGATGATATTGGTGAAATAGGAAGCCTGATTCAAATTATATTTTGTCAGAAAGAAATTAAGCTATTTTAAGTAGAACAGTATCATAGTGAGCTTAGTATTTTATCATGATCATTCTGGTAGAAAGGTAAAGAAAAGATTTAAATGGGAAAAAAAATGGAGATGGGGAAATATTGATGTGATTATTGCCAGGAGTGTGAGAGAAATGAAATAGGCCAAATCAAGGACAGAGGTCTTGGGGATTGAAGAAAGGAAAAGATTCCAGAAAAATGTCGTATTAATAGGTGGACACAGTATTTGAATTTGAGGGTATGGAGAGAAGTTTAGAATGGCTCTCAGATTCCTAGCTTAGGAAACACTGGGTATATAACCGCTTCACTAACTCAGGATGGTAAAGGGAGGAGCAAGTATTTTGGAATATAAGAAGTCAGCATATGTTTGGGGGGATGAAGGTGCAAAGCAGGTGATGAGTCCATTTTAGGTATATAGGTGGCTTACTAAGGCATCTCCTACCGTCACAAAACTTTACTGGGCACCCATCACTTGTAATGAATGGATACAAAATGAAATCCAACCTAGTTTATGACTTCCCATATCTCTTCCCTCCTCCCCAAGCTGCCTTGTTTTTTTCTTTTCTTCCCCATGATAGAGACATATTGATAAAAGAATCAGTATGTTTGACATGCTTAGGAAGAAGCACTGTGGAGCAAGAAGACAAAAAGGGGACAATAATTAGGCTCTGGAGTCCAGCCTGAAGAAAGTGTCTTCTTGAACTATTTTAACATAAAGTCTTCTGGAATTGTCTCTTTAGACTGATATGTTTGTTAACATGGCCAATAGTTATATGGCCAAAGTCCATTCTCTGTTAATTCAATGTCTATTATGAAACTGTGAACATAAGAGTACGTGACATATTTCTATTGATTAAGTATATATTCAAAGTTTTAAGCTCTTGGTTTTGCTTTTCCTGATATTTCAACTCTGGATTGCTGAAATTTCTAGGTAAATATTATCTTAGTTCTTTTTTTTTTTAATTTACTTTTTATTGTGGTAAAATATACATAACAGAAAATTTAACATTTTCACCATTCTTAAAGCATACAGCTTAATAGCATTAAGCACATTTACTTTGCTGTGCAACCATCACCACTATTCATCTCCAGAACTTATGTTACTTTGATATTTAAAAAAATACATTTGATATAAGAATCAAGACCATTTATCATTTGCCTTTCAATTTCATATATTCTACTTAAAGAAAAACAGAACTTCTGCTATGCTCTAACATTATATCTAAAGCAATTCCTTCATAAATTAGGTATCAGCTAATGGATATTTAAATTCAGCTATAGATTCTGATATTCTATATGAAAAAACATCCTGTTAATTCAATTGAAACAAACATACTCTTTGGCTAAACCATTCCAATGCTATGAAGACTAAACATTCTCTTCATTTAAAGTGAAATTTAAAGTTCAAAACTCCATGTGGTTCTAGGAAAAGTAGAGTATGCCAGAATGTGAAATGACAATAATGAGCCATAGTCTAGTACAGCTCTTGGCCCACCATAGACTGGAATAAATGTTTTAAAAGAATAAGAGAACTGAAGGAAAGAAAATTAAATATAAGTTATATATTATTATTATTTTAACAATTGCATAGATCATGATAATTAACAGGCAAATTAAGTATCTTGTTACTAATTGAAAGATAAGTTAACAAAAGTATCTTTAGAAGTGCTTGTGTGAAATAAACTGAAAATCATTCTAAAACAGTAGATTTTCATAGACATAGACTTTTTAAAGCTGGAAAAGACAGTAAGTGATTTATCAGAAGTCACACTCCAGCAGAGGCCCCAGGCCTTCACAGGTTGAGATCCATGGTGGGGAGTAAGACTGTGGAGCTAGACTACTTGCATTTTAATTTCTACGTCGTCACTTTTCATCTGTGTGGAATCAGGCAAACTATTTGACCTTTGTCTGCTTCAGTTGCATTATCCATAAAGTGAAACTAATCATAGGGTTTTTGTGAAAACTAAATGTGTCAATACAGGTCAAGTGTCTCAAACTGTACATGGCACAAACTAAGAGCTTACTACATGTTAGATATTACTCTTACCACTAACTTCTGGATTTAAAACATGGACAAAGGAAGAAACTTCCTTTTGTCCTGAGAAGAATCCAAAAAATACAGTCTTTGTGGAAGATGTTTTTTATTTTTTCTCTTGTGAACCAAGCTGATGAAAACTCACCTTTCATTAAAGACAATACTGCCACTAGCCCCCACCATCATCCTGTGTCACAACCACTATCACCACCACCACCAACAACAACAACACCACCATCACCAGCATCACCACCACCAACACCAACACCATCACCAGCATCACCACGACCATCGACAGCAACTCCACCAGTTCATCCCAACCACCAGCATCAGCACACCTCACCAGTGCCTTAACAACACCGCCACCACCATCACCACCACCACCATCGCTACCACTACTTGTAGCAACAGTAACAACACTTTCAACATCATTGTGAGTATAAACATGAACTCAGACATGTCACTGGGAGCATGAAGAATAACAGACAAGATGTGAGTATCTACACGCTGGAAAAGAGAGAACAGGAATCCTTTTAAAGCTATTTGGAACCAAGCACAAAGACAGCAGAACGCACAGGAAGTAGTCAATCAACAAATATTTAAAACAAGTCTGTTTCACATGATTATTAGAGAATTAACAGATTTGCAAACTTGGGGTTCAAAGAGCTAAAATAATATACTAGGAATATACTAAAAAGAATATGCTAGGAATAAACAAAAGGTGATATCTATCTGCTGTACACAAAGAGGAAGCCAATAACTTTAGAGTAAAACCACTGGTAAGGTAAAATTAAAAGTTCCCTTTTACATGCTACACTGCACTGGTTGGAATCTGGAGCTAAATCTGTTTAAATTAGTGGTCAAGAGAAGGGACCTTAAAGAGTCCTGGGTTTGAGTTCCATTTCTGCTACATATCTGACCTTGAGTAAGTTATGGAACCTTCCAAAGCCTCTGTTTTCTCCATCTGAAAAATGATGAGATCCATTATTTAGTGTCAATGTGACTATTTAATACACCAATACAATCTTGTATGCCAACTATATTTCAACTTAAAACAAAACAAAACAAAACAAACTTACACATAACACCAGCACTTAGCACAATGCTCATACCAGTCTAAAATTAAGACCCCCTGTTCACTCCCTAACTGGTTGCCCGCCCAATCTTAACTACGCAGTAAATGCGTCATCATTCACATGTAAGAGCTGACCTGGATTCATCTCTTTCTCTCAGCCCCGAGGGAACTCAATAGCAAATTCTTGTCCGATTCCAGAAAGTAGCTCAAATTTATCCTCTTCTCTGTCACTATCTGTGCTCAAGCCGAGACTACTCTGTGAGACTCTGTCCCAGGGGCTACTCAGTATAATCCATTCTCTACAAAGTAGCCAAGGTGAACTTTTAATATGCAAAACAAATGATTCATTCTACAAATGGAAATTGGAATTTTGTGGGGGGCGTCTAAATGTCTGACTTAAATAATATCTTATTCTGGAGAAAACAATGATGGGGGAGTTTTCTACAAAGAGGGATCCCCTCAAATCCCCAAATGGAGGTAAAAGAACACATGGATAATGATTCAGGGAGACTCATGTCTGAAGGCCCATAAAAAATTTTCTCATAAGGAGATCTGAAACAAGTACAAGAAAGATTTAAAGCATTTTAAAAATTTTGATTAGTTCCAGAGTTTATAATTGATCTATGATATCTAAAAGCTGCACTTAGACTAACACAAACATTCAAAGGTTAAATCATTGCCAAGGGCATATAATGCCCCAAACCTGAAAACAATAGCTCTGTCACATCAATAATAAAAAGGAAAAGGTACTCGGTGATAGATCAAAAGCTTAGGTATTGTGGTTATTTAGTTACAGGAGTATGTGATTAGGTAGCTATAGAAGTACATGATATTTGGAAAGCAAAAATGAAGTGACATAGCCTTTCAACTACTCTGTACTCACTGTGCACGGGGTCTGCATCCATGGTTCCCCATCGATCTGCATTGGCAGAGACTTGCTAGTCCTGGGGAAAATATTTCATTTTAAGTATAACACTGAAAAACTTTACACAACAAACTATATGTAAGATATAAGATGATGAGACCAGGGAATGCAAATATGGTAAAAGCTGGCTCTAAATTGATCTCTTCTGAAAGGGACTTCAATTCTTGAATATGAATGAGTACCCTGAAGGGTACCTTGGTCACAGGAATATTAAGAGCTTCCTGGTAAACGTGATGATTAAAAAAACATTATGGATGCCAAAAGAAAAATACGGGGTTTATGGTTTTATAATTCTTAAATTATTTTTATTTATTTTGGGGGGCTTATGTTCAATGATATAATGATATAATTGGAATTCCTATAGCCAAAAGAGCCTCCTCGTTTTCATGAAAACATTGCAAACCTGAAGGAAAGGTGTTTGATGTCTCAGATTGTCCAGTATCAACATTTTCACACAAGTAACACCAGCTATATCTGTGCTATAAACCCAATGGTTTCACTGTCAGGTCAAAGTAGACTTTTTTTCCCTAAAGGTAAAATTCTGGAAAAATGTTTCTTTTTTTTTATAATTTTTTATTTTTTTATAAACATATAATGTATTATTAGCCCCAGGGGTACAGGTCTGTGAATCACCAGGTTTACACACTTCACAGCACTCACCATAGCACATGCCTTCCCCAATGTCCATAACCCAACCACCGTCTCCCTATCCCCCTCCCCCTCGGCAACCCTCAGTTTGTTTTGTGAGATTAAGAGTCTCTTAGGGTTTTGTCTCCCTCCCGATCCCGTCTTGTTCCATTTATTCTTAGAAAATGTTTCTTAAAAAGGTTTAAATTGAATACACATATACAATCTTACTTCACAATAAATGGATTATTTAATTTTATAGAAACAACAGTGCACTTTAGTCTATGAAAGAATTTAAGTTAATGGTGCCTCAACAGTGTTCCCATTGGACAATGTACCTGGTAGATCCTTCTATGCTTTAGCAAACTGAACTGTGTGGGAACCATTTTATAGGGGATGAAGTTTATATGTTAGATTTGTATCCATGGTCTAAGAGAACATCAAATTTCAAACCTGATAAGTAATAGCTAACCAAAACTTTGTAAAATCCGCCAATTCTCATTATGTGGAAATATATCAGTATTAATTACTGGTATTTTGAGACAGAGATAAGATAGATGTTATTATCAGAGTCTTGGATACTTTTCATTAGGTTGCACTTATACCATGTCAACCCCCTTTCTCAATTATAGAGAAAAAACTACCTGATGACCACAGAGGAGCACTGTGCCAGCCTTCGTCCAGCACTCTTCAGTCCGGTGTAGATTTGTCCCATCTC
This sequence comes from Lontra canadensis, assembly GCF_010015895.1. Lineage (NCBI taxonomy): Eukaryota > Metazoa > Chordata > Mammalia > Carnivora > Mustelidae > Lontra > Lontra canadensis. The sequence continues at coordinate 52,574,322 of NW_022630996.1, read as the reverse complement.
CATGGCTCCTTCTAAGCCAACCACCTCCAGCAGCTGATCACTCAGATCTGAAAGAAAACAGAAGCCTTGTAAGTTACAGTAGAGATCCATATGTGCACAATTTACTGCCATTAGATATTACAAAGATGAAAAATGAAAGCTACTTGACAAAGAAAGCTTGCCTTGGAGTCTGAAAGTAATGAAAAAGATGGCCTATGTCTAAAGCTCTCAGTGTAACTAAACCTCGAGGTGCTGTGGGAAAAGATCGGCTGTCAGCTTGATCTAAAACAAAATGGGAAGAATGAATTCGGAGCCAAATAATGCCAAAAAATATACCAGTAGTTTTTAACATCAACAAACTTAATGTTATTCCACATGTATATATGGAACGTTTATACATTTGGCAGCAAATACACATTTCAACGCTATAAATAAAGTATGAGGATATGCTGTCAAACATGATTTTGTTAAATTACTCGAACAAAAGACCCTAGAGCTCATGGAATTAAAGTTTCTCACTTTAGAGATAAGAACACTGAGTCTCTAAATCATCAAGTGACTTGTCCATAGTCATAGGTAACTTTGTGCAGAAGTTCAAGAAACAGTATTAGTTTCATGAGATGTTTTTCTGATGATAAGAAATATACTACTAAAATACTATTTGGGAGCCACCTAGAAAATTAGCCCAGCGCAATTATTTTTTCTAACAGAGGACAGTAGAAAGACACTAATAGTAATAGCTTTTGCTTGATGAATGTTTACTAAGTAGTTCCCATCACTGGACTAATCACTTTATCATCTCATTTGCTTCCCTTTAAAACCAACTGAAGGTAAATATGATTATTCTCTTTTACAGACAGAGAAACTGAACACTGGAGAAGCTAACTAATTTATTCATATTAACATACCCAGGAAGTCACAGAGCCAAAATCTGAACCCAACAACTTTGACACATAAGCACTATATTTGATAAATCAACCATATAAGAAAAAGAGACTTCAAAATTATATAAATGCTTCTTATATAGGGAAAGAGGTGAGCTTCAAGGTCCTTTCCCAACCTGAAGACTTTTGCTCAGTGAGAAGCAGAAGTTGCCCTCAAATCAGAGGAATCCCACAGACTCCAGCTCTGACGCACAGCCCTGACACAGCTTACCTATTTAGCTCAGATAGCCAGACCCCTGAGAGGGAGGCAAAATTCCAGATGCACACATATGACCTTATTATATTTTAGTATTCTCATGTATTCCCATGTATTTTCAAATGCAAATAAACAGCTTAGTATTATTTTAGTAGCAGAAAAAGGGAAATTTTAGCATAGAGTGGGTGATACATGATCATTTTACAAGATATTAATAGCTGGTCATAGCTGAAGACGGACTTGCAGAAAAACAAGCACGTGTGTGTTTTGTGGACTCCATTTGGAAAACCCTCATTCCCCACTAATGAATCCATTTCAGCATGGAGCTCACAAACATAGATGATGCATTTTTAGTGTAGTTCAAGTGTATAGCAATTAAACACTCTGAAATCTCAAAGTTCGTTGGGCTTATGATCATTGGCAAATATAAGCCCTTAAAACAGAAAGTGTGACCAAGCCACAGTATTTTTTTTTAATGAACTGATAAACAAACAAACAAAAAACAACCCACAACTATTATTTTTTTTAAAACTTGAAGCTATAGCTGCAGGGTGAGATTTCTCCAACTCAACACAACATTCTAGCTACAGAATCAAATATTAACAAGTCATAATAACTTAGAGCATTCACCTTGCTGTTCTAAACCCTATTTAGACTTATTTCTCATGAAACTTATTCTGTGTTTCTAGTTTAAATTTATGTTGCCAAGAACAGATGGACAAGGAATGGAAACATATTCTTTCAGCTGTAGCCCGCACTAAAATGTACTTGGCTCTATAGCCTGGGTGTTAATATACGCATTTCTTAGATATATGTCAACCAGAAAACTACACTGTGGCAAGCATTAATACCCCAGATGTGTGTCTGGTGATATTTATAAAACAACAACAACAACAACATTGAAGTTCATATGAAGTACTACATATTTTGCAACTGCTGGATTCCTAACTAGGGGAAATTTTGTGCTAATCTTGTAATGATCTGGTTGATGGGAACAATTCTACAAGAAATAAAACACTTTCTCACGACAGTTAATCTGTGAGCCCTAACTTTTCCATGAATCACAGGGATTGTCTATACCCACACCATATTGCTGCTGTCTACCACCCTCCTTCTGATTTTTTTCTTTCTTTTAATTTGTCTTTTGTTTTTCTCCCTGCAAAAAAATGCCCTGAAAATCAATCTCTACCATTAGTAATCAGTAATGAAGATATTTCTTACAGATTTAGAAGACAAGCTTTCACATTTTCATGTTCTTAATACAAAGAACTGCACAGAAAGAGTGGAATATTTGCTAACTGCAGTAAAGATAAATTAATACCATCCATTTCCTTAAATTAGGTGTTCAGAAAAAAAGAGAGAAAGAAAAAGAAACCCTAAATTTGTGCTGTACAGATTTGCTTCCATAACACTTCCACATTTTTAAATATAATAGTCTGCACTGTCTGTGTAAAACTGATGCTTCTTACTTATTGCCTTTGAGAGCTGGATCTTGATTGATTTCAGACAAAGGTAGTTTCCATCTATATAATTTCACATTTTGTTTCTATATGTAGTATCATCTAAAAACATCAAAGACTTCCTCATTTCATATGCTAGCTAAAATTATTGCACATGCCGGTCCCATTGGGATGTCATAACCAATCTGATGAACCTGCTTAATTGGTTTGCTACCTGGCTACAGATTTCATACATAAGAATTGAAGTAGCAAACTACAGCCCATGGACCAAGTCTGGCCAGCTGCTTTGTTTTTGTATGGGTTGCTGATTAAGAATGGCTTTTACACATTTACAAAGTGGAAATAATTTTAAAAGAATAATAGACTGCGACATCTGAAGAATATACGAAATTTAAATTTTAGTGTTCATAATTTAGTCTCGATGGGAGCACAGCCACACTCTTCCATTTAGATTTTGTCTATGTCTGTTTTCATACCACTATGGTGGAGTGGTTGCAACGAAGACCATATAGCCCACAGAGCCCAAGATAAACACTATCTGGACCTTTAGAGAATAGTGCCAACCTCTGCTTAAGAGAAACAATTAATTAGACCACTGAAATTTTCACGTTAGTAGTGTCAAGATAAAGGTGAAATGGTGTCCCAGTGACCTGAATGGCATAATGTCCTTCCTTCATCAGGGTATGTATCCCTGAGTAAAATAGTTGTTCTCAACCACAGGATCGCAACACTCTTGTGTACTGTGAGGTTCCTTATCAACAATTTGTTGTTAATCACAAAGTACTGAAGTCTCCAACTACTTCATTATAAAAGAAATGAGACCTTAATGTTCAACATTATGTGCAGTCATTAGATCTAGTTTGGACTTTTTGAACGTGTGTGTGGGTGGGGGGAGGAGTACGATACAGGAATGCACAAATTAGGACGAGACACAGAGATCCAGGTGAGAATTAGCTCTACCTGTGAGAGTCATCCACTGAGTTTTGAGACCCTCTGACATCCTGGTAATCCGAAGGGCATATCGATCCTGAGGAAGAGACTGCTTTTGTTCAGGGGAAGAAGAGTACATATTTGAAAGAGTTAACATTAAATGGCTCTATGGGGGTAATAGAGGCAAAAGAATCTGCCAAATTTGATATTTTTGTATTTAAAATAGAAAGTCCAGAAGAAGTCCTTCAGAGGGAAGAAACTTAATGAAATAATCAGAAATGGAATCATATTAGGGCAACCTTCTTCACACAGGGCCAGGGACTCTTTGACGGTATTTCAATATAACTGGTGTCCTTCGTTATCCTATATATTTTATTTTTATGAATTTTGAAAACATGCTCTGAACAGAGTCAGTAGATTTCACCAGACCAAATCACAAATAGGATAAGAAACACTACTTTAAAGTTTAATTTGCCTTTGACTTTATAAATTGTTTTCTGAACACTGTTAGTGCTGCATCATTTTGTTATGCAGGCAATCAGGGGGTATGAATATAAAATCTAAAACCCAGGGTTAAGGTATAGATCGGAGAACACAGGAGCAGCACAGCTAATAAGTGGGTAATATTTATTCACAGCTCAGGCTCTTCATTTTTGACAGTTATGCCCCGATAATATGTCTCATTATGTAATTGTTTCAGACTGCCATATGTGAGGGAACAGAAGAGGACGCCTTACAAACACAGACTTAATGTGGGTTGTAGCATTTCAGCATTTCGTAGAATATAATGTGTACTGAAGGGAAGGGAAGGAGGGGCAGAGCAGGGCATACTCCTTCGTGAATGGTGTCCAGCCACATGCTGCAACGTGGTTGGAGGCCAGGTCCTGGGGTACACTCACTGACTCAGCATGGACATTCTGTAATCACCGTAAACTGCTAATCCTATCAGCATCGATTAAGTCCTTATTTGGCCAGGGTGAGCCCAAAATATCTATGGAGTTGCACCTTCTGAGTATGGGGAGTTTTTATGCCTTCTAGTGATGCTTCCTTTAGCTAGCATCTGTATGAGACATGCCTGAAGATTCTAGAATAAACTTTTAAAAAGCCAAGATATATATGGAATTCATCCACCCAAGTGAACACTTTGAGGATTTTTTCCTCAACATGTCCATCTATTGTCCCACTGATTATTCAGATGGTTTCTCGCATGCATAACTGGCTGTTCTCCCTGACCTCCATAAATTAGAAAATGCAAATAAGAAAATGGGGTGATTAAAGAGAACTAAAGCAACAGTTTATTAATACGGACTATGTTTCACAGCACAAGGATGTAAGCATTCAAGAAGACTTTCAGCACCTAAGGTTATATACCATGCAATTATAGGTCTATCAGGGTAATGGGAGAGTTAATGCATACACCCTATACCTACTATGGGCAGGCTCTCTGCTCAGGAATGTATAGGTATTTTTTTCATTTAAGACTCCCAATAATCCTTAGAAGCTGATATTATTCTCTTCATTTTATTGATGAGAAAAATATGTTACTTGTACAAGCCTTCACAAATCTGGTATTTGATCTAGGTATACATGACTCCAAATTCCATGTTACTGTGCATGCTGATGGTAATAAGGATTATTAAATGTTACCAGAGATGGAAAAGAAAAACAACAACAACAACATGGATAGTATCATCAATAATCCTATCAGTAAATCATTTCAGATGTTGTCACTGAATTAAAATACAGTATAAAAAACTCTCATTCACAATGACTACTCCAGGTCATGTGTGAATTGTACTCTGAAGAATCTTGTAAGAAGTCTATAAAATGCAAAATGTGTTTTGGAATAATTTCCATTCAAAGTGGTTAAAATGAAAAAAAAAAAACCCTAGAAAATTATAGTCTGGTACATAAATGGATTAACTAGAGTTTTTGGAAAATCTAGCAGTATGAAATACCCCATTCCCTTTAAAAACTCTGAAAAATAAGGGGTTAAGGTACACATACAGAAATATATATATATATATATATATATATATATATATATATATAGTAGAATCACATGCCTGCTTTTAAAAATGACTTTTAAAGAATGGATTTGATCATCTCTTTTAAAGCCATCTGGTTTTTGAAAACAACCAGCCAGAGCTGACTATAACTTTATGTATTTTCATTCTAAAATTCTGAACTTCCCTAAATGGAGCCAAAAAAAGTAAAGACCAGAAATCACAGTGTGGCATATTGTCAACAAACTCCCTTATTGGGACCAAAGTGATTCAGGGAGGGCAAATCGCTTTGTTACATGGCATAGTTGAAAAGAGATCTTCACCCCGGGGGTGCACACAACCCAAGAAATTGTAAGCATTTCATTCACAAGGCCCACAGAGAATCAGCTTAAAGACTTCTCATAGCAATGTACTGCTGCAGCTGACAATGTATATTATGAGTAAATGTAAGCAGAGAGGTTGGGAGCACAGGCTAGCAGTGATTCTGAACACTGCTGCTGCTTCTGGGTTCTTGAGTTTGTTTTTTTGAAGCTTTGTGGAGGGACTGAAGACTGTGGCTTGTTTTCTGTGTGAATGGGCCATTAGTGTGGGGGAGGATGTTTTCACAGCACCATGCCTCCTCTGCCCTCTTCCATAAACCAAGCTACTTCACGTGTCTCCTCATATCAGCACCATCACTAAACAAAGCAAGTGCTCATGAATGATAGCCGATGTCAGCAAATTCTGAATAGCTTCTGGAGGGGCATCCTGCGCCCCAACACTGATGCGTGCTAAAAGGGTGAAGTCACCAGGGAGATGACCAACTGCCGTTCTTCCAAGAATTAAACAGCAGGAACAATTAAAAAGAAACCACCCCAATTCAAACTCAATTTATTAGAAGGCAGTGCCAATATGATTTTACATATGACTATGTAGTCTTCACATTCAGTTTCCAGAAGCACTATGAAAATGTTATTTTCTTGACATATAAAATCTAATAGCATGTTTCTCTGTCCTTTATTTTAGTTTCAACGAAGTATGAGAAACACTTGTGAAAAACAATAAAATTTTAAGAATGTGGTAATGCATTTGCCCTCACTTAAAACCTAAGTGAAAATTAAAATAAGGACGGAATACAGTAATGAAGCACAGTTATTTACCATATAATAGAGCTGGTTTTTACGTCTAGTTTATCCCGGTTACATATAAATATTGTACTCTTAACAAGTGATTGAAAGATTCCAGTATACTGGGGTTACTGTGCTTTTTCCAATCATTTGCATAAAACCCTACTGCTCAGAAAGACATCTTAGTCTCCTGGCAGTATGTCCTCAGAAAAGAAGTTACACATGACTAAATAAAATTAAATCCCAGTAACCTTCATTTGGAACTTTTTGGTATTGGTAAAATATAGGATTATCTCCTTCAATCTGGTGTGCTGCCAGAGAATCCTTGGAAATTTTGGAAATTTCCAAAAAACCTTCTGGCTTCAGGGCTTTGCACAACAGGAATGCCACAGGCACTGGTTAGAACAGTGTGTGTATTCAAGGAGTTTTGCTGTTATGTAGGACTGAGGACCCCCTCTCAGCTGAGAACAGGACATTAGAGCAGAACTGGGACGGGAACTCTCATGGTCTCAAGTTCTAACAACACACTTAATAGGATCATTGCCTCACCATTTAAAGAAGAGCCACTCATGACTCATCAGGGCCTCTAGTAAGGAATGATTCAAGTCACAGAAGATTCTGCTTAATTTGTTCTTTCATTTTTTCAAGCTTCTAATAGACTACAGACAGATGGACCATCATATCTAAGAGGCTACCTGTTGACAAGTTAGTACAGCTTAGTGTATACCTAGATTTTTTTATTTTTATTTTCTTCTGCCTTATAAGATAATCTCTTCTTTCTTTCTTCTGCCTTGTAAGATAATCTTATTTTATAACTTTATGGCTACAGGAAAAGAATGATATTATGTCTTGGATTACTAAATTGAATTGTTGACCTAAGTAGTTTTATTTGGATGGGACTTTAAAATGAATCTCATTTGTAAATACTTGTAAGAAATGCAATATCCTTTGTCATGTCAATTACAAAGTTAGGAAAAAAATCCTTTCAACACATGGAATCACTTAGAAGAGAGAATTTGCAATCAACTACTATATAGGAGATTTTCAGTATCTATTCACCTCATGATGCTTATTAATCATGTACTGACAAGTTTCCAAAGAGCTTGAATTAAAAAAAAAAAAAAGAATAAACCCTTGTACATGGACACGTTGAGGGATTCAGATAAGTACAAAAGGTCTCTGTGAGAAAGTTTTCCTTTACATTTTAAGAAGCATGTCATTTTATCTTTGTAAAGAACTGCACTGATATTAATCCAACTTTTAGAAAATACAGCAACATTCATGACTAATAGTTACGTGAAAAGCAGAAATGGAACATTCAGAGTACCTTTGTCCCTAACAACACTTGAGTACATAGGAGAAGTTCAAATGCAAACTTGCAGATTTTCAACATTGGAAAACTAAGGACTGTATCTCCCCTTTCAAGGAGTTGCTTTGTGGGTAGGGAAAGCCAAAACCTCTTTTACAGTCCAAACTTTGTTAATATAATTCATTCTTTTCCTACCTCTTCTTATAAGAGACAGTCTTTTTAAAATAGTTTAAAACACTTTTGCATTGATACTCTTGGTACAAAGAAAAATTATTCTATTTAGTTGTATTCTTTTAAAAGTTATTTGTTTAAAAGGGCTTCACTGTATTGGTCTTGTAGCCCTTCATACCGCAGAACAAAAGCAGTTCTATGAAAGAAGTCTAAACTTGGACAAACCGTAAAAAAAAAAAGCAAAGTTCCTCTCTGTTTTTATCAAATTTGATTGCTGCAGCTGTTCCCAGTTTCTGTATTTTAAAAATAGCCTTATTCAGTGCCTTGTTGGCTAAAGGCCAGAGTGCCATTAGAACATGCTGTACAGAAAACCTCTATTCAGTTACAGATACAGAAATATATTTAAGATCAGTGGGGGTCATCGGCAGCAAACACTTGTAAAGGAAAATAGAATTTTAATGTGTTTAGACTGATCGCCACTTTTGCCACATAGTTTAAAGCTCTTGTGCAGAATCTTCCCATTAATTTTTTTTTTTAAATTTCAGTCAGGTAAAAATGCAAACTTAGTATCAAGTTCATTGAAAAACTATTATTAGAAAGGTTTTGTTTCTCAAATAGTAGTTAGATAGCTGAGATACACATTTCAAAGAAGGTTATTGGTGGTTTCTGTTCAACAAGTTCACAGGTATGCCTTGAACCAGTGGAAAGGTATGTATTACTTAGCAAATGCTACGAAAGGAAACACAACTTGTCTCCGATGCAGGCCACCTAATCAATGTCCCCAGGTTTGAAACAAACCAAGGTGCCCAAGGAGAAGGAGTCTAGGAACTCATTTCGAACTTATGATAAATTTATATCTTTGGGCTCCAAGTGTATAGGGATAGGGTCAAAGAACTGAATTATTAGTAGTGTTTCACAGCCCAAGTCTACATCTATTCAGTTCTTTCCTTTTTCCTCAAGAAATAGTTGAAACTAGCATTTAGGACTAAACAGATTCATAAAGAATGCTAATTTGAGTTGTAAGTAAAAAGAATCTGTTCTGCATGGATTATTAATAAAAAAGAAGAGATTTGGAAGCCAGGAAATGAGAACAGTAAGAAAGAATTAGAAAGCAGGGATCTAGGGAGAACATGCATGAGAAGAGAAGATTTTATTAGGGAAATGTACATCATTGTCAAGAAACACCTGAGATTTCACCTTTCTTGAAAGCTAACATGTTAGTCTTCCACAATTTGGGGCAGGTTGGCACAAGACAGAAAATCTCTGGAGTGAGAGACCCAAGACTTCATCACCTACAACATTTATGTTAGCTTTCTGAACCCAAATTTCCACAGGGTGAAGCAAAGAGCATTTACATCATTAAACTGAAGGGGCATAGAGAAATTAGGTCAGCATTCTGCAGGCTTCTTAGGACAGGATTAGGCTCACTGTGAACCTATGGACAGAAATAAAACACACACTGCTCTGATTTCCATAAGGAACAGAGATGAAGAGAAGATGCTCAGGTGGTCTAGGTGTAAGACATAGTAGAACCAAAATTCAGTGGGATTGAAATGGTAAGAAGAACAAAACTCAACTATAACTAGACCAGTGGCAGCCCATGGTAATAAAGTTCTTTATTAGGCTATTAAGTTAATATAATTATTTTGCTATGCCATTCCTTTATGATTTCCAAAATAAATGTAGTAGTGGTGACAAAGTAATGGTATCTTAGAACCCTCAATAGTGATATTACCAAAAAAGACATTTGCTATTTACCACATTCTTTTTTTTTTTTTTTAATTTTTTATTTATTTGACAGAGAGAGAGAGATCACAAGTAGTCAGAGAGGCAGGCAGAGAGAGAGGGTGAAGCAGGCTCCCTGAGCAGAGAGCCCAATGCAGGGCTCGATCCCAGGACCCTGAGATCATGACCTGAGCCAAAGGCAAAGGCTTAACCCACTGAGCCACCCAGGTGCCCCTATTTACCACATTCTTATTATAATCTCAAAAATAACACAAACAAAAGTGTCAAAACAAAAAAAGAAACGAAAAATATTAAAATCATATATGTCTGTTGCTAGGCTTGGTGTTGACTGTTGTATGTATGCATGTATGCTCTCTCTCTCTCTCTCTCTCTATATATATATATATAGTGATGAGCAAGACTCAACAGAGACTCTTAATATAATCGCTAGAAAGGAGAGGTTCTCATTTACCATACATTCAGAACTGGGCATAAGTCTGGAACTTCCAGAGGGCATCTTGCTACCACATGGGAGGAGTCATTTTGGTTTGTAAATTGAGCACTTGGATTCACCATTTCCATAGTCATGGACTTTTCCATTACATGAGCAAATAAATCCACTCTGTCTCTTTTAAAATCACTTCAAATTTAAACATATAAAATAAAGACCAGTTTAGCCAGTTGAACTGGTTTTCTCTCCCTTGCAGCTAAATGACACCTGAGTGACATGAATTCCAGTTCCAACTACTGCCAGATTCATTGTCCTCAATACACTTGGGTAGTGTCATTCTCCTTCACTGCCACTTTTAATTGATTTGTATTCCTTAATGAGCAAGAAACTTGGCATTTAGCAACTCATAATCTTAACTTTATTTCCAATACTCTTTCATGCAAATTCTCAGATTGTCCAAACTACTCTTTTCTGTTCCCTTCAGTAGACTTGATTACTCCTACTCTGCTGACTGTTGCCCTCAAGCATGGAAGCATTTTTGTCCTCTCCTATTTAAATTCTGTCAGTCCTTTAAGGCTCAGGTATTATCTCTTCCATACTGCTTTCTCTAATGTCATCAACCCATAGCTAAATGTTATAAAAACACAGTATCATTATCACCTTTTTGGAACTCAACTTACATGGGGATCACAGAAACAAAGTTTCACAAAGTGTGGCTCCCAGAGTGTAAGACCCAGCAGTTAAAAAAATGACACATGTCACTTTGCACTTAGGTCACTTCATTGTCTAATGGTCTACCATGAGACTCCTTACTGTTGAGCTTGAACATTATCAGTATTTTAGTCCAAGTCAGCTTTTTCCTCCATACCACTCACAAAAGTTGCCCCCATTTTGACACAGCTATTACGAATTTCTAATTATCTCATTCTGTTTCATAACGACTAGGGATTTCTGGCAAGAATTATTACTTTTCTGGCTTAAATTTGATCTCCATATTTATTTTGTTATATCATACATATTGTTTCATAATATTACCTAACTTCCATTTGTTCATTTATTCATTTACTTCACACAACACAGTTACATGGAGCACAAAATAGATGCTCAGTAGATCAATATATGCCAGGTAGTGTGAATGAAATTATGGTTCCTATTCTCAAAGAGCATATTATCCTTAAGAGAACTGACCTGCAAGAAAAAATGTCCTATAGCATAATTCGTGCTACAATAGACATATTCAAAGTGTAAACTGAAAAATGGCGTGTTTAGCTCTATGGATGGTGACTGGGGGTGGGGAAAATTGGGGTAGTAAGAGTTTATGGAAAGTCTTTCTGGAATTGATGATACTGAAGGTCAATTTTAGTGATCTGAGGTTGGGGTGAGTGAAACTCTCCTAAAATGAGAAACATGTATGAAAATAAAATGATATCTAAATCACGTGCTATGTCCAGTGGATTATAAAAATCTCAATTTTTCTGGCTTATAAATAGGAGAAGGAGGGGTTGTGATTAAGTGAGATAATGAGGACTCAGTCATGCAGGGCCTTATAACCTTTGCTAGTTTGCTTGAATTGTCCTTGTAGCTGACTGCGGGCCAGTGAAGATTTCTAAGTAGAGACGTGATGAGACTGCATTTCAAAAAGAACATCTAGAGAGTCATATGGAATCTGGCTTATGAGGAGATGAGGTTAAGAAGCAAGGTGATCATTTCGAAAGAAGCACTGAAATAATCCAGATGAGAGATGACAAAGAGGTAGGTAAGGCTGAGGCCATGTGTAGAAGAAGGAAGGTTGTTTATGAGGCAGAATTGGCAGTACCAGGACGTGGGAGGTGGGGAATGTTAGAAGGTATGACCGATGACAATGTCTCCAATCAATATGGAGAAAATGGTGTGTGGGGGGGTTAAGTTGGGAGAGGACAAGTTGGGAAGTAAAAAACATGATGAGTCTGATTTAGGATGTGCATGATATCATGAAATTCTGCAGAGAGGACTGCTTGGAGAAACATATCTGTATATCTGAACACTATTTTCAAATTTACTTAAAATCTTTAAGGGTAAGAATCGTATACTGTGTCACTTTATAGTTTGTTGTTGGTTTGTTTCTTAGATCCCCAAATGCACAACCTGGCATAGAACAAACAATCAATAAGCAAATGTTGAATTAGTAATAATGTACTGTATTAAGTACACTTGAAGCTTTCCTGATAGCCTTCTTCAAGTGTTGCCAAAGGACAGACTCACCTTTGAATTTGTTTTACAACGAGTACTAGTTGGGGAAAAAAAATGAATCATGACTTCAGAGATAATTTCTTAAAGTGACAAATGTATTCCTTCTGATTAAGGGTAAACGTTGATAGATTGCTTTTATACGGAATGATTTCTTATATTAGTTTGTCTCTATTTAGTTTTCTAAATTTTTTCCCATGACTTACTACATTCATAGTACTTAAGAACTGTGCTTAAGACATTGTTAGATGTTTTATTTTTTAAAACTTGCAACCCAAAGCATTTCTTATTGATATCATTTTATAGATGGGGAAAAGAAGTCAGAGAATATAAATTATTTGTTCACAGTTATTCAGTGAGTGTAAACAGTTCTGCTCATATCACAGTCCTTCCTTGCCTCTCAAGAATACCAACGGCAGATTCTTTGGACGACTGCCATTAATTAATAATATCTCATCAAGGTAAATTTTAGAGACAAAACTGTTGTTATCTAGCCATTCTGCTTGTTGAAAACTCCTTTGTCATTATTAATTATTCTCTATTTTCACCCTGATTCTAGAATGTTGATAATTTCATTTTTACTGGTTGCTGTAAAAATGGACATCGATTTGCCTCATTCTTTGTTATCTGTACAATAGCGTAAAGAAGTTAGGATTACATCTGTAAAAATAAAGTATTATATAACTACCTACTAAATGTTTTATTCTCAAATATTTCTAAAAATAATTACAATTTGATAGCATTTTAATATTTAAAAATTCTTTAAATCAGATATTTCTTATTTAACATGTACTGCAGGTTACTTATTTTCAGAAGATACTAATCAGACCATCACATTGTTAGTTGTTAGTATTTTATGAATTTTGTGTTCTATTAAATTGATGATTTATTTTTTTCCAGATAAGTCACCATGCAAGAGGCATTTACTTATTACACGTTTTTCAGCATATGTTGCAAGTTTATTTTAATGCTGAAGAGGCACATTATGATCAAAGCAGAATTCTGCCCAATTTAAACTGTTCCAAGCTATTTTCATACATTCACTCATGTAATACTGTAAAATTTACATTAAAATGAACGCTCCTCTACAATTAAGTGATTCAGTCAACATTAAAAAAAAAGGTGCAAATGTGTGCAACGTGAAAAAAAATCAACAGATGTGCGAATAATCTCTGCTTGGGGATTTGTATCAAAAAGAACATTAGTCCCCCAAAAAAGTTGCAACATTTATTCTTTCTACAGGCTGAAGTTTCTCTGCACCCATGTTAAAGGACATACACAAAAAAAATGATAAGTATTTCTCCTGTGATGATAAATGGAGGAGTCAATAACAAACTGAAGTGAGGAGCAAATAAAATAACCTACAAAATCAATAAAAGCTCTTAGAAATAGAAAAATGTATTTTGATTTGGCCTAATTCTTATACTCCCCTCTTCTGATAATGAATACATACCGAAAGTAGCAATGACTCACCCACATTCAGAGAAAGTTCATATGTAAATACCAGAATATTTAGCATTAAAACATTGAAATAGGAATTAGCTAGGATATAGTAACAAAATGAAAAGCTTATCATCCTAGAGGATCTGGCCAATGCATGCAGTTGGCCAGATTGTATATTACATAACTGTAGGTTGACAATTCACATTCTAGTGAAATAAATGGTATCTCCTTAAAGTTTACAGAGCATGTCCTTAGCATTTATATACACTGAGGCCCTGGCAAATATCATGAAGCTATAGGAAATGTGAAGACATTTCTTTCCATGGGATAAATGAGATCAAAGTGCTTCACAAAGCTTCATTTAGGTTCCCAGGAGGTATACTGTAGTGACCACTGGAAGAATGTCTGGTCTTCATCTACTTCAGTAGGTGTGAGACAAAGAATAACTTGATGTGTCAATTGACAATCTGAAGTATTTAGACAATTTGAAGCTTCTTGTCAAATAACACTGATCAAAGTTACTTAAGTGTCATCCTTATTTTCTCCTCGCCCTGGGAAATGTTGGATATTTATCCCTCCATCATTTCAACTGAGCTCCCTAGTGTCATCTATTTAAAAAAATATAAAATTGGAGATCACACTAATTGACAAGGATATTCCTAAATAGGAGGAAAATGTGTTGATGAATTATACTTAAAAATATCATCCATTAATGTTTTTTCAACTAATTAACATTTATAGAAATCATTGCTATACATCATATCAAATCACATACATTAAAACAAGGACAGTGACCTTGTTCACAAATTTCAATACGTTCTATTAGAGTAGGTGAAATTATAACACATGGAAAACATGTATACTGAGGCTTAATATATGCAGCCATGTTCAACTCTGATGTGACCCAAAGTTTCAACTGTTCTGATTTACTGCAGCTCTTCCACACAGTTCTACATGTAGCATTGGTAAACTGAACCTTCTAAGTTTGTCTGTATGTGTGTCTATCTAGATAAATATGAACGAGGAAAATGATTAGCCGGAGGACTTTGGTTAAGTCACTGATTATACTTCTATCCATTACATAAGACTGACTTTCCACATAGATTTTAAATTGGGAAATATAAAACAGCTGAGAAAATACAAGGCTTATGATTTGGTGAGGAGTTAACATGACTTAAATTGTTCCATAAAAATCTTCATTGGCTCTTTGCCCGTGAGAACTAAAAGGTTCAAGTTCTTAGTCAACTGGCTAAAAGGAAGTTTAGAGTGTTTCTGGAACATTATGAAACAGCTAAGACCAACATTACACCATTAGGACAGCAATTATTTTCTGTACAAAAAAAGAATGTTAATAGCAGGGTCATGGGTATGGGAGGGGAACAGATGCCCAGGTGGATTAAGTCAAGGACAAAAGAAATATATTACTATGAATTGTTTCCGTTTTTTATCTCTGGTAGTTATGTGCATGTAATTCTTTGAAATTGAGGAATTTTTATTTGGGAAAACTTTAAGGACTTGAATAAGCTTTTATCATATGTGTATGTGTGTGTGTATTCACAACAGTAGATGTCCTACAAAAATTTCATAATTTTAATTTTCTGCTAATCAACTTAATTCTGCTTCCACGTTCCCATTACTCTATCTTATCAGTAAATTCTATCTCACATGTTTTAAAGGCCAATTTCCTCTCTGAAGTTTGTCAAATAGCCAGGAAAATGTGAAAACAGCCTCTCATTCTTAGTGTGTTATATTGCCATTATTATTCGTATTATATAAGCTGGCCTTCTGATGCCATGCACCTGTGGGACTGAGAGAAACTTGCCGAGACTTGTCCTAGGGCTGCCTCCCAGCTCTTCCATTGGAGATGGAAGATATCTTCACAGCTCTTCCATTTGAGGATGTCATACCATCTCCTTGGAACTCTTCCAGGGAGCCATTTGTGGTTCCACACTGTTCTTGGGACCCACCACAGTAACCCTTTCCTCTGCCTGGACCAGCAGAAACTCTCTTCTTTCTTTCTTGACCCCTAAAATCTTTCTCTTTCTTTAGAATCTCATATAATCTTTTTAGAGAGCAAAAGTCATCAGTTTTTGGCCAGATGGCTGAATCTGGTCCACAGAATTGTTTGACTTATACCATATTACATCATAAAATTTTAAACTGTTACTTTTTAAAATCTGTCAACTTTTTTTTTTTTTTTAGAAAAACTTTACTGAGGTATGATTGATATACAAAAAGCTGTATATATTTAATGTCCAGAATTTGATGAATTTGGAGATAAGTATATACCCATGGAACCATCACCACAATATATTCCATAAACATATATATCACCTCCAAAAGCTTCCTCCTACTTTTTTTTTTTTTTTTTTTTTTGCTGATAAGAACAGCAATGTGTCAGCAACAACCTAAAGAATGAGTCTCAGCCAGGTCAACAGGTAGATGACAGTGGTTTCTGATAGAAAAGTATATGCAAAGGAACAGTGAAAGGTGAGATAAATCTTGATGCTTAAAATGACCCAGAAATTGTTCAATTTGGCTGAGCACAGAATTTCATGGATATGAAGGAAAGGGCAGGCAGTGTCAAAGAGTAAGCAGGTGCATAAATACGTGATTTTATAAACCACGTTAGAGAGTTTGGACTTAGGTGAAGGGCTTTTGGCCCCCCACTGAAATATTTTCTACAGTCCTGGAGACCATAATCAGAGTTTTGGTGTTCAGAAATCTTATGATCTCTCCAAAATCTAGTTTCTTTATGGGTAAAGTGAAAAGAATGTCATATATTCTGTTTGCTTCACTGGATTATCACGAAGATCAAATAATATGATACATGCTAAAGGTTGGCAAACTCTAAGATATAAGTAGACCTTATATTGAATGAAATTTAGTTAATGTTTCAACTGTATTTGTAGGAGGGGAGTGAAGAGGATCTCTGATAAGTTTTACTATGTAGAACAACAGTAATAAAGTACAATGTATTTAAGTTATTAGCAAATAGTAATAAAAGTACAATGTATATAGGTTACTAGCAAATATTCAATTAAGAGAAAGACAGATATACAGATAACATGAATATCGGAATGACAATGAGATAGAGGTTATAGATGTTGCAAATAACTTTTAACTTTTTCCCTTGTTATATTGTTTCTATTATTAGGTGTTGAAGACATTTGTCCTTTGTTTCATTAAGAGTGGGATTTTTTTTTAGTTTTTTTTTCTTTTTCAATTCCAGTTAACATACAGTATAATATTAGTTTCAGGTGTACAATATAGTGATTCAACATTTCCGTACATCACCTGGTACTCTTCAAAACAAGTGCCCTCCTCAATCCCCATCACCTATTCCCCCACCCCTCGTGCCCACCTCCCCCTTGGTAACCAGTTTGTTCTCTATAGTTGAGACTGTTTCTTTTGCTCATCTGTTTTGTTTCTTAAGCCCCACATATGAATGAAATCATATGGTATTTGTCTTTCTCTGACTGACTTATTTTGCTTAGCATAATCTCTCCAGCTCTATCCCCGTCCTTGCAAATTCTGCCCAACACTTTTTAAGGAATGTTTCATGAAAATAAATACAAATTCTACTTCAGTGGAACGCAGAAGCTCACTCCCTCTGCCTCCTTTGGGGTCAGCATGTGAACTATCAGCACGGGATCCATCAGTGCCTGATGCATCAGAGTGTGACCCATCAGAATGTGACCCATTAGACTGTGATCCACCGGCATGTGACCTATGCCTTGCCAAACAGGTGCACAGATGTGAGACTTCAGTTTGGAAATCAGAGGCTTGAAGGAGGAGGTATGAAAAGAAATGCAGAAGCATCCAGGATGGCAGGAAGATACTCTGTTCTCTGAAGGAGTAGTGTCAGAAGTCCCAGAGGTAGTATCCTATCTCTAATACCTCTATGTTAAAGTATTATACTCCTGCACAGAAGCAGTGACAGTGAAGTTCCCTATGGATAAGTCTGGTGATTACTTTGTGTGGCTTCTGGCTGAGTGGCTTTTAAGCTTAATCCTCTGTCTTCTGAAGATACCCTGGGGCTACTAATATTATATACATTTCTTTTTTTCTTACATAAGCAAGGCATGATTCTGTTGTTTGCAACTAGAAACTCTGGCTGATATCCATGTCGAAGTAAAACTATGATATTTATCCTGAAACAACAAACTTTTTAGTTCCAGTCCCTTACTGTACTTAAGAAGTAGGACATGAGCACAGTGAGGGTGAGGGCATAAATGTGGAACAAAAGAAATAAGTAGATTCCAATGCTATATCTTCAAAGCAACATAGATTTTTTTAAATTAACAACCTCAGAGAAAAAACTTAATAGGACTTAACAACAAAATTTCTCACGTGACCCTTGAATATTTCTACAACATTTTGTAAAGCTCTACTCTAAACTCTTCTCTGTAAAGTTTTATAGTGATTAAATATGCAAGCTTTATAATAGGAGTCTGGGTCCAGATTGTTACTCCTTAAGTTGTTAATTGTGCAATCTTGAAAAAATATTTAATCTTTGCAAGCACCTGTCCCTTTGCCTATAAAATGAAATAAAAATACCTAGTGAGAATATTGTCAACATTCTTAGCACTGTGCTTGGTACAGGACAGGCACTCAATAGTTGCTTGCTAACATCATAAATAATAATGACATTATGTTACACTAGAAAAGAATTCCAAGGATGGAACAGGAGTAGTGAGTACTGGTGTTCTGGATTCTTGAACTGTGATGGGAGTTCAGCATTAGAACTCCTTAAAAACTTGAAGAGAACATAGACTAGTCTAAGATAAAGAAGTATATTCTATCTAACCCTCAAATTTTCAGTAGGAGGCCGGAATAAATGACGGGAGTTCAACTTCTATTTCAAATAACTCTCACCCATGTCTTTTGGATGTCAGGGATTGCCAGACAGTCCCAATTTCTCCCTCTTTATAAATTTTCTCCTTACCTCTTCCTCTTCAGTTATGGACTTTTGTGCCTATCTGTACACAAATGCTAGTATTTCTGTACTGAACACAAGAGTTCAAACTCTGGAATGGGCGCTGGGATGGCTCAGATGGTTAAGCATCTGCCTCTGGCTCAGGTCATGATCTTAGGGTCCTGGGAATGAACTCAGGTCATGATCTCAGGGTCCTAGGAATGAGCCCCGCACTGGGCTCCCTACTCAGCGAGAGCCTGCTTCTTCCTCTCCTTCTCCCTCTACTGCTCCTTCTACTTGTGCTAACTCTCTCAGTCAAATAAATAAATAAAACCTTAAAAAAAAAGTTCTCAAAATGAAGCATTCAAATAATTGCATTAATTTTAGAATATCTTATGAAACTGGCTTTTATTTGTTTCTTTCTTCATTTTTCTGCATTCCAGCCTTATGCATTTAATTTTGGAATACAGGAGTAGTAGGTAGTCTCAGCAGCTAGCTACATTCTGTACATAATCACTGAATTCACTGCTTGTGTTTGCTCAGTCCTATCCTAGTGCTCCAAGAATTGTCAGAAATAAACAAAAGGACATTCACAGCCATCTGGATATGGTTAGTTTTTATTTTTTTGCATTTACCTTTTTGCATCTTCATTCTTTCTTTTGTATTCTCTTCTTCTTTCTGCTCCATCCCTCTATTAGCTGATTTCTTAGTAGCCTAGATATTCTACACAACAGATTACTAAATTACCGAGTGATACTGATATAACAGCATGTTCTCTTTTCCCTGGGGGGCACATGTTTAACTCTCAAACAGTATACAACTGTGGCTATAAGCAGAGTGGAAAACAAGCAGGACATGAGTATGAATCTGGAAAACTATTACTACTGATGAAAAAAAAAAACTTTAAAAACCATCACCACTCATCAATTTTTAAAATGTTGCCATGTTTAAACATTTATTTGTTTCAAATGAATAATGAAAGGCAGTTCCATCTCCCCCAAACCAAAATTAAGTAGCACTGAAATTCCTTTTCATAGAGTGATATATTTCAAAATTAGGTATTTGGAAAGATACAGACACTGCTTGCAACTATAAAAACAAGATCAAAACATTCTGATGCCCTTTCCCCACTTCAGTAGGACAGCAACTACACAAGGCTATTCTCTAGAGTAATGATCTTCCCTCCCTCCAAAGGGTTTTTTTTTATCCCATATTCAGGAGGTCATATCCAGTCTTCAGCTGCACAAAGCTCCACTCCTATTAATTTAAAATGCGGGTTTCAGAGGTTCACATACACGAAAACCTGCTTCTTAAGAGGTAAGCTCTATCAAAATCCCATTTGAAGAAAAAAAATGAGACTATAGCTTTGAGAAAAATAATCTATTTATATAATCTATCTTCCTCACTAATAAGAAATAAAGAAAAGCTTAAAATAGAAGTTAATAATGTATCATTTGCTTAAACAAAGCTCAGTTTATCTCTGTGTTTTAGTAACACTGTTTTGTTTTGTTTTGCATTTCTTTTTAGATCTGGTATTATTTTTATCATCATCATCATCATCATCATCATCATCATCATCATTCGGTTAAGCTATCTGACAGATACAAAAGGTTATTCACCCTATGACTGTCTCATTTAAAAAAATGTTGCAAATTCATCGAAAAGAACGAAAGAAATCTGGTTGAAGATGCAGGTGCACTAATAAATGGGTGGTCTTTGGATTACAGTATTTATGTGTACTATGGCAAAGCTGAACAGAAACCTAAATGTTATACATACAAAGTGGTACAACAAGAACATCTGTGTTGGGGGGATTGAACTGGCATGGCTAACACCTCCAGTGCCAGGTGCAAAGGAAATTTCAATACAGCTTGAGTAATCTTGACTGCTAGCATCTGCCTGCATCAGATTATCTCCTATGTTCCTAGTCCACCACTATCCATTAGAGTATTTATATGATACATCTGGTGGTGCAATGGCCAAGCAAGAAGTAGCAATGCCTCCATTACTGGGGCAAATGCCCAACTCTTTAACTCAACATAAAGGCAAACAGGAATTCTTTTCAGGTTCAAGGGCAGCCAGCCAATTCTACAAGACTGATTAGCAGACAGCACTCCAAAAAGATCGCTGCTCTGTCTTTTCAGTATTAACTAGACACATATTCATGTGCATAATGTGGAGAAGGATAATTCTTCAGCTTAAAATTATGCCTTTACATATTATTGCCAGAAAAATAACAGAGTTTTAATATGTTGCAAGAATCATTACAGAGTTTTAGACTGACTTGGCTCAATTCAAAGTCCCAACATACATTCAGTTTTCAGGATCAATCAGTTTGCTAGGGTGAGGATGATGGAGACCTTCCATCCAGTAGTCTCCACAACATGAAGCTTCACATAACCAACAAAGCAGGCTACACAAGGGTTATGCCTCTTTCTTCAAATCACCTTCAATATATGCCCATGCCACTTACTGCAGAGAAAGCAGAGTCAGCGATGGGCCTGACTTCAACATTCTACCGTCTTAGAGCCGACACAAATCAGCACCCACCCCCTCCCCTTTGCTTCTGCTTCCTGCTAGAACAGATTTATGGGTCTTTATCTTTATAAAGCAAGCCCGTCTCCTCCTGATTTATATGCTCACCTTTTTCTGATTTTTTATGCACTCTCCCTCTTCACTGGATCCTTCCTGTTTGAATTTTAAGCCGCTCAGGATTTTCTCCTTAGAAGAAACCCTGTGGATGGCCTATTCCCCTACAATGGACACCTTCACTATTGTTCTCCTCTTTCTCAACCAAACATCTTCTCAAGTTTCTTACCTTGTTCCCCTCCTACTCACCACCCAAGCCATTAAATTATGGCTACTTTTGTCAACATTTTACTAAAATTCACAATTTATTTTCTAAGTCATGTCCCTTCATGTTGCTAAAATCAAAGGACTTCATTATTCTACTAGATATTTCAGCAGCATTTGACCAGTGTGACCACTGTGACTTCATGCAGTCTCTTTCCTTAGCCCCTGCTTTCGTGACACTCACACCTATGTTTCATTTGGTTTCACTTATTCCTACATCCCTGGACACTAATTCTTGGTTTTCTTTTATCTCTCCCTTTTCCCTGTTTAACAATGAAAGGATGGAATGTCACGGGGCTCTGTCTTGGGTCCTCTTTCCACTATATTCTATCTTAAGAAATTTTCATTCACCTACATGACTTCCGTTACCACTATTTTGTAGCTGACCTACACATTTTAATCTCATGTCTTCGAAAATTCAGGCCCTAACAACAGACTGTTCATCCAGCATTTGAATTTGGATGACTCAGAAGTAATTCAAATCCAACACTTCTGAAGTTCACTCCTCATTTCCACTCTCCCCAAAATACCTATTCCTTTTCTAAAGTTTTCAATCCTTCCAAATTTCAATACCATTCATACAATTGATTAAGCCAGATAACTTAGGTCACCTTTCATATTTCCTTTCTCCTTTCCTGAATCTGACAATAGCCAAGAATTTCCAATTAACTTTCAGAAATTAAACAAGTTATACATGAATATGTACTTTATAAAAATTGGCAACTTTCACCACAGCTCCCAATCTTTATTCGTCTTCTTTCTCTAGCCAGAGGTCAAATTAATTATGGATTTGGTGTATATTCATCCAAATATCTTGACTATTCTTATATGTACTCACATATATATGAGTTCAATTTTAAACATATAGATTGGTTTGTATGTCAGTTTTTAACGAAAACAAAACAAAACAAAACAAAAAAGTAACATACTCTGTAATCTGGTTTATTCAGACAAAGACTTGTTCTGGGGAGCTATTTCTGTATATATAGATTTGTTTCATTTTAATTAATGCATAAAATACCACAGTATGAACATTCCACTATTAGACTTCCTTCTATTTCAAGTCAGGCTATCTCTTTTTTTCTATTACAATAGTGCAATGAATATTTTTTATTCAGAGCTTCTTCTATGAATGTTTCTCAGGGTTGAAGAACATAGTTTTAAAAGACACTGCCAGATTATACTCCCAAATTGTACTGGAAGGCTATTCTCCATGGATTTGCCACATTTTTGTACATGTGGCAAGTAAGGCTTTGTCCTTTTTCTGCATGATCTTTTCAAAGATGAATAGTGAGGAGTCTTGAAAAATAACGTCTCCTTCTGGAGCATTAGGAAGACAGGCTTACCCTATTACAGGAGTTAATATCTCCTCCAACCTCAGTAAAGTTCTGCAATTACAATACATTGCACAAGCAGATGTTCTCTGGTCCTCTTTGTGTTGTCCTGTGGGAACTGGAGTTTGGGGAACCAGTAAAAAGAGGCTGATATTCTGGTTACTGCTACTGTTATGAGTAATAAATTAGACTTCATCTCCAACTCAGAAATCATGTACCTTCTGCGAGCATTCAGGAAACTGTGGCAGTGGCCACACAGTTTATATTCTCACCGTAAGGGTATGAAGAATATAGTATTCCTCACATTATAGCCAATAATTGATAGGAATGAACTTTTCCATGTCCAATAAAATAGAAGAAAACAATGAGTTCTCATTGTTTAATTTGCATTTCCCTGGTTATTAATATAGTGATGTCACATGTTTCTCTCCTCCTTCCCTTCTGTTCCCTTCCCTTCCTCATACTTACTTGCTTTTGTTCTTGTGATACCACCCTCCTAATCCAAAGTGATTGTAATAGCTTCCGAAATGTCTGCCCCGTATCTACTCTGTCTCCCCCAAATGCACATCTGATCACATCACTTCTCTGCTTAAGAACACTTACTCTTTCAGAGTACCCTTAGGATAAAACCCTGAACCTTTGGCAGGGCCTACACAACCCCACATCTTCTCCCTGCCGATCTCCCCAACTCTCTCTGTTGCCATTCTTGTCTTCATTTCTGACAGTAAATGTAAGTGTTCACTTTCTTGAACATGTCTTGCTCTTGTTTTTGGGTTGTTCGTTGATTTATAACATCACATTTCATGTGCCATTTCACATTCATGTTTTCAAGGAAATTTGTTACAACTTCATGTTTTGGAAATAAATTTTGAAGAACTGTGTGTTTTAGTTGTACACTGCAACACAAATAAAAAAATATATAGGAAGAAAAATATACAGAAATGTTACATGGCAGTTATTTCTGGGTAGTAGTGTATATACATATTTCTCATTTTAGTTGTTTTAGTTTTCCATATTTTTTCCTTTTCTGCAGACATATTTTACTCCATTAGTTAGAAATTTTTTTTTCCTAAAAAAATTGTTTCTTTGTATTTTGCTCTCTTCTATCACATAATTTCAACAAAACAAATAATAAAGGTTCAGATGTGGTACCCTGATCTTTCTGTAAGAGGGGAGCACACTTTAAAAATATCAAGAGAGAGGGGCGCCTGGGTGGCTCAGTGGGTTAAAGCCTCTGCCTTCAGTCGGGTCATGATCTCAGGGTCCTGGGATCCTCTCAGGGTCCTTCCCTTCCTCT
The DNA here is from genome assembly GCF_010015895.1 of Lontra canadensis. Taxonomy (NCBI): domain Eukaryota; kingdom Metazoa; phylum Chordata; class Mammalia; order Carnivora; family Mustelidae; genus Lontra; species Lontra canadensis. Next base: position 52,549,974 of record NW_022630996.1, on the reverse strand, counting down.
CTCTCTCTCTCTGCCTGCCTTTCTGCCTACTTGTGTTCTCTGTCAAATAAATAAAATCTTTAAAAAAATATCAAGAGAGGATTAAGTTCATGAACTGCTTTGTCCTCACTTAAATTAACTTCGAATCATTAAGTTTAAGGAAATATGGCACTGAACTGAGAGGAAATTCCACTGATGGCTTCTTGGATTTCAGAGTCCTGTAGTACTGTCTTGGTTTCCATTTATGTCTCCCACCCTCTCACATTCCTTTGTTCTTCCTCCCACTCAAAATTTAAGAAGCACTATCTGCTTGCCGGGATGCTGGTAAGCAAGTCAAAGAAGTTCACAGTGAAATGGAGAAGTTGAACTAAAAGACCTACCATTATCATGATGGCCAATGGTAAGAGAAAACATGAAACTGATGACTATAATTAGAGCATTTGAGAAGGATCTTGAGGAAGACATGGACACTTGCTTGATGGCTGAGGGATGTAATGAGATTTTTCATACAGGTAAACAAGAAGACTATTTCAAGTTAGGGCAAATACAAGCAATGTCACAAGAGAGATACCTGCAGTATTGGTATGCATGCACAACATAGTTAATGACAAACCTGGGAGAAAATTAAAGTTTTGAGCCACATTTCCCTCAAGGGTAAAATAGGGGTAATATGTTAAAAGTATCTCACAAAGTGCAGGGGCCTGGAGCAATAATATATATTGGTCATTTTTCCTCTTCCATCTCTTATATAAAAATTCCCTTTCTCTCAAATAGTCCACCAGTCTATTTGTGCAGATGAGCCCAGAATAATAAGGATCATAATAATAACAATAGTAATTATCACTAATATTTTTAACATTTGATAAATACAGTTAATATACAACGTTTTACATGTTTTATCTCATTTAATCCCATAAGGTGGGTACTGGTATTATCTCCATTTTACAGAGGAGACACAGAGGTAACTAACTGGCTTAATTTATTAATTAATTAATGATGCTTCTAGGATTTGCAAGGAGGAATTCTGATTTTGAATTCAAGCTCTTACTTAATAAGATTACTACCAATGTTATTTCTCTGTGTACTGAAATAATATGGATATGAAAAAAAAAAAGACTTGAAAGGCATTCATGTTATTCACACAAGTTAAGCATTTTCAAACATATTTGTTTACACAAGTTTAGGCTTGTTTCCCTCTATATGTGTGCCACTGTGTACATATGGCCTGGATATTATTTCTTTAAGCATACTGATGTGCAGATTTACTTACCAATAATAACCAAGCTCTTACTCTGTGTCAAGCCTGTGCTAGGACTTTAAAGGGTTGAAATGGTAGATATCATTCTTGCCTTCCTGGAGTTTGTTGTCTAATAAGGATAACAGATTTAAAACAGAAACTAAGATATACCCCCAAAACCCCACAAAGACATACAATTGCAAATTATAATGAATACTCTGAAGGAAATGAAAAATAAGGCCATGATAAGAAAAAAATGATAAGGAAAGAGAGTTTTGATATAATTTCTTTCTTAAACTTGTTAACCTCATCAGCAGACAGAGGTAAGGGATGTATTTCAGAGGAAGTAAAATGACACTGGTAAAATACGGTAAAATACATAAATCTCAGTCATGCTCAAGTTTTTTGTACTTCTTAAGGCCACACTAGTATATTGCTATGCCATGAATAATAAATCTGGTTTAAAATAGTATTATAAACTCAAATTATAGAAGGAAAATGTGCTACGAAAATACATATGGTAAGTTAACACTTTTGTCAATGGATATGTGTGGAAGGGGTTTGGGGAGGGAGATGTGCAGGTGCAGAAAATAAAGTGAAAGATCTCTGTCTTGAAGTATGTGCTGGACATGGTTATCCCTGAAATATGGAGGCATGAATGACATTTTGTTCCTTTTCAACACTATATATTTTTATTTATTTAATCAGTTTTATATATTGTATTTAATAATAAAACCACACAAACATGTATTTTTTTAAAAAAAATTCTTCTGAACCTCTAACCTATTTCATTTGTCCACTGAATGAGAACTTGAATGGATTGATAAAGTCACTTTTTTTTTACATTCAAACCTATACAACAAATGACAAGAGAAAGGGCTAGAGGGTTCCTAAGGTCCCTTAGAGATCCAAAGTGCATTATATATTTTAAAAATATGTGTAAAGATACTAAAATGCCTTTTTTTAAATTTATAAGATTTTGTCACTTTTGAATGACACTGAATATTATATAATCAATACATTTCTCCTAAATATAAAAATGTATAAAATTCAAGATATGGACCCATGTTCTTCATTAGCACAAGTTCTTGTGGGGCTGGATAATGGGCATGATGATGCCTTATTTTCAGACTATGGGTGTTTGCATAGGAAACCTTTTTTTTAATTGAAGTATAATTAACATGAAGTATTATATTAGTTTCAAGTATACAATATAATGATTGAAAATTCTTGTCTTTTTTATATCAGCCATTTTGACAGATATAAGGTTATACTATGGCTTTGATTTGCAGTTCCTTGATGATTAGTGATGTTGAGCATCTTTTTAAGTATCTGTTGGCCATCTGTATGTCTTCTTTGGAATGCTATCTATTCAGGTCCTCTGCCTGTTTTTTCCTTAAAGATTGATTGATTGATTGATTGATTGATTGATTTTAGTGGGGAAGAGGCCATAGGAGAGGAAGGGAGAGTCCTGAGTAGACTCCACACAGAGCACAGATCCCCGCACAGGGTTTGATCTCAGGATCCTGAGATCATGACCAGAGACGAAACCAAGAGGTGGAAGCATAACTGACTGCTCCACCCAGGTGACCCAACCTTGGTCCACTTTTAATAGGATTATTATTAGTTTTGTAGTATTGAGTTATATAAGTTCTTTATGTTTTTGGATATCAACTCCTTATTGGATATATCATTTACCAATAACTTCTTCTATGAAGTGGGCTGAGTTTTTGTTTAGTTGGCAGTTTCCTTGACTGTACAAAAGCTTTTTACTTAGCTGTAGTCCCAATAGTTTAATATGTTCTCTTCTAGAAATTTTATGGTTTCAGGTGTCACATCTAGATCCCTAATCCATTCTGAGTTTGTTTGTTTATTTAGTATTGTGTAAGGAAGTGGTCCAGTATCATTTTTTTGCATGTAGCTATTCACTATCAGCACCATTTGTTGAAGACGCCATCTTTACTCCATTGTATACTCTTGCCTCCTTTGTTGTAATTTAATTGACCTTATATGTATGGATTTATTTCTGGGGTGTCTATTCTGTTCCATTGATCTATATTCCATTGACCTATTTTTGTGTCAGTACCATACTGATCTGATTACTGGAGATTCGTGGTATATCTTGAAAACTGGGATTGTGATGCCTCCAGCTTTGTTCTCTTTTGTTGAGACAGTTTTGGTGATTCAAGATCTTTTGTGGTTCCACAAAATTTTAGGATTATCTGACGTAGTTATATGAAGAATGTTGTTGGTGATTTGATAGGAATTGCATTAAATCTGGAGATTGCTTTTGGGTAGTGTAAATGTTTTAACAATACTGATTCATCCAAACTGTAAGCATGGAATATTTATCTATCTGCTTGTGTCATGAATTTCTTTCATCAATGTTTTAGTTTTTGGAGTATAGGTATTTCACATCCTTGGTTAAATTTAATCCTAAGTACTTCATTATTTTTGTGGCAATTATAAGTGGAGTTCTTTTCATAATTTCTCTTTCTGCTACTTCATTAACAGTGTATAGAAATACAAGCAATTTCTGTACATCCATTTCGTATCCTGCAACTTTATTGAATTCATTTGTCTGTTCTAGTAGTTTTTTTAGTGGTGTCTTTTGGAATTTCTATAGAGTATCATGTCATCCGCAAATATTTCTTACCAATTTGGAAGTCTTATTTCTTTTTCCTTTCTGACAGCTGTGGTTAGGACTTTCATTATTATGTTGAATACTGTTGGTTAGAGTGGACATCCTTGTTTTGTTCCTGATCTTAGAGGAAAAGCTCTTAGTTTGTCTTCATTGAGTATGTTAGCTGTGTGTTTTTCATATATGACCTTTATTTTGCTGAGGTATGCTCCCTTGAAACCTACTTTGTTGAGAGCTTTTGTCAAGAATATATGTTGTACTTTTTCAAGTGCTTTTTCTGCATCTATTGACATGATCATATGGTTTTTATCCTTTCTCATGTTAATGTGATATATCACATTGAATGATTTGTGAATACCAAACCACCCTTGCATCCTGAAAATAAATCCCATTTGATGGTGGGGAATGATTTTTTTTTTAATGTATTCTTGAATTTGGTTTGCTAGTATTTTGAGGATTTTTCCATCTATATTCAACAGAAGTATTGGATGGTAGTTTTCTTTTTTGTGTGTGTCTGTATTTGGTTTTGGTATAAGGGTAATGGCCTCATAGAATGAATTTGGAAACTTTTTTCCTCTTCCATTTTTCTGGAATAGTTTGAGAAGAATAAGCATTAACTTTTCTTTGAAATTTGGTAGAATTCACCTGTGAAGTAATCTGGTACTGGACTTTCGTTGGTTGGGAGTTTTTTGATTAGTGATTTAATTTCATTGCTAGGTATCAGTCTATTCAAATTTTCTATTTCTTCCTAATTCTTTTTGAAGGTTATATATTTTTTGAAATTTATCCATGTTTAAGCTGTTCAATTCACTGGCACATAATTTTTCATATTGTCTTAATCCTTTGTGTTTCCATGGTATTGATTGTTATTTCTCTTTTATTTCTAATGTTATTAATTTGAGTCCTCTCTCTTTTTTTCTTGTTGAGTCTGGATAAGTGAAACCAGGAGCTGGTTCTTTGGAAAGATAAAATTGATAAATCTAAAGTGGTATTTGGGTATTAAATTTTAAAATGTGAAAACAATTCAAAGTTTTATTTATAAATAATATTATCTTTTCCAGTAATAATTTTAATAATTGTAACTGTCAACTAATTTCCTGTCTTTAATTGAATTTAATGCTTAGATTTTTTGTGTGCTTCCTTGACACATGGGTTTTTTTTTTCTAGATGCCACATCTCTGAAGCTAGTACTCTAGCACAATTCTTGTAATTTTACCTTTTACCATTTTCATTAACCTTTAAGAAAAGCAATCATCAACAATATTCTTTGTGGTTAATCTGAACTGACATACTAAAGTATTACAAATTTTTCTAACCACTGTCAATGATTGATCATATCAGATTTATATAAAAGTTTATGATGAACAGTTAGATTGGGAATTCCAAATACCTATTTAGAACATAAATGGAAAACAACAGAAGAGATCTCAAAACAAGTTAAAGCATGAGAGATATGAGCAAAACAATGATGGCATCACCCTTCCACATATATACTTCTATGAAATATTCCTCTCTGTGAATTCCCCACAATTTTGCTAGGCTCTTGACAGAAAGCAATATATCTTTCAAGGCAACTGAATCACTACAATTCTCTTTTTCTCATTTTCCTTTTTTCTTTTTCTTTCTTCATCCACAGAAGTACGGGTGGTGACAACTCTACTGCATATGACTCCATGTTCCTGCCCACATCCTATTGTAAGTCCCTTTTTAAGTCAACACTCCACAAGATACCCTAACTTGAGGGTTTAATCTGTTTTCTATTAAGACCTCTACTAATAAGCAAATAATAGATTTCATTTGGCTTTGAAATAAACTAAGTTTTATTTGGTAGGATAGATTCATATAAACACACAGATAACACCTGCCAGACATAGCTTCATGTTCTTAGGACTTTAGCCTTCCAAAAGAATTTAAGCAAAAAGAATAATCATTTAATATGAGGTATTCTAATGTTAATGTGTTCCAAATAGATAACAGGAAAACAAATGTATTGCTTTATTTAAAGGAAATGCTGACAAAATTTAAAATCTTTTCCAAAGAAATAATAAATTTAAGATCTAGCCTAAATTAGTTGTGACACTTAGAGTTATATTTACAAGGTCACAGATTGACAAAGTTATAAATCTTCATCAAGATTGCTCTGTGAAGCTCAGTGCTAAAACCATCTTGCAAAAGCACTTGATAGCTAAATAAAAATATCACTCTAAGAAAAAACAGTAAAAAGCACAGTGGTATTTGCTTAACTTCATAGGTGAATTTGTTGGTGGTCTAAGATGTCTGCCAACAAAAGATTTTTTTGTGCTGTGAAGGGACCAAAGGCCAAATGCTAATGGAAATAAAGACCTGATCTGCTTTGGAAGTAGCTCTTGCTCATAATGAATAAGAGATGGCTTGAAGGAAGAGAAGGGGAAGTTAATCATACTTTTGTCCATTTATGGACTTTCTAGACGGAAATACTACTTTACATCCTTTTAATAAGAAGTTAAACCACTATTCCTGGGACAGAGACTTTTTTTTTTTGCAGCTTTATTGTAATGTAATTCACATATTACACAATTCACACATTTAAAGTGTACAATTCAAAGTTTTTCAGTATATTCAAGATATGTGCACCTAAACCACATACTTTTGTTGCCTCAGAAAGATTTGTCCTATCATTTAGATATTGTCCATTTATTATTTCCCAACTCCCAGTCCCATTATTTTCCTAGTAGCTACTAATCTACTTTCCATCTATAGATTTACCTGTTCTTGACATTTCATATAAATAGAATTGTATAACATGTGGTCTTTTGTGACTTGCTTGTTTCACTTAGTATAATGTTTTAAGTTTCATCTATGTTGTAGTACAGATCAAAACTTTATTCCTTTTTTTTTATAATTTTTTTTTCTAATTTTTAATTTATTTGACAGAGAGAGATCAGAAGCAGGCAGAGAGGCAGGCAGAGAGAGAGGAGGAAGCAAGGCTCCCCGCTGAGTAGAGAGCCTGACGCAGGACTCGATCCCATGACCCTGAGATCATGACCTGAGCCGAAGGCAGAGGCTTAACCCACTGAGCCACCCAGGTGCCCAAAACTTTATTCCTTTTTATGGCTGAATGATATTCCATTACATGATTATAGTAGATTATATTTCATTTATTCATTCATTGATGGACATCTTGGTTGTTTCCATTTTTTTGCTATTATAAATAATGTTGTTATAAACATTAATGTAGAAGTCTTTGTGTGGACATATGCTTTCTTTGCCCTTTGCATTTTGCATTCTTTGCCTTTGACATTTACCTAAAAGTAGAATTGCTGGGTCATATGCTATCTCTAAGCCTAACCATTTGAGGAATTGCTAGACTGTTGTCCAAAGTGGAAGCACCATTTCAAAATCCAACTTGGAAGATATAGATAGGGGCTATTATATTTCTCCACAACCTCATCATCACTTGTGATTATCTGACTTTTTGATTCCAACTATCATAGTGCATCAAATGGTGTTTCATTGTGGTTTTGATTTGCATTTCCTTGATGAGTAATGATTCTGAGCACCTGTGTATGTGCTTATTGGCCATTTGTGTATCTTCTCTGGAGAAGTATCTAATCAGGACCTTTGTCCATTTTTGAATTAGGTTATTTATCTTTTTGTTATTGAGCTGTAAGAATTTGTTATATGTTGTACATACAAGTCCTTTATGAGATATATGACTGATAATTATTTTCTCTCATCTTTGTGTTGGCTTTTCACTTTCTTGATAGTGCTCTTTGAAGCACAAATTTTTAATTCTGATGAATTCCAATTTATGTATTTCTTTTGTTGCTCACGTTATTGGTACCATATATAAGAATCCACTGCTGAACCAAGGAAACAAAATTTACCACTATGTTTTCTTCTAAAAGTGTTATGGTTTTAGGTCTTACATTCAGCCTTTGATTCAAGTTAATTTTGATATGTAGTATGAGGTAAGGATCTAACATCATTGTTTGTATGTGGCTGTCCGATTGTTCCCTCACTATTTGTTGAAATTACTATCATTTCCCCATTAAATTGTCTTGGCACTCTTGTCTGAACACAGACACAAGGGTTTACTTCTCCACTCTCATTTCTATTGTATTGATCTATATGTCTATCCTTATCTGAATGCCATAGTATCTTGATTACTAGTGCTCTGTACTAAGGTTTGCAATTGTGAAGTGCAAGTTTTCCAGTTTTAATCATCTTTTACTTGACTGCTTTGGCCATCCTAGATCTTGTACAATTCCATATGAATTTTAAAATCAGCATATCAATTTCCACCAAGAAGCCAGCTGGGAACCTGACAGTGATTATGTTGAATCTGTAGATAAATTTGAGGAGTGCTATTATCTTAACAGTTTGAAGTTTTCTAATCCATGTACATGAGGTGTGTATTTATTTAGATCTTTAATTTCTTTTAACAATGTTCTGTAGTTTTCAGAGTATGAGTTTTGAATTTTACTTTTCTAGTATTGTATTATTTTCTGATGCTATTATAATGAAAATATTTTTAAATTTCATTTTTGATTATTAACTGCAAGTGTGTAGAAATACAACTGGTTTTAATATATTGATCTTGTATCTATCTTACAAGCATGCTGAAATCAGTTATCAATTTTAATAGTATTTTATTAGATTCCTTAAGATTTCAATATGCAAAATCATGAAAGTGGAAATAGTTTTACTTCTTCCTTTCCAATCTGGGAGTCTTTTATCTATTTTTCTTTCCTAATTGTTCTTGCTAGAACCTCCAGTACAAGGAATGGATATCCTTGTCTTCTGATCTTAGGGGAAAAGCATCCAATCTTTCACCATTAAGTATGATATTAGCTGTGGGTTTTTCACAGATATCCTTTATCAGCTTGAGGATTTTTATCCTACTTTGTTGACTGTTTTTATCATGAAAAAATGCTGGAGTTTGCTGAATACTTTATGTCTACTGAGAAGATCTAATTCTGGGTTTTTAGTCTTGATAAGATGTATTACTTTAATTGCTTTTTAGATGTTAAACTAACTCACATTAGATGTTAAACTAACTCACATTCTTGAGATAAATACCAGTTAGTCATGGTGGATAGTTTCTTTTGTATGTTGCTCAAATTGGTTTGCTGGTATTTTGTTAGGATTTTTGCATCTGTATTCATAAAAGGTATTAGTTTGCAGTTGTTTTTCCTTGTTATTGTATGATTCTGGTGTCATGGTAATATTGACCTCATAGAAGGAGTTATAAAATATTCCCTCTTATTTTTTGGAGGAGTTTGTGAATAACTGATATTAATTTTTTATCAACTGTTGGAAAGAATTCACCAGTGAAGCCATCTGGGCCTTCACTTTTCTTTATAGGCACATTTTGATTACTGCTTTAATTCCTTTGCATATCAATTCAGATTTATTTATTTGTTTATTTATTATTTCAGTAGTTTATGTCTTTTTGGGAACTTATCTATTTTATCTAATTAATCTGATTTGTTGGCATACACTCTTTCATAATAGTCTCCTAAAGCTTCCCCCCACCCCATAAGATCAATAGTAATATTCCCTCTTTCATTTCTGATTCTAGTAATATGAGTATTCTCTCTTTCTTGGTCAATCTTGATAAAGGTTGATTAATTTTGTTGATTTTTTAAAAGAACCAGGTTTTGTTTTTGCTCTTGTTTTTCTATCCTCTGTTTAATTATTGTTTTTCTCACTCTCTATTGTTTATACTCTATTTCACTAATTTCTGCTCTATTTACTTTCTTCCTTCTTTTGCTTGCTTTAAGTTTAGTATGCTCTTCTTTTTCCCATCATCTTAAGATGGAAGGTTAGCTTGTTGATGTGACATCTTCTTCTTTTATAAAAAAAAAATGTATTCAATGCTATAAATTTCTTTCTAGACATCACATCCCATAAATTTTGTATTTTTATTTTCATTCATCTAAATTTCCCTTTTGATTTCTTCTAAACCATTGGTTATTTTGAAGTGTGTTGCTTAATTCATATATTAGTGAGATTTCAAATGTCTTTTGTTATTGATTTCTAATTTTGTTCCATTGTAGTCATAGAATATATTTTGTATTCTTTCTTTTTGTTTTTTTTTTTAAACTTTGTAATATTTCTATCTTTTAAAACTTACCAAGGTTTATTTTATGGTCTAGGATGTGGTTTATAATGGAGAATGTTCCATGTGTTTTTGAGAATGTATAGTATACTGTTATTGGATGTAGTTCTATATAGATACTATATAGATGTTCTATAGATGTCTGTTAAGTAGGTATTTGTGCAGATGTTATATAATGGTTTATAGTGCTGTTCAGATTTTCTATTTCTTTGTTGATCTTCAATCTAGTTTTACTATTATTGAAATTGAGATATAGAAGACTCTATTAGTGAATTATCTAATTTCTCCCTTCATTTCTGTCAGTTCTTGCTTCATGTACTTTGGTATACATGTTAGCACATACATGTTTGTAATACTTACATGTTATAGATGGGTTAACACCTTATCATTATAAAGGGTCCCTCTTTACTTCTGGCATCATTTTTTGTCTTAAAGTCTATTTTTGGTGTGACATTAGTACAGCCACTTCAGCTTTCTTGTGGTTGTTATTTGTATAAAATTCCTTTCTCAGACTCTTACTTTCAATCTATTCTTATCTTTGAATCTAAAGTGTGTCTCCTAGAGAGAACATATAGTTGGATCTTACTTTGTTTTGCTTGTTCCATTCTTACAATCTCTGCCTTTTGATTGGGTTGTTTTATTCACTCACATTTCATGACTTTTTTTATACAGTTGAACATATGTTTGTCATTTTGTTTTTTCTTTTCTGTATGTCTATTTTTTGGTACCTATTTTTTTGTGGGGGAGGGGCAGGGGAAGAGGGAAGAAAGAATAAAACAGCCTCCATGCCCAGTTCAGAAACCAATGGGGGGAACTCGATCCCACAACCCTGAGATCATGACCTGAGCCGAAATCAAGAATCTAACACTTTAACTGACTGAGCCACCCAGGTGCTTTAATGTTTTGGTCCTTCTTTGATGCTTTTTTTGGTGACTGAATATTTTTCTAATGTAGTATTTTAATTACTTTAATGATTTAATTACTCTAATGATCTTTTCACTATATTTTTGTGAGCTATGTCAGTGTTTGCTCTACAGCCTTTCAAATACATCTTAATTTATCAGAATTAGCTTTGGATTTATACTAACTTAATTCCAGTAAGATATAGAAATGTTATTACTATAACTATTCTGTTTTCTAACCTTTGTTATATTTTTATAATTATTATATCTATAAATGTTAAAAAATACTTTAACACTGCACTTATAATTATTACTTTATATAATTTTACATATTTAAAGAAGACAAGAGAAGAAAGGAGAGGAAATCAGAACAGCTACATTATTATCTTTATCATTGCTCCTTGTAATTTCATATGGATTCTAGTTACTGTCTAGGGTCAACTGCTGTTAGCCTGAAGATTTTTCTTTAGTATTTCATGTAAAGTGGGTTTGTAAGCCACAGATTCTCATGGTTTTCCTTATTTGGGAGTATGTTTATTTTGTCTTTATTGATGAAATATAGTTTTGATCAGTATGGTGTTCTTGGTTGACATTTTTTTCTTTGAGCATTTTTAGTATTTATCCCAATTCATTCCAGCCTCCTATGTTTCTGAAGGGGAGGCACCTATTAATCTTATTTGAATTCTCTTGTAAATTAGAGTGTTTATTCTGCCTTGTTACTTGCATGATTTTCTCCTTGTCTTTGACTTTCAACATTTCTTCTGTGATATGTCTGATTGTGAATCTCCTTGTACTCGGAGTTTGTTGAGCTTCCTGGATGTTCAGATTAATGTTTTCAATGAATATGGGGAGTTTTTAGACATTATCTTCAAAACGGTTTTTCTAATCTTTTCTCTCCTCTCTTTATGGTACTCCCATTATGGTACGCACCATATCTTGGTGCACTTGACAGTGTCTCATATTTCTCTGCATTGCATTTTTCTTTATTTGGCTTTCTCTTAATTCTTCAGATTGTATAATCTTCATCAATTTATTTTCAAATCACTAATTTAGTTCATATCTACTGACTTTTTTACTTTGGTCATTGTACTTTTTCAACATCAGGACTTAAATTTGGTTCTTTTTTATAATTTTGATTTCCTTTTTGATATTGTGTTGATATTGTCTATACATGATATAACACTGCCATCATGTCTTCCTTTACTTCTTTAGTCATTGTTTCTTTACTTCTTTGAACATATTTATAATGGTTACTTTGAAGATTTGTTGAATCCCACATCTGGCTGTGATCACAGGCAAATTCTATTGTCCACTTTTTACTCCTTGTGTATAGACCATATTCTGTTTTGTTTTTTCTAGTTCTAGTATTTTTTTAATTGGAAACTTAACACTTTAGATTATATATTTTTAAATACTCTGTGTACCTCCCCCACCGTTTTAAGGGCTGGTTATTCTTATTTGTTTGTGTGCTTAGCGATTATTTTAGTGAAGTCTACTTTACCTTAGTTATCAATTCCTCACTCCCACCCTCTGTAGCAAGAAGCATCTGATGTTGCTCCTCAGACAACACAGTCTTGGATAAGCCCATAACCACTCCGAGATGACAGTGAATTTTGCAGAGCTTTCTCTGTCTCCTATCCTTAACTACAGTCAGGTCGACTACTTATTTTCAACAATGCTCTGGGGCATAAATTTTTGACAGACTGATACAACCAAATTTGGGTTCGTTTGAAGGTATAGTTCCCGAAATCCATGTCTGAGATTTGTTCTCATCCCAGTTGTATACTTCCCAGCTACACATATGCCTAGGTCTCTCCAGCAAAGTAGCCAATTTGCAGCTTTGCGTGTGTCTTCAATGAATCTACCTATCTCCTACCAATTGCCTTTAAGCATAACCAACACTGTTTTTTGAGGCCATCATTCATTTTGAACTTCTCCACATTCTTTTGCAAATGTAATCAGTTCATATGGAAAGAAATACGAAGCTCTCTAAGTTACAGTCTATTTTTTCCTATTGGAAAATATGTGAGTTACACACAGCTCTGGAGTTAGGGGTCCAAGTAATGGTACACTTTTCTCTGAGTGACATGACAACTCCATTCTAAGAGTTGAATGTTCAATCAATGGTGGAGGGCATGATAGTTTCAGCAAGTTTCCTGGAAAGTTACCTAATTTATTCATTATACAACTGATGTTTGCCTTCCTTAGAACTATTTCAGAGATTTTGAATGTTTTCGTAGAACCATTTCTAGAAACTTTTTTTTTTTTTTTGACAATTTTGACCAGTTTCACTAGGGAGTGGGTCTACAGAACTTGTGTTGTCATGCTGAAAGTAAAACTTCAATTTTTCTTTCTTTTTTTTGGCTGGGAGTTGGAGGCTGGATTTATGTAACTCAGCCACATGTATCACTTGAAGTGTTTATCCTCTTTTTTAAAGAATGAAAGCAGTCAAGGCCACAGAACCAAATAATTATTATATAAAGACATTAAAGACAGAGTGACTAGTAGAATACTGTAATAAATTAGTTTGGATCAAGTGAGCTACTGACATAGATTATCACATGATCTATTAAGAGAAAGAGAAATCAAGAGAATAATAATAAGGAATGAATTAATTAAGAGTACAATTTTCTGCTTTCCCTACAATACAATGGCCTAACTTTATTCTCTAAAGTCAGTCTGGTTTATGCTTATGAAATATGCTGTTTTTACATAAAGTGAATTTACTTCTTTTCAGCAAAAGAATTCAGACTATTTAATGTTATAATTAGTTTCTTTAAAGTGAATTAGAAAAATAGTACTGTCCTCCATACTTAATAGAATATCTATTTATTTTTCTCACCCCATGAGTTGTTGACTTTCTATTTTCTAGACTAGTTACTAACTTGCAGTCTGAAATATCTGAAGGTCAAATTATTACTTGACTACAGAGATCCAAAGATTGAGAAAATATCTAATTCCATCATAAATAACCTTTCAGAATCCCAATAAGGTACAATAGAAATGAAATAAGTAAAAATAAATCTACACACAGAGACAGAAGCATATCAAAAATTATTACAAATGGTTGAATTCCAGGGAAAAATGCTATTACAAATACATAATCCCTAGTTACTCATTTTCCCCCAGATTCTTAGATTTAAAGCCAGATTCCTTCATTATTTCTGACCTGATATGAAACACCATCTGGCATGTGCATGTTAAGAGGATTATATGTAAGCAAAATAGATATTTTCTCCCTTTCTGACTATAAGACTTTTTAAAGGCATGCAGATCATTTATCTTTGAAATGTGAATTACAACAAAACTGATAAAGAGAAAAGATGTTTTTTAGTTTCTATTTTTTTAATTAAAGCAATTATACATTTAACTATTTTAATTGGCATTCTGTAATTTCACTTAAATTTTTGGCCTCATGATTATTTTTCTTGAACAAAAATCTTAAAGGGACTCCATAGGGCAAATGGTAAGGAAAACATTTTTATACTTATCTTATGATGTCAAGCCCATGTCAAACCACACAGTTCACCAAATCTATGTTGGCTAAATTTTCCAGATAATTAGGAACTATTTATCAATATCCAACATTTTACTTATAATACACAAAGGGAATCATATGTGAAAAATATAATAAGGCATTGTAATCAGTCTATGGTTACTTTTTTAGATGAGGCATTTCTACCATTTTTAACATTTACCTGGAATCATGAATTTTTAAAGCTAGTAACTAATAGGTCCTGTGGTTAAAAACTTTAATGTTAAAGATAAGAAAGTTGAGGTCTAGGAAGTTTATGTGACTTATCTAAGGGCCCACAGTTCTTTAGTGAGAAGTCCAGGGTTATATTATAAATTGCCAAACTCTTGGTCCATTCTACTTTGGACTCTACTGTTCTCCCTTTATAAATCCTATGAACTACAGCTGTCCAGAAAATGTCACTTTGTAAGGTCATAAGTATATATAGTTACTCCATCCTCATGCATACCACACTGGAAATTGAAACTAAAGTCACAGTTTCAAAAGTTCTCTCTTCTTAAATTTTTATTCAAACAATCATAGCGACTAAATGTTTGAGTTTCAAAACATTTCTCAAATGTGCCAGCTACTAGAGAACTCTTTGAGCAAATAGCCAAATAAAACTAGCCAATTCAAATAAAAATACACCACAATAAATGTAACCAAAAAGGATTTTCTAAGGTCAGTTCATCAGGAAATAAACGTCAATTAAATTTCCATTTCAAATATGGAATAACTAAGGCTTGTTGGGCTCTACTTTGATAAAATTACACAAGAAGGAGGAGAGAAGGAAGGAAGCAGAACGGGGGTGAGTAGCAAACTTGCTTATCAGTCCAATCCTTTATGTTGGAATATATAAGAAAAAATACGCAAACACTAAAAACATGGAACAAAGGCATAAAATTACATATATATTTCACATATAACTATGTAACATATGTCCATCATTTATTAAAACAAAGCAGCAGAAAAAATAATGGGACACTTAAAAACCTGAAGCCCTATTAAAGTTTGATCTACTCTTTCACCTTTTACATACAAAATCACATCGGTCTTCAAAATTATGGATGACGATGTGTGCCATCAGAAAATAGTAAATAAGATAGTTTCACAAAGTTCATTTGCTGCTGTTAACATGCATATCCCAAGAATATGACCAACTAAGACAAAATTTATTAAGCCATTTTTTATGTTGAACTAGCTACAGTACAGAGTAATTTAATCACTCTCATTCTTTAGGCTCAGAGAACTCAAATTAAGCATAATAGAGATTTCTGGCTTTGGAGACAAAGGTTATTATGTCATCAGCTTCTGTGGCACACTAATTCTGTGACAACATGGTTTTTTGTAATTTATTTTTATTTTATTTTACAAATGATGCCTGTCTGCCTTGTAGACCACAGGATAAAAACAACTGCAGCACATGTACTGAGTATTTCCTAGATTTGAAGGAACTAAAGATAGAGGATGATAACAATGAAGGACAAAGACTAACTTGTTGCTGGACATCCTCTGGCCCACAGACCAATTCCTACTGCAACATGCTCTAAATTAGTGCAGAAACTATTTTATATTATCGTTATTTTAATACTACAACCTTCTAAGGTGGCCCATGTGTTGTAATCAGAAGTTTCACCTCTTTTTTGTTTTTGTAAAACCAAGGACCCTAATTTGAAAACACACTATACTGGGGATGCCCAGGTGGCTCAGTCTGTTAAGCATGTGCCTTTGGCTCTGGTCATGATCCCAGATTCCTAGGATCGAGCCCCACATTGGGCTCCCTGCTCATCAGGAAGCCTGCTTCTCCCTCTCCCTCTGCTTATGTTCCCTTTCTCACTGTGTCTTCCTCTGTCAAATAAATAAAATCTTAAAAAAAAAAAAAAAGAAAGAAAACATACTATGTTTAGTATGAATAGTCTGAAAATATCTTTAGGGCTATGTTGATAGCATGCATGTGCAAAAATACACACACAGACACAATAATCCTACACTGGGTGCATCATGATGATGGCCATCCAGAGAGTGCTGCCCATAACAGTGGATGTGAGAAAATGTGAAACTGGCAGGTGATTTTTGCCCTTTGTAGCAATCAGAGAAATCATAACAGACAAATGAACACTCAACTTGTGTCACTGTACAAAATATGTCAATTTTTTTTAAAACTTCTCTTCTGTTTCAAAAGTCATTACTCTATCATCAACATGCAAGACTAAAGTTTAAAACTACTTGGCATCAGTTTTTCTTTTTTTTGTGTGTGTGCTTGTGTGTATGTTCTAAAATATTTTCCTGTGAATGATGACAATGAATTAAAAAGAAAAGCATTTAGGATTCCTTATTAAATTTGACAATTAAAATTTCACTAAGAATATGATAAGATGGTACTAAAATTACATATACCTATATATGTATCATATATATGTAAATACATATATAATTCAATTTTATATGTATATAAATACACATAAACATTTTAGTATAATAATTAAGATTTGAAACAAGCCATAGAGAACATCTAGACTATAGGGAAAGAACACATTTCATATTACACCATACATTTAATTATCTTCTATAAAAAACAAATTTGATTATTTATTTACTAAAGATATTCTCCAGTTTTAATCATTCTATATTACTTTATTTGGTTATAAATTTTTCATCATTACTGATATATACATATATAAAGATATGTATATGTATATGCATGTATGTATATACATCTCATTCATTCCTTTTATTCTACAGAATGTACACCATAATTGAAAGGCAAGAAAATTAAGCCATGCAAGATGATTCTTTGGGTTAACTTTTAGGGAATATTTCTTTATAAGGAACTACAAAATGCTACCTTTTGTTCAATGACTGTCATTCATTCCTGAGAAAATGGTCTCTAAATGAAAAGTTGTTTTAAAAAATAAGAATTAATTGTAGTGTGAAAAATTATGATGTATTCCATCCCAAGCCAAGATAACCAAATAATTTTCTTAACTAGAAAAAATAAAGTAATAGAAAAATAGTTTATATGTAATAAATGATAATTCAGAAGTAAATAAATATAGTCTGCATATAAAATGCAATGAACTGAGATTCTCTTTGCCAAAAAAACAAAACAACTTTATAAAGAGAGATGGTTGGTGGAGTAAGTATAAAAGAGAGTTTATTCTTGAAAAGTTCACTCTTGCTGCATTAGTTTTTTTTCATATATATGTGTGTGTGTGTGTGTGTGTGTGTATATCTGTGTGTATGTGTGTGTGTGTGTGTGTATATATATATCATATGGGCTCATGCTTTTCCTGTACTAAAACTGAAATTAAAATAGTCATAGTGGTCGGAGATTTTTGGTTCCAAATGTGAGGAGCTTGGAAGTCAGCACTCTGTCCTAAGAAGTAAAAACCTGAACACACTGAAAAATCAATAACGCTTCTTGGATCCATGAAAGAGGAAACACAGGTCAAACCATGACCTTTAAGACTGGAGAGAAAGACAGGCAAACACAGGGAGTCCAGGCTTACCCAGGCAGTTTCAATTTATGAGCAAAAAATGTTGCTCATAAATTGGGGTAGGAAAGACTGAAATAACTGATGAACTGTTGGACGCTCAGTGCAGGCAAGTCTCAGAGCTTCAAGAGGAGACAGTCAGAGGGGACCACCACAGTACTGTGAGATTAACCTCTAGATGCTTGACCAGAATACCACAGTAAGTATCAGAGAAAAAAAATCCCCTCAGGCTACCTGCATGGGGATGGGGGGAGGGAACCATTTAAAAATATACCAGGGTATTCTGTTCTTTCTAACAAGGCCTGCCTTCAGGGGAAGATAATTAACCACAGCTTAACCTGCTATGTTATTATTAGAGCCTAACTGAGCTGGGGAAGGGAAATACCCCATTTCAGCTCATTCTGGCCATTCTAATCCACCTAAAGAGGAAGGAAAAAACAAGACAAAACAATAAACTAAGAAATACTACTGAAGTTCACAGTCTAAAGGCATAGGCTCACTATAAGACCGAGACCTAATTATAGGACTATAGAATGCTCCCTTCCCTCTACCCCTCACCACCATAATACTAAAATCCTATTTGTACCAGTTCTTTTACTTGGTAAACCATGTCTTGCTATCAAGAAAAAAAAAATTACAAAGCATAGAAAGAAGCAGAAAACAAAATTTGAAGAGACAGAGTAAACATCTGAATATGAGAGATGTTGAAATTATCATATCAGGAACTTAAAACAACTATGACTAATATGTCAGTACTCTAATGAAGACAGTATGCAAGAACCACGAATGTTAGCAGAAAAATGAAAATCTCAATAAAGAACAGAAAAAATGCTAGAGATTTAAAAAAAAAAAACCTGTAGCAGTATGAAGAATGCCCTTTATGAGCTTATTAGTAGACCAAATACTGTTGAGAAAAGAATCTCTGAGCAAAGACTGAAAAACATAGAACAATATGCAAGGACTACAGAGCAACTACAGGGCAACTACAGATAGTGTAACTTAAGTGGGTAATATCAGAAGGAGAAGAAAGGGAGAAAGGAACATAAGAAATATTTGAAGACTGAGAATTTTCCCAGTTAATGTCAGACACCATATCAAAGATCCAGGAAGCTCAGAGAACACTAAATAGGATAAATACCAAAGAAACTATACCAAGGGATATAATTTTTAAATTATAGAAAATCAAAGACAAAGAAAAAATCCTGAATGAAGGCAGAGGGAAAAAACATCTTACCTATGGAGGATAAATACAAGAATTATATCTGACTTTTCCTCAGAAACCATGCCAGCAAAAAGAGTGAATGAAATACTTAACATACACAGAAAAAAACAACAACAAAACAAACACCAAGCTAGGATCCTGTACCCTGAAAAATTACTCTTCAGAAATAAAGGGGAAATAAAGATTTTCTCAAACAAACAAAATTTGAGGGAATTCCTTGCCAGTACATTTCTCTTGTAAGAAATGTTAAAAGAAGTCCTTTAGAGAGAAGGAAAATAATACAGGTCAGAAACTCAGATCTACATAAGGAAAGGAAGCCCATCAAAAAAGCAGTAAGTAAATATATTCTTAGTTGTATATTATATATATAGTTATATATATTAGTTATATATTCTTAGTTAATCTAACAGATAAGTTTATTCAAAATAATGCTAGCAACAATATATTTGAACACACACACTTATATATGTGAAATTAATGGACATCAATGATACAAAGGATGGGGGGAAGGAATTAAAGTGATCTTGCTATTATAAGGTACTCACACTTCCCATGAAGTGGAAGGGTGTCATTTGAAAGTGGACTTTCAGCAAACACTAAAAAAAGTAAAAGAAGAAGAATATCTAATATGTTAAGAAAGGAGAGAAAAAAGAATCATATACAAGGCTCAATTTTAAAAAATGCTCACTTAAACCTACTGAAGATGGAAAAAGAGTGGAAGACTAAAATAGGATTGAAGGAAAAGGACAAAATATAAAAAACCAAAGAATATGGTAAATATTAATCCAACTAAATCATCAATCACTTTGAATGTCAAAGGTCTACATGCACAAACTAAGAGACAGAAATGGTCAGGCTCAAAATCCACAACCCAGCTAAGCATTGCCTATACAAAATCCACTTCAAATATAAAGATACATAGATTAAAATTAAGTAGAGGAGAAAAATATGCCATGCTAACTAAATAAAAGAATCCAAGAGCAGTTATACTAATATCAGACAGAACATACTTCAAAGAGCAAGGGGAGTTTTCAGGGATAAAAATATACTACATAATGATAAAAGGATCGATTTTCTAAGGCAAAATAATCGTTAACTCATATGTACCTAAGAAAGTATCAAACTACATGAAGCAACTGATAAAACAGTAAGGGGAAAGACATGAATCCACTATCATGGTTGGAGACTTCAACACTACTCTCTCAGAAATGGATAGATACAGCAGGCAGAAAATCAGTATCAACATAACTGAAATCAATGATACCATCAATCAACTGGATATATTTGACATCAATAGAGTACTTCACTGAACAAAGGCAGAATATATATTTTTCTCAAGCTCACATTCACTAAAACAGATGACAGTCTGGGCAATAAAAACATACCTTAATAAGTAAAAAAAATCTTAATCATGCAATGTCTGCTCTCAGATCATAACAGAATTAAACTAGAAATTAATAACAGGATGATAACTGGAAAATTCCAAAATACATGGAGATTAAATAATATGCATATTTTTAAATAACACATAGGTCAAAGAAGAACTGAAGTAAAATGTAAATATAATTTGTGGAATTCAGCAAAAATGGTTTTTAGAAGGAAATTTGTAGCATTGAAAGCATATATTACAAAAGAAGAAATATCTAAAATCAGTAATAAAATGCTCCACTTTAAGAAACTAGAAAAAGAAGTAAGCAGAAGAAAGCAACTAATAAGGGTTGAAGTAAAAAATCAGTGAAATTGAAAACAGCAAATCATCAGAGAAAAATCAGTGAAATCATAACCTATTTCTTTGAAAATATCAATAAAATAGATGAACTTCTAGCCAGGCTAACTAAGAAAAAAAGGAGAATACACATTACTAATATCAGAAAATGAAAAAGGAGCATCCTACAGATGCCATAGAAATTAAAAAGCATAATAAAGAAAAACTATAAACAACGCTGTGCTCACAGATTTGATAACATAGGTGAAACGGACCACTTCCTTTACAGACACGATCTGTCAAAACTCACACAAGATATAATCTGATGAGGACTATATCTAATATATATATTGAATCTACAATTAATAATCTTCCAACACAGAAAGGCCCAGATTAGTTCAGCAGTGAATTTTAACAAATATTTAAGAGAGAAATTATACAATTTCTCTACAATTTCTTTCAGAAGATAGAAGCAGAGAATATTTCCTAACTTATTCTGAGGACAGCATTGCTCTAATATCAAAACTAGACAAAGATAATGCAAGAAAACTATAGACCATGATCTCTAATAAACTTAGATTACAAAAAAAAATTATGAAAAAATATACATTATGACCAAGTGGGATTTATCCCAGTCATGCAAGGTAGGTTTAACATTTGAAAATCAATTAATGTATTCCATAATATCAATAGACAAAAAAAACAAAATCACATGATCATATCAATAGATGTAAAAAAAGCATTTGATAAAATCCAACACCCATTCTTGATAAGAATGCTCAGTACACTAAGAATGGAAGGGAACTTCTTCAACTTGATAAAGACTCCCTGCCCAAAACCTATAGCTAACATCAAATTTAATGGTAGGAAACTCAAAACTTTCTAAGAACAGGTACAAGATAAGGATGTCTACTTTTACCATGGCCTGTCGACATCATATTGAAAGTCTTTACTAATGCAGTAAGACAGGAAAAGGAAAATAAATGGTATACAGAAAGGAAAGGAAGACATATAACTGTCTTTGTTTTCAGATGATATGATCATCTACGGAGAAAATCTGAAAGACTTGAATGAAAACAAACAAACAAACCCTCCAAACCTCCTGGAACCAATAAGCAATTATAGCAAAGGTGCAGGACACAATGTTAATACACAAGAGTAAGCTGCTTTCCTATTTACTAACAAGTGGAATAGGAAATTAAAACACAATAGAATTTATAATACTTAGGTATAAATCTAACAAAACAGCTACATAATCTATATGAGGAAAACCACAAAATTCTGATGAACAAAACCAAAGAACAACTAAATAAATGGGGAGATATTCCATATTCACAGATAGGAAGATTCAGTATTGTCAAAGTATTAATTCTTCCTGAATTGATTTATAGATACAATGAAATTCCAATAAAATTCCCAACAAGTTATCTTATGGATATTGACTCAGAATAGCTAAGATGACATTGAAGGAGAAGAAAAAAGTTAGACAGATAACTGATGTTATCTGTCTTTGGGACTTATTATAAATATACATTAACTAAGGCAGTGATATTAGTGAAGGAATAAACAAATAAATGTAACAGTGGAAGAGAAAGAGAGCCCAACGACAGACCGCCCCCCCGCATAAATACAGTCAACTGATCCTCAACAGTGGAGGAAAGACAATAAAATGGAGCAGAGGTCTTTTTAATAAATAGTGCTGGAAAAACTGGACATCTATAACAAAAAAAATAGAGATCATGTACTCTTCACAAAAACTAACTCAAAGTGGATCATAAACTTAAATGTAAATTGCACACCTATAAAACAACTAGAAGTACCATAGGAGAAAGCCTAGATGACCTTGAGAGTGGTGGTGCCTTTTTAGACAAAACCCCAAAGACATGATCCATGAAATAAGTATTGAAAAGCTGGATTTAATTAAAACAAAAAACTTTTGCTCTGCAAAAGTCAATATCAAGAGAACTAGAAGACAACCACAGACCAGGAGAATATATTAGCAAAAGACACATCTGTTAAAGGACCATTTTCCAAAATGCACCAAAAACTCTTAGAACTCAATAATAAGAAAAATAACTGATTAAGAAATAGGCCAAAGAGCTTTTCTTTTAAAGATTTATTTATTCATTTATTGGGGGGAGGGGCAGAGGGAGAGGCAGAATCCTCAAACAAACTCCCAGCTTAGTGGGGAGCTCAACTTGGGGCTCAGTCTCAGGTCCCCAAGATCATGACCTGAGCCAAAATCAAGAGTCAGACACTCAACCAACTGAGCCACCCAGGAGCCCCTTGGCTAAAGACTGTAATGAACACCTCAACAAAATAATATACAGATGATAAATAACCCTATGAGAAGATGCTCCACATCTTATGCCATCAGGCAAATGAAAATTAAAACAATGAGATACCATCACATACTTACTAGAATAGCCAAAATCTGAAACAATGACAACATAAATTGCTGATAAGAAAGTAGAACAATAACTCTAATTCATTGCTGGTGGGAAGGCAAAATGGTACAGCCACTTTAAAGACAGTTTGACAGATTCTTATAAAATTGAACATACTCTTATAACCATACAATGCATCAATAATGCTCCTTGATATTTATCCAAAGGAGCTGAAAAGCTATGTCTGCACATGGATGCTTACAGCAGCCTTATTCATAACTGCCAAAACTTGGAAACAACCAAGATGTCCTTCAGTGTGTGAATGGATAAACAAACTGTGGTACCTCCAGACAATGGATAATTATTTATGCTGAAAATAAATAAGCCATGAAATGACATGAGAAACTTAAATGGATATTACAAGGTAAAAGAAGACAATTTGGAATGGCTACATACCATAGGATTCTGACTACTATGATATTATGGAAAAGGAGAAACTCTTGGGACAGTAAAAACATCCATAAAAATATCTGTACAATATTATAATGGTGAATACATGCCATTCTACACTTGTCTGAACTCACAGAATGTACAATACAAAGATGAACCCTAATGTAAGTTATGGACTTTGAACAATCATGTTATGTCAGTGTAGGTTTTATTTTATAAACCAACCTTTTGTCTCTGGATCTGCCTCTCAATTTTACTGTAAGCCTGCACTAAAACTTCACTAAATGTTAAAAAATAAATAAATAAATAAAGTCATAGTCCAAGAGCCAGAAAACATTACTAGGACAAAACAAATTACCTAATACAAGACTACCTTGAAATTGGAAGGCCAGATTGAAGTGTGGTAAAAAGAGACTTCCTCTCCAATTCTCCACTTGGCAAATTCACACAATTCAAATTTATTTCATATGAGTTATTAGAGAAAATGTGACTTCCCATAAATTGATAAATGCATGTTCACCTAAAATGCTAATGTCAGCATAATGCTTCTTCTGGTCTAGTTATCGGTCAATGTTTTGGGAAAAGGTCATTTCACCAGGAAAAACGGAACTCTCATCTGAAAAAAGTATATATTTTCAAAAGCTGTTATGGTAAAAAGTCATTAACTGAAGAATTATTATGTGATGTAATCTGTAAAGTCAAAAGTCCCCCATAAAGTAAGAAAAAGGAGTAGAAATGAATGACATCAAGTTAAGACAGAGCAGTAACAAAATGATTTCAAGTGAAAAATTGGTATAACCTGAGAATTGCTGTAACATTAACAACTTTGCCACATTTTATTATAGCAACACAGACTCACAAGTATTTTTAAATGTTAACTTAAACTTCAGAATAAATTTGTTACATCAGTAGATCATCCTCACTAGTATCCTCTCTTTTCATTCTCTTTGATGTATACTTTCCTTATTTCAGTTCCTATAAAAAACCAATCTCCTGTATGCAGTGTAACTCACACATACTATTCTATCTGTAACATGACCCTTTCCATAATTACTGCTAAGTCCAAACACCTCAGTGCAGTTTCCCTTCTTCTCCTACCAGATGAGATATATCCCCAACATGTAGGTCTATTACAAATGTCTTTACAGCAATTATGTAATTATTTATATCTTCAATCCTATGCCTTAATCCTCCTACAGGACAACTGTGTCTGTTGTTCATTTTTAGTCGACAAATTGAATTAAGTAGGAATTTATTTTTGAATGACTATTCAGGTAATGCTCTATTTCCTGATAATGTCCTATTTAAAAAAAACCCTATTCAATAAAAAAGTACTTAATTAGCATATTGAAAAAGTGATTATATCAGAAATTCACCCAAAAAAATTCTGAATAGTTTGGCATACTGTAAATATCAATTAAATTTTGTTATGCATGTATATATAAGTGTGTGTGTTTGCATACACACACAAACACAGAGTATGTTGGTATGAAATAGAAAGTAATTTTCTGCTATCCAGGAAAAATCTGCTTAAAACTAATTACTACATTATATTCCCTGACAATGCCCAAAGGTTCAGTATATTGTGGTTCTGATTAAAGATAATCACGTGTACTGGTTTCGAAAGAGGAAACAGAAAAGCCTAGCTCATGTGTAATTTTGACATTTCTAAGTAAAATAGTATAGAGTGTTGGAAGCATATCAGTATTGTTCAAATATCCCAAATCTATCAAGTCTGTCTTATAATGTTCAATTCAGCCTATGCCCAATCCTATGAATTTGAGAAAAGTTGATGGAGTTTTATTGAATTTTTTATTAATGTTTCTAATCTAAGATGTCCTAGGATTGTTTTCATGCCACAGAAATCTGCCAGATGCTTACTTCCTGTAAACGACCACCCCAACTCTCCTGCTGGTTCACTCCAGCTAGCTCTGGAACACTTACTCAGACTGTGGTACTCTTTCTGCACCCTTCTGCCTTTCCTTGGATTACCTCCCACATATGATAAAATATGTGGAGGGCATTAAAGAAAAGGGAAGAGAAGGGAATTAAAGAAAAGTAAAAGATTAGGGGCACCTGGGTGGCTCAGCGGGTTAAGCCTCTGCCTTCAGCTCAGGTCATGATCTCAGGGTCCTCCGATGGAGCCCAGCATCGAGCCCAGAGCCCAGCATTGGGCTCTCTGCTCAGCAGGGAGCAAGCTTCCCTCTCTCTCTCTCCCTGCCTGCCTCTCTCTGCCTACTTGTTATCTCTGTCCAACAAATAAACAAAATCTTAAAAAAAAAAAAAGAAAAGTAAAAGATTAAAGTGGATATTATATATTCCCTTATCAGTCTTCCCTTTCCAGGGACCTCCCTACCTGTTGGCCTTCTTTTAGGCTGAATGCTTCAGTGCTGGGGAGTTTTAGGAGTCATGTGCCCTCAGCAGACAAATGACTGCTCAAAATTCCTTCCCTTCAAAGTCCAGAACAAGCTTGGGAGAAAAAAAGAGAGCTCTTCCCCTCAGCAGTCCAAGGCTAACTTCTTATTTTTTTGTGAACTTGGGATAATTGACAGTATGACTATGCATTTGTTACAGGAGAAAGTTCCCATCTTGCCATATAGGGTAATCTGGACCTGGACACAAAGGAAAGATAATCTTTAAAGTAGATCAGACGCTTTCTAATATCTGTGATTCCATCTTACCTTAGCTGGCATGGAGCATGCACTAAGACAGGACCAACTCACCTTCCTAATTTGAAAAAAAACAAAAAAAACAAAACAAAAAAAAACCCAACAACCAAAAAACCCCCAAAAATAGCTTCTTTAAGGGCATAATCCTACTAAGGAAGCAGCCAAAATACATTAAGAAAACTAGTATTTACTGTAAATTGTGTGATTATTTTACTAGTTCACAGTTTATCTCAAAGCCACAAAGAGGTATTTCTAAGACTAAAAAGCACTTTAATTAAAGTGGCAACTACCAGAATGATGAGTGTGTCTGCTTCAAGGATAAATTCCAGACTCTGTCTTATGAATAAAAGTTCTTTAGAAGCCCTAAGAGATCAGCTTCCAACCTCCAACAATTTTAAGATCTAGACTATAACCAGAGCACCAGGAAGAATCTGCTAGCCACTTTAAAATAGCATTTTGTCCTTGCTACACAAAGACAACTCAAGCTTATTATTCATGCTTGATAATGTGCCTTAATGGCTGCAAAAAGGAAGAGTGATTTCTTGAGGTGTCTTGGCTAGAGTAGGAA
The DNA here is from genome assembly GCF_010015895.1 of Lontra canadensis. NCBI lineage: Eukaryota > Metazoa > Chordata > Mammalia > Carnivora > Mustelidae > Lontra > Lontra canadensis. Next base: position 52,523,103 of record NW_022630996.1, on the reverse strand, counting down.
GACAGGGGGGTGTACATGAAGGACACTGAAGACAGTGCAAGCCTGTGTATGAAAAAAGACTTGCCTTAAGCTATATGCCGGCAAAGAAAGAAGAAAAAAGGACATAAAAAGGAAGTAGTGGGGAAATGATTTTTTTCAGACAATTCTCCACCCTCGACTGGTTAGCCAGTGACAAGTGGAACTATCTGAAGAGACTCTAAGTACAGAGCTGTGTAAGTCTCTCTGGGCCTTTCTTTTTTCTTCGTACTTTATATCTTAGCCAAGGAGGATGTTCACATTTGCTGTTTTGTAAAGCAGGAATTCAGTCTAATGTGGTTTCCTCTTTCACATAAATTGAGTCGCAAAATTTTCTTTCTGATGACCCTTTGAGCCCCTGGACTCATTTTTTAGCACTCTGAGTTCCAAATTTAGCAGGGTAAATGCTCTCACTTTCTTCTTTTGTTTTCCTAGCAAGTGTGAGAGGGTGGGACTACCTTCCCCCAACAGAGGTCCATACTGCTCAATATTAACTATTCTTAGAGGAACAGTTCCTGAATCCCTGAGATGAAGGTAATAAAGCAGGAATGTATTTGTATTCACTGAAATGAATGTTCTATGCCACTCTATAAACTGTCTAAAGATGATGATCATTATCTAAGAATACTAAGCAAAAGCTACAGTGAGGTAGGAGGAGGGCAGGTAGTCCCACAAGAAAATTATCTACATAATTAAGAACTAAAAGTGAAGAGACAGGAACCAGAGTACGGGGAGAGTGAGCAGGGTGCATCCACAAACAGATGGAGAGAAGAGTGCCTGCCATCCCACTCCTACCTCTCAGCAAGGGAACGAAAGCTGGAAATAAAGTTTCTCTTTGTCATTCCCCACATCACAATGGAGGGAAGGCCTGGCAAGGGCACTTTTAACTGTGAAGTCCAGGGTGTCAACTGTGCCTATTTAAAGCTCGAGAAACCCAAAATGCCTAGAAAGTGTGGTACCATCATGGTACACCTTGCCAGGCAAGTAACAGCCCTTGTGAGCTACGAATCTCTGCCTCTGTGTTTGTCACTCTACTTCTCCTTGAGATGAAATAGCCAATGTGGAGTATAACTAGGAAACCTTGTGATGGACTTAGAAATTCAGCACCCTATATAAATAGCAAAGAAAAAAAAACAATAATCCTCTATCTTCCACCCCCCTTAAGCATAGTATATATACTTCCTGTCATTGCCAACTAGGGAATGAAGGTAACGTATTAGCTACAGATATAAAAGGAAAAGAAATATCATACACTGTTCTCCAAAAGTAAGTGTGATTTCTGAAATCTGCAAATACACGTATGTATTCTATGGTTCTTAAACTGTTTGCGCCTATCTTAGCAATATGTCCCCCGTTAAAATAGCCTTTTCTTACAAACATGAACCACGCAATGCTAAGTGAAATGCTTACTGTAAATATTTTTTTTCCACTGGAATAAATGTTCTAAATGCCAAATAAGTTTCTAGGAATAAAGATATTTTTGAAAATAGCTTCATGTGAATGGATTACTATGCAAGCATAGATATAATAATCTGATCCAAACAATAAAAATCAATCTAATATCCTCATTATATTATACCACCCTATTCAATTTTTACCAACACTTATAACTGTGGAAAGTTACTTCCTATTAACACTTTTCCACCAGCAACAGTAAAATCCAAAGGGACTCAGAAAAGGTGATGGAGAGAGTGTATGCTCAATCTTATATCACTGCAGTATTCACTTTAAAGCAATGTAATCCATTTCTGTTTCTGCCCCAACATTTCATAATTATGTCATTTTACAAGAATTGTGTAATTTACATAACCACCTAAATTGTCATAATTGCTAGAAAGTGCTGAAAAAGCATACGTTAGGCATTTCAGATTCATTTCTGCTCTGTGTTTTAAACTCATTTGAAATGCTTTTTGCATAAAAATTCTTTTGGTCAACAAAAAAGTAGCTTGGGTGTGATTTGGAAGGAACCATGTCTTCTTGGGCTCAAGCCCTTTCCTCCTCCTCTTCTTCCAGGAGTCCTTGGCCAGGTGGATGCTGACATTCTGGCTGAGTACTTAGGGACCACCAGGGGAAACAAGCCCCTCCTCTTGATTTTGCAGAAGAAACTGAGTCCCACAGAAGTCAGCTGACTTGATCTGAGCCACACAGGCCATCAGAGTCAAGGTTAGAGCCCCTGTTTTTTGACTTACATATTTTGTTCACTGTCCCACTGCATTTAGAAAGAGGAAAAAAGGAAGATAAAAGAATGGTCTCTCCACAGTTTTCTCAGCATGCCATTTCCATTATAATTATCTTAACCATCTGTTTTGCTTGGAACAGGCAAAAGAATTTGATATTAAGAAACTAAACTGTCATGCTGTACAACAGAGAAGATCTTCAGAAATGAGACCTTATTTCAGGATGCAGGAGAGAGTATCAGTTTTATCAAAGGTTTCATGAGCACTGGTGAAGAACAATGCCACTATCAGATTATTCCTTTTGGAAAATTAGTGGCTCATACTTTCCAAGTAAAATTTTATAACTAAAAATCATGGCAGAATATTATATATGCTAGTTGCTAAAAGCATAATCAGGAAACATGTGAAGTAAAGCACCATGAAACAGTTAAGCCAACTAATTTATTTTATCTAACTCTGCTTCAACTTCTCCTCTAAAAACCCAATCTATCCTTGCATACTGAAAAGACAATGTATTAATATTTAGCTTCCTGAAGTTAATTTGGCTGTTTTATGAAGCTATATAGTTTTGTGGCAATATAAGTGAGAGGTATAAATAGCAAATCCCATTTCTGGCATGTTTACTTCTTGAATGCGCACACGTATGTGGATCCACATGCTGCGCCCAACACACACACACACACACACACACACTCACAGGCGCACACGTACACTTTATGATACTACTAATTTAGACTGATATTTGAAAAGGAATACATAAAAAACAACCTCATTTACTTATCTGATATTTTTTGTTACTGGAAAATATGCATCTTGATCCTCATTTTAACATAGAATTTAAAGAGTGATATTCCTATTTTGCAGTTACAGACTTCAGACTTCACAAATTGTAGATTATTTGGAAGAACAACTAATACTTCCTATTCACCATTTAAAGTGAATTATAACTGTTACTACCTAATGAAGGATCAGAATAACAGAAAAGGCCGCTGATCATTTCCCAAATAAGTAAGGAAAACGGAGCAATTTTCTTAGAAAAATGAAGAAAGTACTCAATTATGAAAGAACAGGAATAATAAATTATTATTTCTGCCCCCCCAAACTGAGCAAATAGTAGCAAAACTAGGAGGAAACAGAGACTCTTTGAATAGCAGTGTCTTTCAGAACATATAACTTACCATAATGACATTAAAGAAGAAAAAAGGAAAAACACATATGTTTAGATAAAAGGACAACTTTGGGTGTTTAATTATTTTCAAGAAGCAAATTTTATAGAGCTGGTAGATACAACATAGTCCTATAATTTTAGCCAAATGATTTTAGAAATGATAGAAAATGTTCATGAGACAAAAACAAAATTAAGTTCATAAAATTTACTAAAAATCAAAGTAATTAAACTCTTCCCAACTATTAATTACATAAGAAAGAAACAATTCCAAATTTCTCTTTTCTGACATAGCTACCAAAAGACATATCAACCAATGACTTGAAACACTTAAGCCAATTCAATTCCTTTTTTTTTTAATATTTTATTTATTTATTTGACAGGCAGAGATCTCAAGTAGGCAGAGAGGCAGGCAGAGAGAGAGGAGGAAGCAGGCTCCCCACTGAGCAGAGAGCCCTATTCGGGGCTCAATCCCAGGACCCTGGGAACATGACCTGAGCTGAAGGCAGAGGCTTTAACCCACTGAGCCACCCAGGCGCCCCAAGCCAATTCAATTCTTACACCAGCAATACTAGCTTGACCAAATCTCAAAAATTAAAATTAAATGAAAAAATTTTTAGTAAAAATAAGCATGTAGAATATTAAACATTTTCAGAATTTAACATTAAGTGGTTTTTTTTTTTTGTTTTGTTTTCCCCTACTGGTTTCTTTTCTCTTTCCTTTTCCTAAGTCTTAATGTAATATTTCTCTTCCATTTTCTTAATTTTTTGGCAATATGATAGAAAAACAATAAATCAATCTGGTGTGCTAACCCTAGAAATACAGAGAAACATCTTTCTGAGATTTCTTACCTTTATTTTCTTCTTGTAAATAATGTTCATCTTTAAAGCCACAGGGCACATCCTACAGTCTAGCATTATACTTGCCTAACGCTTTCTTACATTAATCACTCATAATAACCTGCTGCTCTGTTTCAAATATGTAAATGTTATATTTATATATATATATAAACAAAAATGAGTTGAAATTGACTTCACTGGAATAAAGAACATGGACATGAACGGTGTGCTCAATTTATCCATGCTTTTCTTCTTTCTTCCTTCCCACTTCCCTTCCTTCCTACTATTTTTGATTTTCTGGTTTGAGTATTGTCTTTTTGTTGTTTTCCTTCAAGTGGGTACCTGTGAAAGTGCTAATAAACGAGGCCCTTACTCTTTGTTCTTAAGATTTTATTGGTTTATTTATTTTAGATAGAGACAGAGAGAGAGAGCGCTTGTGAGCCAGGGAGCAGGAGGAGAGGCAGAGGGAGAGGAAGAGGGACAAGCAGACTCCCTGCTGAGCAGGGAGCCTGACTGGGGCTTGATCTCAGGACTCTGAGACCCAGATGTCCCAATGAGGCACTTATTCTTTAAGATAGTATGTGTAAACCACTAATGTGCTTGTGTAGCCACCAAACAGCCATGAATCTGAGAAAATGTTGTCTTGAGTAAGTATAAAAAATGTATCCTTCAATTTTTCTCCTATTTTATAATTATTCAAGGTAATTTTTAAAAATTCCATTTGAGGGGTTCCTGGGTGGTTCAGTTGGTTAAGTATCTAACTATTAATTTTGGCTTCAGTCGTGGTGTCAGGGTCATGAGATCGAGCCCCATGGGTGCTGCACTGAGCATGGGGCCTGCTTTAGCTTCTCTCTCTTCCTCTCCTTATGACCCTCCCTCTCCACTCGTGTTCTCTTTCTCCAAATAAGTAAATAAATAAATAAATACACAAATAAAATCCTAAAAATCCATTAGAATTTTAATCCATATAGGATTCATGCAATTTACCTAAGATATTTTGAATGAAAGTCAGAAATAGGGCTGATAGCAACAAGATCGTTTGTAGGGAGGAATCCTCAATGCGGTTACCTGAGATATGAAATAAGCCTTTATTAAATACCTTTTTAATGCGGCAACAAAGATTATACTTGGGAACAAAGATCACCATTTTAAGTTCACCTTATTAAGATGATATAAAAAATAAGGTCTTTTAAGGTCATATACACATTTTTCTTGATAGAGTTTTCTTTGTAGAGTTTAGTGAATCTTAATCATTCAAAATAAATTAAAACACAAAACATAATGAAGAATTCTGTGGTCTCTAACAGAGTTTATATTAAAGGCTATCTTTATTACTACATATGTCACTGAAACCTAACAAAATAATTTTGATGTTAACACTTTTGATTGTATCTATTACATTGATTAGTATCCTCTGTGTACAACCATATCATAAATGTCTCTCAGAGGTCTGGTAAAAGAAAAAAAAAGTTTCTCTTAAACCTATGAACTTCCTTTTATCAGAAATAAGCATAATAAAAACTGTGTTATTTTTGCCTTGTTTTCCAGAAATCCCAGGGCTAAATTGTGGCTTACCTATAAAACTTTTCTTGGAGTGCATTTTCTGATTTAATAAGAATGAAACTTAGCAATGCTATTGCAAATAAGCCCTGTCAAAATAATACAGAACAAAGGGTTGAAGTTTTTTCTCCTGGGGGAGTGGAGAAATAGGGGGTGAATTTGAATTCAGGCAGCAAAGTTACAGGCAGCATTCTCTGTGTTGGGTGTCTGGACAGTGATGGGCTGGTCCTCATTCCTCCAAAGCCTCCTTGTCCAATCTCCCTGGATTAGACATGGGTGGGAACATTTTTAACATTACTACTACTGACTAGGAAGTCCTTGTGAGCCACAGGACTTGTGCCATACATGCTGATATTTGAACCAAAGGATAGAAGTTTCTTCATGTGCCAAACTCAGTAGAGACACAATAAGATGCAAAGGCGGTAGCCACACCCATGGTCCTCCCAGATAAGTAGCTGAAGAGAAGTCCCCAAAGTAACTTAAGTAACTTTACAATGATACAACACCACAGTTTATGGAATTGGATTCATCACATTATGGTGGGAATTAACAAAGCTTTTCCCCCTTCACAACAATCTATCATTTCATCTTTCATTTTGGTCTCTTTATTCCTACTTTAAAGGTTTTCAATTGTATTGCATCTGTATCATTTGCTGTAAATCTTGAAAATCTTATGAAAATGAGCATGTCTAAATTCAGGTTTGATAATAAGCTTCATAACTTCTGAACTATTATGCTATTCAGAGAGCTTGCAGGAGATGAGAAGGGGAAAATCCAAGGGAAGGGCACATAGTAGGTATTCAAGAAATGATTAACGTAGCTATTATCAGTCTGAATAAAATCAGAATTATTTACATTTATGAAAAATTAAACATAAAATGGGTGAACTCAGTTAATCAAGACACATAATTACTAGTAAGAACATATATCAAAACAGCAGTTGAGTACTATGCAAAGAAAATATCAGTTGACATACTACATATTATATCTACATATACCCAGTTTAATTTTTAGAAGTTTGTTGAAGTATCATAAGAATACAGCCTAAGAAAGTTAGCATGCTTTGTCTTAAGTCTTAAAATTTTTTTTCTTTTTTTTTTCCTAACTTGTCAAAAGGAGATAGAGATGTATAAAGAAATGATTATATTACAGTGAAGAAGGATTTTGTTTTGTCAGCAATAGAGCATCTTCCAAGGGAGACAGATGAATGCCCACTCCCCAAACCGAACTTTCTAACTGCTTTTGCTGTTTGTTTCCTCTCATTCATTTTGCATCCGTGTTAGGCTTGCATCTGTTTATGCACTTGTCTATTATTCATCTACAGGATAACTGCTCAGCAGTCGCTACTTCCTTTCATATCTTTTCTGCATCTTTTGTTTCCATGGGTTGTTTTGGCAATAAAACCAAGGAAAGGGTACAAAGCTTATAAAAAAAAAAAGTGCAGTTGGAACATCATGTTTTTACAGCTCTAGGAACATTATTGCTGATTTCAAAAAGTTTTTTAAAAAATGTGAAAGTGTATTCAGCGAAGTTTAAAGCTCATAGGTATGATAAATTTGAAAATTTGAGAAAATGGAATTTTAAAAGTGTTTTCTAAAATAGCTCACTACTGTTGTATCTTTACATGGCAAACTGCCTTGTGCAATTTTCTATAAGACTGTACATTTTAATACCAAAATCTCAAGCAATGCAGTCACAGTAATTCCTTACATTTCTATAGCATGTCATAATTTTATTATGTGTTTACTCATTCATTATGTCTTCTGATCTTCCCAGGTAGATACTTAGCATTTTCATTTTAAGAATGAAGAAAGGAGGGTGACTATGTTAAATGATGTGCTAAGGGGTCAAAAGGTCAGTGAATCTCTGCATCTACACGGGAATCCACATTTCCCTGACACCCATTCATCCTGGTACGGGCTAGGAGAATCTTCACAATATAGATTTGCCCCAGACTTTCTGAGGGCTCAAGGGAGTAAAATATAAATTGGGAATCTTAGATTATGCAAGCATAGTTCTGTATGTGATTTTTAATTATTATTGTGTCCCCAAATCCCATGAAATTCTGCTACCCCAACACACAAAAATTTTGTCTGCTATATCAGAGGGTTCATGGACTCTCTGAAGCCCTTCCAAACACCCTAGCATAAAAACTTCAACACTGTATAATTAATTTGGTCTTCTAGAACTATGTTATTTCTTAAGTATCTGATTCAACATGCTAGGCTGGGCTGAGAGAATACTTCTTAGGTTATTTTCAGAACAAAAAAATAAACATACATGAAACCAATTCAAAGAATCAAAAGCAAGACATCTGCATTACCCCATGCATTGAGAATATGCTTATATTTGTTTCTTGGTGAAATTTTCACATAAGATGATTTGTAGACTTTGGGAATATTGCTTTTTCCTAATTCAGACAATTGTTAGTTCATTCAGTAAGTTTTCATAACTATGAAAAACATAAAGAACCATCAAAAGCAACCACAATCTCATTCCTTCAAACGCAAGGCATGTGAATCATAAAAATAAGAAACCCTTTCAATTGTGATAAGCACCATAAAAGAAATAATGAGAAACATGATAAAGTTCTTATATACTACTTAGGCTTGGCTGAGTTTAAATGTTGAAAATGACCCACAGAATTGGTTCTATTTAGGATAGGGACATTTATCTGAACAATGCAAAATATTCCATGGTTTGGGAAGCCTAAAGGGATTTTCCAGATTTAAAGCAACATGATTCTTTCATTAAATGCCAAAGACTTCCACTTACGCCTATTAATATAGGCTATGATTTCCAAAATAATGCTAAATTAGGGTCTCTGGTGAGAAGGCAATCCCTCCAGGGGGCCTGATTATTATGATATTGGATTTTAGTTGGCATAGGGGGTTCATATGGGATTAGAGTTTAAAGATAAATCTATAGAGACATGTGTCCTTTACCAGATTACTAGGTAGAGACCCTGCAGAACATATTTTTGGTTTAAATGCTGACATGTAGATATAATTTAAAAATAATTTGATCCTGTTACCTTACTGGTCACTCTACAATAAGTTTTGTTTACAGCAAAAGAAAAGGGAAGACATAGCACATAAGTGAAGAGGCAACAGGACAGCTACACATAGGTCCTAAACCTGCCTTCAGCAAGTACATATTGCCAATATATTGCCCATTAACCAGAAAACATGTTTCTGCTACAGAGATTTCATAATTAACTCTCCTTATTAATTCATTTGAACATCCTAGATCCCACAGTATAAAAGAACACCAAAGCAGTTCTCCAAAGCCACGCTTCCATTTAAAAGAAATTTTCTTTGTTATCGATCTAGTACTTGTGAAAAATCACAGGATTTTCACCCAAAATAGTAAGAAGTGTCAATGTTTAAAGAACCATGTAATTATTTTAAAAGTTATTATTTTAGAGTGATTAAGGCATCATTAAATGATACATGACAAAATGATGTTATTTTGGCCCATGCCATCCAGGATTCTCCGAAGAAACCTCTTTGTGCTTCCTTATCGTCAGAACTGTCACTGTGGCATAACATGACTCGTAAGGGAAAATAAACTACCTCCCTCTTTCTATCCCCTCAAGCAGAAATGTCAGAAAGTGCCCCCTTACCTTTTGTTCCCTCCCCAAAAGAAAACTCCTTGGTGAAAGAGCTTAGCTTCTGCCATTTGGGTCTCCTATTTGCTTATAGCAAAGAGAGAAAAAAACCACATAGCTAGAAGAGGTTGCCTCTCTGTTCTGACATCTTGCTCTCCATTGCTGTCTTTTGGTCACCGAGTAATTAACTCTTAAAATGCTAGCTGACATTTTCGGTAAATGGTCACAGTGTAGAAAGAGTCACAGAAAGAGGAATTAAAAAACAACAACTTAATAAGCCACAAAGGTCTCTGAAAATTTTTGCTTGTGCCCCTTACTGAATTTGCAGAATCTGTGAGTTAATCATTTCATCATCCTTTTTGAGAGAGTCTCCCCAGCTCTCTTTCAAGTAACTATAGTCATCATTATGGCCCTAAATGTTGATGTGACCTTTATCCTCTTTTTTGATTCTCACTAATAAATGCCTACTAGTGGTTAGAAACTCAAGCACCACCAAGAAATGGTCTGGAAGTATGATTTCACTGTGTTCTGACTTAGTCTTGCAAAGAATTAATTAAATATATGGAGCATCTTCTAACCTAGCTCGGTCATTTAAATATTTATTATCGTTGTTATAAATCATAACACTAATAATACCTATGCATACTGTATATCAGATAGGATTTCATGACATAAAAATAATCAGTAGCTTTATTTCATTTAGTAGTTTAAAAATAAACATTTTCTCCTACCTGAGATTTTCATCTTAGCATTTTCTTCCATGGCAATCCATAATTCTGTAAAGGTCATCAAAATTCTGACTACACTGACCACATGAATAAGGGTTACATAAATCCTAACATACTAAATTAATTATGTGACTGTTAGGTTCCTAAACCCAACTCATATAGCTTATGAAAAATGACATCTAAGTAATATCCTATAGCACTTATGTGTGTCCTAAAATTGTCCTTAAAAAATAAGCTCACTTTTAAGCAGCTTATACATACTTAACAAGAAATAGTGCAAATTAAAGGCCTTTAAAAATGTAATTGAGGGGCGCCTGGGTGGCTCAGTGGGTTAAAGCCTCTGCCTTCGGCTCAGGTCATGTTCCCAGGGTCCTGGGATCAAGCCCCGCATTGGGCTCTCTGTTCAGCAGGGAGCCTGCTTCCTCCCCTCTCTCTCTCTGCCTGCTTCTCTGCCTACTTGTGATCTCTGTCTGTCAAATAAATAAATAAAATCTTTAAAAAAAATGTAATTGAATCTGAAAATATTTTGTTTGAAATGGTTGGCTTTTGCCCAAAGGTAGGAAAGAAAAGGAAATAGAACAAGTAAAATTGATTTACCTGAACTCCAAGCAACTTATCATTATACCATAAGAATACTTACGTGGATACAAGAACAGAAAGGAGGTGAGCATTAGATAGATGATATATGCAGAGTCCAGGGGAAATTATTAAAAACAAGAACAATTTTACCAATAGGATAAAATGACTGCCAACTAGTGATTAAATAATAAAGTATAAAGAAAATTCCTTGTAATAAATTACTTTTAGAAATAACATTTATAAAATAACTAGTTGAAATAACAGGACAAATTGCACCAAGTTACTGACCTGCAGTAATTTATATATTTCAGCACATCTATATAAAAAGGCCAATGTGAAGCGGATTGACATTCTTTGGTCCATATTTATTAGGCAGATGATGCCCAATGAATGAGAAAACCCAAGCAGATTTCTTTTGATCCCGTCAGTCCCTGACCTGCCTGCAAGCTGACATAATTTTCCTTCACAGAAACCAGTCTCCGATGGTTACCAGTCTTGATCTCATCCACTGTGGGATGAGTTCTCTTTGAATTACTGGAGCAGGGTGTATGCTAGGATGGATAAATCAGCCAAACAGAAAGGCCCAACAGGGCAAAAAAACAGTAGGGCAACTGTCCTTATATTGTCCTGAAGGTGACCTCAAGAGTGACTTTCTGCAAGGTAAGAGGTAATTCTGTCTCTACTTTGGCTTAGCTTATATCACTCACAGTAAAGATCACAAATCGTGACAGCTTTCTGTGCTTGAGAATCAGATTACTGTTTGTCTGAGAAGGAGCGGAGAGCCGTGAGGCCTGCTTCTCTCAGGAATCTAGGTCAGAATTCATCCAGTAATGCCACCCAGGCCCTTCAAAGCAATATCTTACATTGTGGAAATACTTTGAGCAAATCCTGACGGTTGTTCATAATTTATATTACAACCTGAAGGGAGAAAAAGTTATTCTGTCCCTTTTTTGACTCCAGCTTTTCATAAGATAAGTCATAAAATTTAATTGGTGACCTCAGAGAAAGGTCATAGTCCTTAAGTTCAACCATACCCTTCATAACTTCCAAGTCAATATTAAGTGAAGATGATGTTAGTGCTTCTAAATTCAATAGACGTGTCAGTAGCAGTAAATATACAAGAACCACATCCAAATATATGAAAAAAAATTTTTTTAAGTGTTTAAATCTTTCTGAGAGCACCTGAAATACTGCATGTGTTTAGAATTTGGACTTTATGTAAATAGGGAGTTATGCACACGTCTTAACGGAGGTGACAGTATGAAAACTGGAGATGGGAAGAGGAGATGAGAGAGAGGGAGAGAGAATTGTAGTAATAGAAGAATTTTTTTAAAGCAGTTTCAGATATTAAGTGTGAAAAAACGAGAAAGTCCATAAGCAAATATATTAAGACTATTTTTAGGGGAACTTACCTTTTTTTTTTAGACCAGAGAGAAGAGAAAGAAATAAAATACTAAACTGGAAAAGGACAGACTTATGGGGACATTTGCTTATTGCTCTGGGGTTGCCAAAGCTGTACCCAGTGCCTACCAAATGTGGGAAACAGAAATTGGCACTTAATGGAGTATCACGTAAATGCAATTCCAAAGTCTTGAAGCCCACTGCTAAGAACTTTGAGTTCCTTCAAGGGGCAGGCAAATCAAAGAAGGTGAATAAGTGATAGAAATTGGTGGTGAGAAACAAGCAATACAGGGACACTTTTAAATTCCTAGGACCATATGGATGCTAATTATTAGCTTTTAATATTGAATTCCTAACTCATTTTAGACCCTGGTAGGGCATTTCAGTTTCCAAAATATATATATATTCAGTTATGTCTTTTGAAGCATTAGTATATCAAAGCACACTACCATTCAAATACTGCATTCAGACATAAAATATTTAAGTTGGATTATTTCCTTAACACACTGTAGCTGATAAATAAAAATCTCCCCTCTAAATATTACAATTTTCCCAATAAAGCTGAGACTACAACTGCCTTTGACTAAAGCCTCTTGCTCAACTACTCCATGACATTCCTATCAATTCTTCCTTCAAAATGATCCTCACTTTGTCCTTTTTATTTCTATAAGTACTGTGAAAATTTGAAACTAAAGGTATCATAATGACTAATTCTGGCCCCATTTTTGCTATCCTCTCCCTTTATTCTTTAATAGTGAAATGAAGAAGTTGAAGACTGCTAAATCTAATTTTCTGATATTGATATTTTTCTTCCAAACGCATAAGGTATTATGAGCAATTCTGTGTACAGGCGGGAGGTACTTTCCATGTGTTTATTGTCATATAAAGAGAATAAAGTAACTTCTGGCAAAATGAGAATGATTGGAGAAGGCATAAAAAGGAGAAGGAACATGACTAAGGCTTTGAATAATGAGAAGGATGTTAAAAAAAAAACTAGAGGAAAGAACAAGAAGGAATTTATCTTCCACCATTGTTCTTGTTAACAGTTTTCTCAAAATTCATTTTTTTCATAAAATCCAACACCATGTCACTAAAATACCAGCCCCTCTTAATACTCATGATTCTTATTTCCCTTACTCTTTATATCTCATCTGAGGAGAGAAGCATGTAGGAAGTAATTTCTGAGTGAAAAGAGGAAAAGATCATGGAGATGTCATAGAAGAGTCTTCCCCAAATTTGAAATGAATTAAACCTCAAATTTACTTAAATTAGAGAAATAAACACACACAAAGACACTCACACACATGTACACACATTCACACACACTGTGATAACCTTGGTGATAATAAAGGAAATGGCTATCTGCTATAATAATGATCCTAGTGAAGAGTTTGGTAAAGCTCTGACCTCTAATTATGATTATATGACTATTTAGGGGAAATGTCAGGTAAAGAAGATTGAAATTTGACTGGAATTGGTGAAGCTGAAACAAAGAAAACATGCATGTTTAATTACATTCCTGTTGGGAAAAAACCTCACAAACTACAAGAAGGAAGTTGGGTAAGCTAGGTAAGTTGGGGAAATGGGAATCATAGAAGTAGGTGCTGCCCAAAATGTGAGGAGCCTTCCTAGTGGTCTCCAACTTCCAAACATTGTGGTTCCCTTGGCAAGACCAATGGTATAATGAGTAAGAGCCTCCAAAGTTTTTTAACAAAGGGACAAGTTTACCAACAAAAATTATAATAAGTTTACCTTCCATTTAACATGTCTTCAATGAAGAGACTGTGTTGGCTAGATCAAAGTGAAAACAGAATGATTTGTCAATTACATCTTCTTGTAAATAAGAATAAGCATTATGGTTTTATATTGGCTTTCTACATAAAAAGAGACATTTAACGAACATTTCTTAACTGGTTTATTTACAATGCTCATGAAGGCTTCAATTAGCCCAGGGATCTATGCGTAACACTGCATGATTTTTTAAAAATGTATCTATCCATTTATAAGAAAGAAATTCAATCTAAGTGTAAAGGTTAATGTTTATTGGATGATGATTACTTGCCAGAGGCTGCTCTAAGTGTGTCACATATAACCTTGATGGTAGCTTTATGTTATGTATTTAAAAAGTCATCCCATTTTACAGGTGAGGAGACTGAAAGACGGAAATGTTAAGTACCAACACGGCAGGGCTGACCACTATCACCACTGCTATTCAACATAGTACTAGAAGTCCTAGCCTCAGCAATCAGACAACAAAAAGAAATTAAAGGCATCCAAATCAGCAAAGAAGTCAAATTCTCACTCTTTGCAAATGATCTGATACTTTATGTGGAAAACCCAATAAAATCCACTCCAAAACTGCTAGAACTCATACAGGAATTCAGTAAAGTGTCAGGATATAAGATCAATGCACAAAAATCAGTTGGATTTCTATAGACCAAAAACAAGACAGAAGAAAGAGAAATTAAGGAGTCAATCCCATTTACAATTGCACCCAAAACCATAAGATACTTAGGAATAAACCTAACCAAAGAGGCAAAGAATCTGTACTCAGAAAACTATAAAGTACTCATGAAAAAAACTGAGGAAGACACAAAGAAAATGGAAAAATGTTCCATGCTCCTGGATTGGAAGAACAAATATTGTGGAAAATGTCTGCTTCCTAAAGCAATCTACAGGTTTAATGCAATCCCTATCAAAATAGAACAACTTTTTTTTTCAAATAAATTTAACAAATAATCCTCAAATTTATATGGAACCAGAAAAGACCCTGAATAGCCAGAGGAGTGTTGAAAAAGAAAACCAAAGTTGGTGGCAGCACAATGCCAGACTTCAAGCTCTATTACAAAGCTGTCATTATCAAGACAGTATGGTACTGGCACAAAAACAGACACATAGATCAACGGAACAGAATAGAGAGCCCAGAAATGGACCCTCAACTCTATAGTCAATTAATCTTCGACAAAGCAGGAAAGAAGGTCCAGAGGGAAAAAGAAAGTCTCTTCAACAAATGGTGTTGGGAACATTGGACAGCCATATTCAGAAGAATGAAACTGGAACATTTCCTTACATCACACACAAAAATAGACTCAAAATGGATAAAAGACCTCAGTGTGAGACAGGAATCCATCAAAATCCTTAAGAAGAACACAGGAAGTGACTCTTTCAACCTCAGCTGCAGCAACTTCTTCCTAGAAACATTGCCAAAGGCAAGGGAAGCAAGGGCAAAAATGAACTATTGGGACTTCATCAAGATAAAAAGCTATTGCACAGCAAAGGAAACAGTCAACAAAACCAAAAGACAACCAACAGAATGGGAGAACATATCTGCAAATGATATATCACATAAAGGGCTAGTATCCAAAATCTATAAAGAATTTATGAAACTCAACAGCCAAAGAACAAAATAACCCAATCAAGAAATGGGCAGAAGACATGAACAGACATTTCTGCAAAGAAGACATCCAGATGGCCAACAGACACATGAAAAAGTGCTCCACATCACTCGGAATCAGGGAAATACAAATTACAACCACAGTGAGATACCACCTCACATCAGTCAGAATGGCTAAAATTAACCAGCCAGGAAATGACAGGTGTTGGTGAGGATGCAGAGAAAGGGGAACCCTCCTACATTATTGGTGGGAATGAAAGCTGGTGCAGCCACTCTGGAAGACAGTATGGAGGTTCCTCAAAAAGTTGAAAATAGAACTACCCTATGACCCAGCAATACTGGGTATTTACCCTAAGGATACAAATGTAGTGATCCAAAGGGGCACATGCACCCAAATGTTTATAGCAGCAATGTTCACAATAGCCAAACTCTGGAAAGAACCTAGATGTCCATCAACAGATGAATGGATAAAGAAGATGTCATACGCGCGCGCACACACACACACACACACAATGGAATATTATGCAGCTATCAAAAACTGCAATCTTGCCATTTGCAATGATGTGCATAGAACTAGAGGGTATTATGCTAAGTGAAATAAATCAATCAGAGAAAGAGAATTATCATATGACCTGTCTGATAAGAGGAATTTGAGAGGCAGGGCGGGAGGTTGTGGGGGGAAGGGAGGAAAAAATGAAACAAGACTGGACCAGGGAGGGAGACAAACCACAAGGGACTCTTAATCTCAGGAAACAAACTGAGGAGGCTGGGTGGTAGGGAGATGGATAGGGTGGCTGGGTTATGGACATTGGGGAGGGTATGTGCTATGGTGAGTGCTGTGAATTGTGTAAGACTAATGATTCACAGACCTGTACCCCTGAAACAACTAATACATTATATGTTAAAAGAAAGAAAGAAAGAAAGAAAGAAAGAAAGAAAGAAAGAAAGAAAGAAAGAAAGAAAATAAATGTGAAGTACCTTGCCCAGCATCACAGAGCCCATAAGTGTAAGAGCCAAAATTCAAAAGCAGATAATCTAGTTTCTATTGCCACTTTTCAAAAAACTTTATTTTTTCAGTGTTCCAAGATTCACTGTTTATGCACCACACCTACTGCTCCATGGTCCAATCCATGCTCTCCTTAATACCCAGAACGAGGCTCACCTAGCCCCCCCAACCCCCTTCCCTTCAAAACCCTGTTTGTTTCTCACCATCCACAGTCTCTCATGGTTCATCTTTCCCTCTGATTTCCCCCAATTCACTTATCCTTTCCTTCTCCTAATGTCCTCCATGTTATTCCTTATGCTCCACAAGTAAGTGAAACCAATGAAAATTGACTCTCTCTGCTTGACTTATTTCACTCAGCATCATCTCCTCCAGTCCCCTCCATGTTGATGCAAAAGCTGGGTATTCATCCTTTCTGATGGAGGCATAATATTCCATTGTATATATGGACCATATTTTCTTTATTCATTCGTCTGTTGAAGGGCATCTTGGCTCTTTCCACAGTTTGGTGATTGTGGCCATTGCAGCTATGAACATTGGAGTACATATGGCCCTTTTTTTCACTACATCTGTATATTTGGGGTAAATATCCAGTAGTGCAATTGCAGGGTCATAAGGTAGCTCTATTTTTTTTTTTCATTTTATTTTATTTCTTTTCGGTGTTCCAGCATTCATTGTTTATGCACCACACCCAGGGCTCCATGCAATACGTGCCCTCCTTAATACCCACCACCAGGCTCACCCAACCCCCAGCACCCTCCCCTCCAAAACCCTCAGTTTCTTTGTCAGAGTCCACAGTCTCTCACAGTTTGTCTCCCCCTCTGATTTCCCCCAACTCACTTCTCTCCATCTCCCAATGCCCTCCATGTTATTCCTTATGCTCCACAAGTAAGTGAAACCATATGATAATTGGCTCTCTCTGCTTGACTTATTTCATTCAGCATAATCTCTTCCAGTCCCCTCCATGTTGATTCAAAAGCTGGGTATTCATCCTTTCTGATGGAGGCATAATACTCCATTGTATATATGGACCATATCTTCTTTATCCATTTCTCCATGAAAAGGCATTTTAGTTCTTTCCACAGTTGGGAGACTGTGGCCATTGATGCTATGAACATTGGGGTACAGACTGCCCTTCTTGACACTACATCCGTATCTTTGGGGTAAATACCCACTAGTGCAATTGCAGGGTCATAGGGTAGCTCTATTTTTAATTTCTTAAGGAATCTCGACACTATTTTCCAAAGTGGCTGCACCAACTTGCATTCCCACCAACAGTGCAAGAGGGTTCCCCTTTCTCCACATCCTCTCCAACACTTGCTGTTTGCTGTCTTGTTGATTTTGGCCATTCTAACTGGTGTAAAGGTGGTATCTCAATGTGGTTTTGATTTAAATCTCCCTGATGGCTAATGATGATGAACATTTTTTCATGTGTCTGATAGCCATTTGTATGTATTCTTTGGAGAAGTGTCTGTTCATGTCTTCTGCCCATTTTTTGACATGATTATCTGTTTTGTGTGTGTTGAGTTTGAGGAGTTCTTTATAGATCTTGGATATCAGCCCTTTGTCCATAGTGTCATTTGCGAGTATCTTCTCCCATTCCGTGGGTGGCCTTTTTGTTTTTTTGACTGTTTCCTTTGCTGTGCAGAAGGTTTTGGTCTTGATGAAGTCCCAAAAGCTCATTTTGGCTTTTGTTTCCTTTGCCTTTGGAGACATGTCTTGAAAGAAGTTGCTGTGGCTGATGTTGAAGAGGTTACTGCCTATGTTCTCCTCTAGGATTTTGATAGATTCTGACTCATGTTGAGGTCTTTTATCTATTTTGAGTTTATCTTTGTGTATGGTGTAAGACAATGGTCAAGTTTCATTCTTCTATACATAGCTATCCAATTTTCCCAGCACCATTTATTGAAGAGACTGTCTTTTTTCCACTGTATATTTTTTCCTGCTTTGTTGAAGATTATTTGACCGTAGATTTGCAGGTCCATATCTGCGCTCTTTACTCTGTTCCACTGGTCTATGTGTCTGTTTTTGTGACTGTGACCACTTTCTTAAAGACCATGCCAAACTGTCTGTCGGATTGTACTGAAAATGCCTAAATCCATCTTCTGTGCTCAAAAGGACATACAATTCATTATAAAGCTATACAACAAATTATAATTTTAAAGAATTCTAAAGATTGTAAAGAATTTTGCTTCTGAAATCCAGCTGTATGTTTTTTGTTTGTTTGTTTTTTGTTTTGTTGTTGTTGTTGTTGTTGTTTTTGCTAAGGAACGGGGAGTAACTTTAAGAAGGATGGCACAGAGATCAGTTTCCTCACTTTGGGGTCTGTGCCCTTCTCTGGTTCTCTAGCCCCAGTTCCCTGTGCCCTTCTCTGGGTCTGGCCCCAGGCTATTGAGACCAGATTGTCTACCATTTCCTTGAGGGGTCCTATTACCTACTCTTAATAACAGATTATTAGCTACCAAAATAGCTATAGCTCTTTATGTCTCTATCCTTAATGCTCTGAGGTCTGAGTCTTTCTGGAAACCAATGTTTTTTTTCCTTGTCAGGACAAGAGTTTTGCATACTGTGATGAGGACAACATTTTTAAACACCTTCAGTAAAATCTTCTTTTGTTTTGAGTTATAACTTAAAATAACCCTCCTCTTCCTGTTTTCTCTCAGAGTGTACTCAATGGAGTCAATCTGATGCTATCATACTCAGGACTCAACTTCTCTTGCTCTCCTTTGTCTGCCATTCCTCTTCCTCCTCCCTTTTAGATTCCACAGAAGAAAAGATCCAATTGGGTCCGCCAGCCACCTACTGAAGTAGTGGACACTTCCGTTAGGCAGCATCTCGTGTTAGGCTGCTTCCATGGCCCACTGTTCTCTCAAATACTGTACAGATATGTGACTTTGGTTTAAGAACTAATGCTTGCTCATTATTAGTTCTGACCAAGGTAATAGGGTTATATAAAGAAAAAAAAGACATTTTATGCGTAGACAACAAAGTGTAGCTAGCTAGGGCTATGGGTATAAAGTTCTTAAGTTACTTATGGCTCTCCATAAGACAGGGGTGGGGGGAGGGACAGAGGGAGAATGGGAGAAGCAGACTCCCTGCTGAGCACAGAGCCTCACACAGGGCTCAATCCCATGACCCTGAGATCATGACGTGGGTTGAAATCAAGAGTCAGTTGCTTAACAAACTGAGCCACCCAGGCTCTCTGAGAACATTTTTTTTTTTTTTTTTTTTTTTAGAAATTTATTTGAGAGAGACAGAGAGACCACATATGAGCACATGGATGAGGCAGGGGTAGAGGGTGAGGCACAGAGAATCTCAAGCAGACTGAGCAATGAGCACAGAGCCCACCCAGGGCACTGTCTGACCACATTGAGATCATGACCCTGAGATCATGACCTGAGCCAGAACCAAGAGTTAGATGCTTAACCGACTGACCCACCCAGGTGACCCCTTATAAAGAAATTTTATAAAGAACCTGAAAGTTCTTTACTCTCTCTTGTGTTCTCCATGTTTTTTCATCTCTCTCCCTCTCTCTCCCCCTCTCTCTTGGTTTCTGCACCCCCCATACATGCACACACACAAACACACACACACACACACACAGAGTACTTAATATATTTCATTTATTACTAGGTAAAACTACTTTTAGATATTTTAAAACCTTTTCTAAATATCCAAAACTGTGTTTCTTTCTTTGTTTTCCTTTTCCTCCAAGGCAAACACAATGAATGGTGTGTTAGCAAGTTTATTCTAAAAGATAAGAAATAAAAAATAGAACCTAATAGAATAGGATAATGGAATAAAATAGAGAATACAGAAAAATAGAGTCTCCTTTTCTACCCCATCCCAACTTTTCCCTAATACCTCATAAAATATTCTACCTACCATAGGTATTTAGAAATACTGATGATTTCCCCAGAATAAAAAAATGTTTCTTAGCATCTATAAGGGTAAACAACAGGGCTTTTCTTTTCTACTTGACAGGGGAGCCAAAGGAATCCCATATTTGATTCATTATATAAACTTGACATGAAAAATTCAAAACTTTTTCAAGTAAAGAATGAGTTACACCAGGAACGAAGGTTACAACAGAAAAGACAGATGTGGAGGACAATGTGATGAAGTCTAGGTGTGGTGCAGACCAATTAAGTTAGCCTTCTCTTAAAACTGCTCCGCATTGCTGGCTAAGAATTATTTGCAATCAACAAACTTGGAAAAGATAGATGTAAACGTTGCAACAAAAATGAAAACATTCCCATATTAAGCCTTGGAAAAAATAAAATAATTTAATTAGGGGTGTTTTAATGATTAAAATATTTTAATATTCATCACCCTCCTATTGCTACTACACATAATGCAATCAGCACAGTCAATACGTGTATACTCATGATGATAAAAACCAAGACGCAGAATTCAATTAAAGACATTTCACTCTACTCAAAGCGTCTCCCTTGGCCCTTAATTAAGTGAGAAGAAAGAAAAAAATATAAAGACTTCTTGAAATAATTTCACAGAACAGTAAAACAGGAAGCATATCCAGAGCTTACTTGGAGACCTCCATGCTGTTACAAAGGTAGAGTGAGAAACAGAGAGACATAAAATAATGTCCTTGACAAAGATTTTCAGGCACAGGACCTACAGCTAGCTCCTGGACTTCTCTCTCCCTATGATTCTTTCACTGTAGTTTGTGAAAAGCCCTTCACCTTCATCGTACTATCTTCCCAGTTTTTTTTTGTTTTTTGTTTTTTGTTTTTCCGGCCTCTTCTTTCACAGCTAAGCTTTTAGCAGTTACTTGCCCTTTATTTGCTACACATTCTCAACTGCCATTCACTCTTCTGTAAACTGCATCCAAGTTTTGACCATGTTGAACTGTGTCGACAGAGATTGCCGAGGGCCTCCTAAGTGTGAGACATAATGCACGTATAAGTCAGTTCCTCTTGCCTTGACCTTTCAGAGGCTGTTGAACAACTGTATATTCCAGAAATTCTCTTATTTCAGTATCTTTATCATAATGGTCTCTCATGATTCTTCTCATTCCTCAATCATTCTATTTAAATCTTTGCAACATTTTGTCCATTTTATTAGATTTTATTAGATTTATTAGAAGCAGGTTGTTTTATATGCTCATCTATTGAATCTTTGCTATTAATTATTTTACTCTTTCATTTCATATTATTTCTCCTTTCACAGTTTTTTGCATTTGCTCTATTTCCCTAGCTTTGTTTTCTTCTATAGATTTCATTTATTTATATGAGAGAGAGAGAGAGAGAGTGCATGAGCAAAGGGAGGGGCAGAGGGAAAAGGACAAGCA
This sequence comes from Lontra canadensis, assembly GCF_010015895.1. NCBI lineage: Eukaryota > Metazoa > Chordata > Mammalia > Carnivora > Mustelidae > Lontra > Lontra canadensis. The sequence continues at coordinate 52,501,321 of NW_022630996.1, read as the reverse complement.
GACTCCCTGCTGAGCGAGGACCCTGAGACCATGACCTGAGCCCAAATCAGATGTTTAACCGACTGCGCCATGCAGATGCCCCCTATTTATTTCCCTAGCTTTGTGAGTTGATTATTTAGCTCATTAATTTTTAATCTTTCTTTTTCCCTAGTACTTTTATATTAGAGCTAGATAATTTTTCTCTACACACCACTGAAGCTGGTAGTCTAAAATTCAGTCTATAGTATTTTATATTTAATTCCATTCTAGTACTTTCTATATTTCATTTTGATGTTTTAAAATTTAAGTGTATAGATATGTGAAGTGCAACGTTTTTGTATTTTATAAAAAATATTTTAAGTTGGAGAATGAAATAATCTGCTTTATGTGTTTTAAAAGATTACTCTGGTTTTTGTTGTGCCAGTGAATGGACTATGGCTGAAATGGGTGTTGGCAGGCTAAACTGGAGGTTATTGCAGTAGTTTGAGAGAGAATGATGGTCTTATTAAAATAGTCATAGTGAAGAGAGAAGAAGTGGACTGATAAAAAATTGAAGGTAGAATGGAACAAGATAAAGTAGCATAATGAAAAACATTAAGAAAAAAGTGAAGGATGAGCAAGGGCCGGGAGCAAGTAAGTACCTTCTCTCTGCTTTGTCTACATGTGTCCCTTCTAATTAAGAGGAATAACTCACTGGCTCTAGGCTGTAGGTTACCTGAGCAGTAACTGCACTCATGGTTTTCACTGTTAACAAAAAGAGAGATATGATATTTATTATGAACTCTGTAAACAGACGTTAAAAGATGTCAATACAAAATAATGACATTCCTCATGTGGAAGGGTTTCTGAACAGAATAAACACATGAAATAAAGGACTATGATGAGCAAAAGTTGACAGAACAGTAAGAAAACTTTTCTTTGATTGTGGAAAGGCTTAATATAAATTCCGTTAAACATTTATTTTTTTTTTATAAACCAATAGGATTTTGTGATGTGATTTACTCAATATATTTGGTTGCACTTAATTTTTAATGGGCGCCTAGAATAAGAAGAATTTGTGTGTGTGTTGGGGTAGGGAGGATTATGCTTGGGGAGGGTAGTTTGGATAAAAAGAGGAATACAGGTTCTTTTTGTTGAAGCATTAAGATTTTTTTTTCCACAGTCAAGAATCAATCACTCTTCTGAATTAAATAGTATTTTGGATTTGTTGCCTAGAGGAATAATACATTTTCAAAGACCCCAGATAAAATTTATAGGCAGTTGAAATTAGAGTGAAATGCAATAGGGCATTCACTGCCACTTTGTCCTATGGCTTCCTTGCATAATCCAAGAACATTTAATCAGTGCAAATTTGCCTGAATGGAAGAGAACAAAAATTGCTGGAGGGTGAAAGGGATGGGAGGGAACAGCCCAGAGATGGTGACTGCAGCTGTAGCTCTCCAATGGCAACAAGTGTTATGGAAATACACATAAGCACAATCAAGTCTATGTACAGCAGGAACTTGGTCTTTGGTGCAGAGGAACAGACTTTTCACAGTTGATTTAATTTGCTCATGTTACAAAATGGAATAATGACCATATAAAGGAACAAAAAGAGAATCTGTAGCTCTAGGGTATCTTGCTTCAACTAGGGCCTGCTCTTTTAGAAATATGTGATAGCCCTAGGAAAATCAGTGGCTTTTAAATTATTATTGGGAGGCATTTATTTTCAATCAGAAAAATTTTGATTCTTAAAGCCTTGTTCAAATCTTGTCCTAATTTGTAATGTAAACGTCTGAGGTATTTGTCTATGAAATTTGTTCAGGTAGTTTGAAGCAACTGTCCTACAACACAACTTCCTTCCTTTTTTTTTTTTTTTCTTTTTTTAAAAACTCTACACCGTGGCCTATTGAACATGGTTTAAAAAATCCCTCGGACACCAATTTCTTTCCTACCTGAAGTATAGATTCATTAATGTGCATCAGCTGTCCCCATCCTATCTAATAAAAATGTTTCGTTGAAAGACAAAAAGTTAAATATAAACTCAAAAGAGGAAAGTGCAACTATGTGCAGTAATTTCTGACTCATGAGAACCATTTTATATATTGATCAACAAAAATTATTTAGGGAGGGCACGCATTGCATGGAGCACTGGGTGTGGTGCAAAAACAATGAATACTATTATGCTGAAAAGAAAAAAAAAATGTAAAATAAAAACAAAGCCTAAATTTAAAAAAGAAATAAATATCAATACTGACAATGTAATGAGGCCTGTTAAGTCAACCCCAATGAGATTTTTTGCATTTGTTCAAAAAAACAGTAAACGATCTTCTAGTGAAGTGAATATATTAAAATGTTCATTTCTGCCATTGCATTTCCCTTATAACTATGGAGCAGGTGCAGTCGCCAATGGATTAGCTATGGGTTTCTCTTTTTTGGTAAGTAATGGGAATTTCTGAAACTGTCAGTGAAACATTAAAACATTAATATTATAAAAATTCTCATTGTGCTGTTTACCACTTCTTTCACCTTTCATCTAATGTTAAGTGGTGTTTCTTAAATTCACAAGCAACTTATTATGGAAAATAAACACATTTCAAATTGTTGAGCACTTTTATCTTCTAGGTTTGCAATTATTCATGTCCTGACTTTGAAACTTTATTGCAGATTAAAAACAGATTAACACACACACACACACACACTCACACTCATATATACACAACCTTGAATCTGCTTAGGAAAGAAATCCATCAAAATAAATAATTCATGTTGGGATGGACTGAAATCTAGTCTTTTAGAAGGTGCCAACAGATGGTTTACATTTATAGAATGCACACTTGCTGACTTCCAAACAGAAATTAAAATTCATAAAGTATATCATTAGTACTCCTTATAAGCAGCATTATGTTTATGATATGAATTTGGATTTTCCCAGGTGAACAGTTTTCCATCATAATTTTACTAAGAAAAAAAAAAAAGTGAAACAAATTGCTTTCCAGTTACTATTTTGTGTTAGCAAGTTTAAAATTAAACCCTGCTGGTGATCATCCAGCAACATAAGCCAATGGGCTCAGAGTTAGATGAGGCTGTTGTTTTCATGATATTCAAGATCTTATAAGAACTCAGACATTTTTCATCATTAAAACAATAGGCATTATTACAACTAATAAAATAGGGCAGCCTCTCTAGATTTCATTTCTATTACATCAGTTAAGTTAGGAACTTTCAACCAATGTAATTAAGCATGAAACTCTGGCTCATTAAAGTTCAGTAAGTAGGTATTTTCAGTTAATTTTAGAACTCTTTTGCTTAAGTGTGGCCACTTAATACAAGAAGTTACAATAACGTTTCATTATTAGTGGAACTTGCTACCAACCAAAATGTTAACATTTCATTTGGGTGAGGTTATGATTAAAACTTGCTGTAAGACCATGAAAGAAGATGGTTTATTGCTCATTAAGATCTTGTCTACAGGGGTGCCTGGGTGGCTCAGTGGGTTAAGCCTCTGCCTTCTGCTCAGGTCATGATCCCAGGGTCCTGGGATTGAGCCCCGCATCGGGCTCTCTGCTCAGCAGGGAGCCTGCTTCCCCCACTCTCTCTCTCTCTCTGCCTGCCTCCCTGCCTGCTTCTGATCTCTGTCAAATAAATAAATAAAATCTTTAAAAAAAAAAAAAAGATCTTGTCTACATAGAAGAAATTATTGTAAAATTGTACAATTTTGTACAATTTTGTAAATGTATACAATTATACATTTAATTAAAAAATCAAGAAAACCATTAAAAATTTCTCTAAAAACCTAAACTTTATTCACTAAGTATAGGTAGTGGCTTCCTTGATCAAATTAACTAAACAAATGACAAAGCCTCTTCAGAGTGGCTGTATTTATACATGCAGAATATAAGAAAATTAACTAAGAGAATGGAACAATTGCTAGATGCCCTTACCCATGTTTCAACTGCTTTAAATTATGCATACAATTACTTTCATTCTCTTCTTCAACATGCTGGGACGCACAATGCCAAAATAATTAAGACAACTATGATAGTAACAAAAATCTGTCATGTCAGGGAAATTTTTTTAAAAAATAAAATAAATAAAAAATAAAATCCCATATAAATATTTTCTTGTCATTGGTGCTTAAGCTAGATTTTTTGCTTTTCAAGCAGTAGTTTTAATAATGTATAGACAGCCCCTATCATATTTTTATGCAGAAATATCCAAGTGCTGGTATGAATCATTCCAAGCAAATATAATACTTTTCCTTTGTACACTTTAGATATCATATACCCTACGGTGATTGATGAGGGACAGAAGTTTTGGACACATCCATTCAAAAACACCTAGAGTTAAGCTGATGTTTTTGCCTTTTCAGTGACTGATTCGATTTGCTCCACCAGGGAGCAAATATTATATTTAGATTTAATTAATCCAATAATAATTTAATATACAGCAAACACATGCAAATATAGTATACAAATGCAAAATAAGATTAAGTAACGTCTTCTTCCTTAAACTGGGTATAGCGAAAAAACAAAACATATTTTATATTGTTATGTTTTATACTTAGGATGAAATATAGAATATAGTTTTGATACTTTAAAAGGGATATAATAATATGGTGGTATATTTAAAATTTTATGTACCAGAATTTAATATTTATGTTAGTATGATTTTTTTCAATCAGACATGTAATATTCCAAAAGTTTACATTTTACATTCCTTTTTGAAAGCAACAGGCATTAAATGCCCTTAAGAATACAAAGCAGAAATACATTCTTTACGTAAAGCTTCCTAATTAAACAGCTTAAGAACAAACTCTTTGAATGAGATCAAGCTTAGTGAAATGTACTTTATAAATACAGAAGACCTTGAATAAGTCCTGCATTCTGTGGTGAATAATTAATAAAATGGATTTATCATCTTTGGCCTTAGGTTAGGAAAGAGTCTATTGAAGGCAGAGGGAGCCCTCTGGAGAGTAAGAACTCCCCGGATAATAATAGAGCAGTTGAATTTTCAGCCTAGCAAAAGAAACTCAATAGTCCAATGGCATTGGGTAGAAAGAGTTTACATTTTTTAGCTGTATCTTTGACCTCTAGCATGTGTGGAACTCAGATGCTCTCACTGTGCCTGGTGAAATGGCTTGGAAGCCTCCAGTGCTCAGAGTCAGGGACCTGCCACGGAGCTATTGGAAAGGACAGTTCAAGCAGATTAAGATAAAACACTCAGTGGATATGGAATGACAGACACAGAATTCTGAACAAATTAGCTCTTACCAGTCAAGTCACATTAAACTGAACAACAGTACAGCACAGAACAAACTGGGTAAGCAGCAATTAACTAGACAAGGGTTATGGTCCCAGGAACCAAGGGTGCCAGAGGATATCTTATTCAACAAGTTAAATTTTCCACTCCCATAATGAGGTGGCTTAGACCATACTCCCCATCACACAGTAAGATGACACAAATCTGAGGAGGGGGCCAGCTGGCTAAAAACTCTGAGAAGATACGCATTTTATCGTAGAATGAACATTACATAAAAGCTTATTTTAAAACAGATAGGACTATATTGTGTTTTTCTTTCCTGCTATTTAGCAGATGGTGATAAGTTACACTCAATTAATTATTGATAAAACAAATGTTTTCTGGCAACCTTACAAAACAGTATTATTACAGGTTTACAATCTTCATTGTGTGGTGTCATATCCTATATCCAGGTGAAGGAGAAGACCATGAAAAGACTGACTTTTTAGTATTCATGTATTTTATCAGAAATATCTCTAAAATAGCCGTATCACACGCTCTCAGGTTGGTCTTGGTCTCTACATTAAATACCGGAAGCTAAATGAAAAACTGATTCTAAGGACCTCAATGGTCTGGTTGTGAGGCATCTAAGGATCCTCCAGTTGCTTCCTTCTCCAGGCAGAGACCCTAAGAAAAATGTTCTTGAAATCTAATCATAATTAAGGATCTCAATCAGAGTATAGGCTCAACTTTTGTGAGCAACAGGAATCATCAATGAACAGGGTCTAAATCTTTAAAAAGGTGAGTAGTTACTGTTTTTGCACTTTTTGGAACTCTGAGTTTCTTTTTGGAACACTGGCTAGTTTTCTAGAGTGGCCATTAAAGAGGACACACATGGAGAGCAGGAGTCTCTGAGACTACATGGAAAGAGACGCCAAGGTGTCCAAGTAAGCCAGCATGGGTGAACTGTGCGGGTGATCTATCTTGGTCATCGCAGCCCATTTGTACAAGGAGATGTTGTAGCATTAGCCAACATATCTAGCAGCAGAAGAATTGTCAAGTGGCTCAGTAAATGCACAGAATCTTAAAGGGGGGGTGCTGTTCTTGTTTTAAGCCACTGAAATTTGGGATGGCTTATCATACAGTAATAAGTAACAAAACTGAAAATCATAAGTAGGGTTTTGCTGAAACATATTTGGCATTGGCTTTGTGATAAGGACTGGGTAGAACCTGGGAGAACTCTGAGGAGACTGCTAGTAAGAGCTAGAAAGGCTCCTTTTTTCAGCTTCCCATCCCCTACTTGAATTTACGCAGCACTCTCTTGATCTTTCTGTCTCCAATTATTTTTTTTTCCAAGTCAGAGATCATTCTAAAACCAAGTATGATGTCAAGTTTAAAAACCTTCGAAGAAAAAAAAAAGTAAAAATCTTCAAAGATAGTCTACTAAGCATTACATAATGTTTTTCATTTCCACACGGAGGGCTTCGTGATCTGGTTTACGTTTACCCCTCTGGTCCTCCTGGTTAGCATATACTTTCTGGCTTCAGAAACATTTCTCTGTTTGGAATGCTTCCCTTTCTCTTGCATTCTCTTTTCAAAAAAAAATTCTTTTTTTTTTTTTTTTTTTTTTTTTTTTTTTTTGCTTAGTAGTGTCAGTTCAGATGTTACTCATCTTATCACTTAAATCTCCATACGCCTCTGCTACCCTCCCCATACCGTGCTAATTGCTCCAACTAACACTTCTTTTTTCTAATCTCCTGACATTTTCATTTTCTTTTCTTTCTACTCTGCCTTCCACATCTTTTCTTGGCCCATCGAATTCCCAAATGTCTTTCTGGTACTTCTTTTGGGAAATATCTCCCCATTTTTCCAAGATTGAATTAGCTGTTTCACCTATGGATGCCATGGTGTCCCATCCTTACCCCAGTGATTGTGTTTTTCTAACTCCAGTGTAACTATCTGTTTGTATCTATCTTTCCCTTTAGACCATCAGTATATTGAAGGCAAGAGCTATATGTATATTAATCCCTATGCCCAGGATTGAAAAAAGTATCTCACACACAGGAGGCTCTTCATAAATATATTCTGAAAAATGAATGAATAAAAAATTAAAAAATGATTGGGCCAAGTACTTTTTCCCAAGACCATTTTTATTCTAGCAAGGTAAGCATACATAAAACATCTCCCAATCTGAGGTGTTTACGTGAGTTTTAGTTTGCTTCTTGCTTTTACTGCGAGGGGATTATAAAGTGGAAATGGTGGTTAACGAGGGGAGCCTGGGTTGTTATTGAAGTACCCTCTTGCCCTTGGCCCAGACTAAATTGGTAAATGTTATTGAGTGCATGTGCTACATAAAAGGCAACCTTCTTCTATGGTAGTCTATTCTCCGTGCTCATTCAATTGTTATTTTTACAAGGCAAATAGCTATCAGTGTATAAAGAAGCCATCAAGCTCTTATAGATGGTTTTAAAATACTGTTTTTAGTTTGTATGCCTTCAAATTGCACCTAAATAACACAGTTATTTTTGACTGATTGATTCTAAGAATTTTGCTATTACAGCCAAACTATGACATTTTGCATCATATATTTTTAGCATTTTTGAAGAATGAAATGCTTTTCTATTTTTTAAAATGATTTTTCATTTTGAGTTTCAGCCAAATATCTGAAAAAATCCATAGCTCCTAGAACTCAGAGAATATTAGCAAGGCCAAATAAAATATATGTGGCTTGCTGCTGCAGTTGTATATCTTAAAGAGAGCTAATACATCGACTAATTCTTAGAAGAGCACCCATAAATTGCTGTCTTTGAAAAATGTTTGTAGCTATAAAGGCTACAGATGATGTCATTTTGCTGCTACAGGTAAAGAGGCTTCTGTGTATTTGACCTTTTAAGTATTTCTATTGAGATTCTAAATACCAATGTACCAAAATATATCCACCACTATTTATCCAACAGGACTCAAAATAAAATGACAACATTCCACTGTATCAATTTATATCCCTATATGTTTTTACTCTCCGATTATTTTAATGGTTCAAATGCTTTTTAATACACAAAGGAATATACACTGGTTTAACTAAATGGACAAGACTGTTCATTTTAATACAGCTTCATAATTTAAAATGACTGCTGTTCGTCTAATCAATTTCCTTGATATTAATGATCACAATTGGCATTAAAACACATTTATACTTAAGCAAATTGACATGCTTCAGTGTAACTGAAGGTTTTTGTTTTAATTTCTTTGTCATGTGAACATTACCTTGTATTTCATTTGAAATATAGATGATGGATAATTTTAGTTTCTCTCTAGTGATATCTGTGATATATGAGCCATACTCGTATATGAGTGTGTATCTTTGTGTACCTTTTAGGGTGTGGCAGATTAGAGATGTCACACTCTTTCTGATGATTTTTCTATTAAGTCTTAGAACTTAATTGTTCTATCACAGTTTTAACTAAAAGACAATGGCAGAAGTAATACTGTAGGAATTTCTGGGCTAGCCCTTAAAGAGACAGGCAGCTTTCTTCTCCTGTTTCTTGTAACTACATGGAGAACGAGATGGATTCAGATCAGCCCACCCTTTCAGCCCTCCACACTAAGGTACCAAGATGACCACCACCACGCAACGCCAGTCATACCACATGGGCCCAAGAATTAGCTGTCAGATGACTAACCTACAGAACCATGTGTTGTAAGAAACGGTCGCTGTTTTGAGCCACTAAGTTTTGAGTGACTTGTCATACAATAATAACTAACCATAAATAGGATAAATGGTGGAGGCTCTGCGCTGATGCTCCATTTTGTGATTCCCTCTCATCAAGGTATTTCAGAATCATTCTCTTACTAAGGCTACAATAAGATAATCAGAAAATGATTCATAAGGGTATATGGAAATATTGAAACCATTAAGTCTGTAATGCTAGGGCTAAAGAAGAAAAGCAGGGGTGCCAGCCACATATTACCCAACTTTAGAGAAAAGTCAGGTCTGATAGCTTCTAGCCCACTGATCTAAGCACTGAGCAGAATTATCTGTCTTTTAGATTTTAAACATCTACCTTACACATTCACACACACACACACACGCTCCAAATATTTCTTTCACATCACCAGATTATAAAGTGCTTTATAAGTCATCTTAAAAAGATTCTGTGAGATAAGCAGTGAATTTACCCACCACCCACAGGCAGCTGCTTCTAGGGAGGAATTAATCTACAACAGCAATAAATAAATAAATAAAATAAAAATGGAATGAAAAACAACATATGCATTTTAGTATTCATATATATGTACATAAATACAGAGAGATACTTCAAGCATATGCAAAGTTATTGATTTAGAATTCAGCATGAAGAGGTGCCCAAAGAATTCTCAGAATAACAATGTAGAAACGTGTAAGAAATTCTTCTTCCATTTGGTTTCTTTTAAATTTTAAAATTGAAACGAGCGCAATTTAAGAAATGAATAAAAAATATGTTAGAGAATGTAGAATCTTTGGGGATTCCTAACGTTACTAATCAGTTTTGGAAAAAGTTAATTTTGCTTTTCCTTTAAGAAAAACATGTAAATCTTCTGTTGATTGAACAATTTAATCCATTTAGCTTCTACAAAGCATAACATATTTAGAATACACACTGAACATTTTGAGAATATTTTATGTGTAACTTATGATAAACAAGGAGTTATTAAAAACCAATTTGAATATTAGAACATTAAGTAACTTTCACTTTGATGGTGTCTGTGTATGATGTCAGGACAGTGTATTAATTATTATGGGTAGCAAATGACCTTTAAATTTAGTGGCTTAAAACAGCAAATATGTATTGGCTCCCAGTTTCTGTGGGTCAGGACTCTGGGAGTCCCTTCACAGGATGCTAGTGGCTTAGAGTCTTTATGAGATTGCAGTGAAGTCATCACCGAGTATCTGCAGATTTAACCAGAGGATGACCTGCTTCTGCAGTGGCTCACTCACATGGCTATTGGCTGGAGGCTTTGGTCCCTCACTGGCCACTTGGGAGATGTCTTTGTTCCTTGCCATGTGGATCCCCCTACAGGACTATCTGAGTGGAGTGGGAGAGTGAGGGAGTGGAGAGAAAGGAGGTAGCTGTAATGCTTTTATGACCCATTTTCTGCAATCATATACCACCACGAACGAGATGGATTGAAAAGGTTTGCACCATATTAGAAGTTAGCCACTGAATCCACCCCTTCTCAAGAGGAGGGGAACTGGGCTCCACCTCGTAAGGGGAGCAATATCAAAGAATTTCCAGGCATATTTTAAAACCACCACTGGCTGGCTCAAAGACTCAATAAGAATCAACTTCTTTGGTCTCAAGTTAGAGGTGACAGTCTAACTAGTGTACATCTCACGACTGTGGACAATAGTTCATGTATATTTCTGAAGACTATATTCTTTTAGGAGCTTTTTCTGAATTCACCATTTCTCCAACTCCACCTCCAAGTCTCACAAAAATCAAATATATTTTCTCAAAATGCAACTTTATATTCTGGCAGCATGGGAGCAATCCAGGTCGAGGTGTTAGCTAGATCAGAGGAAAACTAGGCATGGCTGAAAACAACCAGTGCTAAAATGCAGTTCATGACTTTAGAAACCTCCTATTGAGATGCATCCATTTGTCTTCTTTATTTGCTTTGTTAGGGTGATTTGGTTTACAGTACTGAGAAATACTGTAACACAATTTGAACCTAAAATAAATCTTAAATCAACTAGCCAGAGAAGATTTTATAATACATCTTTAAATAGGTGGCAAATACTTAATTATCTGTGCTAAAAGTCCTGTAACCCTCCATAAAATAGAGAATTAGTAAGTAGGCACTGTGGAGTTGTGGAAATATACTCACCTTTCTGAGTCAGAGAGCATGAATTCCTATGCCTGTCCCTATTTTATTATTTATTTTATTTTTATTTATTTTTTATTTTTGTTTTTATTATTATTGTTACAAGAGAAGGATATTCCTCAATTTACCTCATGAGAAGGGGGTTTCATTTTCAAGATGTATGTGGCTAGAAGTGGAAACAGAAAAGTAAAGTTATCAAAAGTGATGCAGTGCTAGCTTCCGGCTGTTCTCACTGTTTCTCTCTCTTACAGGCTTCATCCTCTGTCTCTTGTGGCATTTCCACTTTTTCCTGCACATATGCTACATTCTCCTCTCCTTCTCCTTCCTAACCGTGTTCCTCTGCTTACTCACAGTTTCTTCGCCCTCCCTGCATTAGCTGGTATTCGGCCAACCTATTGCAATCTCTCCCACCCCTCTATATGTCATGCTTTTCTGCTTCAAAGTCCCTGGTCAGCCTATGTTCTGCTCCATGTCATTTGTGTTGGCGCCCTGCCCACCCTTTCAACCTGTCAGCTCTGGTTTGGGGAAGATAGGGGGATGGGGATTGCAAAACACTGCCTCTTCAGGAAGGGCTAGGGCAAAGCTGTTCCTCTCAGAAGGGCCTTTTCGGTAATACAAGCACTCTACGGCATTGCGCAAGTAGTCTGGTGTTACATAAATAGGCGATTAAATGAAAACAATATTTTAGTCCTAACTCTTCTAATGTCCTATATGACCTTGAGAAAAAAATTTTGTATGTGTACTCTCTATTTTTTAAAGAGAAATTCATTTATTTATTTGCTAAATAGACATACTGAAGGCCTATTTCTGTGAAGCCATGTGCTAGAACTTGTAGGGTCTTGAAAGATGCTTGGGAAGTTTCCTTGCTTGAGATTCTCTGGGTGGTTTAGTTGGTTAAGCATCCGACTCTTGATTTCAGCTTGTCATGGTCTCAGGGTTGTGAGATTGAGCCCCAAGTGGGGCTCCGTAGTGGGTATAGGTCCTATTTAAGATTCTCTCTCCTCCTTCCTCTGGTCATCCCTGCCCCCTTCTCTCTTTCTAAAAACAAACAAACAAACAAACAAACAAAAAGAAGGTTCCTTACCTTCAAAAGGTTTTAGTACTTAATAGAAGGGACAACGCACGTAAGTCAACAAGTAAAATATGAATTGGAAAGTGATTTTTAAAAATAGAGTTGAAACACATAGCTACTGGGGTTCAGATTAGGTAAATCAGAAATAAAATTTTCCTTCACTGATTTAGAGAACTGATTGTACACTATCTGATATAATATGTGTACAAACTTGGAGGTAAAGCTTATAGGGACAAGTTTGGAAAAGAATGGAGTCCTATAGGGATGTAAGCAATCATTTGCAAATTGATAACTGACCAAAAATGTTTTAAATACTGACTCAAATCATTTAAAATGTTTTTATAGGACTTGCAAACCTTTTCAAAAAATATCTGTGGCCAAATTTTTTTTTTAAGATTTTATTTATTTATTTGACAGACAGAGATCACAAGCAGGCAGGGAGGCAGGCAGAGAGAGAGAGTGGGGGAAGCAGGCTCCCTGCTGAGCAGAGAGCCCCATGCGGGGCTCCATCCCAGGACCCTGAGACCATGACCTGAGCTGAAGGCAGAGGCTTAACCCACTGAGCCACCCAGGTGCCCCTGTGGCCAAATTTAAATTCATTTTCTTTACTATATAGATATCAGAAATTCTTTTCAAAGAGAAATAACATGGGAAACAGAATGTTCTGTGGTCCAAACAATGTTACTTGCTGTTTTCATGTTCTTACACAAGTCTTTTAATTGCCAAGGCCTCAGTCTTCCCTGAAAACATGAGTTGAGCAGACCAAAGAATTTGAAGATCCTTGTAGCTCTGTGATCCTACTGAGTCTGGTCCAATGAGTCAAACAGTTACCTGTCATTACAGAGGCTGCGGTGTATACATTTTAGCACAGAACCGCAATTTAATAACAGGGCGCAGGAACCGCAAAGCCTCCTATTCTGTTCCATTACTAATTTATCAGAGACTAAAAGCAACCAAACTGAGGAAACCAGGCAGACAATGGGGCCTTTGAGGGGCAAAGGAAGCGTCATTTAAAAAGAAAGCATTACCATTCTAAAATAATGGCAAAGCACATGGCCTGAGTGCTTTGAAAGGGAGCACTACAAAAAAGGTATTCTTGGCTTAAATGCCCCAAACATAAAAGCTTTTGGTGGGGACTTTTAAGGGTGAAAAAAAATAGCTCCTAATAAATTGGTTTCACCAGGATCCTTTTGTGTGTGTGCTGGTGCCAAGGGGACAGAGGTAAAGGTAAAGGCAAAGTACGATTTTCCAAAATCTAACAATATTATGTTTCTTATTTGGAATAAAATCTCAACAGTTTGCTAATGAGGACAGAGAAAGCAGAAGAGGTATTCTTGTGCTCTTGTCTATTTTGGTTATTGAGAGGTCATGCCTACAACCTTATTTGTTCAGTTTTTTTGCCCTCTACTTTCCCTGATACTTTGATTTAAAATAAGTAAATAAGCATTCAGTACTATATGTGCATGTGATTGAATCTGATCTGATTTAAAGGGCAGCAACAAGACCACAAACCAAATAACTTACTAGTCAAATATGTCTTTTATGTACTATTTCTCATAAACAACATAAAATGATAATATGTTTATTTGTAGAATTAGCTGAATTCATAGTCAATTTAAAGAAATTGAAAAGATATATGTGAAAGTAACCTTTCAGTAACCTGATCAGTTTGGGAAGGTATTTGTTCACAGATTCTCAATACTAAAGTTGTTTAATTGTGAAAAATTCTATAACATGCTAGGCATTATCATTTCAATATACATACATGCAAAACTTTAAGTTTTTGAAAGAAATATCTCGTATGATACAAAGAATGTGTTTTCTAAGTCTGTATAAACTATGAAAGAACATTTAAAGATTTAGATCAGAGGGGTGCCTGGGTGGCTCAGTTGGTTAAGTGTTTGACTTAATTTTAGTTCAGGTTATGATCTCAGGGTCATGAGATTGAGTCCCGAGTTGGGCTCTGCACTTAGCTGGGCTCTGCACTTGGCACAGTCTGCTTGAGATTTCCTCTCTCTCCCTCTGCCCCTGCCCCGTTCTTTCTCTCTCTCACTTTTTCTCACAAATGAATAAATAAAAATCTTTAAAGACTTAGATCAGAAAAACATATTTTCTAATCATTTTTCTGTTGAAATATGTCCTAATCATTTTTCTGTTGAAATATGTCATTTAAGAAGTTATGCACTCAATTGCTTGACAATTACAACGTACAGTAGCTTTATCTACCATCCCATTAGAACCTCTTTAACTCCACTTTTTGTCACTGTCACTAGGCTTTTGTTGTTTGAGCCAGATGTTATCCATGACTAAAAACATTTGCTGTCTGACCCATTAGTGTCTTCATATAACAAAATCGATCCCATAAGAACCAGGAGATGTTCATAATGTACACTGTTGACTTTTAACTATTTAACAACTTGACTTATTTTGCAGAAGCTGCCCTAGCATCGTTACATGAAAGATAGATTCCAGATGCAAATCCCTTCTAAATAATCAAAGATTTAAAAAGGAAAGAAGGATAGAAAGCTTATAGATTATATAATTGAGGGAGCTTATTTGTGTGGGGGTTGGTAATTGGAATAGTTGAATGAAAGGATATTTCTGAGAATAGTCAGGCTATCAGTAGCACAACCAGGAAATGAAGGTCTTGTAACCCAATATGTTTGTCCCACTATGAGTTCTAAATCCATAAGAAGTGCCACAATTTTCCTCAACAGGACATGTAATGATATGTTGGCATCATTTCAGATGTAACAATACAGTAAAGGCATGAAGCTGACGTGATGCGTAGTTTATGGATTCAGATTGATTGCTTTAAATACTCATAGCCAATATATTTATATTGAACACTGTGGGCTCTCCAGGTTATCATATTGCTATAATGACAGTAAGGCTGGGGTGTGAGGTTTGAAGATGATTTAGGATCTTACTGTTCTGGTTAGCATAGTTTAATGCCGGGTCTTCATGTGATATGGTTCAGAGAATAGACTTTAATTGAATGACAACTCTATAAACAAATGCTGAGGATATATCCACTGGCTAAGCTCATTTCTTTTGGTTTGAAAAGGCACGTTCAAAAACTATATAGATATGATATACATCAGTTGTAACTAGTAAGTAGCTCTAACTTAATCTTTTCTTTCCCTCCTGCTCTCTCTTTCTTCTATTCATATTGAGGTGAGAGTGTGTGTGTGTGTGTGTGTGTGTGTGTGTGTGTGTGTGTGTTCAAAAATATTAGAAATTTCTCGTGATCCCAGAGTCCTGGGATGGAGCCCCATGTCAGGCTCTCTGATCAGTGGGGAGTCTGCTTCTCCCCCTCCCTCTGCCTCTTCCACTGCCTATGTTCTCTCTCTCTCACTCAGTCTTTTACTCTCTCAAATAAGGAAATAAAATCTTTTAAAAAAGGTATTAGTGATTTCTCAATGCACCCACAGAGCATCAATATGATGATACCTAGAATTAATTATTTTAAAATATTTACTTTCAGAATTATTTTTCAGTATGATTTAAATTACTGGAAGCATATTTATATATCACTGGTTTGTGTAAGACTGTGCTAGACTTGAGCAGTTATGTCCCTTTTGGATAAACTTGAGTAATGAACTTGGGAGGGGCTTTGGCTAATATGAGACTATCATGACTTGCATGCTCAGTTTCAGTACAAGTCCAGGATTTGAGGTTAGACTGACTATGTGGTTACTGACTACCTGCTTGCTCTAGAAGAGCTACAGTCCCATCTTCAAGTTCTTCCTTTGGACTTTGTCACTGTGTCCAGAAGAGTCCGTGTAGGTGGTATGCAATGATTAGTTGTTTGGCAACAGCCTCCAAATTTTATCTTACGTTTCCTCTTGACAACAGCTCATTCTACCTCTATAGACCTGATCAAAATTTTCCTACTAAAATGCAAAACTCAAGTCACTTACAAAAAATCTTCAGTGATTCCTACTTATCAAAAATTCAGTTTGTTGACATGGCATAAAAGACTATGAGCTGACTTGTCTCTACCTGCCTTTCATTGTCTTTATCAGTTGATACCTTTGCTCATGACCTCAGACTAATAGTTTCTACCTCGATACTGTTTCTACCTGTGTGTATGTGTGTTTGTGTATGACAAATGCAGTTTCCTCTACTTCAAAATGGCCTTCTCCACTGGCCTAGATAAATTCCTCTCCATTGTTTAAAATTCAGATGAAACATCACCCCTCTGAAGCATCCCTCTATCAAAATTGGGCAGAAGTAATCAACACTTTTTATGTTACTTTGATTACTTTGATTATACTTAACTTCTATGTTTATCTACATTGGATTATAGTTTTGTTGGTGTTTTTAAATGTATTTGTCTTTTTGAATCTTGAGGCAGGTACCATATCTCACACACTTTTGTGGTCCACTCCTGCCACAGGCCCTGACATAGGACTGCCACTCAGTAAAAAGTCTTTGTAAGAAAACTTACTTAAGTAATATTTAATTATGAGCATTTTTTTGCCCAGGGATGGATAGAACACAAGGTCCTAAGTCATAATTCAAAAAGAACCTATTTCTTCCGCTAAACCAAGGCTTACACTTTAGTCTTTCCACACTTTCCCCTCAAATTGCTTTTTATTCAGAGAGGAAAGCAACATTTAGCAAGCAATTAATTGTATAGAATGAGTCAAATGGCGTCCACGTGTGGGAATTTTAATATTTTCACTTTACACAGGGTCCCACCTGCTGCAATGGCCAGGCTTTCTTGGCCTTAGATATTTGACAGAAGAAAAGAAACAGCTGAAATGAATGTCTCTTAACATAAATGAACTAGCAATTCTTAATAGCACTTAATAGCACTTAACAAATCTAAAATGTCGATGATGTCCTGCCGGTAACAGATTAGAGAATTCCAGAAGTTTGGAGACACATCTCCACAACTAGTTCATAATGATAATGAGGTTAATTAAATTTTAAGACAATGTTAATTTTAAGTAACAAAATAAGTTGTCATTTAGTCATATATTTTATACTATGTGACTATTTTATACTATGTGACTATATACTATACTATGTGGCTATTTATCTTATTTCATAAAAAGTAACTTACTTTTTATGAATATAAATATAAGATGTTTTGAAATCTTGTTCACAATTTTAATTGCTAGACTCATCTGTAGTGCTATAGCTATTAGTATACAAAAAACATTTTGTTATTTAATATTTAAATATTCAAAAACCGGATGGTATAAAATTCATATTGCTGTAAAATGAATAGTTGAAACTTTATTTTTTAACTTAGCACTGTTACATGTAATCTACCCCTACTAAGAATTATAGCCTATTTAGTGACAGAATTTTTTTTTTTTTTTCGATCCAGGATACCACAGAGCTCCCCATTCCCCATAACAAAGACAAATAAACTTATTCATCATTCTGTTGAATTGTAGAACTACATGTTTTCTTATATACCTTCTAATCCCATCAAAAGAACATCTTTACTAGGTAATATTTCTTTTTTTTTAAGATTTTATTTTTATTTGACAAAGAGAGAATACAAGCAGGTGGAACAGCAGGCAGAGGGAGAGGGAGAAGCAGGCTCCACATGGAGCAGGGAGCCCCACATGGGGCTCCATCCCAGGACCCTGGGATCATGACCGAGCTGAGGGCAGCTGCTTAACTGACTGAGCCCCCCAGGTGGCCCCAATAGGTAACATTCCTTGACATTCTACTTTTTTTGGAAAGTATTTCTTTCTAAAAAAAAAAAAAAAAAATATATATATATATATATATATGTACATATATATATATATATACACTATATATATACATACACATACACATACACACACACAAACACACACATATATCACAAACTTATTTAGAAACCTTACTGGAAAATACACACTAAATTATTAGAAGGTTTATGTCCAGATCATCTTAGTATGAATTGTTCACAATTTTTCTTTGGTGCTTTTCAGTATTATAAAAATATTAATCATTAACATTTGGAGAATATTACATGCTGACCACTTTGCTCAGCTCTTTCTTGATTATCTCATTTGATACAACTAAATGAAGCAATTACTATTATAATTTCCATTTTACAGATGAAGAAACAGAATATGTAAATTTTTTATGTTTATTATTTTGAAAAAATAAAGTGGAAAGTTCTGCCCCTAAACATTACTGAGCCACACTTTCTAACTCTGCACCCACATTGGCCATTATTGCTTTACACTGAATCAAAAATAACTTGATTTAATCCTGGTTTTTAATATATGTATTTCATTGAGTCACCCATATATGTATACCTTGCCCTAAATGAGCTCTAAAATGTCCTTCTGTTGCACAGGTGCTACAAAATTAACAAGACACGAAACTCACTTGCTTGTCAAGAGGCCAGTCACTGATTGAGTGGACCACAATTACTGCTATAACAGAGGGGCTATAAAGTGCTAACAGAGCAAACTAGCAGGAGGGGTGTGGTAAGCAAATGTTTCAGTCTTTTCTACCGTGTGTTTAAGTCGCTCATCCCATTCATATTTCTTGTAGGCATTCAAAGTACAACAGACTGAAAAAGAATAAGAACTAACATTAAATATACAATGGGTTAGCAGGGACCAGGGAAATGTTATTTTCAGACTAGAAAGTCTCAAGACCACTCTGTGGAAGACATATCAGTTGGCTGTGCTCACTGATGGTTGTACCACACTGCACCTTAAAATTCATATTGTATATTAAGTAGACATCAGTATGTGCCAAAAGACAAATAATAAATAATTTTTATTTTGGAAATCAATTATGATACATATTTTTGGAAGGTACATTTATACATATGGGAAGATGTTACATAAATAATTTAGAGAAACAAAGAACACATTTATGAGATAAATTCACATTTGTCATGTTTGAGAAATCTTTGACCTTAACAGCCCTAATCTTTATCAGAATTTCTGGAGCATCTTCAAGTCCCTAAATATCACATCTTCTTTGTGTTCAAAGAAACTTAAAAAGGAGAGTTATGTTTGAAACTTCCTTTTCTGTATTACCAGTAATTGTATGCATCAATGGACTAGTATAGGTTTTTGCTGCTTTTTTTAAATTCCCTTTAGAAGGTGACAGCAATTAGATGTTGGAGACCTCCTTGTCTACTGACCCACAAAGTTTGCAATGTCAGAAATCATTATTTATAATTAGTGCCAGTGCACAGCCAAGCATTCTCTACAACCACTGTGGGAAGCTCTTCATGAAATCTATCTTATATAACACACAACACCTGTGAGCCAGCTTTTCCCAGAGCTCTGCGGTATTACTTCCTATCTATCCAAAAAGTGTACTTTACTAAGTACTAACCATAATACTTTGGAAAGGCAGAGTACAAGGGCAAATTTAGGAAACAGTATACCTTCACGTGCTGGCATGGTGATGATATGAACTTGGGATCTAGCTCTTGAAAGATGAAAGAATAATGAGAAAGTATTACTCAGGCACTTCTGTCTTACATTAAAGTATATGTGAGCAATTGGGATTTGGAACTGGATTTCAGGATCTCCTATGATAACTATTGTTCTTCAAAAAAGGGAAAGAGTCTGAATTGAGAATTGGGTGACTGTTCATACATGAAAAAGTCATTGCCCTAAATGTTCATCTTTGCAGTCCTTTAAATAAGTTTAAGACAATTTTTTTTTTCAGGTTTTTCTGGTAAGAACTGTTCATAAGTTCAGTGAACATCAAATGTCTGGATAATTTCTGAGATTCCAGACTGTGTTTTAATAATTGCAGTTATAAATACTATAACTTAACATATTTTAGTTATTATTAGAATCATTAAATTATGTGCCAAAACCTAGGACAATGTTAGAAAAATGTGTTAATGGACAAAAAGACACCAACAACATAAATTTTCCTTCACCTGCAACCAGCACATTAGCCATTTAGGCCCATATATCACTTCTCCTATTCATCACCTCTTTTCATATAAAGTGATATATACACATATGAACATTTAAAAAACATGTTTATTTTTGATGTGTGAGGGGAGGGAGAAAACTAGGATCAGGTCATTTCTACTATCTCTTTTAGCATTAAAATTCTGTGACTATGGTCTAAAATGTGTTATTTTTGTCCATTAAAAATAAATTTGGGGTATAAAAATAGACATATAGATCAATGGAACAGAAGAGATACCACAAAAATACACCACATTTATATGGTTAATTAATCTATGACAAAGGAGGAAAGAATACAAAAAGGGGAAAAGACAGTCTCTTCAGTAAATGGTGCTGGGATGAAGGAACAAAATTTCACCACTTTCTAACCCTACACCAAAATAAACAAATAAATAAGTAAGCTCAAAATGGATTAAGGACCTAAAATTGAGACCTGAAAGCTTAAAAAAAAAAAAAAAATCCCAGAAGAGAGCACAAGCAGTAATTTCTCTGACACTGGCTATAGCAACATTTTAAAAAGATATGCCTCCTAAGGCAAGGGAAACAAAAGCAAAAATAAAGTATTGGTACTACACTAAAATAAAAAAGTTTTTGCACCAGCAAAGGAAACCACCAATAAAACAACAGGACAACCTACTGAATGGGAGAAGGTATTTGCAAATGATATACCTGATAAAGGACTAATATCCAAAATATATAAAGAACCTATAAAACTCAACACCAAAAAAGCCCCAAACAATCAGATTCAAAAATGAGCAGAGGACCTGAATAGATGTTTTCACAAAGAAGATATACTGAATTGATGCTCAACATCACTCATCAGCAGGGAAATGCTAATCAAAACTACAGTGAGATATCACCTTATACCAGTTAAAATAGCTAAAATCAAAATGATAAGAAATAAGTGTTGGTGAGAATGTGGAGAAAATGGAACCCTCAGGCACTGCTTGTGGGAATGCAAATTGGTATATCCACTGTAAAAAACAGTATGGAAGTTCCTCAAAAAAATTAAGAATAGAAATATCATATGATTTTGTAATTCCATTACTGGGTATTTACCCAAAGAAAATGAAAACACTAATTTGAAAAGATATATGCACCCTTACATTTACTGCAACACTGTTTACAATAGTCAAGATACGAAAGAAACTTGTGTCCATCAGTAGACAAATGAATAAGGAAAATGTGGTGCACATGCATGCACACACACAGGAATACTATGCAGCCACATATGAATGGATGAAATCATAACATCTGAGACAACATGGATAGACTTAGAGGGCATCATGCTAAGTGAAATAAGTGAAATAAGTCAGGATGGGAAGGACAAGTACCATATGACTTCACTCATGTGTGAATCTAAAAATAAATAAATAAACAACAACAAAAAAAGCTGAATCAGACCTATATAGAAAACAAACTGGTGGTTGACAGAGAGGAGGAGGTGGGGGGGTGGTGAATAAAATAGGTGAAGGGGAACGGGAAACACAGGCTTCCATTTATGGAGTGAGTAAGTCATGAGAATAATAGGCACAGAATATGGAGTACAGTCAATGATGTAATAGCAATGTAACTGAGGAGATAGAAGCTTCACTTATTATGAACAGTATAATAAATAAATTTGTCAAATCGCTAAGTTGTACACTTGAAACTAATGTAACACTGTGTGTCAACCATAGTCAAATTAAAAAAAAAATTTTAAGAAGTAAACATGTGAATGGATAAACTTTGGTATGTCCATGCAGCAGAATTAGCATTCACAAATAAAATATACTACTGATGCATGACACAATATCAATGAATCTCAAAGTAATTATGCTGAATAACAGAACTGAACTATTGGGACTTTATTAGGATAAAAACTTTTGCACATCAAAGGAAACAACCAACAAAACTAACAGGCAACTTAATGGAATGGGAAAAGATATTTGCAAATGATGTATCAGCTAAAGGGGCTAGTTTCCAAAATCTACAAAGAATTTACTCAACACCCCAAAAACAAACAAACAAAATAGTCTGCCAAAAGATGGGCAGAAGACATGAAAAGACATTTTTCCAAAGAAAACCTTTAAATGGTTATCAGACACACGAAAAGATGTTCAACATCACTCATCATCAGGGAAATACAAATCAAAACCACAATAAGATACGATCTCACACTGGTCAGAATGACTAAAATTAATAACTCAAGAAATAACAGATGTTGGTGAGAATCCAAAGGAAAGGGTACCCTCCTACACTGTTGGTGAGAATATAAACTGGGGCAGCCACTCCGGAAAACAGTATGGAAGTTCCTCAAAAAGTTAAAAATAGAACTTCTCCTTGACCCAAAAATTCCACTACTAAGTATTTATTCAGAGGATGCAAAACTAGTGATTTGAAGGGGCAAATGCGCCCTAATGTTTATAGCAGCAATGCCCACAATAGCTAAAAATGGAAAGAGCCCAGATTCCAACAGATGAATGTATAAAGAAGAAGTGGTGTGTACACACACACACACACACACACAGAGGAATATTCCTCAGCCATCAAAAAGAATGAAATCTTGTCATTTGCAACAACATGGATGGAACTAGAGAGTATTATGCTAGGTGAAAAAAAGTGAGAAAAAGAAAGACATACAATTTATATGTGGAATTTAAGAAATAAAACAGATGAGTATAGGGGAAGGGGAGGAAAAATAAAAGATAAAAACAGAGAGGGAGACAAACTATAGGAGACTCTTAATTATGGGAAACAAACTGAGGGTTGCTGGAGGAGTGGTGAAGGGATGGGGTAACTGGGTGATGGGCATTAAGGCAGGCACCTGATGTAATGAGTACTGGGTATTATATGCAATGATGAATCACTAAATTTTTCCCCAGAAGTAATAATACACTAAATGCTAACTAACTTGAATAGAAATTAAAAAATATATGGTGAATGAAATAAGCTATTTGGAAAAGAGTATATAAAAGCAGATTTTATTAACTTATTACAGTAGAATGTATTACTCAGAATCTACAGAATCCAAAATTCAAACATGGCATAAAATAAAAGGTAAGTTTTGAGCATGTTATGTTGAATATATCTAACAAAATAAAAAAGGGAAAGTATAGGTGTTAAGACTATATTGGCACCTGTTCTTTTTAGATGCTTTGTTTCCTGAGTTCCACATTTCAGGATTTCTCATCTGTCAAGGTTAGATTGAACCCAATGAAGTAGGGTTTGTGATGCCATCTTTACTGACATTTTTAATGGAAATTTTCAAAGGAAAACCTATAGGAACCTCAGAGTTGTTCTAAATGTTTGTCACCATGGTTGGCATTCAGTAGATGCACAGTGAAAAGTTGTTGAACAAATATTTATTTATCTATTGTTGTTTTTTACCTGCTTCTATTGCATGGCTTATACATTTTAGTGCCACTCCTATGGTACACTTTATACACTGAGTTTATATACAAATTCAAATTCCTAATTTGAAAAGAGCTCACTCAGATATTGATTAGAAGTATATATTTTAGTAGTTAGGCCTGATAATTGCTGTTACTTACTTTGACCAACTATATATTCCCAGGAATAAAGTGTCCTCTGCACTTTTAACCACTATCCTTTCCTGTTTTCTTCCTTGCCACTTTTTTCCTGCTTTTCTGTGTTTTCCTTTTCTGCATCCACCTTATTCACACCCTTCTTACCACTCTCTCTACCTTCATCATTTTGTCCTTGTAGATCAGCCAAAGTCAGCCTTTGGTTGTTAGTCAGACTCTATGGGCAATTCCCTCAATGTTTTCATTGTTTACATGAGAGCATCCAAATGTATAGCAAATACACCAGCTGGAAACCTCCCCACAGACAGACGCATCCAAACAGGAGGTTTCTTGATGTGTTATGGTAGGTCAGTCTGGTTCTGCTACCAGAAAGAACAGCCTACACCCATATGCACTGTTGCTCCTGAATGTAAGGACTGCGTTAGTATCCACATGGGCTGGGCCTCAGCCAAACCTTAGCCTTTAGCACATACAGTGATACCAAAAGATGTAACGACGACAGAGTTTTGGAATACTGTTTGTCGCATGCTGTTCTTTGGCATAGTTCTTCAGACTCTAAGAACAGATTTCTCCTAATTATCCCAAGTCACATTGTTTATTATAGAATCAGAATTTAAAATGACTATAGATTTGAAGGCAACTGATCAATTTAATACTAAACTCAATATTTATTGTAGGTATTTTGGAAATTTTTTTGAAATGTTGCAACAGAGACTCATGCTTGAAAACATCATTTAATTTTTAGCATTTTTTTTTCTCAGAATGGAACAAAAGGAACAGTAATAATGGGACAAATACAACAACCCTGACTCTTAATAGGGAAATTCAGTCAAGATTTATCAATAAAAGTAAGTTGCTTAAAAACGGAAGCAAATATACTTAAATATATTTCACATACATGGGCAGTTTTTGAACACAAGTATTTTGTATAAGTATGCATTTATATTACATATGGCACTAAAATCCTGCTTAAAAGTTAAACACTTCATGCCATTTTGATGATGATAGATATGGGCAAATAATATGTCAAATCAGTAAATATTTTTGTTATAAGTGATTTGAAAGAGTAATCACCTACAAATTTCTAAGTCACAGTAATATGCCATAACAAAGAGAACCATTAAGAAATCACTGTCTAGGGGCACCTGGGTAGCTCAGTGGGTTAAAGCCTCTGCCTTCAGCTCAGGTCATGGTCTCAGGGTCCTGGGATCGAGCCCCGCATTGGGCTCTCTGCTCAGTGGGAAGCCTGCTTCCCTTCCTCTCTCTCTGCCTGCCTCTCTGCCTACTTGTGATCTCTGTCTGTCAAATAAATAAATAAAAATCTTTAAAAAAAAAGAAATCACTAAGTTTTAGCTTTAAAAAATATTCCTTCCTATGTTTAGTATTATACTTTGAAAATAAAATGAGGCAAAAATAAATATGAAAATGGCTAAGAAAAACCCAATGAAAGCAATTCTGTAAGGGTAGTGTGGTTAGAGAAACAGATTTTTAGTTTCTTCTAAGCAAATGCCTTACGGAGAGACAATGAGATTTCGCTTACCTGATATGATTACTGTCAAGGAAAACACAGCTGTATTTTTCTGTCCTTTGTGTTTGTTACTCTAGGATGGTTAACCTGAACTACAAACTCAGTAAGTGACACTCAAGAAATGCACTAAATCAAATGTTGTATCCATGTCCAAAATGTATGCAGCATACATAAAAACTGAACTACCATTGTGGATGATTTGGAACTACATCCTTGGTCACGCTCACAGGCACACACAAGGAGGCCCTGGTCCAATCCCCAAGCCCAAGTCTGGGTAAAAAGTTGTCTGTCTTATTCCAAGCAGCCTCAGATTTTCAATGCACTGCATTCTAGGAAAGTGTTTTGGAAACTATGAGAGTGAAAATTAAGTATCTTATTCTTTTTTGTAAAAGACATGAAAATGAATCCCACACACTGACTGAAAGTTAATTACTTAATCTGCAATTTAAACATCTAGTATAAAGATGATTCCTCAGACTTTACTTCTGGCCTCAGAATACCTATACAAGGTGAGCTCAGTCAAGGAAGGCTGGGCTATTTCTATTTGACAAACAACCCAAAGTCTTGGAGGCCTACAATTAAATAGTTTTATTTTTCCTTCATGCACATATCCGAGATGAGCTGAAAGTTGGCTACATATTTCTTCAATCTATCTGGAACACTGGTAGTTCTTTTCACAAGGGGAAAAAGGGACACGCCAACTACACACTAGATCTTAAAGGCTTTGCCCAAAAGAGATGCCAACTACTCCTGCTTACATGTTATTGGGCAAAGACAGTCTTCATGCCACACTAGAGTAAGTTAAAGGAAGAAATAGAACGCTTTCTCCCCTCAGGAGAAAATCTTTCTGGACAACAGTACAGTTTACCACAGATAAGATGAGGGAACATAATTCCCAGGGATAGCATAGAGGAATAGCCTTGTACTATGGACTAAAGTAGAGAATTTTGAGTTAATAGGCACTCGAATGGACTGTGACCTTCTGACCAAGTAAAATGACCACAAAAAACAAAAAAACAAACTGTAAGGTCAGGGAGGAAGCGCCAAAATAACATGTTATCTAAAAGTAGACAAATACCATTCATTGTTAGACATAGGGCAATGGAACATTAAGCAATTTCCTAACTTGTAAATTCAAGAAATTTCCTTATTACTGGCCCAGGTATAGAAAAGAATTTATTTATTTAGCTCAAATAACCATGAGCTAGAAGTGAAATGTACATCCTTAAGTGTACATTCTTAGATTTTGGCCCTTTCCTTGGTAATCCCATATTAGTTTGGTTCAGGAATCTTGAATGTTCCTCAGAGTGAATTATCCAATCAGTTTTATAAGGAATTCATAGTTTGGGGGACCCAAAGAACTAAGCCTGATGGAATCTTGAAGCTCTTTCTCTAATATTTTTGTTTCAAAGAGAAAATATTTCAGTGTAATCTCTTTATGGGGCCCAGATAAAAGGTCCAATTAAAAAATTTTATTCTCGGAAAATTTTTATAAATTTTGGAATAGTAAATAGCAGGAATACATCCAGGTGAATTATTCAATGTAAGCAGAAAATTCTGCCATTACTAGTAAAAATCAGAAACCCTATAAGTAGGCAACAAAGATCTTGTTGCCCTAAACATTTTGCTTCTCTAAGCAGCAGACCATAATGTCATTTTAGACAACAAAGAAAACACTGGCACAGAACGGCAAGAGCTCATCTCAGGAGTTTCAGATAGAGTAACTTCTGGAAATTGTTAGTAGCATCTACTATTTACCTCCTTTTCAAATTCTTCACAAAGGAGGCATAATCTCTGAGGGACAAGTGCTCCCTTTTGAAGTCTGAATGTTATGCTTATCAGTGCTACAGAAGGCAGTGGAAATTATGACAACTTCTTTGTTCTGTTTTTGAAAAGTTCTTTAGGTCTAGAATTTTTTGTTTTAAAGAAATAATTGTGATATCTTTGGGGAAGATATTAATTACAGTGTTTAAATTCAAGAGTGCTTGAAGTCTCTGAGAAGTTCTCATTCACTGCATTTTCATCTATGGTGGATATGACATGATTCATTTACGTTTTCTTTTCTCTCCCCTGCTGGTCTTTCCTCTCAAAATGGCGCTGCACCGTCAGCACTGACTCAGAAAGGAATGTAGTCAGGCTGCCTTTCTCACAGCATTCATGTGTATTCAAGCTGTGAAAAGTGTCACAGCAATACTCCCACTCTGTGTCAGCTGAACTCTATTTGCTCATATTCATATCTTGGATTGACTACAATTCAAACCTGGTTATTTGTTTTTGTTTTTGTTTTTTTTTAATATAAATTGTCACAAAATAAAAAGCATATTTCAGCAGTGTTTTGGGACCCCTAAATAGGAAGCCAATTTTTAGACAGATCTATACCATTCCCTCTTTGGGAATATCAATCCTAAAACCAGCAGGTGAGAGTACATTTTATTAAATGGCTCATTCTAATTCAGGTCCTGAGTGGTCTTACTTATGGATGAATAGTGCTGCCACCCCAAGAAAGCCATCTAACCTTTCTGAAATGAGAGGCTTCTGGTTTTGAAATCAGGTTTCACAGAGGTGCTGATTTTGACACTGGCTACTACTTCATTAAAGAAAAAACAAGATAAATACACACAGTTTTGACCACTTCTCATTTCACGTTAGGCCATTTCTACAAGCTACAAAATGCCTGATCAAAAATGAGTCACGCAGTGTTCTGGACTTTCTGGATGGCCAAAGCAGAGACGGAGAAAACTTAAATACTTGTGTATAGGTCATTCTTATGATGAGAGGGAGAAAAAGAAAAAGAACAAAAAACCCTTCATTGGATACCTATTGACATGTCCCTTAAATATATGTTTAAAAATAATTTTCTTTATATTTTACTAAAGATACTGCTATATGTTGAACATGTACATTAGTTTAATACATACATTATGCTTAGCAAAACGGTAACTATTGAACAGTATAGAAATATGGCTTCTTGTATAAATTCACTCACATAAAAGTAAGAAAACTCCTCGGAAATCATGTCAAGAAAAACAGTTTACCTGAATTTGCAGGTGCATGAATAAAAATATCTCAGTTCCCAGCTTCTATTTGTACCTGCCAAGATGAAGGCAAACAGGTAAAACTGTGAAATCTTCCCATGGTTTCTGTGTTTTATTCCATCTTTGGTCACCCAATGTCTTCTTTATTCACAGAATAGGAACTGGTATTTTATACCTGTGGCTGATTTATTCTCCATGTGGCAGGGCCACTTATTGTTATTTTTTTTTTAAAAATTACTATGTAAAATATGCTCAAAAAAGAAACTGTGGAATAGAAAGAAAGAATAAAAAAGAGAACACATTAATTATCTGTCATGTCACCACCCAAAATAGCTGATGGTAACATATGGTTTGGCCTTCCAGTAATTTTTCTGTGTCTATTCCTCATCTCTTCCTGGGTTCCCTTCCTTTTTCTATCTGCATACTTCTACTAGGTGATATCCTCCTGGCATGCTTCTAATCCATCCTCCACAGAGCGGGCTGAGTTTACTTTTTAAAACTCTCCAGTATAAAACCTCCCATGGCTTCCTACCGCACTTTGAATAAATATCAAAGTCCTTATGCTGTTCTTGTGGAGTCTTTACAACCTTCCTCTATGACTTTGTACAGTCTGATTGGTCTTCCCTCTTCCCCTTTATCAGGTTTCTATTGCTAAAACAATTTGTTTCAGCAATAATTTAGCTGAGACTTAGTGACTTAAAACAACACAATTTTTTTTTTTTTTTTAAATCTTTCAGTTCTGGAGGGCAAAAGTCCAAAATGGGTCTCATTGAACTAAAATCAAAGTGTTGGCAGGCTGAGTTCCTTTCTGGAGGCCCTAAGGGAGAATCCATTCCCTGCCTTTTCCAGTTTCTAGACACCATCTGCATTGCTTGGCTCGGGCCCCCTTCAAAGCCAGCAGTGTTGGGCCAAACTTTCTCAGGCTATCATCTCTGATTTTCTCTCTTCTACTTCCTAACTCCAATTATAAGGACATTTGGAATTACATTGGGTACTCAGATAACCCAAGATAATCTCTTTAAAATCAGCTGATTAGCAACCTTAATTCCATCTATAACCCTAATTCAGAAGGGCATATTCTGAAGATTAGGATGTGGAAATCTTGAGTAGGGGAGTGGAGTGTGGTATTCTGTTTACTATACTCCTAAACATTCCATGGAGAGTTGAACATAGCTAATCAATATCCTCAACATTATCAAGCATGCAGACCCTGTTGGCCCAGTGATAGACACTGTGATGTGAAGACTGCCCTACTATGCCTAATGAATACATTGAGAAGTTGGAAATGTTGGAATATTGCAAATGAGAAAGTTAAGAGGTAAGAAGAACACTCATCTAAGGATTATAAGTGTTAATAAAAATACTGCTTCATTGCACCAACATCCATTTATTTTAATTTACCAAATTAATGCTGCTTATTTTTCTTTTATTTTTATATAATTTCTTCGCAAACAGGTAATATGTTTTATTGGCACTTGGGAAATGCTTTGGCAGCTGTCTGTTAATTTAATCAACCCAAGATTATTGAAAATCTATTATGGAATGGCCTTGGGAATATAGCATTGAATAAGACCCAGAACTAGCTTTCATCCGTCTATTGAGAGAATCAGGCGATCACAAAGTGAGAACTTTAGCATAGGTTTCAAAGGTTGTTACTGGAATTCAAGAGTTTAATCAGGAAGAGTCACCTATCCTCTGGACTGGGGGGTTCTAGATATTTTTCCAAATGGAGATGACTAGCTTTGAGGGAGGGGATCTCTCCAAGTGTATCAGGTATCTTTCTTTGTTGTCATTTTCCTCTATGAGCTTCATGAGAGAAATAATCTTCTTTCTCTTGACCATCACTGTTTCCTCAGCATGTAGACTAGCTCCTGGTACACAGAGTTCTGTACACATATCTAGTGAATATACGAATGATCATATGCTTATAAAATATGCCATTTTCTTTCTTAAGAAGACATCAGAGTTAATGAACTATTGGGTAGCATGTTTTGCTTTCAGTTATAAATATGACACTATCATTGTATATTCACATTTTAACTAAAATTCCATCCCAAATAAATGCTCTTTGTCCAGGCTTTTTTATATTAGGCATGCTTTTACGCCTGTCACCTCCTTTATATTTTGTAACACTTTCCCACGGGGCATGCCTTCCATTCCTTCATTCCAGAAGTACTGTCTGTCAAGCTATTATTTATATTGTATTTGTGAAGATTACTGAGCCAACAGGAAAACAAAATGAAAACAAAATACCAAAAAAGAAAAAGTTCCTATAGTTAGAACTATAGGGACAACACATTTGAAAATGGCATGGTCTTCTATAATACAGGACAAATGGTCACTATATTAGTATAACAACTACTTTCAAACACAGGTAGAAGAGTGTAGAAATGTACTTTTATGATTGCTGAAAGAAATCTACCAAGAACTAAAGAGTAACTCTAATTTCCAAAGTCCAGCAATAATTTGAAATCCTCTGTGATATAAATATTTCCTAGCAAAATTAACTCAACAAATGTTTGTTCCTATTTTAGATGTCACCATTGTTTTAAATGTTGCTATGTAACAGTAAAGTGTACTTCCTTCTTCCTATTTCACTTCTTTCTCCACTAATCAGTTAAAAGGCTAATGATTCATGGGTTAGTATATACAATGATACTATTATAATCACCCGGGCTACCACTTACTCTACATTTAAAATGTCTGTGTGAAAATGATCACTTATTTTTATTCGTAATTAATAATTACAAACCTTCTGATGAAATTAATTATTCTATACTTCTCTGACTACTTTCAGTCAAATCTATAATATTCTCTTAACCTTGTATTTATTTCTTTATTAAAAGTTTTTAAATTCCAATTAGTTAACATACTAACAATGTATTAGTTTCAGATGTGTAATATAGTGATTCAATACTTCCATACAACACCTAGGGCTCATCACAAGTGCCCTCTTTATTCCCCATAACCTATTTTACCCATCCGCCCACCTACAAAAAGATGTGGTGTGTGTGTGTGTGTGTGTGTGTGTGTGTGTATAAATGTATATATACAGAGAGAGAAAGATAAGATAGATATAGATATAATGGAATATTACTCAGTCTTTAAAAAAATGAAATCTTGCTGTTTGCAGTGAAGTAGATGGAGGTACAGACTATTACGCTAAGTGATAATCAGTCCATCAGAAAAGACAGTTACCATATGATTTCACTCGTGTGGAATTTAAGAAACAAAACAATCAAGCAAAGGAGAAAAAAAGAAAGAGACAGGCAAACTAATAAACAGACTCTTACCTATTTTCTTCCTATTTTAGAAAACTGTTATTTTGTTTTTTTTAAGAGTTGTCATTCTGGATTATAATCTAAAGCATACTGACTTTATTAAAGACATCCAGAATCCAGTTTTAACAAACATATCATTCATAAAAACATCTCCCCTATGGCTCTACTCTTTTTCAGTTTCCTAGCTTTTAACAGTCTTATTTCTATCATCAACAATGAACTTTAAGGTACCTCATTTCAACTAGAGCAAAAGGTTTTTAAATCCAACGAGTCATTCAGCAGAGAAATTCATTAGACATTGGTTTATCAGTCAAAGATGACATTTGTTTTAAGCCAGATGGGTTTTCTTGAGGAAATCCTTTAACAGGATGCAGATCTGATTGGATTTTAGCTTTCCTACACTATTAGGCATCAGAATTTCATATGGCACACACAGCCTGCAATATATTTGTATACAGTTGGCATGATTTAAATAGCTAAGGTTTTAAAAATAAAAGATTGTACTTTTCCTTGAGTCTATCTATCTGTGGTATTTGACATTTTAGTTGTTTAAACACATGCATCATCTTATAAATGTATTTTGTAAACCTAAAATGAGAATTTTATTTTATTTTTTAAAATTCTTTTTTTTTTTTAAAGATTTTATTTATTTATTTGTCAGAGAGAGAGGGAGAGCTAGATCTAGACAGATAGAAAGAGAGCACAAGCATGGGGAGTGGCAGGCAGAGGGAGAAGCAGGCTCCCTGCTGAGCAAGAAGCTGATTCAGGACTTGATCCCAGGATTGGGGATGGTGACCCAGGCCCAAGACAGATGTTTAACTGCTTAAACGACTGAGTCACCCAGGCTTCCCTGAGAACATATTTTAAAGTCTAATGTTAAACAATA
Source organism: Lontra canadensis (assembly GCF_010015895.1). Taxonomy (NCBI): domain Eukaryota; kingdom Metazoa; phylum Chordata; class Mammalia; order Carnivora; family Mustelidae; genus Lontra; species Lontra canadensis. The sequence goes on along the minus strand of NW_022630996.1, from coordinate 52,469,015 downwards.
AAAACAAAAAATAAAATCTCATTTGACTAGGATACCTAGTAACAATGAAATAGAAATAGTTGATCCTGGAGATTACTGCATAATTTTCCTTTGAATATCAGTCTCCTGAACTCCCCTATTTCCCACATCCTACATACCCCAACAATTAGCAAGTCCTCACATTTCTACCAAAAGATGAAAAAAAAAAATCTCCCTTCACAGTTATCCTACCCAAAAATATCTTTATCTATTGTGAAGACAATAGTAATACCGACCTAATTCACATCCTGTCTTCAAGTCTTACCACTTAAATCCATTCTCCTTAAGGCAGTCAGTAATCTTTTAAAAATATAAGTTAGGGAGACACTCTGTATTGTAATAAGAACTAGGTAATTTGAGCCAACCCTACAAAAAAAACCCCACTATATACATGTATATACATAAACACATTCATATACACATACATACACAGGCACGGATACGTGTGTGTGTGTGTGTGTATAAATGGATATATCCATCTATTTGAAGGCTTATAAAGTTAATAAGTATAAAAAAAAACCTGTGCCACTATCTAAGAATGGAGCTACCCCAGGGAGGTGGACTACTTTTGCCCTGTGTGCTTTCATTCATTCTATGAAGGATGGCTGATTAAGTCAAGAGTGAAGTTGTCAGACTCACAGGACTGAGTTTAGGTCCACCAAAGGAGATGACCTGGGAAATATACCTTGTCTTGGGTTCGGACCTCAAATGGAAGTACCCTAGTAATGAGAGTCAATCAAAATTAAGCAGACTTACAAGGCCTACAATTCTGTTTAATTCTCTCAGTCTCTGTGATCGTATATAGCAACAAATACAAGCAAACTAAAGCCAAAAACAACAAAATGAGCAAATTCCACCAATGGTTGAGTAAAGGAATGCAAATACAAAAGGATAAATACTAAATGACTCTATTTTAACACGCAAATTAAACTGCTTAGAAATGCATCCTTAGTTGCTAAAATCAGATGGAAAAATCAAGAAAGATTTATAGTCCAAACCAGGATAATGTTTACTATGGTGGACAGAGAACTGCAATTGAAGACAGGGTGTAATTTTTCTTGGGTGCTGCCAATGTTCAATTTTTGGTTGATATTTACACAGGTGATCACTTTGTGATAAATCATTACATGTATTTCTTGTTTTGACATTTGTGTACATCTGCACTATATTTTATTTTTAAAGTGTTTAAATAGATCATATTGAAAACTTTCCAATAACCTGCCATTGTCTCTTACTGTCATCTGGAAACAGTCTGCTTCCCCCCTGCTCATTTTGTTGTAGGCACACAAAGTTTCTTGCTCTTGTTCAAAAAGACAAAAAAATCTTGCCTACTTTAGAGTCTGTGTTTGAACTTCCTTCTCTTCTTGAAATACACTTTTATTGGGTGGTCACAAAAGTGTTTCCTTGTTCTTCAGTCTCAAAATAGTTGTAGCTTTCTCTGAGATGCATTCTTTGACCACTCATTCTAAACTGAAAATCAATCATCAGTTATGCTTAATCACCTTGTTTATTTCCTTCACATTGGGAAGCTCCATATGATGATCTGAATTTGTAAATTTTTGTATAAATCTTTTACCTAATGTAAAATCTTCATTATAATGTAAGATCCATAAGGGTAAGTATACATTTGGTCTTTGTTCTCAGCACTGAATGGATCACTGTCCATGAAAATTATTTTCAGAAGGGACTTTGTGGAAATTCTAAAGATTAGCCTATTATAGTACGGATGGAAGGAGAAATCTAAGATCTAATTAGATACACCTGGTTATTGTAGCTATGCTGCTAGGCAATAAGGAAATACTTATTTACCCAACTATCTAAAATTAATTGTAGATAAATTTTCTTATGTATCCCAGTTCTTATTTTCAAGTTACCCCTCTACCCCACCTTTTTTTTTTTTTTGGTTACACCAAGTGAATCATTTCTTTCAGAGACATTATGAAAACAAGAAAGAAAAATGCCTTACTTTAGTTAGTAATGACAATTGTTTTTCTTAGTGACAAATTTCATTTATAATGTAATACAATGAAAACATTATTGTATATCATTTTTTTTTAAAGATTTTCTTTATTTATTTGACAGAGAGAGATCACAAGTAGACAGAGAGGCAGGCAGAGAGAGAGAGAGAGAGAGAAGCAGGCTCCCTGCTGAGCAGAGAGCCCGATGCTGGACTTGATCCCAGGACCCTGAGATCATGACCTGAGCCAAAGGCAGCAGCTTAACCCACTGAGCCACCCAGGCGCCCCTACTGTATTTCATTTTTATTTTAGAAATTCCATATATGCCCTTTAAGGAAATTAGCCTTGGTGGTTATGATTATTTCCCCCCTCCATATTTAGCTTTATTTTAGAATATTTCCCATGAAAGCATATTCACCCTTCCACAATACTAATGATAGTTAGATTTGAACTGAGAAATTAAGTTTTCCTTATTGATGACTGAACATTTAAAACGGTGCCTCTTTCTACCTCATTGAATAACCTACCCACCGTATTTATTAACAGAATATAGTTTCCTTTCCCACTTAATTTGTTTCTTTGCTGTTTGATGTTTCTTTGCTCCGCCCAAATCTGGTCTTGAACCAGCTGCACTCTGCTGGTGTTCCAGCTCCAATACATTCACTGAATCATGGTAGTGCTTTCTGTTAACTTACAAGCATCAGAGAAAGTCATCCAGAACGGGGATAGAAATTCCAAAGGTCAATTGTTACTTAGGCAAGAACACTGGCTCCAGGTAAACACTTAGTCATTTCTGTAGTTATGAAGAGGGACGTGGCCCAGGAACCTTTACAATGGAGGTGGCTCAGGGCTTGCTGCAGACATTTCATGCACTTTGCTCACAATGTTACTTTTGCCACCATGAAAACCACTGAGGATTGAAAAATCTATCAAGGATTAGAGGAGGAAATCTATCAGGTACACAGATAATTTAATGTTTTAATAAAGCCCTGGCTTGATAAAGAGGTTTCTTACTCTCATTTTGTCTTGTTTTTTATATGACCTGTTATGTCTGCTAGTCTATACAACTTCCTCTTGGAGAGCTAACATCACACACACACACACACACACACACACACACACAGGCCTTGGGCAAAGGAGGAGATTGCAAACTTCTTTTTCAAAAATAACAAACCAATCTTTAATTCTTCGTGTGAAAGTTAAGGTTAATGTATTTGGTTCAAGTTAAAATGGCTACCTTTCAAATACATTATCTTTTTATTTCAGGGTTTTTGTTTTTGGTTTTTTTTTTTTGAGACCCACCTAGGCTGTCAAGGTTCTACATTTGGCATCATAACACCCAGTTAATGTAAGACAGCTTATTTTTATAGTGTGGTGTTTTATAGATTTTTTTTATTGCACCATTAAGAGCATTTTGATTTCTGCAATATTCCCAGATTTTCTTGTCATAATACACAACATTCTATAGTCCCACTTTGTGCTAAGCCTCACAGCATTTACTTACATTTGGTTTTCTGCCTCAGAAGGCTAGGTAATAAGATGAGTTTTGGAAAAAGAAATTGCTAGTTTAGTTTTTTACATTAGAGCCCAAGCAGACTGTTTTCTCTTCAATTGCTAGCCAAAGCTCAGATCATGGTTATTTCCCCTGGTAAGTAATCACTGTCAGTTTAGTGTCCAGTAGCAAGCTTACAGGTTATCAATGTCATTTGATTTTCAATTTTTAAACTGAGAAATAAAATGTCTATTTCAATATTCTGTGAATTTGAATTGAAATTTTGTGAAATTTTTCAACTTCTCAGTAAAGTAAAAAAATTGTCCATTTATGACATGGTAGGCCTATTTTAAGCTTAATGAAACCCATTAAGGGATTTATATTATTAATTCTGACTAGTTTGGGTAACGTAAAACTATTTCAATGATAGGGGCAGTCTCCAGTTTTGAAGTTTACAGTTTATTACTGTCTTATCTATGACTTTCCATTCAAATTACATACATAACTCATAAAAATACCATTTGAGATTTTTCCTTCCTTCTTTCCTTCCTTCCTTCCTTCTTTCCTTTTTTGGTTAGACATTATTATTTATTAGTTAACTTAATGTACTCGAGAAGTTTTGATTTGTTTTTTTGGGGGGGGTTGGGTTTTTTGTTGTTATTGTCATCCTTTTATCTCATTTCTTTTTTGTTTTGTTTTATTTAGAAAGAGAGTGGGGGAGAGAGGCAGAGAGAAAAGGAGAGAGAGAGAGAATCTCAGGCAGGCTCCACGCCCAGTGCAGAGCTTGATCCCATGACACTGACCCCATAACCTCAGCCAAAATCAAGAGTCAGGTGTTTAACTGACTGGGCCACCCAGGCACCCCTCTTACCTCATTTCTGATGATACTCACAGAGGTCTAATCTATGGCAGTTAGGTTTCAGGTTGATTTGCCAAGGATCTTACAGTGGTAATCACTGTGGTCTTTTCAGGTTTCTTGTTTTATAAGAAAAACATTAGGAAGCAGAAAGTTCTACAGTATTTGTCCCAGTCTGAACAACTCTTAATAGATGAGATGACTAAGATTGCTAGGGTGCTTGACTGTTTTTCCAGAGGTCTATAGTTAAACTTTTACCTATTTATGTCAGTTTGCACGAAACTAGCAAAGGTGAACTTCCAAGGGTTAAAAAATAGGTGAGACATAGTTTAGAACTTAATTTTGAAGATTAAATTTATTCATCTAGTTGGTCTGAAATATAAATTTCTCCCTTCCCTTCCTTCCTTCTTTCCTTCCTTCCCCTTTCCCTTTCTCTCTCTCTCTTGCTTTCAGCTGATTGATAATTCTAAGTAGGATTTTTAAATTAATTCTAAAGCATTTAAAATTCTTGATAAACAGTTAACTTATTTGTAATCATTCAGTTTCATCCCAGGGACGCTGAGTCTCAATAGATGATAGATAGATAAATAGACAGATAGATAGACAGATGGAAATGGATATTGTAAGTAAAGCAAGATAATGAAGTTAAATAGATTGGAATTGACAAAAGGTTTAATAATAATGTATAAAACTAAAATGAAATAAGCAAGAAGGTAATAAAACAAAGTATATTAGGGGAAAAGCAGAGAAGTTAGTGGAGGGATTAATGATTCAACAGCTGATGTCTAAGAAGGAGTTGCTAATTAATGCTACAAGAGTTGAGCTGGGATTTGAACACTTTTTTTTGTTTTTGGCCAATATTAGTAACAATAATATGGGCATTGGTAGAATATTAGCCATTAAATGGTTATTCTGTGTTCACACCTGGGCCTTCATTAGTGATGTCTTATCTCAGAATGTGTGAATAGCTCAGTTGACAGATTAGAGAACAGAATAAAATGTTCCCTGATCCTTTCTCTCCTTCAGAACTAGGCCTGTGGTTTTTCTTTCAAGAGTTGTCATAAATTTTCTGGGAAACAGACTGGGGTGAAGAAAAAGAAAAAAAAAAAAAGTCATCATATATATTGGAAACCACACTGGCTTTGGTTCTTATCTTTACTTCACTGTATACCCACTTGTGAGTTTGAGCACTGTTATAGAAGTTGAGTCAGTTTCCCCACCGAAATAGGTTGGTTTTGTAATGATTAGCATTAGCATCTCCCTGTGATATGCACAGTCTGTCCTCAGGCTTTTTAGTTGTCCATTTGTTTTTTTCACAAGTAAGCATCAGGGTACCATGGTGTACCAGAAACCAAGTTCAGACCTGGGAATACAAGAGGAAATAAAACAGATACATGCCTTGCCTTCATGGTGTTCACAGTTAGGTAGGAAAGAAAGCAACAAAACCCAAGTATTGAGGTCAATAATTAGCTAAATCCATTGTGATTTCATAGTTAGATGCCTCTGAATATTCAGTGTGTCCTCTTGTCCTATCAGACCTGGAAAAATATGCATATCCCTCTCTCTATATATACACCCAATTCATTCTCATTCTTCAAATCTCAACTTGATCTCATGTATTTTCTAACATGCTTAATGTCCTCAACAAGACTTGGTGTTCCTAGTATGTATTTCTGTCACCGGTTCTTCCCTATCCTAGCGGTGACTACACTTACAATATTAGCAGTTTAATTTTCTTTTCTACCTTCTTTCTATTTGAATCTATCACATTGCTTGGCACATTATACTATTACAGTAATATTAGTGGAAAAGTAGATATATAATTGAGTAATATGCTTAATTTTGTGTTTGGAGTATAACAATATCTATAATATCTACCAGCTATTATCACTCTCAAGATATACCTTTAATTTCTCAAATAGGAGACTTTTGATAGCATAAAAAAATGCTTATAGTCATTTAATATTTTCAGACTTCAATTAATTAAAGTCTTCTATAGAAAATGATGTGGTGTTATAAGCTTTCATTTAAGACATTTAATTCTAGTTTTTACATATTTCTAATGTATGACTGGGAATATTAATTGAATAGTCAAATAACGGTAAAGGTTAAAGACTGGAGGATGTTTTAAATGAAAGATGAGCAGTTGGCAGCTATATATGAAGACAGGAAAAGAAAGCTGGAACTTTCTTAGGATTAAAGAAATGTGGTAATATATGTACAAATAAAATATAAATCTTTCCCATGTATCTTACTGAATTCTAACTTATAAATGAGCTAATCTGTGGATAAAAACCTCAAAATCAGTAGTTAATATGAGTAACAGTAATGTTGGTAGATTTAAGCAAACACAACTTATATTGATGTAATGAGTATATTTAGATAAAACCACTTTTATACTTATTAACTTAGATTTCTTTACTAATGTTTACTAAATTGTATGACCGATACTTTCTTATAAATTATGTCTAACATTAAAATACTATTTAAAGGTACAAAAATATATGCTCACAAGAATAGCCAAATTAAATATAATTTCTCTTTTAATAACAAATACCTTTGCCAAATCTTATAACCACAAGGGAAGTAATATTGAGGCATAAGCATCTGCTTTAACATGTGGTATGACCAGGTGAGGGTATAGAATTAGCTGCAGACAACAAGCATCAGCTAAAAAGGTATCATGTGCATCTAGAAACAAATGTGAAACCATAAGTCTTACATGGAGGGGAAATGTATGGGCTACGTTAGGGTCATGAGAGAGGGCCTGGGGACTATTAAATGTGGTGAGAAGCTTAAGGTACGAAAGCTGTTGGAAGACTGTGCTAGAGTAGAATGAAGTCTTGTCTATCAAAAACAGCAGAAACATGGGACATGTTTCCCTCAGATCCACAAGTAGGTCTCTAACAGTCTTGATGCTCTGTTTTACTCTTTGAGATAAATGTTCTGAGTTTTTGTCAGCTTAAAATTGGCAAAATATTGCTTCCCTTGGAGAACTGTTGTTAGGATTAAAGGAAATAATCTGCTAGAAGCAGAGCACCATCTCTTTTGGTCACTGTGTATTTTCAGGGGCTACCGCATAATAGATTTTCAATATAATTTGAGGTTCTTTTTTTTTAAATGGCTCTATTGGAAAGCAAATACAACAATGAGTAATCACCAATTCTACACAAAAAGTGAAAGCCAGAGGGCTTCTTTTGTAAGATTTAAGGAAATCTAATCTTCTGCAGCTAGAGAACAAGAACAAAGGACCAGATCAGGTACTTAATAATAAAAGCAGCAGACTTCAGAGAAGTCTGGTCTCCTATTCTAAGATCAGAACCCTGAGAGTTACAATAGTGGTAAGTGGATATCTGGATAGATGCAACTCAGAAGTAAAATTTCCTAGATTTTCTCTGGGCCTACAGAAATGACCCAATCCCTCTATTTATAAGATGGTACCCTCCCTACCCAGTCTTGAGGACCGTAGAGAAACCTAAAAAGAGGTAGATTTCTCACAGATAATCCTTGCTTTTTGGCAGTATTTCCTGCCATTGCTTCCCTAACAATCAGACAAATATTCAAAATCAAATACCAGTTAACCAGAACAGGGATGCTATGGGCCCATTAAGTAAGAAGAGGGGCTACCACTGATGTTGCTAAAGGATCTGCTGGGAGAGCTCCTGGGGGGTTCAGTTGGATAAGCCTCTGCCTTAAGCTCAGGTTATGATAGCAGAGTCCTGGGATTGAGTCCCGCATCCAGCTTCCTACTTGGCAGGGAGTCTGCTTCTCCCTTTGACCTTCCCCCTCTCATGCTCTCTCTCTCATTCTCTCTCTCTTTCAAATAAATATATAAATAAAATCTTAAAAAAGAAAAAAAGGATCTGCCGGGAGATGATGCCTAGCGTAGATGCTAAGGATCCTCAACAAGAGATGACAGAATATACATTTTGATACAGTAGTTAATTGATATGGAGCACTCTTCTGTGATATAGGATTTAAAACCTCACCATATACCCTGAGAGATAGTGTTAATAACTGCTAAGAAGCTTGGAAAATTTATTACCCATGCTAAGTGAGGCAGAAATTCCAGAACTGCCATAGAAGATGAAGGAGAAAAGGATCAAAAGACTCAGTGTACTCAGTATGCCTCAGAAAAAATATATATGTAAGGCTAGAAACCCGCCCAGCTAGCTATAATTTATAGGACAGACCATGGAACACTCCACTTACCAAAGAGTAAGGGTATTCTATGAGGAGGGACAGCAGTATTAGTGAGAAGCTCAGTAGTAGCCACTTCTGTAGGCAGCACAAGAGATGATATTACAGAACTGGGATCCCTGATAAAAATGGGAATGACAGTATCTCTAAATAACAAATACCAAGAGGTGGCACTTAATGTCCAGGAGAAAAATTAGTGTGATTCTTGCAAAGAACAGGAAGACAGAAGCAGCAAACATGGGACCTAAACTTTCAGAAAAAGAGCAAATAAATAGAAATATAGAGCTCCTATAGGCAATATAGATGGGCATCCACCAAGGGGGTTGCTTAATTTATATAATGAAAATAATTCAGAATGGAATCCAAGGGCGGGTTTCCCTCGTCTCTCCCCTCTCTTCCCACCCTAAGACACCTTCTTTTGCCCAGTTTCTAGACCTGAGCTCATTCTCAGACTTTTGATTGAAGACTCTTGATTAAAGACTAAAGCAGATCTCTAAGAAGAGGACCCAGTTATACTATGAGAGTATGAAGCAGCAATTTCCCAGCCCTTTCCAAAGGGACCTTAGGTCATTTACTCAAGTGGATTATGCATGAAATAAAGGAGAACATCCAGAACTTCTTAAGGACTGTTGAATTCAGAGTCAAAACTAAAACCGAGACTCTTGAGACACAAATTGCTCCAACAATCCCCCCAGTGAAATGAAGGTATATGGAAGCCAGATAATAAAGGGTTTGCCTGCAATTGGTTCATGGAGTTCACAGATCGACCAGGTGGACTTTTTCAAGATCGCTCAAGATTGTATATCCTTGGTGATTGGCAGGTTCTTCATATTGGCTTCTTGTCCTGTATATAAGAGCTACCAATACTTGTCACCCATAATGATTTAAAGAAGGCAGAAGGGACAGTGTATGGTATATCCTATTTATAACACCAGTCTAGCAGCTACTAAAAAATGGATGGATTGTGGCATATGACTGGATAACTATAAACTTTGCCAAATAGTAACCCCAACTGCATTTACTTTATTAGATGTGGTATTTTTTCTGGAGCTGTGTAAGATGGTATGAGATACACAGCCTTTGAAATGGAGATGCATTCATTTCTACCCTTTAAGAAAGGAGAAGCAAAATAAGTTTAGACGCATGTGGAACATATAGAGTCAGCAACATGTATAGTCTTAGGCTGGGGGTCTGTTAACTCTCCTAACCTGTCCTAACGCTTTTAGAAGGACCTGACAAGCCATATGCTTAAAAATCCATTGTAAGATGGAAGTAAGATGTGAGTTGGGCCAGAAGCACAAAATGTGCATGAGAAGGCAGCCCTGATCCTCACCAATGCTGGATGGGCAGCTCTCCTTCAGCTCCTACCTACAACTCTAATGACTGGATATTGGAAAAGCAAAATAAATCTAAGGGTAGTTCATAAATGGTTTGCCCTGTTATGTTTATGTGCATCAAAAATGGGCTGCTATTCTACTACAGGGCTTCTCAGGGATGGCAGCAAAAGAAAATTCTCCCAATGAGCAGAGCTCTGCAAAGCATGTCTGCTCTTCCTTCATATGAAAAGAAGAGTAGCCCAAGGTGAAAAAATACATGGACTTACATATATCTGGACAGCATGTTCCAAAGAAAGTCCTAGTGCATGGATTTAAAGGAATGGGTACAGTGTCTAAAGATCTCTGTATCATAGATTAACACCCACCCCAGAGCTTTCTCCACAATATAACCAGATAGATAGAATGATCCAATTACTCAATTGGGGGAAAACTATACAATATTGTTTTGGCCAAGAGATTCCTCTTTCAGCAAAGGAAGTAGAGAAGGTATATGATCACAGAATATACTGGTCCAGTTAGTTACTACTACACCAAGAAAATGCTGAAATGATAGAGGAGTGAAATACCTCTTAAAGAGTCAGCCAAGGTACCAATCGGGAGCTGATACACAACAAGGGTGAGGTGCCCCCCTTCAGACACCTAAATCAATAATTATTACTTTGTTCCCAGTAAGCAGAATGCACAGATCTGGAAACCAAAGAAAGGAAGTACAAGTTCTCTTATTTATTATCATTCCTACTAACCCATATGGGAAATTTATACATCCCATCCCTGCAGCTTTAAGCTCTACAGGACTAGAGATCCAAGGAGAAAAATATTTCCACCAAGAGATACAGTAACAGTCCCTTTGAACTTTAAGCATTGGCTGCTACTCAGTCATTTCAGTATCTGGAGTGTCTGTTAATTCTTGTCAACTGAGAGAGCAGAAGCTAAGACGATGCTGACAGAGATACTGGTATGATCATCAGAGGAGGCTGGACAGTACTGATACACAATGGGGGCAGGAAATAATATGTATGATATTTAGGTGATCCACAGTATTGTATCTTGGTGCTTCCATGATCTATTTTAACAAATGATGAATGATTACAGCATCCGGGGCCTAGGAAAGATGAGGATCTGGGCAAATGTATCAGATAAGCCACCTGGTCCAGCAGAAGTGCTAGCTGAATACGGAGGAGTTAGAATGAGTGCTGGTGAGAGAAGAACATTAGTATTAGTTATCAGTATTATGGTGTAAGTATTAGTTGTGGCCTCAGGATCAACTGTGGCAGCAAGTACTTTTGTTCAGCTCATTAACACATCTCTTATAAGTTCCCCAGGAACTAACATCTAATTTGAATCCTGTGTAAGTTGTCCCTACCTGGAGAAAACTGTATGAAGCAATTGGAATAAATGGTCTAGTGGGTGGATTAGATATTCCGTTACCCCACCCAAATCTTCATTTCATGGCCAAAGCACCCTGCCCCCAACTTCTAGGAATACTGGCTGCTGGTCACTTTGCAGCTGCCCCCCCTGCTAGGATTTGCCATTGCTCTCTAAGAATTGCTTCAACCAGACCTATTCTCCCTTTCAGGAAGTGCCTATCCAATGACAGGTTGATGAAAATGTTCAAAAGCCCAATGTGTGCCATCCAGCTAGCCACTACATTTCCCAGGCTCCTTGCTAGGTAGCCAAGTAATCAGATGTGAGTAAAAGAGAGGAATGTAACTTCCACTCCTCAATCTCTTTCAACCTTCCTTACTGCTAGAATATGGACCCAGACATGATGATGAGCCATATTCAGCCAAGCCAAAGATGGCCACCCTTTGGGGAATGGAAGTAACGAAAGAGAGAAAAGCTGGATTCCTAATACCATAGAGCCCAGGTCAGCCTTGGACTGTTTGTAATCAGACTGTTATGAGAGAAAGAAATAAATTCCTATCTTGCTTAAACCACTCTTAATTTGGTATCTGTTCAAGCTGGTAAATTAACATTCTATTACTATTTCACATCATGTAGCTTTTCTTTCAAGAATTCTCATACTTATGTTAGATTTCATAACCACAACTATTAAAAGTTCACTTTATTTTGCTTAATATACTTTAGTGCTTGTCAATTATCCTTAATGCCTGAACATCGCTCTTTTCATAAATATTTCTTTCTAATCATGCTCAGTGACTCCACTAATAACTTTTCATACCATAAGACAGGTATGGGTGATATATTCCCAGATTTCTTCATATTTGAATGACAGTATATTTTTAAAATTCTTGAGTCAAGCCCTTTCTCCTTTAAGTCTCTGGGCCTGCTTATTATTTATTATTTTCTATTTATTTTTATTTTTATTTTACTTTATTTTTGTTGTTGTTGCTATCTATCTGGCTACCAGGAGGTTTCAGATTAGCCTGATTGTTTCTTCTTTTAAAGTAACCTGACCCTTCTACTATAATTGCCTACTAGGGCAATTATAGACTATAAACTTTAGAATAACAACTGCGCAAAATTAGAACAACAGTGGTCAATATTTAATTATTTTAAAATAACACTGTAGACTCTTTCAATGTATGGATTTCTGACATACATCATTTTTCTTATTATATCCTTTAATTTTTTAAATTCTATTTTCATCTCCAGAAATACCCACTATCTATTTTAACTTATTCATTCATTCAAAAAATATTAAATAAATATTGGCTACTATGTGCCAGTATTGTTCTATATGCCAACAATAATGAACAGGACAGACAAAATTTCTACTCTCTGGAGCATAACTTTTAGTAGGAGGAAGCAGAAAATAATTAAGCAAACAGAAGACCAAACAAGATAATTTCAGCTAGAGGTATGTTCTAGGAAGAAAAACCAGAATGATGGGAGAGTGTGATTGCCACGAAGCAGTAGATCAAGGACAACTTCAGCATTCGAGGTGAACCCTGAATGACCTGAAGAAGCCATTCATCCAGAGATCCTCGATTCCTCCTTTTTTGTCACAGTTCACAAAAAACACCTCGGAAAATTCTGCTGAGGATTTGTGAAAGCAGATTTCAAAATACATCTTGAATCAGTTATTTCTCACCACCTCCGCTGCTACCACCCTAAACCAAGCTGCCTTTATCTCTCAGGTTTTTCTGCTTCTACTCTTGTGCCTACTCTTCTGAATCTACTTCTCTTTAGCATCCACATTAACTTCTGAAAAATTAGATTGTGTCACTGCCTTGCATAAATCCTTACAATGGCTTCCTGTGACAGAGAGTCTTTTAGCTAGGCACAGTTTCCAGCTTCTTATGCAGCCAGTTTTGACCATGTAACCAAATTCTGGCCAATGGGATAAGAGCAGAAGTAATAAGAACATTCTAGGGTTATAGTCACGACAAGAAAAGAGATGTCATCTCCTCCTTTCTTCTAGTTCTGTTGGCTGACATGTGAACCCAGGTGGTCCTTCTACCTTCTGCCATGTCAAAGATGGCAAATACTGTAGGATAATGGAATAAGAAGAAATGGGGTTCCTGTCACTGTGGATGCCCTTGGGCTTCTTAACCTCAGACTGTTGCATGAAAGAGAAATAAACGTCCATACTATTTGAAATCTTTGCTATTTTAGGGACATGAGCAAAAATGATGGGTAGCTCTTCTGGATTATGCAATTAAAAGAAAAAGTCACCTTGCCTTTCCCTGACTTTTCTGTCTGGCATGCAAACACAGTGGCAGCAGAGGGAGCAGCTATCTTGGACTCAGAAATGGAAGCATCATCTTGAGGATGACAGAGCCACTTACCAATCCTAAACTGCGTATTTATGGATAGTTCCGTAAAAGAGAAATAAACTTCTAATCTGTAGGAATCCTATAATTTTGGGGCCTCATTGCTATAGCATCTTATATCCTACATAATTGATATATTTCCTTTTAAGCTTAAATTTAATCTGAAGTCCTTATGATGAAGATGGATACGCCTATCTCATAGGAAAGCTAACACCTAGCACAGTGTTTGAAACTAAGTAAATATTAAAAATATACCTGACCTCTCCTCCCCTCCCTTCACTTAGCTCATCATTTTAATGCCTGGAAGTCCTATCAGTGTGACTAAATTTTAATACAAAATTAAACACTTGTAAGTAGAAAAGTTTGCTCTTAAGAGTACATCATCACAGCAGGGGGTGGAGTGGGATGGAAGAAAGAGAAAATAAGAAGAAAATATGCAAAAGTCCAATCATCTTGACTCATCTTGACAACTCCTTAGAATTGTCCCAAGTCTAGGAGGATCACCTTGAGGCCTTAGCCCAATGCCTTTGTGGATCTGCTTCTCTACTTTCCCAAACTTGATTTCCTCACTCCTTGATGGTGTTACTTCTGTAACTCTTCCCCAATAAACTTACTGTATGAAACTCTCTCTCAGAGTTCCCAAGGAATCCAACCTAAACTGAATTCCAGGAAATATGTTGATAAAAGTACACAGAGATTGATAATAAATGTTTTATTATATATGAATAATTAAATGTGACAAAACTATAATACAAGTCAGGTGATGGTAAAAAAAATACTCATATAGTTTAGACTTCTATAAATCAAAGATCTCAATGTTACCAAAGAATGTATAATTAAGAAAAGAAGAAAATGGAATAATTCAAATACGGTTTTAATCCAAAAGTAGATGAAATAAGAGAGGAAAAGTAACACAAGAGATAAGAAAAATTTTTTTAAAATATTAAAAGACAGTAGATACATCAATGATTATATTAAATATGAATGGACTAAATACTTCAGTCAGTCTTCAATATTGTCAGTCTTGATGGAAAAGCAAACCTAATCATACAATGGTTTTAAGAGACAAACCTTAACATGATATAAAAAACAATAATAAAGGATAAAGGATAGAATAAAGGATATAATAATAAAGGATAGAAAAGGATTTACAATGCAAGGATAATCAAATAAAGGCAGTCCTGTTATACTAACATAAGATAAAACAGTCTTAAGCAAGAAAGTTTACTATAGATAAAGAGGGATATATCATAATGATAAAAGGATTATAGCAACAAAAAACAACTATTCTAAGTATGTATGTCTGAAACATATATGCACCTAAAACATAGCATTATCATAATGCTATATAACAAAAAGTGACAGAACTATAAGGAAAAATATGTTAAGACACAATCATAATGACAAAATACCTTCATCCATAACTGATCAAAATCAGTATAGCTAAAAAAGCTTTGGTGAGCACAGTGACAATAAATACTGATTGATCACATGCTGGACTATTAAGCAAGCCTTATCACATTTTGAGAGACTGAAATTACTTACAGCCATTTCTGACCACAGAAATTTCTAGCTAGAAATCAATGACAAACAGCAAAAAGTTATCCAAACTATTAGAAATAAAGCAATGTGGTACTTGGCAATTCATGGTTCAAAAAAGAAGTCCAATTACAATAAGAAAATAGAACATTAATAAAACAGTATCAGTACCCGAGGGCTTGCACTAAAGGCAAGTTTAGAAGGTAATGCAAACCATCAATGCACATATTTAAAAAGAAAAAAATAGCTAAAGTCAATGAGCTAAGTATCTAACTCAAGAAGTTAGAAAAAGAAGAGCAAACTAAAACCAAAGAAAATAGGAGGAAGAAGAACATAGTACAGATAGAAGTAATAAAAAGCTGTAACAATAAATATAATATGGATTTTAAGGAGAGAATAAGAAGATATCAGGAACAATTTTATGGCAACAGGTTTGAAAATGCGCATAGCACACATTCCTAGACAAACAATGCTTCCCAAAAGTGAAACAAGAGAAAATATGGAAATTTACACCATGTTAAATATACTTATTAAATAACTGACATTTCACACAGTGTTAAACATATATTTTAAATAACTGGCTTTTTAAACCTTCCCAAAAAGAAAACCTTGAGTGTAAATGGCTTCAGAGAAAACATAGGATTGTAGTATTTTGAACCCAGCATAATAACCTTAGTTAACCTTGTTAACCAAACCTATTGATGATGCTGGAAGAAAAATAATTGCTGACATTTCGCATGAACATCGATGTAAAAATTCTAAATCTATTATTAGTAAATTCAATCCAGTGCTGTGTAAGGAAGGTAACATATAATGCCAAGTTAGATTTATTTAAGGAACACACAGTTGCCTTAAAATTTATAAATAAATAAATAAGTAAATACTAAGCAACATAATTCACCATATTCACAGAATGGAAAAGAAAATTTGTATGGTTCTCTCAACAGATAAAAAATGAGAATTTGGTAAAATTCAACATCCATTTATAATAGAAACTTAGTAAACTTAAGAAAGTAAACTTAAGAAATCTTTAGTCTGCTAAAGTGTATCTATAAAATACATGGAAATACATCGGAAACATCAGATGAACGGTGAAATATTGAAATATTGAAATCTACCCTCCCATCTACTAATGTCCACTATCACCACTTATATTCAGCACTGTATTGGAAATATTAACTAGGGAAATAAGAAAAAGGAAAATGATGACACAGTGTAAGAATAGAAAAGAAAAAAAATCTTTCATCACTTATCTATGACACAATTACATCTTTTTAAAATCCACTGATGACTGGCTTTAGAAAGTTTTGTATCTATAGGACAACAAAGGACAATTACAAAGTAAATGTTGGAAAATATATTATCTAGAATAGCATGCAAAAATATCAAATATCTTGGCATAAGACACTTCACAGAAAACTATAAACCAGTATCATGAGAAATTAAGAAAGACCTAAATAAATACAAAGATATACTATGTTCTGAACTGAAAAACACAAACCATAAAGATGTCAATTTTCCCTAAATCCCTGATTCATTTCCAATCAAAATCTCTGCATTTATTTATTTATTTATTTTTTAGAGGAGAGAAATGAACAAGCTGATTCTAAGATGTGTCAGAAAAAATGTAAAGGATATGTTTCTGAAGAATAAAACATAAATTAGAACAGTGCGGATGAGAATAAGGATTGATAAAGAGACCAATGGTGTTGAACTGTTTCAGCAAACTGTAGCCAGCCAAATCTGGCCTGCTGCCTGCTTTTGTAAATAAAGTTTTATCAGAACACAGCCATTTAGGTATTGTCTCTGATTACTTTTGTGCTAATGTGACAGAGTAGAGTGGGTACAACAGACAGCTTATGACTCCAAAGCTTAAAATATTTACTACCTAACATTATAGAAAAAGTTTACCTAACTTTTGTGTGGAATAGAGAATCCAGAAATAAATCAACACACAAATGGACATGTGAATTGAGATTATGTTACCATTTATAAGTGGGATAGGAACTTTTTCAGTAATCAGTGTTGTGTTAATTGAATGATCTGACAAATAACATTCCTGGCCTGGATCTTAAACCATGCTCAAAAATCAATTTCATTTAAACGTTGAAGTTAGGATGCCTGGGTGGCTGAGGCAGTCAAGTGCCTGCCTTTGGCTCAGGTCATGATCTCAGGGTCAGGGTCCTGGGATGGAGTCCCACATCAGGCTCCTTGCTCAGTGGGGAGTCTGCTTCTCCCTCTATCTCCCATTCCCTCTGCTTCTACTCTGTCGCTCTCTCTAACTAATAAAATAAATAAAATCTTTAAAAAAAAAAAAGTTGAAGTTAAAGCATCTTACAAATAACAAAGAGATGTTAAATTTTAAAAGAAAAACTAAACACAGATTTAAAAGCAATTATCAAAAAGGAATAAATTGATGCACTGGACTGGAATAAAATTAAGATGTGATTTTCTTTTTTTTTTTTTTTTAAGATTTTATTTATTTATTTGACAGAGAGAGATCACAAGTAGGCAGAGAGGCAGGCAGAGAGAGAGGAAGAAGCAGGCTCCCCACTGAGCAGAGAGCCCGATGCGGGGCTCGATCCCAGGACCCTGCGATCATGACCCGAGCCGAAGGCAGCGGCTTAACCCACTGAGCCACCCAGGCGCCCCAAGATGTGATTTTCAAAAGATGCCATTAACAGTAAATAAAGTAAATAGGCAAGCCAAAGTGGGAAAATATAGTTGCAACCCCCAGAGCCAATAAAGAATCTAGTTCTTTCAAATACAGATAGTTAGATGAATAGATAGGGGCAGAGCCAATTAAAAAAAAAAAAAAGGCAAAGTATTTTGACTTTTCAAAAAAGAGGATAGCCAATAACCTGGTCACATAAAATGGTACCCCACAATGTTAGCCATCAGTAGCATGTGTATTTAAAACACAATAAACTAGCATGGCTAAATTTAAAAGACTCATCATCCACGGGTTGCTGAGGATATGGAATGTCTGGAGAAGCCTCATATACTACTGGTTGGAGTGTAAATCTGTACAACTTTCAAGTAGTATCTAAGGAAATTGGACATACATATACACCATGACCCAGAAACTTTCCTTCCTCAATCTACACCCAGAAGAAATATAGATACACATCCAAGGACCTGTACAAAAATGTTCACAGTGGTAGAATTTATAATAGCTCCATGAGGGGGAAAACACCACCACCACCACAACTGTATACTCATATAATGGATACTATGAAGTAATGAGAATATGAAATTAAAGAAGCCAGACATAAATGAATATATGCTATATTTTTCTGTTTATATAAAATTAAAAAAAAGCAGAACTTATTCATAGCAATAGAACTCAGAAGTAGGGCTTGTGAGAGGGATTAAGGGATGGAAGGGAATTCATGACATTTTAGAAAAACGGTCAGGGAAAGTCTCTCCCAGGAAAGCATTTTTTTACAGTGACCTGAAAGAAGCAAGGGAGAAGCCATGTGAAACTATGTGAAAATTTGAGGTAAAAACATTCCAAAGACAGGGAATATCACCAGAAAGACTCTGAGGTTGTATCATGCTTGGTGTATTTGATTAGCAACAAAAAGGCCAATTGGACTAGAGTGGAGTGAGTGAGGAAAGCAATCGCAAGGCAGATCGGCTGCACACATACTAAGCTACTGAATGAATGACTGATGTGTATGTTGACATTTCAGTCTTAACATGATTGGTCTTTGTTATCTGTCCATTAAATATACATAGCACACTGTGAAATGGTTTAAAATCCCCTATCTACTATCCTTAGGGAAAAAAAGACTTAAAATGAGGGTAATCAATTTGCTCAGTTTAAGAGTTAGGCATCATTTTGTTCAATCTTTAAAGTTTTGCCCTTCCCACACAATTCTGAATGAAGACAGAAACCATCAGTTAGTCGAGAAAATAGGGCACATTTTGCATGGAGCACGGGGTATGGTGCATAAACAATGAATTTTGGAACACTGAAAAAAAATTAAATTAAAATAAAAAATAGTTGAGTGGAAAAAGTGTTAATAAAGCATGATCTGTTTATTCACTGATCATTTATGAATTAGATGCATATTTTATATATACGTATAAAGGGTTTACAAAGAGATAATGCTAGATTTAAGACATGACACTGGCAATAATAGAAACAGAACAATAGAGAATCACTTCTTGAAGGGACATATTATTCTCAAACACATAATCTACTGTAGCTTGTCTAGGAGGGGCAGGCAAGGACATTTGAGAAACTGAAACTTATTCTCTGATGGCAAAAGAATATGAACAATGATTATATTTTCTACATTTTATGAGAAGCTAGATATCCCACACTTTAACTGTGAGATTTTTTCCTTTTTAATTTATAAGTAGTAGCATCAACATTACCATCAACAATAAAACAACACATGCAGGAACAATAAAATAAAAAATCAGTCTTGAAACCATGCAAAAGCTTCCCTGAGAATTGTGCATTACTTGCCATTGAGTCTACATCTTTGCCGCCTCAGAAGAGTTGTTCAAAAGCAGGATGCACTCAACTTGAAACAAAATCATAGAACTCCTTCAACTTTCCCTTCTTATGGAGTCTATCTTCAAGGGCTATAGACCTTGTTGACAGTTAACGCCATGTCTATTGGCACACAGTCAGTGCCAGTTTGAAAAGAGTTGTGCAGTCTTGCTAGGGCCCATTACCTGTCCCCTGTCCACCTCTACAATTTATTTTCACCCCAGCAGGCAGCACCTCAGAAGGCCATTAATTTGTTAGGCAGCTTGTGCTTTCCAAGACAGCCTACTTTAGAAAGGGCTCTGATAAACATCATGGTGAATCACAAGTAATGCTTTATATTGCCAAGAGGGAAACAGAAATTTAAGAGTGGCAAGCACAATCTGGACTGGTTGCTAAGGTGACTTGGTCTTTGCTGCAAAATTAGTGGGAAGTGGTCATGGGCAATTGGCTTATGAGGCTCCCAAGAAATCAGGACTAGGGCCACCACAATTTTACAACCTTTGTAAGAAAGTGAGAGATGATAGATGTACAAGCAAAGGGAATGCAGAAAATAAACAATGTATTCCATGATTCACCAGGAGGAAGAAAGTAACAAATGAGTAGACAGGAAGAAACTAACCTGACAAGCATCTTAACTGATATTTCATTCATTCGAACACCTGAGAAGTTGTATTTTAATCAACTTCTATTGGTATAAACATTCTAACAGGAATTGTGCCTTTCTTGGGAAGGGATGATAAATAACTTTTAACTCAAAGGTGGCTCAGAATGCAGTCAGTATTTTATCTCTCAACAGATCTCATTTAAAGATTTCAAGAACTGAGAACTCCACTGCTTATTCGTAATGTAGTTTTTCAGAAAAGGAAACACTGGTCATGATCTGAAATAAAGATCCTATTTGTTTATAATTTTGTGGTGGTAGGATTCATTCTTAGAAAGGTTACTGGTTCCATAGGTGGTGGATGACCTCTTAACCTTTGCCTCTTCTCTCACAAATGCTGGCCAAAGGTTACAAGTACTTCACACTAATTCTAGGGATAGTCTTGTGCATATTTTTAAGTTGATGAAGTAATAACAAGGCCATCTTACATTTCTACAGTAAATTATTTGAAATATATTGAAATGTACAAATCACTCTATAAGGTAAAAAAAAAAATCAGGTATGATTATCTTCATTTATAAAGGTTAGGAAACAGACTTGACCTAGTTAATAACTGGTCTGAGTTCATGAATTTATCCTCCCCCCCGCTTTTTTTTAACCAAAGAACTTGTGATAGCCATGCACTTATTGAATTGAAAGCTAGAAACTAAAGCCAGCCTCGAGAAGCTCACTGGCCTTCAATGTCTATGTCAAAAGTTTTTCCTTTCAGAGGCTGCTGACTTGAAAAGAAAATAGGAAGAAGACAGCCTAGATGAAGATGAGAATTCTGTGTAAGACCAACAACTGCCCTGATATTAATTCGTTTCTTTTCTTCTCATGGAATATAACTTTTTTTTTTATCATAGGAAGACAGAGAAAGAAAAATCACTATAGCATAGTAAATAGTATGTCCTACAAACATCAAAGTTGTTAATATTGGATCTTAATTATTTAATGTGACAGAGGTGTTAGCTAACTCAACAGCGGTAATTATATTGCACTATATAAGTGTATCAAATCAACAAGTGGTATAACTTTAACTTACACAATACTGTATGTCAAGTGTTATCTCAATTTTAAAAACACAAAAAAATGTATCATACACGCAAAGTCATTACAGTGTCAGAAAATTGTCTTACACTTCTTCAGAAGCTACTGTTTTCTGATCCATGAGTAGGTATAAATTTGCTACAGGGGCCAATCGAGGGAGTAAGTTGTTCAGCTACTAGGGAGGATCATTCTAGGGTGGGCCTTCTCATACAGAGGAAGAGTAATGATGAAATCTGAAGAGTGCATTATTCTCCAAGGATGACATGTAGTAAAAGAAAAGGAAAGGAAGACAAAAAAAAAGGAAATTTCCTTCTACCTATTTTCATCCTCCTCTTCTCTTGAGATAATGTTTTGTACTACCCTCGGAAAATGTTTAGAGAATATTTTGTACTATCACTGTCTCTTCTGCTATTAAAACAAAAATAAAACCTATTTTCCTCTTAAAGCAATGCTTTATTTGGTTCCCTAGTTTTCTGACACGAACTTCCAAAATAATTTGTGTTCAACTGATGTTTTTCTACCATGCATCATTTTGTAATCTGTATGCCCATTATTCTTTCCCCATAAATGAATTCAGTATATATGCACACATATACACACCACACAGACACATGTGCACTTACACGCACAGACTGTGTCACAACACCTGATAAAGACATTTTCTGTGAATACTTGCTAATAAATATCTTGATTTATTAAACCTTCATGAGAGATTCAAAGTGTCAGATTGTTTTTTAGTTTAATTCAACTTTTCTGCCTAAACTAATGTGTTTATTTTATTTTGTTTGTTTGCAATACCTTGAATAACTGAATAGTTTCTTGATTTGCAAAGGAAGTTAAATTTTAGGATCTATCATAAATCTACCATACCATATTCATTCCCTTCTTCAAGAATGAAATCAACTACTAGAGTTCCTTTCTAATTGCTGACTTCTGTATGAATATGAATATTTGGATGAAAAGTTTACAAAGGTAACATGTAAAATATTCAGAAGCCAAATAGCAAAAATGAAAAGCAAAAAATGCAACAGTGATCTAAACAGATCTATTTTAATAAGACAAGATAAAGACCTTATAGACTTCCTTTAGAAGAAATAAGTTTCATTAATAAAACACCAGAAAACACATTAATGAAGAATTCAGAAATAACAGCTAACTACAAAAATGTGCAAAACCTCAGCCTCAACCTCTGACTCAAAACAGCACTGCTAATGTATCAGCATACTTTAGTTAACCTTCTAAAATGATACAGTTAATGCATTTCGTATCTCGAGAGCTCTTCAAATCCTACACATGTTTAAAATCGGTATTTAAATGTGATAAAATAACTGTCTTTTAAAACTCAAATAACATTTTTTTATACTTTTATCCTGGGTGAAAGACGGGTTGACTCCTTTCCTGGCTTCCCACTCTGCGCACTAGATCTCCCAGTACTTCTTTTTCGTGGGCTGGCAGAGCAGTGTTAAGAAGACTATCATGTAAGGACTCTCAGGGAAGAAAGTGCTTATAAGCAAGTATGCAAAGCTTGGCAAAACCATCAATGATGAATATACTATTTCATTATTGCTTAATTATTTACTATAGAGTGTTAAGATTAAGAGTTAAGGTATTTACTTGCATATGACCATGAACAGCTTTTTGCACAACACCGAAATGTTTAAATATGAAGTGACCTGTGTCAGACCTAATTTTTTTGAAGTCACATTCTTGTGTACATGACTCTCTTTTTCATTTTGAAAAGACATTTAATCACAAATCCCATGAACCTTTCATGCAGTAAATTTTAAAACTAAATGTTCATTATATTGGTTGATTTTCTATCTCTTACTATTCATCTAACAAGATACTCTGAAAATTTGAATGCCACATACTTAGAAAAATCTTAGGTAGTTTTTTGGATGGAGAAGTACATATTCTCAAGCATCATCAGTAAGGAAAAAAGTCAGTATGCTAAGGCTAAGAGCTTTAACTAACAGAAAAGACATGAATTTAAATCATTGTGCATAAAAAGATTCTTAAATATATTTTGTTATTCAGTATTTTGAAAACACTATGTTTTTCTCAGCCACAGAAACTGAGTTCTACAAATAGCAGCTGATTCTTTCATTAAATCAGAACCAAATTACTAATTTCAGTATTAATGGTTAGCTTTGACATGTTTAAAAAGGGGGGAAGGTACTTAATAGACCTGTCTTCCACCTTGAAATGAACAACTGTTCAGGGAAATGAAATTGTTCAAAGATACATTTTCTTTCAGCCAATCTGTGAAATATAATATAATTATTCTCTCTTAATGAATCTCTCAACGAGGAGCAATCTTTCAGAGCTTGAACAGGTAAAATACAATGACAATGGGGGCAGCTTTGTAAATAAAAGGATGAAATGAGATTGTTATTTTATGCCATATTACGAGATAATTAGAATAACAGTGCAGCATTCATCAAGCATTTGAACTTTCTAAAAAAACTCCCTAGAGCTCATTTAAATTAGACATGTTTATCTATGGAGATTATTAGTCTTATTTCAAATGACTGTCACCTTATAACATTTAGGCCTCAATTTTTACCTTGCTCTGATTAATAGTTTTAACTATACAGCAGCCAATGGACACTGCCTAAAATAGACACCAAAAAAACCCTTAAGTTTATAAATCCACAGTTCACCAAAAGCAGAACAGAACTATTTTTATTAAGCCAGAAGAATAATTACCCAGAATGGAGGGAAAGATGATCTATATAAATTCATGGCAATGGAAATCCAGTGGTGATTTGCTTTGGTTAACTCAAATTCATACAGCTCAAAGATAATAATGTAAGTGGTGGAATTTGGCTCTTTTCAAGAAAAAGGTCTCTTTCCTCCCTAACGGGACCCCCATGCTACCCTTTGGTAGTTAAATGAATGAGTGCAAGGAGAACCAGTTGATAGATTGTTGTGGTTTCCTCATATCCATGAAAAAAGTAGAAAAAATACTTATACAGAAAGAAAGGCAACATACAGGTCTAATATCTCTCCTGTATGACTTGAAGTCCTTACATAAGGTGTCATACCATAAGATGGTGCAATTGAAATTTCATTCTCAATGAGATTAGTTTTTCTTGGTTATTATTTTGTATCTTGATTAAAAAGAAAATATGATTTTTAATGCCAACAGGGGAAAAAAAGGAAACATGACCCATGTTTAACAATTTTTGTTGAAGGTTTTATATCTTTTTGATAGTTCTTTCATGTTTACTATTCTTTAAAAATTCACCCTTAGTGCCATATATCCTGATTATAAGAAAATTATTTTAAGTTCCCTGGGGCATATCTATTACATGGGCTTTAAATTATCATTGTCAACTGGCAAGGTTACTGTAGAACTTTATATTTAGGAAACTTCTAAGAATGGCATCACATATGGGAACTTCATGTCACTAATCTGAAAGCAAATTCTACAAGTATTATTTAATTAGTTGAGGCTTATATAATCAGTCAATATTTATTTAACTTGGAAATATATTTTTTATTTCCACCACTGCATAAGTTAAATTTACTTAGAATTATAATGCAACTTTAGCCTAGGTAGATGACCTGCTATTACTTTCGAAAGACTCAGGATTGGATACTATGTCACAGAAACAAGTAAGATGGTCCTTTTATCACTGATATTAGACATCAACATCATAGAGAAAATGACCCATTAGAGCATTTATATTTTCCATCTTTCTCTGAAGTTGCAATTAAAATCAATAGCTAGAAATGTAGACGGGTATCAGAATAGCATTAGCATTTGAAAATAAAGAAGGTATTCAGCCTCAGAAGTCAGAGAAGGTAACAGCTGAGCTTTGATTTAAAACCTCAAATAAACAAATCCCCTTTCCTTCTTTTGCATTCACTAGATTGACTGCCAGCTCATATATTTTTCAAAATGCAACTGCTACAAAAATCTAATTTGTTTCAAGTTTTCCCAGGTTCATTAGGTAGAAGCAAGTTGCTCCTTGTTCTGCCTTTTCCTACCTCCTATTATTTGTATTTTTTCCATTTTCCTATTTCAATCTATTTTCCAGAATAAACCCTTATTGGCAATGATCTCATTTATGTATTAGAAAACACCAGTGTACTGTTTAAATGATTGCTTGTCTGTTTATATCGAAATGATTTTGTGGACTTACCAATTTTACTATAAGTTCCAGAATTATACTACATGTCAGACTTTGTTTCTAGAATACTGCTTGTCAGATTTTGAAAATCTGACTTTTGAACATGGGAAAAAGAGCAATGATGCTAGTGCTAAAGACTGCCATCTGATGTTTCAATCATCCATAAATAATAATTTATGCATAGTTATGGTTTCTGATTTCCAAATTTTTAGGAGGCTAGCAGTTTCTCTGTAGTCTTATACTGCCATGACAAATAGGAATTTCATGATTGTTTGAGGTAGGCCAAAGACAAGAGTACATTGCCTTATATTTCAAAAATGCATTATCTACTTTTACATATAAGAAATACATTTTGTATCCCTTAATTGTTTATTACTGTCTTATACTTTAAAGGTATGCCTTTTGCAAAAATAGACAATGATCACATTAAGACATCCAGGTGTATGATTCAATATTCGACTGCAAACAGAAACTTTGATATTTAGATAGTTTTATTACGTATGTGATATTATTTACATTAGCCACTGCTGGAAATTTTCAAAGGAGGTAGTTGGAAAACATACACTGAGGAACTCATTCGAGACATCTCCTTAAAGGTTACTAGATAGCAAATGTTTGGATCTATCTATTTTCAACCAATAAAATTATCATGGTATTAGTATATGACATATATTTTTGTGAAATATAACATCTCAAGTGCCATAATCTTTTTTCAACAATTTTAAGATCCAGGTATAATAATGCAGCATGAAATCATTTTCTTATTTCTAAATATAATTGATTTAATCACTGAATTTAAATGCTTGGAAATTGTTCTGCTTGCCGGTGTTTGAATGCCAAATACATCATCTACAGTTCTAAAATGAATGTTGCAGTTTATATTTAGACAACTTAAAACATTGCCTTCTAAATTACCCCAAATAACCCGTAGAGATGTCTAGAAAAATTGATAATAATGGATAACAAATGTCCTTACAATCAACTTTCAGAGAAGTACAACTTCTACAAGGCACAGAAAGTCAGGGTCTTACTATTTAAGTGCTATTTGTATCCTTATCCAGGTAATACAACGTACAGAGCAGGGAGATGAATCTCAACTCTTCCAGAATTTACCATCCCCATTGTAAAGACCGAGACATAAGAGCTAATAACGTTATTTATCTTCAGAGGCAAAAGAAATTCAAGCTTTGCCAAGTTTTCACATATATCAACTCATTTATTCTCTTTGATAAATCTGGCTTTGACTGCCTTTTCCTCTTCTTACTACCTCCAAGTTTTCAAAAGACAAAATAATAACAAAGTCATTTGATATAGAGAGATTCCCTGATAGTCAGATGCATCATCTCTCTGGCTACTAAGGAGAATCCTTAGAAGTTTTAGTCTTCCCTAGCACAGGACACAAATGTCAATTTGGGAGTGGGAGAAGCATGGGCAGCATAAAGTCTACAGAAAAGCTTGTTCTTGGGAAACTGATATACAATAAATTGTACGCAAGAGGTTGAAGAAGAAAAGGCATGTTCACAATAAATGTTCAAAGTTAAGGCTGTATGAGAGGAAGTGTTGAAAGCTGTCACATCAGCTTAGTGTGACTTTCTAAACTTTACTCTTTCTTGTCCCCCTTCACAGTCTTTGCCTTATTCAAATACCTCCTACATTATTATTCAGTTTGGTTTTTACCTTATTTTTGCTCAAATGGATTTATTTCAAAAATAAAATTGAGGTTAAGATTATAAATTGAAAAACAAAACACAGTACACATACACACACAGCTTATGTACAGCATAATATAGATGAGGATTTAATGCTCTAAAACCTGATCACGTACCTTTGGTCTATGACATATATTTAAGTTACAAAAAACAAAAAACAAAAAAACAAAAAACCCTGTAAACTTATTTCTTAATTTAAATGCTTCTACTAAATAAAATAGTTTATCTTTATTATAAAAATCTAGTTATGTATGTTTCCCCTACTCTGTCCCCCACTAAATGCTTTCTAATGTTTATGGAAATAAGCATCCACTTTAATATGGTAAAAATTTAGTTTGAACTTCAAATTTTTTGCAGTGGCATATCAGAAAAGTTGTTTGTTAATATTTTAAGAAAGTACTTCCTGAAAAGGAAATTGTATTTATAAAGTCTTTTATTCCTTTATTTACATATTTTCTAAGAGTGAAAAATATTAACAAAAGTCTGGGCTAAAGAAACATGTTGAACAAGAACTGTATTTTTCATAATTCATTCTAAAGTCAATACCTATAATCATTTTATGTGAATTTGAAAATATATTTAGATTTAAAATACTGATTGACTCTTACATTTAATACTATTGTTTTTATGTCAAGATATTGAAGACAGAATCAAATGACAGAAGTATGTACTATTTAGGAAGAGGATCTATGCAGGTATTTTAAGTAGTAAATTTCACTTCTTGACTAGTAAGTATAACATTTACGGGCTAAGAGAATAAATTTGCAATCAAATCTTAGAAACATTTTGAGATACTTCTGGTTATTCTTTGGCCAAATTCTTTAATATGAAAAAAACTACATAAAATTAATAAAAAGGGAATACTGGTTAATATATTATATTACATATTAATATATATTATATATACTATATTATGTATATAATATAATCTATTTTTAATATTCAGCTGGTAAGGTTATTTTTAGTGATGAAATTGTCCTTATCTTGAAATAAAACTACACTCAAACTACTAGCACCATCTGCTTCAAAAGAGGGAACAAAGAGTTGAATCAAATCAGTTATAAACATACTTCTGTTCATACAATGACCTCCATGAACTCTGATTTCTACTCTTTTTCCCTACCTTTGTATTGAGAAAAAGTGTATTGCTGTCACAAACCCTACAGGTTCCCACTTTCTCCTTTACCAAATTTTTGGAGACTTAGTCCTAATAGTTCCACAACATTAAGTAAGAAGACAGAATGGGAAGAGAGGTCTTTTTGTACAGTTATAGGCAATGACAGTGTATGACAACACTTCTGGCTGACCTGTCTGTGCTTTATTTAAAATGTGTTATTACTGAAAAAAGCCTACAGAGGGTCATGAGTGACGCTAGCAAAAGCAAGCCTGCAGGAAGCTCCATAGGGGTTGTATAGACACCCTCCTTGTTCAGCATAATCGTTAAGTCCTATCAAATTCAATACCTCAACAGGGGAACACACCTGGCAGCTGAACATGGAGAGTAAGTCAGATTTATATATAGAATATCAACATGCAAAGGACATGCCAAGTATTAGTATGTAGTTACCACGTAAAAAACTGGAAATTGTTATAGATATGTATAAAGCTCTTTTTTTAATTATACGGACTATATTACTATGTTTTACTAATCTTCTTAGAAAGCTATTAATCTTACATTTAAACATAAATATAACATTAATGTCAATAACTCCTAGGAAATAATAATTATATGTAATTCTCTTCATTTTAAAATCCATATGGCACAAACGTACTCCTTTCTTCTACATATTTCTCCTTCAAAAAAACCTTTTTTCTCCATTATAGTTATATTCATTCTGAGTATGAAGCATTTTAATTAAGTTGGTATAAATTTGCTTGTACTAAGTTACATGACTCTTTAGAATTTACCTCTTTAAGATCACCTATATATTTAAGGGGCTTCAAAAGCTCCTGTCATTGACACATTGTAATAAGCACTTCTTTCAAGAGAATAATAACTAATATTTTTTCTGTCAATCTTTGTCACCCTCATGGTCACTATATTCCATGTAACAGAAGTAACTGTTGGCTTTGAGAACTTGAATCAGATACCTGAAGACACAGAAGATACTGAAAGATAAAGCGGTTTCCTACCACTATCAAGCCTATCAACCATCTTCACATTTTATTTATTTTTTAAAATATATTTATTTATTTTTCTTGGGCCCATAAGGGGTCAAACTCTCCATACTTTTTCTTGGCTACACTGAGCTGGCCAAGATGCTTTCTTGGCTATCTGAATGTCATCAATAGTACTAATTAGGTAGATTCTGAAAAGTAAAAGAAATAGACATAAATTATTGGGGTATGACTGTTAAAATACTACCAATTTGATACCTTTATCTATAAAAATCTATCAACAATACTTGATTGTCATGCCCAAATGTGACCTACATTACAATGCAATTGAAAATTCTGATCCATAGGTTTTCTCTCCCATTTTGCTAGTATTTTTTTATCTGTTTCCCAGGTCTCCTCATTACTGTTATAAAATTTCTGGAAGAATAGCCGCAGATGACCAAAATGTCTTATGGGGGCATTTAAACATGTCATTCTACACAGTACTTAGAACAACAGCTTAATGTAAGATAGCTTTGATGTCCCAGCCAAGAATAAAAAATCTTGCAACACAACATCAGAAAAGCCTTAACAAGGCCCTTGTTACAACAACTCAAACATCCTGATCAAGATGATCACATTTCAGAACTTAATGTGCAATATATTATAATATTATCCACTAAATACCCACACATATTTGGTTTTCTTTGGGAAGGAGGATAAACAGAATGAAATCTGAAAAGGGAGAATAAAGGGGGAAAAAACCCATAAAAAATATAGCCACATTATATTCGATTTTAGAATATGATATAATTTAATTGCACATACATATCTGATACTATGAAAAATATAACTGCATAAATATATAGACCATATAAACCACGGTGCAACAGAAAACTCTTTTAAAGTAGCCTTTGAAAGCAAATAAAGAAACAAGTTAACACAATTAAATGTGAGAAAACTTACCCTGACTTGCAAACTTCAATTCTTTCGCATCTGTGAGTGTGGTCCTTTTGTCAGACCCTTTTTTCTCTATGCGGCGATGGCTTCGTCTTTTCTTAGACTCTCCCCAAAGATTGGATCCACCATGCATGCTTGGTATATTCAAAATAGCAATTCCTTCCAGGGAGATGTTTATTAAATCTATTTGTACTCCATCACACTGATCAGTAAAAAGAAAAACAAACAAACAAACAGAAACAGTAAGATATTTGATCACTTTTTCCATGATTTCCTTTTTTGCATTTACCTATCTTTCAATGAGTTTTTAAGTCCAAAATCTTGTCATATTTATGTAAACCTTTCGAGGACACTTAAATGATTACTCTAAATGTCAATATAAAAGATAAAGTAAACATGAACATTAATCAGTTATTGTTTAAACATGTCTTTAAACATGATCAAATTAAATCATCAGTCTATCTTTGTTTATAGGAAACCATTAGGAAGGACACGCATTAGTGTCTGTATAACCAGCTACAAATTTCTGATGTGTTACAAAAGAGGTCGGGCCTAAGAAGTCTGGTCAATGTTCCGGCATAAATTTTAAGGACTGGCTCCTACTTAGAATACACTGCAAGCCACTACTGGGGCAAAATGAAGAAACAGAATTCATAATTCGTGATCTCACTTGTTTGGGCAGAGGAAGAAATGGCTTAATAGACTTTGGAGAAAAAAAAAGTAAAGTAAAAAACACTATTCCAAAGAGACCCGAATTACATCAGAGTGGCCAAGGATGGTTTCTTGTACTAGATTAAGTTCCAAGCCCAGCATTACAGACAATGAGAGGCATTGTTGTTGTCTAAACCAATATGGAGGACCAGTGAGGCTGAGTGAGAGAAATGCCAAGGACAGCTGAGGCAATGTTCAATCCACCATTACTCTACAGCTGCTGTAACAACAAATTGAGAAATGAAAATAATTAATCAGTGAGACTTCTTGTTTGTTTGTTTGCCTGGTGACAAAATACCCTTTTGATTATGAGGACTATGAAACTTGCTAATACACAATGCTTTTTGATATTCTGAGTGGCCGATTTTTAATTTTTTTGAATTTTCTGCTCATTTCCACTGACGGAGATGTGTGAAGAGTGCAAGGCCATACTGTGTTTTTGGAATTAATACTTATTCATTTGCTTTGAGGTTTCCAAAGTGGCACTTATATTATAAATGTATCCTAGATATTATAAATGTATCCTAGATATCATTCTCCCTTTGTCTATTGTACGTAAGCTGATAGGAGAAGGGATGCGAATGTATGACACTTTGTTTTACAGAGAACTTTGGTAGGAATATGCATTTCCTAGACTGAAGTATATTTGCAGTGGGACTGTTTTATTTGCCACATCTTATTTCAGAAACAAAACAAAACGAAGCACTGATACTGACTTCATCTTTCTCTTTCTCATGGCAATGATGATTTCTGAACCTAGAAGCGATAACGCTCCACCAAAATGAAATAAACAAAAAAACAACAAAAAAAAACCTGCTCTTTTTCCACATTTGCCTCTTCGTACTGAATTGAATACTGCATCTTGTTCACTAAAACATAAAAACTGTGAAATAAAGCAACACATCTTGAGTCTACTTGGCAGGGCTAGAAACAAATTCTAGAGAAGGTGCCAAGTTTTCATTCAATTTGTTTCAAAGGGGGTGAAACCGAGGTCTGGATGACGCCTTTTCTTCCCCCCTAGAAACAAGTGATTTTTTTTCTTCCTTTTCATGTATCAAATTAAGATGATTTCTTTTTACTAAAGAATTCTGCTCATGTGTATACTCACTTACCACTATATATTCTAGATAAACAGATATTAATTTCATAATTAAAAGTAATCTTGTGTAAATACCCTGCAGGCCTCAATGAATCAAACACATACTGTGTGTCAGGCCTCCCACTGTCTTCAAGTGGAATGTACTGGCTGGATAATTAGATAGTACATATTTTTTAACCTTATTTGCATGCATATTATATCTTTTGCACACTGACAAGCAGCAGTAACAACAAAAGTCAGATTACCACAGGGAATTCCCACAAAGAAGTCTTCATTCCTTATAATTTGCAGCCTAAATTAAAATAATTTGATCTTTGACAAGGATGAAATGTCAAGCAGAAGGGGGTCCTCTACAAGCCACGGCCTGTGGCTTCTGAAATCTGCCTAATTTATGTCAGTCACTTCTTAATACATATTTAAGTATTACACGAAAAAGATGATAAATATGCAATCTGACACCTTTGGTATTTCCCTGCTGTTAATTTATAAAGGTCTGGCTTTCCCCAAACTGACTAAAATCATTTAAATAACAGAAGAATTGTGAAATAAGCTAGAGTTAGGGCCTGGCTTCCATTTTCACTCAATATTGAACACAGCAGGTAGTACACTAAGACAATTATTTGACTAGGCCTTAGAACCCCACTGTGACAAGTTACTTGCAGAATTAGTGAAGGACTATTTCTTTGTTCATCTGCAGCAAAGGAGAGCAGTTGCAAACAGGCTTTTTGTTTTAATTGAACTAGGGGAGTTACATGTGACAACTGAAAGACATCAGTGTACACTATTCATGTTTTCACTCTTCGGAGTCTTATCACGTGTAGTTTCAAGGAACCAGAGTGAGCAGCTTTTGGGAAAATGAAAAAAAAAAAAAAAAATCCTCAAGTTCCCAAAGAAGGACTGATGAACCCTGAGGTTCCTAGGCGAGCAGGACAATGTACTTACATAAATTGCTATTTATTAATGATTTGTTTCCACTAGTTCTTGACCCGAGGTTACCCTCCTCTGTTTGCTTTAACATTATGTTCATTAGTCTGGAAAATTTCGGAGCTAGCTCTGATGGAGACCAGGAATTTTGGCGCACCAACCCAGTGCATGGAAATAAAAGCTGGGGTGAAGGCCATGAACTATAAACAAGTTATAATACTGTGTCAGATAATATTTTCATCCGCTTTGAAGATTTATGATTTTTAAGAAGGTAGCTACAGAGGAAAAGAATATAAAAGCCTAAAAGCTAACAGCCTCGGTTAGTCAATAAATCCTGAATATTTTTATTACATAGAAAAAAGGTCGTTAACATATAGTACTATGGGAGCTATTTGCAGAGTGCAATGCTGTGAGGCTGTTGTCCATTCTTTCCAGTTTTAAAATGGAAGATCTTATTCCAGAAACAAATCTACTTAAAAGAAAAGAAAATGGTTTAAATTCTTCTGCTAGGGTATTTTAATCCTTATTTATAAGCCTATTTTGTACCATACTATACAGAGGTGTTAAAGACAAACTTTTTAAAATGAGTGTATTGTTTCAGATTCAGTTAGCATGCATGTGATAGAAAAATTCAAAATTATGAAGACCTTTGGACAGCTCAAAGTGTGGGTAAATTTGATGAGATAGAATTAATGATCTGCCATAAATATTTTTTCTATAGCGAGTCTAATTCTATGCCCAGATCAGATAAAAATTATACCTAATTTTGTTTAATCAAACATAGAAACATTGCTTTATTCACTATATAAAATAACCTGGAGTAAAATACAAGCCCACTTTTCTAGAGTTTCTACAAATCCATATGTAATTCCTAAAACAAAATTATGTGTTTTCAGAAAACAACAGCAGCAAATCTACAAACTAAAATACACATGTACACATAAATGGTCTAACAGTGTCTCTTCTGATATTTGAAGGTGGGGTACCCTATATTTTCCCGTGAGTAAGTTTGATGCTTTTTGTGCATTTTACAAGTTGTAGGTACAAAATATAGCGTGATACGGGGGCGCAGGACATGCCTTCTAGGTCAGTTGACTATTAGCTGGCAGTCCAGTGGTGGTGATGGAAGTGTTGATTCTGGGTAATCACAAGATAGTTCTCAGAGCAGAGCAGAAGCTGGTTGGTGAGCAAGAAAAGAATGAAAGCAAACCCAGAATAAAGGAAAATTTCAGGCCTGTACCACTCATGCACACACACAATTGCTGAACATGTTGATAACAATAAAATATTGCTGGCTCAAGCCATCCAGTTTTAGTCTTAAGTATTAGCAGAAAACCAGTTTACTTTTACATGCTTTCCTTTTTTAGTAGATTCTGTGAAAGCTAAAAGCTATTGCTAAGATATTAGAATTCTGACCAGAAATTATCTTGCTAAAAATAACTTCTGGTAAAAACAGAAGAAAACATTTACCTTTTGGACATTCACTCCTTTTTCCTTGTTTCATTTCTTCCTCATTCTCTTAAGAATAATTATGATGTTTTAATCTTAATAAAATAACACTGTACCCCACCCCCACTAAGTTTCTTATCCTTTTCTGGAATAAGAAGTTATTTTTTATGTTTTGGATTTAATGGGCTCAACTTTTATTTTTAGTGAGCATCTTTGTTGAGGTCCACACTTTTACCGTCTCTTTTCATTATTGTTTCTGTAATTCCACTGGCCAAAAAAAAAAAAAAAAAAAAAAGTTAAAGTAAAATAAAATAAAAAATCATCTGGGAAGCTTTAGAAGAGAGGATAGATCTTTTAAATGGTTTTATCAAACACACACACACACACACACACACACACACACAGGGCATGTGAAGAACTCAGGATGGAAAAGATTGCGGTAATGGTTTCATGGGTACATACTTATCCTCAAATTCAACAAATTATGTACATTAAATATGTACAGCCCTTTGTATGTCAATCATGCCTCAATAAAGTGGTTTAAAAAAATATCCATTCACAGTTTCACTTCTCCAGCTCCAGACAGTGGTTTGGTATGGATAAGACCAGGAAGGTACTCTAAATATGTGTGTGGGGCAGAGACTGAGTTATTTAAGTCTGCCCCCACGGCCTTTAAATGGTTTGTGTTTTCCAGATTACTGGGAAATAGCAATCCTAACTGTAGAATTCTCCTAATTTATTTTGTTTCCCTGATGCTTTTTGCCCTTTAGTAATTCCTGATATCATTTTGGTTTCATAGAAGTAATTAATCATTAGAACAAATCCTAGTACTTTAGGGGCACCTAGGTGGCCCAAATGGTTAAGCATCTGCCTTAGACTCAGGTCATGATCCAGGGGTCCTGGGATTGAGCCCTGCATTGGGCTCCCTGCTCAGTGGGGAGCCTGCTTCTCCCTCTCCCTCTACTATTCCCCCTGCTTGTGCTCTCTCACTCTCTGTCAAATAAATAAATAAAATCTTAAAAAAAAAAAATCATAGTACTTTAGAATGGAAATTCTAAACCTTAAAATATGCCACCCCCCCAAGTCTAAATGACAACCAAAAAATAAAATACTTTGGAGAATGGGCTATTTTATTCTCTCATGAATTTTGCCTGGTACATGGAACAAATCAGAAGCCCACAAACTTTATAACTTCAGTTCCAGATGTTGACCTGAGATTCTTAGCTGTACATCTATGCTCCAAATAATTTAATACAAACTTTGCTTTTAACATATTATCTTGTAATTTTAAAGCTTTTTGTTTTCTTAGTTCTTTATCTTTTATAAAAGTTAGAGGGTAACTAAAATTTCTAATTTTGAAAACTTCAACTTGGTTAATCACTCTTTCACATCATTTATAGGTATGCATATTATGTATATTTATATATATATCATATATATCTTACCATATTATATATGTATATACATTACTATATATGTATATATAATTTCAATTTATTTGTTTCTTTAGATTTAAGCATTTTAGCAGCAATACAATTCTTGTTACTCCTAAATTATTAAATAACATTCTCATCTGCTTATCTCTATAGTGCAGATATTTTAGAATCTCTCTAATTGATAGAATTTTGCAAAAGTTTAAATCAAATAATGTACGCATGTTACTTACACCAAAAACTATGTACGGTTAATAATAGAAAAAACATTAGCTATTATTATTATCAACTGTAATCCCATGATATTCGATTTATTACAAATATTCACTCCTTTTGGAAAGTTTCCTACATGGAAGAGGAAAGTGAAATAAAGGGTCACACAGCAGACTGTTTCGAAGAAGCTGTTAATAAAACATATATCTACTTGAGGTACTTTCGTACTTTTATCCTTTATTATGTATTTTCAAATCATAGTTGGTATAATTTTAGGCCAAGTAAGCAGCAAGAGCAAACAGAATCAAATTTCCAAATTGATGTTTTGTTATATTTAATTATAAAGTAATCTTGAGGGTAAAAAGGCATATTTTGCTAATATGATAGACTAGATTCATTAGGAAGTGAGTGGAGAAGCAGGTTGTGCATTACCATCTATACACAAACATACATACCCCCCCTGAAGTTTAAGAATTGAGATAAATATATAGCATTATAACTGTACTTTTGAGATACGCAACAGTAAAGTGGGAAAGGCACAGTGCTGGTTCTGATTTATAAATGCTATTGCAATGGTCGCCAGAATAAGCCAGCAAATGAGCTGGGAAGCCAGACTTGGAGGGCTTATAGAAGCACAACCTTAGAAGAATAACTTATTCTAGTTATCCAGATTTCTAGGAGTAACCTTCTAAGTAGTTTTTCTATAAAATGTAAAAAGCTCTGTGAAACAAAACCACTCAATTTATCATTATGACTTTTTTTTTTTTTTTAAGAGAGAGACAGAGAACATGTATATGTGCATGAAGAGGGGGAGGCGCAGAGGGAGAAAAAGAGAATCTTAAGCAGGCTCCATGCCCAGCATGAAACCTGACCTTGGGCTAGATTTCACAACCCTGAGATCACAACCTGAGCCAAAATCAAGAATCATACACTTAACCGACTGAGCCGCCCAGGTGCCCCATAACTTTTATTTTCATAAAAAGTGTCCTTTTATTTTCATTCAAATGTCCTTGGTTATATTTCCTTAATCATTTTTTTATATTTTTTGACATGCATGATATTACACTCTAGATCTAGACTTTATTTTTTTAGAGAAGCTTAAGGTTCCCTGCAGAATTGAAGGGAAGGCACAGAGATTTCACACCTACCATCTGCCCCCCGACATGCACAGCCTCCCCATTTATCAACATCCCCAACTGAGTGGTGCATTTGTTACAATGGATGAACTGACACTGACACATTACAATCACCTCAAGTCCATGGTTTACGTTAGGGTTCACTCTGGCCGTTTATTCCCTGAGTTTGAACAAATGCATAATGAGATTTATCTACCATCATCTTGTTTTACAGAGTATTGTAACAGCTTAAAATCCTCTTTGCTCTGCTTATTCATCCCACCCTCCCCCTACAACCCCTGGCCACCAGTGATCTTTTTACTGTCTTATAGTTTTACCTTTTCTAGAACATCATATGTTGGTATCATACAGTACATAACTGACATCTTGACAATACGAAGTTTTCTTAACCATGGAACGTCCACTTTTCCTAGTTCAACTTTTTTTTTTTTTTAATCTGTATTCAGCTGTAGGATGTGGTAAGGAGAGCTGTGAGAGGCTTCAGAACATCTACCCTACATTCAATCAGAAGCCATATTGTTTTTTTTCATTTTTTGCCTTCTGCTATGGATTGTCTTTGAGCATAGGTTTCTGAAGGTAAGAAAGGATCAAAATCCACTATATGCAGAAATTTTTAAAGTAATTTTTTTAAGATAAAGGGATATTTTTATTTTTATAAATATATATGCACATATATAACTACCTAAATATATCATTCTCTACAGATGTATATAAAATATATACATATATAAATCTTGATGAATAGTAATCACAGAAAGTCCATGTTGAGCCCAAATCCTTCATCTTTTGTGATTATATCCCTTTTGGGGGTTATGATCTGATACAGTGATGAAGGGTGTTTTCCATTCCATGATCATCAATTCTACTTCTAAACTTCAATTCATCCACCAAAGGAGTCCAAAAATATTTTATTTTGAAATAGTGCCACTTTTGCCATCATTATCATTTAACAATAACTTAGAAAGCTAGAATAATGAAAAACTTTGCCAGGCCATTATGATCTCATGGGTCCATAACTACTTTTATTTACCAAACTTATTACCCGAATATACACCACTAACGATTAAGGTCTCAGTAGTCAAGTTATGCATTTATTTTTTTTTAAAAAGAGTTGAAGCCAGTATTTCACAAATCATATCAGCTAGTATTTAGGTGTTCTGGTTTCATAATTCTCTTCCTTTGGTTTGTCTTTGACACTCATTGCAAAATAATGTTTCCTTTTTCTTTACCCCCTAAAGTCTCTCAATAAAACTAAGTCATTTTCTATTATAACCCACCTCCAAAAAATTTAGTTGTACTGTATCTATATTTTTTTGGTAGACCTATTTGCTCCAAATCTTTTCAAAGTGTGTCTTTTCTTGCTATCTTTGCTTTCTTTTTTTGGCTTTTCCACTTCCTATATATGTAATGGGGAAATGGCAACCTCGGGAACTGAGAAAAATCTAGCTAATGAATGGGAATGGAATGGAAAAGTATTTTTTTAACTTTTACTCATGAAAGTAAGCACAATTTCTGTGAACTGGGTTTTAAAGGTTATAAGATACTGACACCTGAAAGTAAGGTTTTTTAAATACATATCTTGCAAATTTTTTTCTTTCTCCTCAAATACTTTATTTTTCATTTTTCTATCCACACTATGCTTAGTAACTTCTCCACTGATTTCCAGACTTCTCCATTTTCCACATCTCATCTTTTAACACTGTATTAAAATAACTCATACTCAAAACTTAACTTTATATTAATAATTCAGAGAGTGCTCGAACCCCAATAAGTGACAGAAATGAAATTTCAGAATTGTGAGTTAAAGCTATGTAGGCTGTTAAAGCATAACTCCTTACATGGGATGTCAAAAACATATTGATAACCAAGCTCAACCCATTTCATTGTATTATAAAATATAATTCATTTTTCTTACTTCTATTTCTACAGATTCATGCAGCTTCTTGCAGGTGGCTGAGAAAGTTTCAGATGTGCCAAACTCAAAATACCAAAATTTGTTCTTCATTCTGAAAAAGGAAAGGAAGAAGCAGCTTAGGCAATTATCAATAACAGAAGAGATTTTTTTTTTTAATTGAGTAGTCCTGTCTTGTATTATAAGTCATAAAAAAGGTTTGAGGACATATAACATTCATAATGTAATAGATGGTCACATAATTTTCAAAGCTTAAATGCTGGTGTCAAATTGTATGATTTCCCCTGAGGGAATTACAGGAATGTGTTGATCTGACAGATTCAAGTATACCTTTGACTTTTCTATATATCGGTTGCTCAGATTTTAAAATACGATTTTCGTGCTTATAATTCTTAGCTTGTTCTTAGACAACTTGATTTAGACCAGCCACTCTGTACTCATAAAGAGAAAAAACAATTGGGGCTTTTATGAGAAAAGTGAGACTAAGATAACTATGCTAAATTTTTCTAAGTAGTTATGTATTCATTAGAAATTGGTACGATTGAATAGCATATTAAATAGAATATTTTAATAGCATATTAAAAAGAAGAAAAATCATGGTTATCCATACAGCTCAAATTCGGTAAATTTGGGATAACTATTCATTATTTATTTAAGATACTGTCCTCCTTTCTATGAACAATAGTGAGAAATTATGATACAAGATAAAAAAATAAAGAAGTAGTAATAGTATTTTATCAATATAACAAGAGTTACAAAGAAAATATGGTTTAAAATATTTCGGTATCAAACTTTATTTTCTCCCATGACCCCAAAACTATCTCTTTCTTTGTGCCACATAAATAAATTTATGATCATTTAATGTAATTTTACAAGGATTGACTAGATTTTTATATTAACCAATGCTGGACTTAAAAATTCATTCTCATGGAAAAAATGCAGTTTTTAATTATACATATTTTGACAAGGTTTTATGCCCTCAATTAGAAGAAAATACAGGTAAAAGGAGATACATGTTTTCACATATACAGGTAAAACAGAAATTTTTGTCATATTCAAATATACCTCTCAAAGTACTCTTCTTGACTTAGAAATACTGATATGTGCTTTTCACATTACAATGTAAAACATCTCAACAATTAAAAATACATTTGGCAAGGACCTTCCTTCTTAATTCAGCCCTATTATTAGTTATAGAAAATAATATGGAACCTAATATAGTATTTGTTATTACACTGTGTTGAATAGAGTTCTGTGATATGAAACTACAGGTCATAAAAGAAATCTTGTCTACCCAGATATATTCAGCAATATAGCCTCATACAAGATCTTATTTCCTTACAAAATTTTCACTAGCCTTTCTTGTCTCAATTGCCATACCCATGCCGGTAATCTGAAAACTTCTTATTCCTAGGTTATTAGTACCTTGAACTCTCATTCTTTTCTAGAGAATATTTTCCTTGAGTTATGACCTGAGTTCGTATATCTGAGTAGTTAAAAACAGATGATGGCTAATTAGATAGAACAGGGGCAAACATTTAACATCAAGATCTGTGGGCCTGAGCCTATATGCAAATTTATATTAAATTAATGCAAATATTTGCTTCAGAGAATATATGTAATTTCACAAATTTATTCACTGGCTGAAGTTACAAAAATTAAAAACACTTTCCTATTGACTCATCACTCTGATGAAAATATGTCATTTAAATACTGAGAGGGAAATATTAGTAATACACAGTAGTTTTGAGACAACATTAGAATAACAATAAGTAGATGTTTTATGATTGTTCGGCATTGTCTTTCTATATTCAGCAAGTTTTCTAATAACATTTTTGTGCTAGCATTTTATCCAGACTTTCCTGAATTCATTTACTCATCCATTCATTCATTCAACAAATATTTAGCAAGGTCATCAACTTCCATATGTCTACTGTGATAAGTTCTAAAAATATAAATATGGATACAATTATCTTTGTCTCCAAGGAGCTCAGAATATTATATGATGATGGGCATATAAGTTCATTAAAAAGTTAATGCTCTACAAAAATATGAGCCAAGTGTTACAGGGAAACATTTTAGTGAGTCAACTACTTTTTTTTTTTAAAGACTTTTATTTATTTATTTGATAGACAGAGATCACAAGCAGTCAGAGAGGCAGGCAGGGAGAGAGGAGGAAGCAGATTCCCTGCCGAGCACAGAGACTGATGTGGGGCTCGATCCCAGGACCCTGAGACCATGACCTGAGCCGAAGGCAGAGGCTTTAACCCACTGAGCCACCCATGCTCCTGAGTCAACTACTTTTACATGGGAGGGTCCAAAGAGTTTGAGAAGAGATGGCAACATTTGAATTGGTAAGTCAAAGAAGGCAAAGAAAGAAGACAAGTTCTAGGCAGTTTCAGGAGTGCAGAATGACTTAAGAGAATGTTGGGTATGAGCTAACAAGGATCTGTTTTAGAACGTGTATGTCAAGTAAAAGGGTTTGGACTTGATATTCTAGATTAATAGGATGCTGGCAGAAGTTTATTACCAGTCAAGTGACATGGCCAGCTCTGTTATATGAGCAATAAGTTTAGCAGAAATGAGTAAAAGAGCTAAAATGTTGAACGCTCCTAGGGGTGTGAACAGGAATGTGGCTATTGGAATAGTACAAAGGAAATATCATTGAAGGCCTCAACCAAGTGGTAAGGGAAATGAAGAAGAGAGGCTCAATCCAGGAGAATAAATGAGGTAGCATTGATAGGAATCTAATTGTATTATTAGACTGTACTAATTTCTACCACACCCAAGTTCATTCTTTTTTTTTTTTAAGATTTTATTTATTTATTTGAGAGGGAGAGAGAGATAGCATGAGAGGGGAGAAGGTTAGAGGGAGAAGCAGACTCCCCATAAAGCTGGGAGCCCAATGGGGGACTTGATCCGGGGACTCTGGGATCATGACCTGAGCCAAAGGCAGTCGCCCAACCAACTGAGTCATCCAGGCGCCCCCAAGTTATTTCTAAGTGTACATGTGGGAATACCAGACCATTACTCCAGCAAAAGAAGGTCTTTGGATTTATATTATGACATGTTCTGTCAGGGAGCTAATGTATACTGTATTGCAGTTTGAAAATTAAATACACACACACACACATTTGCACACGCAAATACATATGTACACAAGACTTCTTTTTGCACATAAATGATTACTCCCTATTTTTTTAACGCTCTACCCATCAAAATTCTTCATAGCTTAATTAGGATGATGGGGAGCTTGTATCAGCTAACCAAAATATACCAGCTTTAGTAAATATATTGCAAAAAAAGAAATTCTGAGAATTTACATTCAGCCTTTATTCACCATATTAGTTAGCATTACTGCTCATGTGCAAAAGCTGCTTTAAATTCTCCATTATTACAACCATTTTATGTTTCACTTAGATAAATATATGGAGGTAATAAAAAACACATAGAATCAGATTCCACATGACAAATTAAGAGCTGTTAAATTTTATTTTTTCAACCAAACTGGTCTTTAGGTTGTAGAAATGCAAAAAAAGCACATTTAAACATGTATGCTATTTATTTTTATGGCTCACATTAGAAAATGATCCAAATAATTCAAACTCAAATTTGTCAGAGAGAACCTATCTATAGCTTTGGACTTTTTAAGAGTAAGGTAACTGGACATTTAACACACTATGAAATAGCCAT
This sequence comes from Lontra canadensis, assembly GCF_010015895.1. Lineage (NCBI taxonomy): Eukaryota > Metazoa > Chordata > Mammalia > Carnivora > Mustelidae > Lontra > Lontra canadensis. The sequence goes on along the minus strand of NW_022630996.1, from coordinate 52,426,206 downwards.
GTCAAAGTCAAATTTATTGTATTCTTAGACAGCTTTTGTGATTGCAGGTATGATGACAAGTGTTCTACAAAAAGTTATTCATACTATTATAATTTTAATTCATTAATACATTAAAACCCTATTTCAATGAATTTAATTGTAAGTCTACAGGTTTCAGTTTAATATTTAAAGTGCTTGGCTACCAGATGTTTGGGTAAAAATTCAGAAAAAAATTAGCTCACATTTATCAAGATTTTCTTACTAATAGCAACTTTGCCTCTTTTACATATCCTCAGGGAAATGTAAACGATCAGAGATTTATTAAAGCAAAGAATCATTCTCGTTATTACGAAATTTAGGTAACATTTAGCTCTCCAAGTTCTGAACTTTCAAATAGGTAATTTAATTTCTACTTTCCTTTGAATTTTTCTTCCTGGTATATATGTCTTTTGATTTGTTTTTTGTCCACGAAGTACTGTAAATGCAGCAAACATAAAACAAACAAACGGAACATGAATTGATGGTGCATTTCTCAAAAAAAGTAACAAAGAGCCTAATTAGATATTAAGCTCATTTCTAATGACAATGCAACATACAGAGAGAGGTCAAACTGCCTCATTTATCTTGCTGTAGAAAGCTCAAAAGTCAAACACACAGAAAGTTTTATTTCAGTGAAATTACTTTTAAATTAAAGGTCAACTTTTTTCTCGCAGCTATCTTGCTTTTATTTTCATTATATTATAAATACATACAAAATTACTAATATATTACTACTTAATATGTATAAAACTGAAAAGCTGCTTGTTAGACACCTGAATCCCCTTTCCAAGACCCTTGAATTAAGCTATTCCATCTACATTATATGGATAACATGCTCATCAGATGAGAAAATAAAACCCTTTTGATCACTGCTTTTCAGATGAAAGTAAACACACAAGGTCTTAAGTAGCTTAGTTAAAAAGGATTTAAAACCAATACACTATTCTACTCATTAAGGATGTTTCAAAAATCTCATCTTTTTCATTAGCTTTCTTTCACTTTTGTCTTGCTCTGAAAGTATTTCAACAGTTACTTCAAATCTGGTTCGAAAATTGTTATCTCATGGAGAGCAAGGTGTCTTAACAACTCACTCACTTGAATGGTTAAATTACGTCTCCCGATTCTATGGAACATGGTAGGAATAGCACAGGAATTGTAAACTTGTCTAACAATGTCCATGATAAAAGATGCCGCATTCCTGGCTCACAGCAATAGGGTCAGTGTTGAAAGTGGTTCAAAGTGGTCAAAGTTGAAATTGATTCTATGTCATAGAATCAATTCACTTTTATTTGTGTTTCATTAGCAGAAGGCATTACACACAACATTCGTTATAAGGGTATTTATACCTAAGTGTACTGAGGTATTATGTTTAAGAAGACAACACAAGCGGAGTGGTAGGGCCCCAGTGGGGATTGCGTGGGTGGATCCCTCGGGCAGGAAGAAGAAACTCTCATGGGGCAGGGGTGGGTAGGGGTGGCGTACAGCAGGGTGTCAGGGCAGCAGGGCCTTATCAGGGCCACAGTGGTAGGTTAATGCAGGGGTAAAGGCTGGGGACACCTGCAGTTTATCACTTCTTGAAATCGGTCAGCTGTCATCTGTATGGACTACAGTAATAGGCATTTGTTAAGAATGAACGCCATACCCAACCTAATGAAATGAGCAATTTATTTATTTGTTTGATTGGAAACTATACCTACACTAATAAACAGTCCTGAAGAAGGTGGTTCAAAGTTAGAGATTTTGGAATGAATGACAACTTTTACTCCAGTTTATAAAAAAATCACAGGATCAAACATTTAAGTATGTAAAGAGTTATATTTGCTTATAGAAACTTGAAGCTATAATTTTACGGAAATTACTATGCGTAGGAACATACTAGTGGCAGAAGGGACCCTAGATCCTACATCCTCGGATACTACACATTTGACTGATACCTTGAAACCCATGTTGTTGTTTAAATAACAATTGATACGCCTTTCATAGTAAGTGAATAATATTTATAATATTACTTCATAAGGGAGAAACACAGCTGTAATGACTACAGTGGGGATATTTTATATTCATACTAAAGAGAGCATTTTTCATCCCTCCAAACAATAGGTAAAGATATAATTTTTTTTAATGACATACAAAAATGCTTGTATCTAATGCTCATTCATAAGATATGCTTGGTAAGTCCCCAGGAGATAATGAAGCAAGCTACAGAAACATCAGGAACAATCATATCATACTCCATCTTAGTTTGTAAAAAAAAAAAGATGGATATTCTAAAAATACAATTTTTAACCTGAATTACTCTTATATAAGAAACTTCTCATACAAAAGGATGCACTGAAAGATCAAAAAATTTCAGTATGATTTTTCAATTGTTTTTTCAATTCCCTTTATAAAAGAAAGAATATGCGATTATATATGTGGTTTTATACATAAGAACTTTCTATAGTAATGCAAATCGATTATTTCTTTCCTAAATGTTTTCTCTATTTTTTATTAGAAATAATCGGGAGACTTAGGATGGAAAAGTAGAAAAGCCCTAGTGATGCCACATTGCAAAGTTCATACTAAGGAAGTATATATGCACAGTAAGTTCCCAAAAAGCAGTGATAGTAATTATATGAAATATAAAACTAAAATTATAAAATGTTTAAGCAATGTCCAAGCATGTTTACAATAGAACACCTTTCAGTAATAACTAGATCTTTACTATTAAATCTTTCATAATATTAAAAGTTTCCTTAAGAAAATTGTTAGAAAGAGTAAACGAAATCCGTGATAGCAATAATTGCTACAGTTATTGAGCATGGCACTGTCACAGATGAACCCAGGGAAGCTGAGAACTCATTCTCCCAACATCACATGGGAAGGAGCATAATCTAACTCAAGAAATCCTAGCTTTTTCCCCATACTGTCTCTCATTAAATATAATAATGAATGCAGCATCACCTGAAACTTTTTTTCTAAGCCAAAAGGGAAATGTTAGAGGTCGGATAGGTCATCATTAGAGGACTCCTTTGTTCATATTTCTATTCTAAAAGAAGTTTTATTCCCCTCTCCTGAAATAAGCCAAATAAAGATAACAATGAAATCTAGAGCTGACCTAAGGACCCGAGGGGAGTACACTGTGGGCTTCCATGAAAGATTTTCCACTCTGGTAAAGAGTCACATACAAAGTAAAAGCTCTGCCCCTCCTTTCCTGTTTTTGCATGTTGTCAAGTAAGGAGATAGTAATTGGAGATGCAGCAGCCATCTTGCCAGTATGAAGGAAAAAGCAAGAGAACCCCAGAGATGTTAACCCAGATCCCTGAGAGAGTTAACTGCCTTATTAGCCAACTCTGAAACTGTCCGTCTCTGGATTTCTACTCATGTGAGATTTATAAATAAACTTTGGTTGACTTTGTGTATTCTGTTACTTGCAGCTGATGCACAGCTCATTTTTGTTTATAAGAGAATTGTCACACAAATTATTATGAATGAAATATTTGGAAAATCTAAATGCGAAGATCTGTTTGTCATGCAATACTGTTTTTCTAGATGTGAAATTCTGTGGTAACAAATAAAGGAGTTAAGGTGGAGAATTTCTATTCAGCATAATTTCTTGTGCTTATCTTTTGCCTAGACAGGCCACTATAACTGAATCTGCTTTTGTCATCTGACTTGCTGCCCCCCCCTGAATTTTCTAAGAATTATTTCCATGTATAGATATTTGAAATAATCCTGGAAAAAAAGTCATGAAACATCCCTTTTTGAAGTGTCTCCATTTGCATCTGATGCTTTCATTACAGTCAGTGAAGCCTGGAACAACCATTAAGCAGCTAGTAAGTTCCCAAGTCTTACCTTCACCCATCCCATACATCCAATAACTTAAAAATGAAGTCATCTGGTGATATGTGAATTGATGAAATACACCAGGATCTCTGAGATCACTGCAGAAATACTTACGTTATAGTACTTCTCACTAAAATAAACAGGAATATGTAGAACCTAGCCAAAACCGATAGTGAAAATGTAATTAAGCTTTGTATGCCTCAGTATAAAAGAAAGCTATACTTTAAGTGGATTATTTTATTCATAACTAGAAAGTGTCTACTGCATGAACACTGTCTTCGGTATGTTTAAAAACAAAAAGAGGAGGGACACCTGGGTGGCTCAGTCAGTTAAGTGTCTCTGCCTAGGCTCAGATCATGATCCCAGAGTCCTGGGATCAAGTCCCACATCAGGCTCCCTGCTCAGCGGAGAGCCTGCTTCTCCTCTCTCTGTCCCTCCTCCCTGCTTGTGCTCTCTCTCTCTCTCTCTAGCTCTGTTTAATAAATAAAATCTTTAAATAAATAAATAAAAACAAATAGGAAAAAGCTACAAATTTAATAATTAGCATGTCTCCATGCCTAAATCTGGACACCAAGGGAAGCTAGACTGCTCTTCTCTCTGGTGGGATAGGAACTCATTTATTAAATATTTTGAACACCTAATCTAGGCATGGTACTATGAAAGGCACTGGAATTACATTTATACATAAAATAAATCTCTGCTTGCACAACTCTTAATTTCTAGTCAGGAAAATAAATCATTTTATATTAATTGTTGTAAGCATTAAAACAAAGTTTACAGGGTGCCTTAAGCATGTACACAATAAAAGGGAAAAGCACGACTTCCTTAAGGAAGGAAATTGGTCAGGTTTTCCAAAGATCCTAATACAGTTCCTCAACCCATCCCTTTTGCTTTGTTCTAATTCCATGATTACCGAGCAATCTGGGAGTTAATCTGGATTTCATGGATTTTGGTGTCTACGAAATGACGTTTTGAATGACGGAACTATATTCTAACCTCTTGAAAGGAGTTATTACCTCCTCCCCTGCATTTTAAGTTATATATATATAACTTAAGTATTTCTTGGCAAACTTGAGCAAATGAGTAAGAGCCTGATCACTTCAGAGTGCCAATTAATACTTCTCTATTACTCTCCTCAGTATTATAATTTTAAATTAGTAATTATGTTCATCAGAACATATATCTTGCTGCATTTTAATGTTTCTCTTCACCAAATTTTAGGTGCTTTATTTTGTAAAACTTGCAAAAATAAAGAAAAAAATTACACCTCTCTAGCTCCTTCACACATTATTTCCCTTACCTTTATTCTGTAAAGACTACCACGGTTTCACAACTTTAAAAAAATACTTCTAATAAAACTTGTTTCTCTTCTTTGAAAATTAGTTAAGTGTTTTACCTTTTGTTTTTCTTCACACATCAGCAGTTCTTTTCCAATTCTGTGACAAGAAGTATAACTGCATTTTGAAAATGCTGTTCACCTTAAAACTTCTCTCATACTACAACTTAAAAAAATGGGACAATTCTTTTTCCAGTGTTACAGAGGAGTGGTGTTACAAACACATTAATTATTGTGTATAAAAATGTAATGGATAGGAATCAGATATTTGAGTTATATTGAAATATTGGTATTTTTAATCAAATTGAAGAATTATGTAGTCTAACACCTGAGTCAGTAAATCCATTCTTATTTAGATTGCATTTTTTGTCACTGATTGATATCTTAAGGGACCCAGATGACTCCCTGAAATATCATGATCTCCTTTTGTTTATAGTAAATATGCTATAATTTATATAAAATATTCAGGCTGACTTGTACATAAACTAATTGACAGAAGTAGACATTGTAATTTGGACATTAATCATTGTGCTGGTATATTCAAGTACACATTGGATAATTCTAAGACAGATGTGACAGAAACATTTCCTCTCTTTTTTCTCTAGTATTATCCATTGTTTTATTTTAAAAATATGCCTAGCCTATATACTCTTTCCTCCTCTTTGAAATCATGTGCATATAAACAGATAACAAACACATGAAGATGAAATCCAGTTGGAAATACTTTATAAAACTATTTTCAATTTATATTACCATTAACAAATCAACAAATCACCATTTTTTTTGTTATATTAAAATATTTGGGGAAATGTTGCATTGTTTTCCAGAATTTAAATAAAAATCATCTGCATTTTTCAATTGAGGCAGAACAAAATGATATCCTTGTCCACAAAAGTAGTACTATAATCTGAACCTATATATATATTAAGTGTTGAAGTCATTACATTCTGAATATTATTGGATATTTATAGTCACTCATTTAGGTTAATGACTCATTTAGAGATGTTTCCTATTCTGAACAGATTACACAGATTAGAGAGAATATCTCATTGTCATTTTGTATCCATCAATATGAAAAGAAAATTTCTTGGAGGCACTTTTTAGTGAATGGCCAAATATTCATAAAATAATCATAAGATTATTCATAATTATATAATATGTTTTAGTGTCACTAAATCTTGCCAGAGTTCATTATTATGGATTCATGATATCACATATGTGAGTAGGAACTCCTCTCCCCACTCAGCTATTTCCCTAAATATTTAGAACCTAATCATTTGAGACAGATGAAAACAAAAAGCAACTTCCTTAGGAACACGAAAGAAAAAAACCAAAAAGGGATGTCTATTAGTTGTGTTTATTCATTCATTCAACAAATACTTGTTGAAAATCTCTTATGTGCCAAGCACTGTTTTAGTTGCTGGAAGTTCATGAGTGATTAAAATAAAGTTCCTATTCCCATATTGCTTATAGTCATTATTTGTCTAAAAGTGAGATGAGATTGCCTATTATCCCTTAGAATTAACAAACCACCCTCTCCATCTCTTCTCATTCTTAGAGCAGAGTATATGTAAAATAAAAGCTCAAAACAAATATAACAAAATATAAACATTTTAATCAGCTGATTCCTGGACTTCAAAATTAAATTACAATTGTATTAATAATTAAAATATTACTGAAAACAATGGTAGATTATTTAATGGCCACAAATTCTTCCCAGTCCTGTAAGTATGCCCCTATGCAGTGGGAATGTGCCACTTTTCCCTCTAGAGGTAAATCTCTTTCTCCACCCTCTTGAACCTGGGCCTTAGGGAATTACTGTGGCCAACAGAATGGAGCAGAAGTGACGGCGTCAAGTTCCAGAGCCTAGGCCTAAAGGGGCTTGTAAATGCCACTTTCCCCCTTGTGGAGCCCTGTACCAAGGACTCCAGGTTGTGAAGAAGCCCAAGATGGAAAATGATGTGAGGAGAAAGATCCAATATGCGAGTTAAATGCTGCTCATCCACTGGTTTCCTGCTGAAGAGCTGCCCAGCCAACCCACAGAAACACAAAAAATTATAAACTGTTATTGTTTTAAGTCACAAGGTTTGGTGCGCTGCCAAATAGAAATGAAGAAAAGACACAAAAAGATATTACATATCTTATAATATACTAAACGCGACATATACAAAAGGCAGTAAAACACATAGCTCTGCTTATGGTCCTCGCCCTACAGTGTGGTGGGAAAGACAGGAATTTCTCAATTACACAAATATTGTGAAACTGCTATGGTAATATGAGACAGAATGAAAAGTAAAGATACTTTATGAGAGGTTATAATTACTGGGAGGGAAGCACATGTCTGGCACAGGTGATTACAAGCACAAAGGCCCTGTGGTAGAAAGCAGATACATAAAACTAAATGAAAGAAGGACAAAGAGCCAAGAAGAGACAGAAAGTTAGCTCATTGCAAGATTGTCCTGGCATGTTAGGGACAGGTATTTAGCTGTATGATGAATACTGTTAGTTGCATGCATACGCAACATTTACATTTCTTTGGTCTGTGGATGTTCTTTTGAATGTTCAGGAAATGGAAGCAAAACATGTTACAAAAATATCACCAAAGGGATAGCTGAATTTCATTCTTCACAATCCTTGTGTTCAAACCCTCAGAGTTGAAGCTAAGTAACCTAAATAAATATAATAATGGAAATGAGTAAGAGAGAAACAAGCTCTAGTGACTGGGGTTTGTACTCGTCTTTCAATTGAACAAACAGACTTTTACTTTGCAGAAAAGGAATATGTAGGGCAAATCAATACAGAAATAGTAAATTAACAAGTTCTTCTTATATTTGTTGGCTCTTTAATATGTGGTCATCAATTTTACTAATTCAGTATAATATGGAGAATATACAAAATTCTTAAAGTATGATGAAATTTCCAAACTCACTGTTTTCATAAAAGTATCATGTGAAAAAGTAATGATTATTTCCAATCAGATAAAACTAGTGAAATATTTCTGTTGGGAACAAACTTTTGCTTTCCTCTCAGTTCAAAAAAATATATAGATTTTGCCATTAACAGCCCTGTAGTTCCCTTCTTTGCCTTCTAGACTCACAGTAATATTATTGCCCAAAGTAGAGGCAAGTGACAATGAGGATGCATTTTGAGGGATTATTGATTTAAGCAATAACCCCTTAAAGAAAGGCAAACAAAAAGAAAAAAAAGAAAGAAAGGAAAAATTCTGAATTCTTTTTCTTACATTCAGTTGTCACAATAGAGTAATTTTCTCTCATCACCCATAAATCTATCATCTTGCTAATACAGTAAAATCATTTCATTGTAGCACATAATATATATTAATAAGCTACTAGACTTTTTCTAATAATCTACTTTCCTTTCCACTTTAGATTTAACAATCATATAATAATCACTGTTCTGCTTGCAAATGAATCATACGCAATAGTAAGGAAATAGCTACGAGAGAGTTGCAGCCCAGGAGAGATTTAATCATAGGAAATGGCTGACTTTTTATTTCCAATAACCATCTGCACTCATGGTAAATCAGGTGCTAATGAAGCTCAGGACCAGACTGCACGGGAGCATAAATCTCAAGAACCAAAAGTCGTGGAGCAACAGACTTCAGGAAAACAGAATTTTCTAAGGAAATGCACCAAGATTATCATATAGAAGGTCACCATCTGCAAATGTGTCACATAAATGAATATATTTGGTAGTCCTAACACCACTTTATGACACTGGCTGTAAACATTAAATATATATCTTTCTTTTGAAACTTACCACTTTAAAATATTGTGAACATGTATGGGTTTCTTCTTGGACAGTCAACATCTTGAGGGTAGGGGCTCTCCCTGCCAGTTTCATTGTAATCTCCTTCATGGCGCTTTAGACTCCTAAGCACTCAATATTTGAAGAGTAAATGATGGGAATAAAATGATCCCTTGTGGGCTTCGATTTTTAGGACAGAAAAGTATTGCAGAATTTTTTTTTCTAGTGAATGAGGAAGCCAAATCTTAATTTGCTGGAAGTTATGCCAGACACGAGATGGGACTCAAGAGTTCTGAGCATCGGTCAATATGACTGTTTTCTAAGACTATGGTCTCTGTCATTGCGATCCTCAGCTTCACGCCTCACTCAGTCATTGTTGGAGTGATACCCAAAATATGAATTAGGATGGAAGCAGAGTGGCAAGAGCCAGCCCAGAACCACCAGTATAATTCAAATTCTGCGTCACAGAAAGAGAATTGAAGTCTGAGAACTTGACAAAATATTGACCTTTTTCTCTATGCCAGTGCAAAACATGGACCATATCTACACCCGTGATCATTAATGATTGCATTTTTAACCATCTTCAAATAATACAAAAGCAAGGACCTGGAATCACAGGTAAAGATGGTGTATGAGTTTTCTATTAACACTGGAATCAACTTGAATTTCCCATCATCTCCAACTTAATATGGCTTCAACGTTCTCACTTGTTTACCATGTATGCAGAAATCCAAGTGAAGCATTAAAAAGTCTTTTCTCCCACTTTTGTAAAAATAAACCTGTAAAACACACACACATATACACACACACAAAATCTAGACACTTGAGACAATTAGTCTCTAATTAGCTTTATGAGTTACATGAGGTAAACAGAGCCACAGTTCTTAATTTTCAGGGGGTGGTGATACTTTGAGAATTTGATTAGAATCATAAACCTCTTTCCTAAAATATACATGATTCACATATAAAGGATCATGCCTAAAAATTCAGATGCTTTACAGTCTCCTTGAAAGCTACGGATAGTGCCCACATCTATATAAATCCAGGTTACAACTCCTGACTATGTATTTGCAAACTCAAAGATGAACAAAAATCCTCAAGGTGGAATGTGTCACAAATAACAGCTTTTGAAGGAAATTATTTTTTATTTCTTTTTCAAAGTTATTTGGTATCAGCATGTATCACATTAGATAACAAAAGCAATTTTCAACTTGTGTTTTCATATATCTCCATGAAATCCATGGGAAATAAAATAATTTTTCTCATTTAAATTGAGAGACAAGCACAGTTTACCATTTAATAGATATGATAGATTGAGAATAAAATATCTAGAGCTATAGTCATATATTTATTTTGCTATTCTAACAAGAATTCATAAAATTAGAGTTGATTACATTTTTTGAGTGCGTTTTAACCTTCAGTACGTACTCCTGCCTCCAGCAAGTTTACATTGCTGTATCCCAAATATATTGGCATATAACTTATTGAAATCTACTTTGCTGTTAGGAAGAGGAGAATTCATATATATAATGCAATGTATTATTTCCATGTCTACTGTTTTTCTCTCTCATTTTTCTTCATACATGGCAAAAAAATGACTAACCTTTATTTCATAATACAAAGAATTTTACCTGAAGCCAAATCCTAGCCTTTTCTCAATTCCACAAATAATATAAACTGAAAAGGGATTTCATGGTATCTCATATTGTTATTAGGCATACTTTAAATTAATGAATTATTATTAAATTAAATTTAAACTTCAAGTTTTCCTCAAAGATATTCTCTAGAAAGGAATATAATTTCATAATTATATCCTTTGTTGTCTTAAAAATAATAGAAATACTTTAAAAACAAATTGTAAAGAAACATACAATTAACAATATAGCCTGTAATGCAGATACATCGTAACTTGTGGTAGCAAGCAGAAATGAGTTAAACAAACACATCTCAAAGCAGTGCAGGAATAAATATCTGCATCCTTGGAACTGGCTTTTACTTGTTTTGTGATATTTTTACCATTATGAGATTTGTGTATAGTAGGAGGATTTACAGATGATGATGATTTCTTAGAGAAGTTCCTAGAGCAATTAGAAAATCATATAAATCATCATATAAACAAATCATGTTTATATGTATTAATCTGTCACTTTACATATTCACATTGTTTTAGGTACTCATATACTTTCTCAGAAAACACATAAATGATGAATAGTCCTAACTCTGAATATTATTCAGCCATAAAAAAGAATGGAATCTTGCCACTTGCTAAGTGAAGTCAGAGGGAAACAAAAACCATACGATTTCACTCATATGTGGCATTTGACCAAAAAATGAGCAAAGGGGCAAAAGGGAGAGAGAGAGAGAGAGACAAACTAAGAAACAGACTCTTAGCTATAGAGAACTGATGATTACCAAAGGGAGGGATGGGTGAAACAGGTGACAGGGGGTTAGAGACCGCACTTGTGATGAGCACAGGGTGTTGTATGCAAGTGTTGAATCACTATATTACACACCAAAAAATAGTACGAAACCCTATGTTAACTTCTGACAGAGCCTCCTGACCATGGCTACTTCTGACCAACAAGATGTTAGTTAATAAACATGATGTGAGTCATTTCAGGAGTGGAACATTTAATTGCCAAGGTGAACCCCTCTGCAATTCTCTTCTTTCACACTGAATAGCAAGGTTCAAATACGTGGCTCTGCTATCAATTTGGAATTTTTTTTTTAAAGACTGACTGACTTACTTGAAAGAGAGAAAGAGGGAGCAGAGAGGAGGGGCAGAGGAAGAGAACCTCAAGCAGACTCCCTTCTGAGCACAGAACCCCACACGGAGGTCGACCTGGATCTCAGGACCCTGAAATCATGATGTGAGCCGAAATCACAAGTCGGACACTCAACCGACTGAGTCACCCAGGCGCCCCTCAAACCGGATTCTTGATTGAACACAGTAAACAAGGTTTCCCTGCACCTGCAAAGAACTCGGAACATGACAGAGATATTTTGTGGTTTTCAGTCACCCTTATTTTGGGGTTGTTTATTATTGTGGCAAAACACTACCTATCATGTTGAAACATACCTTTTCAAACATTGTTGCTCCACTCCCAAACTGTCCTCCAAAGAGAAGCCTTGTTTCATTCATTGTTTCAATTTGTGAAAGTTACTGTCCTATGAGTTAAACTGGTTGAGGTGTTGTTATTACACGCTAAATCATTTTTGAAATTTGCCTTTAAATTTATCCTACAGGGACGCCTGGGTGGCTCAGTGGGTTAAGCCTCTGCCTTTGACTCAGGTCATGATCTCGGAGTCCTGGGATCGAGTCCCTCATCGGGCTCTGCTCTGCGGAGAGCCTGCTTCCTCCTCTCTCTCTCTGCCTGCCTCTCTACTTGTGATCTCTCTGTCAAATAAATACATTCTTAAATTTATCCTACAGAATTAGTTTTTTGCTTAAAATAAAGTTTCAATTCATTAATTATAGTGTTAGTTTCATCGAAACTCCTAACCTAAGACTGAAATGTCTTTCCTGTCCCAGCTCATGTCTGATGAAAGAAGAAAGCGAATAATAAGGAAGAGGGGAAGGCTGTTCTCTCATTTCTCACCTAGGGCTTCTTCTCTTCCTGCTCCATCTTACTATCCATGTTCTCAGACTCTTCCAATTTAGAGCACCAAGTAGGATAAGAGGTAAACAGAGTTCTTACTTGATTTGTATCACAGCGGAAAACCAACTAATACTTTCTAGTTTTGTCCTATTTTTAACACTGACTGCCCTTGAGCCCTTGCTTTCATTTTCTCAGAAATTCTTCCCTGTACAGTCCTCCACCCTTTACCTCTACCACTGAGGAAACTTCTGCCACAATCGCTGGCATGGTCAATGCTTTGCCACAGCTCATTTTGACCTCCACATCCTCTGGATGGCTGCCCATCTAACTTCCATTTCCTTCTGCTGAGACGATTTTGTTCTTTCTGTAAGATCTCAAACAATCCCAAAGCAGCTCGTGGTCATCCCTCTCCTCCCTGCAGAGCTCACACATCTAACCTTCAGGCTACATATTTGTCTGATGAACTCAGAGACCACACCCAGCAGTCTTTGCTCTACTACCAACAGACATGTTAGTCAGCTTCCCGCCCTCTACCTCACTCACACCGGACTCACACACGATGTGCTTGCTGCAAAGCAGTGGACACATATAAAGATCTCTAAGTGAACTTCTTAAACTTCCTCTCCCACTTTTGGGTGAGCTGGGGTGAGCAGTGATTGACTTCACTGGGAGAGCTGAGGTGCACCTGACAGGCTATCTCCCTCCAGAGAATCTTCTTGGAAACTCTTCCAATCTCCACCCATTGGCTCTTTTATATCTCTGTACAGTGGAGTGCTTTAAGTCTCTTAAAATTGGTTCTGTATTAGTGACTCCCTTTGGCATGTGCCTCCACTGAAACTCATATTATAATAATCTCTTCCAAATGTAAATAAAGTCTTGCCAACCCCACCTACCCCCCACATCCTTATTAAAATCCTTCAGTGACTTTATGTGAATTTAGCATACAATCAAATTTAGCCTATAAAGTCCTATAAAGCCTGCATGTTTTAACAATACTGTGATAATAAGAGCTAGTTATAGGAATCTTCTCTGATTCTTATATGAAAGCACTTTCTGGCCTTAGAGGAAGATTTCTCAAGTGTCGGGACTACTGCTATTTCACAGTCAGCTAATTCATTGCTGTGGAGGACTATGCTGTGCCTTGCAGGATGCTCAGCAGCATCTCGGTCCTCTCCCTACTATATGCCAGTTGTACTCCTGCCTGGTGACAATCAAAAATGTTTCCAGACACTGCCAAATGTCCCCTGAGGAGAGGGCAAATCATCTACCTATTGTCTTAGAAACTTCACATGACATTCTCTCTCTCCCTGGAAGTTTCTCTTTCTCACTCTTCACTTAGAAAATTCTTACTTCTCTTTATCCCTGGATAACCAAAGCTCAATCTTATTATAAAGCATCCCGTACCTCACTTCTTCTTTGTGATCAGATTTAAGTCACACCTGATAGCACAGAGACCGGGTTGAAATGTTGGCTCAAACTTGTTCCAAGCATGATATAATTTTAGTTTTCTACAAATAGGGAAACCAGCAGTGAAATGTTACACAGACCATCCAAGATACGGGAGTGTAGAAGTGGCCCCCTCATGCCTCTCTAGTGTATGCTCAGAAAACAAAGCCCAGAAGCAGGAAGCTGGGGGACACCCAGCCTGCACTTACAGGAAGCTGCCAGCATGAGGCGAGCCCAAGCTGGCACAGAACCTCCAAGACAGCTGTGGCCGAAATCTGAAGTAGCCTGAAAAGTTCATAAGGCATCAAAGTCCCCTGCTATGATGATCCACCACAGTAACCTTTTACATTTCTCAAAACTCTCTTTGATTTCATAACTGACCTAATTCATCATGCAATATTTTAAATATATTTTCGATCCTTCTTGTCACAGAGACAGTGAAAACAGATGCTTACTCTTATCACAAAAATAACCTTACATCAGATGAAGATTTTACCGCCTCCCCCTACCAAAAATTAACGAAGTTACTAATTATGCAATTTTTCATTTTAAATTAAATCATAGGAATAATTTTCCTCTGTCCCTAAACCCATTAAAAGTCCAGTACTTTATAGCAGAGATGACAGTGAATGATTCACAAATTAATGAAACCATTGTTACAGTGCTCTAAACTTTAGGGAATAGAATTATAAAAGCCTTATAAAATCATGACTGCCCCCCTCCCCTGCCCCTTCAGCAGCACGTGTGTTGCTTATTTAAATACTAAACCTATGTAAAGGTAGGTTATGAAAAACCACTTTATGAACACTATTTTTCTCAGGTGAGGAAGGAATACCCAGAAATTTCCATGTAAGCAGATTAGCAAATCTGATCAAACATCCAGATTATAATCTTGTTCCTTGATGCAGAAGTGGGTTTTCTATAAATGGCCAAACCTGGACATTTTATAGATAGCCTGAGAGTACGGGGCCTCTTCCTTACTCGCAAAGCCATGGGAAAATTTCCAGTAAACCCAAAGCACAGGGCTGCATGTGGCCTTTGAAACTTAAGGCAATACTTAGAAAGTCTAAGCATCAGACAGACTACCCCTGTTGTGCAGTCCATGTTGTGATGTTACAGCACCCAGATAATAGGAGGGGTTCAGAACCGTGAGAACCCCTAAATTTGAGACACTTTGTGCCATGATGTTCTGAGTTCTGTCTCTAGGGATTTTATCCTTTGACCATTGTGCAAAATTGTTTCCTGATTAGGCTTTTTCAAGGCTAAAGGGACAAAAATAGGGCTGACCAGCCAGCCAGCCAAATGTACCTTCTATAAATCTATCTCTAAACTCATAGAGAACTCTAACAATGGTTTCATTAATTTAGCAATCATTCAATGTCATATCTATTATAATGTACTAAGCTCTTAAGAGAGAAAGAAAAAAGAAAATTGTTTTATTCTCATGATTTAATTTAAAATGAAAAATTGCATTGATGGTAGTCTTGTTAAACTTTTTTGATTTGCTTTACGATTTAAAGTATAGACTTCCTTTTCTTGAGGCCCATGCTTTTGTCTACTATTCTAAAACTCCTCAGTGAACATTCTTATCTTTCCAGGACAGGTATGAAAACACTTAAGTGATTTTAATAAAACTGGTAATATGTACTTAAAACTTGGTAACAAACACAGTTGCAAAAGATATTCATAGTAAAATGGCATATATCAAAACAATATACCTAGCCAGGACCCTTGCAAGTTACCTGTGGTAACAATGAAGCACTGTGTTCTCCATTGATAATCACATACATTGCCTTGGCTGGGCCTCTCTCCCGATCCCTAGTGCCCTCCTGGGGATATCTGCCAAAACTAGAGCCCCACTCCCAGGGTGAGTTGTGCTCCCCTTGCCTGTGTGCACAATTCACAGCTGGGGCTTGGGATTTTCCCTCTGAAGAGTTCCTCCCTCAGAATGCTTCTTTGAGGATGGTCTAAAATTTCTGTCTTTCAAATTCACAGAAGGTGTCCCTACAATGGAAATTTCTTGGATCTGCTGGTCTACTAAGTATCCCCTATGATTCTTCAGTGCAGGTGAAGTATATCAGAGTCACTCAGTCAGTCACTCTTGGGATAGCTCAGACTTTACCTAGGCTGGTCCAGCAAAAACTGTGTAAATTGTGTGACTGCTGGAGAAAGACTTCTATTGAAAGCAGGAAATAATGAAAGACAAATGAATTTAATTCTGGCTTATGAGGTCTCCAATTTTAAAGTTGTCCTCTTTAAGAACACTGATTTTCTTTGGAGGTTCTGTCATTTCTAGGGGAATAGAAGATAACATTCTAATACATCTGCTTAGACAAACAGACTAAAAAATATAACAATGTTAATTCTGTAGTTGTGAACATTCACTTTTTTAGTTTGGTAAATGTATTATAACTATGTAAGGTGGTAACTTAAAGGGAAACTAGATTAAAGGTATACAGAAATTCTCTATACCATCTTTGTAAAATTTCTATAAATTTAGAATTATTCCAAAATAAAAATTATACTTAAAAATTAGTGGTAGAGGACAGCTCCAGTAATTCAAAAAGTCAAACACACCCTAGGGAATAATGTAATCAATCTTTATAAAGGATGGAAAATTGTCTGATATCTATTTTAAAAGCATTAACTATTTTCATTAAAGACTAACATTAAATGCCTCAACCACCTTGTTTCTGTATGAAACACTCATAGAATTAGGGAAATGCATATGGTAAGATATGTACTGAAAACTTAAAAACTCAAAGGGACCATAAAGATCCCTTATTTTAAATAAATGATGTACTGGAAAGCATTTGCCTATGTTTTTTCTTTAGACCTTCTTTTACTAGGTGATTATGTAAATAGAAATAAAAGGGGGAGAAAAAAATCTATGTTTTTGCTCTTGTCCATTATAAATATTTACACATTTTGGTGAAGCACAAAAGTGAGTTGTGAGGAAAACCAATTTGGAAGAATAGGAGGAAATTTTCATTAAAAATAAAGTAAGGTATAGAGACTGGGGAAAATGTCATCTGAAGAAAAAAAATTTTAACATGTATATATATATATATATATATATATATAGTTTTTACCAATATCCTTTTTAAAGAATACTGTAGACAATTATGTCACATACACATTTTAAGACTTTTCCCATTACACTAGATTTCTTCATTTTCTAAATAAGTTATTTGTATATCTAATTCATTCCTCTGGCTTCATTTTCTTGTCTCATTATGCTGAACTCAGTGAGCATTTGTATTGAAACCCTTTATAAAAAAGAGCTTCCATTTCTTCTCATCATCTGAAAGTTCTTACTATGTACAAAGTCATTTTTGTTGAACGAACTATTCAGTTCACACACCACTGTTACCAGAAATTCTAGAATGAAATCCAACACTAGGTGCCTCAAAGAAAAGATAGATTTATTTTTCCCCACTTTCTGTTTCTAGTCTGTACTTGAGAAACTTTCAGGGACAGAAGAAAGAGGGTGGCAGGAGTCGTGATTGATGTCAGGTGTTGGTGAGCTCGGTTGGCTTTAAGCAATTGCTTCTAAAATAATAATTCCTTCTCTCTGCTCGAATAGGCCCCTACCTACTCCTAGAGCCCGGACAATCCTCTCTTCTGATGACAGAATATGCCGGCATGGACCTTTAGGTCTAAGGTTGGTCAATGGGCCACTACGTGCAGGAGATGAGCACAGACCGTGCTGTAGATGCAAGTGAAGCTCTTTAAAGTGCATGACGGAGCTGGGGGTGGAGAGAGAAGAGAAAGGGCCATCACAGAGAGCTGGGGGGGAGGGGGGTTCATTCCCTCTGCGCTGTCACCTCCAGGTGAGAAATTCCCAAGAGTCAAAACCTGGCTTTCTCTGTTGTGGCACCAAGGTAATCAGATAGAGTCTATTTTATTTAACATCAATAAGCAAGCTGGCTAGATGCATTTAAAGCTTTTAAATATTTGATATATAGTATGTGGGCCAACATTTGTACTTTTGCTCCAGGTCCTGAAAACCTCAAGGTACAGCCTTGAGGAAATCATTTTAGTGATTACGATTTACGGAATGGCTTTCATATGGCCGATACTACATAAAAAGCTTTGCATTTACTATTTTATTTAATTCATATACTAATCCCTGTGTGATTGTTCCTAGGATGTAGGAACAATTCATATGCACATCCAACAGATGAGAAAATGGGAATTAAGAAGTAGAGTGATCTAGTAGATCACTCTATTAGATCTGTGTAACTAATAGATTCTCCTTTTAGCAACACAGAGTTTTCAGGAATGCTTTCTCTCCATTCCGGGAAGCGGCCACCCACACAATTTCTTCCTGTTTTTAGCCATGTCCTAATCACAAACTTTCCCCTAAATTATACTGGTCTTGGAGGAATGGTGATAATTTTTGCCAGTTTTAGTTTCCATTTGTGCTTAAAGTAGAAAAGCACCCAAACTCAGCGATCCATGTCTTTGATGACTGATTTTGCAAACTCCTGGTAATAATGCAATCTTTTCACTCTGTCAGTGTGATTCCTTTTCGGATCCTGAGGTGTGTGTTTCACGTGGGTTCAAATTCAGCCATCTTTCTTGTCCATCTTCATTTTACAAGACTATTTATTCTTAGGACTCAAGGAGTTTTGATCTCTGATTTCACTGCTCATAGGTTGTAGCAGCGCCTGGATGGTTCTGCCAAGAAGGACCATGGAGCTGCATGTGGATGCAGCATGAATCAGCAACTTAGAAATGCGGGGTGAGAGTACACCTTCTAGAAATTTCTTATCCACAATTAATAGAGTTCTTATGCACAGATACACAAAATGTAGCATTTCTGTCTAACAGACTGTTATTCAAAGAGGCATATATAAAGTACAGAGGAAAAGCCTATGTATTTGCTCAAAGATATTTTCCTTTTGCATTTTTCTTCATCCACCCCCAATGATCACTTTAGTACTTGCATACATGTGCACACATGCACTCATGCACACACATCACAAAGCTTGTAAAACGTAAAGTATACATGGCTTTATAGAAAGAAAAGGTTTGATCCTGCTCACAAGAGTGTTTCCATACATCCTACTGATAAGCATGACCTGTTAGGAAAACTTACTAAGGAAGTATCAAAGGCCAGAAGAGCAACTCCTAGGAAATTAAGCACTTCAGAAGACCCAACAGATATATTTTAAAAGAGGAGTGTTTACCACGTGAAATGCCATAAACCGTATTGAGTTTTATGGCTATGGGCTTTTCCCTGTAGCTGCAAATCAAAAAGGAATAACAGAAGACGCCTGGGGGTTAAAATGAGGACTTGGTTGGGACAACACTGAGTCTTGGAAGGCCAGTGGTGGTGAGTCTGAGTGAGGCTGACTGTGTAGCAGGAAGAGGGCACCGTGGAAAGTGACCGCAGAACGGAGAGTGAGGAAGACCCACAAAGGGACCCTCTAGGAAATTGAAAATATGTAAAATAAGATAACAACATGCTGTCAGGCAAAAAAAAAAAAGTTATTCCTCTTCTGATCATCGATTTGGTCATATTTTGTTAGTTCTAGGCAAGAAGAACTTCCTTTTCCTTTTGTTTTGGAGTAGAATGAAGATGAAGATCTGTGATAAAAACACAATCCAATAGGAACATCTTTTTTCAGTAACTGTTCCTATTTATAATGGCTCCTCTCTCTTTCAGAAAAGATCATCTGAGAACAAAGGGTCTCTAAATACCATTCCATGTCTCTTTATCTCCTCTCCTTCAGAAGGATGCCTTGGTATTCCGCAGAGAGGCAGGCAGAGAGAGAGGGGGAAACAGGCTCCCCGCTGAGCAGAGAGCCCAATGCGGGGCTCGATCCTAGGACCCCAAGATCATGACCCGAGCCGAAGGCAGAGGCTCTAACCCACCGAGCCACCCAGGCGCCCCTTGAATTAACACTTTTTTAAAGCATCCTTCCTGGATATCCCACACAACATATTTGCATATGTCTCAGAGGACATACACTCTCTTAGTCACATAGCCGCATGGAATCTCAGAAGAATCTGGGAAGCGTAATCTTTCAGTTTAACATACTATTACCCTTAATTAAAGCCAAGGTTCTAATTCCAAGAAAGAAGTGGAGCATGGCTATGGAGCATTATTTAACATAGCTTATCTATAAAGGACATGTTAATTGGCATTATACTGATGTTTTAATAAACCATGTAGTTTGTGTATAAGAACCAAGATTGACTATACTTTGTGGCTGTCTTTGGTCATCATCAATCATGAACTGAGAGGCTTTTAAAGATGAGGTATGCACTGCCTAGCATTTCTGTAAAAACCCACTTAGTCATTTCCACGTTAATTTCAGACACAAGATACCAAAATGTTAACAAATTTGTGAGGAACAGACCAAGCTGATTCATTAATTTATGTAAACAAACTCTTAGATAAAAGGCAACGCCAATTTTGAAAATTAGTATGGATTACTAATTGATTAAATGCATATCAAATACATAAAATCATATTTTCTTAGAAAACATCTTTCCTCATCCCAGACCTAAATTTAATAAATAATATTTAAGGCAAAGGTTGGCAAAGACAGTTCCTGGCCAAATTTGGCTTGCCATGTTATTGTATAAATAAAGTTTTATTAAAACACAGTTAATCTTAAAGGCTGGCTGATCCTCAGTGGCTGCTTTCACCATGTAATTGCAGATTCAAGTAGCTGTGTCAGTCTAGCCATAAAACCTAAAATATTTACTATCTAGATTCATACCAAAAAAGTTTGCTGATGCCTAGAGTAAGTCATAACAAAATAAATATGAGACATATAACATTTCCCTCACATTTAAAAGGGCCCATAGAATTTTCTTTAAAAATATTATAGCTATATTTTAAAATTATACAGCAAATTAACCAGTTTTTATCTTGGCTCTGACTTGTTCCTAGAGACTGGCAAATTCCTTCCTCTTAAAAGCTCAACATTTATTTTAATGGTTCTCAAATGGGGACATTTGTCCTGCAAGGGGACATTTGGCAATATCTGGAGACACTTCTAGTTGTCACAACGAGGGAAAGGAGGGTAAGCAGCTGCCACTAGCGTCTAGCAAGTGGAGGCCAAGAGTGCTGCTAACCATCCTACAAGGCACGGCATAGCTTTCCCCGATAAAGAACTAGCCAGCTCAAGATGTCAACAGTGCCAATGATGAGAAACCCCATGACAAGGGAGAACTCCCTAGGAATGAACAAGTGGTTGCCATTAATCAACCATTTTCTTTGGAAGAAAAGTGTCTCATGGTTTTCTACCTCAGGTGTAATATCTTTGTCACATTCCCTCACCTTTTTTCTCTAAACAAAAACACCATTTTTATCTACACTTAACAATCCAAAGTTTTCCATTAATCACTTAAAAATGTACTGACGCAGTATTTCACACATGGGTATCATACAAAAGGCTAGCTACCCAGCTCTGTTCTGAAAGAGAAAAGGGTCTCATGGACAAAAGAACTGGGTAAGGATGCCTATATCATCATCATCTTGAAGATTCACTGTGAACAAGGATATTAAAGGTCTGATGGTGAGGACACCTGTGAACTTTGGGCTTATGGATCCTGTTAAGGTAGCCAGTGATAGACAAAGTTCTAGGACAAACGCATTAGGTAGGTCAGCAGAGCAAAGGTCCTACCAAAATTTTCCAAATAGTATTCCCCAGATGACTCATTCAAACATGGCTATTGGTGGGAAAAAATACAAGGATTCCTAAATAAAGAAGTTGGAAGATTACTAGGCTGGACAGAGTTTAATGGTTCACTCATAACAAGGGCTTTTAACCATTTTTTGTGTGTGATAGACCCTCTTGACAGTCATAGGTTCCTTCTCAGAATAATGTTATTAAATACATAACACAAAATATGTAGGGTTTTAAAGGAAATGAATTGTAAGGAAGTACAATGATCAAAATAGAATAATAAATTTTTGGCATATTAATGCAAGTATTTTTTTTAAGACATTAAAAAACATCTAGTAGTGGGGTCAATAACTACCATAATTTGAAGTAGTAATGAGTATAAACAGTGTTTCACAATAGTTATGACAGTGTGATTGTTGATCTTTAATCAAACTGGAAATATTGCCAGGGAGAGGTTAGAAAAACTAAGATGTAAAACATCACAGAGCCTTTAAAAACACTGACTGTGAATTTCCAAGAGTGAGAGTTGTGGGACTTCTCTGAATGTGCTTGAAGATGGGAGCTATCCATTTATTTTGAATATACAGTTCCACATGGCATGTGGGAGATTCTGCTCTGAACTAGAGCTGTAGGCCTGGAAGCTTCTAATCATGATGCAGTGTTGCATTTGTAACCATTGTTTTAAGCTAGCATTTTCAAATCCAGTTCAGCTCCATAACGCTGTTGTTTTCTTTACTGATGTATTTCACTTTCAGAAGTGACTTTTTTCCTTTGAGCTTCATCCTTGTTCCTAGCAAGTACCTCTACTTACACTCCAAGGATGAAAGGAAAAATGAGTTGTCTCACACCTCTATGCTTACAGGGTCTAGGCTGATTGTGAACTTTTGCCCTAACATGTGACTTGCTATCAAGTATAATCCCCTTCTCATTAAGTAACCTCATTAGTCAAGAAAGATCTGTGGGGATGTGGTATTTTTTTTAAGATTGTATTTATTTATTTGACAGAGAGAGAGATCACAAGCAGGCAGAGAGGCAGGCAGAGGGAAGAGGGAAGCAGGCTCCCTGCCGAGCAGGGAGCCCGATGAGGGGCTCGATCCTAAGACCCTGAGATCATGACCCGAGCTGAAGGCAGAGGTCCAACCCACTGAGCCACCCAGGCACCAAGGATGTGGTATTTTTTGACACAGGAATCATGATATAGCCATGTGCCACATGCTGAAATAGTTGCACAGATTTTAGTGAAAAATAAGAGATAAGTGAGAAAGAAAGTATAAATTCTCAGCCCACAAATTACTGCTGCCCTCAGTCTACAGTAATTACAGCAAAGCTGTAGCTAACTGTCCCTCTGGTGAACTCCAGCAAACATGGTCTTTCAAGCCTATCAGCATATACATGTACAGCTCCTCTCCCAGGAGGGCTGGCCTCTTCCAAGTGATCAAACATTTTGATGGGGGAAATAAAAGACAAAGGAGTGGAAGGAGAGAGACAGAGAGAGAGAGAAAGAGTAATATTAATTAATTTTTACATTTATTTTATTTAAAAGGTCTATCTCATAAGAATCTTCTATTTTATGCTTTCTATAAGTAGTGCTTGCCATTTTAACGACAATTAATAGGCATGACAGAAAATAGGGAGCTAGATTTTATACTGTGAGAGCAAAATATATGAAAGACTCATGCAAACGGTTTCTGAATTACAAACTAAAATGTTTGATCGCCATTTCTATTACTTCTTTTTTTAAATTTTTATCCTCTCAAAAATCACAATGAGGTGCTCTACTGGTATTCCCATTTTACAGGTCAGTATTGTTGACTGGAGAAGTGTCCTTTTCAAGCTCCCACTGTTAGGAAACAGTGGAACCATGATTTGAAGGAAGACTCTATTACTGATTACATAAAATGTTTCTGAAATAGCGTTAAGTAAAACAATATGCAGTTGTTCCTTTTTTTTTTTTTTTGTTTAACACTAAGAAAATATAAATAAACACCTAAGCCAAAAAAAAAAAAAAAAAAAAGTGAGAATGAGAAAGAGAGAACGAAAAAGACTGAAAGGAAAAACACCCAGTGATGGGTATTAAGGAGGGCATGCATTGCATGGAGCTCTGGGTGTTATACACAAACAGTGAATCATGGAACACTACATCAAAAATTAATGATGTACTGTATGGTGACTAACATAACACAATAAAGTAAAAATTAAAAGAAAAACAAAAACAAAACAAAAAGACGACAGTGTTTACTGCAGGCTTATGGGATTATGGGTTCTTTTCAATATTTAAGATTTTATATATTGTCTAAATTTTCTACAATAGTCAACTATAGTTTTATTGCCAGGAAAACATAATATGAAATAGAAATGATTGTGTACTTTGCAAAACATAAGAATAAGTAGATTGATGAATGCTAAGTTGCAAAGTGATTTTTATTGATGATATGATTTTTAAAATTCTTTCTTCTATAAAGTGAAGAAAATAAAGAACATGGAAAATGTTCCCGAACAGCACCATTTCATAAAATTTACAAAATGGTGGCTGCAGGGATGACAACACAGAAGAGCAGAAATGAAATCAGAAGCTTGCCGAACACCCTTCTCCCTCTCTTGCCAACATGGAATAAGCAGCTTTTACAAAGAATTTCAAGTGCTGTCCTTCACCCCTTTGTTAACTCATTCTAAACATGAAGGCAAACAGTCTTGGAAAGATCATTTAAAACACTAACTGACCTTTCATCAGAGCCTCTTCACATCTTGCCAGCATGAAGAGTAAATAACAAATCATTTTTTCTTGTAACTGTTGAAGCGTATCTTTCCATATTATCACTGATTTAAGAGTTGATGTGTTTTTGAAAGTCAGACTAATATGGTAGCATTTGGGATGAGCCTTCTTTTGTGTGTCTGCTTCATTCCTTTGTTGGAGTTCCACATTTTCTGTGTGTGGGATTGAGGAATCATGGAAAATTGCCATTTGTGTGATAAATTACTGTTTTCACCCATCAAACATCGAAAATGCTCCATACGAGCCTTGCACACCATTATGTTGTCCTATCTAGGACCCTTTGAAAGTCAGCAGGGTGCATCTGGCTGAAATTCAGGCAGGCGATTAAATTTATTCAAGCTTGGTGAACTTGAGAGCTTTCAAAAGGAGAGGAGCTGAAGGGATGAGATTATAGTCCTGACAGGGCTCTGGAAAGGTGTCTGACATCTGACTGCTCATAGTGAGGCATGATACCTGTTCCCATTGATTTGCAACAAAGTCTCTCTCAATAAGTATTTCCACTTAACATTTCCTCTCAGGGAACCTGTGCAGCTGAAGATATTTACGAGTTGCTTTCAGCTTAAAAATAAATCACCTCTAATTCCTCTAAGCGAAATCAATCAAAAACCTGTAAAAAATGGACTGGTTGTTTGGTCGATTCTGGCAGAAAAGTAAACAGCATTTCAGCTTTTCTCCGCCATTAAGGCCTAAATGGCCTAGAAAGTAAATCAATATTTCTAGTCAGCCTTCTGGCTATTGTTTAGCCAGTAGATATAGATTTGCTCTGGCTTACTGCACTCCTTTGGGACTAACCTATAATCCTCCGAGAGGAATAATAAGTTCGTTATCTAGTTCAGCTCTCTGTTGTACATTTAAATGGACCGCATCCATCAGCAGTCCTTGTTAAAGTGAAAAGATGAGGGCATCCCATCGAAGCCCTTAAGAGCGAAACACTTCCAATGTAGTGAGGAGGCACTGTAACTCAAAGTTGTACTGATTGACAAATAACCAAAAAACCCTAAGGGGGAGGGTGGGGCGCAGGCAGTAATTTGAGTGGGACAAGGCATATACCACAGCTGTTTCAAGACAGGAAATACTACTCACCCATTTCGGGGTAAACTATGATAACATTCATAAAACTATAGGCTAACACAACTTCTCATTCTGCTTACTAATCCTACTTGACTATTTCTAGTGAAATAGTGGTGTGATTCTAAACCGTAAAAGCTAGTCAGAACTTCCTTCTCTTCCGTTGTGGCAGACCAAAATGCCTCCCTGTTCCATGTCAGAAAACGGAAGTCTCTCACATTCTTATGACTTTCACATTAATAATCTGTTGTAATAACTTGATAATAAAGTTCTTGGGGATTTTGGAAAAAGAGAACCTTGGGAAAAAGATAATTGCTTAAAGGAATTAATTTTTACTTGCTTTTTCAACTTTCTTCTTTCAATGCCATTCACGTTTCCTGGCTTTCCTGGCTTAATATGAGAATGTTATCATGAAGGAACAATGTGTCTTTGAACTGTTTTATATACTTAATCCTGATGTTACTTTATGGATTTCTGGATAAGAACCACGAAGAAGATGAATTGTGAACAACTGAGACTTTCAAATATACATATTTATGGGTCACAAGACATTTCTTCCATAAAACCACCACCACCACAACAAAACAGAAGAAACTTGGGGTTACTTTTCATTCATCGAAGAGTGACAGGTATCTCTCACTATGCCTTGATCTGGTTTCATTCACAGATCTTCACAATTTTCATTACATGAAATTATTACAACAGACTGAGAGGGCGGATATACAATTATTTAGGTAAAATATCACAATAGAATTTACAAGATTGAGTATGTTCCAAAGTATATTCATTTAGGAAAGGAAGTGCACCAATGAATGAATATTTAGATTAGGTAAAATGATGTTCTATGGAGAGATTTTTGCCATTTCATTCTTTTGGACTCACCTCTTTAATTTAGAGGAAGTTTGTTTTAGCTTCGAATAAATTAGATCCTAATTTAGAGAAAATATTTAATTCTTTGGAAATTTATGTTTGGGAAAAGTTAAATTAAAGAAAAATCAACATAAAACTAGTATATATTCAGCTTAATACATTTATTACCTATCAGAGGTATTCTTGCGATGAAAATAGTAACTTTAGTAACAACAGGACATTAACTCACTTTTAAGACACAGTTAAAAATTAATGGGGCACCTTAGTGGCTCAGTCAGGTAAGCCTCTACTTTCAGCTCAGGTCATGATCTCAGGGTCCTGGGATGGAGCCCCACATCTTGTTCCCTGCTTAATGGGGAATCTGCTTTTCCCTCTCCCTGTGTCCCTCTCCCTGCTTGTGTTCTCTCTCAAATAAATAAAATCTTTTAAAAAATTAAATCTGTAAGGGAATTACACAGTTTTATCTGTTTTGTTTTTCACCGTACTTTGAATAACTCTGTGGTGAGAATCTGTGTTAGATCTTGCTACTTACAAGCCAAATCAACTTTCTCTTTCCCCAACCTCTGTATTCTCCAATCCTACTCCAACCTTTATGAGGTTCTAAGGAGGAGCGAAGGTAACCTGAGAGATAATGTAAAATGGCTATTTTGTGTCTTTCAGACAAAATACATGAAAACTTGACATTCATACTTTTAATTCTTTAGTAATGTACATGTTAAAAATAAAATGAATGCAGAATGCTAACTATATTTTCATTGCATCATTGGATTAGAAATATATAGTATCAAGAGAGTCTACTAATCATAGAAATGAGAATTAGGCAAATACTTGAATTCATTTTGAAAAATGAGTTCCATTTTTACCTTTGATTATATTTTAAAATCCCCTCATTAAGAGAATCTTAAGCATAATTGCCTGAAAATTAGCATAAGAGAAATAACTCCCAGCAAATTTATAATCTAAATTAATGTATTTCCCCAAAGAATAGAGTATCAATAGTCTGACAGCCCTGAAGAGTACCTGACCATTTTCCATCTATCAAGAAACTTTTATCTATACTTCTGATATTGACTGATTTGGAAATTTTAATGCATATAAATTTGTTTTTATTTGCTTCATTTTTATTCTGATGTTTAAAAAATACTAATAGATATAAAAAGTACTGTTACATCCATAGGGTTGAATTTACTAGTTAAAACTCTAAGATTATAAGATTACAGCCTTTGTCTGGAAACTGTCACTACTAGAGGACATGGATAAAAAAAGTAGCCTGTCTATGAAAAATATTCATACAATATTTCTGTATCTTCAAAATTATCAGTGAGTAGAACATAGCATATACTGAACACATAATTGTTGAATAAACGTAGAACTAAATCAGTAAGGAAACGAACGTATTTGAATATAAGCTAACACTATCATTTTGTTTCCACAGAGTGAGTTTACACCATTTATCAGTAGATCCCTCAGATCTCACCAGGGCATCAAGAGGCACCTGTCAGGGTGAATTCACCAAGAGAAGCAGGCTTGGTGATGCTATTGCACTTAGAAAGTGAAGAATGGTTGAAAATAAATGAGTTTGGTCAAATCCTATCAGAAATTCCAAATTCCACTGGCAAAAAGTAGTTCTGAATCACAATTACAACTAAAAAATAGGCTTCGAGGATATTTGATTAGTTAAATTTGATTGCTCAGAAAACCTTTATTCTATACTTTGGGGATAATATTCTCTCAGACAGGAGGATAAAACCTTTTGACCCCAGGTCAAGTGTTTTAAGAAAGGACTTGGCAGACTACTGCCTATAGGTTTGTTTCTGTATATCCTTTACATTTGCAATTGATCTGATGACAAAGAACACCAACTTAGAACCCCAATAAAGCAAAATGTTATTGCCCTTGGACAGAAATCCATTTTTTGCATTAGTAAACATGTATTACCAAAAAAGGATTCAATGAATCTTTTATTTTAGTGTTAGTGATAAAAATATACGGAAATTTGTTTTCTTTCCTGTTCTATAATAATCTATTTAATATCCTTAAGTTTGCATCTCGGCCTGCAAATACTAAGTATTCACTGTTTGGCCATAACAGAAAAAAGGCTGTCAACCCCTACTGCAGCGTTGTGCACTGCTATCTAAAGATCATAAGACATTTATGTTGCTAATTCAGCTAAGACAACATCTTTGGGCCTTTCTCTTTTCTCCCTTCCCCTCACCATTTATTTACCTATCTTGTTGGTCGACTGTTTGCTATGGAGCAGCCAAGGATAATGTTTTCATAATTTCTAATTACTTACTTGTTTCCAAATCAGGACCAGAAACCCTGTGTCTACTATTTTATTCTAGAGCTACTGTAGGCCAGCTCTCTGACCTGACTTACTTAACATAAACATTGTGTCTACCACCTCAGGGCCACACAAGTCAAAATAATGAGTCTGATGACACAGGCAAAAAGAGAAAGGAGACTACAGACACAGTCTAATGCTGAATTTAAAAAAAAAAAAATGTAAGCACTTATAAGTTCAGTTCATTTCTTTTTATCTTAAACAGCAAAAAATTAACCTTTTTTCATTTAATTCATACTAGTATCTAAAATCAGCGATGGAAAAGAAGATCAATTAGGTCATTTAGTTCCTTTCTTAGGTTCCAATTTTCTCATTCAGCATAATAACTTTGGCCTGTCCAAATTTAAGTGACTGAAGAGATGGGTTTCCACAACTTAACTTGGGAGATATTTCTAAATCAAATTTCATCTATACCAAAGCATCATTAAAGACTTTGCTATTAGAATTATACTAAATTGTTCTCTGCTTAATTGCATCTCATTTGTCCTTTATTCCCCTTGGCTACCCAAAGCAAACTTTTTTTTTCTTACACTAGATTTATTTTAGACCAGCTAGTCCACATATATTATTGATAAAGAATATATCATTAATGGTTTCCATTTACTGGATGTGTTGTTTTTAAATATTTGTGTTCTTTCCTTAAACTAGTATGGAAAGGAGGTATCTTTTATTAAAAATGACATTTCATAGGAAAATTTCTTAAATTCAGCAATGATCCCAGTGGCTTATGTACAACCCCATCTAGCTTTGTTTTTCAACACATCAAACCATGAAAACCCATACAATTTCCTAATATATGTGCACTTTATTCCTGCTATCCATTTCCCCATCAAGGCTTATATTTTGATTTTCTAAAACCTCAATCACATTAAGCTTTTCTTTTTCTGCAATAAAGCATAGCTCCCTTACCCCTCATTGATTAAGACTAACTCAAGAAATTGTAAGGATGTTAGGTTCAACAGCATATTGTTCTCTCTTCCTGCCCAATTGATGGATATCCTGTAACACAATCTTGAATCCAAAAATGAGCTGATTAAAGAAGTATTAAGAAAATCCATATATACGACCAAGTCAATCCATCAGTGTTCTGCTCAGTAGGGTCAACTTTTTTCTGTATGTAGAAAATACCACTGCCAGGAGATAGTAATGAACTACAACCTCTAAGAGTGTTGCAACAGGAACTAACGACAAGGAAACATTTGCTATTAGAGCAAATAGACTCCTAATCAACATATTATCGATTCTTCATTTTTGTCAAGGTCATTTTGTGCTTTAAAAAATGATCCTACAGTATGGCTTTAATAGGAAAAGTGGACTAATTTGATTTAAAGAGTAAATGCTATTAATTATGAAAGACAGTCAATAAAAAGCTTGTTCTTCCAAACATAAAGGCAAATCTTACATTGCCTTTGATTTATGGTAATGAATGCAATGATGAAATATTTTCACCAGTATCTGTTACTCACTTCCATCCCATTTTTTGCTCTTTTTCTTGTTTGCACATTAGAAAAATCTCATCTTTGTAATTCAAAATGAATTTTGGTTCATTTTGTTACTATCCTTTTTATTTTCAAAAGATAAATCTGTTATTCAGTAGTTTGAGATTATTTCTGCAATAAATGTAAGAAAAAGAAAAAAGTTCCATTTTATAATTAAAGATCTAGGTCAAATTTTTTAAGTAGCTTATTATCGATTGTTGACAGCCACACTTCCATATAGTGATCAGATTTAAGAATTCTAGCCTTCTAAAATCTAGATAAGCAAAAAGAGTTTGGAGAGCAACACATGTAAATATCTTCCCGTACGTACAAATACGTATTTTACCATATATATAAGTATATACATTACCAAAAATGCAATATTTTAGATAGTTGGACCTATTAAAATCATTCTACTTTCAATTAATTTATTCTTCACATTGTTTTACCCAGAAGAAACCAATATATGAATTACTTAACTGGGAATAAAACAAACTCAGTGAATATATAAGTAAAGTCCTTGAACACGTAGGCTTAACCTATTGAGAATTACTGGTTTCTGCAAGAAGGGTAAATGGTTTTTCCTCTGAAAATGACTTCAACATAAGCAACACAAGCTACTCTAAATATCACTTCGATAACATACAATTTCTTTGTTATAAAATATGCATTTGAAAAACAGCCTTCAATATAAGTTTTCCCATGAATATGTGAATCAAAGTTTGCCCTCCTGGACTGTAATTATGTGACTACATCACCAGAGAGTGGTAGGGCATGTTAACCTTACCTATATATAATGATACTATTTTCTTTTTTTCACAAAAAAGTTTACTGATTAGGAAATAATGCATTTTAAATATAATTAAATGTAAATAAATGCAACTTCCCAGTCTATTTTGCTGGCAAAGTCTTACCTGAGAACTCCCAAAGTTTATTCTAAATTTTACTGAAGATTTACTTATTTGAAAAAAGCAATTAGTGGCAAAGAAATCCAATATTGTATCTTGAGGGAAAACAAAAGGCACAGAGGTCTAGCTTTGCATGGTGATTAAATGATCAAAACTTTACATAGAACAAATATTCCAGGTCACTTATCTAAATTATTAGGAGATATATTTTCAAGAAAAAGAAAGTATATTGGCTTACCATGAGTTACAGATTCATAGACATTAATAATCAACCTTATGCAGTGAGATTTAAAGCAAAGACAATACTCAAACTCACCCATGTCAAAGCAGGAAGAACCCCAACTTTATGTGACCATGGACTAAAAAAGCTGTTGTGAGCTTTTGTTTGTTGATGGGGCTTCTTCAAATAGCATAGTGTTTAACAATACTGATGATATGTAGGTAGCAGATAACATATTTAAACAGAATCAGAATCAGCTACATGCACTGTGTTTTATAGTGTTTCTGGTTATATTTCACACTAGGGTAACAATATGTTTCAATCCACACCCAGTCCTCCCATAGCTGTGTCTGCCATGCTATGCAAATTTCGCCCAAGTTTATAGAGTTATAAAAATTCAAAGCCCAGCATCAGAATGAAAACATACAGGTTTTCACTGAATGACAGAAGAAGAATATGTTGCCCTGTTTCTGCCTGATTCAGAGAAGGGAGAATTCCTAACTCTGAATTGGACTGAGAAACTGCCTTATTAATTCCCATGCTTCCTATTCTAAAAATTGTTGTATATAAATATTAAAGGAATAAAGTATTCTGGGCAAGGACTTTTCAAGATGTCTGAGAGTTTTGTGTTTTGTTTTGCTTTTACTGACACAGACTGGGACATGGAAATCTCAGGAAGAATTACAGGTTTCCTTGTAAGTTCACATAGTGCCACGGGACATGATTTAAGCTTTCTTGATGACAGAAAATGAACATTAGTACCTGGGCTACACTACAGGAAAAGCTGAAGTGACAAATGTCAACGCTATTGGTCAAGAACCATCCCTGCACTGAGCTGTAGCTGTTCACTGCCTCAGACTGCTGAGCCACCCGGAGCTTGTAGAAGTACCAGTGCTTAACATGCTCCATTTGGAGCATGTAGAAGTACCAGTGCTTATCCACCTCTTTCCTCTTTGCATAACCCAGTCACTGGAAAGATTCTCAGTGTATCTTCAGGTTTCATTGTGGTTATTTGGCTGTTTGCTTCTTTTCTCCTTTTAAGGTGGCAATGATCACGTTTAATGTATGGTTCCTGCAAGTTTTGTAGTCAGAACCACTGTGTCCTTCTATCAACAGAGCTGCTTTTCCTACTGTGCTTCTTCATTTTCATTTTCTTCAGCATTACAGGCTCATTCACTCTTTCCATCACTACTGTTGACCTACATCATTACCACCATGGTCCAATGGACTTCCCTTCTGCGTTCTCTCTTTTTACTGCACATTTTCACTTCTGTTTGGTTACATCTTAAAGTTGCCTCTCTTATGCTCTCTAGCTTTCATGTAAAAACTGACTTGCTCTTGTCAGTCATGCAGAGCATTTATTATTTGTGTGCTTTCTTACATCAAGTGTACTCTTTGGATCTTCCATCTCTTCTAGGGAAAGTAATTGTTCCTGGAGGGCCCAACAATTAGACATTGTTTAAAAAAAAAAAAACTGGGAGGCTTCTTTGTGTTTATATTTGATCAAGATGAATGGAGGTGCAAGAAGTCTGATTTTAGATAGCCAAATTTTACTGCAATCTATGAACACTTAACATTGATATAAATATTGGATTCACTTCAAAGAATGCTTTACACATTGGAGAAAATGTGACGTAGCCACCATAAATGCTCACCTACAGCAACTACCTAAATATCTACTTTGATCTCATCCTCCTGAATGATTTTGATCAATGGTAATGACCGGCTGAAAAGATTAAAGATGGTAAAAATGAAGAAATGCCAAGTTTTATAGTACTCATTGTGAAACATTATGCTAAACCACATTTACCATAAATAGCCTCTTCTGTTTCCTATGAGCTGAGGCCTTGAAAACGTCCTTACAAGCACAACATGAGTAATTAGGAAAATAGAAAGGCAACTTTATAATGAACATTATTTTGGAAATGAACAGTGCAGCGAAGCTACAACCACTTTTATAAAAAGGAAAACTAACTGGCACGTATGGAGGTAAAATATTAGACTCGGTGTGTATTAGCACTTTGTTGTTCTCAAATGAGCAAATCATCTACACAAGTATGGGACTTAGCAGTAATTTATTTCTGACAAGATAGAATGAGGGTGTAGCCCGAACGGTGGTTAAAAACACACCATGGGAATGGAATTAAAGTGAACAGTGGTTGTTGTTTATTATCTGGAGTCAGCTATAAAGTAATGTGAGTTCTGATTCTAACCCATAGTCTTTGACTGACAAAAATGCAAGAACAAAGATAAAGCAAGGTATTTGTCTATGGGGAGGCCATGATTGTGAAAGCCATTTAAGGTTTTAAGTTGGTTGTCAGTGGTGGCCCCAATTTGAGGGTTGAGAAGAAGATCTACTTGAGCAAACCTTCAGCAAGTCACCTGAGATGAGACATGCTTGCAAATTCTACATATCTGGAAATCCTACTCACAGTAACACCTGATGGACATGGAAGAAGGGTCTGGTGAAATCAGTAAAAAATTTGGAATCAAGAGATGAATCCATGAGTTTGCTCTGTAACATGTAAAACATAAGAATCTGAATTAATATTTGAACTTCTCTAAGCTTCATTGTCTCACTGACAAAATGGGAGTACTATCATTCCTAAAAAAAACTTGTCTCAAACTTCTGAGAACATACAGAGAATATACTTGAAAGCACTTCAGTATACAAAATGATATAGTATTATCTATTAGAATAAATAAATAATAATAATTCTATAACCACAATGTTTTTGGTTATGGATCTAATTATTTAAAATATTACCATTCCACCTGAGTATTCAGTTCTCGAAGAATTACCAAAGCTCTATTTATTGCTATCAACATAAATATTAATTAGAAGTATTTATCTGACATTAGTTAAAATCAGAATTATGATTTATTATTAACACAAGATTACTCATAGGACCTTCAGTTATGAAAAAAAGGTATTTCTACAATAAAAACAAAGATGAACTTTTAGAAACCATATGGAACCACATTATAATCTTTACCTAATTCTATAGTCAAGCATTAAGGTTTGAGGGAAAAAAAGTGAGTTGATTATCAGGTACAGTGATTGTCCTATATATTTGCTTCCATGAAAAAGTGATCTTTGATGTTGGTTTAAGAAAAAAGAAAGCTTAAAATTGATCACGCCCCAATTGAGACAGACTACAGGATGATATCCAAATTATGTGTTTCTAGAATGGCAAAGAAAATCTACTTCAACAGGGTGTTCTTTGAAAAAGCCATTTCTCTTCAAGTTCTCAAAAGAGACAGAATAGGGTACAAACTATTCTGAGGCCTTTGAAAATAATAAAATGAAAAAAATTAACAATCCTCAGACTGCCAGTTTTTCCTCTTTGATAAAAGAGATATATAAAGACAATAGTAACAAAAGTTTTAGATTATTATAAAAGCCACCATGAATTTTGGCAAACACAACAGAATTTCTTTTCAGAGTATTTTAAGGGAAGTCCTACATGAGTATTTAACAGACTCAAAAAAAAAAATTTGTACACTGAAGTGTGTGTAAAAATATTTTTCTAAAAATCCACTTTGAATTACCATGTAAATCTCTTCTATTAAATTGGGAGTCTAAGATAAAAACAACCTTAAGCTTAGCCTTAGAGTCAGGACCATGATTTTACTTCCTTCCGACTCTCAGTAATGTCCAATGTAATGCATATTCAGTAAACAGTCAGAAGAACTCACAGATATCCTTGCACTATGTTTAATAATTTGTGAGTCTTAGAAAAGGTAAACAGCAATTCCTTAGAGAAATCGCCCAAGTAATCCAATAAAATTTTTGTGTATTTCAGGCCTCTTCTGCTGTTCCTGCACTGGCCAAATACAAGCATATATTCTGGCATTTGGACAAATACCGGTGCCTATAGAGAAAGCACCATATTCTCCAGAGATCTGGCAAGTAACAGATTTTATCTTGCCAGTGTAGAAATAGCATTAGAGCAAGACTAATTGCTGGAAAGCCTGTTAAGAAAGATTTGTCATTCAGGATGATAAAAATAATCCCACTTTTCAGAGTACATTCAAACTTTTTTTAAAAAAAATTTCCAGTATTTAATAGAGATCAAAACATTTCCATTTCTACAAGTGAATGCATTTTATGTAATACAGCTTTTTCCTTTGATTTGAGTTCAAGCAGGGAAGCTAAAACGGAAAAAAAAAATTCTGTCTAGACGTACCATGTTTGTTCCTTGTGTAAGATGAAATTTATTAAGCCTGAAATGTGGCTGAAGGAAGTATTTACGTGTTCCATAAATATATTATTGAAAAGTAGTAATTCCAAGAGGGGGAGTACTCTTAGATATACACTTGAAAATACAGTAAACTGTAAGCAGGTTAGTCTAGAAATTTATAGTGAAGAGAGATTTTTCAGGGAACGATTTGTCAAGCTATCCTTGACTATTTTCCAATTCCTTGTGCTGCCCTGTTCTAACCGTGATGTCCTCCAACTTCGAAAATTAGAACCAAATATGACTGCTTATAGCAGCAGGAGCCAGCACTTCTCACGACCTTAGTAACCTGATTCTGCCAGGAACAACATTTCTAATAAAATCCACTGCCTCTGATTATTTTATCTTTTGGTTCGAACTTCTGATTTTTAGAAGAGTGTTCTTCCCTTGAGTTATAGTCAGAATCAAAGTATCTTCCATTGTGCAGGGCCAAAATGCCACAGTCTTATGTAAACAAAGTCCAGATTAAGCCACTTTCTTCGCTCTCAACCTTTAAGGGTAATGTGAACACAGTTGTTGAGTTTCCAGGATCCAGTTTCCCCAGCTACCCTCCCATGAGCCCAAGAAAGCATATCCAAAACACGAGAGAGCCAACATCACCACAATAAATAGAAAAGAAACGTGTTATGATGTTAAGCCATGTGCACTGCTTGGCATTCATTCAGTTCACTGTGGCTGAAAAAATAACTGTGAGGCTCCATATCCCATTAACACAGTGTTAATTATTGTCATTGTCTCATCAGTGGTTTGTTTATGACAGCTCTGGCTGACAGGAATAGTGGGATGTTCTGTCAAGGCCATCACCTGATGAGATTTTTATTGGCAAAAGATCTTTCTTTCCTTTACTCAACTATGTTAGGGGAATCAGTGCTTCATTAACTCCAAACATAATCGCTTGCATTAGGCCAGATTTTAAATGTTTCAGATAATTGGTATAATAGCCCCTTTCTAGCATTATTAGTTAACCAACCCACTCTAAAAATGAGAGAGACTCTTCAATCTTTCTCAGCTCAAAAGGATTCCACTCGATGTCAGTGAAAGGGAAATCCTGCCTCACTGGGGGAGACTTTTTAGATACTGAGAGGATTTTTAATTCCCTTATATACGATAACTGTAAGAGTGATTCCACAGGCAGAAGAATTTACATCAAGAAAAAAAGCAAATATGTACATACACATAGCACACACATCCTACTGAACTAGTATGAATCACTGCCCCACCCCTTTTTAAGATATAAGGAAAAGACTTTTGAATCATTCTCGATAAGACAGGTACTTCATATGTTTCGGCAGGAACTAATTTTACCTACCCCATCTCTCTAGATATAAAGATTATACGAGAAAAGTACATCTATTTCATTTCTTATATGATTTTACTCATTTTACATAAAACGGTATCAGTCATACCATTAAAATTGCTTTATTGCAATTTACCTATTTCTGTAGGTGAAAATATTTCAAGCTAAACGTAAGTTGCTTACAATTTCAAATTAATATCATATTCTAACTTAATGATAAAGATGACGCTCCCACCCACATCAAATAATGCCAAATTTTAATTCCAAGAATATATATTCTTACATAGTTTTTCATTTTTTCTTTTATTGGCTGTTAAGAAAAATTTTCATGACGTTGGATATGGACTTCAACCTACAGTTTAAGAACTATAAGTTTTTCAAAAAGAAGAAAGAAATTAAAGAGAAAGAAAATTAACTTTTGGGAAAACAAAAAGTTGTATATGGAGAAAAAAGCACTCATAGTATAATACATAGCTAATGTAAATAGGTTCACTTGGTCATGATCATAAAAATTCACTGAATAATTGGTAGGATCGGGGGGCCAGGCAGTGTGCATATGTGCTGTGTAGGTATGGTAAAAGAGTTAAGTCCTCAGTTCCCCTAGTGAAAGTCAAGAGATAATGTCTCACATTGAAAAGCCAAGATGTAACAACATGAACATGTTATTCGGGGATCTGGAGAGACACCAAAGAATAAACTGAAGTGAAGGTCGAAGTGACTGCTTCTGATGAGTACGAAATGAAGGGAAAACAGGAAACTTAACTTTTTCTAAACAAGCCTATTATTTAATTCTTTAAGATCTTTAAATTTTTATTTATAAGTACATGTCACTTTGATAAGAATAAAACTTCAAAAAATTATGTATTTTTAATGATTCTGTTTTCTCAGTTATGTCACTGGAGTCAAATTTGCTGCCTTGCTTAACCTGCAATTCCATCATGAGAATATGAAATGTATGACCATGGCAGTGCATAAAAACAGTTATCAAAATATGAGAGATTACTATCAATAGCATAGAGCTGGGTGATAGGTACAGTAACTGTGATGGTTAATTTTTTGTGTCAATATGGCTAGTCTATGACGCCTAGTTAGACCAAACACTAGTCTACGTGCTGCTGTGAAGGTATTTTTTAGATGTGACTAACATTTAAATCATACATCTGAATAAAGCAGATAACCTCCGTACTGTGGGTGGGCCTTATCCAATCAGTTGAAGGCCTTAAGAAAAGATAGAGGTCCACACGGAAGAAGGAATTCTGCTCAGCAACTTACAACAGAGAAATTCTGCCTCAGTTTCCAGTCTTTGGATTCATGACTGCAACACCAACTTTAGCCAAAATTTCAAGCCCACCTGCTTGCCCTGTGGATATCAGATGTGACAGAGCCCACAACTCAATTGAATAAGCCAATTCCTTAAAATAAATCCCCCTCCCTCTCTCTATGATTGTGGATGTGCATATTCATATATATATAACAATATATATTTTACACAGATATTTGTGTATGTATACACACATATCTATCCTATTGGTTCTGTTTCTTTGAAGAACTCTAATACATTATTTTCAGAAGAAATTACATATATTTACATACCTCGCTCATAAAGTGAATTCAGAATATCTTCCTTAAATAACAAAATGCCATGTACTCTAGAGTAAGGTCTCTTGTGTCATAATCATTTTCTGCTCCTAGAGAGCAGTACATTTCTGCCAAAAGATACCACCTCCTTCCTCTAGCCTTATGCAAGCATGAAAGTAATTAATTCTCATGCTTACTTGAGTTTGGTTTGGCTTTGGCACAGCATGCTTTCCCTAGCAAACCATAATTGATTCTAAATAATTGATCAGTGACGAACATTCAATTTTCTTTATCTTCTCTTCCTCTCATTCTCCTATGATATATGTTTTCATTGGGGAACAATTTTCCACTTGAAAAGAAGCCTCAAATGCAAGGCCTTTTAGTGATCAAATCAATTTATGCTGCTTTCTGCCAATTCACATCAACTCCAATATGACTCCTCTTGGAGAACTCTTAAGGAACACTAATTAGCCTCCCATAGCATGCATTAGTTTTCAAAAAAGAAGTAAACTTCCCAGGTAAAGACCCAGGAAACTATTTACACATGACTGCTTTGCCATCTATCTAACCACTACACTGATTTGCTCTTTTCAAATATCCTTTGATAAGGATTGTTATTGAAACCACTAAGCCCTATATGAGTCATGGTATCTGGAAGGATAAAACACCTAAAATCAGGACCCCTGATACTCATCTAAGCTTTGTTAATTTGCCCAGCAATTAAGCTTTTCAGTTTTCTCTTATGTAAAAGTAAGATTACATTATAATCGTGCCCAACTTACCTAATGATCACAATTCTTCAGCTAGCAGAATGAAACCTCTTTTTTTCCAGAGAAGTAAAAGATTCCTTTGAGGAAGGTAATTTTCAGAACGTCCATATATTTTATTATGTCAAAGAAAAGTGGGTGGCTTTTCAACTACAGGCATTTCTTTTTTTTTTTTTTTCAAGCAAAGGCACATTTAGTGAATTATGCAAAGTTGGTTTAGAAAAGTTGAATATCTACGTTCCTCTTATAGCAAAACACATAGTAGATCAAGCGTAAGACTGGGAGTAGGTTAGAAACTGTTGGATGCTGACATTTTGAGATGTATCATACGTATTCTCAGATATCTCCTTTTAACCTACTGTTTCTTTCAGATGCAATGCCCTTCCTTCCTCCTTAAATGTCTGAAACAAGAACGCTGTCCATGCCTTCTCTTTACTGAATGCTATGTTTGCTGGGCTATGGCATACACATTTGCCAATCTGATGGAACCAAATGTTAAAAGGGCAAATCCACAAATGGACTTTTTTCATTGTTCATTCACCCTAAGAGCAAATTAGTATGTACACTCAACTGCTCACTCTGCTATAATTCCTCAAATCAAATTTAAATTCAATATTCAATTCAGTCATGTTGTGTGAAATCAACATTTGCTGGGTAGGCACTATGTGCCAGAAACTGATGATCCCAGTGATGAAAACAGAGCTGTAGCCTTATTGTTTAATAGAACTTCCCAATGCAGTGGTCTCGGATCACTTTTTCTATTACCTCATCCCAATTCTCACTCAACCTCATCCCTTCAGTAGAACTACTCCAGTACATCTAAAGTGTTGTTTTATGCTCTGCTCTTATCTTATCTTGCCTTCATCAAAATTTATTTTCTTGAATCACTCTTTCCTATTCATGTCCATGAATCTACACCTCCATTATTTTCCATTTTACTTTGCTGGCTGTTCCTTCTCAGTTCCCTTTCACTCCCCCTTCTCACTTCAGCCACTAAACGCTGAAGTTTCAGTTGAGTGTTCTGAGCCCACATTCTCTCCCTGGATGGTCTCTGGATGATCTCAGACAGCTCTGAGTCTTAAAGCATTAGGGAGAATTTGATTATTCCCAGATTCATATCTGAAGTCCCAAGCCCCAACAGGTTACTTGATATCACCATTCAGATCTCATATCTAATGTGTCTAGGCCTAAATTCTGAATTTTCACATTTTAAATCAACTCCATCTCTGGCTTCTCAAAACTAGTAATTGTACTCATTATGGAATAAGTGGATAGTTAAGACACTAAATATGGGGAAAGAAAGAAAAATTCTCTTACATGGCCTTGTCAATATCTTTATTTTAGATAATTTTTCTAAAAAAATTAATTCTGGTGAAGAGTATGGATTAGGGAATCACAAAAACCTGTCCTTTAATACAGAATCCACCATTTATTAGCTTTTTAATAAGTTACTTAATCTTATGACTTTTGAAATAACTCATGATAAGCTACTTAATCTCTATAAATGTCAGGGTCCTCACTTGTTAAACTGGATAATAATAGTAATTATGACATTGGCTTGCAAAAGAATGAAATAAAATGGGCTCCCTAATGTCCATAATCAGATTTTACTCATTCATTTGTTCTTTTGACCCATTCAAGAAATATATATTATAAGTTTACTATGTGCCATTCTAGGTGTTAAAGACAGATAATCAAGATAGACAAGGTTTCAGCCATAATGGAATTATAATCTAGTTGGAGAAGAAAGTCAATATGCAAGTTAAACAATAATCATATATGTTCTACAGACTGTGACACAAAGAATGAAAGGATTCCATGTGACAGAGAATACCAGAAGCCTGGTACAACTTAGCAAGGACATGATACTTGGGATGAGAACTAAAGGAAAAGCAGCTCTCCATTCAAAATTTTAAAAGAAAAAAAAAAAAAGCAATTCTACATCATGGGCATTAGAAAGGACAAAGGAACTATGTCAAGAAAAAACTTGGTGTCTTTTAGGAATAGATGTGACTCTAAATGGGGGCTGGGGGGCAATACAAGATTAGCAAGAGCAGGAAGCCACTACTACTTCCAATCTGCTGGGACAAAAAAGGAAGGTGGTATGACCAGAGCCCAGGGGAAGCGTCACCTGTATAAGATGAAATTTTAGATGGTCTACACAAGGAAAGTTGGAACCTGTGAGGAGACACAGTCACTGCTAGAGATGCTGGCCCAGAGGGAGAAAAAGAGATAGCTTTGAAATTCCCCTTCATCATTCCTGTGTTATCCCATTATCAGTGAAAGTCAGTATTATCAGTGACATTCAGTGGTTGAACCAAATCAGATGCCAAATGACACACCTTGTCTGGCAAATGCAACCCAAGAATTCAGCCTCCTTTACACCAGGAGAAAAAGCAAAGGACAAGGAATTGGCCTGAGAGCAAAGTTGGCTCCGAACTAGAAGATTGTTCAGATTATAAAGAGGTATTTTTTTAATACTTTGGGAAAACTCAAAAATGTTTTATTTTTAGGGATATAAAGAAAAATACTGCCTGGGTCTGATATAAGGAAATGAGGAACTCAGCCAAAAGACTGGAGTCTACTCAAGACCACATTTCTTGGTCCTATCTGGTTGATGTCGAGAAAGATGGTTATATATGTAAAACCAGAAAGAAAATTTTGACAGTGACCATCATTTCTTAAGAACAAAACAAAACCAGCAAGGAAGCGAACAAACAAAACAAAATAAACAGCTCTTAGGTTGAAGAGAACTGACCCATTTTGGGAATGTCTAAATCTGGAGATCTTAGAAAATGCACAGAGTGAGAGAAACCTCTAGAAGATTGTAAACTTTCTGCTATTATTTCTGCTCAGTGGCATCTTGAATGATTAATTTGTTTGAAATAATCATTTCACGTCTCATTTTGTGGAGTTATTTAAGTTACATGCAATTTTCCCAAGTCCTATTACTAGTCTGGATGAAGGAGTGAAAAGCATAAATTATAGGGTGGATCCATGCTTGGAGTTTTCAGGGAAGTTACAGCTAACGAAAAAATAATGGATTGGTTGAGGATATAATCAAGTAAGGAACTAAAAGTTCTGTATTGAGCAGAAAATCTTGTTCAGGAAGATGCTGATATTTACGGGAGAAAATGTAGGAAATTTGGAAAATCCTTTCGGCTTCATGGAATGAAAGTTATTTCTGACTTATTTTATAATTCTCTTCTAGTTCACTGATTTTTTTTCATTTTATTTTTTAAAGTTTTCATTTTTTTTTGTATATTATAGCAATAGTCATTGGATTTTCATAAATAAAACTGTGGTACCACAATTAATAAAACCTCTAGTCATACTCAGATCTCTTAGATATTCTTTCATCAATTTTTATGAACTTTTAATCATGCTAAGCCTGTTTACACCAATAATATATATACTCTTTTTTAAAAATCATCTTCCAGCAGAAGCTTTTAACATATTTTAAAATTTATAATAGAGCTGTATATTTTTATAAAGTCTGGTTCTGGGTAACTTTCTCATCATTTTGCTCCCAATTTGTCTCATGTGTACATTCATTCTATTTCTAAAACCCTTTGCTATTCCTATCTCTAAGACATTTTTATTCAGAAAGACACGGCTAAAATAGATTCCATCTACATTCACTTATATAACCAACCATATTTATAATTTATATTTCTAAGCACATTTCTTTCAAGAATTATTTAACCTTTATCCACCATTAAGATGTTTTCAAAAGTCAAATCTTGAATATGGTAAAAGATGATGGCTATGAATTATCTTGCTATACAAAAGAGTTAAAATGACTATCACTGAAAGTACACACACAAATGCACATACATATCCCATAAACAAAATTAAAAGTTAAATGACAAAATGGGAAAATATCTGCAATATATGAAGTACATAATTAATGTCCTTAATATAGAAAGAGCTCTGATGAATCAATTATATTAAAAAAGTATACCAATAAAAGTGATAAAAAGTAAAATCAGACAATGCACAGATAAATACAAATGCATTGAGCCTTACTTGGATTCAAAAAGATAAGGTATTAAAAATGAATTCCTATATTTTTAAATGCCAAAATATTTTTCCTTAGTAACAATAATAATCAAAGCAATAAGAGTGATGGCACAGATAGCGATATATAGTAGTATAGGTTAATAAAACTCTTTGGAGGGCATGTGACAATAAAATCAAGAAGTCTAAATAAGTACAGTTCATAAAATTCCACATAAGTGAAATCATATGGTATTTTGTCTTTTTCTTATTTTGCCTGGCCTAGGACTCTCTACCTCCATCCACGTTGTTGTAAATTGCAAGTTTTCATTCCTTTTTTTAAATGGCTGAGTAATATGCTAGTGTGTGTGCTTGCATGTGTGTGTGTATATCACATCTTTATCCATTCATTACTCAATGGATACTAACAAAAAGCAAAGGAAAAATAAAAAGAGAAGGAAGCAGACCAAGAAACAGATTCCTAACTATAGAGGGCAGAGGGGAAGAGGGTGATGGGGGGCTGGTTAAATAGGTGATGGGGATTAAGAAGCACACTTGTGATGAGCACCAGGTGTTGTATGGAACTGTTGAATCACTATATTGTACATCTGGAACTAAGACTACACTGTATGTAACTGGAATTTAAGTATGAACTTAAAAAAACTTTTAAATAAAAAACTCAAAAAAATAAAATGATCTACACAATCTGATCACAGTTTAGGCCAAATATAAAGATTACATTCCAGTACACGAAAAATACTGGAAAGAAATACATATATGAATGTTAACAGATTATATTTAGATGGTGGAATTATAAAAACGAAATGTGCATACAAGTACTTTGTAAACAACTCACTGCACAAAGTAAAAAATAATAACAAAATAAATGAGTACAGTTTATTATTATCAAGTCTAGTGTAATCATATAGTCTAGGGCTCAAGCTGTTGGTCTTCCACTTGCTTGTTATATAATCTCCATAACTGACTTCATTCTCTAAGACTATGCTCCTGTATAATGGGGAGCATAATAATCATCTTACAGAGTGATAGTAAAATAAACAATATAATACATAAGTAGATCTTAACACATTTTTTGGCAAATGATAATTATTCTTCTGATGAAAATACTAGTATCTCATCATTCTCCTCTACCACCTTATTTTCCTCTGGAAATAATTACAGTTATAAATAAAGCTTAATATGCAAAAATATTTTTTATAATTTTTTAAAAGATTTTATTTATTTATTTGGCAGAGAGAGATCACAAGTAGGCAGAGAGGCAGGTAGAGAGAGACAGCAAAGCATGCTCCCTGCTGAGCAGAGAGCCCAATGCAGGGCTCCATCCCAGGAGCCTTTTGGATCATGACCTGAGCCAAAAGCAGAGGCCCAACCCACTGAGCCACCCAGGCGCCCCTTAATATACAAAGATATTAACCAATTATCATCTCTAACAGTAAACTAAGAGGGCACTGATTTAATGCATCTTGTCACATTCTTATAGGGCAACAATATGGGGCCATTTAAATACTATTATAGAAAAAATAATGAAATTATTTAGTAAAAATAAATCATTCTGATATAACAAAAAGTAATATTTTTTATCACGATTTTGTTTACATTCATATATGGGGGTATGTGTAAAGGAAGATATCTATATACGCAGATCACATGTGAGCATAATGTGAT
Source organism: Lontra canadensis (assembly GCF_010015895.1). Classification (NCBI taxonomy): domain Eukaryota; kingdom Metazoa; phylum Chordata; class Mammalia; order Carnivora; family Mustelidae; genus Lontra; species Lontra canadensis. The sequence goes on along the minus strand of NW_022630996.1, from coordinate 52,381,336 downwards.
GTATATTCATGTGTAATGATATATATATATATATATGCGAGCATAAAGAAATACCAGAATTCTATAAACATTCATCTATTCAAAAATATACACTGAATTCCTGCTATAAAGCAGACACCATTACTAAGTTTTAGTGATAAAAATATCAGAAAAGATAAATGCAAAACACAAACACAAGCCTGTTTTGTGAACAATGTACTGGGGAGACAGATACTGTGAGAATAATGTCAGGAATAGATTTCAAATTGCAAGTGGAATAATGCTACAAAGTGAAGACTACAATAGGGGCATTGACTTCTAAAGGGAGTCAGATCAGGCTTCCCTACGAAAGACACAAGTGAAAACTGATCTTTGAAGGAATAGGAGGAGAGAGTAAATACTGAGGAAAGCCAGCTCAAGGAATGCCTGAGGAGAAAGGAGCAAAGGAATTTGGTGTGGTTTTAATAGATGAACATGGTACCCAGTGAGGCTGGAGAGTCAGGTGGGTGACAGATCTCCCAGGGTTTAGAGGGCACTATTAAGAGGATTTAAAGAGGTCATACAGGTGAAATAATGAGACACCTGTTTGAAAAACATCACTCTGGCTATAGATTGAAGACAGGTAAAATTCAATGAAGAGTACTGGGAAATTATGGGGATAAAGCAAATGAAAAGCCAGTAGTTTGGATTTGGGAAAAAAAAAAAAAAGTCGGTAAGAATAAAATGAAGTGATGGATCTAGGAGCTACTTACAAAACAAAACTAAAATGATGTAGTAACAAACTGGATATAGAGAGGATAATGTGCAGACAAAATTAATATCTTCCTCACATGCTTAAGAGAATTAAAAATAAAATTATGTCACTTAAGCAGTCAGGATAGGTCCCAGCCACCTTCTGATGGTTATTAAATGAGAAGGTGGGTTTAGAGGCTCCTAACTGGTACCATGAAATGGATAGCATTGCCATTCACAAGATGAAAAATGCTAGCAGAGCACTAAATCGAGGAGGAAAATCTTAAGTTCAGTTTTACATGTCCTGACCTTGAATTACCTTCAAAATATACAAGAGAAAATGCCAATGAGGTAATTGGAAAAATTAGCCTGGATCTGAAGAGAGCTCTGAATTGTATACCAAATTTAAGAGGTATATGAAGGAGTCAATAAAGCTAACAGTAAAAGGGTCTAGTAAAAAATCTGAGGCTATTCCAAATAAAGGAAAATTATCCTGATAGGAGACAAAGCAGGAGAGGCCAGAAATATGGTATTACAGAAGCCAAGTGGAAAAAAGTGTTTGAAGATGTATCCAACCATCATGAATCCTGCAGACAGCTCATGCAAGATGTCTCACTGAAAAAAAAGTGAGATGGAAGTCACGGGTGCTCCCAGCAAGAGAGACAACGTGTGGACAAGACTGGATCAGACTTGAGTAGTGAAAATAAAGGGTATTAGCTAGAATGGTATGAACAAGGCAAATGAAAGTGGAATTTGTTTTTAATGGGAGAGATTTGAGAACATTTAGAATAAAGATCTACTCTTAGGACTTAAAGGTTAAATATATACTAATATTCAATATTCAAAAATACCTATTTATTTTTAAGAATAGTTACACTGTTTTTAACAGATGATGTATTTTATGATTATAGGGTTATAACATTTCATAGATAATTCTAGATAAAGAATGAATAAAGAGATTCTAGTAAAAAGTGAGAAGTGTCAATATTTAACAATAAAAAGATGAAGGAGATGAACTTGGTTCTACTGTGGATCCTTTCCAGATGTCTAGAACTTGGAAAGTGAACCCTCACTGTAAGTGACTGGGATGCAACAGACCAAAGACAAGCGAATATAAGGAATCTGAAAGGGAGTTAAGAAAAGTTTAACCTCTGAAAGCAGAAAGCAACATGTAATATTGGAAAGATGTAAAAACTTACTTGAACAATTAAAAATAAAGAAACATGAAAAGAATCCCATGTTGTTAAGGAGGCCATTTCACTGTTACTTGGCATACTAATTTTCTGTAGAGGTATATTGCAGGAGAAAAAGCCCTTCCCTTGATTCCAGGTACAAGGGTTTGCTCTTGTCTCTGCCAATAATAAGGAGAGGTACGTTGGTTAAGTAGTTTAATTAATCCAAACCCTAGTTTCTTAACACCTGTAATTAATGAATTTCCCTCTGTTACCTGTATGTCTCTTACAACATGAAAATTCTTTACTTCTGTTAGTAAAAGAAGAGGAAAGATACGCTAAAAACAAACAAACAAACAAAAAAACCACATCTGTGTAGGATGATATTATCAGAACTTTTATTATAAAGCCCCATGTAAATGAAGATAAAAACTCTACATATTCCCTGACTTAATTCTAATAGGTTGGCCGTGGTGTGAAATGACATTCTCCAGCCTCAGGGATGTGTGAGGTAATTCACATTTCTGACAAGCTGAATCATTTGACATTATTCCCTATGCAACTTATTCATTAAAATCCTATCTCTGTGTACATGATTTTTAACTACATAAAATGTAAATACTATGAATAAAACATATTTTTGAGATTTTTTAAATGTGATCTATATTGAAACAAAACAAAAAACTACAGGAGAGTATCAGAAAAAAATAAATTTAAAAGTAAAAACAGATTTCTAGAAGCATATTAAATAGGTAAACATATTAAAGAAGCACATAAAATAATGAATTTATGATACATACAGTGATTACATGTAAATGTCTGCCTTTCAGAATTTGTATTTTCCAGTGAATATTAAAATAGGCTTAGTTTAATGCATCAAACGAATGACTAACAGTGAGTCAAATGATAGTCATGTATTTTTTAAATAGGATTTTGCTCCGATATCATTATATCTAAGAGAAAAAAATTCTAGGATGTCTCTTCTCAGCTAAGTTTTATAAAATCTAGTTAAGTTCTGAAATTCTGGAAGATAAGAGGAACTTAATTCCATTCTTAATCAGGGCCTCTTATCTTTGTAAAAATATATGCTGTTTAAAAATATATATTTTAAATTTCCTTACATTATGAATCAGGACCACAATCTTACTCTTGGCCTCAAATTCTTTCCTGAAGGGTTTAAATTAGTTCATTCCTAAGAGTCCAAGAAATTTTTTTTTAATTTTAATTCCAGTGTATTTATGTTTATGTGTAACATAAACAGTATTATGCTACTTCCAGGTGTACATTATAGTGATTCAACAACTCTATTACTCAGTACTCATCAAGACAAATGTACTCTTTTTTTAAAGGTTTTATTTATTTATTTGACAGAGGGAGAGAGAGCAAAAGTAGGCACAGCAGCAGGCAGAAGGAGGGGGAGAAGCAGACTCTCTGCCAAGCAGGGAGCCATATGCGGGGCTCAGTCCCAGGACCCTGGAATCATGACCTGAGCCAAAGGCAGCCGCTTAACAGGCTAAGTCACCCAGGCGCCCCAAGATAAATGTACTCTTAACCTCTCTGCCCACCTACTCTCTGATAAACATTAGTTTATTCTCTAGAGTTCGGAGTCTATTTTCAGGTTTTATCTCTTCTTTGTTCATTTGTTTTCTTTCTCAAATTCTACATACAAGTGAAAGCACAGGGTATTTGTCTTTCTCTGACTTAGTTCACTATTATTGACTCAAGATCTATCCTGTTGTTGCAAACAGCAAGATTCCATTCTTTTTTATAGCTGAATAATACTCCAGTGTGTGTGTGTGTGTGTGTGTGTGTGTGTGTGTGTGTATCCCTCTGAATTAGGGTTTTGCATTTTGGGGGTAAACTACTGGTTTACCATCCTCTACACTGTCTTGCACAGTGGCTACACCAATTTACCTTCCCACCAACAATGCATGAAAGTTCCTTTTTCTCCACCACTTGTTTCTTGAGTTTTTTATTTTAGCCATTCTGTCAGGTGTGGAGTGATATCTTATTGTAGCGTTGATTTGCATTTCCCTGATGATGAGTGATGCTGAGCGTGTTTTCATGTGTCTGTTGGCCATCTGTATGGTGTCTCTGGGAAATGTCTGTTCATGCCTTCTGCTCATTATTTAATTGGATTGTTTCCTTTATTGGTATTGAGTTCTATAAGCTCTTTATATTTTTTGAATACTTACCTTTTATCAGATATGTCATATGAAACCCCATTCAGTAGGCTTTTAGTTTTGTTGGTTGGCTGCTTTGCTATGCAGAAGCTTTTAAGTCTGATATAGTCTCAACAGTTTATTTTTGCTTTTGTTTCCCCTCCTCAGGAATCATATCTAGAAAACCACAGTTATAGCTGATGTCAGAGAAATCATTGCCTGTGCTCTCTTCTAGGATTTGTATACTTTCAGGTCTCACATTTAGGTCCTAATTTGCTTTATTTTTGCATATGTGTAAGAGAGTGGTCCAGTTTCATTCTTTTGCATGTAGAGGTTCAGTTTTCCTAACACCATTTCTTGAAGAGACTTTTTCTTCATTGCCCATTTTTGTCTCCTTTGTCCATAACACTGTGTTTATTTCTGGGCTTGCTATTCCATTTCATTGATCTGTGTGTCTATTTTTTTTGCCAGTACCATACTGTTTTGATGGCTATAAGTTTTTAATATAACTCGAAACCTAGAATTGTGATACCTTCAGGTATGTTTTTCTCCTTCAAGACTGGGCTGGCTATTCAGGGTTCCTTTGCAGTTTCACAAATTTTAGGATTCTTTGTGCTAGTTTTGTGAAAAATGCTGTTGGTATTTTCAGAGGGATTGCATTATATCTGTAGATTGCTTTGGTAGTAGAGATATTTTGATAATATTTGTTCTCCCAATCCATGAGCATGGAATGTCCTTCTATTTCTTTGTGTCATTTTCACTTACTTTCATCAGTTTTATACTTTTCAGAGTACTGGTCTTTCGCCTCTTTGGTTAGGTTTATTCCTAGGTATTATAGTATTTTTGGTGCAATTGTAAATAGGATTTCTTAAAAATTTCTCTTTCTGCTGCTTCATTATTCATGTACAGAAATGCAACCAATTTTAGTATATCGTTTTTCCATTCTGGGACATTATTAAATTCATTTATCCATTTTAGTAGTTTTTGTTTTTGGTGGAGTCTTTAGGGTTTTTTATATTTAATATGTTACCTACAAATAAGGAAAATTTTACTTCTTCCTTACCAATTTAGATATCTTTTATGTCTTTTGTTGCCTGATTGCTGTGGGTAGGACCTCTAAATCTATGTTGAAAAAGTTGCTGAGAGTAGACATCCTTGTCTTGTTCCTGGCCTCAGGGAAAAAGCTCTCAGCTTTTCCTCCACTGAACATGATGTTAGCTGAGGGTTTTTCATATATGGACTTTATTATGTTGAAGTATATTACTGCTAACCCTACTTTGTTGAGGGTTTTTATCATGAATGGATGTTGTACTTTGTATTTTTTCTGACTTACTGAAATAATCATATGGTAATTACCCTTTCTCTGATTGATGTGATGTATCACATTATTGATTTCCAAATATGGAACCACCTTGCATCTCATGAGTAAATCCCACTTGATAAAGGTGAGTGTTTTTTTAATGGATTGTTGGATGCGGTTTGCTAATATTTTTTGAGGATTTTTGCATCTATGTTCATCAGAGATAATTGGCTTGCAGTTCTATTTTTGTGGTGCCTTTTTCGGATTTTGGAATCAGGGTAATGCTGGTCTCAGAGAATGCGTTTGTAAGTTTTTCTTCTTTTTCTTTTTTTTTTTTGAATAGTTTGAGAAGTAAAGGTATTAAATTTTTTTTAAAGATTTTATTTATTTGACACAGAGAGAGATCACAAGTAGGCAGAGGCAGGCAGCGGGGGTAGGCGGAGTGAGGGGGGGAGCAGTCTCCCTGCTGAGCAGAGAACCTGATGCAGGGCTAGATCCCAGGACCCTGAGATCATGACCTGAGCTGAAGGCGGAGGCTTAACCCACTGTGCCACCCAGGTGCCCCAGGTATTAACTCTTTAAATGTTTGTTAGAATTCACCTGTGAAGCTGTTTGGTCCTGGACTTTTGTCACCGGACTTTATTTATTTGAGTTCTCTTTCTCCCTCTCTTTCTCTCTCCTTTTCTGTTTTGTTTTGTTGAGTATGGACAGTTTATCAATTTTGTTGCTTTTTTCAAAGAACCAGCTCCTGGTTTCATTGATCGGTTCTATTGTTTTTTGTTTTCTTGGTTTTTGATTTCTTGTTTTGTTTTGTTTTAGTTTCTACCTATAATTTCAAGTAAATTTTCAACATTTCCTTTGCCTATCAACCCACTCAAAACTCTTCAAAGTTCTAATCCATGACTTTAGTTAACAAGACTGGACTCTGCTCACCAGGCATCACTCCCTGGATAATTTCCTTCCTTTGTGCAAATATTCCTATAATATCATATTCTAAGTTACCGTAAGTATCACTGATTTTAAGGATACACATTTGTAATGTGAAGAACTAGGAATATAGGAAGAAATATTATATTTTAGTTTTTCCATTAACTCACTCTTTGACCTTGGGAAAAACAGTTAAATTCTCTGCTCCTATACTGGTCTTAGTACAGATTAAATGTTTTCTAAAATCCCCTTTCCTCTCAAGTTCCAGGGTTCTACATTTTTTAGTATATTGTCATCATGATAATTCCATGATATCAAATATTTCAGTGTTTACACTTATTTTGATACTGTTAAATACAGATACTATATTAGAAAAAAACAAAAACTGAAATAACCAGCAACTTCAATGTTCACATAAAACACTTCGAGCAACATAAAAAAGGTGGGATTATCCTGGTTCAGTGAGTTAAGCTATAACATTTTTGAGTAGCAAGAGCTGTTTAAATTATGAGGCATCCACTAATTCAGAAGATTAAATATACAATATACTTTCTGAATAGTTTCTTTCACTTCTCCTGGGAAAATCATTCTCTAACTTCAACAGAGAGACTTGATAAATAATATTTAAATAATTAAAAATCATTCATCCAATTTAAGGAACTCTATAAATAACGATCTAAAATTCAACTGTGCTTAAATTTGTATATTGACATGTTAAAACTAGAAAGTATTATAAATTATTCCTGGTAATTATTTTACCCTTTTATTTGCAAACTATACATTTATCCTACTAAAAATGCTAGGAAGGAATTAAAAATAAATTTCATTAAAGCCATCTTCTACAGAATTTCATATGAGTAGGATGTTTGAATAGCTACATCTTCTAGATATTTAAAGATATGTAACATTCAACAACAAAGGAGAGAAAATAAAAACATTTCACTTAGTTTGAATGGAAACCTTGAATATATTATGTATTTTTTTGGTATTTTTAGAAAAATCAGGGAATCACAAATATAAGTAAACTTGGCCTTGCTTATGTGAAATTATTATTTGTTTATCAATGACAATGACAATGACAAGCTTTCTGCCTCATAGAGGTGTTTGTAGGACTCTCTAGAACTCCATGCCTCTGCATTAAGTAGCCTCAGATTATAATGCTTCTAGATTTTTCCCTGAAATATATCTACATTCTATATTATATCTATAACACTATATAGATCTATACAGATATATACCCTTCCTTTATAGCAGTGTATAATATCAATTCCCTCTAATTAAAATAAAAAAACATATAAGGCAAAATGAAAGTGTCCGGCACATAGCAACTACTCCATAAATGTTATCCTTACTACTATTAAGTAACTACAGAAAGCATGACAGTTTATATCAATCCACTTATTTGTTTTTAATATACTATTTTTCTGTTATAAAAAACAAATAAGGAAACAATCTTGAACTATGTTGAAAAGTGATCTAGTTTGAAGTAAAAAAAAACTTGGGTTTAAAATAGTATTACTTAATTGCTGTGTTAATTTCATTAGCCTTGATATCCTTCTGAGCTTACTGTCTTACATATCAAGTAGGAACAATAATATTTACCCCGAAGATTTGTTATAAGAAGTAAAATAAAATCAATTTGAGAACAATTAAAACAATTAGAGAAAAAATTGATGGTTACAGGGTGGGGGGCAAGTGGGGGGGTGGGGAAAGGAGGGAATGGAGATTAAAGAGTATGCTTATCATGATTAAGAAAAAATGAAAAAAAAATCAATTTGATAAAAATATGTGAATTGGCCTATCATATAGAAAACATTCAGTAAGAGCTATCCGAACCTGAAATAAAGAAATAAGGTAGTTTCTTGAAACACAAACATCTGTAAACATTTGGGATGTTCCAGGCCATATGTTCTATATAGCTCATTACAGAAAGAGGACCCATTTCCACTAAGAGGTCCATCACCGAATTTGTTTATTGTAATTGAGAAAGCAGAAGAGTATACTACAATTTTTACTCTAGGGCAGGAGAGTGTCCTGAACCATTAAAAAAATTCTTCACACAATTATAATAAATTATTGCATTTGAAAAAATAAATTCATTATAGTATTATATATTATAAAGTATACAAAAAATAAACCTCTACAAAAATTCTCTCTCCTATGGGAAAAGGAAAAGAATATAGAGTGACAAAGTAGTTTTTAAATAAATTCTATGGTTAATATGATATATAACATACTTCTTAGTTGAAAACCTGCTAAAATATGAATAAAGTTATGCTATGATCAAAACTTCACTAGGGATACATATGGAAAGATATTCCAAAATATTTTTTATCCAATTCTCATAAATTATGAAACTACTGAGTTTCTTAGACACAAACGGTTTTGCAAAAGCTCAAATCACATTCTTTTTTGGCTTTTAGTTACACTGAAGGAAATTGTGATCATCTGTTTGTTGCTACTGGCTATGTGGCCAAAGGCAATGTAAAAAAAAGTCATTCTGCCAGGTCTTGGTGATTATTGCTAAACTCAATGTTCTCTTTGAAACTGTGTTGAGATTATGCAAAAATAAAGTCACTTAATTAAAAAAATAAAAAGATCATGGGACATTGACGGCATTCCAGTGAAGTAGAATGAAACTATGAGCAAAAAAATTGTTCACTAGCAATCAAATTAGATCTACAGACTCCTAATTAGCTGTAAAAAAAAAAATGGCCCCCTCCCTTATCAAAACAAAGTATGTAAAAAATTAATGTTAAATACAAAATAATAGTCTCAAAGGTCCTGCATTTCACACTTTGGTCCAAGGGTTGCCAAAACGCAATATGCACAGGCAGACCAAAGAGCAAAATGGGTATTGTGTCTGGTATTTGGGACTTGGGAGAGGAGGGATTAGTGAGGAGACCATCCAAGTTCTTAAATAATGTCAACTTGTAGTGTTGACTTTCACTTAGCAGATTTTTTGACACTTTAAATATATCCAACCTGAAAAGTCAAGGGAAAAACATCAATATTTTTGCTTATTTTATATATTTAAAAATTTTAAACTAAAATGCAGTCATTGAGATGGAAAGCTAGTATTTAAAATATTCCATATTTCAGACTTGCTAAATGAGAATAAAAGCCCCTAAAAATGATCTCATGAGAAAAAGAAGTGTTAGGGGAAATCAATTATTATCCAGTGTATATTATATTAAAGATGAATTTAGGTGGCAATATTTTCCTTGTGATAAGACTGAACAATATTTTGGGTCTTGTGAGGAAATCCTTTTCTCAATGATCTTCAGTCTTTTAAAAATAATCTGCAGGAGGATTTTCAGATTTTAGTTTCAATTCATTTGCCAATATAACTTCTAGAAAATCACTTTAGAGAAAATCCGGGTAAAATGTCTCTCTGCTTACTAAAAATTCAGTGAGCAGACTTTTTGGGTCTCTGCCTATTTATATCAATATAGCTTCCAGAATCTTTTTTTTTTCCCCTCTATACTTCTGAAAAGAAAAATGAATCATCATGGTAGATTTGCATGTAAAAGGGCCTGCCCTGTCCTTAATCTTCTACCTGACCCATGATACAAACTCGGAAGACTTGGTTCACTTGCAAATCCTTAAAGGCATCAACTACTACATTCAGCTTTATTTACCTGAAACTTAAAATTTAAGTTTCAACTATATATGATTGAGATGCTGATTTATTTCAACTCAAATACTAGGTAATTAAATTGTTATCTAGCGGATGAGAAAGAAACAAATGAACATGGGGCAGGCGGCGGGTTTTGGAGATTGGAAAACCAAGAAACGGACTCTTAAATACAGAAAACAAACTGAGGGTTGCTGGAGGGGAGATGGGTGGAGGGGATGGGTAAAATGGGTGATGGGATTAAGGACGGTACCTATAGTGATAAACCCTGGGCTCTGGGTGTTAAGTGATGAATCACTAAATTATATACCTGAAACTAACATTATACTGTACGTTAACTAACTAACTGGAATTTAAATAAAAATCTGAAGATTAAAAAAAAAAATTGCTCAAACTTTATACATATATATACTCATTTTAATTTTTAAAATAATTCCATGGAATTCACTTGCTCAGTCATGAAAAGTCCCATAGTATTTTGGAAATGTTAATGCAACTCTGAAGAACAGGAACTCTGATGCTCAAAGGGTTTCAGCCAAGTCTTGTATCTGTAATTTACTAGCTGTTTGACCAGCAACAAATAACCTTCATCAATCCATCAACTGATAAATAATAGTGATAATAATATCTCACAAGGTTTTGCTCAGGCTTAAATAATTTATTTAAAAAGTACTTAGTAAACTGTAAACTATTACGTACTGTATCAGTTATTATTTTTCTCTGGTCAGATAAAGTAGAAGGTAGGTATTTGTTCTAAAGTTATTCAAGTGACCAGTCAATTGCCTCTTGAATTTTTAATTTAAAAAGAAGGAAACATTTTGCCTTTCAACCTTTATCAATGGAAAACATTTCACTCTCAATCTCAAAATACGATTTCCACAGATATTTTATCGGTACTTTTTAAAAGCTCTAAAATAAGAATATGGTGGTAATGGAAAACACTGTTTAGTATCAACATTGAATAGGCACAAAGAGCACTTCTGTAATTAGACACACAGACATGTAGCTAAAGAAAATATACCTCTGGGAGAAACTCGAACTGCTGTTACTATTTTCAAAAAAATACAGACTCAAAAATACCTATCTCAGTACCGATATTAAACGTCTCACCATGTTTCCATTATAAACTGTTCTTTTAGGAGTTTATAACTGGGCTGTTAAAATTCACTTCAGGCACTCCTTAGCATCCAAAAAAGCTATTACAGCCTCCTGAGAAAATAATAAGCATATTTATAGAATATATGTGTATATATATATAAATACTGATATATTGTGTTTACCTATTTTTAAAAATGCACTTGTGACAACTAATCTCCTTTATCAATTTGCTGAATCATATTACCTTCTTCAGTTCCATTAACCTAAAAGGAAAAATACAATTAAATTCAGTGTCCTTTCAATTGTTTCTAAATACGATTAATCGCTTGTCAACAAAGTATTACTGTAATTCAGAATTTGCTTGCTGGCCTCTAAAAAAAAAAATCAAGAGAAGAGCCAATCCCCTTCAATGGTAATAAACTCATATTTATTTTCCTCAAGTTTACTTTACATTATTATTGTTGAGAACTGCTATTGCAAAAATTGTGTGCAACCAAAACCACTATTATATTAAAAAATTTAGAGAGTTAAGAAGTACATACATTGTCTTTGGATGATTTCTTTAGAATTGAGAAGTCCTGAAGACCATGAATAGTTTTTTCAGGTAAAAGACCATTCAAGTTTTCCACAGTTAATCACATACAGCCCCAAGGAAACACAAACTTCTTAGGCTTTATTTAATATCAAAGGACCCTCTTGAAAATAAAATGCCTTTATTGTATTTTATTTGATAGTGTAGTCCTAAGATTCTATTTCTCTCCCGGGATATTTTTAATCTTAACAGCTGAAAAGTACTCCCCATTAAGGCATGTGCTTAAAACTGTGATGTTCATGCAGGAGTCTGTGTCATTAAAAATGCTGTAAATATAACAGTATTCAAAGTATAATATAATAATAATAAGAAGGAGAAGAAGAAGAAGCAGCAGCAGCAGCAACAGTAATAGTAGCAGTAATATTATAAGGAACACTAAAAGCAAGCTCTTTACTGATTATTTTCTCTACCTCCTGGAGGGTATTAGGTTCTTTGTATGCATTATGTCATTAAATCCCCCAAACTGCTCCACGAAATCAGTGCTTAGTTGGATGGGAAAACTACTCTCTAAAGAACAAAATGACTGATACAATATGATACGGCTAATCACTGTTTTTATTTTTATTTTTTTTATTTTTAAAAAATTTTATTTATTTGATAGTGAGAAAGAGAGCACACATGCACAAGTAGGGGGAGCAGCAGGCCTCCCACTGAGCAGGGAGCCCGATGCAGGGCTCGATCCCAGGACCCTGGGATCATGACCTGAGCCAAAGGCAGACGCCCAATGACTGAGCCACCCAGGTACCCGGCAGCTAATCACTGTTGGCTTGATAGTAAAGAAACTATAGAATATCTTTTTTTTTTTTTTTTCAAATTTAGAATACATTTTTGCCACTCTGGTAATTAGTCTTTAAACTTACTACAAACCTTGTTATTCCAATCTGAAATGTAAGATGAAAAAAAGCCTATCTTTAACCGTCAAAAAGAATAATGCTATTTATCTTTTGAAATCAGCAATGGAATATTAATTACATGAAAAGTAATAAAATTATCTGACATTTAAGAAGTTGTAAATTGCTTCATAACTCTCACACTTTTAGTCTTTACCAAATAGGTACTCAAATATCATCTGGTCCATAATTAGTATATAAAAGCCAATGAATCTAGTTACGCGTAATTTTTTCTTTTTTAACGTAACTGTGTAATTACTCCTTAGCAGTTCATAAAATTGGCTTGGAAATATTTTAAAAGATTTAGAAATAGCTTTACATCTTAACTACTGAGACTGTGATTCCATATAAAGTTGAACTAAAATTCATAAAAGAGAATTTCTGAAAAAAAATTAACTGAAATCATTGATATTTCACACAATGATGATTACATTAAACCACTGACATACATTTAACATTTATAACTGCTCCATTCTTTGAATTTGGTAATGGAAATACATTGAAAATTAAAGTCTTGATGTCCTCCTTATCAATCTGTCTGACCTACAACATTCTCCTCTTAATAAGTGTTAACTTTACTCTCCTAGTAGCGCAGGCACAAATGTTTAAACTTATTATTTGTTTCTCTTTTGTACCCCATTTAAATCAATCAGCAAATCATTAATATCACCTTCAAAATGTTCCAGAAACTGGCCACATCTCACCAACTTCACTCACCACCACTGTTGCAGTCCAGCCAACGTCAGTATCTGCCTGTACGTGGGCAGTAGTCTTCTAACAGTTCTTACCACTTAACTCCTTACCCCCATTCAGTCTTTCATGCAGAAATCAGTCGTCCCTGTAAAACTTGTCAAACCTGACCATTCAGGAAACTTAATCTTCATCACTATCTATGAGTCCACAGGTTGCCTGGACCTCTCCTTTACTGTCCTCATTCTCCCTGCCCCCACGTTTCCATTTGCTCGCTCTGCTCCTACCCCATTGTGTCCTCACTTTGAATACACTAAGCCTGGATCTGTTCCTGGGCCTTCATGCCAATTCCCCTTGATGCTCAAAACACTCTTCCTACAGGTTTCTGCTCCCTCCCTTTTTCTAAGTCTCTGTTCAAATGTCATTTAGCAAAAAGCTTTCTCTGACCTCACTTATACAAAAGAGTTAGCTACCTCACTTTCTATCTGAAAGCTTTATTATACTAATATTCTAGGCTCTCTGCTACATGCATGATATACGCTATCTTATAATCTTCAAAATAATTCTAAGAAGTGGGCTTTATGTTTTTTCTCATTTATATCGGAGGCTAGAGAACTTAAATAACTTACTAAAATTTACACAACACACCTAGATACATGGCTAAGATTTAAATTGGGTCTCCAGATTCTTCAGCCCTCATTCTTTATCAGCTACCTAATCCCATTTATTCTTTAGGACGCTCCCAATTTTACAAACTGGGGTATGAGGGTCAAGAGTTTAAGATAATCATTCAAGATCACACAGCCAGTAAATGGCAGAACAAAAGCAGATCAGGCAAATCTGGTGATTATTCCCCTGCATCACTGTCTTTTTTTTTTTTTTTTTTTAATTTCTTTTCAGTGTTCCAGAATTCATTGTTTATGCACCACACCCACATCACTGTCTTCTTAAGGAAGACATGATGTCACTGTTACCAATCAAGTGCCAAAGATAAAGCACCTGTTCACCACGCGTGTGTTCTGGGCTTTGTTTTTACTCACTCACCCAAGCTCTCATGTGAACAAATGTTTATTTCACACCTATAGCTTGACTGGTGTAGAATTATAAGTATACACATGACCTAAGTCAATATTACCAATACTGACTTTAATCCAGAAATTATTTACATTGAGATTTATGGTTTCCATTGACTTTCCTTTCTTTTATTTGTTAATAACCTATCCTCTTAACAATGTAACTGCTGAACTTCCCATTTTTCAACGTTCCTACTATATTATTAAAATCCCTGTTAAATAATAACTTGGATATCCTTTACATATACTTTTTTTTTAAGATTTTGTTTACTTATTTGACAGACAGAGATCACAAGTAGGCAGAGAGGTAGGCAGAGAGAGGAAGGGAAGCAGACCCCCTGCTGAGCAGAGAGCCCGATGCAGGGCTCAATCCCAGGACCCTGAGACCATAACCTGAGCTGAAGGCAGAGGCTTAACCCAATGAGCCACCCAGGAGCCCCTCCTTTAAATATACTTTTAACCATGATATAGAGCATAGTTCTTAAGAGACTTTGTAATGAACCATTACACTAAGGCCATCATAAAAATTCCCTTTTATTGTTTGTGTATTTAGTGAAAGATAAAGATCAACTGCCAAATATTCATTTGTACATGTAAATGAGCCTTTACATATTTAACTGCATTGAATAACTGTCATGGGTGAAAATGCCCTTTACATGTTGGAATCAAATATAATCTAACACAAAGAGCATAAATGTAACAAATTTATATAAAGGTATACTGAGCTGCTTCTGATATATCTATAACACATAAACCAATCAACCACAGCAATAATCTGACAGTCAGTATTAGATATAGTCATTGAAAGAGAACTTGGTTACAAGCTTAATGCCTCTTGCTCTGAGTATAAATATTTCAGTTTGTCTCAGCTTTTAACAAATAGCAGGAAAAAGATCAAGTTATCTTTTGACAACATTCTGCAGTATCATTGACATTATTTAATAATCAGACTTCCATTAAAGAGGATAAGGAGTGTCTTTGGGGTCTAATCAGCCTAGTCCAATGTCAGTGTATACAAAAAGGAATATTTTATATAATTTTAAGTCAGTATTAGCAATAACAATTCATTCCATACCCCTCAAAGTCATCTCAAATTAATAACAACAAATCATTTTCATGAACATTTTTCTGCAAAAGTTTGAGAGGAAATACCACGTGTATTTAGTGTTACTGAGATTTGACTTTTAGCTAATTAAACTCAACCTCCTGTACTTTTTTAAAAATCCAGATTTAAGCTACTATTGTAACCACAGCTCCTATTTACAAGTTCATAGAAAAAGGGGTACATACTTGAAGAGAAATATTCCACAGGCTAGTTTTGTGTGTAGTCAACACAGTTTCATGAATTTCCTAATCCAGATGATCTGTCAGCATGGGAAGAGTGGTTTAGTCTACTACTGGCAATATGAACTCAAAGCAGGAGAAATTTGCTCTCTGTGCACTAAAGGGTAAGACTGAAATTACAAATCTGTAAACTAACTAGGCTAAGAATTTTAAGTCATGCAATCTGCATCTGAGAGATATGAAATCAAAACCTGACATTTTGCTATGATGTAAAATTGCCAAGGAAGTAACACTCATGTGTGCCTAGCACACAATGGGAGGTCAATAAATGTTTGTTGAATCCATGTATGAATGGATGGAGTGGCCTCACTGCACAGGAAAGCCATGCATCACAAAAGCTAAGGGCAATAAGAGAAATAACAAGCTCTTACGAAGTAAGCTCAATGTGGGACTTGATCTCAGGACCCTGGGATCATGACCTGAGCAAAAGGCGGATGCTTAATCGACTTGAGCCACCCAGGCAGCCTTGGTGATCTCTTGATAATGAAGTATTCCAATCATCTCTACTGAACTTATGAGTAGAGGAAAAACAAACTCTTAAGCAGGTTACAGATCCTCATGAAGGCTATTACTGAGCCTTGAATTTGAAGTTTGTTGACTCTAGTATATTTAGTTCCACTAATATAAGCAATACTACTATGGTAACTTTTTTTTTCTTTCTTTCTTTTTTTTTTTAATTAAAAAGACTGTCATATCTCTAATTCCATTTGTTTCATTATTAGTACACTGATCAACAAGTGAAAATGTAAGTAACTTTTTTAAAGTGATTTGAAACAAGTCTATTTACAGGAAAAATGTAAGGATTCAAATCTAAATAATAAATACTTCTTACAACAATAAAAAGTATCACTTACGAGTTTTCTCAATGTACTTAAACCATTTCCTTATTCTATTTAATTTTACTTTATTTAAAATTCTTAAAAATATGTTCAAGTTTCAATTAAGTTGCATTTGTTTCTTCCTCAATTCAGGTTTATAATATTTTATTTCTACTTGACTGTTTGGTTTGAATAATTGACATTTCTTTGATATGAAAATCAGAACTGACCATAATGTTCATATAAGTGCTAAAACAATGGTAATATAAACAGATGACCACTTTGCCATTTCTAATGAGAAAGTTGCTATCCTAATTTATTTTATTAACCATATTTATGTGAATCTTGATGTCCTATGTCTAATTCCTCTTTGTGAAAGATGGAGTAAATGCAGCTAGGTAAGACAGACAAGGGGGCTTAGCGCTCTGCTTTCTCAAAAGCACTTATTTGAACAATAAGTTCTTGAAATCTCTCTATTTTTCTGACTTGCTCATGACTTCAACTAAACTTTTAACTAAGGTAAACTAAAATAGGTAAGCTTAAAATAAATGCATTTATTGTAATAAATTCATTTTATAAATCAGTAAGTATATTTGACGTTGATTTCTTCATTATTTTAAAATAAATCTATTAACTCCTCAGTCTGGATTTGATCTTATTTATGCCTTATTTTGTTAAATGAGGTATACAGAATTTCATACAAAATTTTTATTCTTAGTCTAAGGTTAAATTATTTGTATGCAACTTGCAATTCTTTCATTGTAGCATCCCCAGTAATGTTCTTTACATA
This sequence comes from Lontra canadensis, assembly GCF_010015895.1. Taxonomy (NCBI): domain Eukaryota; kingdom Metazoa; phylum Chordata; class Mammalia; order Carnivora; family Mustelidae; genus Lontra; species Lontra canadensis. The sequence goes on along the minus strand of NW_022630996.1, from coordinate 52,364,132 downwards.
TTCAAAAAAATTTTGTTTGATATTGATAGATTTGTGTCCAAATGACATTTGGCTGGTTATACATTTGGAGGTTCACCCTTTAAATATATAATAATTTTGTAGGTAAATTTTCCTGCTACTTTCTAGAACTGTTTGTGAGAAATCTGAGGCCAAACAGAAATATTTTTCTTTAGAACCAATTTGAAAATCTTGGCCCAGACCTTTTATTTTCTCTGTATTTCAAATCCATTTAATGTAATACAGTAAATTTTAGTATTGGTCCTTTCATTTTAATTTCTGAACACAGTGGCCCTATAAAAGTGGAAATTCAAGTCTGCATTCATTTCGGGGACTTTTCTCGAAGTATATCTTTGTATGTTATTTTTTTTCTATTTGTGAAGATGTTTTCTTCCAGAACGTCAATCTTGCATAGGTTTATTCCTTTGTTCAACTGGCAATCAGCAATGATAGGCAAATATTTGATGCTATTAAGTACTAGGCACTGTTCTAGGCTGTATGCTTTATAACTTTTTCTGATAATATATATATATCATTCTCTATAATGTTATCAGTTCCACATTTCTCCCAGTTTGCTTTGCCTACTTTATTAACTCTGTTCTCTGCATTCCTTACTTCTTCTATCAGTGCCTTTTTGCTTGTTCCCATTTTGGGTTTCATTCTTGGAACTGTTTCATATCCACATCATTCTTAATCTCTCTTCTGGTTCGGGTGTTAGCTTTGTCTCATTGTACATTCTGAGGTATTGAAATTTTATTTGATCTGTTGCTCCAAGGATTTTGGCAGGCCTGCGGGAGTGAATGGTTTATGACAATAAGATAGTTGTGATTATTTTCTGCTCACAGCAATATTTTTCTAGAGGGTTTTCTCTGCCTACCATTTTTTCCCTTCTATCTTTTCTTCCTTTTGTTTCCCTGTATCATGGTATAGAGTCTGTACTGATTTATTTTCCTTATTATTACTCTTAAATGAAGTATGACTTTTTCAGACCCTGGGGATAAGCTGGGAGTGCTAGTGCAAGATAGCAGAAAGAATTTCCAACTTAGAGAAAGCTAAATGTTAGGAAGAAACAGATGTTTGTATAAGTATGTTTGTATAAGTGTGTGCATGTGTGTTTGTATGTTACACTGTAAAGCCCCTCCTCCTTTAACCTTAACGTTACTGATTTAGTTTAACGATAGACCTAGGAGCAAAGTAAACTAAGCCCTGTAGCCAGAGGCCTTTATAAAATAAAACTGCCTTTACTAACCAAGGCAGTTATTTTGGGAAGGGAAAACTATATTTTGAGGGGGAAAACAGGAATTTCTGTATTATTGACAATACTCATTTACGAATGCTTTAGGATGTTTCTAGTCCTTGAAGTCTCAAGGATATATCCTAAAGTGTCTGATCTCCACTTCGCCCTGGACCCTTTCTACTGTCTTCTGGACTTCCTGAATGTGTACAAAAATCTATCTGGGAGAAATCCCTGCAAGTCTGGGAACACATATTGGTCTGACTTCACTTGGTAACATTGTTTCTTAGTAAATTGCTTTTTTCTTTTTCTAGACTTCTTACTTTTATTCTTTCACGGGAACTATGTTAAGTTGGATGAGGCTATCTTTCGTTGTTAATGAATATAGGAAAAGTGCCTTTTTGGCTCATTTTGGGTCCTGGCAAGATGATGGCTGGTTTGCACTTCCACAGATCAATGGCACCTTTCTGAGCAAAATAAAGTAAGACTTAGACCAAAATACACAAACTATACATGCATATATACATGCAAAATACATACAAAATTTATCCAACTATAACTTAATCTTCTAAAATATTATTTCAAATTGTAATTCTGTCTTAAATGGCTAATAATTTGTATAAAATTTTCATTAAGTTTGAGATTCATGTGACTTGCATCTATGTTTTTGAATCATTAAAATAAATCACTGTATAATTAGGTATCAAATATAACTTAATCTGTCAATTTATCATTCTTTCAATAACATGCAAAATCAAAATCCATGATTGTTTCCCATTTGCTGTGGTTCCATTTACCTTATTCAGAATAAATTATCAGAAGCCATATCCATAGTTTTAAATACAAAATTTCACAGTTCTCGTTGAAAAAAAAAATTTATTTTGAGAGAGAGAGAGGGAGGGAGTGAAAGAGGGCATAGAGGGGAGGGGCAGAAAGAGAGATTTAATCTCAAGAAGACTTCTCCCTTGAGAGCTGAACCCACCTCTGGGCTTGATCTCATGACCCTGAGATCATCATCTGAGCTGAAATCAAGAGTTGGATGCTTAACCGACGGAGCCAAGCAGGTATCCCTAAAATTTCATAGTTTTCTAATTTCAAAAGCACTCCAAGACAAATATTTAATACACTGAATCTGCAAATGTTTACTGAAGTTATTTCCAATACTACGTCACTGTTAGGCTTTAAATGGGTGTAATATAAATTGAATTAGTGATTCAATATTTATTGCATAGAGGATTAAAATGTTCAGGTAACTCTACTAAGACAGACAAATCTTATATACATCAATCTCTCAACATTTCTGAGTGATTTTATTGGCACATTTCCATGCTTCAAAGATCTTTATAATTTGATGAAAACAATAATTATCTAATTTTATTCATACCATGCATAGCCATACATAAAAATCTGCATTTATTTTCTGTAATAACCTCCCTGTAGACAATTTTACCTCTAGATTTGTTTTTAATTCTACCTAGAAATATCTACCCTCACTTGCTTACCCTCAGAATTTCTTCTGAAGCATCATTTCCTTGGAGATACCTCTCACTTTTTTTTTTTTTTTTAATTTATCAGCGGACATAACGTTCCTAACTGTAGTTGATTTCCTGGATCTCTCATCATCTCACAGTGTAAAAGGCTCCTTCTCCCTTGTACCACCTCCTGGTTTTGTATGTCATCTTTATGTGTCCCCTGATTTTTCCTTTCTTGACTCGTTGAATTTCTTCCCTGGCTCATCTGAGTCAGGTGTCTGTCTTCCTGGATTCTTACCTGGCACCTGACCATTATTATCTGTTCTATAATATCACCTTTACCACATTTGGGGATTCCTCAAACCTCACATTTTTATCTGCCTCTAGTGTGATGCCTTTAAAATTTTTTTTTTCAGATTTTATTTATTTATTTCTATGAGAGAGAGAGCACACAGAAGAGTGAGGAGGAGGGGCAGAGGGGCGGGAAAGGGAGAGAGAATCTTGAGTAGACTTGGTGCTGAGGGCAAAGCCTGACCTGGGACTCGATCTCAGGACCCCAGGGTCATGACCTGAGCTTAAATCAAGAGTTGGATGCTTGAATAATGAAGCCATCTGGGCACCCCTGGAAGTTTAATATTATAGTTTGTAATACTCACTTGCAACAGTAATGCTATCTGCTTGTTTAAGTGAAAAAGTGGTTGAATAATAGCAATTTAATTGGATCAATCTAATCCTAAGGGTAGGTATAAATTCTGTTGCTGAAAATATTTGGAAATTAAAACTCTTAAGCTCTGACACTACTTCATGAACCAAAGGAACAATTTGGTATCTCTTACATATCAGACTTTTAACTTATCATCAAATAACATTAAGTGCTTTCTTTCTTTAAGACAATGCTCCAGGGGCTTTAACTGTTAAACTTTATCTGTAATTAAATATTAAACAAGAATTTTCTGACAATATTTAAAGTTTTGCATTTGGTTCAATACTTAAGTTGTATCTATGTTACTACAGAATTGATAAATTCTTGAGAAAAAAGATGTACACATTGCTTTATGCAAAATTTCTCATAAAAGGTATATTAAAGCATAATAAAATATTTGCATGTAATCAGGGGAAAGCCACACTAACACACAGTGTAGCTATGGCATAAGAGATCGTGTGCTTATTAAAATCTCTACTTGCACATTTATATGATTATATATAAATGTACCTTTTGCAATGTCTTGACATTGGTTAGCTGTGAAAGGTTATGCCAGATATGCTTCAGGGCAAAATGAAAAGTACTTGCTGAGAAATATGAAAGTGGTGATGTCTCTTCTCCCAGGATTTACCCATTTTTTATTTCTGTTGATAAAAATAGAGCTCAATATGCTACCATCTATACATGCATAAAATGTGACTTACAAACTCTCTCAATAATTATTGGTTTCCCATTGGTAAGTATGGACATTGCTACCATCAAATAAAAAAATATAGCCTTTTGTGACTTAGTCCTGCTCTTGCCCTATCATCCTCTTTGTTACTTTGACTAAGAACTGACCCAATTTGCAAAAAAAAAAAAAAAAAAAAGAGAAGTGGACATCACAACCTCCTCCAGCCATGCACTCATGTACTACCACTACCATCTTCTCGGTGAAAAAAAAAAAAAAGGGCTGCAAACACTAGCAATGTCTGTAGCTGTCTTTTCCAGTATCTTTGCTCTTTCAAGACATACTGCTAAACTGACTCTGCCCCGAACTATTTCCCATTCTTCTGTCCCTTATTCATGATTCTACTTTTACTTCCCCAGGTTTGGTCTGTGGCTCTTATTTCTCTATATAGTAACTTTCAATTTCCCTTCATGGCCTCTGGCTTGAATTTTACCCACTGGATTCCTTGGCTTGCTGCTACTTTTTAATATTTATACAAAGAAATTGACCTCTAACAACCAATCCCAAGATTGATTTGGGATAATCTAACCCAAGATTAACTATAACTAGTTACTAGTTACTAATTAAAGACGTCACCCAAAATATGACGCACGTATTAGGCCCTACAAGTGGACTTTGCCAGCAGACACATTCAGAAACCTAAAGTGAGCTGTCTGGCGAACGGTTTCTGCCTAAGTGAACATGTAAGGCCCAGAAAAGGAGACTGCTTACTCATATGCATAGATACCAATGTCAGGAATGAGGATCACAAATCTCAGGTCAACATGACCTGCCAAAGAAAACTAATAAACTCTAATATAAACTCTAATAACTGATCCTAAAGAAAAGAGGGATCTATGATCTATCAAAGAATTGAGAATAATACTCAAACTTCGGTGAACACACAAGAACACACAGAAACCAAATGACATTAGGGAAACAATGCATGATCAAAATAAAATGTTTGACAAAGATAGGGACAGGGTGGTGGGGTTATGGAGGGAAAAAAAAGACAAAAACAACAACAACAACAACAACAACAACATAATGCCAAGAAGGACATTTGAGGAGTGGTTCTTATGTATGTCTCCAGCTCTGCCTGAGTTCTGACTTCTTTAGCCTTGTCCCCCAGCCCTGATTTTATTTCCTCCATTCCCTTCACTTCATGCGCCCTTCTCTAACCCTCCTCCTCCCTTCAAGCTACTGTAGAGCCATTGTTTTTTCTCAAATGACATGTTCCACATGTGTCACCTGGGAGGAATAACTCTGAAGCCCAGAAACCACATCTGAGGGAAGAAAATCAAGGGCAATGAATGGAAGGAATTCTAATAAGCCCACATGGAAAGAGCAGACATAAAGTGGACACTTCGGTGATCTTCCCAGACCTCTCCCTGGAAATTGCTGTATTCATTCCTCTAGCTGCTGGAAATACAGACAGTTGACAACAATTGGGCAGTGGAGCGCTTCTTTGAGGTCACAACTTCTCGCAAGGAGTAGCTCATCTCCACTAAATCGACAACTGAGTATAAAAGACTTCGCCTTTTGGCTTAAGGATTACTCTCAAGGACCATTATAGTTCCAGAGCTTCCCAAGGGATCAGGTGAAGCCTTTTTTGAGATTTTATTAAAATTCGTATCTTCTCAATCTAATTTCCTGTGGTCCCTCTCTGATGCTGATTCCCAAAAACTTCCTACATGCAAATCTCCACCTCAGAATTGTTTTTCCCAGGGAACTTCACGTGAAAAAAATAAGCTTTCAGGTCAGACAGATTTGAGTTTGAAACCGATCACTTTAACTTGCTGTGTAACCCTGAATTCCTTAGTCTCTTCAGCATCTGTCAGCAAAAAATGTGTTGGAAGGCAACAATACTATGTTTTAGGAGAATGACGTCACTGAAGTCGTGCAACATGATTCTCTAAAAACGTTACTTCAGTGAAAAATTAAATATTTATTTGTGTATGGAGGGTTTAAAAAATAACAGAACTGAGATTAAATGACCAGGTAAATATTGCATAAATAAATATATATATATATATATATATATATATATATAGTCTTTTAGTTTCAACAGACATTCCTTATTATATAATAATTATCCAGCACCACAAAGGATATTTATGATCTATTAAACTAGCAGTGTAATTTTATAAAATCAATAATCCAACTACAAAAATTAGCTAGATATTAAAAAAAAACTCACTTGAAAATAATACATATAAAATACTTCATTTTGCAGAATAGATACTCAATAAATTTTATTTTTCACTTTTTAACCTTTAGAAGATTGAGAAAAATGAGAAGGTAATTACACACAAATAGTTAACTAAAAAAATCTAATTACCCTGTTTATAGAATATTATATAATCTAGACATCTTATAGTCAAAAAGATCCCCACTTACTTTATTGAACCAAAAAAATTAAAACTAAACAAGCATACCATTTGATATTGCTGAGTTATCATTATTTAAACTGCAAATCTTAAAAGCGTTCTACTAGGCAGAATAGTATCTACCCTTTCCAAAGATATCTTACCATTTTTTTAATCTACCCTTCTAGAACCCATGAATTTACTCTATAGAGTAAAGGGGGCTTTGCAAATTTGATTAAATCTTGGACTTTGAAATGGGGATTTTCTGGATATCTGGAAGAAGCTAAAGCGATCACAGAAGTCCTTTAAAAATAAAAGGCAGAAGAGAATCAGAGGGACACAGGACTACAAAAGAGATTAGAGTGATGTAATGTGAGAACTCAGCCTGTCATCGCTGGCTTCGCAGACAGAGAAAAAAATGCTATATATTGCAAAAGACCTAGAAATGGATACTCCAGTAGAGCCCACATTTCCAGAGCCTCTAGGGAAGAATGCAGCCCTATCAGTACCTTGTTTTTAACCCAGTGTGTCAAGCTTCTGACCCAAAGAACCGTAAGACAACACCTTTAATATTTTTTGTGTGTTGTGTTAAGCTATTAGGTTTGAGGTGATTTGTTACAGCAGCAAAATAAAATAAATACCCCTTCGTGATTCATGGAAAGGTTCACGACAAGTAGACGAGCTATAGCTTTGTGTGCAGGGACAAAAAGGCCTCAACCATGTGGAAAGGAAGAGACCCAGACTGGGACACCAGTGAGCACATGATATAAATCACTGACTAAAATGTATTTGGTAACAGACTTTCCATGACTTACTATGGGATGATATCCAGATAAACCCAATTTACTTAAAAATGTTTTAAGTCAAAAATGCATTTAATACACCTAACCTCATAAACATCATAGCTTAGTTTAATCTACCTTAAAGGTGTTCAGAATACTTAATTAAAGTTGGGCATTGGGTCACCTGGTTGGCTCAATCAGTTAAGCGTCTGCCTTCAGCTTAGGTCATGATTCCAGGGTTCTGGGATTGAGTCCCACATTGGGCTTCCTGCTCAGCTGGGAGTCTGCCTCTCCCTTTCTCTCTGCCCCTGTATCCACTCATGCTGTCTCACTCTCTCTCAAATAAATAAATAAAATCTTTAAAAAAAATAAATAAAATGAAGTTGGACAAACTCAGGGTGCCTGTGTGGCTCAATCAATTGGTTAAGCATCTGCCTTGGGCTTAGGTCATGTTCCCAGGGTCCCCTCATCATCGGGCCTCCTGCTCAGCAGGGCGTTTCTTCTTCTTCTCCCTCTCCCCTCCCCCAACATGTGGACACATGTGTGTGCTCTCAGTCTCTCTCAAATAAATAAGTAAAACTTTTGTAAAAAGTTGGGCAAAATTATCTAATACAAGGCCTATTTTATACTAAAGCATTTAATATGTTGTTTGCTGAATACCATATTGAAAGTGAAAAAGATATATATATATATATTTTTTTTTTGGTGTAAGTACAGAATGGATGAACATATATCAGCTGTTTACCCTCATGATCACCTGGCTGACTGGGAACTGCAGCTCGCTGCCACTGCCTAACATATAAAAATATTGTATCACATATTTCTAGCCTTGAAAATACCAAAATTCAAAATTCAAAGCACAATTTCTACGGAATATATATCACTTTCACATAAAGTCAAAAAACCCTAAATGAAACCATCATTAAGTGGGAACTGTTTGCCAATGGTTGAGTGTATGTTAACATTTATGCCATAGCTTTTCCATTCCAGGCTTCTTTTGCCCGTTCCATGCTCCCACTCTTCCAATGTGCCCTCATTTCCCCCACCTCCCCTCAAATTCAGAAAATTATGTTGTTTCCAGTCTATAAAACTATCACATCAGAAAAGCTTCCTTCTCTAGCTTTATGTTATTATTCCTTTTTTGCCTAATATTAACACCTAGTTAATTCAAGCTATCTCTTGATTTAGATTTGTGACTCTTTCATCCTCTAACTAACTTTAAGTATCTCTTCTTACTTCTTGAGAAATAAGCACTACTTTCATTTGCTTTTTTGCTCTTTATTTGTACCACGAAGAAAAACTATAATCATGACTAACCATATATTGATTCATCAAAATAAAATAAAGAAAATCTCTGAGTTCTATGTGATTTGAGCATAAACAAAGTTCAAGATAAACGGGCCATATGCAGAGGGCTAAGCGAAGTCACAGAAATCTGAGATCAGACTCTGTTCCCCATGTGGTCAGTATCTGATGTCAAGAACATTCCAATGTCTAAAGCACAGTTATCTTCTCTGAAAAAAATGGGGTTGTACCAATCCAACAGGGTGGTTTTGAGTAAATACACATAAAGTACTGTGGCAAGTAAATAAAAAAATAAACTTTCAGTAAGTGTTACTGATTATTTCTATTACAAGAATCAATGGCATTAATAAATAATGTCCTGACAAAGCTTTCAACATCATATTCCATGTCATACTATCTTCCGTGGTCTATTTGCTCATGTCCATACACTCTTCTAGCTTACATTTTTCCCACATTCAAGAGAAAAGTGAAATTAGTTGATTTTACCAACTTGAAAATTTATCTTGGCAAATAATAGTTAATTTTCCTATTATAAACAATGACAGAAAGCAACTTAGTTTACTTATGAAAGCTATCTCTGGAAATACGTACTGAGCTCCCAGCAATCATGCAGAGTTGCTGAATTTTTATATATATTATACTAATATCTTTCTTTTATAGAAATATAGGGCAAATGGGCACTCTAATAGATTATGGTTTAGAATAATATCAATGTAAAGATCAACAGGAATCATCATCGTTCCCCAGACATCAAACATTTCAAGTGGAATTTAATGCCTAATTTTCCAATTATATGCATTAGCATATGAATTTAGAAATTACAGAATTAAAAAAATTAATCCCCAATACCAACGATTATTTTCTACTTATTTTAATAGTACTAGATATTTGGCCCTTTGAACAAATATCATTAAATAAATAAAAGCTAAATATTAAATTGAGCAAACTATTTATTACAAGAGTTGGATTCATTTGCTGAAACTATGTATATTCTTCCACCTGTGGGCCGTGGATAAGGATAGAGAATTCTTACTCCACCTCTTTTTTTTTAAGCTTTGTTTATTTACTTGAGAGAGAGCACAAGCAAGGGGAGGAACTAAGGGAGAGGGAAAGAATCTTAAGCAAATTCTCCACAGAGCACGGAGCCCAATATGGCCTCCATCTCAAGACCATGACCTGACCCAAAGTTAAGAGTTGGCTATTTAACCAACTGAGCCATCCACACACCCAGCTGCCTCTCTTTAAAAGCATTTCTGGGGGCGCCTGTGTGGCTCAGTGGGTTAAGCCTCTGCCTGTCATGGTCTCAGGGTCCTGGGATTGAGCCCTGCATCTGGCTCTCTGCTCGGCAGGGAGCCTGCTTCCCCCACCTCCCCCGCCTACTTGTGATCCCTATCAAATAAATAAATACATAAATCTTAAAAAATAAATAAATAAAAGCATTTCTGATTCCCTGGACAGTTGTCTTGGCATGTTGTCTACTTGGGGACAGGTTACTAGAGCCCGGCCTACTATTCTTTGGCCTGCTGCCAAAGACACCTCTCTTCTAAAATGCAGTATTTTGCTTTTAACCTAAATTCAGTAATTAGAAACTTAAATGCTACTAGACGTTCTTTTGATTTTTCATTTCACTCTTAGTGATTCCCCAGTGATTCTTTTGCAAGTATTGCACCTATTTCTATCAAAAATTCATTCAAGATAGTCTAGGCTTAGCTCAAATTCTAGAACCATAACCTCTGCCTTAGAGTTTGCAGTATCATATTACTAGAAATACTGGAACCAAAAAAGGGAGGTATCATCCTTGAAAATATATTTTTTTAAGATTTTATTTATTTGAAAAAGAGAGAGTGTGAGAGAGAAAACGAGCACAGAGGAGCAGAGGAAGAGGGAGAAAAAGACTCCTGCTGAGCAGAGAGCCCAACTCAGTGCTCAATCCCAGGACTTTGAGATCATGACCTGAGAGGAAGGCAGATGCTGGACTGACTGAGCCACCCAGGAATTCTCCTTGAAAATATTTTAATGAACCTCAGGGCAAAACTGCCTAAGTGAACTATTAAAAATTATACCATTGTTAAAAATGCTTTCATAGTATTTATTAATTAAGACAACTAATTTTACTTCCTAAATGGATTGAACTCATTTGGCCTTTGGGTTTTTCTTTCTCTTTTGGGGATTTTTTGTTGTTTCCGTTGTTTATTTTTGCAGTAAGGAACTGCAACCTCAGCAAACCATAAATTTTATTTTTTATATACAAAATATTTTTCTGGGAATTGATTTATAAAGATGCATTTCATTTTTAAATATATAAAGGAGTTGGAACAATGACAAATACAATAGAAAAAAAAATCTTGTATTAGACCCAGAAAAAGTGATTATATTTAAAAATTAAGCTGGAGTTGATTAATTCAATAACCAATCCATGAAAGTAGACATTCAATTTTTATGCTATTAATGAAGAATTAACATAAATTGGCTTTGATAATTCTAATCTATTGATGCTTTTGTTTTTATTTGAGTTCCCTACACATTTACTTATTACTTTATTAATTTCTGAATTAGAAAAGTAAGATTTAGCATGAACTGAGGAGCAGTAATAACTCTACTGAAAATATGCTCCACTCTTAAAAGTATGCTAAACATACTCCTTAAAGTTTCTCATTAGAAATTATTTACTTACCAAATGTGTTGCACATGCCAGCTTTATTTAACTGATTTATTATTTTGATTACATACCTCTTAAATATGTTTTCAACTAAGATAATTGTGTTAATTTGCATCTCGAAAGTGAACCTTTCAAGACAGAATTGTCTTTAAGATAATCTCTGGAGAGTTAAAAAAATATTTCTAATAATTTATCATGAGATTTTTTTTAAGCTAATTCCTCACTCTATAATCCCAAAATTATCCCCCTGAGTTCTCTTTTAAACCTCAGAAAATAACTGGAAGATCATGCCTTAGAGAATTCTAGGGGAAGTATTTTAAAGGCAGAACTTACTGGTCTTGACGTAAGGTGAAATATAAGGCAAAGAAATAGAACCTGAGAGGTTTTTTTTTCCCCCTTCAGCATAAAAAAAAATGAAATTACAAAAAAAAATGATTTTTTTGCAAGATTACAAAAATGACAAAAACTATTAATATGTCATAGAGTCTGTACCACAAAGCCCTTGCAATCAAACCTGAAGTGTGGAATGTTTCAAAGTTTCCAAAGAGAATTTTTTTCCCCTCTCAAGTATCTATCTAAATCAAATAAAAACTCAGGGATACTAGGACAAATTAATTCAGACTTGACCGACTGCTCATGCAATTTGTCAGTGTAACACAAGAACAGCCAGGATTAAGAAAACAGGGCTCAAGCTCTCCGCCTTGTTAGAAGGTTATAAATTGTCACTTAGTGAGGCTGATGGAGTTGCATTAGTAGGTCAAAAGAGACGAGCTAGTCATTTTTTTTTTTTTTTAAACAACAGTCCAACCAAATATGTGACATTTACTAAGGAGAACTTAGTAAAAAAAAACTATCAGAAACATTTTGTTATTTTTATACTCATGTTTCAAAAAAGAAAAGTAAATGTACATTTTCTCTTTAAAGGGATAATGTCAAGTCAGAATTTTTTATCTGCTTATTGAGAACAATCTACTGCTCAAACCCTCTACATGGTTAACAAAATAATTTAGGTTAAAAAAGAAATAAAAGTGCATATATCTTGTTTGCCAAATGACAAAGGTTGGAGCACTGGCGAGAATTCAATGAACTACACTTGAGTAGCCATGATTTACAGATGTCAGCATAGTTAGACGCATTATTTTATCTCAAATTAGAGCCAACACCGTGAAGCAAGATGTCCTTCTAGCAATCTTATTAAGTGTTGGCAGCAAGAATAGGTTTCAGTCAAGCAATAGAGTCCTTAAAGAAACAGACGATTAAGTATCTCCTAATTACTTTCTCTTTAACTTTTTAAAGGAAAGGCTGACACTTTTATGTGTGAAAATCTAGTAAGAAAAAAAAATATATATAGCAACCTGAATATATTCTCTAACCTTTAACTATTTCTAGAATGTTTTTAACATTTCAAGTCCTATAATAATGGATAAATTATATGATAATGGAGAAAAGCTTATTTTTTTTTCTCTCTCTCAAAGACTGCCTTGTATTTTATGGAAAGATAGCTAAATAAAATGTGTTTAAGGGAAACAAAAACGAATATGAAAGGGGGATGTGGTTTTCATAAAGGGGGCTTGGATTTTATCACATGTATTTATATCCAAACTACCTCTTTACACTTTTATTTCATCATACTCATCCCTGAAAACAAGTTGGTATAGTGTCAATATTACTTCTATTTCAGTAGACAAGACTTCTTATGACTTTCGTAAATGGGTGTTTAAGCAGAATTTCCACATAAAGGCAAAAAAATATTTTTATTTCTAGTGAATTATCACTACAAAGGATTTAGATAAACAAGGATGAATAAAAATACTCAAAAAAGCTATGTTTCCTTCACATACTGAAAAAATAAAATGTAACAAATATAAGTGAAGCTCTTCTTCACTCATTCTCCCCACCTCTCTCCATACAGATAACCACTTTCTTCAGTTTTGCATTTACAGCTATATGAATTTGCTTTCTCTATGTATGCATGGATCTCTAAAATGTATAAAAATTTTTGCAAGTTTTAAAACTTTATGGAAATGCTACCAAAGATACACATTTTTTTCCTTGCTTTTCTCCTTTAAAACCCATCATTGGAGTTTGTGAGAGATTCAGGTTAACAGATATAAATTAAATTCTTAACACTGCTGAATGATAATTCTATTGTCTAAATTTGCTAACAGTGTATAATCCATCCACTGTTGATGGCACAGCAGGTTGACTCCAATTTGCAAGTATAAACAATGCAAAGAGTGCTTAACTTTCTTAAATAAGTTTCAGGATACATATGTGAGAATTTCCCAACAATGTATACCTAGAAATGGAAGTTCTGGGTCTTAGTATAGGCACTTCTTTAAATTTATATTTACTAAGGCGCTCTTCAAAGTGTTTCTATCAATACATGCATAAGAGTGTTTATGATCTGCCTTTGCTCCTCAGTGCTCGCCAACACTTGGTACTGTCAGGGTTTAATTCTAATTATTTTGACAGCTGTGAAATGGCAGCTTTTCATTGCTTTTTCTTAATGCAGTGTAGTTAAGTAGCTTTTCTTCTGTTTATTGGGCATTCATTTTTTTCCTCTTTTAGAATTGCTTTTTTCTGTATCTTTTGTCCATTTTAATACAAAGAGGCTCATTTTTCTCCTTATAATCAAAGAAGTCCTTTTCATATTCTAAATAATAATCCTTTGTCAGTTATAGACATTACACTGATACTCTTCCTAGCCGCAGTTTATCTTTCATTTTACTGTTGCTTGATATACAGAAATTTTTCACTTTTAGGAAGACAGATTTTTTTTAACCCTAAAAAAATACTTAAAATTTTGTTTATTACATTTACATCCTTAGTGCAGTAAGAATTATTGTGTGTGTGTGTGTCTGTATGTGTATGGTATTAAAGAAAGATCCAATTTAATCTTTTTTTTCTTTCCAAAATGGATAACTCAACTCCCAATAGCATTTAAATAATCTCCCCTGATTTGCAATGCCACCTCTCTCATACATCATTCTTTCCTATGTGTGTGGGCACATTTCCAGCATTCCTTTGTAATGGTATTTTTCTGTACTTGTACCAACACCACATTCCACATTGGCTTATCATTGCTTCATAATAAATACTGATATTTGGTAAGGCAAACATATTTTGATTGTTATTAAACATTTGCCTTCCATACACATTTTAAGATAAGCTTGTCTAGTTTCTTTAAAAAATACTCTTTTAAGATTAGGAATGGAATTAGGATGAGAAGAACTGACATTTTTATGATACACAGTCTTCTGTTAGGGTTTTACACTCCACTTATTTAATTCTACTTCAATGCCTTTCCACAAATGCATCATTTTTTTTTTCCTTGAAGGTCTTGTCCAACTTTGTTAAATTTATTCCAATGTAATTTGTACATATTTGTATATATTTGTACAAATAGGATCAAGTTTCTTTTTCAATTATATTTCATAACTCCTTGTTAAATATCATATTGGGCAGGGGGTAATGGAGACCAGGGAGGCAAGATGACCAAAGTAAAGTTATTTTTAGTTTTAGGCTGACCCTCAGCCTAAAAGTCAGCAGGTCCTAAAAAGAATCATAAGACCTGCCTCATGGAAAATCACAAGACCCCATTTCCTCAGGCAGTAAAAGCCACAAAGGCTGGACATTCTTAAATTACTCCCTGTGGGTAATTCCACAACCTTAAGACAATGGAAAAACTAATTGCCCAATGTGAATAATAAACCCAAGTTAAAGAATAAGCCACTCCCTATACAGTTAGTTTATTAAAAAAAAAAAAAATCTTAAAAACCCTTCATTAAAGGCAACAGGGGTTGGTCCTCTTTCTCATTTGAGGAGAGACTGCTGCTATTTTGTAAAGTAGCTCCTTTCTTACTTTTGTGCTTAATAAATCTTGTGTTCCTTTCTCTAAATGGCTTGCTCATGAATTCTTTCCTGCACAAAGCCAAGAACTCTTCTTGGCAATGGGGCTGAGGCCCTCCCTCATGGGACCTTGACCTGTCTGGCATCGAGATGACTTATTCTATTTCCAGTAATTTGAATGTAGACTATTTAGTGTTATCCAAATAATCACGTATGTGACAAACCAAGATAATCTAGTTTCTTCCCAGTTATTATGAATTTTATTTTGTTTCATTTCATGTTTTTTACTTACTGCTCTGGTGATTAATTCCACTACATTATTTCTACAGAAATAATGATTGTTCAAGTATCTTCATCTTTTATTGGCAGTATGTTAAGAATTTTAGTTAGAAGTGGATATTTAATTTCATTTACTGCCTTTTTTTTCCAATGGGAAATTTAATATACTATTTCCAGACATATTCTCTTCTGATACATATTTTTTTCCATAATAAATATTCTAATCTTGAGCCATCCTTGTATTTGTGGGATAATCCAACTTGGTGTTGAAAATAGATCTTTTTAAACTTTTATGTCCCAGGATTTGATATCTCAGTATTAGCTTAAAATTTGCCATCTATGTTAGCATTTGAAATTAGATTTTAATTTTCTTTTCTCATTCTGGCTTGAATTATTTTTATCAACATATTCAAACTCCATAAAATGAATGGGAAGGGTTCCTCTTTTATAACCTCTAGTTGATAAGGATACTGTTTAAATTAATCTTCAGTATTTGTTCAAAGTTGTCTTTAAAAAATCAGTGTATAGAGTACATTAACTACTGACTCAATGTCTTCAATATTTTTTGACCAATAAATTTCTATTTTCTTTTGTTATCAGTTTTATAAACTGCATTTTAAAAATATTTATTTATTTTAGAGAGAAAGAAAGGAAGAGCATGAGCAGGGGTGGGGGAGCAGTGAGGGAGGGAAGGAGGAAGAAAGACTCTCAAGCCCCTCCTCACTGAGCAGGGAGTACGACATAGAGCTAGATCTCAAGACCCTGAGATCATGACCTGATCCAAAAGAGTTGCTTACTGGCTGAGCCACCAAGATACACTTAAATTGTGTTTTCTTGAAAACTGTCTAGGTTTCAAAAGTACTGAAACAAAGTTCTTTATCATATCCTTTAATTTTTATTATTTTGAATTTTGCATTTTAATTTGCAAATTATATTCATAAAATTATTTTATCATTTTTGTTGTTACCTATCTTGATGGAATTTCTTTTTTTTTTTTTGAAGATTTTATTTATTTATTTGACAGAAAGAGAGATCACAAGTAGGCAGAGAGGTAGGCAGAGAGAGAGAGAGAGAGAGAGGGGGAAGCAGGATCCCCGTTAAGCAGAGAGCCCTACACAGGGCTTGATCCCAGGACCCTGAGATCAGGACCCAAGCCGAAGGTGAGGCTTAACCCACTGAGCCACCCAGGCGTCCCTCTTGATGGAATTTCTGTCATTTCAATAAGTAAACATTAAATTTTGTTTAATCTCTCAAATTTAGGTTTTTATTCTATTCCTTTAATATTCTTTCTTATAAGTATTTTTAAATCTCTTTAAATTTCTTTTAGTTTAATTCTTAAATCAAGTGTTTGGCTCATTAAGTTTTTGGCTTCTCTTTCCCTAAAATTCATGTTTACAGCTATAACTTTCCTCTAATTATTTACCAACTCTATCATAAAAGTTTTAATATATTGTGTTCTCATTATACTTTAGTTCTACATATTTTCTTTCTAATATACATATGATTTATCTTTGATCTATGATTTTTATGTTGATTCTGAATTTCTAAATAAGGGCTTTACATATTTTCTTTCTGTGATGATAATGGCAATTGATATTGATATTGGTTGACCTTTTGGTATGAAAATATCACTTACATAATAATAATTCATGAAAACATAGCATCATTTACATATTGATCATTTTTATA
The DNA here is from genome assembly GCF_010015895.1 of Lontra canadensis. Classification (NCBI taxonomy): domain Eukaryota; kingdom Metazoa; phylum Chordata; class Mammalia; order Carnivora; family Mustelidae; genus Lontra; species Lontra canadensis. Next base: position 52,347,082 of record NW_022630996.1, on the reverse strand, counting down.
ACTCAAACAAATAATCTCTGTTTTGTACCTGTCAAGTTTACTCCAAAATGATACGCTGGATATACTTTTCTTTTGTGCTTTCTATTTTTATTGCCTTTTCTATAGACCTTTTCCAAATCCTGCCTCACCTTTGCCGCACTTGAGGTTTATTTCCTTATTTTTCCCTTAGAGGTTTGAAAAGTAAGGGTCATATTCCTGAAGCATACAAAGAACTTAGAACCTTAAACTGCATAATTTCTCTCTCAAGTCACATGTCTGAATTATATTTTATTACCTACCTCTCAATTAGACATTATTTATTTATTCAGCCATTTTATTTTAATGTCTCCATTTTTATACAAATTTTTTATATGCTAAATTTTTTATCCTGATAAGAAAGAAATTTAGGATGCCCTGAGATGAAGGTTTAATGAGGGTAAGCTCTCTTACTTTCCATAGGAACATATTTTCTTCTGCTTTTTAGGCCCCAAATTATAAATTAGCTTATTTTCAAATTATGGGCTGACAAATATTTTCTTAGAACCTTGAGGATACAATCCTGTACCACTTGGGCTTCTGTTGTTGATGCTGAATAATCAATTGTCTCTTTTGTTGTGTTCTTTGGAAGTTTATCTGTCCTTTCTCTCTGAAACTTTCAAGGTCAACCCTTCTCTCTTGCTAACTCTATCTGGTCCTCTGTCGTTTTACTAAAATCAGTCTCGAGGTTTTGTCTGTTTCTTTGTTTCTGTGTTTTTGTTATCCTGCATAGGGTTTAGTATGATTCTTGGATTCAGAATTTATGTTCTTTGTTAATTCTGTAAAAATTTTTATATGCATACTTGCACCATGAACTCTCACCTTTTATTTATTATCTACGTCTGGAATTCAATCGCACACTTCTCTAATTTGCTTTTTCTCTTTTCTTTACATATTGCTCCATCTTCCATTTCACTAATACTTAGTTAAGCTGTGTTCTTATATGTTTATGAATCCTCCATTGAGGATTTATTTTTTCAAATTTCAGTAATCCTATTTTGCATTTATAAACATTTGATGTGGATTGTTTTCCAGCCAGATTAGAACTTTTAATAATTGTGTTCCTTTCGCAAATTTTGATTTTTCTCACACTTAACTGTTTAAAAACATTAACTTTATATACTTGCTTCCAGTAATATTAAATCTTTAGTTTTCCTTTCTCTCTTAGTTTAAGGACACTGGGAAATTCCCTTTTACTTGCAACATAGTTATGCATTTATATTTTATATTTTACCATTTCATCATAGCCATGCAATTATATTTCACCCAGGATCTTTATATGCTTGGTTTGAGATTTTTTTAATAATATCTATCTACTGTAATGTCAAGAAATAAAAGACCACACTTAATTATTTTCATTTTTGACTTTGGAAAAGAAATTTACAAGAGTAGATTTTATATGAAAAATAATAAACTTTATACATCTTAAAAATTGTCAATTTCATTGCAAATACACTCTTCTCCACATACATACATGTTGGATGATGTTGCCAACATTATCTAAATTTTATAAACCCCTTTTACATATCGACAACTGCAGTAATTTGATAATAATGGTTGTTAACAATATTAATAATGATTGGTCATCTGTAAAATAAGTCACATGAGAATAATTATTCTTCCCTTTTTAGGGGAGAAAAAAATTATAAAATTATAAAATCAAATTTTTTGTGTCAAATTTTGATATTGTATATAATGTTTACTAATTTTAGTATTACTCAGTTGGTAGATATGAGTACAATTTTATCTTACTCAAAATTGCATGTTATTCTTCTTAGTACAATTATTATTTAATATTACACCAATGTTATGTTTGACAAAAAGATAAGTTGTGTGTTAACATTATAGCATGGTTCCCAAATGCAAGGACTCTGAAGGTGCACAGATAAGAATTCAAATATGGTATCCAACAATTATAAGTTTTAGAAATGATCTGACATCTCACCTTCAGTGTCTTAATCTGGAAAATTTGGAGAGTAAATATTGTAGCATGAAGTGCTAAAATAACAATGATGATAACAACACAATAGATAACACTGGGCAATCATTAAATACTGCTGTAAGCACTTAGTATTGATCAAACATTTTCATCTTCACAGGAGAGTATAAAAGAGGTCCTATTATTATCCCCACTTTACAAATATATGTGATGCATGCAAAGGTCTTAGCATAATACCTATTATGGTATAAATGCCTTAAAAGTAGCTAGTATATTAAACTTAAAACCCTATAATTTCAAGATGAACTTATGAATACTGTGGTTAAGAATGACATGTAAAAGGCATAAAAATAATAAACAATATACTATCACATCTGAAATGCCCTGAACCACTAATGGATATATTGTTTATTCCCTATAACCAGTTGAGAAATACTACAATTATTTAGTTATGAAATTTAAAATGTTTTTTTTTCCAATTAGTGAGTGATAGAGGCATGGCAATAATTCTTAATATATTTCAGACTGTCTACCAGTACCACTATGGCTCCTCACCTCTGTCATTTGTTTATTTTTAATTCTTCTTTTAGTAGCTGTCATGATGGTTCCTTTATTTTCTATAGAATCCAAGGCTGAATTTTTTTTCTGGCCATTATGGTTACCTGATAACAAAATCCTAGCTTTTACTACTGTATTAAAAAATGCACAGTGGTGTATTTTTTTAAGGTCAAAATAATAAAAATCAAGAAGAGACTTAATTTTATTTTCCTAAATTATAGGTTCTATAAATGATGGTTTTATGAAAGATCTTGTCCCATATTTTCTATGTAATAAATGGAAAAGGACTGCATTTATCTTTTTTCCTCCACTGAATGAATGAGTTTAAAATATTAAAAAGTACTCAAAATGCATACATACATATTAATGTAAAATAAAGGCTTAGAAATTATAAAACACAAAAACAAAATAAAGTAAAATTTTAATTTGGGAGACTAATATATAGGATCATACATCTGAAGAATTTCAGTATCAAAAACATAGTATCATAGAAAACAAAAGTAACTACCAACAGTCATTCATCATGTCAGTCCCTAAATGATTCCTTACTTTAAGTTTATATAATCATATAAATGACACTGGATCTTCACAAATAAAGTGATTGTTCAAAGATAAATGAGGATTTAAAGGTTATTATGACCAAGTTAAGAACAAAAATCAATGAAATATTCAAACGAAAAATTTGTGAGGGTAAATTTTAGCAACATCTTTTAGCAGATGTTCATTGTGTAGAGGTACTTAGTAGAAAAGAAATTTGGGTAAATGTGCTAATGCCTCAGGTATATGCAAAACTCAGTTTAAGTTGAAATCAACTCCTTAAATACTTTTTAAAACATTTCAGAGAAAAAAGTTGTAAGAATTTGAATTAACCTTTTTCCTATCTTATTTTTGCTGTTTCTTTCCTTTGTGGCCCCTTGTCAAGATATATACCTTAAAACTGCATATTGTCTAAGATGACAAATACTGAAGGAAGTAAAGAAGCAAAGCCTCTGACCTTTTGTTCTATTTCCACTACATATTTTAGATATATCATCTCAAAGACTGCCTGCATTCCATTGCACTATTGTGTGCAAGGTCAAACTAGTAATCATTATTAAGCAGAAATCAATCAACGCTAAGAAAAAAAAAACAAATAGAAATATTCTCCAAAACTTGCAAGAGACTTTATTATGAATTTGTCAACTATTTTTCTTTTTATTTTCCCAAATTATTTAAAAATGTTTACTAGGACACACAAATTCAAGAACGTATTTGAATAAGAACTAGCAGAAAGGAGATGATGGAAAGAAGGCCATAACTATCGAGCTCAAAATAAAGCTAAAATGCAAAAGGTGAACTTTGGCTATGATTAACCATGACTATAAGATTAATTAAACCCTTTCTGATCTTAACAAGCAAAAATCTTGCTTGTGAAGCAAGGATCATAAAGAGAATCCTGCATCTGAAAAAGAAAAGTATTCCTAACATCATGCATATGTTAAACACAGACACAGGTGTCATGTTTCTTATAAACCATGGCATCTATCAAAATGCTCTTTTTTTTTTTCAAGAGTCATGATTTGCCAAAAACAAGTCCTAAAGTGCTGCCTTCCATGAAACTCAACTAACTTTTGCTCACGTTATTCCCTAAAACTCCAAATCCTACCATTGCTTTGCTAGTAAGATAAACTTCAATCACTAGAATTTGTAACATGAGGAGAAGCCATGATTCATTGGCTTCCTTTGCCATTTAGTCTCTTTCGTTCACATTATAACCAAAGTTTCTCCAAACACTTCTTGCAATCTCCTGTTTAGTCAACGTATACCGTTTCCCCGTATTTCAGGAAAGCAATTCCCTTTGAAGTCATTTTGAGCTCTAAAAGGCATGGAGAAAATCCCATCAATAATGGACCCAAGAGGGGTGCCTGGGTGGCTCAGATGGTTGGGTGTCTGCCTTTGGCTAGGGTCATGGTCCCGGGTCCTGGGATCGAGCCCCACGTCGGGCTCCTGGCTCAGCGGAGAACCTGCTTCATCCTCTCCCTCTGCTGCTCCCTCTGCTTGTGCTCTCTCTCTCTCTGTCAGGTAGATAAATAAAATCTTTAAAAAAAAAAATAAATAATGGACCCAAGAGCCATACAAATGTTTTTGTGTGTTTTGAAAAGCAACTATTTAACTAAAGTTCCATTCAAACAGAATGTGTCCTATTTTAGGATGGTTATTTGCAAGTCCTTATAAACTCTTCTAAGAACCTTATTAAGCTTTCCTGATAACTTAGATAAATAGGGTAAGTTTTTTATCCCATTGTTCTATTAACAATCTATCACTTAAAAGTGATATAATAAGGTAAAAGAGCACAGTTTGCTTCCATTGAAACTTGCCTCCATAGCTTTTACACTCTACATGTTACTTTAACACACAGCATGCAGCCAGAAATTGAGTGTTATCATAAGTACAAGTGAAAAATAATTCAACTATATATTGTCAAATGATCAAACTTTTGAATAGTAATAAATCCAACAAAATATAATAAAACACCAACTTATACACCATGTATCCTGAGAGCTCTCAGAATTTTTCTCTTACCCAGATCAACATTTGCTGTATGTTGTACCTAGGGACATGTTTATAGTAGGCCTAGGGTTCTGGGTAAGAGTTTCATCTCTGGACACACAGAGGCTCATATAAAAACAAGCTCATAAATTTGGCTTCATTAATGCCATGCTTGATTCCAACAGCTTCTAAAATGGAGATCATGGGTAGGAGATGTTGATGTATTACAAAGGATGGGCAAATTCACATATGCAAAAAGACAACTGTAGAAGTACTATTTTACATTTATATACACTGATAATTTTCAAAAATACTTATTTTTAATTAGATTTAAAATATACTTATTTTGAAGCATTGGTATATTTATGCTACTTTGTATCATTTTATATTTTCTCAGTCACTTGAGTACTAAAAGTACAACTACCAGTGTGTAAATCATAGACCTGAAACAGTGATAACTCCTCTTCTAGATACCTACATTGATAATCACACAATGGCTACCACAGCTGTCTTTGCTATAGCACACCCACAGTCCATCAGAAAGTTATAATCCATGAGCTATTCCTAAGCTTCTATGTATATTAGGACATTTCGCTAACTTTGGTGATCGTAGGAGATAAAAATTCTGTGCTTTCACTGGGAATTTTAGATGATTTCTTCAGTTTTTAAAGATAACACCTAAAACCTAACACAGTGACATGGACATTCCAAGAAACTTAGAATTTTCAGTGTCTTTAAAGCACAATAAATCCACCCCAAAACAAAACAAAACCAAAAACCTAAACCTACAGTAAGTCCCTTTGATGGATAGTCCGGTTTACGCATGCATTTACTTATGTGCTCATTTTCTCATTCATCATATATTTTTTGAGCATCTTTTATGTGCAAGTTCATATACTGAGTGCTGGGGCTACATTCTCTAAGAATTTAGCACCTTAGCTGGAGGGATATTATGAATTACAGAAAATAGTAACAATGTTATACACGTGGCTTAAGCTAGTAGTGTTGGAGGAATTTGGAAGATAGCAAAAATGTGAAAAGGGGAAACATTGCATGGGAAGAAAGATTAAAGGAGGACTCTGAAAGTTGTGCATGATCTAGTTCAGAGGTGGGGTTCAGAGATGGGTGTGGTATTGGAATGTCAATCAACATCCTAGTTTGCAGAAAGGGAAGGGTTAAAAAATCCAAAGAAGAAAGCCTGAAGCAAATGGAATACTGACTGAACTGAACGCTTGCCTCTAGACATAAAGTTGGGTAAGACTAGAAAATGAGAGACAGATGGTTGAAAAGACAATGACTAAGAATTCTGAACTTTCTGTTATGCAACAGGGAGTCCTAAAGGCTCCAGAGTATGATCATGACTGTTAATTAAACACTTAACAGTTCTTTTGTAATGTGTCCACCGCTGCTTAAATTATTTTGCAAATAACTACAAATTTATTCTTTATAACAATATTCTAAGGTAGATAATCTTATTACTCAATCACTTTATACTTGGAGAGCTGAGAAAGTGAGAAATTAAATAAGGGGCCCAAGGTCACAATGGGGAAGTGGTGAGGCTGGGATTTGAATGTAAGGAGTCTGTTTCCAGATTCCGTGTTCTTACTCATGACACTATCAAGTGAATGAGCAAAATTAAATTTTAAGAAAATCAATCTGAAAACAACATATGTATGTATTTAAAGATCCGAAAAGACAGGGAAAGCAATTAGAAAAATTTTCAGCAGTATGAGCACGAGGAAATGCTTTTTAAACCAGAATGGTGGTTTGGATAGGTAAAATTCAGGAGTCCATCTTGAACTTAAAACTTAATATAATGACTATGCAATAAGTTAAACCATGTCACTTTGAAAGAATCTATGTCTATCAAATATACATACAAGATATTAGAGTTTAAGACTCTTATCTTTTAAATACTTGATGAGATCTGTTCTTTTAAAAATCAGAAGTAGTTCTAGTATAGTTTTTCTTAATTAGGAAATTATTGTTTTTTTGTGGATGAACAAGAGACAATTGCTAAATGTGAAAATATTGGCCGTGGTTGCTTTGGTTCTATTTTATGTGGTGTTAGCTCTCTGTTTGTAAAATTTTGCATTTTACTGATTCCTCACAGACAAAACTGTGTCTTTGTGAATTGTCTGTAAGCTTGTGGAGATAAAAATTCCAGGTTATTTTGAAGTTATGCCTGTTTGTATCATTCGCCCACTCAAGACATCACACATTCTTCCAACCACCCCCTACACTTGGAACAGGCACCAAGTTAATATACGCCAGGCAGGCCACCTTGCTCTTCTCCTTCAAAAACTCCTATAAAACCATCTGCTCTGGGAGTCATTCCAACTACAATAACCACCTACTACTTTCAATTGCCTATAATATCCACATCCACTTTCATGAGCACTGCTGACATATTTTATCATTAAAAAATCCATAAGACAAGATATTTTCTAAATATCTTATAGTGATATTTAACCTCCCACCAAACATCTACATTCCTTTAATATAATAACATATTCTTCTAAGCTTTTCTTTCATGACAGATTAAGAAAATATCAGTTTCAAAAGAGTAAAAGAATTAACATTTAATTTGTATGTGACTCTTGGATCAAAATGTTTAGCCAACCCAGTTAGTTATTCTGATTTGGGTTTTATGCCAAACTCTTCATGGAAAACGTTCAGAGAAACTATCTAGTTGGATACTTTATGAACATACATAGTGTAGAAAGTAAACATGTAGTGAATTGTTTTTAAATTAGAAGTCTCTGATTTTCAAAGTTCATTATAGATTACTTTCTAGGCCACAACTAATTTTGATCACATGATTTTTTTTAAAAGATTTTATTTATTTGAAACAGGGAGAAAGAGAAAGCGAGAATGAGTAGGGGAGTGGGAGCAGAAGGAGAGGGAAAAGCAGACTCCCCACAAGGAGCTCAATGCAGGGCTCCATCCCAGGACCCTGAGATCATGACTTGAGCTGAAGACAGATGCTTAACGGACTGAGCCACCAGGCGCCCTTGATCTTATGATATATTTGATAAACTAATCCATGGAATAGAAAAATAAAATACAACAAAACACATTTTATCATTATGTAAAACAGATATGACAGAAATAATTTCTTTTTATTTTTGAGACAGTAAATCTAAGAATTCCCATGCTACTTAACACCAGAATCCCAATGCCAGTGAAACCCCTAATAATTACATCAACAACATGCATATCTTCATCGGGATGGCATTAACCAGGTAATAATCTGAAAACACGCATTTTTGACTTTTGCAAATGTCTCATCTTGCTGAAAAATAAAGAGCCTTTCTTTATATTTCCACAGCAAGGATCTACAGATCAAGAGACAGGTACCAGAAGACTGAGAACAGAAGAATTAATACACTGATGCTACAGAATAAGGAAGCACAGTGGGAGATTTCTGTCAAACTGAAAGGGCAAAGCCCTGCTGTTGCTGGGTGGAGGTGGTGGGTGGGAAGATAAGAGCCAAAATACTGGAAACAGGAAGACACGATATTAGACATACTGGCCTTCTCACTCTTCTGATGGAAAAGGAAAATATCCAAATAGGGCAAGGCAATGAAAGACTCCTAGGAATAACCTCTGGCAGACCTTCTCTGTGACTGAGAACAATGCTGTTTTCATAATTGCGTGTCCTCTACGGGATGAGAGCAGGGACATAACAGCGGCTGAAGGAGATGCCCAGTCAAGTGGATCTGAAGAAAGCCCTTGCAGGGTCCCATAGACCTTATTATGGTGAAAAAAGCACCCCGAATTACAAGGCCCTCTCACAACATGGACTCAAAATAGGAATGATACAGGGTCAGGACAAGTAGGTGGTGAGTGTGGAACACTGAGAATCAAGACAATTCCATGATCCACCATCATCAGAACCCAGTGTCAGCCAGAAGCCCAAAATATCAGGCAGGTGTCCCCAGAGGGGACACTGGAAGATGCCAGTGACCATGGAACCTTTGTTACAGTTCAGCAGATAGAGAAGGGACAGTGTCTTCCTCCTTGTTAAGGGAAAACGTAATGTGCCCTTTGTACAGAAATGCTTTCTGGGAAGGAGAGTAAAGGCAAAGCCAGTGAGTAGAGAAAGATACCTAGAAACACTAGTAGTTAAATAAAGAGAAACAGTTTTAAATCAGGAAAGACTCAAGTATTTTAAACGACAAAACGAATTGTTTATTCCGTCAGTTGACGGGGGTGACTTCAGAACAAGAAAAGATCAACCAGAGAAATTAAAGCATTCTGTTGCACAGTTTGAATTTTGATTACTTTGTATTTTACTGCTTGTATTAATCTATTTCTTGCCAAGGTTAGTAAGTTTTACGTAATAATGTGAAATTAACTTAGCTATTCTTACCATTAACTCTATCCCACAAACACTTAGATACAAAATGAAAGAGATGATTAAAATGTCCATTAAGGGGTGCCTGGGTGGCTCAGTTGCTTAAGTGACTGCCTTGGGCTCAGGTCATGATCCTGAAGTCCCAGAATCAAGTCCCACATCGGGCTCCCTGCTTGGCGGGGAGTCTACTTCTCCCTCTTAGCCTCCCTCTTCTCATTCTCTCTCTCTCTCTCATTCACTCTTTCAAATAAATAAATAAAATGTCCCTTAAAAGACAACTAGATGGGGCTCCTAGGTGGCTCAGTCGTTAAGCATCTGCCTTTGGCTCAGGTCATGATCTCAGGGTCCTGGATCAAGCCCGGCATTCTGCATACACCTCCCTTCTCAGCGGAAGCCTGCTTCTCCCTCTCCTACTTCCCCTGCTTGTGTTTCCCTCACTGTCTCTCTCTCTCTCTGGGTCAAATAAATAAACAAAATGTTTAAGAAAAAAAAAAAGACAACTGGAGAAGTTTAAAATGTCTATCATGTAATAAGGCATTTTGAATGCCTACTGTGTTTTAGGTACTTGTGAGCAATGAAGCAATAAAGATGAATAAAGCATGATTTTTTATTGTTAAAAACTTAATATGATAATTATTTCTAACAATATGCCTAATCTGAAACCTTTCAGGACAATTTGACTTTATTTTTTTTTTTAGTTCTTTTTGAAGTCATTCAACAAGTTTGTTTTGAAATTTATGTGGATTTATTTGGAAAGGTACACCTGTTTTTGACTGTTTAGAAAATATTAATTATCATCATCAATATGCTTGCAATATTTCCTGCCAAATAGAAAAGAGCATGCATGGCGTACATTTCTGTGCTTACACATCTCAAAATCACATAAAATAATGCACATAAAAGCAAAATTTTAAACTGCAAATCAGTATATATACATACTTTCTCATTTGAATAAGGGTAAAAAAAACCTTAGAATATAAAAACAGCCAGGTGATTATCTAGAATCTGTTAATCACTGTTTTCCTCATATGAATCCCAATCAATTCAACTATATATTTGAGAGTAAGGAAAAACCTGTGACCCTAAAATTGTAAATTTTGTCTCCTAGTACTAAAGTATTTAGTCTTCACTTTATTTATTAAGGCCCCAAAGAAATATTTATATAGCAACTAATATTTGTTAACTATTATTTACAAGTCATTTTATAATATAATTTCTTGACTTAAAGATAAGATACCTTTTGTCCAGAGAAACCTATTAGAAGGTAAATTTAAATCAGAATCTTGTAAAGACAAAAATGAATCAAATGAGACTGACTGAATTCACACTATATGCTGAAGATCAAACAATATATAAATGAAACGGCTAATAGAAGTTAAGTTATGGATGTTCTTGGAAATGGAAGTTAGCAAAAACTTACATATAATATGATTACCACAGGCCAGGAACTGTTGAGATTTACATAGATTAACTCATATATCCCTTTACACATTTTGGGGTAGAAATTATGGCTACACCTTTTTACATAGAAGGAAACTGAGGCACAGAGAGGGGTAAGCCACTGGCTCAGGGCCACCAGGTTGTTAAGTAAAGTATTTGGATTTGGATTTAAACTACCAAGTCCCAGAGTGTGTCCTCATCATCACTGCAGCCCTTTTGAAGATCAAATTACATGGTTCTGGTATGTATTGTCTTTCCTAAAAAACAAGTAAGAAAAGAGGACACAGATACAAGACTGTCCACTCAAGTACCCTATTTAACATATTGTCCTGGTTCACTGTTTTGTACAGCACACTATGAATCAGAACTAGAATGCATTACATTTTGCAGAGAATCTGTTTCTCCACATTGCTCAAAAAACACATACTACTTGAGATTAGATTTCTACTAAAATTCCTCATCTGCTGTATTTCTCAATTATATCTATTGTATAGGTCCCTCTATTATAGAACATGAGGTTTCCACTCCTTTCATATGCTCTGGAAATTATCCACACTCTTCTAAATACTTTCTCTCACAGTTACAGATTTCCATCTGTAGCAGGGGTCAACTTTTTATGTAAAAAGCCAGATAGTAAGGATCTTAGGCTATGTGGATCATATGGTCTCTGTCACAACTCAACTCTACCCTTGTGGTTAAAAGATAGGCATAGACAGCAGGAAAGCCAATGAGCTTGGCTGTGTTCCAGCAAAACTCTATTGATTGACTGACTGACAGACTGTACAAAGCATGCATAGTATTGGAATTGGTGTGTGTGCCATAGTTTTCCAACCCCTTATCTCTGAGAAGTATTTCTATTTTTGCTCTTTCTTTTGGGAGGGAAATAGGATTTAAAAATGCTCTCCCGTTTAAAAAATTCACTTAATTCTACAACAGTTATCTGTGTGTCTCTATCAAACCTGTATTTTCTTGACTATGATTTCGACTGGAAAATGGTCTTGAGCCAATTCTCATATAGTCTGTGTTTTTACAAACATGATCATACTCAATAGCTACAGTAACCCTGTGAGTTATCTAACTAAAGTTATTCCAGTTTACAAAAGAGATAACTTCCATAACCAAAAATTATAAAATGGCTTCTTAAATCAAATCCTGTGATCTTTTTACTATTCACACAATTTTTGCATTACATAGAAAACCATGTGATTATTATCAGTCACATATTACCTCCTAAATAGATTTTTCAAAAACTTCGAACTCCATTTCCCACTTTCTACAAATCCTTTAATATTTCCGACCTGCCTTCCTAAATTCCACAGAATTACTGAACCCCCACATCATGACATCAGTGTTCCTCATGAACATGAGTCACACTATAGTTTTGATAGCAAATTCTGATGCAGATAAAAATGAAAGGAAATGGTATTATATTATCTACATTATGCGCATTATTAAATTTAACTTAATCTTATAACAACCCTGAGAACTAGTAATTAGTAATTACTATTCTGTTGTTACAGGCAATGAAATGGAGGATCATAAATTCTAAATAATTTACCCAAGGTTTTAGAGCTGGTAAGAAGCAGAATTGGAACTCAGACATAAATAGAACTGGAAACTGGTATACTTTGTATGACATCATATCGTGTTTCATGGTTATTTATGGAACTCAATATCAGGTCCAAACTTCCAAATCATCAGTGTACTTTTTCTTGTGTAAACTCTGCTTAGAATTCTCTACATTTGTTAATAAGGACCAGAAAAAGTTGCCTGTATCATTTGAACAGTGAAGTTAAAAAATCACAGAAATAGCTTCAATATGAGTTTTATTACTGTTTATGTCCTAGAGAGCTTGGAACATTCTGAATGAAATTAAAATGCATTTCATTGGTGTGGAATCATGAACATTTGTCAAATTGTTTTGTACAAAACTCCCTAGGTTTTCACAGCTGTATAAAAGCTTCTTCAAAGAAATAATTGCAGGATGAATAAAAACAGATGTGGCTTTTTTGCACATTATCAACAAAAATCCCTTTTTTATCTTGCCAATATCTTACCATAACTTCATTTATGTCACAATTCTGTACACAACATGTGCAAAGCAAGTATATGACATTTTCAGTACATATATAAGATTCAGTACATATACAAGATATACATATAAGATTTCTTGGTTACTTCTATTTCTCTAGAGATTACCTGTGCACAGGAACTAATTTTGTATGTTTTCTAACTAAAATCAACCATTCATGCTGCGCACTCAAAGCTACACCAAACATTCTCCAGTCTATTAAAAGTTATTGAGTCAGAGCATTTAAAGATATTTTAAATGAATGTGCACTGAACATTCTCCAACTTGGTCAGGAAATAGATTTTGGGAAGTTTTTAATTCTCTGCAAACTTTAAGAAGAGGAAATTACCTTTGGTTATTTAAAGCTAGAGAAGATTGGTCTTTATAACTTTAAGACAATGTGCTATCATCAACCCCAAGGCAATGAAAGAGTCTTTCTTTTTAAAAAGTCACTTAGTGGTTTGTTTTTATAAACAGTGTTTTCACTGTTGTAAATTCAAACACCATAGAGTACTTTTTAAGGCATTCAGATGTGGGATCCAGTTAATGTTGTGTAATATAAGGCTAAAAATTGAAATGTAATCATGTGCAGTATCTAACAATAATTTAAGCTTTCCAAAACATTAGAAATTGAGGGTGTTAATACACATGCACAAAATGATTCTATGTGACTTTCCAAAGATTAAATTGCATACTTGGTATGGACAAGAGAAGAAATTAAATCAGTATATGAATGAGTGCTATTTTATTAGGTAGATGTTCTAGCACAGCCTACTAATACCACTGTTCTACTGGAAAAGATAATCACTTCTTATTTTTCAAACTGTTAAATTTTCAGAGCCAAGCTAGCTTAAAATTAACTTAGTGTATTAGCTGTGTTCACCTAGAAGTTCACACAGAAAAATATTTTACAGCTTTTAATTGTTTCAAGTTTATATAGAAGATAAAATATATTTTAACAAGCATCTACATAAGTGACATGATTATTTTATTATAATCTGAAAACCTAATTATCACCTTTTTATGGAGGACAAGGAACAGCTTTAGAGGCAAATTAATGTATCCTATCAGTGGGACAGTTTGTCACTTTATTAAATAATCAACATCTTGGCAAATAAAATTGTTATAAGCTTCATCAAGAAGACAAGAGAAGGGACCCCCCCTCATACACACACACACTATTACACATTAAAATTAACTTCCCACAGGTTTTTAAACATTTTACTACACTTTCATTGTGTTGGATAAGGTAGAAATGACAGCATTAACTTCTCTTTAAAACATAAAAACAAATATGTTTTATATCAGCTTTTAAAAGTAAACATACTTCTGGCATTACACAGCTACATCATATATTTAATTGTATGTAAATTTAAAAGCATGTTGTGTGTTATAATAACAAGAAATCATGATGTTCTAGTAAAGAGGTATGTAAAAGGGTGTGCATCATTAAACACAAGTCAATATTAAGTGATTACCTAAAATACACAGTAGCCAATAATTTCTGCACATTGAAAAGCCACTATGTGTTAAAAAAAAAATATATATATATATACACACACACACACTTTATCTGCTTTCATCTAAATTGGAAATACAAGAAAAATTATAATCATAAATGTATGGAAAATATGAGATTTGTTAAAATGCTTTTAAAGGAAGTATAGTATTACTTGCATTTTTGAGACATTTATAAAATATTTTTTAAGAATTATTTAATACTTCTAAACCAGATATCTATGTAGGAAAAAAATCCTTTAAATAACCTAAGCATTACACCATAGCAATGCTATCGTTCCTAAATTATCTAAGAATTTTTTTTAATAAGAATTTTTTCTTAGAATGCCCTCAGTTCCAAATAGAAAACTGTTTCAGACATTCTGGCATTTATTTAATTAGTAATGCTACAATTACAAAAGAGTTCAACACTTTTGACTTTTAGTTTCACTGAAGTAAAGTCTCTTCCACATCAGATTAAAACTGCTCTTGTTCATCAAATGTGATAGAAAGCTCCTTAATTAGTCAGCAAGACTCAGGTAACAGATGACCTTCGACCTCCCACACAGACTGTTCAGATTTTGGCATTTTATTTCAGACTCTCAAGTGTGCTGGCTGGCATTCAAATACAATTCAAAGTACACTTTGCTAAAAGACACGCAAACTTTCACATGAGAAGGACCACTGGTATAAATATCTAAGTTCTGACATTAACACAACGTTCAACAAAAACAACTACTTTGTCAGTGTGCTTATTAAAAAGGACTCTCCCTGTGTTTTCTGGATCACAAGGATCACTGCAAAGACGAAGTGCATGTGCGCCAGCGCCCTCTGCTGGCTGGATTATTCAACTTCATTAAATCAGAAAGTCTTTCTAAGCGTTGCTTATAAAAAGGATGCCTTAAAACTTCTTACTTTCTGGAATTCAGAATGTATGGAAACTTTACATAAGAATGTGACTTTGACCTGAATTATAAGTATTGTGACAACATGAATTTTCTGTGAGGATCACAATGAAGTTAGATTCTTAAATTGCTTGCACCAAAAATTAAAGGAACAATTTACTAACTTACTATGCCTAAATAAACAAATGCTTTTGATAGTCTAAATAAACAAATGATTTAAATAAATGCTAAATAGGTGTTTCTGATAAAACCAGTAGTTAACAATATCTATATAATTACAATACTTTAATTATATATAATTATATTTTATAATATATGAAAATATAATTCACCATTGATTTTAAGTCACAGTCTTCAAAATCATAAGTAGTATTTATTATAAAAAAGTATACTTCAAATTCAGTCAAACAATCCATTTATCACTACTCTGGATTTTTTCGATGCTCCAGTTTACAGATGATGGAGCAAAAATGGCTCCTTTATTATACTAGCTCTTCATCTCCATCCCAGACAACTTACCAAATCCTGGGCTAGTACAATGATCTCCTGTCTATGTAACTGACCTGATATACCACAGATACCGCCCATTCAACAGATACAAAACCAAATTCATAATCTTCCTCCGACCACCATCTCTCCTTCCTATAGTCACCTCTTAATTAGTATTGTTACCATTCTGCCTTCCTTCACATCCACATTCATACCTGTACCAACTACTAAGCTGGGGAACAGTAACCACTTTTCTCTTCTAAAAGTACATTTCTTTCATTTTCTGTTTTTGTTTAAAGCCTTGTGATTATTTCATATTACATCAAATATGAAGTACATGTTTCCCATAGGACGACCCAAGATCTTTTTGATCACTATGATCAACGAATGCCCTTCAGTCCTCCGTTTCTCACATTTCAGATTGACTTTCTTTCCTCCCTTCCTTCCTTCTTTCTTTTCTTCCTTCCCTCCCTCTCTCCTTCCCTACCTAAATTCTTTCTTCCTTCCCTCCTTGTCGCCACATATTGATGTGTTTTATGCCACTTTAATACATGATATTCCTTCTATTGACTCCAGTTATTTGTAAATTACTACTTTACTTTCAGAAAGACATCCAGGTATCATGTCTTCTATAAAGCCTTCCTAGGACCACCACCCCATCACTACATGAGCACTATTTTCTCCTGTGTATCTCTTTAGGTGTGATTCTCTGAGTACTGCATTCATCCCACAATACTGTATGTGAGTGTTTGCATGCATCTTTCCCCACACTAACTCAGAGACTGGAATGGTATCAAACTTACCTTTTACCCTGAGCAATAAAAACCTTTTCTAGTTGGAGATATGCATTAACTATTTATCTGGACCATTTTTGGTTAAGGGCAAGTTACTTATACTTCTGTTTTCTAATAGGTAAAAAAGGGATAATAATAGTAACTGTCTCCTAGGGTTGTGTGTTGATTAAATAAAATAACCCAGCAGAACAGTTTGGTGCACTATCTAGAACACAGTCCAGCCTTCGAGAAGAATTAATGATGAGTTTTGTTATAATACACTGATATAACAAAAGACAACTATTAGATCTATAATTCTATGTACAAGGCTACAAGAATTCACAATAAAAATAAGATGGGTACTAAGTACTGTGGCACGATTTTAAGTTTTCAGAGTAACCCAGGCCCTTTTTTCTTTTTAAAATAAATTTTAATAAAAAATGGCAAAATTAACATATAGAAATAGAAAGCTTTTATAAGATTGTGCATTCTTTCCTTTATGTCACATAACCATTTGTTAGTTTAAATAAATTTGAATATTGCTTAGATCATTGGGTGAATACAAAACAGGATAAAGCATCTAGTATGAAATGTAAAAAACAAATCAATAAAATTAAAGTAATTGAGTGTGAACACAGATTTCATATTTATAAATTCAGAGATGACATGAATCACATTGCACAAATATTTCTGAACCTTAGATGTGATCATCAAAGTTCCAAATGACCCTCTTACTTCAAACATGCCTTAGAAATTAAAACAGAATGAATGAAGAAAAATATTAATGACAGTAAGGTGAAAATATGCAAAAAAAACTGTGTGTAAATAATTGAATACAGCTATGTGTAAAAATAAAACAAATTATGCCATCACAGTGAATAATAAAGTTATCAGCAAGTTACAAGGATGGCACAAGTGGTATGTGGTCTGCTTAGAGATACATGTGCATGCAAAGAAATTTAGATGTGACTTGCTTAAAGCCAAGAAAATGAGTTAAGAAACCTGAAGGCTATGAAAAGCCCAAATCATTTTTATAATATAGAAAAGTTTTGGCAGAGACGGCTGAATGACCCCTATTATTCATTTTCCTTTCTTTCTGCTAATACTAACACCTCCAGGCATTAGGTGAGCACATGATATCCCTGCCCCCCGCCCCAGAAGGAGATGGCATTTTCCTGAATTCCTCCTACCTTGTAGGGTGAGTGCCTCACAGTGTGAGACATAATGTGAGCACAAGTGATATGTGTGACTTCTGGTGGAGGAACCTGGTGACAATGCTGTAAGGAGTGGTATGGGTAAAAGAATACCTTTTGGAGGGATGTCTTCTTTCCTTACTGCAGACAGAAATAGACACTTCCCCCTGGCAGCACAAAGCACTCAATTCTGCACTTAACCTCAGTGACAGTCTTTACCACATTTTATTGTGATTACATATTTGGTTTGGCTCCCCTGCTGGACAACATACTTCTCAAGGGCAGGCAGAATATTTAATTATTAACCTTACTTATTTTCCAAGCACTTTCATAGTATAATAAATATTTCTCAAGTTACACATTAAAAATAATGGAAAATAATGTAAAATGGCCATATGGGTGCCAGTGTTAAAGTTGTCAACTTTGTTGTTTTATTTGTTTTTTCCCCTAAACTTAGCAGTAATCATTTTATTTTTAAAATGAAAAGAAATATGCATATCTTTAATTCTTTGCTGAATAAATGATAGGTAAAAGAGTATTCTTAGAATACCAGAACATTAAGCCATAAAATGAGAAGTAATTAATTTCTCATGAGTCAATATTTGTCTAAGAAAATTGTATATATTTTATGTCTGTACATAAAACATTTACATTTTGGTTATGGGGTACATCTCCTATTTGGAGATTACTTAGTTTCTTAAATACTTTTACTCAGTTTTCTCTCAGCACTTAATAAAAGTTTTCAGAGAAGAGGAGTGACCTAGTTTTAAAAGGCACACTACATAGCAAGTCAAGGGAATACTAAAATAAAATAAGAGGCCCATATATGTTTTAAAGAAAAGTCAGTATTGAACAATACTTCTCTTTCTATTATACTCCAAAGATGGGGAGAAAAGGGTGAGAGAAAGGGGGAGAGAGAAGGAAGAAATGATAAAGGAAGGAAAGAAGGAAGGAAGAGAATGAAACCCAGAACACACCCAATTACTTAATTACTAGAAGACCGAGATGTCCTAAGCCCTATCTAATGTCCATGCTGGATAAAATTATTCTAATGTAGACTATAACTTTTTTTAAATTTGACTTTCGAAGAATTTAAAATGCCTTTAAAATTAACTTAGGACTTAGACAAATATTTGTATACCACTATTCTTAGCAGATTTATTCACAATAGACAAAAGATGGAAACAACTCAAATGTCTATCAGCAGATGAACAGATAAACAAAATGAAGTATGTACATACAACGGAACAGTAGTTAAGCTGAGGAAGGCAAGAGGAAATGGTGTCACATGCTACAAAATGAACTAAAGGTATGTTAAAAGAAAAAATCAAAAAAGGGACAAATACTGCACAGATCCATTTGTAGGAGGTATCTAGAGGAGTCAAATTCATAGATACATAAAGTAGAATGGTGGTTGCCAGGCACTGAGAAGACGGCAAGGACAGGAATTACCATTGAACAGCCACAGTGCTTCAGTTTCAGAAGGTAAAAACGTTTGGAGATGGACAGTGGTAGTGGTTGCACAACAATATGAATGTACTTAATGCCACTGAAATGTACACATAAAAATAATTAAAGTGAAACGTGTTATATATGTTTTCCCACAATAAGAAAAAAATAGTTTAAAAATACTAAACATCAAATTGCAAAAAAATCTGCTAAAACAAACATCTGACTTCATTCCAATAACTTTAATAAAAGCCATGTACATGTGTCTACGTAAACAAAAATAAACGTTATTCTGCATTAACGATTCTACAGATTTGTTAGGCTTAGTATTGTAATGAAACCTACATTTAAAAAAAATGAAGTCGAGTATTCTGAAAAGTTGAAAGTCTGACAAAAGCATAATTAGATTTTTAAAAATAAAAATGAAAAATTCTGTTAGAAACAGTATCAGAAATAGCAATCAGTAAAATCTCCCTTTATTTGTAATATTTGCTTTGCCTAGTTCCACTATCATGATTTCCCGTGTACCACAAGTTTCATAAGTAATTTCCCAAGTACTTACTAGTTAACTATATATTGCCAAACACATTGGAAGTGCCATAAAAAATACACACATTTTTAAATAAAGCTTTCCTATTGTTTCAGATCACTTCAAGATCTCTATGATATCAGAATCATGATTTTAACATGCATCTCATACTTTGAGTCCTTCAGACCTCTACTTTTGATATTTATAAGTCAGAATTATGAAATTTCCAAAACTATTTTCAAACTTTGGTCCCTGACAAGAATTTCAAGTATCTTGAAATGTAATCACTGAGAACTGTAATCTCTTTCTTCCTAACTCATTCATGAAGTGGTAAATGCATTAAAAGCATAGTTTGGGAAAAGGATAGGCCAGATAGTTAAAGCAAAATACATGAAGGAATTTAAAACAATATACCAAGTAATATTTCAAGTATTAGTCCTCTACAAATTCTACAAAAAGGAAGTGCAGGGTGATTTGGGAGCCTGATCTAGATGGCAGAACAAGGGAGCACTATCCTTAGGAAGCAGCATGGAAGCAGGTATCTTCAGTCTATTGAAGAGCAATCGCTGATGTAAAAGGCTGGGAAAGGCAGACATAACAAAAGGTGAAGACAAAACTCAGAGAGAAGGCCCAAAGTCAGGCCAGAAACCAGATCGTCGAGGGCCTAGTAAGGATTTGAGCAATTAGCTGGTTCAAGAAAAGAAAGCATTTTAAAAAGATCAATCTTGGGGCACCTGGGTGGCTCAGTGGGTTAAAGCCTCTGCCTTCAGCTTGGGTCATGATCCCAGGGTCCTGGGATCGAGCCCCGCATCTGGCTCCCTGCTCAGCAGGGAGCCTGCTTCCTCCTCTCTCTCTCTCTGCCTACTTGTGATCTCTGTCAAATAAATAAATAAAATCTTAAAAAAAAAAAGATCAATCTTTAAGTTTGAAGAGATTTGAGAAGATAAACTAAGGAAGAGTGTTATCTCAGAATTCTGAGGACCAAGAACAATTATGGATTAATTAGACAGAAGGAAGTCATAAATAAATTCACACTGAGTCGGAACAGTTAAAACAGTGTATTTTATGGACCAAAGCAGAAGTTTTAGGATGAGAGTAAATGACAAATTCAAATTCAATTTCTGTAGAGGCCAAAAAAAAAAAAAAAATATATATATATATAAAACTATGTGTGTGTGTGTGTGTGTGTGTGTAAGAACAGTTTTCACTTACACATAAAGAGAATCCGATTGGAATGTTTTTCAAAAAGGAATGAATGAGCAACCGGACAGTAGTGATAATTTATTCAGAGTCTGGTTGTGAAAATGATAAAAGACATGAGGTAAGCTGAAGAAAAGCAAGATCAGGAGACCTTTTTTTTTTTTTTTTTTTTGTTAACAATGAAGAGAAACTAGGCATAGCTTGTTTGGAAGCTGTTAGAAAAGAACTTGGAGTGGTTGGACAGGGAAGATGTAGGAGAGAGGGTTAAAGTCCAGTCCAAGGTTGAGGGAAATAGACGGTGGCTGTGGGACAGAGAGGACATAGGTCACAAGGCACACTGGCCCTTGACTAAGAGATAGCTAGCTTACATGCTGCGTTCAAAGGTTGAGGGAAGGATGGATGTGGATGCAAATGCATTGTTGCTCTGGTATTGGGAGTTAAGTTCATCACTTACTATGGGGTGTTTTTAATTTCTTCTTATTGAAATAGAAGTCAGGGTCACTTCTAAGAGTAAATCAAGAAGGCCTGAAAAGAATGGGGGAATACTAGAAATGGGTACTCTAAGGATGGAGAGGAATGAGGTAAAGAAATATATGCAGGATTAATATTCAATGCCAAACAGTCGGTAAGTTTCGTGATCATGAAAGTCTGTCTATAAATGTACAGTAAACATGAAACTCTAAGACTTCCAAAGCTAAGTGAAAAAGGGGCATATAGCTTCCTCCTGTTCTCTTGAGACACTCACTTGTGGAGGCCTGAGCTTGCCATTCACAGGTATGGCCGTACTAAGCTATCACACTGAGAAAGCCCAGGCCACATAAAGAAGTCAACTGCAGGTACTCTGACAGTTAATATTACATGACAATTTGACTGACCACAGGGTGTCCAGATTAAACATTGTGTGTGTGTGTGTGTGTGTGTGTGTGTGTGTGTGTGTGTGTGTAAAAGTTTCTGGATGAGATTAGCATTACACTGGTGGACTCAGCAAAGTAGATGACTCTCCCCGGTGTGGACAGGCATCATCTAAACTGTTATGGCTTGGATGGAACAAAAGATAGAGGAAGGAAAGGACACTGACCAACACAATGCTCCAGGTAAATTTCAACCAACAACAAGCATCAGCAATTAGACTCGAGAGTAACTATGCCTCCAGCCAATCCAATCCCTTCCAATCCTGTCTGCCCAACTGAGGACCTGGAGATGATGAAAGAGATACGTCATCCCTGTTTTGCCCTGTTCAAATTGCTGACCCATGGAAGCTACGCACATAAAACAGCTATTTTATATTGCAAAGCTTTCAAGTACTTTGTTATGTAGCCAGAGAAAACAGAAGAGATTTTTGATCCGTGGAAGTAAAATGTTGCCACAATATTTGCTTCAGAACTGAAGGATGAACAGAATCTAGAAGGGACAGGTAGACAATGAGGAAGCCTTAGGAAGCCATTAGTGAGGGTATAGACGACACAGGAACAATCTTAATGGGTAAAGAATAGTGAACCCTAGTTATATGATGGCAAATAGTTTGTTATGAAACAGGGATACCTTGACAATTCTCAGCATATTTTTGGCCCCTTATAAATGCTGCCAAATAAAATCTTAGGGCCGCCTGGGTGGCTCAGTGGTTAAGTGTCTGCCTTTGGCTCAGGTCATGATCCCAGGGTCCTTGGATCAAGCCCTTCATTGGGCTCACTTCTCAGCAGGAAGCCTGCTTCTCTCTCTCCCACTCCCCTTGCTTGTGTTCTCTCTCTTGCTGTCTTTCTGTCAGATAATAAATAAATAAAAATCTTTTAAAAAATTGTTTTAAAAATAAAATAAAATCTTAAAAAAAATAGAATAAAGCTATACAGAGTTTCTGGTATTTTTCTTGCTAGAAGCAAAGATGAGAAGAGAGAAAATACAGAGAAATTACAATTAAAAATCATAATAAATCAAGATGTTGTACTTATACTTTCTAATTCTCTCCAGAAATCTTACCCACTAAGGAAATAAATTCTTCATATTTTAGGACTTGTGTGTGTGTGTGTGTATGTGTGTGTGTGTGTATATATATATATATATATATATATGTTGCTTAAGTAAGATTCTCTACTTGGTGAAAATACCAGTCATGTAGAAATATAAAACAGAATATACAAACTTCAAAATG
The DNA here is from genome assembly GCF_010015895.1 of Lontra canadensis. Taxonomy (NCBI): domain Eukaryota; kingdom Metazoa; phylum Chordata; class Mammalia; order Carnivora; family Mustelidae; genus Lontra; species Lontra canadensis. The sequence goes on along the minus strand of NW_022630996.1, from coordinate 52,323,989 downwards.
TTGCCTAAGTGAGATTATTTTTCTCTTCAAAAAAATTTATATCCGGGAACTCTTCTTATTCTTTTTTTTTTTAAGTACATTAGCCATTTGAGATTAATATATTAGGATTAATTACTCTCAGTCAGAAAATAATGCTGAACATATCTGTATAAGAATATGTATTCCCAAAAGAAAGGCGTCAGTTACTAATGCTCAGGTAGAACAGGAGGCAATGGAGAACACCAAATTAGTTCCAATTAGCCATGTTAGAGGATTATTCTAGGTAAAATTACCTTATAATGAGGTAATTAACCTCTTTGGAAAGAGTTCAAGATAGACTTACTGTATACTTAATATGTCCTATAAAAAGGTGATATAAAAAGGGTTCTCAAAATTGTTCCCAGGGATTATTTCTACCAAGAATCAAGAGAGTTTATTCTATAACCAAAAAAACACTTTTATTATATTATTGATAACTGAATTCTAAAGCATATGGATATTATAAATTAGATATTTAAACTTAATATCAAATTAATTTATGTGGAACTAGCTGTATCTACACTAAAGAACAGAACAGCTGGGTGATATTCAACTCCAAATATCTATGAATGTCCAAAGAAAAATTTCTGTCATTGACATTGGTCAATGCTCATTCCCCAAAGTCAGCTGTCCCTTGTCTCATTAGTTCAGTGGATCCCCTCAGTCCCCAGAGCACAACTGGTTCTTGTTATAGTTCCACAGACCAATCCAAAAAAGGGAATGGGCCTGGATACAAAGGAAATGGGACCTTTAGCGCTTTTAAATACAAAAGCACTTTGTAAACTAGGGATAAGATTCCCAGAAACATCAGCTTTAACTGCTGGTTAAGCCTATCTTTTGTTTTTGCCTAAAAATTGATCATTTATTTACTATACACTAATTGAAATTTACATATGTATATAACTATACATATGTAAATCTAAAAATGAAATTTATACACAAATATACATATGTATGTGTATATAATGTCATCTTATAACAAACAAGAAATAATTTACTTGTGTTTTAATTTCACAAATATTTCCCAAAAGTTTTCATGTAGGCATCGAATCTGTAATAATGGGTAGAAATATTTTCCCTAAACTCCTTTCTTAACCATTCCGTACTCTTTCTTACAGGAAAATTCACTGTATCTTGGATTATTCAGTTGTGATTTTGTAGACATCCCTGAATTAACTACTGTTAGTTCACAAATTTCTTTTCTTAATTTGGTATCCTAGGAAGTGACTATGTGCTTGTGTGTGTGTATGTGAGTGTGTGTATATGAAACTTTTGCATAAAACACATGCAAAACACATGTAAAGCAAAAACACAAATCCCAGGAAAAGAAAGGCAAAATCAAACAGAAAATTTTTAGAATATTTGCATGAAAATGATACTAATAAAATGTAAGTATTTGGCAAACAGAAACTAGAAATAAATGTTTTTCCTTCCTCGGCTAAATCAGAGAACATATAAGTGGCCCCTACTTCAATATACATCATTTAGAGCTAAATGGTCATCAACTTGGGAGCCCTAGGAAATATCCTCTCCTCTGTATTAATACAATGTAACCTTTTCTTCCTGTCTATATTTTTCTGCACAACCTATCACTATGCTTCCTATGTAACCCCAAATTCATTTTCCTCATTTGCCTCACAGATAGGAAAATTCAGTGACTAGCTAGATGTCCATCATATAAAAAGAGCTCCTCTAATAAGTGTCTGCAAAAGAAATAATCAGCCAAATCAATAGCAGATGAGCACTATTTTATCCAAACTTCAGGATCTTCACTGATAGTTGTGTTACTCCGCTGTAGTGGCAAGAGTAAAGAAAAAAAAAAGAGAATGAGAGCAGAAATAAGAACTTTGGAGAGATCAGAGAGAGGCAAAAAAGGAAGGAAGAAAAGTCAATGGATCTCTTCCTTATTTACCCTCAAGTTCTCACTCCATTCCAAAGAACTATCTTACACACATGATTTTGAACAGCCTGGAAACAAAAGTGAGTATTCTGATTTAATGAAACCGGGAAATACTGCCGGAAGATTCAGGTGGATTGAATGTCCTATATCAGTATGCACACAACTCTGACTCATATAACCATTCATATTGCTACCTGCTCAGATGAAATATCCAAATGTGTTTCAACATACAAATGAAAATATATGAAGAGGATAGCACAACTACTAGTAAATTATTTTAAAAGCCTTATATGATAAATATATGTATAATAAGAATACATATAGTTATGAAAAATTTACATAATATGAAAAAGTGAAACTCTCAGAAAACATATAGGTACACATATATATAAATCTATGCATCACGGATATATATGCATACATCTATGTAAGTCTGTATATTACCAATCCACCTATTTATCTATGCACTAAATGGCTTATACACAGACCACAGTTTAGTCATGTAGAAAGACTGATTTAGTAATAATGCTGACACAAAAAATGTCAAGGAATGTTATCTAAAAGATATAATTGAGTAGTCATTCTAAGTGAGAACGAAAAATGAGTATCTTTCTATTTTTCTGAAAAGACAAAAATTGGTTAGGTATACAGAAAAGGAAAACATAAAAAATGATTTAGGATACAGAATTCTCACAAGAATATAATTTTGTCCAAAAGGTCCCTGTACAACACTAACTTTTCTAGTAAATATAGATTTTATTCAGGATACTAATAATAAAAATGTTTAATTTTTAATATCAGTAGTACTATTTCCCTAGTATATAAAAGATGGTACCCTTTACATAAAGTGGAATTGTGTACATTGTTAAATAAATAAAATGTTTCACTATACAATAATGAAGCTGTCTTTACTGATGGTTGCAAAAGTGAGGTCAAATGCCTTAAAGACAATGCAGACTCCATTCTGTCTTCACTTACATTGTTCTTAATGGAGTGTGAATATGTCTTTAATTTAAAAATCGATTATTCTACAGATTTTTAAAAATACCAATAAAAGTTATTATGTAAAATTTTATAATTTCAAAGTGTAAGAAAAGATGTATTCCTACAAATGAAAGTCTATAAATATATGTACTAAAAACATTCAGAGATAAAACAGAAGGAATATCTTGTTTTATTTGCCATATTGTAATTGACTTAAAAAAATAAGTAAGATACGTATGTTAAAACGTTATATCATGAAATTTATTGAAAGATAAGTTTAACTGGCTTTTATTAAACACACATTAAAAATATTTATAGTATATGGGGAAGATCTGATATATGAAGATGCCATCATGATATGACAGAATTTGAGCATTCCTCTTAAAGCTCTAAAAAATTTATTTTACTGAATTCAGAAAAACAACTTCTCATTGAGCTTTAGAAAATAAATAGAAATATCTGGTTATGATACAGAATTTTTCTATCACTACTGAAATATTATTTTATTCTTAACCCTTAAATTTTAGCTGGAACTTTTCTGTCTAGATAATAATCAACAATTTTATTTCATTATTCTTGTCTGTCTGCTTTGCCCCTACAACAAGCTACAAAGTTATAAAAAAATTGTAAGTTTTATTTCTCTATTAACTTGGAAATTATAATATATCACATATAATATAGTACAGAATATATGGAAAAATCCAATTTCCAAGTTAAGAACATATATACATATACACAGTTTAAAGTAAATACAGGTATAAAATTGGCATGTCAAGATCAATAAGGATATTTTATGAGTTATTCTGACCAATAAAAATATTTGCTTCCATAAAATATCTTTTCTTATCATTTATGCAAAATTTGCTTTATTATCTTTGGCTTAATATCATATGATACACAACTTACAAAATTACTACAGAGGGAAAAAGAGGGAGTGATTTTTTTTTATACTGTCTTCAGTTCACTATCACCAAAAAATATTAATAACTGATTGATGATTACATATTGTTGACCTATAAAGTTGAAGATAATAAGTGCTAAACAAATCTACAAAGCTTGTATTATTCATTAGCAAGACATTCACAATCCTCAGAGATTTAAACAGGAGGATTTTCACTTATTTATTGATATTTCTGGGGTCTTTGGAAATGAAGTACATGAACACCATAGTGAGAAACTAAAAAGGCATTATTAGCACCTAAAAGAATAGTTACTTAGAATGAAGACTCATTCTAGGCATATTTCAACTTTATTTTTTCTATCACAGCTTTGGCACTATAAAAAGGGTAAACTATAAAAGTAGTTAGGTATTTAAAAGACAAATATACCACTCAGTAATAAATAATTTAGTAAATACATTTAGCAAATACCTACAAAGGGCTCATTATGTTCCATGCCATGTATAGATACTAAAGTCCCAGAAAGAGTCTCACTCTAAGATCTCCCCAAGTCTACTGTTAAGTTGGGGGGGGGTAGAAGACATAATCACTCCACAGAATGAATGTGATTTTAAAGACAAAGGCAAATTTTCTAAATTCATGTCTTCCCTTAATTTCTTGGGTAATTTGGAGAGCTTAGTTTCTCTTTTATACTAGGGTTTATTAATATAGTGATGAAGTATAAGTCTGGTATACCAATTTGTCTGTTTTGTTTCTTCCTTCACACAGGTGAAGGGTAAGGCCCTCCGACACATCTGATATTGCTACACAGAGGATGAGTTAAACTGCTTTACTGAAATTCACACACCAATTTCAGTTTTCTAGTTGTAGATTTCTTCATAAAAAGCAGAAAGTAGAACAGCAATGAAGTATATTCCTCTGAAAAAAAGGCTAAGAAAACAATCTTTGTCTCATTCAGGAGGTTTGAGACCAGATACTTATTAAATAAGCACTTACCTGTGGACTTAGTGAAATAGTATCTTTGTGGAATATTGTGGGCTATCAGTGTTTGCTAGCAAACTGTATCAAGTGTTGTTTATTTTTTATTAGAAACTTGAATTAGTTCTTTGAAAACAAGCTATAACTACAATATTAATAACTCTTTGTAGCATCACAAATACTGATTCTATAACTAGTTCCATTTTGCATATTACTTGTAAGTCCTTGTCAGTGTTGTAAGATTTCACTCATGGAGTTAAGCAGTTTCATATTTTTTTCAAAATTCTTATAATGATCATTTTAATGGATGCATATTTCAGTGTGCCAAAATACAATGATTAATATTGTTTTAAAGGAAGAACTTACAATGCTCTACTCTCAATAGACCAGGAGAACCAGTAATGTATGTTAATTACAAGAGCACAAACGTGATAGTTAATAGTAATAGACAAGTTAATGTTTTAAATACTGGTATCATGTAATAAAGGTTTCTCAATAATAGTAGCATAAATTTAAAAAAATTAAAAAAATAGTAGCATAAATAGTTTAAGGATTGTTTGAATCTAAAATAATGAGAAAGATTTCAGTTTGAAGAATATCTCAAAGTTTAGAAAGTTAAACAGCATACTTCCTTTCAACAGTTAACTTAGATTAACATAAAAATTTGGAAAAGAATACGATATAAACCTCTCGACTAGCACTCTCCTAAGCACCGGAAAAATCATTATCTTCCCCAGTTCTTTCAATTTCTGTCAGAAGAAGCATAGAGAGAACTATATATTTTGGTAATTAATTTCCTTAAGATAATGTTAGAAACATCAGGTTCTTTAAAATATAAATGAATTTCAAGGTGAGCATGCTAGAGGATAATATTAATGGCATATGATTTATTGTGACAAGAGATCTGATCTGAAACACCATTATTAGGAGTATTTAAAAAAACCCATTTGCAAATCCCTCAAAATACGAAAGAGTTGATATCTGAAAATCTGCCCTTTTAAGTATGAAATTGCTTGTGCACAATATTCCTCATAAAAATGTATTAGAAAATTTTCATATTCTGAATATGTTGCATTATAGTTTAGGGTATTATCTAAATGCGTGTAATTCTCAGTGAAGACAATCTGCAAAAGTACAGGTTGAAATGTATATGCCTAACTGACCTGGTTACATATGCAATTTTAGAGCTGTTAGCTAAAAACAGAAAATACATTGAGCTTCTACTATACACCCGGCATTCTCTGAACTCACAACAGAAACATGTGAAGTATGCCAATCTAAAAGGTGTTTTCTGTATTAGCACTGTTCCAAATGAAATATTCCCTTTAAACTATACAAGGTTTATTCATCCCTCAAATTTACAAATAAGCTTCAAAAGGATGTAGTTTTACACCTTTTAAGTACTTTGGGATGTGTACAAACACACTGCTCTACATAGAATTTAACCACACATTGGGCAGAAGGAATGTCATAAATTAGTACTGCAATCAATAATAAAAAATTACGTAGATATATGTGAATAACAGAAGTTTCATTACCTTGGACACTTGAGAGAGGATCATAAATACTGGCATTCTTATATACAGTATGTCAATGTGATTATCACATGAATACATTACTATACTTTCTCTATACTTTGAATTCTCCTTTCTTTCCTCTGCCATCATCTCTTCTGTTTCTCTCTCTCTCTCTCTCTCTCTCTTTCTCTGCTAAGCTTGGAACAAAAATGCCTTAAACATTATCAAACTTTTTTTCCCCATTAAAGTTTTTTTTCCCCCTTAAAGTCTTTAATGGGCTTTTAAAATTGTGAAACTCCTGGATGGGGGACACTGCATGCCTCATTATCAAATAATTATTTTTTTACTTGAAATGCTTCATATTGCTTCATATGTTAACATATGAATATCAACACAGGAATGCTTCATGGGATGGCACCTGAGCAAGCACAGTCTAGATTTTATAATATGGTTTTATGTGCATTAACAGTTATGTTCATTTCCAGGACATTCAAGGTATATCAATATGTGCTGAAATTTACTATAAGGTGATTATGAGCTCATTGTTAGATCAATTTATTTTCATATATTTCATGAAATAAAATTAAATCTTGTAAAATGAAAGTGTCTATTTATATAAAATGAAAACTTACAGGTATGAAATTTTAATGAGCTCTCCACTAAATTTTATAATACAAATGGCATAAAATTCACACACACAAAAATATACAGTAAAAATTTAGTCTCCACCCCAACCATTTAGTTCCCTTTTCCAGGAGGAACCCAGAGTAAAAAGATTTTTAATTCTTCTAAAGATATGCTGTGTACATGTACATATTCATGTATATACTTCTTCCATTTTCTTTAAACCAGAATTGTACCTGGCTCAACTATAAGAGGAAAGGCAAAATATAATGGCATAAATTATGATTTTGAGGGTTGTTAAACTCACCACATACAGGGCTACAGAGCCTTGGGCTTTGAACATTAATATATAAATCAAGTATCTGCATAGAAAGGCAGATTGTGATTTTGTAATGCTGTGAAATGAACACAGTAGAAGTAGGTATAACTGAAGCAAAGATGATTCACTTCTTCTGTCCCATTTTTCTGGGGGATGGAGGGGAGACAGTAGGATTGCTGTCTAGAAATGGGAAGATACAAAACCAAACCTTTCCCTATTGTCCCTGAATATCCAAAAAATTCAACATCTACATTTGGAAGGGAAAAATGTGTATTACTATAGTAGCAAAACTAATTTTGATTGTCAATGCTCTTCTCTTCAAAGAATAAATCTTTAAAATTAGTTTATGTTAGCATTGATAATTCTCTGGTTTATTTTCCCTTTGGTTGAGGCCAGTACTGGACAGACAGTACAAAGATACCAGGCCCTACCTGACAACTTTGAAATACACAGTAACTCAGCACTATCAAATCACAGTTCCATGTTTTCCTTTGGGATTTAGGAGGTTCACCTCTTCATATCCTTAACTATGTAAAGACTTCCCATATATCTTATCATTTCACCTTAGACACTCAAAATTCTTCTTTTCCACACATGAGAATGGTCTAGAGATGACCACTGCATTCCTCACTGGAGTCTCATTAAAACCAAAGAGGAAAAATTAAATTCATTCACACTTTTGTCCCAAGACTTACACACACACCCAATGTTATCCAGCCTTTTAAGTATATTAATGTTCAAAATATTTTATATCATATAGTGATCCTATTCATAACATAATTCATCAACACAAACCACAATTATAATTTTATCATTTGTTACCTTACCTACTGTTGAATTTTTCTGGGTGTTTTTCTCTCATGATGTGGAATCTGTGTGCAATGGAAGCATCCTAAGGAGAGAAATAGAAAAGAAAAATGAGGCAGTTTATGATCCTACTACCTTGTGGAAATAAAGATTAAGAGACAAAAATTAATTAATAATATTTTTAAATGAATTCTTTCTTAACAGTATCATTGCCCAGAAGATATTCTGAAATTAGGCAAAAATGAATTATCTACACAAATTCAGTGCAAGTATGATTTATGTCATTTCACTGCTGGTTACTTGTCATATTGACTTCTAGGAACTGATTTCTATTTAATTTATGTATCTCCTTTACTACCTGGTTTTGACCTCAAGATCAAAGTATGTTTAAGACAGTGTCTATGAACATAAATGTTAAAAAGTAGTTGAAAATATTATTACACATAGCTGGAAGGATGGCCCAAGTGGAAAAGTAATCAGGTGGAGGAGTTTCTAGTCCTGTGAGATTAATTATGAGTAAAAAGATAGTGTGAGGTTGCATATATAATAAAGTTAAGCATAATACAGGACTTCAAAGTTTTCTAAGAGTGTCTTGAATGTGCAATTATTAATTGTTCACTCCACAAGCAACTTTCTGACCTATCTTATCTTGCTTAATGGAGAAAAGAAAGCAACAAAGAGAAAAAAAAATTTCTGGAGAATTGGTGACGAATAACTAGCCTCCGAGACTCCCAAGGTACCAGTTCTGAACCCTAATGGATTTCTTTCTTTTAAGAAACCCACTCAAGACTTTTTATGAGACAAAATCACACTAATCATGTGAGATTGGTGGAATACTGTGATTCAAGCTTTTAAAACACAGACCGTCCTTGCTGACTTTGAAACAGTTGCCACTGTTATAGTCCAGGCTAGAAGATATTTTCTCATTTTTCATCTACACATGATTAATCATGTCAATGAGAAACTAATATATTTACCAGTGGTCTCAATAGAAACAAGGCTATTGTTGCGATTAACTGTTAATTTTGTTTCATAGTGCAGATGAAAAAAAGAAAGAAAGAAAACAAACACAAAGGAAATAAAGAAGTTGTGTATTTGAGAGAATCTCGAAAACACTAATCAAGGATTAAAAGTCTAATGAATGAAATGAAAAGGCTAATGTGCTTACTCATGCATAACAAAGCACGAGGCACAACAAGAGAGGGACCAATGCCCACTGCAGATGGCAGACTGAGTTGCCTTTCCCCACAAGAGAAAGCTGTACTAGCACTGTAATTTTTTCTGTACATTTTGTCCTCTAAAAATATGAGGTAATTGAATTAACCCACAAGAGAAATGAACACAAAGATATAGACTGGTGTACATAGAAATACTTATTAAAAAGCTACCAACAAATCCCTGTATGGTTGATGTTCTAAGATATCTTTGTTATATATAGATAGTCAACTTCCTGGTTTGCTAAGAAGTAGGAATGTCAAGATGGTTTCACTTTATTGGTTCAATAGCGCTCAAATCCAGTCACGGAGTTTCTTCCTTTTTTTTTTTAATTCTCATTAATAAGTAATAAATATAGCTATCTTAGCATGTTGTTTTATAGTGGTATGAAATTATAAATAAATGTGTGAGCTGGGCTATTTGTGATATATTATGTGCCTTGATCATTAATGTTTTAAAACCATTTATTTTGACTTTATCCCTAATCTGGTTCCGAATCAATTTGTAATACCTTATAATTAAATGCATACATCCAGCAGACCAGTTGAACAAAAAGCAAAGGAATATGATTCAAGTCCTAAGAATGGATGATCAATATTGGTTATCCATAGGGAGACTATCATTTGATTTACTTCTGCTTGAATTATATGTTCCTGCTAACATAGAAAACTGAAGACTTTTAAAAATAGATTGTGTAGTATAATTTGATTCATAAGCATGTATTTTTCAATAACAGGTCTCTTCCTTTTGAAAGCAACATAATAAGGACAGAGAGGGGTAAAGAAGAAAGGAAAGAAAAGGGAAAGGAGAAGAAAAGAGGGTATCTGAAGAAGACCATTTAGATGGGACTATAACTGAGTAAACTCCTAGAAATACAGAACACCAAATAGACCAAATAGCCAAGGAGAAACTGAATGTTAGCTCTATCTCCAAGATAGCTGGGCAATGGATCATGTGGTAAAGGAGGGGATAAACAAAAACTAGTAAGGAACACTGGCATGTCTTTTCCATGTGTTGAATGGGTTTCACCACAAAGAGAGAGTTGGCATTGCTGACTACAGGACTGACAAGACACAATGACAGCAGGTGTTCATTTGGATGAGAATTCAGACCAAATTCCCATGGGACTCTGTCCCTTTGGCATACCTCAAAAGGCTCAAAAGAGAACTGCCAAATACTGTAAACTTATCCAGCATCCATATTTCAGAGATATTTAGGACTCTAACAGGAGACCAAATAAGAAAAAGATAAAATAGTGTCAGGTTTTTATATAAATTTTGCCCTTTCTTTCTCTATATGCCACATTCTCAAGGAACAAAAACTAATCAACATTACTTCCATACCCTAGAATGGACAAACTTTAAATTCAGACAGACTTTTACTTCCAAGACTTGTAACTTTGAGCCAATTACTTATTTACTTTAAGCCACAGCTTCCTTATCTCTTAAAGAGGTAACTGATACTCCATTATAGTATTTTGGTGAGATTTTTTTTAGATTATTTGCTATAACTGAGGCGTTCACATATTTTATATTCACATCAGAATTTTACTGAAAGTAAAATATAGTAAAACATAGTTAAATTGCACAATTCTTAAATGACTCTCAAATTGGTTTTATTTAATGACTCTCAAATTGGTTTTATTATTTCCTGAAATTATAAAATACTTTTAGTTTAAATTAATTTTGAAACTTAAAATCAGATTTAAGAAATTAAAATATATTCATTTTTATTAAAGCAAAAATAATTTAAATATATTAATTTTCTAAGCAGCAGAAAGTAGTAATTTATATATATATATAAATACACACACACACTATATATATACATACACAAATATTCATATATCAGAGAATCAGCTTCTTAGCTGTCACTGTTATTTTTCTGATGAGTGATTTTCCTTTTCCTATAAGGGCTTATTATTTAATTTTTTAAAAAAAGTCACTCTAAATATCCAAAGTTGTATTATAAGTTATTAATCTAAAGTTTTTGACTATTTCTGTGGATCATAACATTTTAAATTGAGAAAATACTCAATACCTGAGATACCTGAACCTATAACAAACTCTAGTAAATATTTCCAATGGATTTTTTTGAGGTATTGTTTACATACCCCAAAATTCATCAATTTAAAGTGTACCAATCAATGAGTTTGAACAAAGGTAAATAGCAAACACTTTCACAAACGTGATATAGAAAACTTCCACCTCCATGAGAAGTTCCCTAATGCCCTCAGCATTTATATGCTTTTATACTTACACATATTCCCACCACCACCCTCAAAAGACACGATCTGCTTTCTGTCACTGTAGATTTCCTTTTCTAAAAATTCCTATAAATGGAATTTAAAAGTACTCTTTTATGTCTGGCTTTCTTCACTTATTGTTGTACTTTTAAGATTCGGCCATTTGTTCCAGGATAAGTGGTTTGTCACCTTTTATTATTAAATAGTATCCAACTGAATTGATATGCCAGTTTATTTATTAATTGTTGCCCTTTGACCTTTAATGAAGAAAGCTGCTATGAAATTTTGAGCACAATTCTTCTCAGAGACATGTGATTATATCTTTTGAGTGAATACCCTGGATTGAAACTGCCCAGACGTATGATGAAATTTATATTTCACTGTATAAAAAACTATCACATTATTTTTGAGAGTAATTATATCATTTTGTGTTTCTACCAGTAATTTTTGAGAGTTCCAGTTACTCCACATCTTTATCAACATCTCACATCTACAACAACCCCTGGCAATTTTTTAAAAAATTTTATCATTCTAATAAAATATGCAATGGTATCCTTGCTTAGCCTTAAACAATTAAGCCGGCACCATTTGCTTCCCTAGAAGGGGTCTGTCAATTACGATGAAAATATAAGATGTGAAAGCTCTGGTGTAGACTTAATGGATGTTTCCAGCTCTACCACAGCCATTCATACTTGAAGCTCTTACATGTTCTCAGGAATGAGCACTCTCCAGAATCCCACTTGTGGTTTCTACCTCGCAATCACTCCATATATACCGGGTTTTAAAAGAGTCCTCTTTTTCTATTAAGTTTCTCTGAAAAAGATATTCAGAGACTATATGCTTAGAGTCTCCCTTGAAGAACTTTCAGCTGTCAAACTAATAATGATTTTTTCTTTGGTTAAACCATACTTTAAATAAAAGAAATAAGTTAAAAAATTCAGCATGTCATAATAAATTTTCCTTATTACTGACTGAAGTTGATTATCTTTTCATATGCTTTTGTCTTAATTATTTTTGTGTGGCGTACCTGTTCAAGTCCTTTATCCATTTTGCCTATGCAAATTAAAATTATTTAGATTAAGAACCAGAATGACAATAATTAGTAATAATTAAATATTTACTACTCTTAAGCAGTATTTTAAGAGCTTTACATATAGTATTTCATTTAATCTTCACAAAACTTTTGTGAGCTACCTACTGTTATCTACATTTTATGAAGGAGAAAACAGGATTATGGAGATCAGAACCCTCCCAGACCATACAGGAAAAAGCTGTGGAATTCACAGATGACTACAGGTAATTGCCTTCAGGCCTTTTATACTTTTGCTAGCATTGAGAAACCCACGCAATTGCAAATATTTTCCCAATTTTTTTTACTTTTTTTTTTTTTTTTACCTTATACGGTTTTAAATTTTTGTATTTCAGACATAATCAACCTTTTTTTTTTTCCGAGTTTTGAGTCATTTTTAGATAGAGCCTTCTTTTCTTCATAATTAAGCAGGACACTTTTTGGTTTTGCCCTTAAAACTTTGTATTTTACACTGTATTATTTGAATCATTTTAGACTTATACATATTACATATACTAACAGAATTTGTTTAATAATCTACTTTTCCCTCCTTGTTTGAATACACTGTTAATTCTATAATAAATTTCCATCTCTATCTCTCTATATGTTACTTCTGAACTATACCAAACTATTTTAAATATTCTAGTTATGTAATACATTTTCATATTTGGCTGGGCTAGAATCACCCAAAATGATTCTAATCACTGGAACTTGGTAAAGTTTTTGCAGATGTGATCCAGTTAAAGATTAATATTGCTTGGAACCAATGATTCTTTTCTGCCTTGCACTTACTTTCTTTTGGAAAAGGAATGTCTAACTCATCTACTATGTTATTTTGAAAACAGATAACTTGTTTTCTAGCTTCGCAGGCCCACAACAGAGAAGTTTGCCCGTATGAATCTTGCTGAGTCTTGCCTATAACAGATTTCAATGATTTCTATGATAAGATTTGGGACTTGGAGCTGATGATATTGAGAAGGGCCTTCTGACATGAGTTGATGACATAACGGACTAAGACATGTGGAGATACTGAAATGAGGGGAAAATATTTTGCATGTGGGACAGAATAAAAATATGAGGGACAGTGGGCAGATAGGTGAGATGAGTGGTAACCCCTATATATATCTGTCTTTAATCCCTGGAACCTGGAAATGTCACCTTATAAGGTAAAACTTTTACAAATATTTAAAAATCTTGAAATGAAGAGATTACCCTGAATTATTTAAGTAAGACCTGAATGCCTTTACAAGTGTCCTTATAAGAGAGAGAGACAGGGAAATTTGAAGACCAAAGAGGGGAAAGCAATGTGACCATACAGGTAGAGATTTCAGGGACACAGCCAGACATTAAGCAATGCCAACAGCCACCAGAAGCAAGAAGTGGCAAACGACAGATTCTCCTCTACAGCCTCTCAAGGACCATGAACCTGTTGACACCATGATTTCTGCCTAGGGGCATGCAATATGGTCTTGCAGACCCTTGAACTGTGAGAGAATACACTTCTATTGCTTTAAGCCACCAAGTTTGTGGTAATTTGTTACAGCAGGCACAGGAAATTTATACATCATTTATTCCTATAGTTTGTTTCAGGAAAGCATTATCTTAATTTTGTCTGAATCCTTACTTTATCCTCTCAATTCCAATTGCATTATTTTTTGTATTTAATGTGTTGTTCCAAATTTGTAATTTAACAAAAAGGAATATAAGAAGATGACAGTAGGTACCACAAATTCTCTATGTCAACTACATAAAGTGGGCATGAAATGAACAGCAAAACCTTATAGAAAGGCTGGACTTCTTGCCTTTACAGGAAAGACTTCATTCAACCCCAGATACTTCTGCTGAGTATCTATTTGACATGGCATTGGAGGTCTTTAGAAATACAATAGAAAAAAAAGAGATATACGACCACAACTGAACCAGAAAGAAATAGAAAACCTAAACAGACCCAAAACCAGTAAGGAGATTGAAGCAGTCATCAAAAATCTCCCAACAAACAAGAACCCAGGGCCAGATGGCTTCCCAGGGGAATTCTACCAAACATTTAAAGAAGAATTAATTCCTATTCTCATGAAACTGTTCCAAAAAATAGAAATGGGAGGAAAACTCCTCAACTCATTTTATGAGGCCAGCATTACCTTGATCCCAAAACCAGACAAGGATCCCATCAAAAAAGAGAATTACAGACCAATATCCTTGATGAACACAGATGCAAAAATTCTCACCAAAATACCAGTCAATAGGATCCAACAGTACCTTAAAAGGATTATTCACCACAACCAAGTGGGATTTATTCCAGGGCTGCAAGGTTGGTTCAACATCCGCAAATCAATCAGTGTGATACAATACTTTAATAAAAGAAAGAACAAGAACCATATGATACTCTCAATAGATGCTGAAAAAGCATTTGACAAAGTACAGCATTCTTTCCTGATCAAAACTCTTCCAAGTGTAGGGATAGAGAGCACATGCCTCCATATCATCAAAACCATCTATGAAAAACACCCTGCAAATATCATTCTCAAAGGAGAAAAACTGAGAGCTTTGCCTCTAAGGTCAGGAAAAGGGCAGGGATGTCCATTATCACCACTGCTATTCAACATAGTACTAGAAGTCCTAGCCTCAGCAATCAGACAACAAAAAGAAATTAAAGGCATCCAAATCAGCAAAGAAGTCAAACCATCACTCTTTGCAGATGATATGATACTATACGTGGAAAACCCAAAAAAGACACCACTCCATATCTGCTAGAACTTATACAGGAATTCAGTAAAGTGTCAGGATATAAAATCAATGCACAGAAATCAGTTGCATTTCTTTACACCAACAAGACAGAAGAAAGAGAAATTAAGGAATCAATCCCATTTACAATTACACCCAAAACCATAAGATACCTAGGAATAAACCTAACCAAAGAGGCAAAGAATCTATACTAAGAAAACTATAAAGTACTCATGGAAGAAATTGAGGAAGACACAAAGAAATGGAAAAATGTTCTATGCTCATGGATTGGAAGAACAAATATTGTGACAATGTCCATGCTACCTAAAGCAATCTACACGTTTAATGCAATCCCTATAAAAAAAGAGATATACATGAAGGGGCACGTGCACCCGAATGTTTATAGCAGCAATGTCCACAATAGCCAAATTATGGAAAGAACCTAGATGTCCATCAACAGATGAATGAATAAAGAAGATGTGGTATATATATACAATGGAATACTATGCAGCCATCAAAAGAAATGAAATCTTGACATTTGTGACGACGTGGATGGAACTAGAGGGTATTATGCTTAGCGAAATAAGTCAATCAGAGAAAGATAACTATCATACAATCTCCCTGATATGAGGAAGTGGAGATGCAATGTGGGGGGTTTGAGGGGTAGGAAAAGAATAAATGAAACAAGATGGGATCGGGAGGGAGACAAACAATAAGAGACTCTTAAAGTCACAAAATAAACTGAGGGGGGCTGGGGGTAGAGGGGTAGGGAGTTGGTCGTGGGGTTATGGACATTGCGGAGGGTATGTGCTATGGCGAGTGCTGTGAGGTGTGTAAACCTAAAGATTCACAGACCTGTACCCCTGGGGCTAATAATACATTGTATTTTTATTAAAAAATAAAAAAATTTAAAAAAGAGATATACATATGATAAAGAGGAAAAACTATCCTTATTTGTAGATGACCTAATATTCTAGACAGAAAATCCAAAGGAATCCAATGAAATACACATAACTTAAGGGTTTAAGGAGCTGTACAGATATATAAATAGCATACAAAATTAGCAGAATTAAACCAAAACAAAGTAATAGAAAATTATCCCATTCATAGTAACAACAACAATGACAAGTACCAGGGGAAAGTAACTACCAACTTGAGACCTACAGAAGAAAATGAAAATTACTGAACGACACAGATGCATATCATCCTGAGTTGAAATGATTTAAGGAGTTGGAGTTAGAGGATATGAGGGGTGGTACAGTTTCTTCTGAACCTGAGCATTAGTCGAGGCACATGGACTTTTCTCTATTAAATGGCACTTATTGTCTCTTGGAATTGGTTTTTGAGGGGGGTGTGTGTGTGTGTGTGTGTGTGAATTATCAGGAATTCTGAGGCATCAAGTTGTACATCTGCAACTTATCCTGCTGTGAAAACTTCAGATGCAACCCACTGTGGACTTCTGTTAGCTAGTTTTGGTTACACTCCTGGGACAACTGGGGCATTTTTCTAGAATTAAAAATTTAGACTTAGAGAAATACATACTGGGAGCAAGATGACAGGTGTTAGTCATGTAGAACCAGTCCTGGGGTAGGATAGGAGATTTGCTGGACGGTAGATGCAGGCTCAAAAGCAGAGCTTTCAGTGCAAAGAGGTGGCTTCATTGTGGGCAGACTTCTCATGAGTTTTTTAAATTAAGAAATTTCTTTAAATTACCTTCTCTTGGATGATGGCAAAAGTTATAATTAAGTTTCAGTTTAAATTATTGGTCTCAAATTTTATAATTCTCTTTGTTGTTTTTTGTTCCCAAATATTCAGTCAAGTTCCCAAATATTCAGTCAAGTCAATATTCCCAAATATTCAGCCACTCACTTCGTAGGTCTATGTTCTAGAGGGAGATGTGACTTGGGGTTATATGTGAGATGAGGCCTGTCCCCATGTCAGCATCTTCCTACTCTCTTCCATTTGTCAAGAGCGCCTTAGGAAGGTGGTAGCTTTACACTGAGAGAAGCTGAAACATCAGGGTCCCATTAAAAAACAAATGATATACTAGGAGCACATGGGTGGCTCAGTCAGTTAAGCATCTGCCTTCAGCTCAGGTCATGATCTTGGGGTCCTGGGATCAAGGCCCACATCTGGCTCCCTGCCCAGCGGGAAGCCTGCTTCTCCCTCTCCCTCTGTATGTGTATGTGTCTCTCTCTCTAGTTCTTATTCTTTCTCAAGTAAATGAATAAAATCTTATAAAAAAACAAAAACAAAAACAAAAAAACCCAGATGATATACTCTAATCTGAGGAATTGCATTATCCTAAATGGAAAGAAATTTATCTTGTTAAATGACTCTCAGAAAGCCTTTGGGAAGCTGATAAGGTCATGCAGAATACTGGGATAAGTAAATGTAAGTCCTTCCAGACCATGTGACAAGATAGTTAGCAAACCCAGAAGGACAGAGTGACATGTAGAAGACGGCACTGAGAGGAAAAAGACACCCAGTCACAAATGACTTTTCCTTGAGGGTGCCAGGACTACAATTACCGAAACACGTTTTTCCTTCCCATCTCTAGCGGGGGCTCTCAACTGGCAAAAACAATTAGAAGCAAAATGACAAGAGGAATCTGATAGGTATACAGGACACTGTCCAGTCAGAGAGTACGATGGAGAAGGGTGGAGAGGGATTGCAAACAGAATCAATCCAGAATAGAGGAATTACAGTCCTTAAGATTCAATACTCATAGCAGAATAAAAACCTACATGTAAAAAACGTACAAGTAGAAGAAGCATAAGCACATATATATAGAAAAGGACTGAGAGTTAAGGTGGTTATTGTTATGTCAACAAAAGTATCAACTAACTATAATATACAAGTATATATGTGTATATAAAATACACATTTAAAATTTTTAATCACGGACTCCTGGGTGGCTCAGTTGGTTAAGCGTCTGCTTTCAGCTCAGGTCATGATCCCAGGGTCTTGGAATCAAGTCCTACATTGGGCTCCTTGCTATCAGGGAGCCTGCTTCTCCCTCTGCCTGCTCTGTCTGCCACTCCCCCTGCTTGTGCTCTCACTCTCTGACCAATAAATAAAATCTTAAAAAATTAAAAAATTAAATGTTTAATTAAATAAAATAGTTATTACATGGTACCTGGAAATAAATACCAAGCTTTCTCATTTTAAAAAGCAAAACACCTGAAATAATTTTTGTTATTATTTCAAAAAATGAAATCAAAGTTGCCATTATTACCTAAGAGCACCCTGTAAATGTATATGTATGCATTAAGAATGAAGTGTATACAGGGTTGCCTGGGTGGCTCAGGTGGTTAAGTGCCTGACTCCTGATTTTTGACTCAGGTCATGATCGCAGGGTCATCAGATGGAGTACCACCTGAGGGGCTTGTGATTCTCTTCCTCCTTCCCCCACACCCATCACCCAACCTGGGTGTGCACTCACTCCCTCCCTCTTAATTAAGTGTATATACAGAAAACTTTCTGGCTTTATCAAAGAGTGATGTATCCTAGAAAAATATATTTCCACTATATGTTATACACTAAACTTTTAAATTTAACTAATTTGGGCTAAAAAGTATTTTATCTACAGACTTAGTTAAGCTTAATTAATAGGCTAATCTTTTACCTCAGTCAAATTGATATACAGCATCACCTTTAAGCTACTCTTAATGGTTAGGGCTATCCTGTTAGGTCATAGACCTTGTACAGCGACCCTCCATGGCTGTTATGTGAAAAGGGCTGTTCGAGCTACATTGAATCGCTTCAAACTGTTACGTTGTGCTTTCTAGTGTTCTTGAGATTTTTTTTTATTCCTTCGTCTTCCATCCTATCAAACACTTAACTTTCACTTCTTGCTATAAAGAACACACCTTTCCTTAGTAGTTTCCTCCTGTTTCACTGATTTCAATTTTCATATTTTGAAAAGAAATGGAGCCTTAGAATCTGAAAACAAGAAGTGACTATAAATATTGTTCATAGCCTGGACGAGCAAAGTGGATTAAACAAAGCCAATATAGGTATGGAATATGGCTCATAAGCACACAGGAGGCTGAAATAGTCCATGGGTTCTCCTACAAGTGAATTTCGGAAATTTTGTGCAGGAACTCTTGAGATAATCATTATAACCTAAGCATTTACTACACATAATTCCTAGATGGCCATATACTCTGAAAGCAGATGCTAGTATGACAATAATTTTTGATAAATAAACATTATTGGGATGTAAATATTGTATTTTCACCTCCCATAAATATTTATTAAAATTGTAAGAGATTATGGCATGAGTGAAAAGAAAGGTACAAATGATTAGTTCGAATTTCAATTCTGAAACAAAAAACCCATACTTAAAATTACATAGTAAAATGAGAAGATTCTACTTACATTTTAATAATCTCATCAAAAATTCCTGTTGTGGGGCGCCTGGGTGGCTCAGTGGGTTAAAGCCTCTGCCTTCGGCTCAGGTCATGATCCCAGAGTCCTGGGACTGAGCCCCGCATCGGGCTCTCTGCTCAGCAGGGAACCTGCTTCCCTTCCTCTCTCTCTGCCTGCTTGTCTGCCTACTTGTGATCTCTGTCTTTCTGTCTCTCTGTCATTCAAATAAATAAATAAATAAAATCTTAAAAAAAAATTCCTGTTGTTTGAATATATTTTATACAGATCTTTTATAAAGATCTTTTATAAAGATCATGAAACCAAGCAGACTAGTACAAGTCATTAGGAAAAAATATCTGATCCCGGAGAATCTCAAGAGACATGCCAAGAAGAGAACCTAAATCATAAATCCCATTCTTGCTCTAGAACATGTAACACATGGGATTAGCACTACCAGAAAGTTTCTTCTTTTTTTAATTATGTTATGTTAGTCACCATACATGAAAACTAATGAGAACGAAGACACATCAATCCAAAACCTACGGGATATGGTAAAAGTGGTCCTAAGGGGAAATACATAGCCACCCAAGCCTCACTCAGAAAAAAAAACAGAAAAGTACCAAATACACAAACTATTTTTACACCTTAAAGACCTGGAGAATCAACAACAAATTAAACCTAACCCACGCATGAGAAGGGAAATAATTAAGATTCGAGCAAAGATCAATGAAGTAGAAACCAGAAATACAGCAGAACACATTAACGAAACTAGAAGCTGGCTCTTGGAAAGAATTAATAAGATTGATAGACCACTGGCCAGACTTATCCAAAAGAAGAGAAAGGACCCAAATTAATAAAATTATGAATGAAAGGGGAGAGATGACTAACACCAAGGAAATAAATGCAATTACCAGAAAACTTCTCTAACAGTTTCTTCACCTTAGCCTTAAGCTTTGTGAACAAATTTGTCAAAAGAATAAACTTAGTATACATATACTATTATCACAACTCTATAGTTTCTATGATCAAAATGCTCCTTTAAAAACAAATTTTGTTTTGCTAAACAAATTCTAACTTGTTTTTACTGAATTAAAAAGACTACATTCCTCTCAAAGTGCTTCTTTTGATTAAAAAATCCTAGATTTAGAGGCTTAGAAATCTCAAAGGAAGCAAACAGTATAGACTACATAAGTGAATGAAGTGTAATTCCAATAACTTGCTTTATAAATTTAGTTTTATTCCTAATGTGGAACAATCTAAGAAGATCTTAATTACATGAAAATCCAAGAAAGCCAAATTTGCAACAGTTTTAGTAACAGTAAATTATTAGATCAGGGGCTCCCTCTCTATGGAGCCTGAGGCCAAAACTAAAGAAAGAAGTGTGCAGTGATATAGAAAGATTGGTGCCTGAGTAGTAAAACTAATATTTAAATCAACATTGTTATTTTAAAAAACTGTACAATAAAATTTAAGATTTTCAGACTTCACAGTTTTGGTGAGACAGTGATTAAGTTATTCTATAGTAAAACTCCGCACATAGTAAAACTCAACTCAAACTATGACATAAACCTGAAATTCTGGAGAGAGACTAGTGTTACAGAGTAGTCCTGGAAAGGGAAACTAGACATTCCTCTTCAAAGGGTACAGAGAGAATCAAACCCATATGAAAATGTCCTTATTTGTTTCTACAAAGGAGGACAATGGTCAGTATGGAAAGATACTCTCCCCATGCCTAACAAGTGAGAAGTCTATACCTTTCTCACAATTAAGATCTAGGATAGACCCAAAGTCAATGAAAACAGCTCAGGACTCCAGGCAATGAGGAATTGGAATGCTACATGTGATGTTAAGGTGTTAAGGACACACAACAGTGTTCAATTTACTGAAATAAGAAAGAGAGTGGCTTGTTCCTAGCCAGGGAACACAGTAATCAAAAGCACATGCTCTACAATCTCTACAATCTAACAAATAATTCCTATACTCATGCCATCACTACACTGATGTTTTTTCATCTGAAAAATGAAAATAGCCCATATCTACCTCATCAGGTTAATACTAATTTTTCAAGGATCAATTTTTTTATTAACATATAATTTATTATTTGTTTCAGGGGTACAGGTCTGTGCTTCATGAGTCTTACACAATTCACAGCACTCACCATAGCTCATAACCTCATGATGCCCATCACCCAACCACTCCCCTCCCTCCAGCAACCCTCAGCTTGTTTCCTGAGATTCAGAGTCTCTTATGGTTTGTCTCCTCTCTGGTTTCATCTTGTTTCATTTTTCCCAGAGGATCTTCTATGATCCTCTGTCTTGTTTCTCAAATTCCTCATATCAGTGAGACCATATGATACTTGCCTTTTTCCGATTGACTTATTTCACTTAGCATAACACCCTCTAGTTCCATCCACATCATTCCAAATGGCAAGATTTCGGGGGTTTTGATGGCTGCATCACACACACACACACACACACACACACACCGCATATCTTCTTTATTATTCATCTGTTGATGGACATTTAGGCTCTTTCCATTGTGGCTATTGTGGACATTGCTGCTATAAACATTGGGGTGCAGGTGCCCCTTTGGATCACTACATTTGTATCCTTAGGGTAAATACCCAGTAGTGCGATTGCTGGGTCATAGGGTAGCTCTATTTCCAACTTCTTGAGGAACCTCCATACTGTTTTCCAGAGTAGCTGAAACAGCTTGCATTCCCACCAACAGTGTAGAAGGATTCCCCTTTCTCCACATCAAGGATCATTTTTGTAAGGATTCTTACCCCCAGCACAAAATCTGACAGTAAACAAAATAAGAAATGTGTTATTCCATTGCTCAGGTACTGGGCAAATAAAAACTACTAGTCTAAGAGAAAAAGAAACAAGTCAACCGCACTTTAACCAAGAACCAATGTGCTTCCTTACATATCACCTGACTAGATTATCTTTGTGACAATAAAGTGCCTAGAAAATTTCATAAATCCCGATAGTGCCCACTAAATATTGAATAATGTGTTGGTTGTTAAAATGTCTTTCATCTCTCCACAGTAGAATTCTTATAATTTGCATTTTTCTTTCCCAATTTGGGAAAATAACAAGTATATGAACTTAAATACTAAAGTATTTATTTAATATAAATGTGCCTGAAATAATGAATTTAAAAAATCAAGTCAATATTGTATATTTATTTCTCTTCACAGTAAACTAGATCCTCAGCTCTGTTTTAGTTTCTAAAAACCTTAAGTATTTTGCTGATACTATTATCTTCAATAATCAAGATATCTTTTACAGTTAAAACTACATTTATGTCTGAGGTTGGTCATTACAGTACTCATTCAACCTGATGAAAGCTGCAAATGTATTCACTGCTTTGATGTAATTTCAGCAAATGTGCAAGGAAAATCTTGTCTTTGAATACCCAGGGGGTTGAAATGTGAATAGAGTTTTTCAAAATATCTGAAACTAGGCATATTTTTTGTATTTGCAAAATAAAGTTGACACCGTCTATGTGACTGCCAGTTATTAAACTGGGTTGGTAATAACCAAGGTGGTATAAGGGCCACCAGTAAACTGAGTGAGGTGGGGTGAAGCAGAATGGTGACACAAGTAGGTATGGGGGTTGAAGTACAGCAGAGGGGGAGATAACTGAGAGTGAGGAAAATGAAAAAAGTTCTATTTACTCTCTAAAACTAGAAATGTGGAAAGGTCTCAAAGGTGAGAGTGAAGATAAGCCTGCATATGTGAGACTTGAGCGGGGGAGCAGACACTGGAGTACCACATTGGGGCAGGGAGATGGACAGTTTGTTAGATCCCAAATAGGATATTTTTTATGGAAAAAGTATAGAAAGAAGGCTCTCTACAGAATATTCATAAAGCCAATGAATACCGACAGGCCAATGACTGGTATTAAGGACAAGGTGCAATTACATCATCCTAAGCCATTTAAATCTATAAGGTAAAAATTGCTGTAGAGAAAAAAATGGAAGGTTCATTGGCTTATATAACTCTACATAACTCATCAAGTTGGAGAAGCCAACATAATCCAAAATACATGTGTCTTTATGTAAATAGTTTATAGTCCTGTAGTCCACTGCTCTAAAGGCCATATCTTCAAAACTGCTTCAAAAATGACTATAGCATTACTGCAGGAATGGTTTCTGAATTGGATTATATAATCTTTGTGTCTGAAAAACAATTGAAACTACTGGTTTGGCTGATCTCAATGAGTTATCTCAGAGTGACACCACATGATCTATTTATTTGCTTCATCTCGGGAAAAAAAAAAATCACTGAGGGGTATCACACCACACTGTATTCTCCACACTGCATTCTCCTGTTCCTTCTTTCACTTCCATCCCTCCACCTTCTCCTCCTATCAGTCCGTCCTTGTTCTCTGTCCTCCTAAATAGCAAAGTCCCTTAGGAAGAGGTCATCATTTTTCTATAAAATATATCTTTTGTACAAAAGGCATTTCCAGGGTAAAACTGGGCTGTGGCAGGTGCTGCTTGTTATCATCCCATACCTATTTCCCTCCTCTTTCTAACAGAAAGAACTCTTACTTCACCTGGGCTGCAGTGTACCAAGTTAACCAACAAGCAAGCAACCAAGCAACCAAACCCTAAATCCCGCAAGGTTCTTTTGTAGCTAGGAATGTGATCTATCTAGATAAAATTCCTTTCCACCTTCAAGCCCCCACCATCACTACCATACTCACAAGCATATGGATGTAATACCTAAAAGGAATAGCAGATAACTTGGAAGAAATAAGAATAAAAGCTATTGCTGAGAATGGCTGGAGGCAAAAAAAAAAAAAAAGGGGGGGAGTGGCCCCATCAAACATCTTGATGGCCAAGATGACGTCCTTCAGATGAAGAAAGCCCAGATAAGAAGCCCCTGACTTGTAACTCGGTTACTGTTCTGTTCGGCCAAACACAATCTTCACTGAAACATAGGTGACTACTTCCCCAGCATCTCATTCCTCTGAAAACATTAAGACACAGAGTCTGTGAATTCTATGATGGTGATTTCCGAGAAATAATTTCACTTGATTACTTTTCCTCATGGTTAAAACTACTGAACTTTGTATTTTTGTGCAGAGCTCTGTGATTTCTAAAGGGTTTTCTTGCAAAGTATGTATGTTGACCTCGTTACTTTTGCTAAATTAGATATTTGACCTTTTTTGAAAGAAAGAGGGCAGATATAATATCTTTATTTTAAAAAAAAGAAAACTTTCTGCACTTAAGGAGCTTTCCAGAGGTTATGCAGCTTGCCCAAAGGGCAGCTGAGTTTATCTTTTATCCCTCAATCCCTAATGCAGGGTGTGACTTATTTATCCCTGCAATATAGACAGTTCACTTGATACTCATTTTGACAATGATCTTGTCTCTATGGTATTCCAACCTCAATTGTTATTAATGCCATTAATATCCCTTATTTCCTAAAACAACTAGTATTACTCAGAAAATCAGGAGAAGCTGCTTGTGTCCATAAATCTATTCACAATCTAATGGTAGGTTTCATGTAATTAATGATATATTTCCTAGGTAGTATTAGAAAACAGAATAATGTTGATTGGTTCTCATTAAATAGTAAATAGCAATTGTACTTATTCTTTGTTCTG
The DNA here is from genome assembly GCF_010015895.1 of Lontra canadensis. Taxonomy (NCBI): domain Eukaryota; kingdom Metazoa; phylum Chordata; class Mammalia; order Carnivora; family Mustelidae; genus Lontra; species Lontra canadensis. Next base: position 52,298,697 of record NW_022630996.1, on the reverse strand, counting down.
CAGAATAAATACAACTTTGAATGCCCTTTCCTGTAATCATAGTCCTTAAAGAAAATGAAATCAGTAAGTCAGTAGCTTGAGACCATAATCAGAGACTTCTAATTTAACTTAAATAAGAACTTGAATTCAAAATTCTTCAGCAAAGATAAGCTCATGCTTCAATGCTACAAAGAACATCATACAAAGTGACCACAGAGAACTCTCACATCAGTAAACTAGTACTTTAAAGAGGATAAAGAGCTATGATATCATACTCATGAATGAATAATACTGGTAAGTGAATTTGCAGCAGACTCCAGATATAAAATTACATTGCTTCTAATGTAAAATAAAATCAAAATCTACTCAAGATCTAGAAAAAATTAAACATAAGGAAAACTTGTTCCTGTTGGTCTGGTTTTACTATCCCCAAACAAACAAACAAGGCTGTAACTAGTCTATTAAGAATCTTCCTAAGGGCAGCAGAGAAAGGAACAGTCATCTCAACAGGTTTTATGTACCGGACAGAGAGCCGACCTACTGGGGAGTGACAAGGTGAGCAGAAGTCTGGGGCAGAGGTGATGGCTCTAGCTCAAAGACTTGGGAGAAAATCCATAAACAACAATGAAAGAGTATGTACCAAGCATTGTTTCAGTAACATTTAAATTACCTGGGCATGTTTTCCAACTTAAAAATAAAGATCTAGTCCTTATGAAGGAAAAGCACCTTGCATTGTGGCTCATTTGAAGTAAATACAATGGTCACATGACACAGATGCAGAGAAGGAATGGATATTAGAAACATTACTCTCTGACTTATACAAATCATGAACCCCTATGAAGTGTCCCCACAAAGTCCGTAATAGGGAGAGTAACAAAATCTTAAGCTCCTAAATATCAGATTACAAATATCAAATTACACATAATTCAGTACTCTGTGTTCTACAAGTGATTTATCATAGTGGCAAGCTGTTAAGACATATAACCCTGAAATGTTATATACAACTATATATGTGACAGAATACCAATTATTAAAACATAGGACTCATCACTTCTTCCTCCTCTGATTGCCCATTTAATTTCCTTATCTTCTCCGGTCTGCTGTGAAAACAAAGTTCAGATTTTGAGCTGATTTTTTCTAGAGAGAAGCACTATAAGAAAAGGATTTATACCTCTTATATGAGGTATAAATAAAATAGGTATATGAGGTATAAATAAAAAAGACAAATTCACAGAACCCAAAAGTGGAATAGTGGTTGCCAAGGGCTGGGGAGAGGGAGATATGGGGAGTTACTAATCAAAGGCAACAAAGTTTCAATCCAACAAGATAAATAAACTCCAGAGATCTGCTATACAACACTGTACCTATAATCAATAATATATTGTACACTCAAAATTTTGTTAAAAGAGTAGATCTCATGTTCCTGTTCTTTACACAATAAAAAAAAAAAACATAACAAAGCAAAACAAAACAAAATAAAATTTTTAAAAAGGATTACCATTCGCAGAGGGCTACTTATTGAAAGAAAATAAAATTTTTACTCAGAGAACTCTCTGTGGGGCTGTGTCACGAATAAGGGTGAAGAGAGCAGGGTGTTAATATAACGGAAAGGAAACTAGGGAGTTCTGTTTAAAGTGAAGACTTCAGAGGTGAGAGGGATTAGGAGTAGACAATGTTTATAGGAGTTGCTGCGTTCAAGGCAAATGTGAGTACAGATGAAAGACTCTGTTTGGGTCATCCTTTAAATGCAAAATAGAGCACTTCAGAGGTTGTTTCTTTACAAGCAATTCAGGCATTTTATTTTTTAAAATAGTTTTGAAATATTTAAAACTGTTGTTCTGTGAAAACTTTCTTCCGTTAATGCCTGTTTTTCATGATAAATTACCTGAAAGAAAAAGAGTATAAGAAGAGTCTCCTTAGAATAGAACTGAGTATTTATAACCTTACAGTTTTGGAATGCTAATCAAACCTGTGCTTGACAAATACGTGGGCCAACTGCCTGAACTCAAAGTAAAATTTTCCACAGTTCTTATAAACCTGATGTCTTTCCAGGTCTGCTCTTTGACGGGTGGCATCTTACCGGGTCCTGATTTGGGCCTGGAATCTGCTCAAGACCTCTCCACACTAGTTGGCCAAGAGAATTTCACATACAGACTTTGACCTTTTGAGCATCATAGGCATTCTCATTCTTCTCACACCTGTGCAGGTGGCCTTATCTCCTACTCACACACACGTGCAATGCACATGAGTGCACACACACTGAGCTAAACCAGGGACTTGCCTATATCCTGTCACCAAACCTAACACAGAACTATTTTCAAACTCACCCTATTCTCTCCTCTGTTCTTCATCATTCTAAGACCAGTCTCCCGACATAATGAATCCTATTCCTTCTCAATCTCTTACAAACCATTAGGAGTTTATGTCCTCTCCTGTACTTCATCCTCTCTCTCTCAATAAAAACTGCTTAGGTATCAATAATGTAACCCAAAATCTCTTAATCTCCTGTGCTTGCAAAATACTGGCACCTTGTTTTCCACTTTTTTACCCAAACTTCTTAAAAATACTGACTAGAATCTCTAACTTCACTTCTACCACTGACTCTCTAATCCGCTGCAATCTGGCTTTCTACATCACTACTTGAAAGTACCAGCTAAGTCTCTTTGCTTCCTCTACTAACTTTCCTCCTTATACAACTGTAGTTTAGAGGGTAATTTATCAGTCCTTTATAAATTACATCCCTGACCTCTTGGAAATTTTGCCTCTATTTCTTTTCCTTCCTTCCTGTACTCTTTTGCCTTGACTTGAATCGGACCAAGTCCTGGTTTTTCTCCTATCTTCCAGGTCATCTATCTCAGTTTACCTGGCAGGCTACTCCTCTGTCTGAATCCACAATAATGATTTTTCCTAGGATTCTGTCCTCATACTCTTTTTCCTAACTCTACACAAGTGGGTCTGAAAAGGAAAGGCTTGGAATCCCATTAGGGAGATGAAACTTGATTTGAAAACAGAAATCACAAAAATGTTTTAAACATTTGCATCATATTTGTATTTTAGAATGACCACTTGGATACTGTATGGAAGATTTATTTGGTGGACTCACTACTGGGGAGCAAAAATTGCTGAATTAGAATAGTAGTAGTAGTATGGATAGAAAGAAGGTTCTTGTTCATTAAATATTTAAGAGGTAAATAAAATGCTTGGTGACTGATTATGTATTGAGTGACTGAGTTGTAAGAGGGAGGACAGAATCAAAAATGACTAATTTTTGACATGGGTAATTGGATTATTATGGTGCCTCCAACTGAGATAGATTAAGAATAGGAAGTTTGGGAGAGATGACAGTCATCTTTAGTCACATTGGAGCTTTTTGCTTATGTAACTTTATATTGATATTTAATACCCAGTCTTAGAAAGTGTACTCAATGAATAAATGGATATAACTGTGCTAACCACATCCAGAATTAAAAAAAAAAAAAAAAAAGAGTACATTAGTATGGTCTCCAAAACTCCAGTACCATTATAAGAAGTTGAGTTTTAGTCCTTTCCTAATTAGCCCTGACTCTGACTCAAGTATTGATCATACATAAGAATTACACACACACAGAGAATAATTGCCTTCAGACAAATATTACGGTAAATATGACATCTGATGACAGTTACTGCCTAAGTGTTTTTTTATTACTTTTTAAATAAATTTCTCGTTCCAATACTTCTTTTATTTCTTTAAGATATTATTTGTTTATTTGACAGAGAAAGAAACAGCAAGAGAGGGAATACAAGCAACGGGAGGGTGAGAGGGAGAAGCAGGCTTCCCACAGAGCAGGGAACAGGAGGTGGGGCTCCATCCCAGGACCATGGGATCATGACCTGAGCTGAAGGCAGGCGCTTAACCACTGAGCCACCCAGGCACCCCTGCCTATGTCTTTAAAAGGCTGAATTTACTAAAAGCTTATCAAAAGTTATTTCTGAAATCCATAAACTTGTGTGTATTTATAGGTATGTGATAGTGGGTTTAATAACTTTCAACTAATTAACCAAGTAGTAGAAGAAATTGATGGTTATGAGAACACTTAAAAAGACTGTGCTAACAAGAAAATTTTATAAAGAACACTAGAATCTCAAATAAAACTTATGTGATACATTGGTATAAAATTAACAGTAATTTCTTTCCAGAGTTAACTTTTCTTTGAAAATTGCCAATTATTATCAATATTTATATAAAAACTTAAAATATATAAAAGTTTATGGAATGTTTACATGATGATGAATGATTCAGATTATACTACTTCTTTTTTCCACAATGTTGATTACTTTATTTGATATAGTTTGAAACAACCATTCAAACTTTCAGTATGAAACAATCACACAAATTAGAGATTTTGAATCAAATAGTCCTATTTTCCCTTTCACTTGCAAGCAGTGGGATTCTGGGAAAACTGTTTTCTGTCTTTGAAGTTACAGTAAGGAGTAAGTAAGAAAATAGTTTGGTAAAAGAGTTAAACCAGTATCTGCCAAATAGAAAATATTTCAGTGATATTTATTCTTTTTTTTTTCCACTGTATTTGGATTTGCTAACGTAAGACTCATCACAGGAAATTTGTTATAAGAAACATATCAGATTTCTGACTTCATGAGTTGCAACATTTCTAAATACCTACATGTATTATCTTTCATTTTTAATGAATAATAAAATAAATAATAAAATAAATAATAAAATAAAAATAAAATAAAAAATAAATAAATAAAAATGTATTTATTTACGATTTTATTTATGTATTTAAAAAGAGAGGGGGAGAGAGAGAGAAGGGGGAGGAATAGAGGAGGAAGGAGAAGCAGGGCAGAAGAATCTCAAGCAGACTGCACAGAGTGCAAAGCCCAATGTCGGACTCAATCTCATGATTGAGATCATGACCTGAGCCTCGCTAAGAGTTGGTTGCTTAATCGACTGAGCTACCCGGGAGTCCCAATATTATCTTTTAAATGTATCAAACAAAAAAAAACTGTTTTTGCTTGTGAGTTGCATACAATATAGTGACCTGATTAAAAAAATATGCACTAGAACATTTTCTTTAGTAAAGCAACTTCACACATGAAAATGTGATACAATTATTGGTTTGTCCCTGGCTTTTCCTTAGCTTTCCAATAATTCTTAAAATTTCTGCATTTAAAACATGTCATAATTTGTTTCAATACCTTTCTGGGTGATACTGGGACATATTTCATTGACAGTTTTCATGAGAGGTCAAAGATACTAGAAAGTTCACACCATGAGAAAATGACCCAAATCTAAACTAAACTCCAAAGGCTTTTTTTAGACTTGTTCTCTGGAGTCCTTCAACATTCGGCACTGCCCTCCGTTTCTTTCAAACTCATAATCTTAAAATCACCACATTTTTGGTTACACTCCCTTCTATAGATTTCAACTTTTGATAAAATCTAGTTAAGTATTTGTAGCCCTGGCTGCTCTCTTAACATTCAGCTCCATTTTTCCAAATCCATATTTTATGTTGCCATGAGGTATCATGCTGAGAATTCAAACTAAACTGTTATTTCTAACAGTCATGCCATCATTCTACTCCTGGTGACCTGGCTACAAGGTTAGACTTATTTCTGACTCTTCCTTTTCTCCCACAATTTGTCTTTAACTTGCATCTACTTCCATCTCCTCATTTCCATGCCCTTGCCTTAGTCCAGGCTTGATCACAACCCAGCTTAACTGCTACAGAGGTGCACCAAATGCTTTTTCTTGCTACTAATCTGACACACTAACACAATTCATTCTAAGTAATAATTACTCTGGGCCACCCAAGTTTCAAATCTGAGACCCAGCTTTCAAAGGCCTTCTACCCTCGGGCTACTCTTCATTCAAAACTTACCTCCCTCTAGAATTCTATTCAAATTTATAAATTTTAAAATATAATCTGTGTACTTCTACCTCATAATTCATCTGTTTCTAATTAACAAGAATATAAATCTAATCTGCCACTAAAGTAATTTCACAAACACAAAACTCTTTGGAGCATCTCACGTAATTATCAGACGTGTAAAATGAAAATACATGGGTCACCTCAAAAAGTAATAGGTGAGAAGAAATTTCAGTCACTTTCACATTTCACACTCAATAGCCATAAAAACCAAAAAAAGAAAATCACATATTTTTGGTCCACAGAAATAAAATAGTTAAACTATTATAGTAGTTAAATAGTAATAACCATAGTCAAATTTTGCAAGATTAAACTACCCACATTTACTTACATAAACATAACAATTTTTCAATACATCTACTTTGAATGTTAACCTTATGCAAACTCTTTTAGAGGACTATTTGTGTAGTATTGCTATTTCTGATAAAATAGTCTTATATTAATGTTTTTAGCAAAACGGTTCTATGATTGGGCACTAAATAAGTTCAAGTATGCTTATTCAAATAAATTATGGGTTACAGAGTTTCACGTCCCCACTGCTATCTGAAGACTAAAAAGAAAGAGACACTAATGCCGGTTAAATCAATGGACAGCCTTCCAAGATTCGACTTACTCACTTCTCACACACAAAACTAATACTTTTAAATCTAAGAACAACAACAATAAAAAAAAAAAAACTGTCACAGAATTATATATTATGGATATGAATAAATCAGAGGAATTAAACACAATCTTAATCAAATGTTATAATCTAACATAAAAACTATAAATACATGAATTCCATTTATTTTGGTGTCAACATATTGGTTTCAATTTTTAAGGGCTCTGAAGATATAAAATGTATGAAAATGCTCTTCAACTAAGATTATAAAGTCCCCCTGCCTATAGCAGATATATAAATAAAATATATAGTTTTATGGAAGTTTTCCTTAAAAAAGTGCATTTTCTATTACATTAGTTTAGTATCTTAACTCATTTACCATTTGCCTTTTCATTTTATATGTTAACGTAATATTTTAGTTTGTTTTTATAATATGACCAGATTTTAGATGTCTAACTCAAAATGTATGAACAGCTTGAGACAAGTTATCTTTAGTTTCTCAAGTGGGATAATTTGTTTCTGTTTTATGCTGATCTTAATTCAGGACCCCACTATCCAAAAGTACAAAACCACTGTTTTTACAAATATAAGAATACAAATTTAATCTCAACTTGATTCAACTCTTTTGAAGTAAGCAACATTTATAAAAATGACTTTCGCTTGTTAAGACTTAGAATCACCTCAGTCTCACAAACAAAATATTATGGTGCACCTTGGATTGAAATGTTTTGCTAGGCAAAACATCACTGACTCTCTCACATCAATTATGCAAAGTGAATACAAGGATGAAGGCTCCTATGACTTTTTAAAAATATTCAAAGTTTTACATTTGTAAAATACTACTTTGTTTCCATGATTTAGTTAAATCATTTTATGTATGTCAGATTATAAGCCATTCTTTAGCTGTAATGTGAAATGAAAAAATATACACAGACACTAAATGGGTATCTAGCACTACAAGTGTTTGCAAGCCTGGTGGATTATGTGATACGGCTTCATGATAAACAGTTATCCTTCTTTGATTAACAATATTGGTTCCCAAAAAAGGTCTTGGGAAAGGCAAAGGAATTAAGAGGTAGTATAAGTCAAATTTGAAAGCATTATTTGTATTATCAAAATTACATTATTTATTTTTATTGTTTAAATGAAAAGTCTAAATACATTCCTATTATATTTCAGGTTGACCCATGAGTCAGTAAATGTGGTCACCACTAATTAGTGGCACCATGGAATTCAGAGACAAATCCTTCCTGATACACACAATGGAAAAGACTTTAATAAGTGAACACCTAAGAATCTATAATACCATTACACAAAGAGAACTATAATAATGGTCAACAAATGGCTCTTTAAAAATGCACTATTTGTCACTAAATACACTGCCATTATAAAAAGAAACCTTTTGTGCTTTAAAAGGGTATGTTTCTCTCAGTAAAATATTTATGTTTTTAGAAATTACCAGGCTATATAGCTCATCCACAACAATTTCACTGTTATTGCATAAAATTGTAAATTATTTCTTTTAAATTATTAATGCAATAGAAAAAAGATCTTCAGGCTTATAGTCTTTTGAAAGGACAGCAAAATAGATGAAACAAAACCAAGATGACAATTTCAGCATTTCAAATCTACACATGATAATTCAAACAAATGTTATGACATTTAAGATAATGAAACCCTTCATTTATTCTACTATCTGGTATGAGTTTTATTTCACATATAAGGAGTCAGAACAGATGTCCAAATATTGTAATGCCAAAAGAAAGTTAGGGCATATCTTGATTAATACCCTCAAAGCAGCCTGTAGTGTCTCTTTAAAACTGGCATGCATTACCTCAAAACAACTATCCAAAATCCATTCTAGGAAATAAAGCTAGACAAAGCATTCCCAAGACAAAAGGAAAACAATAAAGCTCAGTATAACCCTTTTAGCAATGTGAGTTGCGTATTATTGACAGACCATTCATTGCAATCAGCAAATGATTAATTGCAAATTTGTTGCTAAATTGACCACAAAAGGGAAAAAAAAAAAAAAAGACAAGCTTCAGACTACTGTTCAAGAGGAAAAACTTAGGTTAAAAATGATTGGAGACTTTTTGTAGTGAATTAATTCTAATCAATATGGTTGTTGACTACACAGTGGAATGATGACTTCCTTAAATAGCAGGAGTACCCATTATTGTAGACATTCAAATTAATATTTAACCTACTGACTTGCATTTTTTAAAAATTTATTGAAGTAGCATTTTCTTGCCTTACCTTTAATAAATAGTCCAGGTTTTATCAAATATGTGCCTAAGATTTGTTTTTTCCGTTTCAAGTGTAGATTGCAGAAGCAAGGCCCATATGGTCAAAGTTAGAATAACTGCCTGAAGCAATTTGTTCTTAGATTTTTAAAGATAAACCTCAGCAGCATCTTAAAAATATAAAAGGTGCTAAAATAGTAAGATGGAATGAGTATTTGTTTCTTAGTTACAAATGGTGATTATTTTTTTCACAAACATAGCACCTTTCAGGTTCTTTTACTCAGAACAGTGATTCCAACAAAAAAGGAATGGTGCATTGGGATATTATGACACTTTGCTCAAAATGACCATATTCATCAAACTAACTTTCAAAGTTATTCCCTGAATAAATATTTACCAAGCACCTACTATGTGCCAAATATTGTGCTGGGTTCCAAGCTGAACAAGATCAAATAAAACAAAATTTACTATTTGTTAGTCTTTTCTTTCTAGACTTCCTTCTCCTTGAACCTTACTGGGTATGCTTCAATGATAAAAAGGAACAATATTCTGAAGTTTTTGGAAATAGTAGAACCAGTATTTTTTTTTTCAAAAAAGCTGAAAACAGAACGAGAGAGTAAAGTTGTTTTAGCTATTTCTAGTAATTTAATTACTACTAAAATTATATTGGTGAGTATGCTGTCTCATTTTCAGGTATGATATCAAAAGTCAAAACATCTGGTAGTAATATATGTTTAAAAATATTCAAGAGTGCATCAAGGTGCAGATTTTACAAGGAGAGAGAGTGGTTAGAAAAGTGAGTACCTTATGTTTTCAATACTAGCACTAGCCTTCCATGATAACACTGCATTATACTTTTGGGAAAACTACTCCAAGCTCTCAACTCCATTCCCCATATCACAGAGCCTCTCCCTAGGCTCTTCATCAGGACACTGAACAGAATGTGTCACTATATTCTTCAGTATACAACCAGTGAAGGACAACTGAGCATAAAGAGACTCTGCTAAATCACCTTGAGACACCAAATGACCCAGAGCTAGTGGGCAAGGATCAGAACTTGCCTGGATCATCTAGAATAATAATAATTATTGAAGTTGTCAAATTTTGGATGACATTAGATATATAATTGAGCAAACTGAGATTCCCCAATATTAGGTTGGGCAATATTACAAAAGCATATCCGGTTCCAATTGATATTTAATTAAACCCGGTTCCAATGCCTCCCTCTGTCCCAAAAGATGGCTGGGTATCTTATTTACACAATATCACTGAATGCTCCAAGAACCGCTGTACATCACCAAATGCCACTGAAAAAAGGACTACTGATATTCCGGCAATAATAAAATGCAAATGTTGTCGCATGTTTAACAAAAGCATACACTAAATATGTCTTCACTATTTTTAGATTTTTATTTTCTATTTGTATTGAGTTAAACTCTTATCATTTTAAAGTATGAGGTAAATAATTATGCTTCGTTCTTTCTGAAGGCTCTAAGTCCAGAATAGGAATATTTTCCATTTTAAGAAGTATGTTTTTAAAAAAAAGTATGTAATTTGTATCTATTCCTTTTAATTTGTGATAAATGTCTTTTAAAGCAAACAAACATTGTTTCAGTGAAGCAAATTTGCCACCTTACACATTCTCCTTAGGAGCATTTGTTAAAGATGCTTACCTTGCTTAAATGTCTTTAAATCTCATTAAAATATATTCACAAACTTAAGTGCTCCATGTTTTAAAATTGCACTGCTAAGGATACATTAATTAACACACGTTATCATAAAATCATAGCGACACAAATTTAAAAGAAAAATAGCACAAGTAACAAGCCATGGAGTTTTAAAAACTTTGAACATTTTTAGAGATACAAGCTCAGAGATTCAAAGAATAAAGTAACCTGCCTCAATGAGAGTGCTGAACCAGGAGTAAAACAAAAGTCTTGGAAATTAAAATGCAGGTGTCTTTTTCATTTTATGATAAATCATTTAAATTAAGGTCCATTGAAAGTAAGTCCAGGGAATCACCAAACTTGTTAGGTTTTTTTGTTTTGTTTTGTTTTGCTTTGTTTGCCTCAAAATGTGTACTATGATGTCAATGAGCCCCCAGGATTTATCTATATAAGCACTTCTCAGATTTTTGCTAGCAAGGACAAATAGGACCAAACTAATCTGGACTTTTACCATGAGAAAATACTCATTTCAACAGATTGAAAATGTCAAAACTAATCACTTTTATAGGGATAGAGTTTACTTACTTGCCTTAAATTTACTAAGTGTTTGCATGTGGAAAGTAGATTCTAACTGGTAGAAAAGCGGAGCCATCACTTGGAGACAGAGCTAGAAGAAAAGCAGGTTTTGAAAAAGATGAAGACACTGTGTGGAAATATGAAAGCCTTCAGAATATAAAAGTAAAGACTTTTAATTTGATGTGATTGACAACTGAGTCCTCTTCATAAATTCTGGACCAGGGGAAAGGAAAAGGTATTTCTTAGAGATGGGATTCATTCTAAAAAGGGTTTAACTGTGATTCTGTTTTGGAGAGCTTACATTATTACCTCATAAGAGAAAGGTTTTTACACAGGTTTTTGAAGTGATAAAATGTAGCAAATAATATCACAAACATATTTATGCTCAAACTTACTTTCTATCCTTTCTACCGCTTTTTACCCAGAAATATAACTCTGTACTGGCATCTTGGAGTCGTTTAGGGCAGAGAATTACCAACTTTGGTGGGAAGCAAGGCTTCATTTGATTACAAAAAAATATGGTTCCATTTTTCAGTATGGCTTTGCTCATCTGGAACTCTTCAAAGGAAATGTGGGAAAGTTCTTTGCTACCCTAATTTATAAATATATAATTTATCATTTTTACTGGCTATCAATATTATTCCCCAAAGATTCATCTTGGTCTGACCACTCTCTCTTCTTGAACACCAAAAATGAAAATAAAGACATCCCTGATCAGGGATAAACTAACATAATCATTAAACCATAATTTAGAATATCCCAAGTCATCGTGTTTGAAAACTTCTTTGACAAGCAAGAAAACTGAAGTAAACATCTTAAGAGAACTGATTTGCAAATAGTTAATGTTTATCCTTTATACTCTATAAAGCTAACTTGAATGCCAAGTAATAAATGAAATACCTTCTCGAAATACCTACTTCTGTAAAGTGAATGGCAGAAGTTGCTCAAAGCATGGCCTTGTGTAGTTAAGATAAAGGCTAGAATGATAAGTATTTTTCTACATTCTTAAAAAAAGAAAACCCAAAAACTGTCATAGTAGGTCAGACTCAGTATTTTCTCTCTGGCAGTGGCAATGAGAAGAGGTCACATTTCATCTCCCACAGGTCAACCTCAAAAGTTAGAAAATAAGTTGAATCAAGACTCTAACTCAATATCTTATTTACCCTTGTGGGGTTATTATTAATAAATTCTGTGGCTTTAAGCATTTTTAAAAATATCTTTCTCTTCCCCAATTTGAAGCTCCATAAAAAATATTCTTGACTGAATTTTCATTTACTATAAACTAACTTAACTTTTAAAAATCATACAATGGCCCTTTTTCTTACATTTTTAATGTGATTAACGTCTTTGCCTGTATAAGATTACTGACGTAGACTATAAGTTATCTTAAGCTTCATCTTTTTGAATGAAAATGTCCATACGGTTTTTGTATTATTTTTACTGATCAGCCTTTCAAATAAAGTTATTTAACCCTTCTCTGCATTTAAAATTGCTCAGTTTTTACTATTAACTCATGAATTAATTCACTGAATCCTTAATATATGTTTGATACTGGAGTAGGAGCTTAAGATAAAACAGACATGACTGAAAGGTCCTTGCTTCCCTATTGCTATTGTCACTTTTCTCAAATGAAATAAGCAGAAGTAAAGTAGTACCTCTAACAGCATTTCCATACACTTTGTAAAGTCATTGTTAACAATAATAAATACAAAGCATAAATGATATAAACTACTCCCAAACATAAGCAATCTGTAGTATTGTAAGCATAGTAGCTGGAAGTGGCCTTTGGTGTTGGCTTTGGGACTGGCTGATGAATATAAGCTCAAAGGGCTTCAGGAAGTCTACTGGTAAGGATTTGAACTACAGTGAGGAAAAGGTTACTAGGAGCTGGAGAAAAGGGATCCTTGTTCGACAGTGGTGAGATGTTCAGTGACATTCCTCCTCTCGTTACATGAAAGATAAGAATAGAATATAAAAATTAATGAATATGACTACAAAAATTCCTAGGCAAAATGTAGAAGAGCACCCACTCAAATCCTGTAGATGTCTACAATAAAATATGAGAGATTAAATGACAAATTTAACAAATTCTAAAGCAAAATTTAAGACAAACATTAATAAGCCAGGACTTAATGTGTTTAAAAATAAAATTTTTCGTTTTTTTAAAAGATTTTACTTATTAATTTGACAGAGAGAGAGAGAGAGAGAGAGATCACAAGCAAGCAGAGAGGCAGGAGAGAGAGGGGGGGGGAAGCAGGCTCTCCCCTGAGCAGAGAGCCCGATACGGGGCCCAATCCCAGGACCCTGAGATCATGACCCGAGCCGAAAGCAGAGGCCCAACCCACTGAGCCACCCAGGTGCCCCTAAAAATAAAATGTTTCTCATCCTCACTCATTCCCATCATCAAATTCTCAAGAACTGGCTTCAGGGAAAAGATCAAGTCTGGGCACTGTGAATAATCCATGGAATCAGACTAAGATTCTTTGTTAAAACCTCCACAATGCAGGGGTGCTTGGCTGACTCAATCCATAGAGCCTGCTAACCTTGATCTCAAGGTCATGAGTTTAAGCACCAGGTTCGGTATAAAGCTTACTTAAAATAAAACAAAACAACAACCAAAAAACTCCTAAAAAATTCTTAAGGTAGTGCTTGGTAGAACTTCTAAGGCTCTTAAGAGTAGTGCTTCATACACTCTTACAGTTAATAGGGTTTGTAAGAATTTTAAGGGCATTGTCCCTCAACAACCTCCTAAGTAATCCAAGTTAGAGAAAAGTCTAGCAGGAAAAGACAAATGGGACAACTGCTTCCTAATAGAATGGATTTGTAATTCAACACATAAGCAGCACACAAAGTTTTGAAAGTACTCTTCCAGCTGGGCTGAAAGAGACAGGAACGATACAAATTGAAAAGAGGTTGCTGAAGCCCCAACCCACCATGGGAAGGTAGCAGGTGGAGTAAATTGTTTAAAAGAATATGTCAACTGCTTTTTTCTGGTAAAGAAAGAGTGATTAGGATGGCAGAACCAAGAGCTCAGAGAATCATCTCCAAGAAGCTGAACTGGGTTTAGTTGAAGAAATGGGTACTATATGCTCTGTTGGATTTCAGAACTGCCATGAATCAAGTGACTGGTCTGTAGTTTGCATCCCCTCCCTTTTTGAATGGAAGCATATACTGCTGTTCTCCTAGTCTAGTTCCGTTGGGTGTGCCTACAGAGTGTAGATAACTTGTCTCCGTAGTTAACAGCTTTTTATTTCAAGATGAATCGTACTCAAGGAGCTGACCCCGAGGAAGTCCACTTAGGAACCTCATCTAGAACCGGACCTAATTTAAATAATACAGCGCTGGACTTTGAGCTGATGCCATAGAATAACAAGGAGAAAAAGACTTCCGAGGTCTTGGGAGACAGTGATTATAGTTTGCTTACTGGATGGTCACAAATTTGCAGGGCAAAACAGTGGATGCTGTAGCCTATCTCGGTAACTGTCATTAATTCTATCCCTATCTAATTACACATGTCATGTCCCAGTGAAAAATGCAGCCTTGTTCTCTCTTCTTGAATCTGGGCCTTCCAGAATACAGTGAAAGCAACATTCTAGGTCATAAGGCTTCCACCTGTGTCTGTTGGAAATCTTTCCTTTAAAATGTTTGCTTTGGAGGGAGTCAGGCTCCAGGTAAGAAGCCCAATGAACCTGAGATCTCCATGTTGTGATGAGAGAGAGGTTTTCCCATGCTGAAGAGAAAGAGAGAAAAGACCAAGCAGAATCAAGGTATCACATCTGTGGCTAAAACTAATTCGGAATTGTCTCCAGCTTCAGCTGTCACAGCCAGTTCGTGAATCAGAGATAAATCACCCATTCGTCAATTTCCAAATTTCAGCCCCACAAAACTGTGAGCAAAGAAAATCTTTTTTTGTTTGTTTTTAAGATTTTATTTATCTGAGAGAGAGAGAGAGAGAGAATGAGCTGGGGGCAGGACAGAGGAAGAAGCACATTCCCCGCTGAGCAGGGAGCCCAACCTGGGACCCTATCCCAGAACCCTGGGATCATGACCTGAGCCAAAGGAACATGCTTAATCGACTGAGCCACCCAGGCACCCAGAAAATAGTTGTTTTAAACCATTACATGTTGTAGCAATTCGTTAAACAGTGCAATAGGTAATTCTTAAGCAAGCCAACACACCTATACTGTCATTTTAGCATTCATTTATGATTTGAAATACTTTAGGGAATAGTTATTTTTCTGGTACTAAACAATAATTCACTTATGTTGGAGGCTTAAATATATTTGATAGAATTGTAAAGATCACAAACTTTGACATTAGGTCGAAAGCGTGATTCAAAGTTCAGTTTTGACCGTCTTGGGTTTTATAATTCCGGTTAAAATGTCAACACACAGTCTTTGAACATAGGATACAATCTATGCCACCATTCTTATCACAGTGTAGCCCACCTGCAAACCCCTCCTGTTAGCACTCATCATTCAAAGAGCGGCACCATTCTTACCATCTTAGACTTCCCTTCTCTCCTACACCTCAGAGCTTTATACTACCTCCAGCTTTCTTTCCAATCTTCCCTTCAAGGATTAGTTCACATAGAGAAAACTGGCATCAAGGGAAGCACCAGGGGACATCTTAACATTAGAAAGGCCCTGCTATTCCGTCCTTCTTTGACTTTTCACCTTCACTCCGGTGATTAAGTTATTTGTGTCATCACATGCCTCTCCAGGATCTAATCCATGTTAAGTAACTGTGTTGTCGTGAGTTCTTGCTTTACAACATCAGCCCACCTGTCCCTCTGCCATTTTTAGCAGCTCAACTTCTCTAAAAGATCAACAAAAAAGCTTCTTCTGTACTACAACATCTGTGTAAGATCTACCGATGAACCTACCTGATATTAACTGTTCTTACAAAGAAACGTGTTTGATAAAACATTCTTCATAAAACTCTTGGCAAAAAACAAACTCCCTATGCATGTGACTATCTCTTCCCAAATCTCATCTCTCCTTGACTACTGTGTTGTGCTGAAGAGGAGATACTGGTTTTAACAGACTCCTTTTACTTGCTGTAACACGGTGTGGAATACTTTTAGAATCTAATTTTTCACATGTTTTGAAGTTATATCATGATCTATATTTTGGCTCATTTTAAGTAAAAGTGTTAATCATTTTATTAAATTGGGAGTACCCTTAAGGCAAGAATTAGATTATTATCTGTGGCATCCTTATTATAGAAGTAATTTTCGGAGATTAGTATAAATGAAATTAACTCCTCTACTAATTCAGTGGGTCTGGGATGGAGCTAAAAATCTGCCTTCCAGTTACTTCTGCATTCCAGCTAACTCTAGTACTGATGGCCTGAGACCAAATTATAAAACACAGGTGTATGCAATGGGGATGTGATTTAAGACAATTTTCTAATAGTCATGTAGGGCAGTGAGACACTAGGGGAACAAGTCCAGTTAGAAAAACTACAAAACTGCTAAGGAGAGCTAACTGCTAAGGAGGCCGGATCTAGACAGTGGCACTGGGAATAGAAAGGAGGGGACAGATGGAAACTAAACTAGCTATTAACAAGTTCCTGAAACTGTTTTCTATTAAAGCTGCCTTAGAAAACGAAAATGCACTGTTGTAAGCACTAAAACAAACACAACCAAAAAGATGTTTTCTTAACTGGGAAATTATGATGTGCAGTTATGTTTGGGATCTACATGCAAATTTTGCATGTAGGCTGCATTTATGGAAGAAATGAAAACAACCACAATATACTATATCATAGTAGAAACAAAACAAACTAGCTGTACTTGGCATAGTAATGATAAGCCCTTTAAATTAAATCTTTATGCAGATTCTATTTTATACTCCAAACTTTTCATGGAGACTTGTGTAATTCTGATGTGTAAACCAACAAATAGATACGCTCTGTGTATTGAGTAGCCGGTTTGGGTACCAGCTGGCTTGGCTGTATGCCTTTCTAATGGTAATGAAGTCACACAGCTGCTAGGACAATCAGCGGGAGTTCAGATTATCACTGCTAAATGGATATCCATTGACTAGCTTCTTATCCGGACTCATTAAAGTTCAGTATTGACAAATGAAGAGTGGCTAGAGGTTTACAGCTAAGAGGCATCTAGAAATGAACTTGTTGACTTTTTTTTCCCCCTATAGCTCTCTCCTTGTGATTCAGACAGTATCATTCATCTATTTGAGATGTGCGATTACTAATGTACTGTAAAATTTTAAGCACTCTTCCATTTACGGTTTTTAAAGTAAACAAATGCTTTGAAGCAAGTAGTCACATGCATCACCAAGAAGCTATCAATATATGAAAACAAAAGAATTACCAAAAAGTACTGTTTTTTCTCTAAAACAAACAGAAAAAGACATGATTTCCCCCAAAAGTTTAAAGTTAACTTGAAATTTATTTTATTTCAGAGACTCACTTACAAGCATTTGAGTGGATAATTTCCAAGATCTGACTCCATCTACAGTGGTCAAGAGGTCCCTAAAAACCAAATTTTCTCTCAACTAACAAATCAGGTAAAGTGCAATCAGTGGTAACTTATTTAATCCTATAATCACCCACTGAACATGCTACAACTATTCCAAATCCTCAAACAAACAAGGACTAGAATTGAATGCCGATACTCTCTAAAGGTTGGATGCAGAGAACAAGCCTTCACATCATGGTCATGATCTTCTCAGACCCCATGCTGCAGTCAAAGTATAGAGCTTGAAGATAATGTCCATTCCTTGCACCCATATCCTATTTATTTCATGTATTTAAATATTATTTCAGTTTCATTTTGTTTCAAGATTTCCTAACCTTATTTCCCACACTCATCCTCATTCTTCTGTATATTGTAGACGAACATCTACCTGTCACAAGTTTACTGTCTTGTGAGGATTTTGAAAATGCTTAGCCCACATTATCCAACCTCTGCCTTCAAAACTCAATTCAAAATTGTCTCTTAACTGAATATATATCTAATTATTTGCCTTAGCCTTTGATCAAGTATTTTTTAGACACTTCCTCTTCTTGAAACAGTCAACAAATTTTAACAGATCCTCCTCAAAAAAACATGTAAGTAAAAAAGGGCTGGCACAGTACAAATGTAAATGTTACTCAAAGACCCAGGGTATTCACTTCTGTACAGTGTTTTCTTGACAGTTCTCTACTCCCTCCCTTAATCTGCAATAGAGTTATTTAATTCCCAAGTCTCTTTACTGTTGATAATAAAGACAGAGCAACATTCTTCCCTTGCCAGTAATAAGATTTAAAATGCTTTCACTTTTAGCTATGCCCAGATATTTCTGTAGATCTGCCCATCATTTTCAAGTGTTCCTTCCTTTCAACAGGAAGGAACATCAGCAATGTGCGGCTGGGAGTGATAAGACAAATGTTTTATAGGCAATAAATATGGCAAATCTTCATTAGGCAGCAACACAGTAGTGGTTTGGTCCCTGGGAGTCAATATCACCTCTGGCTTAGACATTTTCCCTGGGGGATTCTACCATATATTTTGCCTCTAAATATCAGCAGAATCTCCTTATCTGCCCAACCCCCCACCCCCAATAAAACACTTTCATGCAACTACCCGTTTCACTTTGCATGACCCACAACTACAATTTACTACTCAGATAAGCAGCCTGAATTCACCTGTTGTTGTACGTAGGTCCAGAGCCTATAAAATGCAGGATTTATGGTGTTATTAAATACATATTTTCTAGGGGCACCTGGGTGGTTCAGGGGGTTAAGCCTCTACCTTCGGCTCAGGTCATAATCTCAGGATCCCGGGATAGAGCCCGAAATCGGGCTCTCTGCTCAGTGGGGAGCCTGCTTTCTCCCCTTTCTCTGCCTGCCTCTCCACCTACTTGTGATCTCTCTCTCCCTCTGTCAAATAAATAAATAAAATCTTAAAAATATATATATATATAAATATATATATATATACTTATATATATATATTTATATTTATATATTTATATATATTTATTACCCCCCCCGCCCCCCAGCTCACAACGTGCATTACACAATGACTAACCATACTTCCTGGTAACTCAGACTAAAGATTTCTAATAAGGATCCTCTTATTAGAGAAGAACAAAATTCCAGGCCTCCTACAAACCTGTAAATATAAATTCACCCACATGAAGAATGTTGTCCTGACTCCACAGAGCATGCTCACAGCAAGTCCAGAGCTTCATATAAGCTACACTTGGGGGGAGACAAATGGCAAATTCTTATAGTCAAAAATTACTTCCTAACCAGTTTTTAAAATTTCTTCAAGGGGACGATTAGGTTGTCTGGCTTTAAAACATTTATGTGAAGAAGGTAGATAGTATGTAAATAAAGTTTCCCAAGATTGGCAAAGAGCGGCACAAGGAGTCAGAGGATCTAGATTAACTTTGGGAATTTATGAGAGTCATTTAATCTCTTTTGAGCTCATAGATAAAATGGGAGTTTATATTACAATCATTCATTCACAAAACAAACTTGGCGCCATAGACTTCACAAGGCACCACAAAGACAGAGAGGTAGAAAGCCACGCACAGACCTCTGAGATCACCTAGCAGCCCAAGAATCCCTGACGAAGCCAATGCAAGTAGGTGAATAGGTGGAGACACCATTCCTTCCTTGGATTTTCCACACACACAAAAGATCTACTGCGGACAGTCTGCTACAGTGAAGGCTGTTGATAACCCTGATAATGTGTGCTCTGCAGTATTTCCCAACAGGCTGGCCATTGACCAGCTCTAGTCCATAGACTCTTAAGTGTCCAGGACTCCTTTTTGCCCTCTTTCTCATCCCATCTGCAGGCTGGATGATGCCAAGGTTACACTGTACTTGCAATTTGACAGAAGTACTAGCTGCTAGTGCCTGGGCTTGGATTATTTAAAGGGTAATTGAAGCTGCCTGACCCATGGATGAGGTCCAAATTCCATTGTGTTAAGCCCCAGAGATCTGGAGGCTTGCTTGTTGTTGCAGCATAACCTAGCACAGCATGCTTCATTCAAACAACTCTAAGTCTAACTCACTGAAATAAAAAATTAACATCAATACAGTTTTTGCTTTTCAAGATAATTCCAAAACCTAGCATCTCCTTCTCTGACCCTCACAACTTAACAGCAGCATTTAAGCTCTGTTATTTTCTCTAAGGAACAGTGTCAGTTTTAATCAAATACTTAACTCCCCAGAGCATGCCACCAGGGATGCTCCTGAAATATTAAATATGCCATGTAAAAATCTTAATGATCTCTTACTAATCATTTTCATGGAGAATCCACATATGATTCAATGTTAAATATGTCAAGCCATAAGGTGTGTGAGGATGTTTTCGTTTTGTACTTTGCACAGAGATTTTCACAGTGTTCTTATTTTTATTGCCATTTGGAAGTATCTATGCATTCCATGTCTTTGTTCACCCTTTCTCCTCAGGTATCCACAGAAGGCCATATGTTGAACCAATGTGGTGCCCCCTGAAGCAGGTTTTCCTTTTCAAAATGCTATATTTTTCAGCAGTCTATGTACCATCCATAGACATTCCATTATGTTGGCACAGGTCTGCACAACTTGCTAGCAGGCACTGTGCCAAACACGCAGATGGCAGCAGGAGAGAGAGCCAAAAAAAACATGTGAATCAACTGTGGGTACTGATGGCATAATTCCCAGACATGGAGGTCTAAACACTTGTCCATCCTAAGCTTATAGTACATACTTAACAGATACACGGATTTGTCAACAATGTTCTAGTAATGAAAGATTAATTTTTTGAAATATTTTTAAAAAAGCTACTTTTGGCTACCGAGGATAACTACAGGGCCATAATTCCACAAAGGTTGATGTTCAGGCTTTTGTCTTTACTCAGGTGACTCTTCAAAAGATAAGCAGGCAGCACATTTTAAAAATACATATTTCTAACTAAATTAGTTAGAAATAAAGTGAAAAGAGGTATTTTGGCTTTATTCATACAAGCTGTACAATAAAAACTGAAGACAAATGTCAAAAAAAACTATATCCTAGGACCAAATATAGTTTTGCATGGCAGGCTTCAAATTGTGGCTCTATTAAATATTCATCTTTGACACTTCTGCCTGCATGTTCAAAAAATATACTGTTTTATAAACTAGTAAACTTCATTATCAGCATGGGACCTCTGAGCACATAAAATGGACAGTATATGATTTGAGGATCTTTAAATGGATCATCCACTTAAAGAATCCCCTCCCAACTGTTCTGGCACTTTGCCTGAAATTTCTTAAATTACTGAGCCACTTTAGTTAGGTTAAGCTGTTATATCTGCTGAAGGTGCCTATCAGAAGAAAAAATATTCTACTAGGGACAGAAAAACAAGTAGAATTTGCATTATTGGGAAGGTGGAATTATTCAGCAAGGGCCCTTTGGACCTGTTGTGAAAGAACCCCCCCAAATCTCTTCACCTTACTCATAGGCTTTATTATTAAATTGGTTGTAGGGACAGTACGTATTAGAGAACTTGGCACTGGCCTTCTCAAGGTAGAAAATACTTACAAAGTTAATTTGGGATCTAAATAACCAAATTACTATGTCCAAAGTGACTCAGTGAGTCATGTATTTACCTCAGGTTCATGACTCCAAATCTAGCACTACTGTTATTATTCTATCATCCTGCCATTTTAGAGTTGAACTAGTTCATTTATGTAACTTTTATCATTTAAGATGTGAGCAGGAATATTACATTCAATTTTCAAGTGAGCATTCATTATATGACCACTGGCATATAAACTCAGGATTTCAATCTAGAATGAAGAAAATTGTTGCCCTTTCTAAGTGGGTGGTTAAATCATGTTACATTCTATAATTTACTTAAATTCCATAGCATTTAGTACACACAGACATCTAGTCTCTTCTATTATCAGACAGCACACCACCACCCTAGTCTTGATTCCTGGTCAATTTATGTCCATTTCTTATGCATGTATCTATCCTACTCATCAATGCTGAATGCATACTTCTAAAACAACATATTCATGTTTTCAGAACTTCAAACACAACTACAGAAACTGGTATTTGAGAAGTCTACTTTATCTTTATTATAAGATTGAATTATGTGGCTTGCTTTGATTACAAAGGAAGATTTTAATAACTGATACATATATTTAAGGACTACCCAGAGACTGAAGTTTCTCTATAGTAACTGATTTTCTTGAAAGACACTGAAATGTTTATAGGCTTACTCTTCAAGTTTAATGTAGATATAAGACATATCTGTTAGCTTACTGGAACCTTCTGTCTAAAATCTCATCCTGAAAACTCGCTTTTATTTTCAATTGGTCTTTAAACATTCATATAGACAGCTCAGGTTTTAGACAGTGACTATAGCCATTCCTAAAACAAAGAAGTGAGTACAGTGCTATATGTTATCTCAAATTATAATTAAGATAAACAACTTGTGAAAAAAATACTGTTTTATCAATTTTTCCTTAAAATGGAACTGAGAAATTCCCTATTATTATACTGTAAAACTCAACTGTACCACAAGTCATCGTTACATAGGTTTTAAAACACCACAAATCATAAAATCTCCCTGACAGTAAAGGTTTAAACACCAAAACCTGAAACAGCCTATTCTAACTAAACAAAGCAGTTTTGCTCTATGACAATTCATTTATTCCTTTTTATTCCTTCCTTCATTCAATCATGTGGTCACTTATTCATTCACGAAGTAATTGTTGAACATTTATAACACATTAAGAACTGGGGCAGATACAAAGAAGATATGGCATGTAGTAAAAAAAAAAAACCCTTTGGTATAAGATTCGGAATTGAAAAGATTATATAACTTCTGCAATGAATACATGAAAGGAGATGAGGTTTTCATTCAAGGTAGAAAATGACATCCATTATAAAAGTGCTATTAATAACAGCCCTTTAATATTTAATAGAGCAGAGTGATTAAGACAGAACCCATACTTTATTATTCTATCTTCTACATGTATTAAGTAGGTTTAACCACATTTGGGGCATTACATATAATTAAGAATAAAACTAAAAAGTCTTTAGGTTTTTTTAAATCCGTATGAGACATAGTAGATGGCTGTGTCCATATAAAACAATCATATTTATATCAACAGATTTTTGTGCTTTTATTGAATGTAAATTTGTTGTGTAATTTCTACTTTCTTACCCAAAAAAGATAATAAAAATGAATTAGCTATGTGAGCATGATGATGGGAAGGTCTTCCAAAGCTTATTCACCTGACATGAAGACAGAGTCAATCTTACTCTAATTATGGCAGTAATTAATATGCATAATTATTACCTATATCTCCATATTATGGTAACACAATTTTTATTAAAACAATTTTTTTCAAAACAATTTTTTTCAGTACAAAAACAGGATTTTAAGTACTATAGCTGAAGGTCTTATTATGTTATAAATATTTGATATTGAAATACAAATGAAAGAACACAGTTTCCTAGATTATAAATGTTTTTACAGGTAGAACTATATGTTGTTCATTTTTGTATACCCCCAGGACGAAGCATAATGTTTCATTTAACGAAAGAGAATGAAATTAAAATGTTGAACATATGGATGGTTTTCTAAATATAAAAGTATTCTATGTAGTTACTATGCTCTTCTGGTTTCTAGTGGCTAAAATGTTCTACCTGCTATTTTGTACCTAAATTTGCTGGCATTGCTTTGGTCTACAGACTTTTCTAGGCAGTTAATTACCGAAAAAGTACTATGATTCTCTTTTTAAAGTTCCATTTCTTCTCAATGTAAATTAAAACCTTTAAATCCATGATAAATGTTAAACATGTATAAAATGCCAATGAAAATCCTACTAATTAACTGAAAAGTGATTATATTTTGGGTACTACTTCAGTCACAAGGCTTTAATAGTTCTAGTCAAAGAAATACTTTCTATAATATCATTTTAAAAATTATGATGTAAATAACAAACCAAAATTTGATCCTCTTATCAAATCATGCAGTTACTCCCCCACCCCTTTACAAAAAAATGAACAAAGGTTGTTTCCCAAAATTCAAAAATTTTCATTCAGCAATGACAAATGAAAACCTATATAAGAGGATGATATTTCCACCTCAAAGTAACTTTTAGAAATAGGCTATTAACCTGACTTTCTTAAAAGCTACACAGAAATAGAACTCTAGAAATATAAACTGCATTACTTGGACAATGTGTACAGACTTCCAACTATTATGTGCACTTTGTAGAATTTGTTTATAACTGCAAATAACCCCTTATCTAAATATTTGAATATAAAATCTATTATGGATTAGTAATCTAATTATAAAACAAGCAAGTGATTAAACAGTTCTTTTGTTAGCTAAACAGATGCCTATCAGAATCATAAAGGCATTATTTAACATATATTTAGATATTATTTTATATCAAGTGAACATAATTTCAACCTTACCCTGTATTAAAAATAGTAGTAAAATGAATATTCTCAATTTTTACCACAACATCATAGAAGGTTACTATTAATTTCCCATTTAAAAGAGAAGTAGAGTAAGAATTAGTGACCTCAAGATCCCCCATTCAGAGCTGGGACATTCTCTCAGCAATAAAAATTTCTTATGTAACAATTCTCATCTTTAGAACACTAGAAAGTCAGTTTACAAACATTAAAATCAAATAATAAAAATAAAAAATGGGAACACTTATCAGGACATAAATATATTGTTTCATTATTTCTATCCAATTAGCAACTGCAGGAAAACTACTCATCTCTGAGGTAACTAATTATAGCAGATTTTGTGACTATTTGCCAAGAATATAATGAAATCAGTGATGGCAGTGTTCAAGTTCCCATAATAAGAAAAGAAGTTGTTTGCTTTGAGATGGATTGTCTCTTACGTGTTCCTGACAGGCACACCAAACACTTTTTTACCCTATTATTATGAATAAATCAAAAACTGATTCAAACAATCTAAAACATTTAATAATTAAAATTTATTAAACTATCTTTTCATTTATCTATTAACTTGAATATCAACTGGTTTCAAAAAGTTTTTAAGCATCTCGTCCAAAAATGTATGAATCAGGAAGAGGAAAAAAATCAATAAATATCACATTTCAAGTGTCTAATATCAAAGTATTCACACAGCATCGCTACAATCTGGCCAACATACTCAACATTCTGCCTTTTCATCTAGGAATAAGAACTTTATCACTAAATTATTTGAATAATCACCTTAGCCATTTTTTTAAAAAACTACTTGGATTGTAAATAAGTGACATGGTTATTACAGAAATGCAAGAAGGCTTCTCACTCTAAATTGCTAACACAAGTTAGATTTCTCTAAGAAGAAAACAATTGTTTCACAAGAAAAGTAAACAAAACAATCTATAACTCTGGGAATGAGTATACTATTGTTGGAATTTCCAGCAGATGAAATAGAAAAGTAATCCAGAAAAGTGAACAAAAAGTAAACGAAGAAGTGCACCATTGGAATAAATCATTGAACTTACTAAAAATATGGCTATAAAATCAAACTCTCTATACACTCTCCCTTGGTACCATTATAGCAACACTAGCGTAAAATATTTTCTCATATACCCTTTGAAGAATTCAGTGTTCTTTACAAATTCTGTAATTTGCAATCAAATGGTTCCGAATGGCATTAAAGATCAGGGGTAAACAAATCAAATAGAGAAGGTCCGTATACATAGCAGAGGTGAGTGAACAGGGCTGTGTAAACAGAGGCACACTGAAGAGCCCATGTCGTCCCAAAAGATACTTAAGAGCCTGCTCCAGCTCAATATTGCTATGCAGGGAACATGAAAGAACTATTGCTTCATCCTGTGATTTTTTTCAAAAGAAACATGAAATTTAGAATTTTACATGTAACACTTCTATTTAAAATTATTTGTCTAGAGGATAACATAGGCAGCAAAATCTGACATCAGCTGTAGCAATGTCTTACTAGACACATCTCCAAAGGCAAGGGAAATGAAAACAAACATGAACTACTGGGACTTCATCAAGATAAAAATCTTCTGCACAGCAAAGGAAACAATCCACAAAACTAAAAAGCAAACTTTAGAATGGGAAAAGTTATCTGCAAATGACATATCTGATAATAAAGTTTTAGTATCCAAAAATCTATAAAGAACTTATCAAACTCAACACCCAAAAAACGAATAATCCAGTTAAGAAATGGGCTGAAGACATTAACAGACATTTTTCCAAAGAAGAAATACAAATGGCCAACAGACACACAGAAAGATGTTCCATGTCTTTCAGGGACATACAAATCAAAACCACAATGAGATACCACCTCATCCATGCCGAAATGGCTAATAACAACAACACAGGAAACGACAGATGTTGGCAAGGATCCAGAAAAAGGGGAACCCTCTTATACTGTTGGTGGGAATGCAAACTGGTGCAGCCACTCTGGAGAACAGTATGAAAGCTTCTCAAAAAGTTAAAAATAGAACTATCTTATGACCCAGCAACTACAGTACTATGTGTTTACCCAAAGTATACAAAAATACTAATTTAAAGGGATGCATACACCGTTTATAGTAGCATTATCAACAATAGCCAAATTATGGGAAAGGCCCAAATGTCTATCAATTGATGAATAGATATAGAAATGTGGTATATCTACATAATGGAATATTACTCAGCCATCAGAAAGAATAAAATCTTGCCATTTGCAATGATGTGGAAAGAGTTAACAAAATAAGTTAGAGAAAGATAAATCCATATGATTTCACTCATATGTAGGAATTTAAGAAATAAAACAGATGAACATACAGGAAAAAAGAGAGAGAGAGAGAGAGGCAAACCATAAAACAGACTCTTAACTACAGAGAATATACGGAGGGTTACTGGAGGGGAGGTGGGCGGGGGGGGTGTTAAATGAGTGACATGTATTAAGGGGGACAGTTGCCATGATGAGCACTGAATATTGTATGTAACTGATAAATTCTACTTCTGAGACTAGTATTGTACCATATGTAGCTACCTAGAATTTAAGTAAAAACTTGAAACAAAATATAAAATAAAATAAATAAGAACAAAAATACTTGCCTATGCAACACTTCAAAAAACTTTTTAAGCATTTTGTTTGTGGGGATATAGGAGATACAAGCTTTTTCTCAAAAAGAGGGAGAACCATACTACAATAGGAATTTGAAGATAGATGGCTCTCAAATTTTAGCATCTACCAGAATCACTTAGAAGGCTTGTGGAGAGGGGTGCCTGGGTGGCTCAGTGGGTTAAAGCCTTTGCCTTCAGCACGGGTCATAATCCCAGGGTCCTGGGATCAAGACCCACATCGGCTCTCTGCTCTGCAGGAAGCCTGCTTCCTCCTCTCTCTCTCTCTCTGGCTGCCTCTCTGCCTACTTGTGATCTCTGTCTGTGAAATAAACAAATAAAATCTTTAAAAAAAAAAAAAAAAAGAAGAAGGCGGCTTGTCGAGAGACAGGCTATTGGGCCCTGTGCCAAGAGTTTGTGATTCAGTAGGTCTGGGTTAGGGTTTAAGATTGATTTTGGCTCAGGACATGATCTCAGGGTCGTGAGATCTAGCCTCATGTGGGACTCTGCACTTGACATGGAGCTTCCTTAAGATTCTCTCTCTCTTTCTCCCTCTGTGCTCTCCCCAACACCCATCACTTGTGTCCTCTCTCTTAAAAAAATAAAAAAGAAAAAAAAAAGAAAGTAAAAGAAAAAAGAAATCATGAGCCTCTAAGTATTTGCATGGGCATGAATTTTCATTTCTCTCATGTATATTTGTAGGTGTGGAATTAATTTTTCAAGAAACTGCCAAACTGTTACTCAGAGTGGCTATTTTACTTTTCCTATAAGAAATTAATGAGTGTTCCAGGTTTTACATATCCTTTTCATCACTTCGTATTATTTGGCTTTTGGTTATAGTCTTCTTAGTGGGTTGGTAGCAGTATCTCATGATAATTTTAATTTGCATTTCCTTAATGATTAATAATGTTCTATTCCTTATGTGCTTGTTAGTTTTTAAAAAATATTTTTGGTGAAATGTCAATTCAAGTTGTTTTTCCATTTTTTATACTGGCTTTTCTTTTTTAAGATTTTTTTGTTTTTTATTATTTGACAGAGAAAGAGAGAGAGAGAGCAAATGAGAGAGCACACACAAGCAGGAAGAGTGGGAGAGAGAGAAAATTGGGGAGTCTGATGCAGGGCTCTATCCCAGGACCCCAGAATCATGACCTGAGCTGAGCTCAACCAACTGAGCTACCCAGGCACCCCTAAAATGGATTTTCTTATAATTCTTGGTTCCGATTTATTTCTATAATCTGGATACAAGTCATTTATCAGATACATGATTTGCAAGTATGTTTCCTAATTTGGCATGTCTTTTCATTTCCGTTATGATGTCTTTTAAAGGGCAAACACTTTAAATGTTATTGGACTCCAATTTATCATTTGTTAATACATTGGTTGTGTTTTCACTATTGTGTCTAAGCACACTGTGTCTAACCCGAGGTCAAAAAGATTTCACCTGTTTTCTTCTAGAAGTTTATAGTTTTAGTTCTCATTACACTGGATTTTGGTAATCTTTACCTTTTATCATGATTTCTGGGTCAGTCTAATTTTGTTGGTTTTGTTCATCTTTTCTCAGAACAAATCTGAAAAAAAAATTTCTCTATTATATTTCTATTTTTATATTTCACTGATTTTTGTTCTAATATTTATTATTTTGTTCCTTCTGCTTGCTTTGAATTTGCTTTTTCTTTCCTGGATTCCTAAGGTGGAAACTTAGATTATTGATTCTTGCCTTATACAGATATCTAAATCTATAAATTTCTCCCTAAACTTACTTTAAGAGCATCCCATATATTTTTATATATTGGAGTTTAATTTTCATGTTAAAATATTTTAAATTTCTTTTGTGATTTCTTTCTTTGATCATGGGTGACTAGAAGGGTCTTGTTTAATTTCCACTACTTGGGATTTTCCCAGGTTCTTCTCTATTGTGGGTTTTTAATATAATTTTGCTGTGGTCAAAGCAACTCCTTGTATGATGTCAATATTTTTACACTCATTAAGACTTATTTTGTGGTACAGCAAATGGTTTCTGTTGGAAAATATTCCCTGAATGTGTTTGAACAGAATGTGTATTCTATGGTCATTTGGTCAAATGTTTTATATAGCTCAAAAAAATCGAGTTGGTTGATAGTGTTGTTCAAGATTCCTGTATTTTTTATATTTTCAGTCTGATTTTTTTATACATTCCTAAGAGCAAAATACTGAAAACTCCAGGAAATATTGTATCTTTTTCATTTCTTTTTTAATCCTTTAGTTCTTGCACCACAAAGTTTAAGGACTATATATTCAGAAATGCATACATGTTATAACATACTCCATAGGCTCTTATACATTTCTAACTACTATATTTTCCTGATGCACTGATATTTTTTATTTTAAACATTTCTTTTTGCTATATATCTTATCCTTAAGTATGGTAGTTCTCTTTTGGTTACTGTATGCATGGTATTTCTTTTACCATTTGCCTGTTTACGTATTTGAATTTAATGAGTTTCTTATATACAACATAGAGTTGGATTTTTTTTAGTTGATTTTTTAAAATTCAGTCTGCCAAATCTCTTTTTGTGTTGGGTATTTAGTCCACTCCCATTTAATATAAATACTGATACAGTTGGATTCATGTCTGCATTTTGTTATTGTTTCTTATTGTCTCATGACTTTTCGATCTTCAGTTTCTCCTTTACTGCTTTCTTTTGCGATATTCTTCAGTGTATCCATTTAATCTCTCTGCTATTTTTCAAAATTAGGGCTCTTAGTGATTTTGCTAGTGTTAACACTATATATCCAAACTTATCAAAAACTAATTCAATTTAATTCTGATAAACTATAGAAACTTTGCTCCAATATATCACCTTTTCCTGCCTCAATTTTATGCTACTGTTTTTTACATATCTTTGTTATAATAAATTTCAACATACATTTACACCGTTATATTCATTTTGATAAGGCATATTAGGTATTTTAAATTAAGAGAAAAATAAGACAAAAATTACAGAATATTTTATATTTACCCATGTATTCGCCATTTCCAGTAATTTCTTTCTGTGAGTTTGATTTGCTGGTATTACTTTCCTACCCTGAGAGACTTCTGTAGTATCTCTCATATGGCAAAGAATCCTGTATGAAATCTATCAGCTTTGTTTATCTGAAAAGAACTTTATTCACCTTCATTATTAAAATATACCATTGCTGAATATACTACTCTCGTTTCACAGAATTTTTTTCTCGCAGCTCTTTAAATATGTTATTCCACTACCTTTGGGCCTTTACTGTCTGATGGTATGTTAGCTACTTCCTGAATGGTCATCCCTTGCTATGTGAACAGTTGTTTCTCTCATACTACTTTCAAGATTTTCACTGTTTTTCAGCGGATTGACTATGGTGTGTCTCTATATGGATCACTTAGTATTTATCTTATTTGCAGTTTGTTGATTTCTGCAATCTGTAGATTTACAGGTTTTTGTCAAGTTTGGGGGCTTTCCAAGCATTATGTCTCATACTTTTCTACCTTTTTACTCTCTCTTTTCCTTCTGGGGCTCTCCTCACTTGTAGATTGGGGCTCATGATATCATCCCACAAGTTTTGTACTCTTTGATCTTCAAGTCTTTTTTCTGTGTATTCTTCTGATTAAAACATTTCTACTTCTCTGTGTTCATTATCACTGGTTCTTCTTCCTTTTTGTTTCAAAGAACTGCTATTGAGCCACTCCAGTGCATCTCTTTTTTTTTTTTTAATTTTTCAGCTATTATACTTACCACTTCCACAACTACCATTTTTTTTTTGAGATCATCTATTCACCGAGTCACTGTTTTTATATGTGCTGTTATTTCTTTAAACAAGATTTATTTTTTAACATATTTACAATAGCTGCTTTGAAAATTTTTCTACTGCTTTCAAAATCTGGAAAAGAAATAGTTTCTACTGGCTGCTTTTTTTTTTTCTTTTTTCTGAGTATGAGTCAGACTTCCTTAATTCTTTGCATATCTCATCATTTTTGAATACTGGAGTTTTTAGATATTACAGCGATTCTAGATTATGGCTCTCCCTGCTTAAGACTGCTGTTTTGCTGGGTTTCTTGTTAAGTTACCTTGCCTGGACCACATCTGTTAAGGCTATCTCTCCAGCAATGCAGGATCTTTTATAACGTGTATCTCTGCTCAGTTCCTTTGTTTATTTTTATTTTTAAGCCTGAAATCCTAGAAGACAACTGTGTGACCACATAGCTTAATGTTCCACCAAAGATTGGATAAAGTTTGTGCTCAACCATCTTAGCCACTAAGGGTTTTATTTTCTGCTGACAGATCTATTTAAACTTAAACATTAAAACTTTAAACTGTGTTTCCAAGTTTGTACAGGCTTTTACTTTCTATATGGGTCCGTGATATTGCTGCCACACAGACATAGGCTTTATAATCTAGGAAGGTGTGAGTGGCTTGGGTCTGCTCCACTCACTGTTGGGCATATATACAAACTCTTGTCAACTTGGAATTTATAGAAAGTTTATCAAGCCGTCTGTGTCTGTTCAACCTCCTATATTTCTCTATAAAATTCTTGATTCTAAAATAGTTTTTTAGGAGATACATTAACAGTTTAAATATAAACTTGAAAAAAACTCTGTTGATAAAGGAAAAGAGCCTTCCCATTGAACTGGTTAGAGTCCTTTTCTATGAGTTTAGGAAACTGCTCTCACTCCTCAGTGAACTGAGGCCAGGGGAGGTTAAAAAAAAAACAACAACAACAACAAAACACCCTTCGTGCAGATACAAACCAGGCTACTGAACTATCCCTTGTCATTTTGTTATCCCCTAAATCCACCTACACCTTCTGAAATAGTTTATTCACTAAACTCTGTTTTAAAGGATCTCAAATTGAATGTGGGATTCTATTGAGATTATGAAAATTTAAGGGACTAGTTAATTTTGTTAAATATGATAAAATCATGTTAAGCTATAGAATAAGTAAAATGTCTATTAAGTTAGATACACATACTAAAATATTTATAGGTAATGAAGATTGGCAAGATGCTGGTAATTATTGAAGCTGCATGGTAAATACATCACCCTTATTATATCTGCCTCTCCATTTTGTGGTACAGTTGTAGGTTTTCATAGCAAAAAGTTAATTTTATTTACCACTAATCCTTTGAATCCTCTGATTAAATTAAAAATTAGTTATAGTTATTATCTCTGGTTTAATGGCCCTTCCATGAATACAAACTGAACAAGCATTCATAAGACAAATGAGTCTAGGTAACATTCTCACTCAGTTAAAAATTTGTTTGTCCATGATCCCAAACTTCACCTTCGACTGGTTCCAGGACAGCTCGAAGATGTACATGTGTCCCAGATGATAAAGAAGAACTTCTAAGTGGTTCAATTTAGACTGTTTTGAAAATGAGAAAGACTGTTCTGGAAATTATACTCTTTTGTTCCATTTATACCACGTATTGAAAAGAGTGTTATCAAGTCGTCTTCATTAAGCAGCAGAGGAAAAATCATTCTGTCCAACAGGGAGTTCTCGCTCATTTGGCTAATGATTAGGTACACATCCTTGGTAGGTCACTTAAGTGACTTACTCTGATGACCTTTAAATTAGAATCATAACATTGCTGATTGTGGGCAAGACATGATCCAATCACTCTAATGGATTTAGAGACATCGACAGTTCAAAAGAATTCTGGAGTAAAACAGTTTCATGTGTAAACTAGGAAAATATTTTCTTTTTTAAAATTAATTATTAACTATCTATCTCACCTTATTCTAGAACTTATAACTACGTATTATCTATTTTAGTAACATCATAACAATTAACAATTAGGTCCAGTGTTGAATTATGAAGTAAAAGGACACTATTTGAAAAAAGGAAACAGTATAAGGGAAAATTTTGGAATTTTTAAGTCATCGAAAATAATGATTTAGTATAGCTTTTTACATATGCTGGAAAGTATGTGCCCATTCCTAAACAACTAGATGAACTAGTTTTAGTTTCATAGTTTATTTATTTTTCAAACTCAATTGCAAGGAAATATTTTTTCTTCATAAGCATATATTTTAATTAATTTTAAGGAAAAACAAACATTCTACTAAAATTCCCTATGATTAATTATAGAGTATCAAGGTCAACGTACATTCATTCCTTTAAAGCAAGGTTTTCTAACTTCAACTCTATGGAAATTGAGCTGGCTAATTCTTTGCCGTGGAGGGCTCTACTGTATACAATAGGATACTTGGCATTATCATTGGTCTTTACTTAATAGAAGACACTAAGATCCCCTTTACCAAGATGTGACAACTAAAAGTGTCTCCAGATACTGCCAGATGTCCCCAGGGATGCAAAATCACCCTCCTACCTCAATTACAAACCGAAGCTTTCAAGTGAGTTTTGCTTTACATCTGCCGAAATTCCAATTACTCCCCAAGGATTACAACACAAATCATGGGAAGAGTCAAACAAGAAAAAGAAATGATGATACTGAGAAATGGAGTCTGATAAGAGACAGCTTTTCAATTACCAACATTTTTTAAAGTAAATAATTTTAAGTAGCATGTGCTGAACATGAAAATCTGTAAGAGAAGACCACAAGGAGATGCTGTTTAAAAACTCAAGTTGCTTGTTAAGCCTGGGGAAGTGGGAGGATGGCAAACAAAGCAGTTTTTGTCAAATTGCTTGGATCTTTCCTCGTCTAGAGAAGTTCACCATAGAAAAACAAAAATTTTAGACCGTCTTACGTGCATACCAAAATTAGTCAGATGCAAGCACACACATACACACATATACAGAGTTTGATACAAATAAACAACACGTTTTATTTACCAGTTCACCTATTCTCTCTCCTTTAAAAAAAAATTATCAAATAATAATGTTAAATGGGTTGCTTAAAGACCTAATTAATGTACCCTTATGTATTTACAAAACCTATTAGTAATAATATATTCTTTTTTTTTTTTTTAGTTTTCAAGAATCTTTATTTTATTCTAAATATCCTCAGCATTTATGTTCAAAGGTGGGTCTAAAACTACACTGAATTTGCTTGCATATCTTAGCATTGATCTCTGGTTGATTTATTTACACTCTACAACCATATGTACATAGGAAGCTCATTTTAGCATTACCCCCTGTATTCAGTAAGGCACTGGTGCAAAATAAAACCTGCATCAATATTTGAAGACTTAAAAATTGAGAGATTTTTTTTTTTTTTTCTGTTTTGTGGTCAGCTTAGCTTTAGCATCTCCATCAGACAAGCCAGAATTAAAAAAAAAAAAACAGTAAAACTAAACATCCAAACTGCTGGCAAACCAGCAACTTTGCAAATTTTGGCACTAGAGAAGGTACGAAGAAAATTAAGGTTACAATGTATTTCAATGCAGTTTTCCTGGGATTCTCATACATGCTTAACTCTGACTAAATCACCTTTGAAAGTTTCAGAGAAAGTGCAGGACAATATTACCCTCAAGTGTTATAAGTCTGGTTGGCTTTAAGATGTATTTTTCCCTGTTAACACAAATAATTCTAATGTCACTGAGTAAAATCTGATTGTAATGAAGATAAACATGTAGAAAATGAAACATTAAAGAATTAAATAAATTACATAGTTCGGTAGGAAAATATAATCACATAAAACTATTTCTAAAGCAGAAACTTTCATTAAACTCGCAAAGTGGAAGATTATCAATTCTTGTCAGGCAACAACTCAATAAAAAGAAAATGGGCGAACTGTGATCTTTTGTTGAAGTGCCAGGTGCTGGCCCTTAAAACTTCTTTCTAAAAAAAAAAAAAAAAAAAACTTTTTGGGAGAAGGTGGTGGGGTTATGGACGCTGGGGAGGGTATGTGCTATGGTGAGTGCTGTGAAGTGTGTAAACCTGGGGATTCACAAACCTGTACCCTTGGAGCTAAAAATATATGTTTATTTAAAAAATTTAAAAATTTAAAAAATAAAAATAAATAAAAAATCTCCTTAAAAAAAGAAAAAACTTTCTAGATGGAAGTGAGATAGAAATATCTACTGTGAACCTTATACTATATAATTTTAAATGGTCTATTAGTAGCCCCCTCCAAAAAGCATCTGTGGGTAAAGTGAAAAGAAATACTTTAGAGAAAATGACTTACTGAAAAAGGACAAGTTAGTAATTTTTTTTTAAATGTCGACAGTATAAACTCTAGATTTTCTCTTTCTGTACATCTTTTGTATATTTTTGTACAAAGTTGTACATTTTTGTATTTATTAACCATATAAAAAAAACTTAAAATGCAGCCACCAATACTCTCCTTTAAAAGGCTGTTCCACTGCCTTGCCACATACCCTCACCTTTACAAAAGGCCCGCTTCTCAATTTCCCCACTACAGCCTGCAGTGACCTTTCTATGACTGAGTCATAAATCCCTAAACATAGGGGATGAAATCACTGACAGTGCCTTACATATGGTGGTGTGAATGCACTACAATAATTGCTTGGTAATTACATGGTAATTATTGACCATTTAAGTACATTTAAGAACAGGGTGAGTACTATGTAATCAAAGACTAATTATCTGATTATTTCTGTCTTTTAAACTGCAGGCTTACAAGATATAAAAATTGCAAGTAACATGGTGATTAGTCATTGAACTACGTGGTAACTTGAAGTGTAATTATGAAGTAATCCATAGAAATTGTATTTGTATTGTGGTTCTTCTGAACAGTAATTATAGAGTAGTTATATTGTAATACACTTTCTATGAAGCAATAACAGAAAAAAATCATCAATACATTACACTAATAAAGCATAAACATAAATACTAAAAATATTACACAATTCATTAAAGAAACATGTGAATGGGAATTTTTATTTTGTAACAGGTAATTGGTATCTGAAATATGGACTGTTACAGTATGCCTATAAAATAGAGAAGTGCTCCTGTAGTTTTTAATAGTGTTATGTAATTTGTCTAGATAGTCCATTAAAAATGTGATAAGGGAAATAAATGAGACAAGGATAGAGAAATGGAATTAATACTGTAAGGTCAAAAGAGATGGAGTTCAGAAATTAGTATGCTGCACTGGGGTTTAATGGCTAAATCCAGACCAACAGTGTATCTTAACTTCATTCCTAACTGATGGGACCCAGGTCAGCGTCACTTACAAACATTTACTCTCTTCTTCCTGAAATCACTAAGTGACGTGAGAACTGTTTGGATAACTATTTACAATGATGCTAAAATACTCTAAAGATATTAAAGTTATTATCAAAGTTTCTACCTTAAGTTTGAAAGTTAATAAATAAAGGATTCTTCCCTGAAATTTTACCTGATACAGGTTGAATGTAGGTACTTCCCCAACAAATACAAAACTACAGAGTGGTGAAGATGGGCACCATAACAAGGTGGCGGGGGAAGGGAAACACTTTGGCTTACACATATGTTTGTTAAAAAAGGTGATGATCAACTATTTTGATGTGCAATGTGCTAAAAATTAATAATCTGGAAAATTACCACAAAAAAAATAATCTGGAAAATTTATTCAAGTGGGTAACTATTTCTTTGGTAATATCATTGAAAACACCAATAATATAAGCCCTGAAATGAAGATCTTATTCATTCTACCACAAAGTAATTATGATAAGTAATAATTACAAACATGCTTTGTATGTAATCATGGCACTGAGCTCTGGAATGTGTTATTATCATCACTCTCCATGAAAAACGTCTTTGAAAAATAGAAAAAAATTCCTTACCTAAGGAATAAGGGTGATTTGCCAGCATCCAAAGAAATGATAATACTCTCAAGAGATAGGTTGATAACTTTTAAAATCTTTCAGTATTTTTCAACATAACCTTAATGTAGTTATTTTTAGTGTTTGTCTATTTTCACCCACAGTGCTATGCAACACAATATACCTTCAAGGATTTTTCCATGTTTTATTTTAGATTAAGCCTTGATTTATATCATTTTGCTTGCTATGCTCCTTCTCCATGGAATTCTACACTACAATAAATTGCAATCTAAAGTACTTTCAAATGCTGTCTTGTACAATTAGCTAGATACAAATGCACAGTCAAGTGGAATGCTATTAGTAGTCACTTATGAACTTGTTAATCTTTTGACCTGAGCAGCTACTCATAAAGTGAAATCTAAAATGGACTAGAGTAGATTTATATGATCACCATCGATTAATTCATGTATCATTACTGAAGTATTTCCTTTGATTGAGATCTCATTAAATGTCTTTGTCTTATATCAAAATGTCAATAATCTTTCTAAGACAGGAATGCCATTTTATTAAGACTATATTTTCTAAAAATTATTTACAATTGCCTTCCCCAAAGTGAATCTTTATACTTTTAATTTTTAAAATAAATTGCTGTACACTGTCTTGTGAACTATAAAAATTGGGAAGTAATGAATAAAGATCATGTATTGAGTAATGCCTTTGGTCAGCCTGAGGAAAGGAGTTCGTAAGTAATTAACATGACTTGCCATTTTGTATAAACAATAACTCATGTCAAACGGGCTCCTTCCTTGATCACTTCTTAATTGATACTGCCTACAATTTAAAATTCCTGCCTCTTTTATAGATGGATGAGAGCTAAAAAGCAGATGGCATATATAAAACGTGGAAAGATCCTTAAAGTAAGTTTACCATATAATATTGAGTGTCCCAAGAAAATACAGAGATCAACCTATCTATTACATTAAGTTCCTCAGGAGAAATATGACATCATAAAAGATATAGCAAAGTGGTTCAAACTGCTGTCTTAACAATCTCTCCATGAATCATTTATATAATTTACAATTAAACCAAGCCTCTCCTTTGTCTTCCTTTTTCCCTACTAATTCATTGCTCTGTATACAATGATATTACTTACACAATAAAGAAGCTAACCAAAACTGTCATAAATGAATATAAACTAAGATTCCCAGTTCATTTTACCTAGGTTGTTTCCTCTATAAAATAACTTAAGAAAATATACAGTATAGCTAAATAATCTAAATCCAAAGCAAAACATATAAAAACTTATTACATAATAAGGAGTAAAATGAAAGTAATTTTAATTTATTTAATAACATTACCAGTGCTATCACATATGTTTTGCAAGGATTTCTACATCTCTACACTGATAAGCATAGAAAGCATATATCCCAGATATGCTTGACTCTTGAAAGGGGACAACAAAAGGGAATACACCAAAGAGAATATCCACTGTGACCACTTAAATTCAGTATTTCACTGGAGATTATAGCTACAGCAATGAAGAAAAAAGAAAACTGAAACATGCAAACTGGGAAGGAGGAAAGTAAACTATTTTATTTACAGACAGCTTGATCCTACATGCAGAAAATCCCAACCCAACAAGCCCCAATAAAAACATTATTAGAACTAATAATAAATAATGGTCACAGGGACAGCAATGGTCACAGAACACAAAACTCTATCTAGAAAAATGAACTGTTTTTCTCTATACTAGCACTGAAAAACCTTAAAGATCAAGAAAATAATTTCATTTATAATAGTTCCTAAGATTAAAATATTTAGGAATATATTTTTAAAAAGCAGAAGGCTGGTACAATGAAAACCACTATACACTACTAAGAAATGAAAAAGGCCTAAGTAAAGTGAGAGATATTTTATTGGAAAAATGAATATTGTCAAGAATAGATTTCTGTAGAAATGACCTACAGATCTAATGAAATTCTTAATGCCAATAGGATATTTTAGAGAAATTAATGAAACAAACTTTAGTATATGAGAAAATAAAGGACCCAGAATAGTCAAAACAATGTTGAAAATGAAGAACAAAATTGGAGGAATGACACCATCTGATTTTGAAACTTCTTATAAAGCTATAGCAATCAGGAGTGTGGTATTAGCATAAGGATATGCATGCTGACCAACAGAACATATTTATAGTCAACTGATTTTTGACAAAGACATCAAATTAATTCAATGAGAGTACAGAATTTTTAGTCATTGGCAGTGGGGTAAATGGTTATCAACAGGCAAAAAAAAAAAAAAAATCCTTTGAGCCATACATAAAAATTATTTCAAATGGATCATA
The DNA here is from genome assembly GCF_010015895.1 of Lontra canadensis. NCBI lineage: Eukaryota > Metazoa > Chordata > Mammalia > Carnivora > Mustelidae > Lontra > Lontra canadensis. The sequence continues at coordinate 52,259,624 of NW_022630996.1, read as the reverse complement.
CATCTACACATATATATGCATTTAATGCACAGAACTTCTAGAAGAAAATACAGGAGAAAATCTTTATGAATTTGGGTTGGCAAGAGAGTTTTTAGATATGACACAAAGAGGATAATCCACAGTGGATTTCATTAAAATCAAAGAAACTCCACATCAAATGACACTGTTAAAAAATGGAAAAGCCAAGTCACACTGTAGGAAAGCTTTTGTAAATATGTATCTGATAATGGGATTTTATCTAGACTATATAAAGAATTCTTATAACCCATAATTTTTTAAATGGGCCAAAAATGTAAATAAATATTTTATCAAAGAAGATATTTCAATGTCTAATATACATGAGAATAAATGATCACCATCAACAGTCAATAAGGAAATAAATTTAAAATCATTATTAGATCCTCCTACAAATCCACTACAATGGCTATGATAAAAAGCAAATATTATATTATGAGTTGGTGATGATACAGAGAAATGGGAATGTTCACATTAATTCTGGTGGAAATGTAAAAGAGTACAGCCCCTTTAGAAAAAAAGATTTGTAGTTTCTTAAGTTGTTAAACAGTTACTTGTCAAACAACTTAGCAATTCCATTCTTAGGAATCTATCCAAGAGAAATGAAGATATTTGTCAACAGAAAGAAATGCGTATAAATGTGGAGAAAGGGGAGCCCTCTTACACTGTTGGTGGGAATGCAAGTTGGTGCAGCCACTTTGGAAAACAGCGTGGAGATTCCTTAAGAAATTAAAAATAGAGCTACCCTATGGCCCTGTAATTGCACTAGTGGGTATTTACCCCAAAGATACAGATATAGTGAAAAGAAGGGCCATCTGTCTGTCCCCCAATATTCATAGCAGCAATGGCCACAGTCACCACAGTCACCAAACTGTGGAAAGAACCAAGATGCCCTTCGACAGACAAATGGATAAGGAAGATGTGATCCACATATACTATGGAGTATTATGCCTCCATCAGAAAGGATGAATATCCAGTACTGGACTGGAGGAGATTATGCTGAGTGAAATAAGTCAAGCAGAGAGAGTCAAGTATATGGTTTCGCTTATTTGTGAAGCATAAGGAATAACACGGAGGACATGGGGAGATGGAGAGGAGAAGGGGGTTGGGGGGAAATCGGAGGGGGAGATGAACCATGAGAGAATGTGGACCCTGAGGAACTAACTGAGGGTTTTGGAGGGGAGGGGAGGGGAGTGGGAGGTTGGGTGAGCCTGGTGGTGGGTACTGTGGGGGGCAGGTATTGCATGGAGCACTGGGTGTGTGAATTCTGGAACACTGAAAAGAAATTTAAAAAAATAAAAATTAAAAATTAAAATAAAAAAGAAATGTATATAAATGCTACATTATTTATAACAGCTCAAACTGGGAATAATCCAAATACACATTAATTAATGAAAGGACATACAATGTTTGCTATAAACATATAGTGAAATACCATCAAATAACTTTTTCAAAAAATTACCAATGCATGCCGTAATATTAATGAACTTAAACCATGCTAAGTGAAAGACAGCAGATGCAAAAGACAGCCCAGCACAGGATTCCACTTATATGAAATGTCTAGTAAAGACAAATTTAAAGAAAGAAAATATATCTGTGTTTGTGGCTAAAGATGAGTTGTAATTAACTGCAAATGAACATTTAAAAAATCAACTGAGTTATAGACTTAAAATGAATGAATTTTAGCTATGCAAATTATACCTCAATTGCCATAAAAAAATCAAAGTAATATAAACTGTACAGAACAAAAATTTGCTAAATACCCAATAAAAAACAGTAAATGACAAAGGAACAAAATTTCATGAAACCTAGAGAAAACTAAGACAAGATGGCAGATGTAAAAAAAAACCACAACAATAACAATGGAAATATTAAAGTGCTATTCCCTGCATCAAATAGCCTAAATCCAAAATAAGATCTACCTATAACCTGTCTACAAGAAACATGCTTTAATTTCAGAGACACAGAGGCATCTGGGTGGCCCAGTTGGTTAAGTATCTGCTTTTAGCTGAGGTCAAGATCCCAAGTTCCTGGGATCAAGCTGGCACCCCACCCCTACCCCCAATCACTTCCTGTTCAGAGGAGAGCCTCCTTCTCCCTCTCCTTTCTCTGTCCTTCACCCCGACTCATGCTCTCTCTCAAAAAATTAAATATAATATTATAACTAACTAACTAACTAAATAAATAAATTCAGAGACATAAATAGGCTGAAAGCAAATGGATAGAAACCAGCTACACCAGGGCCCAGCAACCATAAGAGAGCTGGAGGAGACAGAGTAATATACAAGAAAATGAACTTTAAAACATGAAATACTGTTAGAGACAGAGAATGAGGTTTCATATTGATAAACGGCCAAGCATAAAGAAGATGCAATAATTATAAATATACATACATCAAAATTGATCCAAGATAGAAGTAGAAGTGACAAAAGTGAAAAAAAATTAAGACAATTTAACAATTACATTTAGAAATTTAAATACCCCACTCTTAATACTTGATAAAACAATAAGAAAACCACTAAAGACATCAACAACTAAAAGACACTACCAACTAGGCAGATTCTTTGTGAAAACCCCAGCACAGAGGCTACACAGTTTTTCAAAGTGCAGTGGAGTATTATCCAGGATAAACCTGACATTCGATCATTAAAAAGTATCAGAAATTAAAATTTACTATAATCATCGAAAGGATGTACTTCAAACCACAACAAAATGAAGCAATAAATCAACCAGAGGGAAAAAAAATTGAGAACTCCCCAAATATTTGTTGAATCCTGCACTTCTAAAGACCCACTGATCATAATGAAAATCATGATGAAAACTAGAAAATTTCTGAACTGAATGCATATCAAAACATAAAGAAAAATGTATGGGTTGCAGTTAAAGCACTGGGTAGAGGGAAATTGGTATCTTTAAAATCCTATCATTTGAGTAGACACAGAAAAGTCATTTGATACAATCTAATAAAACTTACCATGATGAAACAATATCAACAATCTAGCATTAAAAGTGAATTTCCTCAGCTTTACAAAATATACTCCTAAGAAGCTAACCTCACATTTAATGGTGAAAGACTGAATGCCTTTTCCTAAAATTGTTAAAGGGAAGTACACTGGCACTTCTAGCCAGTGCAAAAGGTAAGGAAAGAAGAAACAAAAAAGAGAATGGTGACTGATGTTGGAGGTGGGGGCAGGGACTAAGTGCAAAGTAACATGGGGGAACTTCTGAGGATAGTAAACTGGTTCTAAAACTATTTTATGGAGACAGATGCACAACTGTTTAAGTTTACAAAAAAAAATCACTGAATCACATCCTTATATTGAATTAATTCATTGGTATATAAATTATGCTTCTGAACTTTGTTTTAAAAGTATTACTATGGGGCACCTATGTGGCTCAGATGGTTAAGGAGCTGACTGGCTTGGTTTCAACTCAGGTCATGACCTCAGGTTTGTGGGGTCGAGCCCCATGTAGGACTTGGCACAGAGTCTGCTTGTCTCTCTCCCTCCCTCCCACCCCTCCCCCTGCTCATTTGCGTGTTTTCTCTTTCTCTCTCGAATAAAGTCTAAAAAAATATTTCTAAGATAACAAAACTTGAGCAAGTTATTTACTGTCTGCAAGAATTTTTAAAATTTTCATTTTTAAGTGGACAGCTACATGCAAGAAAAATGAAACTGGACTACTTTATTACACCATACAAAAAACTGAATTCAAAATTAAAGACCTAGGTTTGACACCTGAAACCACAAAAAATCCCAGAAGAAAACACAGGCATTAATTTCTTTGACATTGATCATAGCAAAACTTTTCTGGACAGGTCTTCTAAGGCAAGGGCAACAAATCAAAAATAAAACTACTGGGACTACATCAAAATAAAAAGCTTCTATAGAGCAAAGGAAACAATCAAACAAAAAGGCAGCCTACTGAATGGGAGGAGAAGATACCTGCAAATGATATATCCAGTAAGGGGTTAATATCCAAAACATATAAAGGACTATACAACTTAACACCAAAATAATAATAATAATAAAAATTTTTAAATGGGCAGAAGACCTGAATATACATTTTTACAAGTAAGATATACAGAATGGCTAACATGAAAAGATGTTCAAATCAGTAGCCATCAGGCAAATCCAAATCAAAACCACAATCAGATATTACACCTGTCAGAATGACTACAATTAAAAAGACCAGACATAACAACTGTTGGTGAGAATGTGGAAAAAAAGGAGCCGTGTACACCATTGGTGGGAATGTAAATTGGTGCAGCCACTTTGGAAAACAGTTTAAGGTTTCCTCAAAAAATTAAAAATAGAAATATCATGTGATCCATTAATTCCACTACTGAGTATTTTGCCTAAAGAAAACAGAAACACTAATTTAAAAAGATACATGCACCCGTATGTTTATTGCACCATTATTTATAATAGCCAAGCTATGAAAGTGACCCAAGTGTCCAATGATAGATTAATGGATAAAAACACACAATGGGAAATTATACAGTCACAAAAAGGCAATGAGATCTTGTCATTTGTGACAAGATGGACTGGCCTAGAGGATATCATGTTAAATGAAATAAAGTCAGACTGAGAAAGACAAATACTATATGACTTCACTCATCTGTGGACTCTTAAACACAAAACAAATGAAAAAACAAACAAAAAGCAGAATCAGACTTATAAATACAGAGAACAAACTCGTAGTTGCCAAGGAAAAGGGTGACGAGGAGTAGAAGACACAAGCTCCCAGTTACGGAAGCACATGGTACATATAATGTGTACATAAAAGGTACAGCATATGGAATATGGTCAGTGACACTGAAAACAGCACTGTATGGTGACAAATGGCAATTCTACTTGTGGTGAGCATAGCCTAATGTATAGAGATACTGAGTCACTATATTGTATACCTGAAACTAATGTAATATTGTGTCAACTATACTCAAATTTAATTAAAAAATAAAATTTGTGTTTGGTGGGTAGGAAAGTAATAAATGAAACAAGATGGGATCGGGAGGGAGACAAACCATAAGGACTCTCAATCTCACAAAACAAACTGAGGATGACCGGGGGGAGGCGGGTAGGGAGAGGGTGGTGGGGTTATGGACATTGGGGAAGGTATGTGCTATGGTGAGTGCTGCGAAGTGTATAAACCTGGCGATTCACAGACCTGTACCCCCGGGGTTAATAATACATTATATGCTAATAAAAAAATAAAAAATTTAAAAAAAAATAAAAAATAAGATAAAATTTGTTTTTAATTTCAAAAACTCATGTAATGCATTCTTCTTGAAAGCCATGGTAATTCAGTAATAAAAAGCACAATCCTAGAGTTGCTATCCAATTCTTCAAACAACAAATTAAAAAGGTTCATACTTAGTACGTATCTTCTGCAGAGTTTCTCACTACATATTTGCTTCAGTACTTAAGATCCAGAGATGCATACTTGACCACTATATGTGGATGAACTTTCAGGGGTGAACACTTCAGGGTATAATACTCAGGCTTTTCCATTACTGACCAGAATATATCTTGTTAATTCTCCATAATAATTTGCAAAATAATTCTGACTCATCTCCTGTAGCATGAATTTTCATGTGACAAACAGAAAAAAAAACCATCACCCAATCTGTTCCCCTCGGTTACCACCAACTTGTGGACCTACCACACCAGGGGGGCTCACGTAAGTGAACTATTTAATAGCATGCACACAGCCTATATTTGTTTTTCCAAGCAATGGAAAATTTTCCAAGCAATGATATTATGTCAGAATCAACTGTATCCTCTGAAAAAGGAATTTTCCCATCCATCATTTTTTGGGTTATAATACTGGGTATTAACCCTACAGTTGTTTTGATAATCTAAGTGACCATGTGACATACTTACTACAGAAATATGACTTTAATGATACTTTTCAAGTGCTGGTCTCTTCCTTGCCTTTGGCAAAAATAACAGTAATCAGTTTTGTAAACTCTGTATTATGATTGTTCTGAAATAACTCAACTGGTTTACCAGAGACGTTATTGTGCTTTGTTTGAAAATTAAGCAAAAGTTCATGACCCTAATTGGCAGACAGCTCTAACATGAAAAGCTCTAGGGGAAGATTAAAAATTTTTTTTTTCAATCCAATAAAATCTAATTTTAAAAGACTTTTATCTTCATATTTCCCACCATATCACTTTCTGTTGTGGCTACTTCTGTGGTCTTCACATGCTAATTTGCTTCTCTGCAAATATACAGTTTTACCTGCCACACTCGTAATTTGTCTGGTTCACAATTTAAGTTCCAGTTTCATGACTGATTTTGTCACTACATTTATATCCCAATGGTTTACTTCAGTGCTTTGGTTCACTTTCAATGAATTGTGGATAAAACTCACAATAATAGTAATGATGGCAAAAGCATATTTAAAACACACAAGCAATAAATGCAAATAATATGAAAATATCAGGTGAAAGGAAACTTAGCCTGTTGTCTGAACACGGTCTGAAACAAACCAATCAATATTGTCTTTTTAGCATGGGTATAACCTTTCAAATGCAGTGATGATTAACAGTATCACAGAATATGTATAAATACAGCAATTAACGTTACTCTTCAAATTTGTACAATATATGTGATCAAAAACACTTCATTATGGTTTCAACTGAAGCCATCAGACAGCTTATTGACATTTGACAGAATATAAAGATCCACTAAAAGTCCATAGCTTATACTTTAAGAAATACTGCATTAAAAATGTTGTCTTTCATCCTCCTCCCCCCCACCCCCGCCACAGGCACAATCATGTGACAAGTGATGGCCTGTCAAACTATCTGTGATAGTCCTTCACTCACTGCAGTTGCCAAGTGAGTAACAGCTGCAGGAGTGTCATGATGACTAGGATTCTATGCTAATAAAAATTAAAATGAGAATCATTCACAGACATAGGTCACTTACAATGCCAGGTCATAAGTGAGCCACACTGAAGTGCTTCAATGCTTGATAAAAACGTCTGGCAATGCCATAGGTCCCAAATGGAAAAGTAGAATCATGGGCAATATATGCTGCTAGTTATTAAACAGGACAAATGATATAGGAATGAACTAAGCCCAGGGAGAATATATAATAAAAGATAAAATAGTACTAAGATTTCCTGATAGATAGAAAACATTTTTAAAGTAATTATTTGTGTTTTAGAGGTCTTATTAAGAAACAATAGACTAACAGGTATTTGTAAAAAGCTACATAGAAGTAACCTGCTATAAATATATTTTTTGATTTCCCAAAGCACATAACTGACATTCTCTTAGTCTCACACTACTTTCTTTTACATTCTATAGGATTTTTCTAGCAATCACTTCTACATCAATCTACTCTCAAATTTTTCCCACCACACCCTCTTTTTTTTTTTAAGATTTTATTTATTTATTTGATAGAGATCACTAGTAGGCAGAGAAGCAGGCAGAGAGGGAGGAGGAAGCAGGCTCCCCACTGAGCAGAAAGCCTGATGGGGGGGCTCGATCGCAGGACCCTGGGATCATGACCTGAGCCGAAGGTAGAGGCTTTAACCCACTGAGCCACCCAGGCAACCCCCCACCACACCCTCTTTTCTGAGTTACAAATCTGAAAGAGTTTCAAACTGGATATTAGTACATAAGAGAATGTTTCTGAAGTCATAACATTTTTTAAGATTTTATTTATTTATTTGACAGAGCAAGAGAGGACAAGACGGGGGAACAGTAGAGGGAGAGTGAGGCACAGGTTCCCTGCCAAGCAGGGAGCCCAGTGCAGGGTTTGATCCCAGGACCCCAGGATCAAGAACTGAACCAAAAGCAGACGCTTAACCATCTGAGCCACCCAGGCACCCCCAAGTCATAACAGTTTTAATAGACACATTAAACTCAATTCACTGCCAAATTCTATCACTTGTTCTTTTGTCTTTAGCCCACTTTGACTTAATATACCCAATCTAATAATCCTATTCCAGTTCATTATATTAGCATCTCATACCATGGAAACTGTGCTAGCCTGTGAACATGTTGTTGGCTGACCCTATTTTTAGATAGATACATTTTCTTGGTTGTAGTCATATTATTCTTCCTAAAACTCCCTTCCTTTCGAATGATCAACTGTTTCTTCAAATCTTCCAATGGTTCTTTACAGACTACATCTTAACCCCCAGCTCCGTGTGTTTCTGAAGGTACACCATATTTTTAAGTCCCTTACGATCATTTACTTCTCCCCTCCAAGAACCTCTTTCCAGCCACAGTGATTATTCTCCCCTAAACATGGCTTATACTAACGGGATTCTCCACTGCAAAACTTCATTGATATCTTTCCTCTTATTCAGAAATCTTCTGCATACTTTATTTTCCTATTTAATTCCTACACTCCCTGAAATGGTCCTTGAGAATATTTTCTCAGTTTTACCTTTCACTACTTTTCCTGGTCACCTAAACCAACCTGTAACTTCCTCTCCCTTGCAGAGGCAAAAGATTCAGATACCCAAATATGAGTATCACACTTCTGCTTGCTAGTGAGCCAAGCACAAAATTCAAAGGTTCTCTAGAGGGGAGGATTCTGCTTAGGAATATCTTCCTAAGACTTCAACCATGCCTCTCCTCTCCATGCAGACTGGCGGCTCAGTTAGCACCACGACCAGAGGACTTTAGGCAATTCTGGTACACAAAGAAATGCCCTGTATCTAGAACCATGCTTCTCCCAAATCTATGTCTACAGAGACCCTAGAGAATTGTGTTTTAGTTGACTTCACTCTAACAGCTTTGAAAAAAAAAGTAAATACGTCCATCAGGACCATTTAAGGATTTTGAGATAAAGATTTATTTACATAGTTTCACACTATGGGCTGCAACACACTGCTGGTCTATGTCATATTTTATTCTGTCTTAAAAATGTCAGAAATTAAAATAATTTCTAAATATACAAGGATAAATTGATTTCTATTTTATCAGTGCTAGTCTATAAAAAGCATATGTTTATACAGAAATAGCTGATTATAATAAGAATGAAAAGAACTATCTGAAACAACCAAAAAAGGGATGAAATTTTTGTATCAGTCTCCTTCCTACTAGCTGCACGAACTTGGGAAAATTTCTCTCTCCGAACCTCGGTTTTTTCATCAATGGACTGAGACAAAAATAATAGTCAGCAGTTCATAGTGATGTGAAAATTATTAAATAAAATGACAGTTGTATAGCATCAAGGACAAAATAACTCTGACATGTAGTAGATGCTCAGTAACTAATAGCTCACTGCTATGACCATGAATTTAAAAACCAGGACGTGGTGGGGTTATGGACATTGGGGAGGGTATGTGCTATGGTGAGTGCTGTGAAGTGTGTAAACCTGGCGATTCACAGACCTATACCCCTGGGGCTAATAATACATTATATGTTTATAAAAAAAAATTTTTAATGGTAAAAAAATAAATAAAATAAAATTAAATAAAATAAAATAAAAACCAGGACTTACTAGCTCAGAAGATACTGATTGGTTATAAATCCTAAAGAAGCAGGTCCATAAAACCTCTCCAGACATCTACATACACCTCAGGACAGAAATGAACACTTTATTTTTTTAATAATTTATTTATTTCAGAGAGTGAACACAAGCAGGAGAGGTAGAAGGTTGACAGAATTTCAAGCAGACTCCACAATAAGGACAAAGCCTGACGCAAGCCTTGATCTTATGACCCAAGATCACAACCTGAGCTGAAATCAAGAGCTGGACATTTAACCAACTACAGCACCCCAGTGTCCAGGGAACATTTTAAAGTGTAGGATATCATGTGTATTTTATTTTATTTTATTTTTTTTAAGATTTTATTTATTTGACACAGAGAGAGAGATCACAAGTAGGCAGAGAGGCAGGAGAGAGAGAAGGGGAAGCAGGCTCCCTGCTGAGCAGAGAGCCCGATGTGGGGCCCAATCCCAGGACCCTGAGATCATGAACTGAGCCAAAGGCAGAAGCTTAACCCACAGAGCTACCCAGGCGCCCCTACCTGTATTTTTAAAAAATCATTTCATTTTGATAAAAATGAAAATATTAACTAAAATTTCATTTTCACGTATTATTAAACATATAGCTTTCAGGATATAATTTTTACTTCTCTATTATCAGTCATTAATTCTGAAATTTCAAATAATCTTAAGATAATTAAACATTTTTTTAAGTTACAATTGTAAGACAATTATCAGATATGTGAAAATCACATATTTAGGACATTTCAACAGTACATCAAATGAAAGCCTTTGAGATGGTGCAGGCAGTAACAATGAAAGAAAAAATTTCTCATATTTAATACCTTATGACTGAACGAGGGGCAGTTGCTCAGAATAAGAACTGACTAAACTCAATGAATAAAAATTACACAATACTTTTTTTATGATTATGTATTTGTAAATTATTAGTTGGTGGGAATACAAATCAGTTCAGTCACTAAGGAAAACAATATGGAGGTTCCTGAAGAAGTTACAAGTAGAACTATCATATGATCCAGTAATTCCATTTGGGGTGTATATCCAAAGGAAATGAAAACAGGATCTGGAAGAGTTATCTGCAATCTCATATTCACTGCAGTATCATTCACAATGGCCAGAACATGAAAGCAACATGAATGCCCATCTATGGATGAATAAATAAAAATGTGAAATGTGGTGTGTATATATACATATATATATGTATATACAAACACATGTATGCACACACACACGATGGAGTATTATTCAACTGTCAGAAAAACAAACACCCTATTGTTCGTGACAACTTGGATGGACCTTGAGGGTATTGTGCTAAGTGAAAGAAGTCCAAGAAAAGCGAATACTGTATGATGTAATTTATATTTGTTATCTAAAAAGCTGAGCTCATAGAAACAGAAGCTAGAATGAGTTACCAGGAGCTGTGGATGAAATGGAAGGGCTATTTGTCATCTAAGATTACACACTCTCAGCAGTAACATGAATAAGTTCTGAGCATATAATATATAACATAGTGATTACAGTTAATAATATTGTATTATATACATACAGATCACAAAGATAGTAGATTTTAAAATCTACTCACCACAAAAAAAAATGGTAATTATGTGAAGCAGTGCAGGTGTTATCACACTATAGTGATAATCACTTTTATAATATATAAACATACCAAATTAACATGCTATACATCTTAAATGTACACAGTATTATAGGTCAATTATACCTCAATAAAGCTGGGGTAAAAACCTATGATTTTGTATGTGCAAATGTTCAGAGGAAGAACAGTGCTTTAATTCAGCCTTGAAGGTATTTATCAAGAGACATACACACATAGAACAAAGTAAATAAACCCAAACTTCAGAAACATTCAAATAATGAAAAATCTTCAGTATAGGAGTTTAAAAGTAATTAACACATATTTGAAGATTCACTAATTTTTGTGCTTAAGAAATGTCAATAACATCTTTTATTCCCATGGTTCTCTAACACTGCTAATATGCAAGTCAAATTTCTGTCTCTAATGAAAAACAATTCAGATTATTTTTCAAAGAAAGAATATCTAAATTAAATCAGGCACATTTATAATCTGGCTAATCAAAAATCCTGGCACATGAATAATAGTAATGAAGAAAGTTTCACATGATGTTTTTTGACAGGAAAATTATTTTAGGACAAGGTATTAAATTCCTTAGTAGTGTTGTTTTTTCTTCTAGAAATCTATTTTTGCTTTTCAATCCCAGCATGCTATGTTTGTTCGCCCGTTAAGTCAGTTCTTTCTCTGCTTTCTAGGCTTGTTCCCAAATGTCAATTTTCCCTCTCATTCACTCCCACTTACATTTCTACTATCAGATGCTTCTTCATGTCGATGCCAAAATATGTATTTTTTTTTAAATTCAGCTTTTGAAAATCTCCTGTTTCCTTTATACCTGCTACTATTTTATCCTATCACCATCCCTTCCAACTTCCCTCTATTGCGAAATGTTTTCTCTCTCATCAGATTTTTCTAAAATTGCATTTGCTCTTTCTACTTCTCTCTGTGCATCCATGCTAGGATAGTCATTACAGCTGTTTGTCCAAATTTCATTTCATATTTCAGTTCTCCTCTCTCTGGGCACTTTCAGATTAGGAGTGGCTTTGTGACTTGCTTTGTGGGGCGGGGGGGGGGGGGGGGGGGAGGAAGTGAACCAAAGTGATGCATGTCATTGTCAGTCAGATGCCTTGAAGAGCCAGAGTATGAATCACTATGTAGCTTTTCTGCTGCCAAGACAACCATCAACTTTCCAAGTTGTGGAGACAACATCCAATTGTGGATCCATGAATGAGGATGATATGGATCAGAGAATCTTGGCAACACATCCTCGACACATAGCATGAATGAAAAATAAACTTTAATTCACTGAGATTTAGAGTGGTTTGGTAACCACATCCCAGCAGAAATTGTTACCTTAGACAGGATGTTGCTGTGACTTCAAAAAAAGAAGAAAAAAGAAAACACATGACATTGGCTCAGTAGTTAGGTCTAGGACTGTGAATGGTGAGGAATGTATTGTCAGAAGTAGTAGGAACGAAAGTGAGAATTTACTGGAACTCGAAGAAGAAACTTCTCCTTAGCCCCATAAAGTACAAAATAAAATTGAGACAGCTTTAGAGAAACAAAAGTAGATTAAAACTCAGCTTTTATAAAGAAAAAATATTAAATGATACTAATTATTAAAAACTTTCAATTTATTAAACTGCCTCAGGACAAGGACATGATTAAATTTGTGGCCTTCATTTCCATTGTTAGAGCCTCTGAAAGATTAAGATGCACTGGAGAAAAGTTAAGCTAATGTGTGTGTCCACAGTAAATTCTTTTAATGGTAAAAGATGACTCGGTGGGGGGCAGGGAAGATTAAGGGTGAGTCTCCACTTTAAGTTTATATAACTGAAGTATCCTCAATTAAAAGGAACTGTGGATGTGGATATTTGACCATATCGCTGAGTAGAATCAAACAGTTAACAAGCCAACTACGTACTGGAAATATACTTCCTAAAGCACAGCCTACAAAAGACTGTGAGTCTACAAGACTTGAGATGACCCATGAGGCTCCAACAATCTATGAGCAGAAAGTATGCTGAAAAAAAATCTCTCTCAAAAAAGAGATACCACCAAATGCCTATATCAGCTGTGGCCAAAGAAGATAATAAAGACTAGAGCAAAAGAACTAGGAACAAATGTTCAATGGGGCTTCTAGAAAGCAGAAAATAAGGCTTAGTTAAGCTTCCATCACCTCTCCCTGGAGTTGGAACGCTCACAGTTACATGCTCAGCAACCTTTAAGAACTGCTACAAACCAAGGTGAGCTACACGAGACTCCCCATTCTTTTCCTTTCTGGGAGCAGGTATTTTGGTTATCCTGTTTCTGATCTATCTCGTACATTAGGTAAGAAAGAGGGGAGAACACTATTATTTTTAACTCTAGGTCTCTAGCTCAAAAGAGGACACACAAAGAACTGAGGTAGACTACTTTCCTAACCTTCTGAAGAAAAGACAATTATGAGTAAGGCAGAGTCTGAACTCTGAAGTCTGGATGTGAGTGGCTGGGCTAGAGGGTAGCTTTCTTGATCAGGACATGAGTGTAGTGGGTATTAGGCAGAGATTAAACCAAAAATTTTCTAACAAGAAGTGCTCATTTTAAAATTATTTGACATGTTCCTCAATATTCTGGTTCTTCTAATGGATAATGGAAAAAGCAAATTTTTCTGCTGCCTTGAAGTTATCTGTGGCTGCAGAATTCCTTTAGTAATAAAATGTAAGTAGAAGTGATTTGTGTCAACTCTGGGTTAAAGCCCCTAAATCCAGTGCTCAATTCACCATTTCTTCACCCCCTGCCATAGTGAATGATGTTCCAGATGGAGCCAGTTCTATCAGCCTGAGTCCCTGAATTAGCACGCTCAGAATATAGTCCCTTCTGGAGTGCAATGAATGCACGTTACCAAGAAACAGACCTTTGATTTTTTTTTTTTTTTTTTTAAGCCCTAAAACCTTGAGTCTTTTACCTCAGCAAAACCTAGCCCATTTTGGCCAATGCTCATATTACTTTTACTTGTTACTCTGCCTTTTATGTAGTAATTCTACCTGTAAAAATACTAACTAGTCAAAAATAACTTTTTTCTTAAGTTCCTAAATCTTTTCCACTAGATGACGAGCTTCTTTACGGGAAATATCATTTATTATGGTACTTGGGAAATACAGGAACAAAAACATTTATTTGTATGTATATGGCAACCATTTAAATTAAATTCTACTTGAATTAATCTTTCAGTTTCTTTCTTAAGTGACTTCCCAAGGTCTTAAATGACTTCTGGTGGCTATCTTTTTGGCTTGCCTCTCAAATACTCCTCTCCCTTCTCATCATAAAATCTCTCTTTACAACAGGGAACTTACTCTTTGTGGCTCGAATAGAAATAAACTCATCACCATCAGCACTACTCTTCTGCTTTGTGATAGTAACTTAGAACACAATGATTACCATAGGAATGAGTCCCTTGCAGGGTTGGCTTCAGGGGCATAGGACTTGCTTAGTCAAAGAGAGCTCCACTCTTAACTCAAAAGGGCCTTTCAGTAAGCTTAATGTTCTACTGCTACATTGTAGATACTCTTAACTTCTGAGCAAGAGAGTCTTCACTTTCACTTTGCAAGGAGCCCTGCAAATTATGCAGCCTGTCCTGAGTATATGTCTAACACATTTTCTTTTTCTTTTTTATTCTATTTATTTGACAGAGAGAGAGATCACAAGTAGGCAGAGAGACAGGCAGAGAGAGGGGAGAAGCAGGCTCCCCGCTGAACAGAGAGCATGATCCAGGGCTCCATCCCAGAACCCTGAGACCATGACCTGAGGCAAAGGCAGAGGATCAACCCAGTGAGCCACCCAGGTGCCCCTCCAACACACTGTCGATCAAAGCATATCGTCAGGGTTTGCTGCTGAAAGTGTGGAATAAGACTGTGTCTTTGCACTATTGATCCAGAATTTCAGGAAGTGATTTTTTTCCACTGATGACAGAAGTCTGAAGTAAGCAAACCCAAAAATGGGTTCCAGAGACGTTGAATCCAGAAACTGAATACAAATTAGACCCAGCTAGAAAAGATCAACTGAAAGATCAACAGAACCAAATAGAGTAAGTAATATGTTACTGATAATGTTGTCGAGCCTCTATTCCCAGCCTCAAGCCTGAAATACTACTGGAGCAGGTATGTGAGTCGATAAACTCCCATTTCAGCTTAAACTAGCATGAGCAGAGTTTTTGCCATGTAACTCTCAAGCAGTTCTCACCATAACATGTTTTATTTTTGTGCTAAGTCTCATTTGTTTTTCTGCTTCCCTAAAATGTTCTTGGGCAGGTCTAGAAAAGCACCATCCTTTGCATAAAATAAGCTCCTTTCACTGGAGGAGATTATCCTCAGTGAAATAAGTCAAGCAGAGAAAGTCAAGTATCATATGGTTTCACTTACTTGAGGAGCATAAAGAATAACACGGAGGACATTGGGAGATGGAGAGAATGAGATGGGGGAAATCAGAGGGGGAGAAAAACCATGAGAGACTGTGGACTCTGAGAAACAAACTGAGGGTTTTGGGGGGATGGGTGAGTCTGGTGATGGGTATTAAGGAGGGCATGTATTGCATGGAGCACTGGGTGTGGTACATAAACAATGAATTTTGGAACACTGAAAAAGAATAAAATAAAATGGAAAAAAAAATAAGCTTCTTTCCTGGTGAACTAATACCCACAGCAATCCGTGAATGCTCATACTGGTTATAGATTTGATACTCAATACAGAATGATCAGAATGGAACGAAAACTCAGATACAGGTTTCAAAGGCCAGAACTTCTTTACGCTATTTCTTGGAATTTTTTTTACTAACAGGTCCTCAATGCAGACCAAATGCTATACCTCTATTCTGAAGTAATATTTATCATGTATACCTTTACGTTCTCAGAGAATCCAAAATAAACCTGCCAAATCAAGCACCAGTGAGAACTAATCTAATCATCACAAGAAATCAGCCGTTATCTTTAAAGTATTCATTTTTGTACACCCGACATAAAGAATACAAATTTACTTCTGCTTTTCAAATAGAAACGGTAAATGGAATTAAATGAAAATATATGACAATTATATTATGATAATATGACTAAAGTACTAAGATGAATTATTAATCATTACTTAGCAAATTACAACTTTCATATGGGGAAAATAATACCTTACATATATAATGAATAATATTACACTTGGACTAATACGGTTGTAAGTTAATTATAGACTACACAGCTGATTTAGTTTCATTTACCTAAGGAGCTGTTCTGACCCTGTTGCAGATTAATTACATCTTCAGGAATACACTCTCATTTATCATTGTCACTTGCAGCATTCTAGCTCTTAGCAAGAGTGGAGTGATTTTTTTAATGTAAAAAAAAAATTCCTTAGCTGTGATACATTTTGTAAGTTTACTCATTAAAAGCACATGACAGCTAAAACCAGGTAAGATTAAATTAGCTATGGAACATTAGGAAAGTTCATGTCGCAGAAATTAAATGACTATAAGAAAATCAAAATTCTGTTAAAATCATTCAAGTCAGACAAAAGCCTCCTCTATACGTTATAGCATTTTTTTTAGAAGATCCTATACTTTGAAATATATGTATAGAAAATGTATGGAACATTAGGAATCCCTGTATTCTTAGGTAGCTTTTTAATACTCTCATTTTCTAAGTTTGTTAGAAATATTCAAAAGAATAACATGCTTACTTTTATATACCTAAAGAATGTTATTTAAATTATGATGGGAATTGTATACTATTTGCTGTTCTCTAACAATGAAAATGTTGTTAATTAAATATGAGCCAGAGAAAGAACCAAAGACATCTGTCTGTAGGTTGGAATAAAGTAGAACATTTATTCATTCATAATAAATGATCATTTAATATCTGCTGGGAACTGCGATATAATAATGTATGTGCAAAGAGTAGGCATAGTTGAAAATCCACATTCCTGATCTCAAGGAGCTCAGATTTTAGGGGAAAAAACATAGATTACTATATAAATAAAGTAGAATTGTGATTAATGTTAAATAAAGAGTTGTGAAGAGCAATACAGGGCCCAAGAAGGAGTGGCAAACCCAATCTAGTAGTTTAGGAAAGACCGTTTTTAGAGAAGCGTAGTCTGAGTTGATTACTCAAATATGGACAGCAGCTAACCTTAGAACTTGTGAATAAGGAAAGGGTGGATATATTTGGGGGAAATTAGAAGAAGGGAAGAAGACAGTGGTCAGTTTCATCCAGCATTGATGACATGAGAAGCAACAGAGTCAAGAAAAAGTATTTTGGAAACTGAAGGAAATTTCCAAAATGGAGATGAAGAAAGGCCAAAACATGCTAAGGCATTTGGAATTCATCTGTATGAAACCGTGGGTGAGTGCAGGCAAGGCTATCTAGGAGGAGCTTGGATTTCAGGAATCAAGACTGGAGGTAGAAAAGAACAAGAAGGAAACACTGCAATGGTGCAAATGAGAGGTGATGAGACTGAGCTACTTATGAGCTGGGGGTGCACAGAGAGCAATCACTTGGAATATATTCAGTTACAGAATAATTGGGATTCCTTCACTGTTTGTGGGCATTAGTGAAACTCCAGGAGATCTAAGATGGGTGACAGAGAGGATGTGGTCATCTATAGAGATGATGGCTGAAACCCCAAGGAGAATGAAACACCCCAGGTAGATGTGAAGAGAAAAGAGAAGAATAGAACAATAACCCTGGTGACCCTCAACAATTAAAGGGCAGATTGGAAGTCAGAAAGGCACTCGAAGGTCACACACCCAGCAAGGTGGTCATGGAATTCTAAGACTTGAGAGGATACAGGTTGAGGAAGCCCAAGGAAGAAAAGAAACTGAGGAAATAGAAAGTGCCGCCAGATTAAGTGCAGCAAAACATTGAGAAAGATAGTGTTACTAGAATGGTAAATTTGAAAGTCAAGAGTGACAATAGCAAACAAGTTTTAGCCAAGTGGTATGGGAGAGAGTAAGTAGAGAGCAGAGCCAGCTAGCATGGGTTAAGCAACTAAAATAGTAGTGACAACTAAATAATAAAAAAACTAAATAGTAGTGGCAACTAAAAAATAATTGTTTTATACTCAGAAATTAGATAGGAATCAAGATTTCTTTTTTAAAAATTGACAAGTTTTGTTTTCTTCTTTCCCCAAATATTGTGAACATTTAAAATAGTCTGTTTCATATTTTATATTTAATTTTATTTTTTTAATTTAAATTTTTTGTGTTCCAAAATTCATTGTTAATATTTTAAATTAAACCTTGCCTTATGCCATCTTCAAAAATCAAAATCTGCTGTAAACCTTTTTGAGTGATAAAAAAATGCAGAAAAAAATAACTCATAAGTATTGAAGTCTGAACATTTAAAAAAAAATTACCTGACGGGGAAAAAAAGGCAAATGAAAAAATATAATATTCAACTGTTTAATAAAAGAACAATTTTTTTGCAAATTTATTAATAAAATATGAACAACAATTTTGTTTCAACCTCTGATTTGGTATTCTAGTTTGGGGTTTTTAGTTTATAAAGCAAAATCAAATCATAGAATCCACTACTGGCTTTTAAATGATGGAGCTGTTGGACAAAAATCCCAGTGTTTTGTGTCTGATACTTAATGAATAACTTAATTATAATTCAGTAAAGCATTATTCTTTTCTCTAAAAATAATTTACTACACAATTTAATGTGGCCTGGCCAATAAAAGAGAAACATGATATAAGTTAAAGAAAATGGTTGGAATTAAATTCGCATTAAAATTCTGTAAGAAAATAAACTGTTTTGAGGTAAAATTATCAAGTATTTGAGATTATTGATCTTTTTGTGATCGACAATTCATTCAAATAATGTAAAACTTTGAGATAAATAACCTATTTCAGAAGCAAGTATCCTAGAAGACAGCATCTTCCAACAAAAAATATGAAGTTGACTTTACAGGAAAAACATTTTATACCAGTATAGCATTAATGTCATTCTAAATTTCTTGTCATAAAATGGGGAAAAATGCATTTCAAAACAATGTCTTTCTACAATGAGAATTATAGTCTTCATTTGATTAACTTGTAATTTCTCAAATATATAATCCAAGTTCCTCATTTAGGAATCACATAATAATTATTCTTCTCTGCATTACAATGGAATTATCTTTAGACCAACAGAATTAGCTAAAACAAATTTAAAGGTGGTAGTTTCAAAATTATATAATGTTTATAATGAGGTAGATGAAGTGAACAAATCAAAGAAAATAAGATTTAAAAAAAAGATATTGATATGTTCAGACCCAATTTTATTGATTTCAGGCCCAGACAAAGAATGCTATGTCCCTATACATCTGCGATCATAACTAAATTTCTATAGTTATTTCCTTTGTATTTTCAGAAAAGGCATAGGAAAATATATAACGTAAGAAAGGGCTGATGCTAAAGGAATTCTGATTGGTAACTATTCCACCAACCTGAAATTTATGGTTATGAGAATTAAGCAGTCATATTTTTCCTACACTGGAGGAATAAGAGGCTCTTAGTGACTGAGTAAGGCTGAAGGATATTAAATCATAACCATGCAAATATCTATTTGATAGTACATTTGGGTGGTGATATATATGGTGCACTAAAAGTCCACTTGTCTTTGTCAGATTTCTTCCAGACGCAGAGAGTAATTTCACAGTGAGTATAGACCCATTTCCAATTTCAGAAGTACTACTGTGGATAAGGTTTTCATTTTCATGTTGGCTTTCACTTTTTACACAGTGTGTGATACTAATTTGTTTCTGGATATGTTCTACAAAAATTGGAGGACCCTTCCAGAAGCCTTTGAAATTCTTATTGCCTTGCTTGTTTCTGCTCACAGTGCTGACTTCTGTGTTGAAGAGTGTCCAAATTGGAACTTACTGGGATGATTAACAGCTGCTACAAAATCAATACTCTATGTAGGGAAAACAGAATTGGGCTAAGATGGTCTTACATGAGCACTATTCTGTGGCAGAATATCTATCTATGTCAGCAAGCCAAACATAATTTATGTTGGTGGAAGTATTTCCATGGATATAATCCACGGGCTTTTCAGGCTCGACCTCAGAGACCTAGGGGATGAGGAAGATAATTCATATGTTTTAATTATGCATAATTATGCATATTCTCAGTTGCAAAAATGATCACTGTTACACTTAGTAAGAAATTGGTTTACTTAAATCTTTCATCATTTTAACCTTTATTGTGGTTGAAACATTAAGTCATACTATTATTGCTATAGCAAGCTGCTACAAAATGAGTCCTATTTTTTTCTCCACAAATTAAATTGAAAGGTAATACAGATGTTTGTGTTTTGGTTTATGATGCATTGACGTTCCAGTTATAGAACAGTAAGCTAATTGCTGACATATGCCCTAAAAATCCTTTATATTTCTGTAGGACTAAATAAAAATTTTACAACAAATTATTATACTACTTACAATAACTTAGTATAATAACTTTATAATAATAAGATACATAAGCTAACAGTTTAAGGGAAAAAAAATTAATTCCCTAAACAACTACTTTCTTTTATTTCACCTTCAAGCAAAGATATATATGCCTAATATTTTACCTCCAATATACTGGAATTAACACTTCTTTCTGGCACAATGTTCATCTTTGTATCTATATAATGCTTATCCCAGGAGTCAGAGCAGGCAGCCAGTCAGTATTTATGGAATGAACTAATGGATAAACTCCTTTGGAACTAAAATGCTAAGCAGCACTAGGGCACAAAGCCGTGGTAACTCAATAACTCAATAACTTTTACATTGACGTCAAGTACAGCATACCATCAGAGGTTAAGATGTGTTTATTCAGCAATACGGTTTACAAATCCTAGTAAGAGGCCCATAAAACGAATATTTTGCTGATCTGTGTGACTCAGTTTTCATCAGGAACACCTATGAGTACTAACACTCCTCTCCCTGACACTGCATGCAATACTCTCCTTAATTCAAAATTGCATGTGTTGCTTGGGTGAAGGATACATCTCAGGGAAAGAAAAAATTAATGCATAAAGGGACTTAAAATACTTTGTGTGTATGCTGTGAGGCATCTGCCATTAATTTGAACTACATCCCTTGCATATTAAATATGTAATCTTTCTTTGCTTTCTGGGCTGTTGAGAAAGTGAATATTTTTGAACACAGAGCCATCATAAAGTATTCTATTCTATTGAGAAAAGTGAGTATTTTTGAACACAGAGCCATCATAAAGTATTCTATTCTATTGTTGCCATATGTGTGGGCCTCCCATCAGCATTTTATCCAGAAATTGATACTCCAGCCTAAAGCCCAAAGACAAAATCATAAGTCAGGGTCAATGTTGTAATAAACTGGGAAAATCAGCTATTCACAAAAACAGAAAGCTGGAAACTTAAATTAACAAGATAATTGTTATTATCAGCTAATACTGAGGGCCTTGAGACCCTCGGAATACATAAGGACCAACCCCAAAGGGAGGATAGCCAAAGAGAAACTGGAGCTTTAAGTAAACAGAAAAGAAGGAGGAGTAATTCAAAAAATATATGTACTCTTATGTTAACTGCAGCATTATTTTCAATAGCCAAGATATCGAAACAACCTAAGAGTCCATCAATGGATGAATGGATAAAAATAATGTAGTGTATATGTACAATGAAATACGATTCAGTGATGAAAAACAATCGAATCTTGCCATTTGCAACAACATAGATGGCCCCTGAGGGCATTATGCTACCTGAAATAAGTCAAACAGAAAAACAAATACATATGATCTTACTTATATGTGGAACCTAAAAAGCGAAAGAAACAAAACCAAAGCAAACAAAAAACCGAGCTCATAAATACAGAGAATAGATCAGTGGTTGCTGAAGAAGCCAAAGGGGTAAAGGGGGTCAAAAGGTATAAACTCCCAGCTATAAAATAGTCATGGCAATATAAAATAAAGACACTATGTGACTCTCTAAGTCACTTTTATCATAGTACCTACAAATGGAGACTAAATGAGAACTCATTTTACCAACCTTATTCTCCAATAGTGATTGGAGATGTTTAGAAGAATGTCCGCAATATAATGGCTACCCACATAAATGTAATTAAATTGTACAAATGGATGAAAAGACATGAAAGTGTGCAAAATAAAAAAAGAATCAATAGAACAGCATTTATAGTTTAGGAAATTCTACCAACTTAAAATGTGATCTAAGCAAAAAAAATCACACCAAATCTCAAATCATTATTAAATGAGGATATAAAGCAGGTTAAAAGTGAATTTGAATGAGCATTTAAGTATCATGGTAGTAGGTTTAAAATATTTAAATACATGTGAAAATATTTAAATACATGTGAATAATCCTGTGAAATTTTAAATACCTTTACTTTTTACTTTTTTTTTTTTTTTTTTTTTTTTAGATTTTATTTATTTGATTGAGAGAGAAAGCACAACCAGGAAGAGGCAGAAGGAGAAACAGACTCACTGCTGAGCTGGGAGCCCATTGCAGGACTGGATCCCAAGACCCTGAGATCATGACCTGAGCTGAAGGCAGATGCTTCACTGACTTGTCACCCAGGTTCCTCAATCCTGTGAAATTTTAAAGGTTACCCATTGCCCCATGATATTTTTGAATTAAGAAGAGAAAGTTTCATTTCCCTTTCCATATCTCCACATTCCAGAGGTTAATATTCTGAACATATATTTACTTTTTTAGGATTTAATTCCTTATTTGAAAAAGACAGCAAGGGCTCCTGCGAAGGGAGGGACAGAGGGAAAGGGGGGAGAATCTCAAGTGGACTCCAGGCCGAGCAAGGAGCTCTAGCTCACAGCCCTGAGATCAGGCACGATCTGAGACAAAATTAACTGACTGATCCACCCAGGTGCCCCTATTTACTGACTCTCTTATAAGTTCTTAGACTCAGAACTATATAAAACCATTCATATTTTATCACCACCATCATCTCTAATATTTATTAAGTACCAGTGCTATGTACTGTTTGGAAGTCTGTAAACTCAATCCCCACAACTTCCTTAAGAAAGCCTCTGTATCATCCCCATTCACAAAAGAATAGAAGAAACAGTGCTTACTTACAGACAATTTCCTTTTGTGATTTAACATGATACTTTTGGGACCTCTTTTCCTGTTACATAACATCTAAAAATTGAGAAACTTTTAGGTTGTTCACAACTGTATGTCATTAAATATAATTGGTGCAGCCTGGGCTTTTGTATTACGTATTTCTTTAGAATGGATTCTTAGAAATGGGATTGATGGTTCAAAGTTATTCACATTTTAAATTTTAACAAATGCAATCAAATTATTCTCCAGAGATTAAATTTATAGACACACGATTATGAATGTGCCTATTTTTGTACATACTTACTGACCATAGACAAAATATGATACCCATTGCATAATTTTGCATTTCCTTGTAAACTAGTAACATTTGGAATATTTTCATTTGGCTATTCACTGTAATTCTTATAGTCAGTCTATTTTTCTATTAGATGCTTGTTTTTTATTAAGAATGACATTGGGGAGGCTATGTGCTATGGTGAGAAAAATTTAAAAAATAAAAAAATAAAAGAATTCCTATTTGTTTACTAACCCCATGTTTATTACTTGCACAAAAAATATCTTCACTGACTGTTAATTGCTAATGAATTTTAACATTTTTTTAAATGAAGGGTTATGAAAAATAATAATAATTTCCTTTTCCTTTATGGGTTCTAAGTTTCCTATCGGCCTGAGACAGGTTTCTCCTATTTTAAGCAATATACTTCGATATTTTCTAATATCATTTAAGAGTATTACATTAACTTGCATTTTAATCTATTTGATGTATATTTCACATGGATATAAATGGGAATATAAATTTATTTTCATTCAAATTAGTAACCAATTATGTAACCTAATTTATTATGCATTTCATTCTTACCCAATGATCCGAAAAATCAACACAATGAAATGTAGTGATGTAATTTTTTGCTCTAATTTTTTATATCCCTTCTATTTATCTGTTTTTGTGCCACTATATTTTAGTTACAGTAACTTGGTAGTATATTGCACATAGCAAAGAAATTGACCATTTATATTTATATATTGACCATTTATATTTATATTTATAGGACAGTATTTTTAAAAAATTATAAAGCCAGTATTTCCAATTGTACATTACCATTTATCAAAGCTACCCGTAATCCTATAAGAATTCTCAGTAGCAATAGACTAAATGTATAAACTAATTTGAGCAGACCTGATTCCTTCATATTAAATATTCCCATTTAGGAACATAAGATGACTTCTTATTCAGGTTCTATTTTATAATCTTGAATAAAATTAGTTTTTCCCCATGTAGGCTAGATTTTTTTTTTTTTTTTTTAAGATTTTACTCATTTACTTGTCAGGAGAGAGAGAATGAGAGGAAGTGAGCACACACAAGCAGGGGCAGCAGCAGGCAGAGGGAGAAGCAGGCTCCCCACTGAGCAAGGAGCGGGATGTGAGACTTGACCCCAGGACCTGGGGATCATGACCTGAGCTGAAGGCAGCTGCCCAACCCAGCACTCCCTAGGCTGGGTATTTTTCTTATTAAATATAAACCTTGATATTTTATAGTTTTCTTGCATTTTTAACTCAATTCTATTTATATTAATATGTTAACTTAATTTTGTAAAGGAAAACTATGTAGTCTTTTTTTTTTGTACATTTATCAAGTATTTGGTACCATATACTGATTCATTAATTTTTAGTTTATGTATACTTACAATATTATGTCATCATATAACTTTCAAATAATAATAATTTTGTCTCTTTTCAAGATTTATAACATTTAAATTTAGTATTAAATTAGTATTAAATTTAGTATTAAATTAGCTCACTTTTCTAAAAGCGTTACCTGAAGTAGTGATAGAAAAATTGCTGTATTCTTCCTGATTTTATTTGGACTGTCTCTAGTATGCCACTATTAATATGACATTAACTACAAATTTGTAGAAAAGGTTTTACATATTGTCAGTAGTTTTTAATTGTGAAAAATGACATACGTGGGTTTTCCTTAAATTCAATAATTACACTACAATTTACCCATTTGGCTTTGTTAAAATCTTAGTCAACAGATTTTAGTCCTTAAATATAATACTTAAATTTATTTGCTAATTATGTTGTTTGTAACTGTGGCATTTATATTTACAGGTGTCTTTCCTTTATTGGGTTGTTCACAGGGTACTGATACTGAGATTTGCAATTTATCTAAAATGAATGGGGAAACATTCCATTTTAATCTATATTCTTTTTTAAAAGAGTTTTATTTATTTATTTGAGAGAGAGAAAGAGAGCACATGAGCGGCAGGAGGGAAAGGAAGAGGAAAAGAATCTCAAGCTGATTCCTTGCTGAGCACAGAGCCCTACCACGCACACTGGTCTTGTTATCAATCACCCTGAGATCGTGACCTCAGCTGAACCAAGAGTAAGATGCTTAACGGACTGAGCCACCCAGGCATCCCCATTTTAGTCTATACTCAGAAATGACTTTTAACATGTAAGAATTATTTGTACTGTGCAAGATCATTTCAATGACAACAGTACTACTAAAGCAGTTCTTTTACTACGTTGTACTTTTTCATCTTCGTCTATAGGCTTAGAGCAGGGGTTCTCAAAGTACGATCCTAGAAGAACAATACTGGGAGCACCTGGGAACTTGTTAGAACCATAAATTCTTGGGCCCCACACCTCGGACCTAAAGAAATAGAAAGGGTACGAGGGTCATCAATCAGGAGTTCAACAAGCCCTTCAGCTGATTCTAATATATACTCAAGTTCGGGAATCACCAGCTTCGATTTGCTACTCCTTCCTCTTCAAATTTCAGCTATTTGTACTTGAATGCAAAATACTCAATTTCTTCCCTATAATAAAGCTTAATTAACGACATGAAGACGCAAACCACGTAAGTATGTAAATATTTTCACAGATATAGTTATATCTTCAAACTTATTACGCAGTATATTTAATTTCTGTTAAAAAAAAAAAAAAAAAAAGTCTTGGAGCGTAACATCACCAAGATGGCAGAGTAGGAGTTTTCGGCGATCATCCCCCCCAGAGAAGACAGGAAGTTGACAACCACTCACAGATGAGTACCCTTGTGGGCGTCAGAGTCTGGCGAAGTCCCGGAACGCCACCCGAGCAAAAATCCGAGAGTAGCGGGAGGAGGGCAAGAAGAACACTTTCACCTCACCTGCCTCGCCCCTTCGCCAGGGTGGCACAGCTCAGTGCCAAGAGCACTGCCCCTCAGCAGCGCGGCTTCTCTCACCGGAGAAAGTGTTGTGCGCGCGCAGCTTCCCACGCCTTGCTGCACGCCGCCGGACACACCACTTCCTATTTCGCCTCACCCAGAATACGGAGGGCATCGGCACGGCTGGGCGGTAATGAGAGGCTGGGAGCAGGCAGGAGAAGCGAGTCCTCACAGCCAAAATGAGCTTGGAACTCAACAGAAAGTGATGGACTCTTCGAACTACAAACTGCATCATGTCTGCCCATAAGCGGCTTGTTAAACCACCAACCGAGGAAATCCCAACCGGCTCAAGAAGTACTTGCAATACCTCATTTACCCCCACAACACCACCACACGCCCCAACCAACGTGCCCGGGAGCGTGCCCGGCCCCGGAGCATGCCCTTGCGCGGAAAGGCAAGCCTTGGCCGCCAGCTGCTGAGCATGTGCAGACCGCTAGGTCAACTCTGCGGGACGGCGGGAAGGCACGTAAATTTCAGCATTCTAGAGCACCGCCCTAGTGAAAACACACAGGGGCCTCACAATACCAGGCAGGCTTTGCGGATGGAGAGAAGGCATACAATCTTAGGAACTAGCACCCCCACCCCTTCCAAGATGTGGGGAATGGGCACATCAATACAAAAGCTCTGAGAGCCTCAAACTCCCTAAACTGGGTTGATGGAAGCCAGTGAGTGAGGAGTTGACTGCTGCTTCAAGTGCAGTCTGTGGATTTGGAAGCAGAGCTGTAAGCTAGCTCTAGTTCCTCTTAGCAGTGGTCTGGAAGTCGCCCTGCCTGTGCAGGACCCAGAGGGGGGACATGCTCATCCCATCCGTGCACCCACAGGCAAGCTTGCCAACATCCCTCCAAATGCAGACACTGAAACAGCCCTGTATTTCAGGTCTAGCCCCTCTCAGCTCCGACTTTTTAGTAAACCTGCCTGTTTTATTTCCACATTTTGAGGTTTACACTTACCAAGAATCATTTTTGTTGTTTCCAACACCGTTTATACCAATTTTAGGTTCTATTATAATTATATAATTTAATCACATGCTATATACAAGGAAAAATATGATTACAGACAAAAAGTTTTGTCTTACAACGAAATGAAGATTTGGGATGATGTGATATAAATGTAATTCTGAAACTGCTGTAGAATTATATAATCTTTGCTATAGAATTACCTGCAAGAAAAATCATTATAAAGGATTTAACTATTGTAAAAAATTAAACTAATTTTATACTCAGATTGCATCTGAAGTGTCTGATGAATTTTTATTCCACTTAAACTACAAATGGAAATTATTAGATGGATTATTATGGAACGTGGTCTACACAAGACACTGTGTAGAACCCCAGATCCACATTCAAAGAAATGATATTAGCTGGGCCTATATGGGAAGACTGGACAATTCAATTACATTTGTAAATTTTAGGTTATAATATTTAAAATTCTATGTATCATTTTTTGACACTTAATTTTTCTGTTTATATGTAGAAGAGCTTCTGTTGTAGATAAACTGGACTACTTCATTTACTGATTATAATCATTAAATCACCTAATGGTCCCTCTTGAAAGATGAACACCACACATTGGCTTCCAAGGGTCAAGACAAGGCAGCAGCCAACCTCTGCAACAGTTAGTCACTTCCACCTTCCTCTCTCGTTTCCAGGCACATTGACCTTTCAGGTCCTTGAACACACCAGGTTTTTCTCACCTCAGTCTCTTCACATATAGTTATAACTGCTTGCTAACGCTCTATCCATCTCTCACTGTGTATTCCTCAGAGGAAGGTGGGAGCGAGCTCTTCTATATATTAAATGTATTTTCTTTTCTAGGCTTTCCCTCTTCTCTAGGCTTTCTTGCAGGTAATTCTATAGATCCCATGAGAGCTAAAACTGTCCCTTATTCTAGCACTTGATAACTGTAGTTTTCTTTCATTGAATTTATTATAATTCTCAAAAAAAAATCTGTATTTGCGCATTTGTTTTTTAATGCTTCTTCTCTCTACCATTAAACTCCAAGTTCTAATAATGAACTCGTTCCCCATTCCTAGAACTCTAGGGCCTGACCAAAAAAAAAAAAAAAAAAAAAAAAAAAAAAAAAGGACTTAGTTTTATTTGTTTATATTAAATAAATGAATGAAGACGCAACTATGATGATAAAAGTAATGGCATATGTGATGGGGTGATATGGTGTGTGGACAGTTCTCTTCCTGGGATTTTTGAGATTATCTATAGTTACTTTAAAGTGCAAAATCAAAATGAAAGATGGAACATACCAATTGTTCTTTGTTAATTTCTATAATCTGCACTTCTAATTTCCAGGTGTTTAGCCTTTCATGACAATTCTCTCACACCTTACTATAATGTAAAGTTAGCGATTACTTAAATTTCTTCTATCTGGTTAACTTCTGATCCTCAAACAGTATCTGGCACATAGTAGGTGTTATAAAATTATGCTGTTATTGAAGGTCCACCACTGTATAAGAATATCTATGTTCAGAGTTAATTATGATTTCAGAACTACTTACAATTGTCCTGGCTAATACTGAAAAGTATTACTCAGAAGGAATTAGCAGAAATGGGCTGGTTATTTACCAACTTCCCTTTCCTTTCTGGGCAAACAATTCTTTCCCCAGCTTCCCTAAAATTAGGCACAGAAAAATGATTAGTAAGTGACGAATGTGTTATTAGTGGACCATTTTCCAGGCCTGGCCCATAAACGACCCCTTCCTATAGCCCACTCTTTCTTTGTCACCTGGTTGTTGACTAGATGGAGGGCTGAGGAGCTAAAGGAGTGTGGAGACGTAAGATAGAAGGAGTCTGGGTCACTGACTGACCAAGTGGACTAGAACCTCTTCCCAAATATTAACCTATGCTGTTCTTCTATGTGAGGGAAGAACTAACTTTTAATTGTTATCAGACCACTGGTATTTTGGGGGTTTTGTGCCAATACTCAACCCATTCTGACTAGTACAAGGATTATATAATAATATATATGAAGAAGATATTTATGTATTTCTGACCATCATAGATTCTTCTAAAAATTTGAAGCAATTTCTGTATAAGGTATAAGACACTTATGGTCAATAAATGAAGGTCAGTAGTTGAAATAATGGAAACCATACTGATAGTATAGTCAAACTTTGAGATCACCCTATAACTAGCAGATAATGAGGTTCCAAGAGCTAATTTCAAGTACAAAACAGGTCCCATCTTCATCTTTCCTACACTGGTGATAACAAAAAGTCGAAATACCCCATCATCCTTTCTATACTTCAATTCCACACTTCCTATATACTCAGGAACAGTTTGAGATAAAGAATCCATTTCATTTTATTGTTTTCTGGATTCACTGCTTGAAGCAGAGGAATACAACTCACTGAGTAGAAGGTGGCCTTGCTAAGTAACAGTCAAAGCTTCAACTCTCTGATTGCTCTGATTGTGACCCTGAGTATTGAGCCTTTGGCTTACTGGGGCAAAAGCAAATATTTCAGAGAGGGATGTTACACTCACTGAAAGAGGCTCCAAGTCAAATGAAACAAAACCCTTCTAAAATAAATTCAGTCAAAATCCACCTATTTAGTTAGTTCTGGTCTACTTCAAAATCATACGTATCTTTTATCATGTATTCCTTTATTAGGTTCTAAACATGGCATTTCAAATGCAGTACTTTAATCTGTCTAGCAATTACCTATGTAATGTGAGGTAGAGCTCTAACAAAATTTTCTCTTCCTAGGAGGCTAGTTTTTAAATTTGCAATCTGAACTAAGTACTCTATGGTATCTCCATCAAATCTTTATGCCACATCTATACTGACTTTCAGTTATGTGTCTCTCTTCCTCTCTGATTCACTCTTCTCTTCATCTCATTCTAATTTTCAGTCCACTTTAGCATATCTAATTTGGTAAAATAGTCCTCCATCTTTACTTTTGTATTAAAACTGACTTATGTTGTCATATATCTTTTAGAGTAAGTTTTTCAAGTTCATCATAAAACCTAGCTCTACATTAGTTATAGATTAAATGAATAAATTAATTTATGTTATATTAAGCTATCTCATCTAAGAATAAGAAATGTCTCTGTCCTGATCCTTTATGTCTCTGTAGAGATTTTTAACATTTTCTTGGCTATTCTTTATTAATTCTTAGATATTTTCAGTTTTTTATTGCTGTTTTCATAAATTCATTGATTATTACTGATATGATGGAATACTACTGAATATTTAAGTTGATTTTATATTTGCAGTTTTGCTACTCTCCCATATGTAGTCCTAATACGTTTTAAATTGGGTTATTACATTTTGTGTTTCTGGTGTTTTTAAAATTTTTTTTGTTTTTCTGTTGTTTTTCACTCTACATTATTTGTAATTCTCTTTACAGTGATTTAAAAAAATTAATTTTATAATAGATCTGATCAATTCTTGTCAATAATCCAGTATTTAGTTTTGTCAAGATTCTCTATTTGATTTTCTTGCTTTTATTCTTTGCTATATTTCCCATCTGATTTTTATGAGTTTCCCTTCTCATTTCTTTTGGTTTTAGCTCTTTCTTTTTCAATACCTTGAGTTTTGTATTTAATATGTCTTTTTCTTGATATCAGAGTTTTTTCAACCTCAGCACTAGTGACATTTTGAGCTGTATAATTCCTTCCTGTACATTTAAGGAACTGCTTTGTGCACTGGGAATGTTCACCAGCATCCCTAGTCTCTACCCATGAGCTGCCAGTAGCAATCCCCTTTCACTCATGACAGTCAAACGTGTGCAAACCTTGCCTAGCGTCTCCTGTGGTGGAGAGGAATGATCTGCTGTGTAGGACCTAAGGAAACTGACTAAAAGCATATAACAATTAGGAAGAGTTTATTCGAGATAAACTACAAAACCTCAGATGGAAACAGTGGGCATCTGTAATGATTCTGCTTTGGGCCACCCCCTCGTCCTCCAGGTCCATCAGCGCTCTGGTTCTACCACAGTAGGCAAGCCATGAAAGCAAGCAACTTACTGTCAGGGGAACTGACTGGATCTGGAGTAGAAGGTAGAAAAACTCTATGACTCAGAAAGTTATCTAAAACAAGAGTAATCCCAGTGGCAAACGAGTAAGGAAAGCTAGTGTCACAGCTTGCCTGAGTTTGCAGAACTGATTAAGGCAAGCAATTAACCAGCCAATTAGCCAAAAATTCAACAGATCTTGGGAATGAGATAGCCATAATGGGCCTTGATCATTTGTCACACATCCCCGGCTGTCTGAAGGGCTCTATGCATGTGCAAGGCTACACACATGTTCAGAAAAGACCAAAAGGGGCCCTAGTAGATTATATATCCTGGCTAAGTGAGAATTCGTATACATGGCAAAAGAGACAAAAGAAGGGTCAGCAGATATTAAAAGCTGAATGTCTCAAGTTTAAGGGTGTTCCCAATGAACACACAGATCAAATGGCAAACCGGAAGACTTACTGGCTCAAATGCACTGAACACAAACTCTGATCAATCATGCTGACATGGGGGTGATCCCCAGGAAACCAGGATTAAGAAAAAAACAAGAAGTAAAAAGACAAAACAAAACAAAACTGAGTCTTACGCCACAGGGGAGAAAGGTTCCACAAAATTAGTGCAGGCAAGTCACTAAACTAACAGAGGAACAACCATAACCACTGTGAGTGGATGAAAATCCGAATAATACATTATACAATGTAATACATTATACAAAATACCCAGTTCCCAACAAAATATTAGCAGACCTGCAGAAGAATAGCAAAATGTGGCACATAATTCGGCGGAACATTGTCTTGGATGTGGTTCAGAGGTTACTCAACTCTCTGAGGGGCTTCAGAAGTTGAACTTCTCAGACAAAAACTTCACCACGGCTATTTTAAATATGTCAAAAGAACTAAAGTAAACCATGCTTAAAGAATAAAGGAACGCATAACAACAGTGACTCTTCAAATAGAAAATACAATTAAAAACATGGGAATTATAAAAAGAGAACCAAATGGCAACTCTGGAGTTAAAAATTATATTAACCAAAATAATAATAACAAAAAAATACAATGAAGGAACCCAAGAGAATGGCATTATCCATAATACCCAAAGACTCAGAACAATCTAAATGTCCCTCAACTGGTGAATGAATAAGCAATACGTGATATGTCCATACAATGGGATGCTAGCAATAAAAAGGAAAACAGAATTCATTCAGTTCATAGGGGTGAACTTCATAAATACCATGTGAAATGAAAGAAGCCAAATGCAAACGACCAAATTTTGTACTATTTCTTTAATAGGAAATATCCATAAAGGGTAGTTCTTACATGCAGAAAAATTAGTTATTGCTTAGAGCTGGGGAAGAAGTCAGAATTGATAACAAATGGGCATGAGGGTTCTTGTTTAGGTAATGAAAATCCTCTAAAATTGGATGCATTTAGTAAAATCATTGAGAGGTTCACTTAAAATGAGTGAATTAGGTTGTGCTTAAGTTACATGCCAGGAAAGCTGTTAAAAAAATTATTGTGCATATTCATATCAAAGATGAATAGGAGGACTTTTATGGATCGAATGCATTACATTTTTCTTGCAAATAGTAATAACTGTAGTTGATTACTAATGGTACTTAGTAATAATTGCATATTTAGCCTTTATTATGTACCATCATTTGGAGGCTCTTTAAATATATAAACACATTATTTGTAAAAATGAGAGAAAAAAATAATACCATCATGATAAATAAATGGACACTTAGAAAAACTATTGCTGTCTTATAGACCTGGTGTAGAGAAACCAGCCAGCTTCACCTGAATAATCATCTACAAAATTATATAATAAATTTATGTTAGTCAAGCTGCCAAAAAAAAAAAAAAAGAAAGAAAAAATATTGCTAAAGGACCCTTGCTTAGGTAGCTTGACTCCTAAATTCAAGAATTCATTCAGTGCCTTTTATAATCTACTGGTGATGTGTGTGTGTGTTTGTGTGTGCACATGACAGAGAAAGACATAAGATTAATATCCAGTAATTAAATGGAATATAATTTTGTATACAATATATATATATATTTTTTGTATACAATATATTTTAAGAATTCTTAACTACCAGGTAATATATATGTACACATGTATGAAATAACTGTTAAAATTATTAATTCCTTAGGGACTGAAATCACAATAACTATTTTAATTGCCAAATGATATTTGACTTTCAGTCTAAGATTTTTCAAGAAATTAAGTGAAAAGTTAGCCCTTTGACTTATTAATCACTTGAGAATCATAGTAGCATTTTTTCTTAGACTTCAGACTTAACCATAAATTTTAACATAGTACCTATTTGTAATAACCTAATTGGTTGTAATATATTTATTAACATATAATGTATTATTTGTTTCAGGGATACAGGTCTGTGAATCATCAGTCTTACACAATTCACAGTACTCACCATAGTACATACCCTCTACAGTGTCCATAACCCAGCCATCCCATCCCTGCCACCTCCCCACCCTCCAGCAACCCTCAGTTTGTTTTCTGAGATTAAGATTTTAATACATATCTCAAAATAAGATAAAATCTGATGCATCCATTTCACATTTCAACTTTTTATGTGGGGTTTTAGCCTATAATCTAAACATAACTATCTTACAAACCATTCTACCTTTACTTTAGAAACACAAATAGTCAAATCAATTGCAAAAAAAAAAGTTTCTGTCTTTTAACACATGAAAAATTTATCTATTGCTGATTCTCTGACTTTGAATAAATTCATAAGCTTTATTATTGCCCATTAGAAGAGGCGTTTTGCTGACACAAAAATAAAATAAATTATATATTATCAGTAAATTCATACTGTAAGAGTTTAAATACACTGATTATGCTAGACTGGTTAAAAGAACAGTTAGTGCAAAGTCTTACCACGCCAATGGAAAAGTAATTATTGATGATACTGTAAGGCACTGGGTCTCCCTTCTCATCTTTGTCATTAGGTATGACTTCAAACTTCCACCTGTCCAGCATGATTTCTGTGCTGTTTTCAATGTCTTTTAGGATTTTCATCAGATTCTCACCTTCATAACCTAATGAAAAAAAATTATCTTGAGAAAAAAATGTAACCAAATAACAAAAGCTGTATTTATATGTGTTTGAGTGTATGTATGTGGATGTCTCATTCTAAAGCCAAACAATGCATCTTAAAGCAAATTCTAACACAGATAAAGAATTAACTCTAATTGTAAGTTCATAGAAATATTTTATTTTTAGCTTTAATTTGTAACTCATACTTCTGTCCTGTGGTGCGAATTCTCAGTATGGTGAAATGTCAAATGAACATCTCCACTTCATACCCACCCAAAACTTTATATCAATTTATTCTAAAGGAAATTAATGATCTCCTTCCATATCTTCTCCTGTTAACTCTCTTACAGACAGACAACACCCTCAGTTGTGGAAGTAAAAAGTTTAGGTGGGATTTCAGACTTGTCCCTTTCCATCCCTTAGTGACCCTCATACTTGACTCTCTAGTGATACAGAACAATTTTCAGTCTGGTCCTTCTCTTTTCCATTTTATGCCATTTCTTCTCTTGTTCTATATATCCAGAGTCTCCCTTTTCTTTTCGGTTGCCTTGCTTCTGCTCCTGCTGCAAGTTTTATATTTGACAGCACTTCTTTCCAGAAGCCACCCTCCCAACGTAATGGATTCTCTGCAGTTCCATAGCACACAGTTCTCCAAACTAGCCCTAGCTACCTCCAAACTAGGGTACAACTAGTACAACTAGTGCACTCCATTATAGTTATTTGCATCTTTCTTGCTGTAAGTTTCTTTTACCAGGTCTGCCCTAGAGTAAATGCTCAACAAATCTAGTTTTAATGGATCTACTGCAGATAATCAAGATGGCCTGAAAAGAAACTTATTCCTTAATATTATATTTTCTCATAAATCTATCTATCTATATAATATTATAGTTCAAACTGTAGCCTAATCCTTGTTGTGTTAAAATTTGCTTTTTAACCTCCCTAAATAGTGTCCTCCTCAGTAAAAACATCTGCTTTGATGAGAATTAAATGAGAGAACGCATAGAAATTCTTAGTACATGAGGCATAAGAATAGAAAGTTCTCAACTATATAATAACAGAATTTGAATTGTTATACTGAGTTAAATAATACATTTCTCTCTACCTCTACACATAGACACATACACACATTCTTGAATTGATATTTTGAGTTGGAACAATATTTTTATAGATGTTTTTCTGTGTTCAACTTTGGTCTATATTTTAATAATGTATTCATTGAACAAGGAAATGCCAGAGGCTATGAGTCCTCATTAGAGATGTTAGCACACATAACACTGGAAAAACTAATTGGGTTAAGAGAAGAAGCACTGTAATATGCCAACATTCTCTAAAGATAAATAAATTACATTTATGGTGTTATTTGTTGAATTAATTATTAGAAGTTCAAAGCAGCCAGAACCTAGGAGTGCCTATTTAGGCACCCACCATTACTTTTTATCTTACACAGGTAAAATAGTTATGTACTAGTTAATACATACAACAAAGAGTACAACAAACAATAACTAGACAGATATAAGCATTAAAAGTACCAAACGGTATTTTAATAGATGTTATGTTGCATTTTTGTAGCATAATTCAAAAACTATGAATATAAATAATAATTTGTTTATAACCGTAATCAGTACAAACACTGAATTATTTAAAGTACAAGATTATAATAATTAAACATGCATATGTCGTATTTTTTATGGTTCAACCCTCATTCTCAAAATTTAACTTCTTTTAAATTTTTAATTTCTTTTAAAAATAATAAATATTGGCCTCCAAATAAATTTTATGTATGTTTTCTTCATTGAACTGAATAAAAAAGGTAAGTATATTAACCTCTTTTGCAAATTCTACTCATTTGAGTATAAGTATGATGCCTTTCAGACATAAATGGATTTGCAAATATTAATGTAATATAGTATAATATAGCATGGAAGTACTCTATAATATATAATAAAATATAACATAATATTTATATATATATATATATATATATATATATATATACACATTCAGGAGATATACAAGCAAATAATAATTATTTAAATAAAATTTTAAGCTTATTCCCAGTTACATCTCAAGTTAATAACAGCATGGTTCAATAGAACACTAGAAAAATATAGGAACAGCAACTGAGCAGGAGAAAACAAAGTAGGAATGGATTGAGTGAAAATTAATTACCACAGCTAGATTCTACAAGTGCCACTCACCTTAAAATTTTTAGCACTGGTTATGTTCTCTAAGTTTTTATGGATAAGTATGAAAGAGGCTAGTATCAATAGCCTTCTAGCCAAAAGAAATGGAAAGATACAGGCCATAAATCTATTTTGAGAATCACAGCAACTGCAGGTCAGAGCTAAATTACAAAGATAGCAAATTCCAAATGGTAGTCTCTAATTTAACAAATACCTACACCCTACTTGTATGTATCTATGCTCAAGCTTGTTAAATAATGATTCATAGCTATAAATAGGATTGCAAAACTTGAGAAGATCATTTTTAAAAAAAAAGACATATTAAACTTACTAAATATAGAAGTAAAAGCTTATTCCCAGAAAAGAATGATGTTATTTTGCTTCCATTATTTTGATTTAAACCTACAGTCCCTCTAGGCTAAGAAACAAAATAAAAATATAATTAGTATTTTATTTTCTATTTAAAGGTACAATGTTATTACCAAATCTATCTAAAAAGCCACAGAAATGTTTAAAAAGGAGAAAGTCACTTAAAGAAAAGCAACAATATAGATTTGTCAGTGTGTTCCATCTAAATTTCTTATACTCTTACTCTTCATGAAACATTCTTCCTGCTGTAATCCTAAATTTTAGACTAATTATTACCACAAAAATTGCAAAGAGAATTTAAGTTAAGTGTTTGCAAATGCCCTAGGACATCCTAGATTCTTACAGTGTTACATTTTCCCAAATACATCCTTGTAAAAAAAAAAAAAAAAAAAAAAAAGCTTCAATATATTCCAGGCAAGTCAATATACTCAGTGACCTAAAGTGAACCAAATGATTATTGGTTGAATAAAGTCCTTTCCTTCCCACATAGTAAGCATGATGATCCTTGTTACAAATATATAAAGTACTCAGCACAAACACTACGTAAACAATTTGATGGTTTGGTATAAGAACCTACATGTCAGGCACTATCATTTTTTTCAAGCTCTAATGAGGAATCTGAAGCCCATGGTTGGTAAGCAACTTGCTCAAAGTTAGTTACACACCTGGCAAGAAATAATCACACTTCACAACAAGTTTCTTAATTAGTAAACTCTACCAGATGGTATCTGCATTTTCCTAATCATTCAACTTGGGCATCTTACAGTCCCACTTACTACCTTGGTTTCCCCAAAGCCTGTCTTCAATCCATAGGCAGCTTCTACCAGGCCTTCCCTAACAGGAGAACTGCACTGTGTCTACTTGTCTCACTTCCATTACTACCACCCTGCTCCAGTCCATTCATTCTCTAATTACAAAAACAGTAACACAAATTCTTATTTGGAAAACTCTGATTCTCTACATTTTCACAATTTCTTAAGTTTCTTAATTTTATTTCATATCTCCCAATTAATCTGTTTTTGAAAACATAAATGTCATTGGGTCATGGTACTTTTGAAACTTTTTCCAAGCTTCACTCTGTGCTTCAATTGCAATCAAATAAAATTCTGAACAAGACCACAAAGCCCCTGCAATATTTGGTTCTTGATTGTCTCTCCAATCTCATACTAGTCACTGTTTCTCTCACCCCCACTCCATACCTACTGCCTCACAGACCATTTAAGAGTCACATCAGCCTTCCTTCAGCCCTTTTCATTTCAGGAGCTATTTTTCCTTCCTTACCTATTAAGCCCAGCTTAAATGTTACTTCCTCAGAGAGGACTTCTTGATCATTTAGCTGAAGAGTTTCCCTCCTCTATTCTCTAAATATGTTTGAGTCTTACATATTTATTTTGTAATTGTATATTTTATTATTCATTGATTTATTGTCTGTGTACTCAATGAAGGCATAATCTCCAAAAGGTAGGAACATTTTATTTTTCACTCTAAACCCAGGACCTAGGACAGTGTCAGCCCATGCAAGGCACACACAGAGAGTTTATTATTAATACATACTTTGGCATGTACTATAATTTGTGCACCTTTGACTACTGATAACAATATATCTTAAATTGTTTTGTAAGAAAATCTTTAGAAGATGCCCCAAATGGAAATTCTATGTCAATTTTGAGATTGGAGCCATTTATGAGTTTGGAAACTAAATGAAATCATTAATTTTCAAATATCAAAAATATTTTTCAAAAGAATACACAAGAAGTCACATGTGCGTTCTCCTTCCTTTAATCAATATAGGTATGTATGCACTGGCAAATGCAAGCATCTTATAAGCAGTGGTGCTATCCATCTGTCTGTCTGTCTTTAGATTCTATGAGATTTAACTCAGTATTTCATGATATTCTTTTACTAAACTATACCCTTAATGAAAATTATAAAAATGTCATATATGGAGTTTTTAACTTAATCTTCAACTCTGTCTGTTATATACATGTACACTTACATACACACACACATATACAAAACACAGCTTAGAGTTTAGCAGTTGGTTAGATAACTCATGGAAAAGTTGTTCTCACACTTTTGTTGTAAATCAGAGTTACTTAGGAAGTTTGTTTAAAAAGAAAATCATCTGCCCAGATCCACCCCAGAGATTTCCATTCGGCATATCTGGGGGGAGGTCAGGCCACTACATTTTTAACAAGCTCCCCAAGGGCTTCTCAATCACACTGTCTTAGCAGACACTTTTTAAACTTCTCTAGGTAGACACTTTTTAAACTCTAAGCTAAAGTTACTTAGTTTCAGTTCTGCTTTTCTTTTCTTTGGCATCTTCTGGTAAGCAGAGCCTATTAATGTTATGTCAAATTATTTTAAGACCTTTTGAAATATTCCCCCCTTACCCTGTCTCATCCACACTATTCCATTTTGAGTTCCTTGAATATGTTAAGTCCCTTCCTACCTCTGCACCTCTAACTTCAGATTCTTTCTGCCTCTAATCTCTACCTTCAGTTCTATATGGCTGTCATTATTCTATCCACTAGGGTTATCCTTATGTTATCTTGTCATTTCCTCCAAGACACCTTTTGCTTTGTTGGTTATAGGTTTACTTGTTAGTAGGAGGTCTCTCAATTTACTTATGACTATGTGCCACTGGAATTCAAGGCCTCTTTGAAGGTAGACTTTGTTTTCTGTCCTTAACCCTATACCCCAAGAACAGAACATACCCCTTGGTATAAAGTAGATCTCAAAAAATTAGTTACTTAATGTATTCATTCCTGGACAAGTCACTCTTCAGCCTTTTGTTCTTTTTTCCTTGTTAGTGATTTTTCTACACAACTCAGATTAAAAATCTAAACATTACTTTAGAGTTAATCCATGCTTATCTCATTTCTTAAGTTAGAAACCCCAAATCAAAGAGGTTGAGAAACTTGCCTTGCCCATCAAGTCTATAATTAGTATCAGATTAAAGGACAGCACTCACAGTCTGGCTCCTGGTCCACTATTTCCTTCTCTACCCCACACTATTGTTCAAAATTATATACTGTACCTCTCACAACAATTGTATTGGCTAAATTCACATGGAAGCTGTCATATACTAAAAACGATGGGCTTAGTTTTTTGGGGGAAAATGCTCTGTACTGTATTTCTGTTTTTTAAGATTTTCAGTAGCTGTTTTACCTCCTCCCCATCGCAGGCATCTTGCTAGATCATTGCCGGTCCCAAGAGGCAGAATGGCAACTGGAGGATGCTTGACAACATTAGCCTTTTCTGTGGAATCAAAAATTAAAATAAAATAAAATAAAATTTTGATCACAGATGGAACAACAGTAAAAAAGACAGCTTGGCATGAAATGAAGGCATTCCACTAGGTACCTAAAAGCTGGAAAAGTTATGTTCTATATCTATATATAATTAGAAAATAAGATTAATTTGTATTTATAAAACACATATAAATACCGTAATTCACAAAGTGAAGGAATTTTCAAGATTCATGTTTGAAGAAAGCCTTTTAATATCTTAACTCAGGGGATGCCTTGGTGGCTCAGTTGGTTAAGCTTTGGCTCAGGTCATGATCTGGGGTTTTGGGATCGTGTCTTGCATCAGGATCCCAGCTTAGTGGGGAGCCTGATTCTCCCTCTGCCTGCTGCTCCCCAATTTGTGTCCACACTCTCTCTCTCTCTCTCTCTCTGACAAATAAATACATAATATATTTAAACAAATAAAATAAAATCTTAACTCAATTAAAAATTTTAGTGGATTTAAGATCATGGAAATTTCAAGGATGCAGATAGATGCGTCATAAGAATAGACTAGAGGAGAAGGGAGTTGAGGGAAATTAGAGGGGGAGATGAACCTTGAGAGACTATGGACTCTGGAAAACAATCTGAGGGTTTTGAAGGGGCTGGGGGGGTGGGAAGTTGGGTGATCCTGGTGGTGGGTATTATGGAGGGCACGTATTGCATGGAGCACTGGGTGTGGTGCATAAACAATGAATTCTGTTACACTGAAAAGAAATTAAAATAATAATTATATACACACACACACACACACACACACACTAGAGGGACAACACCAAAGTAGAGGTGTGGGTTCCTATAAAAAATTATTTTACAACACCTTCTCTAGGTATATTTCAATTTAAGGATTAAGATGTTTTGAAAAATCAAACTCTAAAAGCTAATAAAATGCTGAATAAAATGTTCCTACCCATGGTGCTGCTTTGGGTCAGAGCAAGCAATGTAAGAATTGGGTAACTCTGAGATCAGCAAGTTTTCTTTGAAATTAAGCTTTACAGAATGTAATACTTCGGGCTTAGAGCAGTAAAGATCTCTGCCATCGAAATTCCACATATTTTTTAAAACTTTATTTATTTATTTGAAAGAGACAGCACAAGCAGGTGCAGGAGGGGCAGAGGGAGAAGGAGAAGCAAACTCCCCGCTGAGCGTGATCCGGACACAGGGCTCCATCCCAGGACCCCGGGATCATGATCTGAGCTGAAGGCAGATGCTTAACTGACTAAGCCACCCAGGTACCCCAAAATTCCACATGGTTTTGTTTATAGGACTGATTAAGAGAGAGAGAGCGAGAGAGCACATGAATGTATGTGAACAAGCTGGAGGGTTGGGGGAGGTGCAGAGGCAGAGGGGGACAGAGAGTCTCAAGCAGACTCCATGCTGGGCATTGAGCCCCATGTGGGCCTCAATCTCACAACTCTAAGATCATGACCTGGGCCAAAACCAAGAGTCAGTGTTTAACCAACCAAGCCAACCAGGCACCCTTACATAGCTTTGTTTAAACCATCATCTGCCTTGAATGACTCTGACAAACATATATTATTTTTCTTACTTTTTCTACTTTCTCAGCCCCTCAAAGTGAGTATGTGTCTATGTGGAAGAATGGGGAAGGAACAGACTATTTAGGGATGGATGTGTCATGGTGTAATCGCCAAGGCTTAGATTTGAGCTAAAATAAACCCATAATATCCTACTGTTTTCACTAAAATTCTCACAAGTATTCAGACTCTGTTCAAGCAACTCTAATTTCTGCAATTTCTGAATTCTGATTTTCCCCTTAGATATTGCATATTATACTATTTATGTCTTTGACTGGAAGGCCAAAGAACAGAATTTTCACTGTTCCTTTAAAAAAAATTAGTAGACTAAAATCATAAGATGCTTACCAAAAAGTATGCTGACAACATATATTTACTTTTAATTTGAATACTTCTGTGTGCATGAAAAGATAAAATATGTTCACCTGCATTAACTGAATAAAAGTTTACATAAGCAGTAAAACTTCTTTTTATAGTTTACATAGGCAGTAAAACTTCTTTTGAACAAATTATCTCCCTTCTGTGAAAGGGCCCATTAAAAAAAAAAAAAAAAAAAAATATATATATATATATATATATATATATATATATATTTGAAGCGGGGGGTGGCACAAGCAAGAAGGGCAGAGGAAGAGGGAGAGAGAATTTCAAGCAGACTCTGCCTCGAGTGCAGAGCCCAACAGGAGCTTGATCTCAGGACCTTGATATCATGACCTGAGCTAAAACCAAGAATTAAATACTCAACCAACTGTGCCATCCAGATGCCCCTGACACGGCCCCCTTTTAAAAAAGAATTGGTCAATAAAGAAATGGAAATTTGTTTGGAATTTGTCTCCTAATGAAGGCCAATTCATGATTATTTTACTGATCAGTAATCACTTCTGACAGCTGACTGTCTCTGAAAAACCAGGTAATTTTTCTAAATCATCAACCTTTTGTGTACATGTCTACATTTTATCCTCAGTCACGTATCTGCTTTGTTTTCTCATAAAATTAAAGTTGTAAAAACTTAAGTAGAGACACAATCTAGGTTAAGGTTAAAAGATGAGCTCTAATCCCAGTTCTGTCAATTTATAGCTCTCTGACCCCATTCTAATTATTTAACTTCTCCACACCCTACAGCCTCTCTCTAAAATGGGATTATCTATACTGTGTCACAGAGTTGTGAGAATTAAGATGAATGGGGGCTAAACTCTTAGCACAACATCTATGACAGAGTACATAATAAATAAAAAAATAGCTAATGTAATAATAATATGGATGCATAGGCTAAGCATGTCCACAGATGCTAAGGTTTTGAGGCACCATGCTTGAATAAAATAAGCACATCTATTTGACATATCACAAATGCTAAGATTCTCTTTGTCTCCCTCCCCATGGCAAAGAAACAATGGAATTTGTAGAGCCTGATTTGAAAATAGCTCTGAGGGTTTAGTAAATTCCATGAGAAGTAGATTTAAAAAGAAAGATTTCTAGATACTTGTAAATTATTTTGTCAATTAAAACTTTGAATTATAGAAAACCCATTAAATCAGTAAGTGATGTGCAACAATGCCAGATGTCCGATTATATCACTGTAGCATACAAAGATATCAATGCATTAATAAAATAAATAAAATATACAGAATTTTAGGTTACCACTCTCACCCCAGCCATGTTAAGTATGTGTCTTCATTACCTATGCAGTCCAAAATCCACCCCACGGTTCCATCTCCACCACAGGCTAACACTCTGAAATCAGGAACATCACGGAAAAAGTTTAACCTGAAAAATAAGCATGTTATGGCACATGATTAATATTTTAATATTTGAACTTGTAAAGTTTTGTATTCTTAGCATTTTATCTAATAAGAGACTTTTCTACTTGATGAAAAATGTAAGATAACCAAGATTTTATAGAAAATTAAATTCTTATGTAGAATAAAATTCTAAAATTAAAGAATTAACATCTTGATTTGAAAGTATATTCAATTTGTATTTTATTTTTTCTTTTATCAACTCTAAAGTTTAAAAAACAAAACTTGTACATTATAATTA
The DNA here is from genome assembly GCF_010015895.1 of Lontra canadensis. Classification (NCBI taxonomy): domain Eukaryota; kingdom Metazoa; phylum Chordata; class Mammalia; order Carnivora; family Mustelidae; genus Lontra; species Lontra canadensis. The sequence continues at coordinate 52,215,831 of NW_022630996.1, read as the reverse complement.
TTTTTATTAAAATATTCTCTCACGTGTGATCTGCATTTCACATATAACCCAAAGTGACACTTACTACAGCATTTCCTTGGATAATTTTTATTAATCAAAAATTCTCTTTTAAATCATTATATACATACAACTATAATGCCAGCAAATATGTCTTTGAGAGTTTTCAAACTCTTCCATTACTGGAAGAAATTGATCACACTGCTTTTGGGTTCTTTCAGTGATTCCTCTGACTTAGAATTTGCAAATGGGAGCCAGGCTTCTCTTTTCTTTTGACATGGCCCTCAGTGTTTGCTACCTTGGAACACTCAAGCCTAACTGCTGGATGGGTGTAATAAACGCCCATAGCTTCTTTTGCTATTGCACATAGCATTATGCTTATTAAAGCAACCTACCTTGGAGAAAAGTTAAAAAGGCAGGTAACACAGCCAGTTACACAATTGTACATGCCTACTTTCTTGCAATGAAAAAAAAAAAAAACAAAACTGAAACAACACAGAAATATGTGGAATGTGTCTATTTACCTCCCTTGCCCAGGGATAACCATGGGTAATATAATATGCAATCATCCAAGAAATTTTTCTATATATTTACATATGTGAATATGCACATATGAATTTTATTAAACACACATTTTTAACATGAATAGGCTCATGCTATACATCCTGTTAATTCGTGTGCATTTTTTTAAAATTTAAAAATATCAAGGAAATCATTCTGTGTCAGTTCACACAATGTTGCAACCTGATTTACAGTAAGTGAATGTATTACATAAGGTATTCATTGTGTGATCAAATAAACCATTTCTCTTCAGGTACTGTTGAACTATTTCTAGTGTTTCATTATTACAAAAAATAAGTATTATAGTTAACACTATTTGAAGAACATTTATGTGAACATACACATATGTTTTGAAGGCTAATCTAGAAGGGAAAACTACTATACCATCATACTACTCTCTGAACTCTTTCTGCTATGGAAGATGTGTCAATTTCTCTCAACTCCGAAACACTACTTGTAAACAACTTTATGATATTTCTGCAATAATAATGAGAAACCAAATCATGCTTTTATTGTAAAATCACACATTCCTGTTTGTGAGTATGTTGAGCATATTTTTGTAGGTTTACAAGTATGTGATCTCTTCTATGAACTGTATCTTCAAACTCTTGCCCATCTTTTCTACTGAGTTGTCTTTTATTATAATCTTATAAATTCTACATAAGTGTTTTCTTTTAAATTAGCATTACTAGAAAAACATTTTGTTAAATAAAAACAATGCATAAACATAATAGAAATATATAAAATTTAACAAAAATTCCACCTGATATTAAGAGCAACGAATATTTAGAATATCAGACTTCCACATATTTCCTTAGGTATTATATGGTAGATACATTCCTTTTGTTAGACATGCTGCAATAGTCTCTTTGAGTCTTTTATAATGGATATCTATTATTTTATCCATTATAAAAGACTCAAAGAGAGTCTTTTATTAATGGATAAATTGAGTACCTATGTACCAACTGCCCACCCCAGTGGGAGAACATTCCCAAAAACTTACATAGACCACTATGCTCTTTCCCTTTAGCATCCTTTTTCCTCATCCACAAAAGTGAGCACTATTTTAAATTTTCAGTTATCATGCACATGCCATAGACAACATTCTGTTAACTTTTTGCTTTTTTCACTTGGTATTGTTACTAAGACTCAATCATGTGATAGCTAAAGTTCTCTCCATGTATATTTGAAGTTATTTCGTTTCTACTGTTAATTATCATATATGTGAGTGTGCCTTTTTAAACCCATGTCAATGGACATTTGGATTGGTTAGTTTATGTTCTTATAAACACTGTATTATTGGACATGCTTCTTAGTGCTCATGGACAGTGGCTACTTTTAGAGTAGGTTACACTTTAATGCATCTTTTTGTTTTCCAAAAAAGTTGTACCAATGTATGCATTCATTTTCAACATAGATATTTGGCTGAGTACATTATCTCTAACACTTTTAATGTTACACTTCTTAATTTCATGGGTTTCCTCTTTTGTAAAACGGTTATTCATGACTTGTTTCCTTTCTCTACTCCTTTTTCTCTACTCCTTTTAATCTTTGTTGATTTGTAAAAATTCTTTACTTGTTCTTAATTTTAATACTTTTTTACAAATATCTTCTACAAATTGAAATTTTTTTAACTTTATTGTGTATTTTAATAAACAAGATTTGGTCTTTATGTATTCCAATTTATCAACCTTTTCATAAGTGGTTAGCACTTTGACCTGTGTTGTGTAAGAAAAGTTTGCCTACTCAGAGGTCAGAAGATAATTCATATATACTCTTTTTAAATTTCAGTTTTACTTTTAACAAATCTATGTTGTGGTGTGAGGTAGGAACCCTTTTATTCACTTCCCTTCCTCACCCTTTCCTCCAACTTCCATCCTCTTTCTTTCTTTCTCACTCTTTCTTTTTCCTCTTCCTCCCTCCTTTCCTTCCTTGTGGCTGTTGTGCACCAATTTTTCTCTCTTCTTTAATCCATCCTTTTACTTATTGGATAATTCTGTCTTACCACACAAGCACCATCATAAATCAGATTTCCATATATGAGTATATTTCTTTTTGAACTGTTTTATTTTATTCATATTTTGTCCATGCCTGCACCAGTATCACATTCTTATAATTCTTTAAGTAGATTTATAGTAAGTCTATATCTCACAGAGCATGAAGTATCTAGGCTATTATTTCTTCTTTGATTTTTTGATATACATATTTTAAAGTTAATTTGTCCTATTCCACAAAAATAAAGATTAAAACAAATAAAGACCAATTAGGACACTGATCAGAGTTAACATTAAGCCTATACATCACTTTTGGGACAAATAAAATCTGTAAAATTTAAATTGAGTTTCTTCATCCATGAATATAGTATGCCAATAATATTGGTTCTATTGGTGATCTCCAATCCTTATAACTGTTATTTCCTATTGTGCTGCCCAGAGCTCCAAAACATTGCTGAATTGGAATATTCAGAGGTAATGCTCCTATCTTGTTCCTAAATTTAAATAGAATATTTCTATATTTTCCCCATGTAATATGTTTTTGTACAGATATTCTCTTTCCTTTTTTTGAGAGACATCTTTTATAAGGTAATAAAATTTCCTTCTATTCCTATTATAGTAAGGATTTTCATTATGGATCTGTTAAAATTTTTTTCTGCATCCTTTGAGATGTTATTATGGCTTATCTCATTTAACCAATAATGTGGGAATATACATTTAAACATTTTTGTATCATTAAAGCATCCTTATGATACTCTTATATACCCAAATTGGACACAGTTTATTAAGATTCTTATAGAGAACTGGATTCAGTTTGTTAATATTTTGCTTACACATTTTGAATCTATATTCATGAACACAACAGACTATTTTTCTTCCTGATATCACCTCTAATTTTTTGTCAAAATTATTCTGTCTCAGAAAGTGAGTTGCAGAATATGCCCTCATCTTCCATTTTTGGAAGCATGTGTACAATTTTGGAAGTTCCTTAAAACTTATAGCACTTGCATATAAGCTATTCTATTTCTGGTGAGTCTTTGGTTTCTCTCTTTCTTTCTTTTTTAAAACAATTGTTTGAATTCCTTTCACAATTATGGAATAAAATTTCTATTTTCTAATTCTCCCTAAATCAGTTTTTGCCAGTTATATAGCCTATTAGTTTCTCTATCTCTTAATTTTCAAACATTAGCTCTATGGTAAACTTTTCAGCTGCCAGCATATTTTGAAAAACTTTGCTAGGTTTCAATTAGATAATTGTTTCTGGTGAAAGCCTAATCATCCATTTGACTCACCATTGTTCTTCTACTCCATGATGATGTTTCATCTCTTATTCATTCTTGTTGCTTTTAAAACTGTCATCATTGGTTCTTCAGCAGCATCCTACCCCCAAACATAAACCCCATGTGACTGTCAGACCAGCTTACTCTCTATAAATTGACTGCTAAATGGATGGAAAAATTGACCTCTCTATCTCAGCCTATTACTCCATTCAATCCATGCTGTTTCCACTAGAGAGTCACTCATTATTTATTTCATTCATTCATTGGAATTGTAGCCTTGGAAAATTATTTAATCATTCTCAGTCTCGGTTTCCTTATCTTTAAAATGGAGTTAATGCCATTTGCTTTGTTGGGCTGTTTTAAAAAATAAACAATTATGTGTATGTAAATTAAATTGTACTATCCATAGACTACTACTAATTCAATTATTTTCCCTTCATTAAAAGTAGTATATATGCGGGCGCCTGGGTGGCTCAGTGGGTTAAGCCTCTGCCTTGGGTCATGATCTCGGGGTTCTGGGATAGAGCACCGTGTCGGGCTCTCTGCTCGGCAGGGAGCCTGCTTCCTCCTTTCTCTCTCTCTGCCTGCCTCTCCTGCCTCTCTGCCTACTTGTGATCTCTATCTGTCAAAAAAAAAAAAAAAAAAAAAAGTAGTATATATGTTTTATAGGTCAGAGTGCCACTCCTCTATTTTCACCCCCCACCCCAGTGTTCTGGCAAAATAATCACAAATAGAACTTCCTACCAAGCAAAGCTGGATGGGCAGTGAATTTTCCTACCTTCGACCTGAAACTATAGCAAACCAGCTACTGGGAGATCTGCTTATGACACTGCATTAGGGACAGAAAGTGCGGAAGAAAATAGGTCTGATTGAGAACAAACAAATCCAAGAGACCGGACAAGAACAAAAATACAGGGCTCTGCAGGGTATTAACTTTTCACTCATTAAGCTGTGAAGACCAGCAGATGTGAGGCTCCCACTTAAAAGGACATCCTAACAACAAGAAGGATGAGGGAATAAGGAGTGTCTGGAAAGATATCTGTTAGTGGAAACTTTAGTACTGTGTGCTCTACTTTCACCTACCAATTTCAGAAGTTCACCCGCAGAATGAATGCATAATGAAGTAATCATGCATGGCCCCAGAATTTATTTAGACTATTTTTATGGAGATTTATGAAATTAAAACTTAAAATGATTATGAAGTGGATTAATGATTTTTGAGTTTCCAGTGTTGGTCATTCATGCTCTCCTAGAGCATTTCCTATTTATCTACAGTAGCTAAATTTGAAAGAGATCTTATGTTAATGTACAGGTTTAGCAGCTCCACGTCAGAGGCTTGTCTATCACATTTGCTCAACAGCCACCGTTACAGCACACCCTATAAAAAAGTGGGTGGTGAGGTTTTGAACCACTAAAAGCAAATTAAGATACTAAGATTTAGAAGTCTACTTTCCATTTCTAAAAAAGTGTGAAGATAAAACTAATATAGAAAATTCAGGAAGTTTTAATTTGTACTTGACAACAGTATTTTAAAAACACACTGGGAAAACTTTTTTAAAACAGAAGAAATAAAACCTGTAGTACTGATTCCATAATCTTGGAAAGTGTCTTATAATTAGATTTCTTAAATGACTATATGTAGGAATATCATTCCAATCTCCTGTTTTACCATTCAAAGAAAATAAATGATTCTGTCATTTTTATATGATCAGGTTTTGTCAGTTAGAAATCAGATTGAACATATAAGAATAAATATATGTATAGCAATTAAACAATGTACATAGTATAAAACTATATTCTGTGATATTTAGAAGAAACCAGTAAGAGATTCATAATTATTGTTATCGTGATAGCATGGAATGAAAGCTCATTTAATTGTACCTATTCATGTTTCTTTGTATTAAAGAAACACAAGGTCAAAGGATCGAAAATAACTTTATTATATGCCCTCAAGTCTCCTTTTCCTCTTTTTTGTTTAGAAAAAATAGTTTATCTCAACAGCTTGCCTTAAAAAAGTTCTGCATTCTGATTTAAGCATTTTGAGCCAGAAACAAGCATACTTATCTCTTATTATTCAACTCAATTCATATTCATACCTGCATGTACACAGTTACCTATTATTCTTACAGTTATAAGATTAAATAGCTTCACAACTGCCTCATTAAAATCTGGCTAAAATTTCTGAATTGTGATGTTGTTATTGTTTTCAAAACCATATTTATAGTCAAGAAAAACAATTTCTAACACCTTCCACCTCATTTCCTAATACCCAAAGTGCATCTATACATACTGGTATCACTGGATACTATTATTGCTGCTGCAGTCAGGTTAGAAAAATCTATGCATGAAGCAATTATGTCCCCCAAAAGTTTCCTCTATACTAAATGCTACCAAATTGGGAAAGGGTTGTGTTTGATCTCTTCCTGTGGATCTTGATAACGTCAGCTTCAAAGTGATTACTCATCAACTGTAATGTGCCTCCCCCAACATTTCAGCTTAGAGTAAAACTAATTATAAACATGTCTTGTCGTCTCATATCTCAGGTACTCTATTTTACTAATGAAGGTTAGGTAAACTAGAAAGTGCACCTATTTTAAACAAATTTGGCTAATCTTTTGAGGATGTTGTATGAAAGATGATTTTACACTCTTTTGGGCATGTAGATAAGTGGGATAGTCATAAAAATGTAATTTGGACTCATGGATATGAACCCAGTATAACTTAATGCTGTTACCATCACAGCCAGAAATAACTTCCAGAGTATTTGAGAAAATATATATTCCAGTACACCATTAACTGAAACATTAATTTCATTATCTCTGGAAATATCAAAGACATATTTTATGCAAATGTATATTTTACAAGAGAAGGAGAAAGAGTCAGAGAGAAAGGCAGTGAGAAATGCCAAAAAGATTATGAGAGACAGAAAATGAGGGAATATTTGTTCTTGAGAACTCCTGTTATCTTATTAAATAACTTTAATGTTCTCCCTGGCATAAAATGAATTAGAAAGGAGAAATCAGGAAACAATAGATTCCCGAATGCGGTCTAACTATTTGTTCCTTTTTGACTCGTGCACATAATTCTTAGAAAATTAATGTGTTACAAAATATCAAACTCCTAGATGATTTTTGAATGACTAAAGACAAAGTAATACTTAGCTAAATAGTCTTAACCTTTTATTGAAAATATTCATGATTTCATTTGTATAATAAAATGCTTTTATAAACATCTTACTTTAAAATATAAATTTATTCTGGTATGTCGAAAATAGCAACTCTTTTATGGATGTTTTAAATATACGTAAACATAAATTAGTATTTAGGGGCCAAGTAACCGAAGAACATAAAACAACAGTTTGGTTTTTTTTTTTAACACTTCTTCTCATCTATACATGTTAAGAATTTTCTGCATTAGAATGAAAAGGAGGTAGAGGGAGAGGGAAAAGCAGACTGCCCACTGAGCAGGGAGCCTAAGGTGGGGCTCCATCCCAGGACCCCAGGGATCATGGCCTGAGCCCTGAGCTGAACGCAGACACTTAACTGACTGGGACACCGAGGCACCCCTAAAGGGAGGTAATTTGACTCAGTATTCACATAACTATATTTAGTGCTACAAATACGCAGTCAAGTTGGTGACCAAATACATGTGTCTTCATCCCTCAAAGTCCTAAAGTAATTCATATGTGTTTGCATACTAACATATATGTATGTACATGAAAACTCAATTTAAAAATATTTCTTCTAAGTTTATAAGTTATATGACTACAACATAAGTAAAAAAAAAAAAAGACTGAAATTTTGAAGTGAAGAATGAAAAGAAATATATGATAAAGAGTTTTAATTCACACATATTTCCTGATCTTTAAAAGAAGTTAACTTGGAAGACTTCATTCTTAATACTTCCAATTGGAAAGCACAAAGACATCATCTGTGGTCCAAAGGACACTATCTAAAATTAACTCCTAAAATGTAACAGCAGAAGAGATTAGGTTGCTTAGGTTTCTTTGGCACATCTACTCAAATCCATTTTGTCATCCTAATGCTTTTATTGTTAGTAATTAGAATGAGTTTTTTTTTTTTTTTTTACATCAGATCTTTCCACCAAGTTAATTTTATAATGTGAAGAAGAAAGTATTGTGAATTAGAAAACAACACAGGAAGTTCTCTAGAGGAAAAATAAAATTCTTTGACAGGGCTCAAACACAACAGAATAGCTATATATGCCTAAGAAAGAGAGTTACATTTAATAGAATATTTATATATGAGAAAAGTAATTTTATAAATGATTACAGCACCTGCATCAATTCATTTATTTAATATGCATTTAACTGCAACTCTGTACCAAAAACTGGGTTAGATTCCAGAGACTGAAAAGCAAGATAGAGTCCTTGCCTTCCAATATCTCAATGGTTTAACTGAGCAAGCAGACAAAAAAATCCCACAGTTCAGGTCGCAGTAGAATGTTCTTTGGGAGCTGTTGATGCAGATTAAACAGAGAAGTGTATCAAGGTTGGTTTAATAAAAGTGGAGACAAAGACCTGAGTTGAATTTTGAAGCTGTGGTAAGTTAATTCTTTGATGAACTGGCGGACAGGGAAGAGGAAGAAGTGAATGAAAGTTTAATATATAAGAAAAAGGGTGAATATAAGAAACCAGTAAAGTGATTAGATGAGAATTTCTGGACAGTGTGAAATAATTCATTGTCAGAAGAAAGGGAAAGGTGAACGGTCTTCCCCTTCATCATATTGGGATACACGTCAGTGAACAAGTTTGGGAAAGGCCAAAAATAATTAGTTTCATATTAGACATGTAAAATTTGAGATACCTGTGGGACATTCTTATGGAAATGTCGCCTAATAGTTGTGTAAATCTATGCGGGGCTACAGAGAGAAATTTGAGATGGAAGGCAATATTCAGAAGCAATCCAGATATTTCTGATTATCAAAATCAGGAAAGGAAGTAAGAAGAAGGAACAGAACAGAAGTTAAAATGGTCATGACAGAATACAACAAAGATTTGCTCTTTTATGGGATTAAAACCTTGAGCAAATTATTTAAACTGTCTGATCATAAGCTTCCTCATCTGCAAATGGAGAAAATGCCCAATACATAAGGTTGTTACACTTTGCATAAGCCTTGACCTATGCCCTACGAATCACTATTTTTTTATTATTATAAAATTAAGGAAGCATATTGCATGAAATAGAATTCTGAGTACGAAATTCTAGGAAAACGTGACTTTCAAGACATGTACCAAGAAAGATGTATACAATTATATAAGAAGAAACAACTCTAGAGATGGGAGACAATTATTTCCTAACATCCAAGGGAGAAGAGAGATGACTGGGTAGCTCAGTTGATTTAGTATCCAACTCTGAATTCGACTCAGGTCATGATCTCTCAGTCATGAGATCAAGCCCAGAATTGGGCTCCTCACTCAGCAGGGAGTCTACTTCAGATTCCTTCCCTCTGCTCCTCTGCTCTCTTTCTCTCTCTCTCTCTCTGTCTTTCTCCAAGTAAATAAATAAATCTTAAAAAAAAAAAAAATCCAAGGGAGGAAAGACTTTTAAGAAATATAAAAATAAGCAAGACTTTATTCTACACCCAGAAGTTTATTACTGACAACAGCAGTCTCAATGGAGAGTAGAATCAAAATCCCAACTACACAGAAGAGGAAATGAAAGAGTAGAAAACAGCTCATTTTATTAAGTATTTAGTTGTGAAAAAAATAAAGGAATGGGAAGGTAAGTAGATTTACATTTGCTCAAAAATTTTTAAAAAATTAAAAATTTAGGGGCATCTGGGTGGCTCAGTGGCTTAAGTCTCTGCCTTCGGCTCAGGTCATGATCTCAGGGTCCTGGGATTGAGCCCCGCGTCAGGCTCTCTCCTCAGGTGGAAAGCCTGCTTCCCCCCACCATCTCTGCCTGCCTCTCTACCTACTTGTGATTTCTCTGTGTGTGTGTCAAAAAATAAATCTTTAAGAAAAAATTAAAAAATTAAAAATTTAAAAAATTAAAAACCTCCATTAGTTTTATATGTTGCTCATTTTTTGCAACATTGCAGTCCTAGGAATTACTTATCTGCATTCCCTTCGGTCTTGAATCTCTACCAATTCTTATTGTTAATTTATAATAACATTGTAAACATTGTATAGGCTTTTATAAACTAAATCAAATCACTTTAGTGCAGAGTGGGCTTATAGAAACAGGGCTTACATGGGGGTGCCTTGGTGGTGCAGTTGGTTAAGCATCTGACTTTTGGTTTAGTCTCAGATTTGGATCTCAGGGTCATGAGATAGAGCCCTAAGTAAGGCTCCATGCTCAGCATGGAGTCTGCTTGAGATTTTCTCTCTCTGTCCCTCCCTCCACTCAAGCTCTCTCTCTCTCTCAAATAAATAAATAAAATCTTAAAAAAGGGCCTACATAGTTATGATAAAAAGGCAATAGAGGAGAACAGCTCAAGATGTGATAGCAAGGGGGTGGGATAATGAAGAAGAGTCAAAGAAGTGAGAGCAGCAGGGATCCAGAGAGGAAGGTGAATACACTTTATCTAGGAGAGAAGCCACATCTGAAAAGAGAATAGAGGATGGAGTCAAGATAGACCTGCATAGCGATGTTTTCATAATGGTAGGAATAACAAACATAAGTTGAAGTACTTTCTTTTCTATGATACCTCATTGATAAATTAAGAGCAAAGGTGAATTTGATTTTGTGGGGTGTGATATTTATAAAATTTGATGACCTTTTTAAGAAAAAAATGTGTAAAAATCAGGTTTTAGAAATTATATATAAATATGTACATATACGTATATGTATTTAGAATAAGAAATCACAACAGACTGCAAATTTTAAGAGCACACAGACACTACATCATAAGGTCGAGAATAATAGCCTAATAATTTCATTAATGTTCATTTCTTGGCCTTTCGGCTAATCAAGTATAATAATTTCATTAATGAACTGCCTAATTGACTTAAACATTTTTTATATTTGGTCAGCTTTTCATAAGATAATTTTAAATAATATTTTTATGAAGAGATGACAAGATGAGATCAAATTGTAGATTTCTACAGGCCTCTATGTTAAATTATTTTAAACTGTCACTCTTCTTCAGTGGTAGAATTTTAAATGAAAGAGAAGGTTATAAAATGAAAAAGACTTACTGGAGTAGTATTATCCACAGATATTTTAAGGACTCCATTACTTAAATGATCTGAGATTTGAGCCTTACTTGCTTGATTTTTCCAGAAGGTTTCTTAGTGACTATAGAATCTATAGCACAACTGAGCAATTTGTGTGTGTTTGTATATATGATCATGCTCACATATGCACATACATAGAATTTGACAATTAAGGCTTCTATTTTAATTAATAATATAGTAAAATTTCTTTGGATGCAGTTACCACAACCAATTCAGACCATATGCTTTATCTATTGTTTCTGACTTTAGTCAAAACAATATTTTTGCCATGACTATGTGCTCCAACAAAATCTATATTAAAATTATCACCATAGGAAGAAGTAATAAAATCATTACTCTTTTACCTTTTAATGGATTTTCTGTTTAAAGCCTTCTGATTGCTCTGATATAAAAATGGGATTGCTAAATCTTTTTAAAGTTCTTCCTCCAATGAAGCCAAAATATTAACAGTTAATCACTTCACTTATAACACACATAAAAAACTTGGAATTGAACATGAACATTAACTTAGGACAGTCACTTGATCTAAATGAAAGGTCATTCTTCAAAGAGTGATAGGCAAAGAGATCTTTAGATCTTTTGCAGTTTAAATGGCTGTTTTGAGCAGATAATTAGCTATTAATTTAGAAGCAGATAATGATGCTTCTATAGCATATTTGTGCTTATAGTTTCAATATGCACAATGATACCATTAGAGTTCCCGTAGTTGATGGTACATGTTGATAAGTACTTCATAAAAATCATGTATTCATTATCAATTATCTCTGAGAAAAGAGAAACTCAGAACTGAATTTTCCATTCAATATGCATTTTCATTTTTGCTGATTTTTGCTAAAAGTTTTATTGCAAAATAAAAGTGTACAAAACAAATACTTATAAATTTCAATTACATATTTAGTTTTTTTTAAAACACTGAATAAATTATTCAAAAGCATTCATTAAAAATAATTGGCAGGACAGCTCATTTTCTCTTCCTCACATTTATTTAATATACATCTAACCTATGATTTCCCCCAATCTCTACAGATATTACTGATTGGTATATTTGTTCTCCTTTGCATTTCACAAGGAGATGAGATTCCATGGGCTGGTATACAAGTTAGCCAAAAGGATTTTTAGTGCATATTTATTTTTTTCTTTGAACTCACTATATACTGCACTTCAGAAGAAATTGTTGTTTGTTTTGCATGTGGGAATGGTTGGGAAAAGATAATCATTTTTCTGGTTATGTTTCATATTTAATGATTATATGTAAAAGTGAGAACACCATTCATTGGACGGATGTGTCTTACGTCCGACTAGAGGAAAACATAGCAGAAACTGGATATACAAACTGGAGAGACCACAAACCCATAATCATCAGAGCTTATGATAATGCACCCACTAATAACAGTACTTAAGATATAAAATTCCTGGCTAAATACTAAATTGGGATAGATGCTGGCAAGCCAGGAACAGACCAGAAGACTCCTGGACAAACCTAACTGTCATACTCACAGTGACCCCAAGACCCTACGTGATTTGGCCCCTCAGTATCATTCTCATAAACTACTCCTATCCATTCAGCTTCAGTCCCTCTGGCCATCTTGCTAATATCCCCCAATTATGTCAAATATTGTCCTGTCATGATGCTTTAATTTCTGTCCCTCTCTCTGCCTCAAATGCTTTTCTATGATATAGCCAAATGGCTTGTTCCTTCATGTCCTTCTAGTCTATACTCAGCGACTTCTTTCCTGCTCAACCTATAAAGAAGAACAAACAGAACACACATTACCAATGTATATTCTATTTACCTTCTCCACTGACACAATGTATATTTTATTAGTTTAATCTGTCTGTCTCCATTGAAACATAAGGCCATGTGAGCAGAAAGTGTTGTTTGTTTTGTTAGAAGTGGAGTGGCAGTTCTAAGACTTGTTCCTGACATCTGTTAGCCATTTAATATATAAATTCTGGATCAATTTATGTTACTATTAATATTGTTATTATTAAATTATCATTTTATTTTTTACTTAACTGCTGTATCATTAGTCTATATTTGAGTGTGGATTACACTGTCCACTTTTATTCTTTTTAATTAAATTATAGGAGTAAGCTACATGATCCTCATTCCCATAGGATTCTGAGATAACCATCTACTATGAGTTTCCCTGTATTCATTCATTAATAAGGACATGTCCTTTACCAGCCTGGGGCTTATGGGAAGGTCATACCAGGGAAACACGCTGGGCAGGCGTGTTTATTCAATATTCAAATAAAATAGTTTGTTATTTATTAGAGGCTTCGCTTCTGTAGAATAAAATAAGAAACAGGTTAGATCATATAGACAAATTGGTTATTTCTAGAAGCAATTAGGTGAAGTTGTTCTTTTTAGAGTGTTCAGGGAATTTAGATAAGTGAAAATCTCTAAATAAAAACATAGGTGTCTAATTCTAACTGTTATTCAGCCAGCTACTATTGTTTTTTTGTGAGATGAGTAATAACATTTCAGATTTTTGAACATCTTTAAAGTCATAAGGCATTTGCTGATACATGTGGAAAGTGACTACAGAGTTGTAATACCTGAAATGGGGAAGCTTTTCTACAAGGCAGATGATCATATAATTTTGTTAATTGTAGTGATGTGTTAATGTTTTGTTACTTTTACTAACCTATAGATTTTTAATATAAAAATATAAATCAATTATCAAACTCAATTGCTCTAGTGATAAAGACAGAATTATGCTCACCCATTTAGGGACACCTGGGAGGCTCAGTCAATTAAGCATCTGAATCTTGATTTCGGATCAGGTCATAAGAATGAGCCCTGCATCAGGCTCCACACTTGGTGGGGGAGTCTGCTTGAGATTTTCTCTCTCCATCTCCCTCTGCCACCACCCCCTCACAAATAAATAAATAAATCTTTTTTTTTTTTTTAAGATTTTATTTATTTATTTGACAGAGAGAGACACAGTGAGAGAGGGAAAACAAGCAGAGAGAGAGGGAGAAGCAGGCTTCCCGCTGAGCGGAGAGCCTGATATGGGGCTTGATCCCAGGACCCTGGGATCATGACCTGAGCCAAAGGCAGACACTTAACCACTGAGCCACCCAGGCGCCCCAAATAAGTAAATCTTTAAACAAACAAACAAAAAAAGAAAAGGCTCACAAAATCATCATAAAATAGGATTAATCTTAAGGACTGAAAGGGTGAGCAGAGTGCTTTATTTTTACCTTACCAACATTTTTTTACAACTAGCAACATTTTTTTCTGGAAACTTCCAGTAGAGCTAGACTGAATTTTGATGAACTTTTTCTCAGCCTTCTGGGGATTTTGTTTAACTCTCTGACATAACAAGATTCCAAAGCAAGAGACATATGTAGTAGGTCATAAGTTCTGATTCAAGATGGATTTTATTTACATAAAATATGGTAGAAAGTTTGTTATATAAAATTATATCTTAAAGTAAAAAAGTAAAATCTGTGGAATCTGTTATATCTTTTCTAAGTTACACATTTATTTTAATAGAATATATTAAAGATTTCACTATGTGTAAGTATGTATGATACTCAGAATATGTGAATTTGTAGACTGTTAAATTTTATTTTTAATACTATGTATGTTTTGCATTTAGTTCAGTTAGATGAAACCAAAGATTTCTATAAAGCACCTTTCATGAAAGATTCATTATACCTCATTATGGTAACAATCTGGAAAATAATTTGCATGATTTGAAAAGATTTATCTTACATTTTATTTCAGTTAAATAAATACTTGATATTTTTTCTGAAATATTTTAGTGATGGTATGCAAATAAAATAAACCATCTGTACTTTCACAAAGCTTTGAGTCGGAAAAGAAAAAGCTATGTCACAAGTACATAAAAACTTGATATTGATGTTTCATAGGCCGCATTAGCATATGCAGTTGTTGGAGAAGCTAGAGATGTGCATATTTACTTTAAAGTTGTAAAGGAAAAAAAAAACCTCATCATTCTCTGACCAGAAAGCAATACATATTTTATATTTCATCTTTTCCAACTAGTTTATACCTCCAAATAATTTATTCAATTAGATCACAATATGCATTATCAGAAGAAACCAATTTTATGACATAGATACTAGTGTTAGAGATCACTAAATAGAATAGGATCAGAGAGATTTTATATAAGGAGATATAATGGGAATAAACGAACAGATAGCCATTTTTGTCTTGAAAACAATTAAAGACAAAAAGAGAAATGTCCAAAGAGTTTGGTATTTACTCAATAATTCACACTAAGGATTAGCATAGTTTCAATACACCAAGAAAAGTCTCTACTCTGTAAACAAACAGTCAGAAAAGAAAAAAAAATAACAAAGACAGGATAAGAGAAGAGATACAAATGATGGTGTGGTAAAAAGGAAAAATGGGAAAAAGGGAAATTAAAATAACAAGTAAGGGGCGCCTGGGTGGCTCAGTTGGTTAAGCCACTGCCTTTGGCTCAAGTCATGATCCGAGAGTCCCAGGACTGAGCTCTGCTTCAGGCTCCCTGCTCAGGAGGTAGTCTGCTTCTCCCTCTGACCCTCTTCCCTCTCATGCTTTCTCTCTTCCTCTTTTGCTCTCTCTCATTCTCTCTCTCTCTCTCTCAAATAAATAACCTTTTAAAAAATAAATTAGATAATGAATAACTACAGGCTCATGGTGGCAGATAAAAATATACCTATATATATCTACATAGATATAGATATATTTATGTATAAATCTATATTTAGATATAGATTTAGATATAGATTTATAAATCTAGATGTATATGTATATCTATATATCTATATAGATATCTTCTAGCAGTGGGAAAGAAATACACCAGAAACAAAGATGAAACTAAATAACAATGAATATTAGATTAGTAAGTAGACCTTAGAGAATGGAACGGTTTCCAAAGCAAAATACTAAAAGGGAATGACTGTAAGAGTAGCTCTGTCAACAAAGCTTGATTAGGGGTAGCACTGCAAGAAACAGGTGTGGGAAGAGTTATGACAAGCAAGCACGTCAGTCACAGGACTAAGTGGAGGCTTACAGCACAGCCTGGCCACAGTCCCCATTAAGAGCAGCTACCTGTGGCATTCGCCTCCAGGATAACAAGGAACAACTCTCTTAGAAGCTCAGGTCTGCCAATGGGGACACAGCGGGGGCACTGGTATCAGAAACAGGGCATTCTCATAGGGTTCCAACTGAAACTAAAAATTCAATGCAATTACGTTCAAACTCATTTTTTTTTTAAACTTGAGACATGAACAAACAACAGAGAGAATGTCATTAAATTTTGAGAGAATAATTAGGGAATTAAAGTATATAAAAGTCTATTATTAGAATTAATAAGCAGATTAACAAAGCAAAGAGCAGCAATGCTCTAATATATGTATTATTTCATCATATACAAAATAGTCAAATCAGTGGTGAAACAGTGAACTAATGAATAGCTTTTGTTGAGATAATTACATTTTTTTAAGAGAGTTGGGGAGGGACAGAGGGAGAGGAGGAGATAAAATCTTAAGTAGGCTCCATGCCCAACATGGAATCCAACTGCTGGGCTCAATCTCACCACCTGAGGTGATGACCTGAGATGAAATCAACTCAGACACTTAATTGGCTGAGCCATGCAGGCATCCTGGACAACTACATTTCAATGTAAGGGGGAAAATGTGCTCCACCACTACTTAATCCATATCTTTCAATGCACTTCTAAGATAAAATGCAATCTTTAAAAACTGAAAGTCAGAGGGGCACCTGGGTGGCTCAGTTGGTTAAGTGTCTGCCTTCAGCTTGGGTCATGATCTCAGGGTCTTGGGATTGAGCCCCGCATCGGGCTCCCTGCTCAGCAGGGAGTATGCTTCTCTCTCTCCCTCTGTCATTCCTCCTGTTTGTACTCTTGCTCTCTCTGTCAAATAAATAAATAAAATCCTTAAAAAAAAAAAAAAGATTAAAGGTCAGAAATTTAAAACAAAATGTAAAATTAATAAAAGAAGATGTACAGGAACATTTCATAATCTTTGCTTAAGGAAAGGGTTTTCTAAAACATATAAAATAGAGTAATCATTCTTCAGAGAATTAGTAGATGAAAATTTTGAATATTTATATGGACAAAAATATATAAATTGAAAGAAGACAGAGCAAAGTAGAAGAAAACATTTGCAATGTATATAAAATTATGACATTAATACGTAATGAGATCTCAAAATGAACATAAAAAGAGACAAATATATGAAAAGGAATATGGGCAAATAAAAGAGCATACGCTTTACTCAAGAAATACAAAAGTTTACTATACATTAAAAAAAAATACTTGTTTGGAGCATCTGTTTTTTTGGCCTTATTTGATTAGGGGAAACAGTGCTGAGAATGGTTTTGGTAAATCTACCAAACAAGTAAACCAACTGTATTGACCCAAATAATAGGGTAGGCATATGGACAAACTAGGTCAATGAGACAATTTTTCTCTGAAATTTGAATCTGAATTTTGATCTAAGACATATTTATGGGCTACTGATTCATCCATATGTGACAACCTATAAAAACGGTACTGCAAAAGACTGATGACTGTCTAAGAATTTACAATGATTATTAAACATGTAATTGGGAAGTCACCCCAATTGCACCATATCATATGGCGTATAACACCTATTATATAGCAATCAATCTACTTATTTAGTGGTTCTCTATGCTGGCTGCATAGAATCAACTGGGGAGCTTTTAAGACATTGAAATGCTTGGGACCACCCCTCAGATACTCAGAATCTCCCTATACTCTGCACCACTCCTTCAACCTATACCTTTTTCTTTCTAATTTTTTTTTTTTTCTCATAGGGACTTTTTTATTCTCACTCTTTAAGGATAAAAGAAAAAAATGGTTTACCAATGCCTCTCCATTATATGCCAAAAGCAGCAGGAAGTAGACAGCTTGGCAGTACAACCATACTAGGAGTAATACAAGGAGGACAGGAAAAGCGGCCAGTTGACCAGGGAGCCATATTGTACACAATAAAACCTGTCTACGTTTTCTGGGCAGAATGATGTCCAGAGTTTATGAAACACATCAATGCAACAGTAATAGTTAATAACATGCCTTAGACTATGAAGGACTTGGAAAGGACAAGAATAGAGAATTAGTGATGAAAGGAAAGCTTATATAAGTGAATTTCTCAGAATTAACCCATAATTGGGACTGCAAATGACCCGAAGGAATCCCAGTCAGCATTTTTCTTAGTTACTCCTAGTGAGTGTGCAAAAAAAGGCTCATGTTCATATTAGTAGGAGGGGAGGCTATCGAAAGAGATAAACAACACTAATTAATCTTCAACAAGAAAGGTAGATAATGACTCTGGAATGCTCAGTCGTCATCAAAGAAACCAATGAGTGAACTCCAATATGATGATTTACTCTAAGGGCCTCAGCCAACTGTTTAGAAGTAGCCTAAATTCACCTGACCCCTTTCATAATGGAACTGTAGCCTTTGCCTCATTGCACTAAGAATTTATTCTAGCAATTGAATTTACTTTTCCTTCCCATTATGTCTTTGTCAATGGTAACTGCAATTGATTTATTGAATGACTTATACACTATCGTAGTGTCTCACATATTTCTGTATCCTTTCAAAAAATTCCTTTCAATGAGAAGGAAGAAAGGCAGTGGGCTGATGCCCCCAAGACTTAAAAGTCTTCTCTTGTATTTCATCATGCAGAAGCAGTTGGTCAGTAGAACGCTGAAATAGCCTACTAAAGGCTCAGTCCCTGAATCAGTGGGAACACTTAAATGGTGTACTACAAACTTCTGCTGCACAGGCTCTAAACTATATGATGCTGCTTACTCATGTGAGAAAATACATGATCCTGGGGCCAAAAGGTACATTTTGAGTGATGAAACTTACAATTAGACTTAATACACATTGTGATGGTTAATTTTACGTGTCAACTTGGTTGGGTCACGGGATGACCAGATAATTGATCAAATATTTTTCTGGGTTTTTCTGTGAGGGTATTTTTAGATGAGATTAACACTTAAATTGGTAGACTGTGTAAAGGAGATTCTCCTCTATAATGTGGGCAGGCCCCATCCAATCAGCCGAAGGTCAAAAAAAATAACAGACTGACCCTACTCCAGAAAGAGAGAACTCTTTAGCTTGATGCCTGCAAATTAGGACAGTGGCTCCTTCTGGTTTTAAAATACCTTGCCAGCCTTCAGATTCAAACTGAAACATCAACTCTGTAGACTTTGTACTTGTCAGTTTCCAAGAGCATATAAACCAATTCCTTATAATAAATCCTTCTCTATATACCTTATTGGATCTCTTTCTCTGACAAACACTGATGAGTTCATCCACTTTCAAAATTCTGCTTCCCATCCCCTCAGTTTTTAACTATCATGGTTTAGATGCTTTAACACCGAAGTGGAGAATGCTGCCATATGAGACAATAAAGTTTTCACTGAATTAGGAGCTAAAACTGACACCTAGACATTTTTGAGGGTTTTCACAGGACTAGGCAAATAAGAAAAAAAAAAAAGAGAGAGAGAGAGAGAGAGAGGATGTTACCTAATATAGTGGATTCTGATTCCCAAGGAGAAATAGATTTGTTACTATACAATGGGCATAGAGAGTACTAATAGGATCTCTCCTTCTGGCATTGGTTTATCATGAAAGATCAGGCTATATATAATTACAAATAACCCCAAATCATAGGGGCACAGCCTTAGAGAGGTTTATTTATCCCTCATTCTATGGGGATCATGGGTAAAGCAGTATGTGTTGCTGGCCTGGGGGTGGGGGGGTGGGGGGTCTTTCTATCTCTATTCACTCTGTGATCCAAGCTAACAAAATAGCTAATATCTAGAATATTGCTGGTTACTGTGGCAAATGATAAGAAAGCATGGAAAATCTACTTTATCACCGAGGTTTATTATGAGAAAGCCATATGGATACTCCACATTGCTATGATTAAAGAAAGCAAATATAATCAAACACCTGGAGAAGACCTGGATATATTTGATAGATAACTTTAATACTGCCATATACCACCATGCCTTTCAGTAACGGCAAATGAGAGACTAATTCAGAACTATGCAAACAATACCACCAAAGTCTCAGAACTATCAGGTAAAAATGGGTCACCGCAGTGGGTAAAAATGTATAAGCAGGAGAAACATTCTAAGTTTCACCTACAGCTTTCAACCAGTTGCAAATCTAGTGCCACAGACTTTACATGTGTTTCATTCTTTATATTATTAAAATCATCATTCAATTAAATTCACATTTGTAGTTAAATTTTTAAATTTCTCATTACATTTCTGTATGTTAATCCCAAAAGTGTGGAGAGAGAGGAGAAAGTA
Source organism: Lontra canadensis (assembly GCF_010015895.1). Classification (NCBI taxonomy): domain Eukaryota; kingdom Metazoa; phylum Chordata; class Mammalia; order Carnivora; family Mustelidae; genus Lontra; species Lontra canadensis. The sequence goes on along the minus strand of NW_022630996.1, from coordinate 52,195,458 downwards.
GTCATCTCCGGTTGTTTCCTGCTAACCAGGACTTGGAGTTGTATATTGTGACTGTATGAAATTTGGGGTGTCTACATTTTAGAAGAATGTGTGCTTTCAGTTGTGCATTTGGTACTAGCAATTTTGACTAGTATAATTTTTTCAATTGTTGTGTTCAGAAAAGAAGGGATATTGGACAGCCCTATGGCTGCACTGTGTTGAACATCTACGGTTTTTCCCCTCCAAGAATTCTTCTTTCATCCTCAGGTTATATATCCTTGTCTAGCCTTACAGGAATAAACCATGTAGATAAAGCCTCGACAGGACTGTCAGTCAAAATCCCCCATCCTAAACAAGCCAAGGCTGTGGCATGGGAAATGAGAAAAACCAATAAATATACTTTTCACTGGGATCTGAATGTTGAGCAGAGAAATAAGAATACTAAAAGCAACTGGAATCAATTCCTCTTGGAAAGAACTACCATGGGACTTTGTCCTTTTAGTCCTGCTACTCCATTTCCTCAAATTGTCCTGATCCCTATCTTTACTGAAACAGAGTTCTTTATTTTTTCTATTAATTCCAGGAGCAACCTCATAATTGACCTTTAATGTGGGTAATAAGCCAGGGTACATTTCTGTTGTTTATAGAAAAGTATATCTAATTAATGCCATGTTAAACTTTATAATTGATCAAACACATGCAAATGAAAATGACAAGTATATTTTCACCTATCACAGTGGACTAAAACAGAAATTACTGAAGGTAGCCAATTTAAAGAATCTTGTGGGAAATTAGCTTTATATACATAGCTGCTGGGATTATAATTCAATAAAAATATTTTGATTAGAACTTTGGCAGAACCTTACACAATTAAAATGGAAAATATTCTCAATCAAGCAATTCTACCTATATCAACCATTCTATGCAAACATTTGGACAAACTTTCGAAAGACATAAATACATTGATAAATGCTAACTTCGCAAATTTGGTAATAATTGAAAAGTACAGACAACCTCAATGTTTATCAATAATGGAACAGCGAACAAAACCATGGAATACTGTGCAGCTCTTAAAGATAATGAAACTTATCAATATCTGCTGAACTCAAACAATATCCATCATATGCTTTTGAGTTACAAAGAAAAAAAAAAAAGCAAGTTGCAGAACAATAAACGATCTATACTCTGAGTTAAATAGCGGCTCTTGGGTGGTTCAGTGGGTTAAAGCCTCTGCCTTTGGCTCAGGTCATGATCCCACGGTCCTGGGATTGAGCCCCACATTGGTCTCTCTGCTCAGCGGGGAGCCTGCTTCCCTTTCTCTCTATGCCTGCCTCTCTGCCCACTTATAATCTCTGTTTGTCAAATAAATAAATAAAATCTTTTTCAAAACATCTACTTATTCATACAACATACATATGTGTGTGTATATGAATACTCTGTATGCATGAATACATCGTATGTAAATACGTCACATACACACATTAGGTTGTATGCTCTTGTAAGAAGTCCTTGGAGGATACACACAAACAATTTGCAGTGCTATCATATGAGGAGTGTTAGTGCTTGAACGGGAGCCTTTAACTTACTTTCTAAATGAGACTCATTATAATGTGGATTTTCACAAGTACATATATTAATTTTATTTTTTCAGTGTATTAAAATTGAGTACTGGATAATAAGATGCCTAAAATTGAAAGAGTGAAAAGAAGCATGTAGTACACATTTAAAGTGGAGTGGGGAAAAAAATGAAAATGAAAACAAGGCTAAAATCAATATTATTATGGAATGTTTATATAAAGCTACAAACATGCAATTATTAATTATTAACTAATATTACTATAAATAGTATTGAGAATAAGGAATATTAGTTGAGGACCTTTGTACTAAGCATATTTTTACATGCTTCATAGGTATCATCCCATTTAACTTCACAACTATCCGATGAGACAGGTATTACTTTTCTCATTTTACAGAAATGAGTCAAAGACACATGGGCTTATAATTAGCACGTCAGTAGGCATTGCATTTAATTATGGAATACAGGCAAATCCTCGATTTATGGGTCTGCAGAGAACTCCAGAAGTCCTGGAATGGCTAAATTTTGAACACACCATTGCTTGAGCCTTTAGAATAAGAGCTACTACTCTGAAATTTGGAGAATATTGAAGAACAAGAAAAAGAGCCATTCTGACTAAGCTTCTGTGTCAACATTAAGACTTTACTTCTGCATGGCTTTCTCTAGATCAGGACTTCTTGCCTGCGCCTCAAGGAGCCAATAATCTGATCATGACCCTTTATATTCTGGAGTCTGGAACTTGACAAAGACACTGTTCTGAACTAAATGCTTAGGATGATCCTGCCTTCTACAGCAAGGAGGCTCTCCAGATCACCGCTCAGCAGGTGCTGGCGAGCAGGTGGCAGGGAGCAGAGGAAAGAGAAGAAAGTGTTGCAGGAGCCTGTGCTAACTCACTGTATTTTACTTACATGTATTTAACATTAGACACTACAGTATATACTTTATTCTGAGCATTAAGAGAGTCCAATTTCAATATTTGATTTCTAGTTTCTGAGAATAACCCAGAAAACTTATTTTAATCACATTGATGTTTTATGCTGCTGTTTCCTCATTAATAAAGAAGCTCAGATAAGCATTACAGAGCTTCCTTCCACTACATCTGGTCTAATGCTTACTCAAGTTGATAGCGAGAAAACAGATCAGTGGAAGACGCTGTTAGTTAGTTAACAAGGCCAAAGTAATGATGACTGAGTTCAGCATATACTAGTGTTGTAAAAGGTACACGGTTTGTTGCCAGAAAAAATAAACTTCTGTTGCCATGTCTTACCTATTAATAAAGTGTTTTGTAAGAAAGTGGTGGTCACTAGATTTCATAAGCAGTAAATGAAAACATCATGTCATGATTTCTATTCTTTGTTAACTAGCTTTTTCCTCTATAGTAGATCCTCTTTCTATATATAAAAAGGAGAAGAAGAGACAGTGATTCTTCAAACAGACGGTTTAGATGTTTAGGTACCCAGCCAGTGTGTCTGTGTGATTAGTAGTAGTAGTAGTAGTAGTAGTAGTAGTAGTAGTAGTAGTAGAAGAGCAGTACTTCACAAAACTTAGAAGGGGCAAAAAAATCTGCTTGAAACAGACTATTTCAGATGCTAAAAATAGCATCTGTACTGGTTACTCTTATATAGTTGATATTCAATGTTTTTATGTGTACTAATCTGGCTGCTGTATTCAAATAGCATTATTTCTAGGTACATCAGGCTGCTTATTTTGTTAATTACTATTAAATGAGTCAATGGCAATGATATTACCCTTGGACTTACCCTGGCATTGGTCCATTTCCAGAAAGGCTGTAAACTTGACGAGGATTTAGTAGATATTGGAATTTTCTATAAATTCTATAAAGATGAAAATATGGGAGGAAAAAAGGACTTTAGTGATACTCTCCAATTTTTAAATAAATAGCACCTCTTAATGTTATAATTATATACATGGTTGTAACTAAATATATTTGATAAATTTTACACTAATAACACTAGAAGTATAACAGCTCAATAAGAAAAAGAGATTTAGTAGCCAATTAAGGGCAATAAAGCTTATAAATTACAAATAGTGATATTTACATTCTAAATATGGATATATATTTAGAATATTATTTATCCTGTTTTTGAATATTGTTTAGCTAATTAGATTTCAAATACATTTTTTAAGAGTATTGGAATAAAATTACTTACCTACCTTCCTCTAATTGATCCTTGTGAAGTTTACAGGTTTTGGGGTCAATCTAATCAAGCTGAAATCTATCCCACATACAAGATAGGACTGTGCATGTTGTATGTATACATGTAACCAAAGAATGTGATCCCATCTGCTTAATTATTTCACATAAACCATCATCTGATCAGTCAGCTCAAACAACTGCTAAACTGTTTCGATGGACACATATTAAATAATTCATTTTTTTCCAGAAGAAATCAATCATTGTCCAACAAATGCAACACAATTGTTTCTAAGTAAATACACATTCCATATTGGTATTCTTAGATAAAATATTAAAAATGAAGGAATATATTTAGTTTTTAAAAGTAATATTACAATAGATTTTACAAACATATTCAGACTATCTTTACTGATAGGAACTGCTCAAATTCACTATGTAGTATCTGTTTCTATCACCCCACTCCCAAATCTGCAATAACCTCACATTCTAGTTCTTGATTGATTATATGAACCGTGTCTCAAGAAAGATCCTAAGAGTCATTCTCAGTACTTCTTTTTCCCCAGCATCTGAACCCGACTGGAGAACAGTCCTGCACCTTCTAACAGTAATGTCTATTAAACTTGGCAATTCTATCTCACTGCCTTTGCTCAGGCATTCCAGTTCTCTCACCAGCTCTATACAGTCTAGACATATCTTGTCCTCTTACACAGGGCTGGTTAAATACAGCCATGTTGTTTCTGTGATGAAAAGTTCCTAGGGTCAAGTTATTTACAACAAAAAATATTTTATTATATTTAACATAGATTAAGTCTTCCCTTTCCCTTCCTTTGCCTTAAATTTTAACTTTAGTGATTATCTCTTCATTCCCTAAAAAGACAACACGCTTTCACAAATCTCTTTCCTTCACCTGGAAATCTACACATATCATCTACTTATATCAACTCAAAAGCTACTTCCTATCCAAAGACTTCTCAGTCTTCAGATACCCTTCCTTCCTCTGAACTTCCACAGCACCTTTATTTTAAACATTTCTAGTTCAGCATTCATCTTATGATATTATGGTTATCTGTTTGGGCCTGCCTCCCTGCATGGCTGTATTCTAGGTCTTTTATCCCCAGTTCCTAGTAGTCTGGATTCACTCAGGTGTTGCTGTTTGAATGAATGAATGCTATGTGAACATTTTCACACCTGTTGACTGGTACAGGGAAACTGTGTGACTTTATAATTTTGTAAACTTTTGCTACTTATTTAACATATCAAAGTCAAGAAATCCAGTATTTTTAAAGGAAATCCTGAATGAAATATCATTGTTTGTGAAAGATGACTCTTATTCATTTATCAGGAAAATTTATATTTACATTCATAATAGGTTTCCATTACATGCTTACATATTTGCTTTATCTGTGACTTTGATTGGTCCCTGTTCATATATGAAGAGCAAAACATAAGTGGGGATACATACAGGAGCACTCAAATGTCATCCCTTCTCCCCACTTAATTTACTTATGACTTCAGTGTATCTGTGTATTTTTTCCTTGATGGAAGAAGGGGAAGTCAGATATTCAGTTAAGGGTCATACTGCATGATCCATGTTCTAATTTGAGGGGAATGTTTTCCTTTTGAAAATATACCTTTTCTTTCTTTCTTTCTTTTGATACTTCATTTGTTTCTCATTTTCAACATGAATTTAATCCTATCTAACTCTGTGTAAAGACTTTACTTTTTTTCCAAAATACATAAAGATGGCAGACTTATCATAGTAAAGGAGAAAATCATTTTAGCATTATTATTTAATTACTATTTTATATCTTCAAAAATGAGGCAACTATTCTCTTTAGTAAAACAATGTAAATATTTTATCAAGTTACTAGCTATTTAAAATAATTTCTATCATGTTTAGCAAAGTAAAAAAATATATACAACTCTATGTTAATGAAGGAAAAAAATTAAGCAGAAATAATATTTTGTTGATTGGGAATTGAACAGCACTCTTCATTTCATTGAAATAAAGCTGGAAAGTAAGATGATTGGAAAGGAAATTATAAAATTTCACCAATCATGAAAACATTTCAACTTTCAACTTCATTATTTGATGAGCCAGAATGGAAATATCTATTTTATTATCATAGTGTTTACATGGATGCTTTTATTTGATTGCTCGTTTGGGGGCTGAGATTAGTAAAGACTTCTAGAAATTATTAAAGCAAGTGCAACTGCATTTTTATGACACCCCTTTTAAGAAGCATGTAGGATTTACACTTTGATGTGGTGATTTTCAGATTTTTATTAAATATTATGATTTAACCATTAACTTACTACAAAAACAAAAATTTTGTGTTGTCTGCCAATATATCAGGACCTCAATAATGCAGCTCATTTTAATTCAGATTAAATATATTGTGCTCCTCCAAGATATATGGCATCATGTACTCCAAAAACACACATGCAGAAAATCATTATCATGTAATTTGTCTAGAAGCTGGACATAAATTCTGTTCCTCACTAGTGAATGATGATTTACGTAAAGTCGTCTTGTTGACCATTTAGAGAACCAATTTGCATTCAACAGTATTTATGGAGCCATATTGTATGCAATGCTCTTTGTTAGGGGCTAGGGGCGATAGAGTAGAGAGAATTCAGATACCCAATACATGATAATAAAAATAACTATAAAGGCCATTATTATATTAATATTTAAACTGTAAAAATAAGGAGAAATCATATCAATATATTACATAAGGATGCTAGAATTATTTATTTGACATTAAAATTGTTAACCATAGAGAATAATGTTTTAAAATGTTTTTACACTAATTTTGTCTTTTTATATACACATGACACAGAAAATAAACCCGATTTCTAAAAACATACCGTTCTCCTTGCTTTCCACCACTTTTGGGGTTCACAAAAACTAAAAGCGGGTGAGTACCAGGAACAGGGGTAATCTAAAAAAAAAGTTGGATAAATGGACAAATTATTCACATTATCTATGAAGAGGACCCTCTTATTTTTAATTCATGAAATAACAATTAACAATTTTAAGAATATGGCTCTTAAGTTCTGTAATATGGATGGATAGACAGATCTACTTAGTAACTCAATTAAACCCTGTGTTTTGACTAAATATATATTAACAAGCATACTCACTCCACAAAGAGAGGGAGAGTCTAGTTAGGTATAGGGCAGAGAGGAAGGCAGCTATGAAGAGGAAATGGTGTTTGAATAGCCATGAGAAGAAAACAAAAGGCACAATTTGTGGGACGGTGAGTAAAGCAAACAGAATATAGTGCAGAAAGATTAGAAGAAAGGGACCAAATGATAGAGAGCCCTGATTTGACAGACACCTACTATAGAGTTTTGCGCCGTGTGTGGAATCCATCTATCGAATCACTTGTCCATTAGATTCTCAGTAAGATGGTTTGAAGTCTCTTTCAGCCTAACTGTCTGCCTCTACACACTGTTTCCTCAGTGCTTTCTTTCCCTGCTTGGGGAGTAGAGGGCCAGTTGATTAGGTCTGTTTGCTAAACAGTAATCTGTAAGTTGACGGTGCTCCTACTCTATGCCGTTCACTGCTTTCGTCACTACTGGTTTCTTGGTTGAACAAAAAAAAAGTACCTGTTCTAGTGGAGCTTATATTCTAATGGAGAAATGGATAATAAACAAACAAATATAGAGTCAACAGGGAAACACACCAGGAAATAAAATAAATCAGATAAAATGATAGCTGTTCTTGGTGTGTGGGGAGGTAAAGTTGTTTTCAATATGGTGGTAAAGAAGAGCTCTTGCACTTTACCGGAATTTAATGTTAATAGGTAGACTTTTAAATAAAAGTAGTCCTCTTTAATCTACCACTACATAAATCCCATCTAAATACAGTTTGACAAAAAATACTTAGTAACAAAACATGCAACTGCTGGAGCCTTCTTAACATTAAGTTGAATAGTTCTAGATCAGTTTACTTTTTGAAAGTAAATTCAAGGTATCCTTTACTGCTATGAATTTCCCTTTTAGAAAGTATTCTTAAATATGTAATGAGACAAAAACACCCATTGAAACATATGATGGGGGTGTCTGAGTGGTTCAAATGGTTAAGGGTCTGCATTCAGTTAAGGTCATGATTTCAGGGTCCTGGGATTGAGCCCCACATCGGGCTCCCTGGTCAGCGGGGTGTCTGCTTCTCCCTTTCCCTGCCACTCCTCCTGCTTATGCTCTGTCTCTCTCTCAAATGAGTAAAATCTTAAAAAGAATTAAAAAGTAAATATAATAAACATATGATGTCCTTTCTTCCTGTTTGTTTGAACAACATAAGTTAAAATATTCTTCTAATATCTTCTAATATATTTTCCTCCAATCTTAGGTAAAATGTAATTTTTCTGATGAGTATATAGGCACTGGGGAAATGTTAAAATCTTTACATTAGTTATAATATACTAAAATATCCTTATTTTTTCTGCTTTTACTCTACTTCTCCCCCTTTTTAATCTATTGTATCTGTTTCTATTTTACTTTCCTCTGTAAAGAGGACAAAGGTTCCTTGTTCCTGGTTTGCCTCTAATTCAGTTAGGAGGTAGACAGATGAGCTGGGTTTGTAGTAACTTCGCAGTTCTCTCCTGAACCAAATGTGCTCAATCAATTAATACATAGAAAGTGCCTACTAGGTTAAGCTACTGGCTTGCAATGTTACCCTTTCCCCCTCATTTAAAAGCTAAAATAAGAAACACTAAAACACAACTTTATCTAAAGACTTGCATTCATTTTATTTTTCAACCAATTATAAAATCAGATAGAACTTCTAAAGTTTTGCACATGTAAAAAAAGGAATGCTAACACATGTGGATTTTAGTTGCCTTTTTGCACTTAATTTGAATTGTTACTCCTTATTTGTAAATAAAGGTGAGAATCTCAAGGTAAATAAAGGTTTTTGAGCAAAACATTAAATCTGAACCCAAACACTCATTAAGATGATCTTCCCCAGGGGCACCTGTGTGGCTCAGTGAGTTAAGCCTCTGCCTTCGGCTCAGGTCGTGATCTCAGGGTCCTGGGATCGAGCCCCGCATCGGGTTCTCTGCTCGGCGGTGAGCCCGCTTCCCCCTCTCTCTGCCTGCCTCTCTGTCTACTTGTGCTCTCTCTCTCTCTCTCTCTGTCAAATAAATAAATAAATAAAATCTAAAAAAAAAAAAAAAAGATGATCTTCCCCAAACTCAACATTCAGCTTACCATTCTATTAAAATAAATTAGATTATATTAAATTCACACTGAGTCTGATATTTATAATTTATTTGAAAATATGTTTTAGAGTGCCTTTCAGAAATACAGGTTTATTGGAATATTTAAAGGCATCATAACTATTTATTAATAAAGGACAGTATAAAGCTATAGAACAATTGCATTCTACACCTTATTACTAGCAAGTATATAATCCACTAGAATACAGGCTATAGAGGATTCCAAAATCCAGAAATGAGGATGTCATTTTTAGAGGTGGATAAATGGATAAATAGTTCAAATGCATTAGGAAAATGAAGATAATTTAGATAAAGAGTGAACTTAGAAGAATAATGATGCTCTACCAGTGACAAAAGTCAAATGTTCCAAATGGAAATACAGGAAAAATCAAATTATCTGGCAATCTTTTCCCCATCTATATTCTTATTACAAATTAAGCTTACAAAATAAGACTACATAAAAACAAAACACTGAAAACTTTAGGTATCTATTTGTAGTTTCCAGGCTCTGTGGAATAGAGTCCCTTTGATAATAATGTTAGATAAAACTCCTGACCTAATACATTCTACATTAAAGGGATGATATGTGATTTAACATCAGCACCACTGAGACTCTGGTGTTAAGGGATCATTTAATGTTGTTATACTAGAAATGTCAAGGTTTTGGGCAAATCTGTCATGTTTTTCAATGCCCATTCAAAAAGCTTTAAAATTCAGCTAAACGTTGTTGCAATTAAAAAAAAAAAAAAAAAAGCCAACCCATGGGGCACCTGGGTGGCTCAGTTGGTTAAGCTTCTGCCTTCGGCTCAGGTCATGATCTCAGAGTCCTGGAATTCAGCCTCACATCTGCCATCTACCTCCATGCTCAGTAGGGAGCCTACTTATCCTCCTCCCTCTGCCACTTCTTCTGTTCCTGCTCTCTTGTCTCTCTCTTGAAATAAATAAAATCAAGAAAAGAGAGAGAGAAAGAAGGAAGGAAAGAAGGAAGGAAGGAAGGAAGGAAGGGGAGAAAGGAAGGAGGAGGAAAGGAAGGAAGGAAGGAAAGAAGGAAGGAAGGAAGGGAGGGAGGAAGGAAAAGACAAAGAAAACCAATCCAGCAGAGGAAATTTGGAGTCCAGAAGACCAAAGAGAATTTTTTAATTTGATAGCACCAAACCTGCAGTATTTCATAGTCATTTTCAAGTCTGATAAGTTAAAAATAAACAACTACTTTATGCACTAATACTCCTGAAGTAGGGAGAAAGATCTTACTGCCAAAGACTATTACTATCACAACTATCATATATTCCTCATCATCCTTAGTAAAAGAACCCAGGGCAAAGGGTAATTCTGAAACACTGGCAGCTCCCATCACACCTGTATCTTGGAAACTGTTGCTGCTGTTTGCAGAATTTAAACATGCATTTCTTTCAAAGAGTTTAAGAAGATGTGACTTTTGATGTCTTGCCATATAAGAATGCAAATAAGAAGTCTAAGTAGGAAAAAATGTGTATTTTATCTATAATTGAAAGTTGCTATAGACTGAATTGTGTTTCCCCAAATTTTATGTTGCAATCCTCCTTTCCCTGACCCACCTTGTGGTGGTATTTGGAGACAGGGCCTTTGGGAAGCAAGGAAGGTTAGATAAAGTCAGGAGAGTGGGAGCTTCCTGATGGGATTAGTACCCTTGTAAAAGAAAGATCTAGCATCTGTGCACACAAAAAGTCATGTGAGCAGGCAAAGAGACGACTGCCACCTATAAGCCAAGAGAAGAGGACTCAGAATAAAATTTAACTGTCACTTTGATCTGAAGCTTTCCAGCCTTGAGAACTGTGATAAGTAAATGTCTGTTGTTTAAACCACCCATCTATGATACTTTATTATAGCAGCCCAATTTGACTAATACAGAAATGTTTTATGGAAACTCAAGACATGCTCTTTACAAAGGAAGAGTGAAAGCTTCTAGTTACCTTCCTCAGGATGCCAGGATGAAATCTGATACTAAGGACCAGCAGCCGTCTTTGATAATGAGGTGACCTTGAAGATACTACAGATGGAGGATAGGAAAGAGAGTACCAGGCCTGATAAAAATGTGGAACTGTTTTTTTGCCCTATTTCTAGAGATCCTACTTCTGGACTTCATTTACACGACAGAAAAATTTAATGTATCTTATCTAAACCACTGTTATATTTTATTTGTTTTTGTTTTTATTTCCCTGTTACATGTTGCAGATCTTAATTATAACTGGTATGAAAGACAAGATCCATGAGGGTACAGAACTGAATACAAATGGAGCCAGGCATAGAAATCTTATAGTTTCTCAAACTTGTAAATATTTCTAGACCCTGAGTGCAGAACAGAAACCTGATATCAAAATCTCTGAAGATACTTTATATTTTTCATTTTATCTTACATTATGTTTTTGTCCTTACTGAGTAGAGGCATAATCATTTTCAGTTAATTCTTTTGTAATTTAAAGAGTCTGAGATAAGGAAGAAAATACATAGGTATTACTAGATGTGATATTTCAATTACTTAATTCAATCTATTTGCTTCCAGATTTTATTTTCCAAAGAGGTCAAAATCAGGTAAAAACTAACTTACAGAATTCAGAATTTAGTCTAGTAGAGCTAATTTGTATTGTAATGTAAATCATTTATACTGAAAATAAAGAGGTTAAAAAAAATACACAGTTTCCTTAGTTTCTGAAACTTGGTATATTTGATTTTGATGAATAAAGTCATATGGAAATATCTTAAATTTTTAAAATATTTTGAAGTGATATTTTAAAAACAATTTCAAATCTACAGAAAAGTTCAAAGGACTGTTCAAATAACATTTTTTTTCCTGAAACATTTAAGACTAAGTTGCCAAAATGATACTTTACCACTCTTGTTTACTTTAAGATAGCCTATACACAAGAACATTCTCTTACCTAAACACAAGTGTCAAAACCAGGAAATTTACATGATTCTGTACCAGTTGCTTGTGTTATAAAAGCCATTATTGGGACAACTGGTAAAACCTGAATGGAATCTGGGAATTAAAGAGCACTAATACATCAATCTTATATTCAAGTTTACTAAATCTCTTTGAACTATATCTAATATAGTCTTTAATATGAATTTTCAATTTTTACTGATACAAAATTTTGAAATAACTTGTAAAATTCAGTCATTTTGAACCCTGACTTACTGCTATTCTAAAATATTATACACTTTTTGTTACAGATTTTGGTGGAATGGAAGGGAAAACTAAAACATACATATAAAAGGAAATTCTGTCAGCCTAAATCTATTTGTTCTTGGAAGTAAATATTTATACAGCACCTGAAATAATCTTAAGCAGAACAATATATAAGACAGATGAAAGGTAAGTTGCTCTATTTGAAGCATGAAAGAATCTTGAACCTACTCTCAGCCTTTCTCTATGTCAGTCAATGGCAAATCTATCATTTCAGGTGAATGAGCCAAATATCTTAAGAGATGTCCCTAATTCCCTGATTTCTAATAAACCATATATCCAATCTATCAGCATATCCTACTGACCTTCTTCAAAATACATGGAATACCTATCTCTTCACCTCCCCTGCTCTATACTGGATATGCCTCCAACCTATAAACCCTCAATAACTGGTGGCTTTCTCCAAACTTGACTCTTTGTTCCCTAACGGTCTAATGTCAACAAGGGTAAGCGTTTCAACATTTAAGTTAGGATCATGTTATATCATGTCATATCTTGCCATCTCTTTCAGATGGAAAGCCAGAGTTCTTTTGCAGACCCTGAAGGCTCTATAGCATCTAGCTCCTATTCTTTCTCTAAAGTACTCTTCACCAGTTTCCACATTGCTCAGCCTACTCCAACCATGCTGTTGGTCTTGTTGATCCTAGAACTTGCCAGGCATGCACTTGTCTTAGGGCTGTCCATCCCCTAGATACCCATAGGTCAAAGGCCTCACCTAAGTCTTAACTCAAACATCACATTTTAATGAGGCCCAACCTGGCCATGTTACTTAAAATTAGAGACAACGCTAACTCTGTCCTGACACTTATTACTGAGCTCCATTTTTTCCATATTATTTATAATCTAGCACATTATAAGCTGGGAACAGGGACTCAGTTTATAGGTTATTGTATTAAAGTGTAGAATAACAATTCTGGACTTAGGGACTTAAATGACAATGACGAGCTAACTATGGAAGAGCCAACAGGCTTGAGGATCCTAATGTACACATATGTACGTGCACACACACATCAGTCCAATAAAGGGAACTAACTGAATACACACACTATATAGTTGTATATAGTCCACATGGATATATACATACACACACATATGTTTGTTTACAATCTGCAGTTATGGTAGGGGATGGTACTGACTCAGTTAAATATAAAGGTTCCCCATTTTTTCTGGTGTTAGGAGCATTACGAACTAGACTTTTTGGTTCTCCAGTGACCCTTTTATTTGGAAATTCTTCTCAGAGAATAATCAAGGACAAGGCAACTTCAGTTTAATACAGTTTACACAGTGGCTCTGTTTCACTTGTTTGTTCACATGTGAATAGTTATCTGCATTTTTATATCTCGTACATGTTAGAAATTGTAGTTTCAATTACATTTGATCATATGTATTAAGTGTAAACCTATGGTGCGAGCGGTGACAAAGACAGAGTGCCTAACCACCTCTATTTGAAGTCCCCTAGGACCTGGGTTAATTAATGAGACTCATCCTAAGGTTATACATGATCTATTACTTCCTCTAATTAGAAATAATAATCCTGATCATTATGCTGGTTAGCTGGAAAGAAGTAAGATGAATGTGCTTAACTATGATTAATAGTCTTCTTTAAGCAGTGTAGATCTCTTCTGTCACAGACTTATATGCAAACCAGGCTGCAACTCCATGCTTTTTCATGATATACATTTTTTAAAGCTCACAGAAAAATTAATTTTCTGGCACATCTTTTTACCTTTCCTGATAAAGAACGATTTTGTAATTTTAAAGTTGATCACCACAACAAAATTTACTTATTTTTCTACCCTGCATTAGTTATCCAATAACTGATTCTTTTACCTTTTTTATGTTTTCCTCAAAATTGTGTGAACACATATGTGTATCATAGTTTAGTCCATTCTGCTGAGGTGAAATAGATTGTTGCACATGATTATAAGCCCACCAGTTAAAATTCAAAAAAATTATGATGATAATAATCATGGTATTTATTTAATGCTGTTTTATAAGGGCTGATGTCTACCCTGTGCTTACTAACAACTTTACCAGATAAATTCATATGCAAAAGAAAGTTATGAAGTTATTACCTGGTTTGAGAGATGCAATACATTCACAGAGAAAGGCAGGTGGTCAGAACAAGGTGGTCAGAAAGTTAGCATTTAACCTGTTAAACTTTTTAACCAAGGAGACCGGGTATTATAAGAGTAAGACACATAAACTCTGAGCTAAGTGGACCTTATTAAACTTTGGCTTTACAAACTGATTAACTGTGAGGCCCTGGGAGTAACTTTGCCTTTGAACATTTTGTAAGTGGTTATAATAATAATGATGACATTTATCTTATGTTTATTGAATTAAGAATATTTATCGCATGTGTTTACTGAGAGGATTCATTTACTTAATAGGCATAAAATACTATCATGGTGTCTAGCAATATTGTTTAACAAATTGCACATGTTTCCCCTTCATGTTGAGAAATGTCTAGCCATGTGTGAAACGCACTTGAATTTAAAAATTAATTTTCTTTTCTGATATCTTCACCACTTTAGTCAAAATGACTAAAGATTTAACTAATCAATATTTTCAACTGAAGTACTAAATTTATAAAAAAAATTTTTCACTAAAAATTTCACAGGACCACTTAGATTTTTTTGCACACAGCCCCCCCCCCCCCGCTTTTTTTGGCTCTCAAAGTGGATAGACTTCATATCTGAGTCTCTCAGTGAGATTGGCAAACATACAGAGAGGACTACCAAAAGCTGTAAATCCTAATTTATTCTTTTGATGAATGATTTCTAAACTTTCTAACCAATGTAATAATTTCATCATTTAGAATTTTTTTATATTTGAATTTAATAATTATTAAAAAGATTCTATTTACCATGTGTTTTATTAGATCAGAAAAAATCAGTAATCTGGTTATCAATATTTAAGCAATTATTATTAAGTTTTTAATGAGATAGTCAAAATAATGAGGAAACATGCATTTAGGCAACTACTGTGTGCTCTGAAATCTGCTTCCAAATTAAGGCATATAAAACACATAACCCATCATATCATAGATAAAATAATAAATAAAAATAAAAAATATAAGGTTATGTATATTGAAGACAGGTATGTGACAAAATATATTTTTGTTAGGTAAGTGGTTGGTAAATTTTCCTAGACAACATGAAACTTGAAGCATATTGAGGAAGAAAGGAAATGAAAATTAGAAGAGAGAAATGTATAGGTAGAAAAGCAAAAAACAAAAATGAACTCACAATTTCATTGATGCAGCCAAGTTCATGGATTGTTTTTATGTTGGAGTGAGGAAGAGAGGCAAATAAATACAATACATACAATCTATAGAATGTCTTAAAATGCAGACTGAAAGAAATCTTACTCCTAATACCCGAGATCATAGGAGTATTAAAGGTTTTTAAAGTACTAAAAATGTGATTTTGAGCTACCTGTGTTTAGTTAAACTAGAAATATATACGGGCTTTCAACTTTGATTTTAAACTTTAGAAGATATGGATAAGTCATAATAAATCCTTTATTTCATTATTTACATAGGAACAAAAGTATCCACACACTTGAAATTCATTTTATTTTTCCCTTGACACTTTTGCCACCAAAATGACTCTTCCAAATATACAAACAATATATATGAGGTAAACTTATAAATAATATGTGTGCATATAAAAATGTGTGTATTTAGTGATATTTGCAAAATCTTCAGATTGACAAAAGATCTCTTACAAACTTGAGTTCAAATGCAGATAACATCAGAAGTGATTGATATAACTGGAGTGTCACTCTGTCAATCAGATATAAAATTGACATCCTGATAAATTAATAAAGATCCTTCCGAAGTCCTCTGCTAAACTAATCCGCACATTAAATAAATGTGTTGCTAGATGGACATATGTGTGTAAGAGCATAGCAATTACCAGTGTGAAAGCTACTCAAATTTGGATTTAAAAAGTCATACCTGTAGGCCTTGCCCGTCCACTGTCACAGAGTTGGCTCTTTGCATTTTGTTCTTATCTGTCACTTTGTTTGATTGCTGGGAACCACCTTTTTCCTTCTTCACCGTTGCTTGTCTTTCCTAGAAGGAGGAAATCTTTTATAAGAATGTTGTTTTACTAAAAAGGGCAACACAAAGAAAACCTTTGTGGCTACAAACTTGGGCCCACGTTCATTATTTGGATTTCCTAGTGAATACTAAGACTGCCGTTACTTTCAAATGGCTTAGTCCCCGTGATAGATACAAAATAATACCAGTTAAAGAGACTAAGAAAGAAAAACAGATGACATTCCCCTATGTTCCCAATGAGGACTGTTCATCAGAAGTTCTCAAGGACCACTAAGCGAATTATTATCATAAGGAATGATAGAAATAAATAATATGAAGTTATAAAAGATGTTACTGAGCACTAAAAGTAATGCTTATAAATACAGGCAATATAAAAAACGAATACATGATGAACTTATAAGGGGCTACTTATATCCAGGATGGCATAAAATTTAAAACACACATTCCATCCCAGGTAATTCCTTTGTTCACCATGGTGGAAATATTTCTTGTAGTTGTCTGCCTCCTCTTTCTGTTCCCCTCCTCTCACTCTCTCTTTGACCCAACCCAAAGGCTTTTTTCACCACTAATCCACCAAATCTGCTCTTCTTAAAATCATCAATGACCTTCTCATTGCCACATCTATTGGTCGGCCTTCATCTTTTCCACTTTTTGGCAGCATTTGACAGAATGCCGACTGACCTCTTCCTCCCTCTTGAACACCTGCCTCACTGGGCTTCTGAAAACATCTTTCTCTCATATTTAGCTCTCTTGTTACTTCCCTGCTTTCTGAGAGGCTCTTCCATTTTCGTCCTCCAGATTTATAGTCCCATAACATTTAACCTCTTCCTTGAACATTTCATCTTCACTCCCTACATTCACTCCCCAGGTGGCTTCTTTAAATCCCAAGGCTCAGATTTTCAACTTCAACTTCAACTTTCAACTTCATGAGGAGGACTTCTAATGCTCTCGTCCCTGTTCAGATTCTCCCTTGAACTTTAACTCATACATACAAATGCCCTCTCTATCTTTCCACATTGGTTCTAAAATATCCTTTTTTTAAAAAATTTCCTGCCTACCCTCCTTGAAAACAAATCCCAACCTGGATGATGACTCACCACTTCTATCATTACATACTTTAGGTCTGTTTTCTTCTTTGCCTGGATTATTGTAGCCATCAGCTAATGAGTCAATTGGCTTCCATCTTTGTCTCCCTACAGTAGGTTCTCTACATAACAACCACGCTCATCCTATTTCACTTCACTCCAGCTACCCCCACCTTCTCATTACTCCTTGATCACCAGCATGCTCTTAATTCAGAGTTTTTGCATTCACTCTTCACTCTGCTGGAAAGTTCTTTTCAGTGTATTTGTTGGGCCCACTCCCCACTTAAGATTTCTATTCAAATGTCAGGTACACTTCTCTATTCCCTTTAGCCTTCTTTTATAGAAACATAAAAATATATTTGTATATATAATTACATATTATATATAAAATATGGATAAAATTTATTACAACTTGAATTTTTAAAATTTAATTAGTTTAATGCTGTTAAATTAATTAAATTCAATTAGTTTAATTCTTTAAAGAGAAAGAGGGTTTTTTTGCTTCACTGTTGTACATTAGATCCTAAATCAGTGCCTGACAAAAGTCAGGATAAATGAATAGAGAAACAAATGAATCAACATTGAAAAAATTTTAAGTGCCTGAAATACTGCAATGAGAGGAAATATTGGGTCATGTTTAGGCTTGGTAGGAAAAGCTCTGATCTGGGGTGCCTGGGTGGCTCAGTGGGTTAAGCCTCTGCCTTTGGCTCAGGTCATGATCTCAGGGTCCTGGGATGGAGCCCTGCATCAGACTCTCTGCTCATCAGGGAGCCTGCTTCCTCCTCTTTCTCTGCCTACTTGTGATCTTGGTCTGTCAAATAAATAAATAAAAATCTTAAAAGAAAAAAAAAAAAAAGCAAAGGGTTTTGTTTTGTTTTGTTTTTTAAGTGGATTCTATGCCTAGTGTGGAGCCCAACACCAGGCCTGAACTCACACCCTGAGATACCAGGCGTCAGCCGCTTCACTAACTGAGCCACTCAGGTGCCCCAAAATAAAGCTCTTTTTAACTATATTAGGATCAGATGGATCAGAAAACTTCTCAGGCCAAAATAGATGCTAATCAATATAGTCCATTTACCTTGCAATTTCATGGTGTAAAATCACTGAATATATTTTTGTGTGGCTTAAAAATGGATGGTGTAATAGGATTCCTGAAATTCACATTCTTTAGAAAACGATATACCTTCATAGAAGTATAATTTCTGGCAAAAATATTGATTTTTTAAAAGATAGATCATTCTTCCTAAACTTGAAAATTATAATTTTGTGCATGGAGAGTTAAGAGTATAATGCATAGAAGGAGTGGATTATAGGATGAGGTTTGGAGTCAGAAAGCTTGAGCTGAATCCCGCCTCTGCTACTTAAATATTACGTAATGTTAGAGAACATAACTCTTATTTGAAATGGAGTTAGCAATACATATTTCTCACAGTTGTGTAAGGTTTAAGAGAAAACACATAAATTCCTAACATTGTTCCTATATTAGAATATGTGCTCAATAAATGAAAGTTACTATGAATAATAAAGTGTGGCTCTCCCATTAGGGTGCTCATTAGTAGTACAATTATGCAAAGTGTTTATTATATTTCAAGTGTATATATATGAAAAATTACACTTAGTTACACTTAAATATATGTTTAAATAAGTAGGGCTCAATGTTTACAACTAAAATCCATGGCTTGTATTAAGAGTTCAAAAATGTAATACTGGGGGAAAGTAAGGGAATAATTTCTTTCTGGATTTTTGCATGCAGGTATCTAAGACATGGTAACAATACTCTGTAAAAATCTACAGTGCAGAAGATCTACATTATCTTATGTACCTTATAGTTTATCACACCTTATATATCTTGTAGTCTGCCATATAATCCAACAATTGCTGTTTCACATTGAATTCCTAAAATGTTTAGTTTGTAAGAATTAACTATAATTTAAGTTGGTTGGTCACATTGGAACTGGGTATTTATGACCAAACTATTTATAGATGTAGTGCTGGAAGTTTAAGACATGTTATGTGTGTGTCTGTAAAAAGAGCTACTAAATCATCTACGAACA
Organism: Lontra canadensis; assembly: GCF_010015895.1. Lineage (NCBI taxonomy): Eukaryota > Metazoa > Chordata > Mammalia > Carnivora > Mustelidae > Lontra > Lontra canadensis. Next base: position 52,176,089 of record NW_022630996.1, on the reverse strand, counting down.
TGATTTTATTCCTAGCTATGCTCACAGCGAGGGAAATTTCTTTCCCAGTAAGAATCTCCAACTAGCAGAAAGCAGTTGATTAAGGAGCTTCAGGTCTCTTCAGGGAGTCACCTTTCTGAGTAAATTGGAGTCGATGAAACAAATGCTTTATAAGAAGCTTTATAAAATATAAAAACAAAATTTTAAATCCTAAATTGAATGTTCAACTAAGGTATTATTTTAGAAGTCTAAAATTATAAGAGAGAGGTATATAACAAGCTAACAGAAAAATCCTCAGTCTCTCCAGAAGTTGTCAAAAAGCTTCACGAAGAGCTTACCGCCTGATTTTGAATCATTATTAGGGATAAATGTTACCTATTAGGGATAAACTGTTACCAGAGAGCAGTGCTTACCACTTCACCTTCCACTTTTTTTTTTTTTTAATGTGTTTGGTCTCTAAACCTCAAAATAAATACATGAATTTTATTATATAATTTAGATAATATTAAAATAATAAGTGTTTGTTTAAACACACACACACCCCAAGAAAACCAAGTGGTTTCTTTTGGCGGGGTGGAGGGGGAATGCCTACTGGGTGAAATTTGTGGAATTAATCAAGGCTGAAAATTTTAAACAGGAGAAAATCATAAGCATTTAATTTTTCCCAGAGTTTTGTTTTTATTATACTCATTTGTTTTATTTTTATTTCCAAATTATATAGAAGTCTCCCTGAGCTATACTTTATTTAAGCAGCATAAGCTCGCAGTAGGATAGTTGGATATTTTTTCCTATTTCCACTGAGAAAATCTTTACTTCTTTCATATTTTATGTGAGGGACAGGAAGGGGTAGCAATTGTACCTTTGAAAGATCTGCTGTCCACAAAAATTTCACTAGCCTGTTTTGGGGGTTAATTAACTCTGAATAGCAGAGTTCTATTATGATATTTAAGAGACGTATCCCAGGGTTGAAATTATTGAAAAGTCAGGAAGAGATCACCAACCTGATTATACATTGTTATTAAGGATAAAACTGCTCTCTGGGGATGCCTGGGTGGCTTAGTGGGTTAGAGCCTCTGCCTTCAGCTTTGGTTGTGATCTCAGGGTCCTGGGATGGAGCCCTGCATAGGGGCTCTCTGCTCAGCGGGGAGCCTGCTTCCCTTCCTCTCTCTCTCTGCCTACTTGTGATCTCTGTCAAATAAATAAAATCTTTAAAAAAAAAAAAAATTGCTCTCTGGTAACAGGGGGCAGTGTTTGCCACTTCACTTTCAGCTTTTTTTTCTTTTTTAAGTTTTTGGGCTCTAAACCACAAAATAAAATTACATTATAATTAAAGCAAATTTTGTTCTGCTAGAAAAAATTGTCCCAGACATAAAAAGAGTTGGAAAATTATTGCTTTAATCAATAGAAATTATTCAAACACTGAAAAGACCTACTCTGACCACAAAAAAGAATATAGAAAATATAACTTTGAAATATAAAATATAGTTATTGATATTTCAGCATTTTCAAATATCAAGCATTTGTGTTTGCTATGCAGACATTTTAAATACAGAATTTAATGTTTTGTGATCCTTAGACTCTATAAGTAGCACAACAGATCTTAACTAGAGAATACATTGTAATAGAATTCCAAAAGAATAATCACCATAATTAACAAAGAAGAAAAGCCAAAAAGACCATTCATAGAAAACAGGAAGATGAAATAAATGACATAAAAAGACCTCACTTTAAATATGTGCTCTAAAAAAAAATTTTTTTTTAATATCATGCTGATTCTCAGATGTGGAGTATTTGCACATTGCTGAAAACTGCTTTCACAAAAGGGATGTTTACCACAATATTTCAGCCTGCTGTTATCGATCACTCACAAACTACAAGCAGCAAGTGATGATTACCTCAAGCACAGGGTTTTCTTCTTTTTGTCCAATCTCAGCATGAGAGACAGGCAGCAGCCAAGCACCTTGATTGGTACAAAGTCACAAAAGCATGGGGAGGAGGGAGCTCTCCTGCCACCACATCCTTCCCATGAGGCCTGGAACTCGATTTACTGCTACAGCCCCACATGCTTGAACGGAGACTTAGCCCTTTCTGCCACTAGAGCGAGGCCGCAAGAATTTCCCAAAAACTCTAGAATCTGAACCAAAGGTAACACTTGGGTATTCTCAATATAAAATCCCTCACCAAAGTGTAAGGGTCACCAAATTCATTGGTGCTTACAAGGGTTATAAGCTCTAAGAAAGCAAGGCTCACGGCTGCAAAGCTGTCCTTTTAATTATTGTGACCTTATTGTGAAATTGGAGTAGTTTTCTGCCAAGAGAAACTAATTCCTTTGGAAAAAATAGCAAAGACTCTAAGTCTATAGGAATCCTTGTAAGTTGCAGCAAAATTTATTATTGCTGTGTAGCAAAGTAGTCTTTGCTCCCTGATTTAAAAAATTAGTAATTCATAGTTTTAAACATAAATATAATAATTGATATAAAGATTTTTCACTTCTTTTTTAATTTAGTTAAGTAAGTGCTTACTAAAAACAGAAACTACTTTCGACAAAGTCTTAAGTATGGGCTTGGGACTCCAAATCCCAACTTTGTCTCTTACTTGCTGGGCAAACTTGGGCAAATTATTTACTATCTTTAAGCCGTCACTTAATTCATCTATAACATGAGGAGATTTGTGTGACGATAAATTGAGAAAACGCAGATAAAAGTATTGGCATAAAATAGGCACTCATTAAATTGCAGTGATTTTTAAAATATAAAAAAGGTATATTGTTATATGTTATCATTAAGTTATCTCGTATATGCTGCTTAAGACCACATGACTTAAAGATGGGTGTTTGAAAAAAGTTCATTTACTTTGTAGCACTTTATGTGCCCACTGGATCACCATAACTGGGGATAAGTGGTGTAATGATCCAGGTGGGGTATTGTGGGGTCGATGGGAGGCAAAAAATTAGACAGAATGACAGCTAGTCTCAAGTACCCAGAAGTACTACTCACCAACTACACCTGGAGATACAATTTGCAGATCCCCAAGTCCTGGTTTTCACACATCACACATGCTGTGAATATTTTCTCTTGGGGTAATTTCATACCCGGTATAAACCACTTAAAAGAGTTCTGTTCTAGAAATCCTGATTGGAAGAATTGAAATTTAGGAATGAGAAGGCCCTTATCAAAAATCTTTTACTGGGGGCTACTTACCGGTGCTATGGTAGTCACTTTATAAATATGTGTGTTTATACATCCCTCAGAGGATGGTGAAAAGTCTAAGTTAATATAAATCAATATATCTTGCCAGAAAAAAAAATCAGTGTAGGAAGACTTCTAATTACTTTGCAGAAGAAATATTTTTTAAAAAAATGAGAAAAGCATATTATGAAAACTATAATTTTGGTTTATTTATTCTACCTATATGATATAGATTATACAGCTAAATATGAGAGACCTACGGAGATTAACCAGTCTAAAAAGAAAACTTCAAATCCCAAATACAGTGCCTATATTCCCTTGATGGGCTATGATCAGGGCAAAAATAAACTCAAACCGCTGAATATACAAAGTTTATTATCTTACACTTAAATAATTAAACTAAGTGATACACTTTCCAACTACCTTTGTTGCTTAAATCTGCAATTCAAAATTTTTATTTTTATAATGACTATGATAATAGTGGTGTCAATGGACTTAAAGCATACAAAAGTTTAATATTTCTCTTAGATTAGCAGCATTATTTTTCAAGCATATCTCCAGTATATTTTTAAGTATATCTCTAATTACAAAATGAACTTTTAAAAAAGTTTTATGAGGCAGTCTACACTGACTCAAAAACTTTTTAGGGGGCAGGGGAGAGAGGCTAATACATTTTTTTGCAATTATATGTTTTCCTCTAAATAAATTCATAGTCTTATATAGTATTCATATATTATAAATAATACTTTTCCTAAGCAAGTGAATTCAAATATTAATCTTAAATTACTTAAATTTAAATTACTTAAATTTAAATTTAAATAAAGATTAAATTATTTAATCTTAAAATTCAATTTTAAGAGAAATAATACCATTTGAACATATCCTTTAAAGATAAAAACAATCGAATAGGACGGGGTCACTGGAAAATGTGGAGGTTTCACTTTGTTAATGCAAAGGTAAAGCTAACACATTACTGAAAATAATTGGTGTGGCAATGCCCACATTTATTTTCAAAATAAAAAAGTCATTTATTCTGTCACTATATTTTCTTCCAATGACTTTCCATATAATGTCATATGCTAAGTGATAAATGCAGACGTACTCTTTTTAAAGTGACAGATGTCTCAAAGTGAAAGAGTTTCTCAACCTACTATCACTGAAAACTGTATTTTAATGGTATAGAGGATTGAACTGTTTGGGTTTTCTGTAAGGTATTTACATTTTAACTTGATAAATAGGAATGATGTTATCCTTATATGCAAGGCAAAACTCTTTGCAAAGTAACTTTCATTTTTCTCTGTATACTGTTTTACATAACTTTTGCTTTCCTAATGTTTGTCACATAAGTAGACTGGAACAGTTTCAAGTCTATCCCATCACGAAAATATCAAGGTCTCCAATTCCAAATACCATAATATGAGGCAAAATAAGCTATACAAACTGATATTAGTATATCACTGATATAGCCACAAATGTTCTTTCTAACATGAGATGTATAATAAACTACAATTCCAAGTGTGAAATATTTTTTGCTTTTTTTTTTTTTTTTTTTTTTTTTTTTTTTTTTGCTTACGCACCTCAGGGACTGAAACTCCTGAAGTGGGCAGATTCTGTTGAAAAAGAGAAGTTCATATTAAAGCTGAAAAAAACAAAAGTCAAACTGAAAACAAAGGCCAATGAAGGTTCTTATATCACTATTCTCCTGTGAAATAAGTGAGTGGATAAATATAAAACACATTTCCTTGTCATGTTTATTCTGCTTAATTTCATTAAATACATGAAGAAATATCTTTTCACAAAGTAAGGAATGCTCCAATACAGAGTGGGTTAGATTGTGAATTACTTATCCAAAATGCAATTTCATCACCCAAAGCAGACTGATCAACATCCTTGGCCAGCTTCACAGACCTCTCTGAAACAACATGGTGGTATTACATTTATATTTTGCAATAAAATCTCATCTCCAAGTTCCATTATCCTTCATAAACCATTCCTACTAATTTGTTAAGTTGCCCAATTACCCGTCCCACTTTTCCATTTTCCAGTCCAACTCTCATTCCTTCCTAAAAATATTCTGTGTCTTTTTGATGGAGACATAGCTTATGGTGTTGGTTTTATTTTGTGATTTTTCTGGAAATAAGAAAAAAAATTCCATTAGTATCAGTAAAAAGTAAAAATACTATTAAATATGTAGAAAAGTTTTACTTGAGAGTAATTAGAAAAAAAACAAAAGAGATGAGGTTAAATACACTGAAGCTGGTCTTTGTGAGAGTGCATCTTCAATTATCCACCACCCCTCCTTTTCTGAGTCACAGTGGGAAGCTTTTTTACTGGCAAGAAACAGAAAAAAAGGTTACCAAATTCCAAAAGTCTATGGGACTCAGAAAAAATCTGGAAAATTGTTGACAAATCACACACATAGTACTAGCCAAAGTTTTCCTATGGTGGGTTGTGTGTGGTGAGGAGAAGTATGAAACCTGAATGTGAAGCTGGGAGTACTTAGACACTTAATGTGTCTCTGAAAAGAAGGGAGTGGTCAGCATTTTCATTTCCTCCCTAGAACTGAGCTACGTGAAGGCGAATCTAAATGGAAGTCCAAGATGGGTCTGAACAATAGGAGAACACAGTTATCTGTGGACTTCCTTATGCCGTATACTGAGATAGATGAAGAAGTAGGCAACTTCGCAGCGACTCAGCATAGAAATGGACCAGAAAGATCAAATGCACCCAAAAGTGGATCAGAAAAAGGAGTCTAGGGCAGCCCTAGAGAAACTTAAAGGGTCCAGGAATGCAACTCGATTTCGAAGATATTTTTATAATATAAGTTTAAAAAATGTTGCAGCTGCACATTTTTCATCAAAGGAAGTCATCAAGTCTGGGAGGATGAACTCGGGTTTACTACCCCATGAACAGGAGAACCTTATGGAAGTAATTGCTATTTCTCAGATGGATTGAAAACAGACTTGATGGAACTTTTCTTGAAAGCTTTCTGATTTCAGTAATGCTCTGGACTTCTGAGTCCAAGTCAGTCTACATAGCACGTGGGGTAATGGGTGGTGGGAAGAACGTGCTAGCTTCAATCTAGGTCACCTCAAATTTTTTGTCAGCTTTCCTATCTTTCTTTCTCAGCTCTAAGTTCAAACTTAGATCTGAATAAACATTTTAAGACATGAATATTGTTCTTCCAACCTTATTATAATATACAAATGTTTCTTCTCCCTCCAATTCAGTTTAAGCATCTTATTCTATGATGCCTTATCCTGTCCTACTCCATGAGTCCAGGAAAGTCCAGAGAATCTCAAGCAACCAAACTAGGATGTTCATCAAACTGTCTCCACGGCATGAGTCACAGATGCTTTTGACTTTGGGAAGAATGAATGCTCACCGTATATACGTCCGTACAGAGCAGTGCAATGGAAAGCCAAGTGATGATTATAGTTGGGAAATGGTTCAGAAAAATAACGAAGCATGATGCAAAAATCTCAAATAGATACTGTCCACCTCACCTCAACCACCAAAAAAATCTATAAAAGACATTTTTGACATATTTTTAAGCATTTGAATAAAGACAGGTAATGACTGATACTATGGAATTATTGTTAATATTCCTAGGTATGATAATAGTATGGTAATTGTATAGAAAACTGTCTTTCATCTTGGAAAATGCCTGCTGACCTATTTAGAGATGTAGTGTCATATCTGCAATCTATCTGCAAAAGGTTGAACATAATAAAATATATATTTCTGCATGTATGATGGCAAAATAATAATATAGGCTGGGGATATATTGGATTCATGTGTCCTGATGTCACAAAAAGCAAAAACCATGCCAACTCAGATAATAAAAATCCCTTTTAAAGTATTCTCCCTCCAAAAGAGACTGTAGGATGAAATTAAAGCCTGGCTGGCACTTTGCTACCACCTGTTTGGAGAACTAGTACCATACGGATACTGTTGTCTGCAGGCTTCTTCCTGCTTAAGGTAGTAGGGATACTGGTCATCTACTGAGAATGAATGATGTTGGCAGAGAGATAGTGATATAAGAAAGCAAGGAAATAGTAGAGAGTTTGCTACTACCTCTCTGAGGATGGGAAAGGAGCTGACAAAGAATGAGTAACAGAATCAAGCAAAATTCAGAGCAAGTGGGGCTAGAAGTCATAAATATGTAAGAAAGCCACCAGCTCAGAAAATTTTCTCCAGCAACACTTTGACGTCTGAGAGCAACACTAAAAATTCATTCCAAGAATAGAAGTGATGAAACAATGTATATACAAGCTCACTTACAATCAAGATGTGTAGGCAAAGAGTGTATATTAAATGAACATGCCCATCAGTGGCCTACCCTCAAGTTACTGTAAGAAAACTATGGTATCTAGGTAAAAGATAAACAAGCAACTCATTACAGAACAAATTCAGATATTATGTTACTTCAACTATACCTTCTGTATATGATTTTCAAATATCAAGGATGAACAGAGTAAATGTTTTAGTTTTTTGAAAATTATCATGAGTGTATAATTCCAAATGTAATATATTTTTAATCGGAATTAATACAGGAACTGTATATTTGTATTTAATCAAATGTGAGGCGTGACTACAGAGGAATGTGATTGATTTTATTTAATCAGTATCACTTTAATATTAAACAGAATACACAGTACAGATAATTAGTTTAAAAGATGCATTTGTCTTCAGGGCACTTATTAAGTTCAACCTAATACCAAAGAATTTTTAAAAATCCTATTACTCTAAAGTATTGAGATCTCTCTTGTCCTCATAGTTTCTAACATGTAATCATTTTAAATTGACAATTTAATCCAAATTGTCATAGGACAAAGAAAAATCTTTGGTGAAGAGATTGTTGGGAGGTTTGAGTTAAAAATATAGCAAGAGCATAATATTCACATTAAAAGGGTCATTAGTTATTTCAAGACTAAAGTAAAATTAACAGAATTATATGCTATACCTATATAGGAATTTTTTTTTAAATTGCTTTTATGTTTATCATCTCATTTAATCCTCCTCTAAGCCAAGATATTCCACTTCTCAGACTGAGAAACTGAAAATCAAAAAGATCAGATAACCAGCCCAAGAAAATAAAGGTAATGACAGAATCCAAATACAGTACTTCCCTTTCCCAAGCTCTATTTATTCAAACAACAAGTTCAATAAGAATTTTTTTCTAACTTTTTCTCTCCATGTCTCTATTTTTTAAAGTGATTTGATAGTATTGCATGGAGCACTGGGTGTGGTACATAAACAATGAATTTTAGAACACTGAAAAAATAAAAATAATCAAATTATCTTAAGACAGTGAACACGGGAAGGATTTAGAGACTACAATATACATCTGTTCTGCCTGAAAAAGGGGCTTGAATGTCAATATGGAGTAATTTAACATAATAACTTCTAGTACAGTGGTAACCTGAAGTGGTCAAAGGAAACTATTCTACATAGCTCTTTCCTTATATGCAATTGGATATCCCTGGCATCAGAAAACAAGGGACGGAAAGTAAAGCTAGTTTGGGAAAAGATCGATTGTCTTCCTATTATGGTAACTGTCAGTCTGAAGGAGAGAAGCTGTTCTCTCACACTTGATGATAAAATGTATCAAGGGCATCCCTACCATCTTTCCCACAGTGAATAAACACATTTGATTTTGGTGAATTTTACTGTCCCATTCCAGATCCATAATTTGTTTAACCTTTTATGATTTTGCAGGTCCTTAAGTGTGTATACCACACATTTGAACACAATATAAATTTTATTTTATTTTTTTAAAGGTTTTATTTATTCATTTGAGAGAGAGACAGAGCACAACCAGGAAAGGCAGAGGGAGAGTAGACTCCCTGCTGAGCTGGGAGCCTATATGGGGCTTAATCCTAGGACGTGGATAGCATTACCTGAGGCAAAGGCAGACACTTAACCATCTGAACCACCCAGATGCCCCACAAAACAAATTTTAAAAAGGAAGTGAGACTGAAATAATTTTTATGCTACAAGTAATTTTTATTTTTTTAAAAGATTTTATTTATTTATTCGACAGATCACAATTAGGCAGAGAGGCAGGCAGGGATAGGGGGAGGGGAGCAGTCTCCCCACTGAGCAGAGAGCAGATGCGGGGGCTCGATCCAGGACCCTGAGATCATGACCTAAGCTGAAAGCAGAGGATTAACCCACTGAGCCACCCAGGCGCCCCAGCTACAAATAATTTTTATAACCAATGATTATTTCAATGTATGGCAAGTCTTTCAATTAGAAGGATCATTTTTTTTTTTCAGCAGCACTTTGACATACTTAATTAAAATGTAACTACCAAAAATAAAATATTTTAGAAGAACACATATAGGACACCTGGGTGGCTCAGTCTGTTAAGCAGCTGCCTTTGGCTCAGGTCCCAGAGTCCTGGAATCAAGTACTGCATCTACTGCATCAGGCTCCTTGCTCAGTGGCGAGCCTGCTTCTCCCTCTGTCTGCCTTTCCCCCTGTTTGTGCCCACTCGCGCATGCGCGCTCTCTCTCTCTCTCTGACAAATAAAGAAAATCTTTAGATAAAGGAAGGTACACATAATTTTAATTCAGTGTCCCTTGACTAACCACTTCTCAATTGAGCCAAATTTTTAAGCTTGCACCAAGATAAATTTAATGGTAAGAATATTTTTAATTGAGATAATTTCATTACCCTTATAATTTTAATTGTTCACAAGAATGTCTGATCTTATGCTTGTAAATGTGATTGTTTACACATATTTAGAGTTTAGTTCAGAAGATTTTGCACAGAAGGGATTGTGAGGCTCCCTCCTTAATGGCTCCCCCAGTATACATGCATGTTTGTGTCTAGAAAGGAAAGACTCTGAGCCTTCAGGGAAAGTACACTTAGTGTAATGGATATTCGGAAATCAAGGGGCACCAAATGGTAAATGTATATTTATGAAGATATCCAAGTTTCAAAGATAGATTTCTACATGTAATAGCAATCAGCAACAACTAAACCTTTCTAATGTTGTTTTTATTGTTATTGTCTTGTGTACTTGACTAGCTAGTGAAATAAAACCATTAGAAATGTTAGCCTACTTGGTTAGGACTCATAAAAATCATCAGAAGCCCATATGGTTGGTTCTTTAATTTCTTTTTAGCTCTGAACCATAGTAAGAATATGTGCATACATACTGGTAAAATAATTTTGCAAAGACCACCTACCTTGTATGCCCCATTCTCTGATATATTCTATTCTTTTCTCTCTTCATTTCTATTTCTCCTCTAATGGCTATTTTTTTCCCCCATTCCTTCTTGAAATGCTGATCTAGATCCCCTAACTGAATTCATGGTTCGCCAATTATTGGGGAATGCAGCATGAACACCAAAAATGAGTTTAGAACATGGAATTGGGGTAGGGTGTGTATTGCTTGTGCCACCTGCATGTTGTGTGACTTTAGGTAAATTTCTTCAGTATCTTTCTGCTTCACTTTCCTCACATGTCCAGTGAGCATGATTACAATAGCTACGGTTAGGATTAAAAGGGTATTAACAAATTTAAGTTTCCAATAAATAGGAACTATTTTATTAACTTTAAAACCTCAAAGATTCCCTTAGCTTTTTCTGCCTGCCTAGAGCTCAGTGAAAAAGGACTAATCACCCTTTCTTCATCTGATACTATGTTTGTTGCTTATAAGTAGATGGAACCAATGGAACCAGCAGATTGATTTATTTGTTTGTTTATTTATTTATTTTTAATGAAACATATATGTTAGGACTGTTACAGGAGAGAGAAAGAAGGACAGATGCGAGAGGGGTGAAAAGAGATCTAAGAGCGAAAACAACACAGGAAAAGGAGAGGGGGACCGGAAGAGGCTAAAAAAAAAAAAGAAAAGAAAAGAAAAGAAGAACAAAGTCTTCCTTCTTTGCTATACTCCTCAATCCTCAAATAGACCATGGGCATCAAATGACCTCTACCATTTTGAAGATGAATGTCCTTTCATTCAAATAAAACAATGACACTGAGTAAAGGAAAAATGGAAGCTGATATTTAGAGCATGGCTTTAATGTTTATTTGTTTAAGATTTATTTATTCAAGAGAGAGCGAGTGTGCAGCACTCTCCTGTGAGTGGGGAGAGGGGCAGAGAGAGAGGGGAAGAATCCTCAGGCAGACTTCCTGCTGAGTGCAAAGCCTGACCCAGGACTTGATCATGACCTGAGTTGAAATCAAGAGTTGGCCACTTAACTGACTGAGTTCCCAGACACCCCATGGCTTTGCATTTATTTGAAGTTTTGCAAAACCCTTAAACATCAGATTCAACCACCTTCAAAATACATTTCAGGATGAAAGCACATGTCTTACTGACTGTTAATTTGTGTCAGATAATTCTTTAGAACTCTTACTCTACATAATGGTAATTAATACATACCTATGTAAGTACGTATGTGTACACATGATTCTGTTTGTGAGTTTGGGACAGGGATCTAAGTGCAGTTGGTGGTTTTAAATAAAAACGGACTCTTAAAAAAATTACACCTAATATAATAAATTAATATCTATTGAATTTAATGTGAATAAAATAGACCAGTAATACTTCCTGTTATGACTATTCTTTTCCTCAACACTATCTCATTCTCAAAATGTATCACTGTGGCTTTCTAAAATACAGAAGAATCACCGCAGATAGTGAAAGAATATTGATAATAATATTTAGAGTTAAAGCATTAGGCTGCTAAGTTTTCCTTTTCATCAATCTTGGAAAAGACCTCGAATTAAAAAACAAACAAGTTATAATGAAATTTGTTCTTATCCTTTGCCCCTCTAAATATCCACTGAACTCACACCAAAGCATTTTCTAACTAGGTTAAAGTCCAATTCTGCACTCACATTAGGCTAAGATTCAATTGAGTTAAAATTTTACACTGACTGCCAGTCAACCTTATCATGAACTTTCATTATGTGCATGTAATTAATTGGGTCCAACGAACAATATCAGTACTGAGTTATAGACTCTTTTCCCCCGACCATATAATTAGAATATAATTACCCACAGGATATCAGAATGATGCAAAACCTTTCCTCTAAATGCGCCCTCATTAGGAAACAAGTCTCAATGTACATTTATTCAATCAGTGTGAATTAATTAAAATGTTACTGAAATAAAAGAGGGCAGCAATAAGGAGTATCTGACATCTATTAAGAGACTATCACTTGAGATCTGCATGCACAGTTTATATTTAAACCCATTTAGCTCAAGTAGGAGCTTGACCATGTAATGTTACATACATCCAGCATACTAGGAAATCTGAGTAAATGAATCAGTGTGTGTTACTGTTTTTGAAAAGAACATAATACTCGATGCACACAAAATCTGAAAGGGCCTGAGTAGGATTCTAGAGACCCCTTTATTCCCTGATGAGTCCATAAAGATGTTATGATTACGTAGTGGTGGACAGAAATCATGTGTAACTCCAAGTATCCAGAAAAAGACCCGTTCATCCCACACTTTTCTACTACAAATCTAGCATAATTGTTTTGATATGGCTTAGGAGATGATGGTCAGAAAACCTAGACTTACCAAAGAACTAATTTTTTTTTAATAAAGAAAATAACTTCCATTATTTAAGGTAGCTCAAGGTATTTCAATAGCGTATTTCCTTTAAGCAGAACATTCACATGCACCTAAGACTATATTCTTTTTAAGAGGAGCCATAATATAACGTATTCAGATTATATAAAACATGGGGAAAACAGTAATTGCATAAAGAAGCCAAAGGACATAACTGCATATCCCACAAGAAGCTGATTCATGGAAGAACATTCTTCTTAATTCTTGGTTTCTCTAGTAGCCGGCATACTGTCATATGCAATAGAAGATTACTGAATAAACTAACAAATTAATAACCCTAATACAAAGGAATACTCACCAGTATTAAAGAATAGTTATCACGAACAGTTAGCAAAAATTTTAAAAAGCTACATGTAATATTTAAAGTAAGATATACAGAGATCTTCAAGCTTTTTATGTTATCACATAATTCCTCTCAGTTTTAGCTTCAGAAGTCGTTTCTGTAAAACTTTGTTCTGATAATCAATATCTGGCATTCATTCTTATATATAAACAAGCGCCAGTTTAAAATGGAAATACCCATGAGCACTAACATAAATAAGGCTATTTACAAATTACTCCTTTTCATATGTTCTTTAGGAACAAACTCTAATCAGTTCTTATTATTACTTTTAAAAAAATATATTAACTCCATAAGACCATACATATTTTTAAGTATTCTGATGCATGGTATATTTACAAAACAGTATAATGTTCTATTCAGGTAGTAGACTGGTTTTGGTAGAGACCAACATATGAAAGAAATAATGAACTCACTCTAAGTAAGAAGGAGATTGTCTCACACAGGCCTGCTTTATTTTTAACATAAAAACTTCTGTAGAATTTCAGTGACAAAGACATGCCGCTGCTATGATTTCTTCCTGAAAATGTTGTTATTTGAGTAACATTGAGTAATCACCACATTAAAAAAAAAATCTTACTAATAGAATAGGAACAATTTTAAAGTTCCATTTCGTAGTAAACATCAATTTTCATTTTCTGAGCTGAGAATGAATATTTATTATATTTTACATGGACTACTGTATTGCTTCAACTGTATTTTTAAAAATAAGATTTTAAATGTAATTTGACATCCAGAGAAAAATGTCTTGATTCTCCTCAGAATTCTGAAATGTTCCCTTTAAACTCTCTGCCTGCAATGCCACTTTATTTTAAATATTAGGCATTTCACAGTACCATCTATTGGATATTTTACATAACTACAATAACATAACAATCACAAGTTTTCTGAAATTTAGTAATAATTACAATACTTCAAGTGCCACTCCAGAAACTAAACATAATACTCATTAGACATCTACTAATATTACCTCATCTTCACATACTTTAAACTGAATTTTATTAGCTTGTAACAGTAAGATCTAATTACCATGTGTTATGAATGATTTCTAAGAATAAGCTTCCCTGTCACATACCCATTTTAATATGTTATTGGATATTTATGTCACTATCGGATGTATTTTCTTCTCGACTCAAGAGAAATTGAAAACTGATGGGGATAAAAACAGACAACTGATTGTTATTCATTAATTCAGTAAATATTTGTTGCTCATCTACTATTTGTCACAATGAATTAGGTGCTAGAGATAAAGAGATCTACCCTTTCATGTGAGCAATGAGAGTGATGGCAGGGGGGTCAGTGAGCACAGGGAACAGCTTCACAGGAAACAACTCAAGTTCAGCTCCTGGTGTGACCTTGAGGCCTCTGTGGGACATCCAAGAGGAAACTCACAAGGTGAAGCTGAGTATTTGGATCTTGAGAGGTCAGAGAGAACAAGCTTACACAGACATATTCAAAAGTGGTAGCTGAGGGCACCTGAGTGACTCAATGGGTTAAGCCTCTGCCTTCGGCTCAGGTCATTGATCTCAGGGTCCTGGGACTGAGCCCCACATTGGGCTCCCTTCTCGGTGGAGAGTCTGCTTCCCCCTTTCTCTCTGCCTGCCACTCTGCCTACATGTGGTCTCTCTCTCTCTGTCAAATAAATAAATAAAATCTTTAAAAAAAAAAGGGGGGGTAGCTGGAGTCATGGAATTGGATGAGATAATCTACAGTGAGCATAATGGCATAAGTATATAGTTAAAAATGGAAACATAATTAAGAGAATAGAAGGAGGGCTGGGGGGGTGCCTGGGTGGCTCAGTGGGTTAAGCCACTGCCTTCGGCTCAGGTCATGATCTCAGGGTCCTGGGATCAAGTCCCGCATGGGGCTCTTTGCTCAGCAGGGAGCCTGCTTCCCTCTCTCTCTCTGCCTGCCTCTCCATCTACATGTGATTTTTCTCTGTCAAATAAATTAAAAAAAAAAAAAAGAAGAAGAAGAAGGAGGGCTAGGAATTGAGCAATATGGATTGAGTGTGACGAGAGGCAGAATAAAATCGAGTAGAAACGTGTGAGGTGAGTGTCATGATACAAGAACAGAGCACCTAAAATACTGTCAATGCTGCAGGGGATTCAAAAAAGAGGATTCTTGGAAAGGGGGTCTAGTGGATGTTTTTGGTACCCCAACGCAGATTCTTTGTCACCTAGCCAGAGAACCTATCCCCAACTGCTATGAGTGTAGACTGTTGAGAATTCCTAATTGTAACATTTTCTGAATTTATCCTTTACTCCAGGAGCAGGCTGTCTGAGGAGCAAGCACTTCTTATCCTAGAGGAAGCCACAGCTAATGAATAACTGATCTGAGTTAGAAAAAGCCAACCCCTTGTCTTAAGTTAAGAACAGCCTTATGGTATGATTTTATGCCAGAGCTCTCAGGGCTCAGGCCAAGGTTTACTCTCTTCTTATAACCACTTTCTTGCACAAAGTCCCCTTCTTCTCCTGCTTCCTCCATCCCTTACAGATGGTTTTATAAAGAAACATTCCGAATGGATCAGGAAGATGTGGTCCATATACACTATGGAGTATTATGCCTCCATCAGAAAGGATGAATACCCAACTCTTGTAGCAACATGGACGGGTCTGGAAGAGATTATGCTGAGTGAAATAAGTCAAGCAGAGAGAGTCAATTATCATATGGTTTCACTTATTTGTGGAGCATAACAAATAGCATGGAGGACAAGGGGATTTAGAGAGGAGAAGAGAGTTGGGGGAAATTGGAAGGGGAGCTGAACCATGAGAGACTATGGACTCTGAAAAACAATCTGAGGTGTTTGAAGCGGCGGGGGGTGGGAGGTTGGGGGAACCAGGTGGTGGGTATTGGAGAGGGCACGGATTGCATGGAGTACTGGGTGTAGCGGAAAAACAATGAATACTGTTATGCTGGAAAGAAAAAGAAAGAAAGAAAGAAAGAATGAAAGAAGGAAAGAAAGAAAGGAAGGAAGGAAGGAAGGAAGGAAGGAAGGAAGGAAGGAAGGAAAGAAAAGAAAGAAAGGAAGGAGGGAAGAAAGAAAGAAAGAAAGAAAAGAAAGAAAGAAAAAGAAAGAAAGAAAGAAAGAAAAAGAAAGGAAGGAAGGAAGGAAGGAAGGAAAGAAAAGAAAGAAAGAAAGAAAGGAAGGAGGGAAGAAAGAAAGAAAGAAAGAAAGAAAGAAAGAAAGAAAGAAAGAAAGAAAGAAAAGAAAAAGAAACATTCCTCCCTCTATAAATCACAAACACCCAAGCCCCCGGTTCATGCTCTGCTCCTTGGGAATCCGTCCAAAAAGACCATCACTGGATTTGGGATGAATAGCAAGAATAGTCTTCCACATATTTTATAATCAGGAATGAGAACACTGTGAGTTGAGGTAGAAGAAGGAGGAAAATCTGACACAGTGAGTGTATCTTCACAGCTGCATAGAGTTATGGCTACGTTAAGAAGCAGACGAGTTCAGATCCATATACAAATACAGAAAAACAGAAAATAACAGCTATCCTTCTGGTATGAGTTCAAGGGCAGACATTATCACTAAGAGTAGGAACAAAGAAGTTCCAGTGCTGGACTCAGATCATGGTGCTGTCCAAAGCTACCTATCACAAGCATGTTAGGTGACACCTTATTTGAGGGTTTCAACTGTAAATTAGTGAGTCAATATATTATTACATATGGTGACAAAGGCCAAGAAAGGAGAAAAATGGGGAGAAAGAGAAACAGAAAGTGCTAGAATGAAAAAAGAAAGAAAGAAAGAAAGAAAGATAGAAAAAAGAGAGAAAGAAAGAAACTGGAGGGATACAGGCATTAGTGACTCAAGGATATTGGAGTAATGGTAACCAAATGGAAGAATTCAAGAATATTTGAGGTTGGGGTGAAACAGGAATAATATTTTATGGAATAGAATATGGTGTGGTGAGCTGTATTCCTATAAGATGTGGGTTTCCTTAGGCAAGTAAGGCCAAATAGGTCAAAGCTTCTGTGAGCATTAGCAACAGAATTTGAAATGATATATTTTACCACCTAGGCTGGAAGGCAAGGAGTATGGCAGCCTCAAAAGAACTAAACAATCCTTCTTCTATAGAAAGGGGAAATGCAGGTTGAACTAAGAAAAAAAGACAAGAGTGTCAAAAATCACTGCATTGTGCATTAAATTGGTGTACAGACGAAACATTTTAAAGGAATCAATTCTTGTTCAGGTTTCACGTTGAAAGTTGAGAATAGAGAAGTTATATTTAATAGTAAAACAGAGAAAAGCATGCATATAAATACTTTATGATCACCGCCACTTCACCTGGAATCATTAAAACCATAGGTTACCTCTGCAAGGTAGAATTTACCCTTAAATGTCTAGTGGTGAAGGGATCTGATTTTAATTGCACTCAAAGTTTAAAAGTTAGAAGACAGAAATGGTTTAAAGTATTTATTTCTACTGTAATGCAGTTAGTTCTGGATATTTGCCCTGCCCTAACCCCAATCTTGCTTTGGAGGGCACAAGCAGAAAAATACCAATACACAGGTTCACATATCTGGGAGCATCTATAAATGCCACACTCCATGGCAATCATGTCTTACTGAGTAGAAAATGTATGATCTCTAACTTGTTTTAATTTTTCTTAATTATTGGTAAGAGTTAAGTTTTTAAATTATTTTGTAGTTATTTCCATTAATTCTACAAAACAAGGGTTTTTTGTTGTTGTTATAATGCTTATGTTTGCCTTGATTTGTGAGCTTTGGTCTTTACCATTTTTATTTATTTTTTTCTTTCTTTACCACTTAAAAAAATTTTTGATTGGTCAAGTCTGTCAACATTTTCTTTAACCTTTTCCTTTTAGGAAAAAGATAAAAAGGCAAAAAAAATCTTTTTAAAGGGCAAAAATAAATCTTTAATCTATGTTTGATTTATTTTGGAATAGGTATAAAGTGGAATTTATCTTAATTTGGTTTCCCATATGGCTATGCAGTGATCCCAACACCACCGATTCCCACTATCGCCCTCCAGATTAAATATATGGCCTCCATCATACACTACATTACTACATATTAGTGTACTATGTTTTAGACTTTCTACTAGGTCCTCATAACTTCTAGAGCCACTATGACATTATTTGGATCACTGTGTCTTTAATAAGCATAATTTTAAGGTTTGTTAAAAACAAGTCCTTCCTGGGGCACCTGGGTGGCTCAGATGGTTAAACAGCTGTCTTCAGCTCAAGTCATGATGTCAGGGTCCTAGCATAGAGACTCATATTGGGCTCCCTACTCAGTTTGGAGTCTGCTTCTCCCTCTCTCTCTGCTTCTCTCTCACTTGAGCTTTCTCTCTCTCTAATAAATGAATAAAATCTTAAAAAAAAAAAAGGTCTTCCTTACTATTGCTTATGGCTTTATGAATTTATAATGTATTTGTGCATATTTATTCTTCCAGGCAAACTGTGGAATCATTTTGCCAAGCAAAAAATAAATAAATATTATATGGGAATTGCATTAAATAGATGAGTGAATTTGAAGAAATGTCAGTTCTTTTTAGCATAATTCTATTTTCTTCAGTATACTTAGACTTAAGAAAATATTTTAATTTTTTATTTAGGGATAGCATCTTTGCACTAAACGAGATTTTCTTAATCCACTCCGTCAAATCACTGAGGCAGTTCTCTTCAGAAGTTGATTCTTCCATATATAGACACTGGTTTCTTTTTGGTTTCTCCTAAGGTATTTTTTTTCTCTCTATGTCGTTTCTTAACCTTGTAGTTACTCCTTTTAGATCAATATATTATAAAACAGATGTTTCCTTTAGTATTCTTGATCATGTAAAACAATTGCTGTTAATATTTTCTTCTGCTCAATATAATAAATCTTCACATATGACATCGATGTAACTTCCAACTACTACGCTTCTTTCTTTTTCCTTATGGCAGAATTACTACTATTTTATTTTGGCAACAGGTAGATTTCTTAATACTAAAATGCACTTTGGCCATAAGCCATCCATCTGCATTGACAGTTATTATAAAAAAGAGAAACCAAAGGAAATAAACATTACTATGATTATAGCAATATCGTTGAGCCGTTGTGCCCTCTGATACAATTTGGTATGAAAGAAATTAATCTCAGATCTCAGAAACAACAGTAACAACAAAAAGTGTTTCCGCTAAGTGGATGATTTGTTTTTATGTTGTGAAAACTGTCAAGACTGTATTTCCCCTCTTTTCATAAGGCTACTAAGAAACTCAGCGACAAATTTGCAAACTACCTCTGTCAACTTTTTTAGGATATTAGTGACATGAATTTCTAAGTCTAATTTGATTTCCGTATACATTTATTGTGTTGGATTGCTGCATACTTATATAAGCTGCTTTGAATGTTATTGGCAGTAAGCTGTAGAATAACTTAATTCATTAATAGATAATTGCATATCCTCACTTTTGAAACAGGTACATAAAAGACATTCTTTACTTTGCTTCAGCCTGTTTCCTAGATTTTAGCTATCAAATATTTTTATCCTTCTTTAGATAATGCTTATTTTTTTGCCTACATGATTTAGATTTCCAATTAATTTTCAATTAATTGAACTCCCAGTTTATGTCATATCAGTCTTTCATTTTTACTTTTCTATAAATCATGACAAAATTAACAAACTCCAAGTTTGTTTCCTTAAAAAAAATTATTATAATTTGCTCTGGGTACAGCTACATGTTAGGCATAAAATATCAGAGAAATATGGAAAAACATCTTTGCAGCCCTATTTAAAAAAAAACAAAAAACTAAAAATAGTATTTTAGAATCCTAACAATAGAACTCTATCATACTCATTTAGGTAGAAACAAATATAATTTGCCACAATATAATGAATTTTTTCTTCTAGATTAGACCTTATTTGTAAGTATACATATACTATAATATATAGCCTAAGCTACTACAAAGATGGGTTCTTTGGAAACCACTAAAATCAATCTAAGACAATGTAACAGATAAATGGTTCATCTCACAAGTGTAGATGATGGGATCATCACTTAGTGTGCAAGGTCTTTTCCCCTTTCTTATCCTATGTACCTTTAAAATATACATACATGAAGACTCTGTCCATCCAAAAATGGATGTACACGTATATTATAAACATCCTAGAGCTTTAGTGCTTAAATGTGTTCCTCACTGAAATTTGAGTCAGAAAACCATTGGCAAAAAAATGTAGGAATGTTCAGAATTTAATTCTATATATTTTTAAAATAAATAAATAAAAAGCAGCTATCTTTTTATGAATAATAACTTAAAAATGAGTCCGAGTTAGATTTTCAAAGTATGGAAAAAATTAGATTCTTTTTTGCCTATCATTATGATGATGACAATTATGAATTGATCTATAATGAATATTAATTAAATGAATATTAAGTAATGGCACTGATGAAAAATTTATTGAGCACTGACAATGGGTTTTGTCCCCACTCTTTAGACAAAAAAGAAAATTGCACAGGCATAAACCCATGGTACATTACATAAAGAATTTGAAGAAAATAGATGACTTCAGTAACTGTGGTTAAAGGTTAAAGAGGTAAATGCAAAGAAGGGAGAAGCAGCCAAACTGATGTTAAATAAAAACTGAAGATCACTGCAGCAAGTCACAGCCTTAGCCAACTGTTCACACCTCTCCATTAAACTTCTGGGAGCCCTACAACTAGTATAGGAAGCAAGGTTCCAGAGCATTCAAAATCCAAATTTCAGAATCATGAGGAATTCAAACTTCTCCCCCCCACCCCTTACACTGGCTCATGTTTACTATTGAAATGGTCATTATTAAGTGTTCTGGTTACAGTTAAGTGACAGAGAAGACAGAGAGATCCCATAATAGCTGGACTGTGAGGAAAATACATACATACCATGCTTTCTCTCTCTAACAGAACTTTTGACATTGTTGAGGAGTAATGACTTGATAAAACACATCCCTTAAAGGAAAGATTTAACATACCCGAAACTACACTAACTTAATCACCATATCTATAATGCATAATTTAGTAGAATTCTTATAATTGTAGAACAGCAAGCAAGATTGGAAGAAAACAAGGTAATATAGACATATGGTTCTCCAAGAATGTTATACGTAGAAATGCGTGGACTGGTATTTCAGCAACACCATGTTGTCCAAGTTTTCAGTCACAGTAAAGAAGAGAGGTAGTTGGAAAAATATGAATCAAGTCTAAGGGTATGTCTAGAATTCATATTACCCAAATAGCTTTATTTTCCTTTCTCTGAGCAAACAAACTTCATTATTGATTCTGTTGACATTCTTCTATGTTTATTTAAGATAATATAGAATATTATAACAAGAATATAAAGCATTTTGGGGAGAAGAGACCACAACTGGTCCAAAAGAGGCACCATATTGAACACACACTTGATTTTTTATATCAGTATCTGCCAATGAATACTATTCTGATAATATGATGTTTGTGTAAACTTAAGATACAATTATCCTCTAAAATAAGTTACTTAAATGTTTCCATTAATAGTTTATGCTAAAACTTTTTTTTGTTTTGTTTTAGGAAACACTCCAAACATTATATTCCTGATTAAGATATGTTTATAGTGCAGAAAGAACTAAAGAACTGTGAATTCTGATTCATGTGTAGAACAAAGTAATACAGTATGAGCCCAAAAAAGGATACTTTGGAATATCAATTACAGAGTAACCAGGAAAGGCCATTCTTCATAAAGATGTTCAGTAAGGTATTATATATCATAACAAAAAAAATAATTGGAAACATGCTAGACATAAACATTATTTCAACTAAATTATAATATCTTCACTTAATAAGATATTATACAGCCATGAATAGCAATGTTCCATAGTATACAGAAACACACACATTTAATGATATTAGTTTAAGTGTAAAAATAAGGTGTCACATGCTATATCAAGTTTAATTACAAATATGTCTAAATACACATCTAAGAATCAGGAGGAAGTTTTTAAAAGTGCTTCCTTTTATATATTAATAATTATTCTTACATATCTTACTCTTAATTTTTAAATTTTTCTCTTAATTTTTATGTTGTTTTTATCAATTTTATTTAATAATAAATGGTTGAAATTTACTTTTTAAATTCCAACATAACACTTAACATAACCATGATAGTAGGTGAGATCATCTGAACACTTGCTATATACTGGGCATACTTCTAGGCAGTTTTCATGAATTAATTCATTTAATTCCATTTTACAAATGGAATACAGACATATGAAATATGAGTAACTTGCCCCATATCACAAAATTAGTGAAAAAATCAGGACTCAAATACAGAGAGTATATTACCACACAGTATTGTAACATGGCTGAAACAATTTATTCTCCTATTTGCAATGTATGAACAATCCACTTGCTTTCTATCCTTTCCAAAGCCTAGGACTTTTAATTGTCTTAATAATTCTTTGGGGTGTATAGTGTTACCTATTGAGATTTAAAAATGTATTTTCCTGATGGAGTAAAGATGGTGTGCATACATTATATGTTTTTAGGAGATTTGTGTGTGTGTGTGTATATATATATATATATTTTATTCAAAGCCTACTTTAGGTCTTTTGCCCTTTTGGTTTGGATTGTTTGCTACTTATTATTTATTTACATAAATTATTTTTATATTCTGGACACAAATAATTTGTTATGATTTTGTAGCCCTTTGAAGGAAACAACTTGCCCACTGATCCAGAGTTAACGTGAAACTTAAATTTCTAGTCTCTTTCCTTTCTGGTCATCACTATCCCAACCTTATTTCTGATTTCTTTCTCCTAAATTGATCTTTTGTATCTCACTTCATTTCTGACACTTTTTACTGGGCTTTCTGAATCTTTGCTTAAGATAAACAAATTCCTGCTTTTCTTTCTAAGTCACTGTCACTTTCTTTAGTATGTTTCTGAAAAGAGATTGTCATTCTCTCAGCCAGTACTTGTTCTATAGTTTTATGGAAATCACTCAGCTTTCCATTTAAATCATCATTCCTTCAGACTCAGAGTAGAGTATCTCTTATCATTTGAAACTCAAGGAATCTCCTAGCTCTTCCCACTCTTATTCATTATGGTTATATAGCAACCAATTCATCAAGACCCTATAATTATCTTGGGATGTTTTAAGGACAACATACAATAAACTATCCCTAGAGTTACTTGACTTCCTGATAGCTAGTGAACCTCCTCTCCACACTGGGAAGAGAGCCTCCCAGATGCATGGCTGCAAACCGGATTTTACCGTCCTCTATGACTAATCTACTCTGAAATCAAATCAGACACTCTAATTCCAGTTTTGGCTACAATCTTCTCTCCTGATTTGCTCATTTTCTTATTCTGTTGATGTTTCTGATTGTTCACATCACAAGCCTCTATTACCACTCTCATATCTCCTGTGCTCCCAGCTTTATTTTTTTCCCCAGCTTTAAATCTATTTTAGATCACACTGCTACTAGAATTTTCTTTCTTTTTTTTTAATTTAAATCTCAGACATAATCTTTATTATTTTTTATTATTTTCAATTAGCCACCATATAATACATCATTAGTTTTTGATTAGTTCGATTCATCAGAATTTTCTTTCTAAAACCTGATCATGTAGTCTCCTATTTATACTGGATAAGCTTAACTCCTTGACAAGATAGGACAGGATTTTCACTATCTCATACCTTATCTTGTCATTCTTTCCAAGATTCACCCTTACACATAACCCTCAATAACTATTTCTTAGTTTCAAGATCTCACTTTGTCCTCTCTGGTTGCTTCAACTACTCATATGACATTCACTGTGTATTCGGCAGTCAAATCCCCACTTATTTTTCAAAAGTCAGGCATCATTTCTTCAAGAAAATCTTTATTTGCTCTTTGAATTACCCTCCAGAAGAATTAAGAGTTTGTCCTCGAGGGCCCCTATAAGTTAATATTTATCTTGCCATAGTATGTAATCAGCTTGCCTGTCTTAGCCAATAAAGTGTAATTTCTGGGAAATAAGAGAAATGCTCTTATCTGGACTTTTAGCTCCAGAAACTTAAAAAGACAATGGAAAGAAGAAAGGAAGAAGTAGAGAGAAGAAGATGATAAAACATAAAAGAATCTTGCACTGCAGATATTGTATATAAAAATAATGCACATAGATTATCAGTAATGATCTTAAAATAAAGATAGTCATTATAGTATATAAACAGTAGATGCTTATCTTTAATATAAACTCCAGTTTAGGGACCCCTGCATGGCTCAATCGGTTATACGTCTGACTCTTGGTTTCAGCTCAGGTCACGATCTCAGAGTTGTGAGATTCAGCCCTGCTTCAGGCTCTGTGCTTTGTGTACAATCTACTTGGGATACTTTCCCTCTTTCCCTCCCTCCCCCTTTGAACCTCCCCCCCGCTTGCATGTGCACCTGCACATGCTCTCTCTTTTCCTCTCTCTCTAGCAAGTAAATGAAACCTTTAAAAAACAAACTCTAGGGGCGCCTGGGTGGCTCAGTGGGTTAAAGCCTCTGCCTTCGGCTCAGGTCATGATCCTAGGGTCCTGGGATCCAGCCTCGCATCAGGCTCTCTGCTCAGCAGGGAGCCTGCTTCTCCCTCTCTCTCTGCCTGCCTCTCTGCCTACTTGTGATCTCTCTCTCTGTGTCAAATAAATAAATAAAATATAAATAAATAAATAAATAAATAAATAAACTCTAGTTTAAAATAATCAACATTATATCATCCCTATATTTAACTTCTTAGCTTTACTAGTACATACTGATACAGAAAATGACAAAATAATCCACTCCTTATTTAGAAAAAAGGAATCTTATTTTTAAATAATGATGTACAAGAATTACTCTAGCATGGAGAAAAGTAAATTAAATCATGGAGCTAAATATAATAATAGTGATTTTTACAATGATCTGCTTCATTTCACTGTTCAAACATAAAGTTTAAAATGCCACTTCCTCATGAGACATCTCAAGTTTTCTTTTTTCTTTTTTTAAAGATTTTATTTATTTATTTGACAGACAAAGATCACAAGTAGGCAGAGAGGCAGTAGGTAGAGAGGCAGGCAGAGAGAAGAGGAAGCAGGCTCCTGATGCCAGGCTCCATTCCAGGACCCTGAGATCATGACCTGAGCTGAAGGCAGAGGCTTTAACCCACTGAGCCAGCCAGGCGCCCCCACCATTTCCTTTTGGTATAGTCCTTTATTTCCTTGTCTTCTTCCTACTTATAAACATTTCCTAGCAAAAAGGAGCATAATCCACATAATCTCTCAATGTCATAACTGGCCATAGGGTTGACCATTATAATACTAACCAAAATTATATCTGCGGCATTTTCAAAGCCCTCTGTGAGATGAAGCTGACTTGGCAGCTTCGGCTGTTGCACACAGTTGCGGTGTGATGTATTTGCACACACACAACCATTGAGTTGAGCTTCTTGGCAGGGAGAAACATAGAGAGAGAAGCAGGCTCCCTGCTGAACAGAGAGCCTGATGTGGGGCTCGATCCCAGGACCCTGGGATCATGACCTGGGCCGAAGGCAGAGGCTTTAACCCACTGAGCCACCCAGGTGCCCCTCAAGTTTTCTTTTGTTGATAGTGAAAGAATCAATGTAATAAAAGCCTCCCTCAAACTGAAGAATCATTATAAAAACATGTACACTCCCAGAGACCCAAATGGACTGATCGTAAAAAAATAATGTAAAACCTGGAATGAACATACAGACTACACTACAGTTCTAGAGAAGTTGATCAAATTTATAGCTTCCTCTACGAAATTACTCTAAGAATCAAAGGGACTTTACCTAGCCTATTTCATTGATTTCTGTGATTCAACAAATTTATGAACTATTAAAAATAATTTTAGAAGTTCTAACTGAGGCCATTAAAGGAAGAGAAATTTATGGATGGGATAGTAATAAAGTTATGGGTTATCACAAAGAAGTAAATAACATAAATACATACATCATTGTCAAATGTCTTATGCATTTACCTCTGTGCATTTTAAGGTTAGAAGATAAAACACGACAGTAATGGATTCAGGCATTGTGTTTCATCTTAAATGCTTATCTGGAATATTCTCTTTTTTTAAAAAAATTTTAATTTAAACATAATGCCTGGATCTATTGTATTCAACCTTTCTGGGGGTGAGGGGCTAACGTGTGTGTGTGTGTGTGTGTGTGTGTGTAAATAATAAGTATGTAATACTATATAATAAAAATATGACAGTAATAGGATGATACGGACTGAAGGAAAACAAACTATGATAAAGGGAACTGAGGAATCTCTGTTAGGTAATGAAGGCATCTCTAAAAACATAGCCTTTTTTTTTGTTACAATAAGGAGTTCCATATCACTTTTAAAATATCTTTCAATGTAGGTAAATGACATAATGGAGAGTCTGAATTTAATTAAAGCAATTCAGTAAGGGACTAAAACAGATGAACCAAGTCCATCTTTGGTTGGGGGTAAAATTTAGAACATAAAAGGTGGTTTTCATGCTTATCAGGCCACGTTCTCCATGAAATTATTATAATTTTTTTCATTGTCACTTTGATATTGGACAGCAGAAATTTCTAAGTTCCACCTATAAGGAGAGTCAAGAACATATTTTTTAATGGACTCCATTCAAAGGAGAAATATTCATTTTAACAAATCAATTGGGAAGGATTAATGGCCTCTTATGGAAATTAAGTTACTTATCAAGGGTCCCCACTGAATAGATTGGAATCACTTTACATTTGTTTGGAGATAGGATGAGGGAAGGCCTTCAAGAAATCTGCCTTTGGAAACAGTTCTGAATTTTCTCCAATATGACAGTAAATGGACCATGAATGTCATCATTTTTGCTGGAAGATTTTTCAAAGAAAGCATTGTAAGTATTCAAACACAGAAGTATCTTGACAAAAATCTCTAAACTACATCAATTTTAAGCAATATGGTTTTT
Organism: Lontra canadensis; assembly: GCF_010015895.1. Taxonomy (NCBI): domain Eukaryota; kingdom Metazoa; phylum Chordata; class Mammalia; order Carnivora; family Mustelidae; genus Lontra; species Lontra canadensis. The sequence continues at coordinate 52,149,061 of NW_022630996.1, read as the reverse complement.
TGATAATACTCTCAAAATATGCCAGAAACCAAAAGCAATCCCAGAAAGCAGTGATTATATGTGATGTATAGACTCACTGGTCACATTTTCATTTTAATTTCAGAGTAGTTGGTTTGGATCCATTTTTATGGCAATAGGCACTATCAAGACCAATTATGTGTGAAAGCCGTTTGTAGTATATGCCAATAAGAGCATGCCATCAGTGAAAAGAAGGTGCTTACCTTGCTAATCTCCGTAACAGGTGAGCACACATCTACTGACTCATTAACTTAAAGGTAATAACAAGTGTTGGGGAGCCATTGGGAAGCTGAGAAATGTGATGGAAATGTGATGTGGGATTTTTTAAAAGTTAAATAACACCTAAAAAGATGTCCTAAAATATCAAAAGAGTGCTGCTGTGGACCTTGACTTTGTAGTATGTTATTGAGGTGTTTCAACCAGGAATTAAGCTCCATATTAAGTTTATGTCACTCATTCAATAGCCAATGTCTGACTATATAGTCAAGGCAAAGGAAAGAAAAACCTCAATAAAAGTAAGTATCTTAAGCTCTTCATTTTATATTTCCTAGATTAAAGAGCGATTTCTTCTATTTATGGCCATCTTACAGTGATTCTGAACCTCACCTGCTCTTCTTCAAGAACATCAGCATGAGAAAAATGGGACTCATAATTTTTAAGAAGGAAATTGTTATTGGAAAAAAGGAAAACGAGATTGTATTACTTGTGAAGACTAACGATGTTCTTTAAACAAAAGTTAAAAAAAATTTACAGTGTGTGATATGGTGTGGAATTACTCCTGGGATGTCAAATGAGAGTTTACAAATTAAAAAGTCTCAGAGCCCATCAGTCAGAACTGATTAAGCAATTTTGTGGGCAGAACAACGGTATAATTTCTTTATGAGTATGTAAATAGTTAATGGGTCTAATAGTGGTATGAGTATTTATTCCAGGCTAAAAAATTTAATTTCTATTTAGCAAGGCAGGGGAAATTTAAAAGTAAAGCGATTTAGGCTGATTCATTAACATATACAAAACTCCAAAAGCTTTAGAAAGTGGGTGTACTTAAGAGAACTATAGTAGTTCAAATTATCCTTGAATTCAAGTGTGCTACTGGCATGAGGGATTGAGTGAGTCGATCTAGTTAGAGCCTTGCTTACCATGTTAGATAAATTGGAATTCAAATAGAGAATTACTGGATATTTACTTATTTTAAATATGTTAAAATATTTAAGCAGGAAAATATTAGATATTTTTCGCAAGTGGATTCATTCTGCTCCCGCAGAATGAAGAATGTGTGGAATGGAGGTAATTCAGTAAGAATGCCATTAGGACAATCCTGAACAATAATTTGTGATGGTGACACGTGAGGCAGTTGCAGTTGGGCTGAAGAAAGAAAAAGGATTGAAAACATCAGAATAGGCTGCCCAATGATTAATCTGATATTTAAGATGAGTCACCAATGAAAACTCTTAGGTTTCTATCTTTGGAAAGTTAGAATATGAACGTTCTAGTCACCAAGGTAAGAAAAACAGGAGAGGGAGAGGGCCTGTTTGGGATTTGGAAAAAGGATGAGAATGGTAAGTTCAGTGAATGAGTTATGGAATAATAATTCTTGGGTTCCAATTCTGGCCTGTTAGCTCATAGCCATGTGACATAGGAAATTTACTTATCTTCTCTGTTTCTCAGTTTACCCATAAAAGAAATGTAGATAGTTATAATATTTATCTTATAGTGTCACTGTGAGGATTAAACAAATTCATACCTATCATTACCAGTGACCACAACCCTTTCCTAATCTCAATTTGCTATCCCACTCATTCTCACAACCTGACACTGAAACAATGATAACCTTGATTTCAACAATCTAGGATTCCACAATAATCTACAACATATTCTTCCTACCACCCATTATTGTACCTCCCTCTCTGTGTCCTTACTTCCCTCACCTCCCAGCTTAAATTCCATGGTCAATCTTTATACTCACTCTATTGCATATACTCTCAACTCCCTGGCTACTCCCTCCTTTTATCAGATTTAGCAAAATGTAATCTCCTTAAAGCTAGGCTATGCCTATACTACTCCTAGAATTAGAATAAAAATGGAGAAATATAACTGAATGTGACTAGAGAAATATACTCATCCAAGCTTACTGGTCTTATTCTAAATTTATGATGATTAACAAGGGGCTGCTCATTACTCCCTGTCAAACAAATGGTATTTATTCCCTTGATCGTTAAGCTCCCACTTTCCTCAGTGCCTGTTGTGTAACTTCTTCCCAATCCTCTAAATTCTCATACAGTTTATACCATCCTTTCTCTCAGCAATATCCCGGGTTCCTAATTCTCTGAGAAAATAGAAGTATCACATATGTTTTTGTTCATTGCTGCCCCCTCAACATTGTTACATTGTTCTTTTTAAAACTGTAAGTCAGATCATCCCCTTTTCTGATCAAAATCCTCTATTGGCTTCCAACCTCATTCAGAATAAAAGCTAAAGATCTTACAGTGGCCTAAAGTGCCCTACAGGACAGGAACATTTTATGACATTTTTGACCTTCTCCTCTACCATTCCTCCTCCTTCTCACTTAGGCCCAGTCACTAATCTCCTTGATGCCCTTCAGATAGGACTGTTTTCTCCTGCCTCTGAATTTTTACTTGTCCGTCCTTGGTGACACCTCTGTGAAGTTCCATCCCCCAATAGTCATGTGGATGACTCCCTCACATTCTTCAGCCCTTCATTCAACTATTCCCATATTGAACTCTAAAGTGTACCCCCTTAGTAACTACAGCCCCACATTTCTTCTCTTCTTTTCCTGCTTCAGCGTTGCCCTTTATATTTAAAGCACAACCAGGTATGAAATAATTTTCTTATTTCATTGTTTATTGTTGGAATGAAAAATCTACAAAAGCAAAGATTTACTTTAGCTTTTACCATTTTATCTCCCTACCTATAATACTATTTGGCATCAACAAGACACTCAGTAAATACTTGCTAAATTAATGAATGAATATGTTAAGCATGGTAGCTGGTATGGTATATGTGCTTTCTCTGTATGAGCTACTATTATTACATTTAATAATGATAATATATCAGGCATATAAGACAGCATGGGGCCTTCAAGTTGCAGGCTTATAGGTTTGGGATGCAAACCTATAGATGGATGATGAACTGAATATAAATTAACATGATAATGAAGTCAACTAAATAAACAAGATCCCACTGGGAAGAATGTTAAGAGTGAAAAGCTATGACATATGAGGGTTGAGCAAAAGGATTCACCATCATGGAGCAGGATGAAGTCATGAAAACTAGGAAAGATAAAGGGCAGGTATCCAGAGAAACAGAAGAAAGCCCAGGAAAGCGTGGCATAATGGCGGTCAGTGAAAGGTAGGCATTCATGAAGGACGAAGTCGTCAACAGTGCCAAATATTATAGAGTAGGTAGTACCAAGGAAATGATAAAAGAGCAAATGTTGAGATGCAAATCATGATTAAAACTGTAGGAAGATTTAATGATTGAAAATAAATCTTCAGAATCAAGAGGATCTAAAAAAAAAAAAAACCAGTGTGAGGGTTTTGTTAAGATTGTTAGAATACAAGAATATTCACGTAACACATGTTCTCTACCTTTGATTCTCTCAAAGAAAGAAAAGATAGAGTAATAAAAAGAAAGCAGCTCATGCTTGACTTTAAGTGACCAGAGGTTGACATAAGTGGACCAAGGAAGTAGTCTCCTAGTTCAATGAACTTAGTAGGGTTTTACATAGGCAGCTAGATGTTAGGATGACATGATGAATTTCTTTCTAGGGTTAAAATCTGAGATCAAGCCTGCATCAAAAGTAGTAAAATTACTATAACTTTAAAAAGAATATAAATATCTAAAAATGGTACAAGTCCTTTATCTTTAAGATAATGCTATGAAAAACAAAATAACACCAAAATTCATCTAAAATGTATTTTTATGTGGCATTCATTATTTTTAATTAATCTTATTTACTACAGGATGTCTAATGAATCTCACATGAAGAAAGGAAACTGAGAATTAGTTATTGCTATCCTCAGCAATGTGGGGTATTTTCCTTTGCTCTACATTTGTAGTTTGAGAAAATGAAGAGTTTTAAATAATTTTTAAATAAAGACATTTAAAATACAACCAGTATTTTACAGATAATTACAAAATGAATCATAAGTGGGTGCAAATTGAGTAATTTGATTAATTTCTAGGTTGACCTTTAGAAAAGTATTTGTCTAACATTTCTTAGTTGTTGTATTTTTATTATATCAAGCTAAAGTCCCAGCCACTTAATTTCCGTGTCGTATTTAAAAATGCGAACTGCATTATGGATATAAAATAGTTTGTTTTGTAAAATAAGTGTTTCACTTTAGAAACAATTTGGATTTTGAAATGTAATGTGAATATTATCTTTGACTACCTACTTCTCTTTATATCGAGGTTTGACTCTTCTCTGGGTTGCCTCAGTTATGAATTTCCCACTTACATATTTATTTAATTAAGTATTTTGCAGGTGGTTAAATTTATTGTTCACCAATAAAAAATAAAATACACCTAATGACAGTGCATAACTTTCTTCAGCATATGTGTCCTCTTTCTAGGTAGCCTCTGACCTAGATAAGAGGACTGAACATTGCAGATATATAATGTGCATCTCCAGCAAAATTGCCCATAAGAATAACTTCATTATTCTGGGAAGCTAGATCTATAAAACATGTAAGATGTAGAAGTGTTCTGCCTATACAATTTCTGGTAAGTACAGCATGACTAACTGGTGAAGCCTGAGTCAGCTTCAGTTAGAGTACACCTTACGAAAACGTTTACTGTGCCATGAAGAAAAAAGAAAATATAGTGGGCAAAGGTGTCTACTTGGCAGTAATGGGGCATTTTTGATCTATAGAGCACTGCCTTGATCAATGGAAAAGAATCAGCCCTGGAAGCATTTAATGGTATAGCATACCAGTTCTTCACAGAAACCCCAAGTTAGAGCAGAATGATGAGAAGGAAAAACTCACCAGGACTACTGGACAGATTGTTGTGGGTGGTAAAATATGGTCCTTCAAAGGTCCGCAGTCACATTCAGGTTTGAGATGAGAAGCACATTTATTATGCAGCTAGGAAGGAGAAAGAAGACACTATCATTTGGCATGACAACAGCAAATATGGAGCAGATATTTCAACTGAGATACAGCAAATGCATTAAAAATACATCAAAAGGATTCCAAGAACAATTAAGAGGATCAAAAAGGGAATGAGGTTATGTTTGCCCTTATATATCTACCTTAAATCCACAGTTCAGCAACTTCTATAACCCAGCCTATATATTTTCGAATTCTGAGAAATGTTTATATTCAAAATACTTTAGGTTTTATACCAATGAATGCCTGATTTCCTCGACAAATGCAAATTATTGTCTCTTCCTTTGCTTATCTGTTAGCATAATTCTGAAACCACTGTGCGCCGTGGATGCTTTTTTTTTTTTTTTGACCCTCCTGTTTTCTCAAAGTCATTCCAAAGTGCACAGCTCAGTATGGGGCATAATTGATCCCATCATTAGTTTTAACTTTGTAATTCAATATGTAAATGTAACCAGAGATTCATCTCAGTAGGAACAGGATATAAATATAAGAAGATGATTATGATTATAAAAATTTATCTTTATATTGTATTTATCAGCTCTACATTAAGTTAGGGTATAATCACGTAATGTTTTTTACTTTTTAACATGTATGAACCTAAGCTGTATTTTTATCCATCTTGGTCACAAGTTTAAATTAAGGTGTTATAACATAGTGCATTAAATAGTGATTTTTAAAATTGAGGTGGTAGTTTTTATGGGAATCAGACAAATTTGCTAAAGGCATCTAGGGACTTCTCGCTCTCTCACTCCATATTAATTTAATATAAAATTATTAAAATATAAAATTTATCATAAAATATTACTACTTTAGAACAATTATACATGTTAGTAAAGTAATGTGTTTTGTTCAAAACAAAAACGGAGCGGCATCATTTTTCAGTTATGAACCAAAGTCACTCCATTTAAGTCATGGCTACATTAATTTTCAAAACAAGCTTACCTTAGTAAGCAGTTAATTAGCAATCAAACATAAACCCCCAAAGAGTGTTGATTTACTGTTGGTGATAGAACTCCCCTGAAGTGGTATTCTGTTGCCCTTCAATCCAAAACATCTGTTGTACTAACTCCTCGCCCTGAGTTAAGGCTACTTGGGCAATGATTCCTACACATTAGGCCCCATTACATGAAATGAAAGAACCTCTCCATATACATCCATGGTTAGCAGCTGCTTCTCAGTGACATGTAAACTCCTTCTAAGACAACGGTTTAGTCTTCTTACCAAACGCTGCTGATCTATGTCAAGAGGCAAGAGGTGTTAAAGACAGAGGTTCATGCCACATGTACAAAAGAACTAAATAAATGGATGTTCTGATTTGGCAAATGAGAATTTGGTGGTGAAAATGTATTATTAATTTATTGGACTTAATCAATTTCCTTAGAATAAATCATGGCTCTGGAATTTGAGATTTGGACATAATGGACAATGGATTCCTCAAAAGGTATGTTGAAGTCCTCACTCTTGGTAGTTGTGAATGTGAACTTATTTGGAAATAAGATCTCTGTAGATGTACTTAGGTTCAGCTGAAGTTTTACAGGATAAAGAGGAGCCCAGGTCCAATGACTGGTGTCCTCATAAGAAGAGAAAAATCTAGATCTACAGGGACAGAGATGGAGGGAAGAGCCCACGTGGCAACACAGGCAAAGATCTGGTGATGCAGCCACAAGGCAAGGAAGAGCAAGGAGGGCAGGCTCCCAGCAGAGCCCAGGAAGCAGCAAGGAAGCGTTCTCCCAGACACCCTTCAGATGGACTCTGACCCTGCTGACCTTGATTTCAAATTTCTGGCCTCCAGTACTAAAAGAGAATAAAGCTCTGCTGTTTAAAGCTACTCATTTTGTGGCATTTTGTGATGGCAGTCCTGGGAAGCTTACATCTCAATCACTATGAAAAAATGAACAAAAACCAAAAACAAACGATGAGTCTTAAGGCTCTTCTATTCCAGGGTGTCACAGCAAAAAAGGCTTTTGTTTTTTGATCCTGTATGACCTCTTTAAATCTGAGAATGCAGAATCCAAGAAGCCTCTAATTTGTAGAGGCATGATCTACATTAAAAATCCCTGTGTGTACGGAATGAGAAAGTTCTGAATTTTTTTCCTCTTCCCTGAAGTTCGTACAGCCTCACATGCGACTCTGAAGGACAGAGGGGCAGGGCTCTCTGAGTGCCCGCAACGACCACAGATATGCTATCTGAGGGCCTCCCTCTCCCCTACGCCTTCATTCCATGTGTTTCCAACAATTTGCAACTGATATGGCAAAGGATAACGATCCTTTCTGTATATTTATTTGAGGCCTACCAGATGTAAGAAGAGATGGCAAACATAAAATGAACTTAATGACAGTTTTCTGTCTTTTTCCTTTTTTTAAAGACCATTTTCCAGCCAAAAAGAAAAAAAAAAACTAATGACTTTAATAGAATCACATTTGAGCTGAACAGAGTATGTGTATAGGGGGTAACTCTTTATATCTGGGTATGGGGATTTCAGAATATAAGCGCCAAATAAAACTAGCATGTGCCTTTTTAGTTTGCCTGTCTTGTCTATATCCCTGAGCTTTGTCCAGGCAGCTGTGAGGCAGAATCCTGCAGGAACATGGTCAAGTAGCAGACTCTAGAAGAAAGTCGGTAGTCATATGATCATCAGTAAAACAGGGACACGCAGTGCAAAAAAAAAAAATCTCCAGCCCCAAAATTCTGTATTAACTAGTAACGTGCACTGATACCTTACTTTTTTTTTTTTTTTTTTTTTTTTTTTTTTTTTAAAGACTGGAAACTGAGAGTGGCTCAGTGTACTTGGGTGGCCATCAACACCACCATGACATTGCATGAAACCCAAAGTGTCAAAATGGAGGACACCATATGGGAACTACTGATCATTCTCATCATTTCAAAAGCTAGAAGACAAATTTGTGTGGCAGTTCTAGTTTATTCACCATATTGCTGAGAGACACACTTGAAGACAAAGTACAAAATGTGAAAGCCAAAAAAAGTAACTTATAGTTCTCAGTACTATTTATGAAGATTAAGAGTGAACATCATTTGGGGAGCCTTGGTAGTCCAGTCAGTTAAGGGACCCACTTTCAGTTTTTGCTCAGATCATAATCTCAGGGTCATGGGAAGAACCAGAGCCCTGGTTGGAGACCCCAGTTTGGAGACCCCCACCCCCAGCTTGGAGCCTGCTTCAGGCTCCCTGTTCAGAATAGAGACGGCTGGAGATTCTCTCTGTCTCTTCCTCCCACCCACCTCCCCTTCTTACACACTCTCTCTCCCTTGCTCTCAGATAAAGAAAGAAAGGAAGAAAGAAAGAAAGAAAGAAAGAAAGAAAGAAACCCTTTAAAAAAAAGTGAGGATCATTTTTTGTTGTGAACCCTGAACTGCTCTAAAAATAAAAAATCTATTTAAAAAAGGCAAATATCAAAAAATACAAGCCATATGATAGATTTTAAATTTTTTAAAAAAGATTTTATTTATTTACTTGAGAGACAGAGATTAAAAGAGAGCATGAGAGGAGAGAGGGTCAGAGGGAGAAGCAGACTCCCTTCAGAGCAGGGAGCGCGATGCGGGACTCAGTCCTAGAACTCCAGGATCAGGACCTGAGCTGAAGGCAGTCACTTAACCAACTGAGCCACCCAGGCGCCCCCATATGATAGATTTTAAAAGCTCCTTCCCTCCCCCAATCCAAAATCTTAGGTTACTGGCAATGCTTTATTTCTTGATCAGATTCTTTTTTTTTTTTTAAGATTTTTTATTTCTTTATTTGACAGAGAGAGAGATGACAAATAGGCAGAGAGGCAGGAAGAGAGAGAGGGGAAGTAGGCTCCCCACCTAGCAGAGAGCCCGACGCAGAGCTCGATCTCAGGACCTCGAGATCACGACTTGAGCCAAAGGCAGTCTTTAACCCACTGAGACAACTAGGCGCCTCTCTTGATCAGATTCTTATTACATGAGTTGTTCATTTATGCAAAATTCATCCAGTTCTACCCTTAGGATATTTATATTCTTCTGCATGTATGTTATTTTTCAATATAATTTTTAAAAGGAAAAAGGTGAACATAATCAGCAATAAAAACAATTTGCTTAAACTTGTCGCCATGACATTTTACAGACAAGCGTATAAGAAAAAGACACAGCTGAGTCCTTTTCAGTGTCAGTAAGATGCTGAAGATTGAAAATTGTCTTAAAGATAACCCAGATCCCAAATCAGAAGTGAAAATACAAAAATCTTCATCAAGAATATAAATAAACTAGAGCACAGATGAATCCTGCCTCTTCAATAAAATGGCCAGTGGAGCCCGAGATAAGAAATTGTTACCTTCAATAACATGGAGGACATTAGGAGAAGGAAAGGAAAAGTGAACTGGGGAAAACTGGAGGTGAAGATGAACCATGAAAGACTGAGGACTCTGATAAACAGAGGGTTTTGGAGGGGAGGGGGGTAGGGGGATGGGTGAGCCTGGTGGTGGGTATTAAGGAGGGCATGGATTGCATGGAGCACAGGGTGTGATGCATAAACAATGAATCTTGGAACACTTAAAAAATAAAATTAAATTAACAAAACAAAAAGAAATTGTTGCCTTCTTTTAAGTGTTTTTATTTTGGTTCCTGGGTGTCTTTGCATTTTTTTAAGAGTAAGGCACAGAAATCCTTAAGTCATTTTATTTTTATATATACAGAAATTCTTTTTTTTTTTTTAAGATTTTATTTATTTATTTGACAGAGATCATAAGCAGGCAGAGAGAGGGGGGAGCAGGCTCCCTGTGGAGCAGAAAGCCCGATGTTTGGCTCGATCCCAGGACCCTGGGATCATGAGCTGAGGCGAAGGCAGAGGCTTAACCCACTGAGCCACCCAGGCGCCCCCAGAAATTCTTTTTTGTATTAACTGAATCAGTCCTATATCTAGGAAATTCATAAAATATGAACCAGCTTTTCCTGGAAATGAATTAAACACTTGGAAATAATTTCAGAGTTTATGACAATTTCCAATGGCACCTAATTTACAGCCAGATCTGTGTTTATTGGGAAAAGCTGTCTCAAGTTAGGAAGAAAAAGAAAACATGTGAAAGTACGTATGTGTGTGAATGTGTGTATATGCACGTGTATGTATTTACAGGGTGGAGTTGTGGAAAGAGTTGGGGTACTATATTGAGAAGAAAGCACTAGCATCTAACAAGTCAAGGGAGGAAAAAAAAATAGAAAATAAATTTCCATATGTATTTGTAGGAAAATAAGACGTCATTCTTCTAAAGAAAAACTAAGTGCCCTGATTTAAAGGAACATTGTTGTTTTATACATTCTTTTGTTTCTAACCTTTTGCAAAATCAGAATCCTGCTTTAATGCAGATATTTGCTAAAGCATAAATTTTCTTATTGGAAAGGCATTGGAAACACTACTACTCATAGCCTAATATTTTAATAAAGGAGTAGACCCACATGATACCGAAAGTAAATAAATCAGCCATTGTAGGCTTTCTTTTGTCAAGTTCAAATGAAATGTATCACCCTCCTCTCTTGCTGAGTCCCACCTCACTGGGGACATTTTAGTACAAACAGGAGCAAATTACAACTTGTTTTTTAAAAGAATGTCAAGGAAATACACTCTCAGCAGAACTGAACTCATATTCACAGTGGGATCTTAGGAACAGAGAATGTAAGCAAGTGAAGGAAGAGAGAACCAATGAAGATATTTAGCCTAGCTGACTGAATTATAAAACACAAGAAAATGGTTGCATAAATGCTAGAAGATAGTTCACAGTCTTCTTAGGAGTTTTCTGTTTTTATTTTTTAAGTGGTTAGATTTGCAACAGGAGATAAAACTCAGTTTCCTAAGACCTTAATTTTATATCTTCAAGATGGCAAATTAGTATCATTTCAAGAAGCCACCAATTGCTGACTAAAAAGTGGGTATTAAAATGAGTTCTTATCTTTAGTATTTGTGTAAACCTACTTGTATATCTGATGCAGACTGAGGTATTATAGGATGAACTTCTAAAAAATAGAATTTAAAGATGTGTATTTAAAATTCCATATCTAGGGGCGCCTGGGTGGCTCAGTGTGTTAAGCCTCTGCCTTCGGCTCAGGTCATGATCTCAGGGTCCTGGGATCGAGCCCCGCATCGGGCTCTCTGCTCAGCAGGGAGCCTGCTTCCCTCTCTCTCTCTCAGCCTGCCTCTCTGCCTACTTGTGATCTCTCTCTGTCAAATAAATAAAATCTTAAAAAAAAAGAAAAAGAAAAACTTCCCTATTAAAAAAAAATTCCATATCTAACATTAAGAAGATGAGTACATTCGTGATTAAAGTGAACTTACCAAGGACCTCCCCTAAGCTCCACACTCTGTCAAGCATTTTTGGTGATTTAAAAAAAAAAAAAAATGTGTATTTTTGACCAGGAGCTTGATCACAATGTAATGTAAAAGTGTGCACAACATTAATATGCAGACGTGAAACCTCTGGAAAACATTTAGTCTTTTCTTCTGGTATGGAGTAACTGTATAGAAAGTATTCCAGAAGAGAGAACGATTAGTGTCAAGGACGATTTCAAGGCAGATATGGACCTTATTTTGATTTTGTAGGTGTAGTTAGAATTGAAGGTGGACACACTCAGGGGAATAGGGTTAGCAAAGTAACAGGCAAGCGGGAAGCATGGCCTTCCTAAGGGACTGCCCACAGTTCTCCACAGCTACAGCAGGGGCTATGTGTAGAAAGGAATAACATACACGTCATGTGCTTAGGCTCGGGTCTGATATTTGAGGAACTGAAAACCAGGTCGGGTAGGAGGAAGTGAGGGCTGCATTTATTATCACAGAACTATTATAGGGTGCTGAAGATGGCATATGATAACAAACTAGTATTTTCAGAAGATGATTCTGGAGGTGGTTTGCAGCCTGCATTATAGGAAAAGTACCTTCTGTTAGGGAGCTAAGCCAAGAGAGTCTGACTCTAATCTAGTTAAGAGGTGCTAAGAGTTTGCACTTGGGCTGTGAATGATGGCTACAAAAACTCAAATCTGAGAGCGATATTTCAAGGAGAAAATGTCAAGGCTCAGTGATAGGTTGAATATATGAGAGAAAGGTGAAAGACAAGAATAAAAGAAATTGACTTCTAACTTTATTTCCAATGACTGCAAGCATGATGATACCATGTCTGATAGAAAATAGAGAGCTGGAATACTTGCTTTTTACGAATATAAATAAATCAGCTTAGTCTAGGATTTAGTGAGATTCAGGACCACATGGTTCTGGATGATTTTAGAATATGAAGATGCTATTCTGACTCAGACTGTGCAACTAGATCCTTCCAGAGGTGAAAGAGAAAGGGCATGAGTAATATTCAGGGAGTGCCCTCTGTGAGCCAGGAGTTGGGATTTTGTGTCCCTGGGGTATTTCACCCAGTTTTCACTATGATAGTAATTGTCAATTACTGAGTACTTCTTATGTGTGAGGTCTTGCTCTAAATACACTTACACAGATTTTTTTTAACATATTTAATTCTCAAAACAATCCTGTATGATAGGTATTAACTCCATTTTATAAATTAGGAAACTGCCCCAAGCTTCTTATATACCTGTTCCAAGATTATACAACTACTATCTTAATTGTTGGACAGTGAACTTGTTAAGAATCTGGTCAGTTGAACTTAGAAGACTCCACCCATTTCCAAAAATAATACATAAAAGAAAGCAATAGCCTTGGAGAAACTCATGAAATGAAGCCAAGTTTCATTCTCTTTGTTTCTCTTTGCAATCTGTTTCCTACAGACTCCATTCAGATAGGTCTTCCTAAAGCTTAGCATTGTGATGCCAGAGCCCATCTCTTTCACAACTTCTGCTAGGTATTTTCTATATTAATAGTACTTTCTGGGAAACATGTGGACATAAAAAAGTAGATTCAGTCTGTTTAAAGGCAATCAGTAATAGTAGGAAAACACTGGGGTTGAGAACAGATCAACCTTATACTAAAATCATCATATAATGGTTCAAGAAGAAAGTATACATTACACCAAATATATAAATATTCTTAGGTAAATATATTTTGTTTAACTAGGTATGAAATCATTAAATTAATAAATATGTCCTTTAAAGTGCTTACAGTTAAAAATCCAAAAGTGAGGGGCGTCTGGATGGCTCAGTGGTTAAGCCTCTGCCTTCGGCTCAGGTCATGATCTCAGGGTCCTAGGATTGAGTCCCGCATTGGGCTCTCTGCTCAGGAGAGAGCCTGCTTCCTCCTCTCTCTCTCTCTCTCTCTGCCTGCCTCTCTGCCTACTTGTGATTTCTCTCTGTCAAATACATAAATAAAATCTTTAAAAAAAAAATCCCAAAAGTGCATAGAGAATGACCTTATTTTGGAGAGGGTTACATATTCCTCCGGATACATGAGAACTTTAAAAAAAAATTATGCAAGTCTTGTTTCATGAACCCAATACCCATAGGACCTCTAGAGATCATGGTTTGCAAAAAATAAGGCTGAGGCCCACCAGAAGGCTCTGGACTTTGCAGAGCTTAGTAAGTTGGCAGCCATTTTTTTTTTTTTAACTCTTCCTTAAACCCCTCAGTGCTCCCTTGTTTCCTAAACAGAACCAAAGGATTTAGAGACATTTATGGTTTATATTGTGCTCTGCTATAGTGACAGAATCATCTTCATTTACACATTGATTTAAGAATAAGATGTCAGGGGCACGTTTTCTGAATTGATTTGGGCATGAAATCCTGAGAGTTTTAAAAGTAGAGTTTATTCAGAGGTAACAACCTATTTCCTACAAAGGAGGAGGACAAATTTCTTTCCTTTTAAAAATATTTTATTTATTTGTTTATTTATTTATTTATTTAAGAAAGACTGGTGGTGGGGGGTTAGTAGAAGGAGAGGGAAAAGCAGACTTCATGCTTAGTGAGGAGCCCAATGTGGGGCTTGATCCCATGAGGCTGACATCAAGACCTAAACCAAAACCAAGAGTTGGATGCTTAACCAACTGAGCCACCCGGGTGCCCCAGGAAGGCCCAATTTCTTACAAGGCTGAGGCCAAGATTAAGACCAAATATAAATGTACAGCTGGGGTACCTGGGTGGCTCAGTGGGTTAAAGCCTCTGCCTTTGGCTCAGGTCATGATTCCAGGGTTCTGGGATCAAGCCCCACATAGGGCTCTCCACTCAGCAGGGAGCCTGCTTTCCCTTCTCTCTCTGCCTGCCTCTCTGCCTACTTGTGATCTCTGTCTGTCAAATAAATAAACAAAATCTTTAAAAAATATGTACAACTGGTAAGTAGTCGAGGTAGCAATCTAGATTTATGGAATCACAGATAAGAGGGACATTAAAACATACGAAAGAAAACTAGAAAAACAAAATGAAATATAAAACAAGAAAAGAATTTCAAGATTCCTTGAATGTCAGTAACAGACTACTAGCAGTGATAACTTCAAGGAGAGTCATTTCTATAGAATGGAAAGGGCAGAAGACATACCTCATGGATATTAAAAAAAAAAAAAAGAAAGAGATCAGTCAAATAAAGAAAATTCTAGAAACTCACAAGCCTTTGTATTGGAAGCTCACAAGCCTCATGCATATTTTTAGAGTATTCAAAACGTGTACACATTTAAAACACATTAATTTTTTAAGAAATAAAAAAAGAAAAGCAAAATAATAAACTTAAGATATTACATTTGAAATTTATGAAGAATGGGAAAAAAACTTGAGGTACAAGGGAGAAATAAATTCCGATACTCTCTAAATTCAGCTTATGTTAAAGTAAAGACAGAACTAAGGAAAGAAGCACTATATGGGGAAATTAGGGAAACAGGCTTCTACAATATTGAATCAAAAACTATGTATTCTTATAGATACTTAGCAAAAAACAAAACAAAAAACCTAATATCATATGTACAAATTTTCTAAAAAAATCAAATAGTTGTGGTCTTCTTAAAACTGAGGACTCAACATGTTTAAGTAATCCATATGTGTAATTTAAATCATTGTTAGATATTTTATTATAATAACCAGACACTTCAAAAAAATAAAACTCTTCCATAATTGAGGAAATTTCAAATGTAAATGTAATTTAACTGAGTAATAGCTGAAAATGATTGAAGAAAATGTGTTCATTTAAAAAAAGTATATAATCGTATTTTTGAAATGCAAGTCACAGTTCGTTCTCTCATTATCCTGTGTGTATGCATACGTGTGTTTAAGAAAAATTGTAAATGGTTTGTAGGGTGTGGGGTTGAAGGGCACTACAGAAAAATTTAAACTGAAACACTGCTCCCTACTGTTTTAATCCCACAAAAGCAAGAACAATTTTTCCTATTAACAAGAGGGCTTATACACTAGCTGGAAAAATAAAACAAAATTAACGTGTGTGTGTGTGTGTGTGTGTGTGTGTGTGTGTGTGTGTGAGAGAGGGGAAATAATCCCCTAAATATTTCTGTACTATATTATAAAAATGACATTCTAATTAATTTCCAGAAGTTAAACACAAAACTCTAGCAATTACCACCTATTTGAACCAGGCATTGATAATTATGCAAACCAGAAGAGTCCTAAAATTTCCCAGAAAAAAACCAATTTACCTCTTCTTTTTCAATCATCAATATCATTCCAATGACTAGAGTTTACATCTATAAACATTATATATGTAAAATTTTATACCTCAAATTATGATACAAGTGAAGGAGTAAGGCAACAACATGTTGTGAAGAAGGGCAAAATAAGTTCTTAAAAGGATCAAGAACTAAAATATGGACCCACTTGCATGTCTGCCTAGCCATGCGGTCAATGACAATTTGCTATGTTTTTCTTGGTTTTAGCATCTTCACTATGTAATTAAGCCTTTGGATCACATTATTCATCTGTCTACCCTTTGCAAGCCCATAGATTCTGTTATTAAAATAAATTTACAGCATGTGAGATAGAAATTTCTTCTAAAACAGCATTAGGGATGGAGGAAGAGCTAAATTCTACTCAGACTGTGTCCCACACGCGTCACCCACCCATGAGACGTGACAACTCATCACCTTCCTGGTACCTCCCAGAGCTCCGTGGAGCATTGGTGGAATCTGCATAATGATATCGTCTTTAAGGTTGTGAGTAGCTCTAAAATTCTGGATTCTATGAGGACAAATCTGACTTCTACCTTTATCCCGGTGGGAGATAGATGAATTTATGCCCACTTAGTCTAAAATTCAGGATGATCACCCGGGATAAAACTCTTGGAGGGGATGGGATACGCAGTCTCCCCTGTGAGTGAATGCTAGAGATTTGTTTTCCAGTGTTACTCACTGTGATCTGACACCAAACACAATGCAGTCCTGTCAGGCCCTGGTAACATTTGACCGTTTTGTGGCACTTATCACACTTGGTTGGGCAGTTACCTTCCACCCAGTAATGATGCATGACCTAGAACAGAATAAGAGCGCCGTGATAAGAAGAGCCATCCATACACACCACCCCAAGAGGTGAGCAGAGCTGCACGCTTACATCAGTGTTCTTCTTGGACTTCACGTAAGTCTTGATGCAAGAAGGAGGCGCTCTAGCCACACAGCGTTCATGGACTGTGTACTTGCAAACTGAAAAGAAACATGTACACGCATTCAGAGCTAATCCTGGTCCTGATTGCAATTTTATAGGGAAAGAATGACATTAACAGAACCTCATTTCATATCCACTCTCCCTAATCAATCCAATCAGCGACATCAAGAAAAAGTCTAAGTTGACTGTTTTTACCATGGAATACAAAAGGCCAATTAGTACAGGAAATATTATGCATGTGAAAAACCAAGACTCCTCTATCATGGCATAGCAGGAAATGCTTAATTAAATCAGGCCTCACTCAAATTTTTCACAATAATTCCCAGATGACAGAAATATTAAAGACAAATTGATGACTGCCAAATGGCTTGGTGTCATTTGCTAGAAGGAAGAGATCTATATTTTACAAAGTATAGGCATGAGAGCAGCTGGAGGGCATGGAAATAAAAGCCCACGAGTTTATGCTATTTTCTCTATTGATTTATCTAAACCTTAAATGGCTGATTAGTCCATTTCCAGAGAGTAGATTTCATCATACATGCCAGGCCTTCAGTATAAGTTTATCACTCATTTGCCATCATGGTACTGTTCCTCCAAAAGGAACAACATTTTCTAAAAATATATAAATATACAACAAGAACTAAAGAAAAAATGACAATATATTCCTCTCAATAAAACAAAAACAAACCCTTATATAGAATTAGAATGAAAAATACTAAATCCACATAATATTTGCATAGTAAAACTGTTCCAAAATATCCACATTTATGATTTCCTTTGGCGACACTGAGAAAGAAGCCAGACTTTTTCTTCTTTTCCATATTGGTGATAATGTTGAGGATTGTATTTGCCACAATGGTTAGTTATAATTTGTGAACAAAATTCTCACTCACTATATGACATCACTCACATTATTTGTGTTATCATTCTGTTTCATATGCTCCTGTAAGTAGAATCTACCATGAAAAATCCTTTATCTTAAAAATAACAAAATTTTAAAAACATATCACTTCCTTTGTACATAAAGAACGTTCTAGCATAACTAGCCTTTCAAATGTGGCCACCAGAAACTGCCCTCTGAAGTGATATGCTGCAATTTCATGTAACTTTATTAATATCACTTAAATGTGTTCATTAATATCACTAAAACATGGTTTTAATGTCAAAGAATACATCTCAGAGGAAGTCAGTTCTCAAATATACTACCAAAGAAGCTGCTACCTAAAAATAGTATTAGAAAACCATATATTGTATGGAGGCCAAGTAAGAAATTAGATTTAAAATAAATGCACAAAAATGGGCTGTGAAACTTGATGGTTTCAGTAACTCCATACATAGCAGAAAAGGAAATGGATGTACAAATTGCTGGACCAAGAGAATGTCATACTTTAGTGAGGAGGACACATTGTCCCCTGTTTTAACATGGGCATTAGAGAACGTAATATTTCTCGGGTATAAATATTAATTAAAAATACTTAGGAGGCTTTTATAAATTAATTGTTACATATTCCACCAGAAAATTCTAGTGGGCAGTACTCACTCAACAGAATACAATGAAAAATGCAAAGATAAATGTACTGAAGTGGAAATAATGGCCACAACTCATGAGATGGCAATCTTTGGGTTCCAATTTCCACTAACCAGATAGGAAGGTTTTCCTCAAGACAGCATTAAAAATCAAGTGCCTGAGGTGTAAGATTGGTTTGTATACTTCATTTGAGTGCAAATTCATAATCAATTAATTCAACTGTTTCTTTAATAACCTAAAAGAACTGGCTCATTATAGGAAGACAATGTGAATAAAGCGGCTAACTTGAAAATTAAAGGACAAATATGAGTAAGATACAAATATAAGAAACCAGTGGGCATTCTCAAAATTATCCCAGAAAAAAATGGGAATCATATGTAAGTCAAACTACAATGGAAAGAAAATGGCTGATGAATTGGAAAATGTCCTTAGCTCTTTTCCAAAGGGAGAGTTTCCTAAAACTGAAGAAAGTTAAAGCTAGAGTGACCTAAACATTTAGGAACGTGCTGCAGGGTAACATAAACCCAAGGTACAGGAAGGGTCAGAATGATTTCTTAGGTCTCCATCTACAAATAGGATTATTCCATGAAATCAAACTTTCATCGTTGGAGGTGATGACATCCAGGCAAAGCAAAGGTACTCACAGGAACAGCAGAGGCCCTGCTTCCCCACACCAATCAGCATGTTCAGGCAAAGATTGCAGTAGGCAGGTTTATTAAAGTGCTTGAGTCGCCACACATGCTGTCCATCATCCTTCACGTTCTGCACAGGACGTAAGAGAAACAGATTTCACTTAATGAAATAAACAGTGGAATATGCAAGTGCCAATAAAACTCAGAGCTGGACTGAGGCATTTGAAGACAATCTGTTATTTCATCCCTGCCTCTCTCCAAGATCGCCAAAGAGTCTAGAAAAACACATGTGCTCTGGTGGAATGAGATCCTGCTAACAAATCTCGGATACTATAGCAACGCACACATTCTTGTCTAATGTCAACAGTCCAACAGCATGTCCCAAACCATCATAATGACCTGCCAAACTGAGCACTCCCGAAGAACAAGGACATATCTGCCTCGCCTCTGAATATTTTATCCCTAACACAATTCCAGAAACAAATAAATGGATAAAGAAAGAGAAAACATTCTTCAGTGGAAGAGTGTGACACATAAAAACTCAGAAAGAATGTTAACCCTTGCTTAATAGTAGGAATGTGCAAATTTCATGATGGTGGGGTCTTAGGAGGCAGAGGGATGGGACTGAATGGGAGGGGAAAGATCAATACTTCAAGGTAAGTTATTGGTAATATTTTAAGACTTCAATTGGGGATTACTTACAGCTTATAATTTATATTATATATTTTTGTATGTCACAAATGGCAAATTTCAAAAGGTAAATTTTTTTAAGGACCTAATCATATTACCATGTTGGTTCTTCCTCTTTTGTAAAATATGAATGATTTTAGTCTCATAGAAAGGTGCTAAAATATTAAAACTATATTACTGTATTTATAACAATTACTGTAGTTATTTGCTGCATTAAAACCTTAGGTTTAAATTAATTCACATTTTAGTATGACGACTATAATTATGATTTACCTTTCTAAGTAAAACTATATAATTCATAATCTACTTCTCTAATAGGTATTTAATTATATCTGTATTGTTCAGATTGAAGTAAAATGAAATAATATGATGCTCATGAGTCTCTTGAATTCCTTACAAGAAAATCAAGATATTAAGTGAAGTTATTGTATATCATTACTTTTGTTAGTATCATTTTCTGCATTCACATGTAGTCCTTGTACACCATTCACCCACTTATATCAAACTCAGATTCATTTTAGACATCACTCATTCTATAGAAACCATTACAGGACATGATTTTTCACATTAGCCCAGTTGTCTGTTTTTCAGAATACATTCACCTAATAAAACTTTTTGATCACCTACTATGTGCTGGGACACTAACACAATTTTTGTAGTAGTGGCACAGCACACACATGTCTAGATCATTTAATTTCTCTTGATGCTAACATATTAATAATAATGCATCCTGGCCACTTTTTCTTATTTCTAGTCAAGAGATAAACCTCCAAATTTGAAATCCTTGATTAAATCCATAGTAACTAATTCTCACATTAGAACCAGAAATGTCAAATTTGCATCATAATATGAAACATTAATGAAAACGCTTCCTGGGAGTTAATTCTCCATGGGTGTCTTGAATTTCTGCACATTTTATAAGCAGAAGAACTGTCCTTTTTTCCAGACTATCTTTTCAAAGATATCTGAAAAACAAATAGCCTTGAATAGAGATATATCTCCCTCCAGGGGAGAGGGCAGGTTTACTTACTTTCCAGTATAATAAAAACAATCTCTCCCTTCTAGGAAAAGGTTAAGCAGGTTTGTTTACTGCACATTATAAAAGATTTAGTTTCCCCAGGCCAAGGGTTCCAAGGTCTGATGCTGTGCACAGTGATTCCTTGTGACTTCCATATGACTTCCATATGCCATCACTGTGAGACTCTATAGGCCCAGAGAAATACCTCAGACATGTAGCTCCTATTGCTTGCTTTGCTGTAAATAAAGAAGTCCTTTGTTTCTGACCCAGGGGTCTCATGTCCTCTGCCAGTATTCATGAAATGTTAGCAAGCTAACTTGTTAACTTACAAGTAGGCTAACTCTCAGACTCTTCACAGTTCTTGACAATGCTCAGATTCTTTTTTTTTTTTTTTTTGGACAAAGGCCTAACAACTCTCAACAAAAGCAGTTATGTAGAAACACTGGTGTTTCAATTTCCTTCCACAACTTAAGAAATAGGCTTCATAGTAATTTCTGAATCCATTGCTGATTTATTTGAATCATAGGATTTCTAATATCTTTATTATATGAATGGAATGTTTTATATATTCCTTTAGCATTACTGTATTTTTCCAACTGTCAATATTTTAAAAGTTCTATTCCCTCAAAAAGAATAAAACATCCTGAGTGAAAAGCTTAAGTGATGGGGCTGTTAATTTAATATATAAAGATAGGTAGATAAAAAGATAGATAGATAGGTAAAATATAGAGATATAGATAGATAAAGTTAGCTTAAACTAAGATTCTGAAGTGAAAAGAGGAAAGGGAAAAAACCCTAATTTTCATATGTATTACTGTTCTCATAATCCTTGTCATTTTATTTTTAAATGAGTGTCCATTACATGTGAATAAGCCTCATCCTTTTGAAGAGCACATATGGACGAAGTTAGCTGGCATTTTCCTTATCAAAAAAATAAACAAGTCTGAACGTGGGTGTTCTGTCAATCAGAACGCTTAGCCATGTTACAGGCTGCAACTGATGTACAAATCCATTACCCAGACATAAAAGACTTTACCAAAAAACAAATTAAATAGCTTTATAGCTCTTAACCGGATACATCGCCAAAATACGCAAAGGATAAAATATGTATGTGACTTCAAGAGAAG
Organism: Lontra canadensis; assembly: GCF_010015895.1. Taxonomy (NCBI): domain Eukaryota; kingdom Metazoa; phylum Chordata; class Mammalia; order Carnivora; family Mustelidae; genus Lontra; species Lontra canadensis. Next base: position 52,127,413 of record NW_022630996.1, on the reverse strand, counting down.
AAATTGAAACCAGGAGCCAACTACTTCTCAGCAGTGCAAATTATACTCCAGCGCTCTGTATTTTCATGTCTTGTCTCGTTTGTCTTATTTAGATGGTAAACTTCGTGGGGGACTGGGAGGATCTGTCCCTTACTCCGTTCTATCAGCCTGTAAAGCATATTCCTATTAGTACTTCTATTGCAAATAAATATTTATTGTCCTAGAAAGGAATTCATTTTTTTAAACAAGAAATGATGAAGAAATCCAGAGGGTTCGATTCCTGGACCATTATGAAAATGTGGATCAGACATTTCCCATTTCTTCTTATTTTCCTCTCTAATAAAATGAAAGCACCCACTTTCCTCTCCCAGGCCGTGGGAGGGTTTCATTATACAATACCTGTGAAGTCAGTTTAGCTCCTCAGAAGACTGGTGTTATATAAACAGCAAATATTATTACCATCATTGGATTGAGTTGTGTAACATCTCAATGTTGCAGCCCAAAGACTTGAGAAGGATATTTGTAGGTTCACCATACTTTGTTTCATAAAAATTTTGTTCCCACTTTTTCATTACCAGACATCGTTAAGAGAAATTTATTCCTGATATTTGTAGAACACTATGTTTTAAAATTGAAGAAGTTCAGTTCTGTGAACTGATGAGGAGAGAGGAATACTTAATGAAATGTAGGCAAGTTCACAGATGAGCTCCACATTCTTCCCCCCCCTTCCTCCCCTCACCTATAGTCAAAAGGAGGTTTCAAAGGCAAGAATGCCCTTTGGAACTTTTGGAAACCTACTTCATTATTTTAGTGTTTTCTAAAGTTTTAGTTTTTTCCCTAAATGCATCCAAGATCACACACCCTCTTCAAGTGAATTAGGGCTATTATAAATAATATCATTTTTTTTTTTTCAAAAGACCTCAAGGAGAAATTTTACTAATGTCATAACCAAAATGCTCCTAACCCCCATACTTGGTCACATCCCTGTTTCAAATGACTTCACTTACAACACATTTAAGAGCTAACATTGCAAATCAATTCCAACTCATTAAATAATAAGGACCATTAAAATTACCTTATTTTTCTGCTCAACGTCTCCAAAAAATTGTAACAATATGAAAGAAAATGCTCTTTTAGACAAAAAGATGAGCTATATCAGGTCTGGGCCAAGAGAATGCAAAGAGATATTTTAAAGTTCTGAGCAGCATGCAATCAACTGCTTATCTCCAGACCCCAGTTTCTGAAGTCAGGCTCAGGACCTACCATACTTGGGTTCAAATGCAAACTCACCAGGCCATCACATTGCATAGTCATTTTCCTTGAATGACCCAATCTGGAATGTCAAGAATTATTGCATCTATCCAGCTTTGTAATTCCTTTCTAGATTGAGCAATGTATAAACAGCTAAACAACATCTCAACCAAATTAAATTTTAAAAAATAGAGTGTGAAGCATTACTTTTCCAGATATAGCCTAGTCTATTAAGAATGCATCATCTTCAGCTCTCCATTATATTCAGAAATTTCATTAGGAAATAGATTCCATCAGAAATCGGGAGGCACACCAAACAGTTACTTTTACTTTGCTGAAACAGTTGAAAAAAAAAAAAATGTCCTAAAACATTTTGATCAACAGCAAAGTTTAAATTACATATAGAGTTTAAAGTCCAGGATTCTGAGGACACATACAGAGAAATCAAAACACATATCCACCAAAAACCATACGTGCAAGATGTGGGGACTACAATCCAAGACTAAGAAGGTAAAGTATTCTTATATTAAGCCAGGTTCCTACTTAAATGTCTATTTCTGTTTTTATGATAATAGGAAGTCAAGAATTTTCCTTGAAAAATCTAATAATGTTCTAAGATTACAGATACTAGGAATTGGAGCATTATTAATTATCTTGTTCACCTAAGAAAAGGAATGTCCGAACTCAAAGTATATTGGAAAAGGAAAAGGATATTCTTGCCTATCTTCTTTTTAATGTGTCCAGAGAGGATGACTGGCTAGCACAAAATGACCTCATTAGTTAATAACAGAGCCAAGGTAAAGATCAATTTGATGAAATTCACTACTAACATACTATCTCTTCACTAGTCCATGCATCTTGCTGAGGTTGTCTTAAGTGAGTTAAATAAAGGGTAGTAGATTCCTTTCTCCTAAATAACTAAAAATAAATCAAAACTCTTTCTCTTTGTAATATGACAGATTAGTGACTGGCTAAATCAAGGATCCGAAAACTATGGCCATTGGGTCAAATGTGGCTGGCAACCTATTTCTGTCAATAAAGTTTTATTGGTCTCCTTCCTTTACCAAGTGACTGTGATTGCTTTTGTACCAGTTGTAACAGAGGTACTGAACATTTACAACAGAGACCTTATGGTCCACAAAGCCTAAATTATTTACTCTCTCTGTTCCTTTACAGACAAAGTTTGCTAATCACTAGAGCAGAGCTTTATTGCTAGATGCAATTATTTTCAAAAAAATATTTTCATTCAAAATTGAATTCAAAAAAATTCTTCAGTGAGATGAACTCCAAAGGAAGAATGAGTAAGTCTCCTGTATAAATGACTATGCCTCAGGTGTAATTAAAATCACAAGTGCCACCCAAACTATCAGTTTTCCTCCAGACCTAAGAGATTGTACCATTTCATGTTGGGTATGCTAAGTTTGATGGACTTCTTCTTCTTCTTCTTTTTTTTTTTTTTAAGATTTTATTTATTTATTTGAGAGAGAGAGAGAGAGAGAGAGAGAAAGAGAACATGGGGGTAGAGGGGGTCAGAAGGAGAACCAGACTCCCCACTGAGCAGGGAGTCTGCTGAGGGTTTGATCCTAGGATTCCAGGATCATGACCTGAGTCAAAGGCAAACACTTAACCAACTGAGCCACCCAGGTGCCCAAGTTTAATGGACTTCTTAGAAGAGAAAGGAAATGACTCTTACTTTCTTGCATTTGATAGAGAATCAGATTCTGATAAACTACATTTCCATTTTTCATTTTGGTTCTCAAATAGATAATATTCAAAATAGAGTAGGTTTTTAAATTCTGTTGATAGAGAAAAATAAACTACAATGAAATCACAACTGTTCTGCTTTGCACTAGAAGTAAGGATTGCTCTCCCAGGACAACGCTCTTATCTGCGTAATTTGGCTAGTACACCACAGTCACTTTCAAATGCACCATGGTATTTAACATGCACTCTTAATCAGAATCTACTCCCTGAGCTCATAATTGACAGAAGACAAGAATATATAGGACAACATAACAAGACAGGCTGCACAATAAATGGCTGGATTCAACCTAAAGCTTCTGGATTTCCAATTTGATTAGCAAAAGTGGGGTGGGGTGGGCTGTGGGGGTAGGCAGGGGGAAATGGCATCATGAATCACATTCTCTACAGGTAATAACATAACACATTAACTGCCTACAGAAAAGGAAATAAATCTCAATTACTAAAAAAAGGCCCTCATCACTCAGTTGTCATTGTGTCATTCCTGCTTTGTAAAACACTTTCCATGCCTTGGAATTAAAAAGCTGTTTCTAACAAATAAATGCTCTGTTTCGTGATCATAATTACATGGCTTATACATTTTATTAAAAGACAATTCAAAAGATTATTGGCTTATTCTTTTTTTAAAAAAGCAAAGGAAAAGGGATTTAACTCTCTTGAATTGTTCTGTACAGGGGGAAAAAAATCCCTGCTTCTACTTTAGTTGATCTGTAAATGTTAAACGATGTTGCCCTGCCATCTAGTGGCCTTGACCGGAAACACAATTTTGAAATGTAGTACTGGTTACTGCTTTGAAACCCTGTATTGATCTCTCCTATTACGCTCCAAAAACATCTCCTATGACTAAAAACACAAACCATAAATGTAAGAATATGATTGTAAATTAAATTACCTGACAGAAATTAATGAGAAGGAATTCTAATTCAATTGAAATAAAGTTACTGCTACACCAGAAACTGATGAGGTACTGTTTGTTTGAAAGCATCTGCATTAAATCCATATTAAATCTGTGGACTCCATTTACCCATGCCATTTTCATAACTTTACAAATACCTATATTTATTAATTGAATTATAAGCAATTTCTAAATAGTAGTTTCCAAAGATGAACATCATTACAAAATCTTTCTGTACTATTTTAAATATAGATGACTAAGACTGTTAAATCTGCATTTTGCTGTCCAACACCCCAACTACCAAATGGTTTAGTTACTCATTCCTGAACATTCTTTCACACTAAAATTTCCATAAATATTTAGAATAAGCATATATAAGCACAATTTTAGCTTTAAAAATACAAAATTCTCTTCAGGAGAACTGTTATTATCAGGACTTCCTTGACTAGCATTTGATTTTTTCTGTGTAAACACTGAACCTTAAAATGTTAACATTTTATAAAATTAGTCTTTTGTTTTCTCCTGACAGACTTATATACACTTTGTCAGAAGGTGTATTAAACACTCAAACAAATATTTATAATATAGAGATATACAACAGGTTATTACAAAAAGATATCAGGTTATGTATAGTATGACAACATCAGATACAAGAAACCGCTGCTGCATTTGTTTTCAAAATGTAGAAATATGTATGTATAGACAATAAGATCTATATTATCTTTGTTTTATTATCTACTTTAAGGATAACATCCTGTATATCCTCTATTAGTAATTTTCTTTGCCTTCCTCTGGCCATGTCTAAAATCCTATGGGCCTCATGAAGGATAAGATTCACCTGAATGGAAAGGAATTTGAAGAATCAGGGGAAAAAGAAACAAATACTACTTCCCTGAAGCCCACTTACATATTCTCAAACCCATATGTAAATATGTACAAATATATTTGTATATATTCTCACATGTTTTATAAACACAGACTGTAAGATTTCTTGAAGGCTTTTAAAAATCTGCTCTCTTTAGTAACTGTGGTATAGTCTTGAATCTGCAAGATTGTTATCTCTGGTAACAAGAAGTACGCAAAGTTTTGGAGTCAGCAGCCAAGTGGTGGACATTATGTTTTTGCAGCTCAAAATTCTAAATATTGTATGCGTGCTTTCCATCAGTAATGCTCTTTGAATCTTAGTATACATTTTACTATACGCATGTTATGGTTAATTCTTGTTTATTAATGCTAAATACAAAATTTCCATAGTGATGCATTGAGTTCAAAATTAATGATTACTGAAAACGACATCAAGGTTGGGTAGCAAGGTTTGGTTTCAAAGTCACTGTGATATCCCTTAGATTGATTTCTTTTCCCCCAAAGCCCTCTTTAAGTAACACTGGAGGCACTGATACAAGAAAACTTTTGATAAGCCTAGAATGAAAGGCTGGCTGATCAACTACCTCAATATATAATTGGCTTCTCCAATATTATATAATATATATATATATGTGTGTGTGTGTGTGTGTGTGTGTGTGTGTGTGTGTGTGTGTGTATTCTCAACTACCTCAATATATAATTGGCTTCTCCAAGTATTGGTTATCAATAAAACAGATTTTCTTCATGGGGAGGGTGATTATGGAATGAGACGGAGCAGCACAAGAACCAGAGAATGCGATAACACTAGGGAGTTTCTTGCAGTAAATAAAATGATGAGAAGGTCAATAATTTTTTAAACTAGATTGTACTTTAAATAGAGAAAAAAGAGAGAAATTATATTAAATAATACGGTAATACCTAAAATGAATCAATATGTTTGTGGCAAGTATTACTAGAGGACTTATTGCCCTGTGGCATACTTATTAAAAGGACCAGGCACTCACTACACGCTTAATGACAGAAAATGGCCAGATCAATTTATCATCAAAATGTGTAATAGAGAACCCCACTGACTTACCACCAGGCCACCCTCTTTGTGTAAATGCTTACATTTTCCAAGCCCAGAAGAACGAGAAGTGGAATTGTTGTCATTCCTCCTTGGATCCATTCCTCCAGAGAGACTGTCCCATCATGATCATAGTCAATTTCTTCCATCATTTCATGGAGGATCTGGAATAGAGGAGATGAGGGAAAACTCGCTATGAATCAATAAAATAAATTTCATAACAGAGAACAAAGCATTGCATTGAATTGGTTATGATAAACTGACTAGTAGCTAAGTACAGAGTAGAGATAAATATCTAGATAAGTTGGTACAATGTCAATCCAATAACTGAGAATACAGTAGCATTGTTAAGATTTTCTAGAACCTGACTTCTTATATTACTCAACTTTTAGAAATAATTGGTTAACTTTTTAGTACTTTGTCCATGAATGGTACAGCTAAAACAAGAAAGTATCTTTAATTTAAGGGTAAAAGTGGTCTTTAATTGCTTTCTCTAGATTTTTTAAATTCATATGTATGCCAGATAATGTCTGAACAAATTAACTTCATGGCAGAGAGCTGAAATGATTCTTCACTAAGTGGTAAGGGGTGCGGAAATTAAGTTGCTTTTAATTGCCTATCAGAACCTAATAAAGCTAAGAAGTTAAACCATCAAGTCTTTTTATCAGATTTCTTTTCTAAAGATGACTTATACAGAATATCCCAAAATGTTCTGCATTGTGTTTGTTGTAATTACACTTATGTCTCAGTTTTATAGTGGTAATATCAGTATTTAATCCAAACGATTGCTGAGAGGGTTAAGTGTGTTAATATGCTATAAATATCTTCAAAGAGCATCTAGTAGGTATAGTAAGTGTCACATAGGTGTTGTTAATGTTTTATTAACTATATATTACATAGTTACAACAACTATATATTATGGTTACAATGCAATAACTACCCTTGGTTGCTGGGAAGGTACAATACTACCCATCCAACAGCACCAAAATGGGAAACATGTTAGAACTCCAATAAAGAAAGTAACTCACCACCTTTATCTAATACAGAAATTTTCACCAATTCACAAAAAAAGAAAAGAAAAGAAAAGAAATACAGAGAGCATTGGAACTGAAATTTGAAGGGTGCAATAAATGGGATGCTTGATATGTTGACAGAAGTGCTGTTTGCCTAAAAACTCCTGAACTTCATGGATGGATGTTTTTCCCATGAAAGACAACCTGATTTGAAAATCAGGTTATTTTCCTTCATACAAATTTAAATATAGATTGAAAAAGAAGAGACTTTTTGGAACAAAATGATACTGAAATAATTACTTTATTATTCTCAAAATGAAAAGCAGGGGAAATTATTTAAAACTTGGCAAAATGCTGTAAGATCTTTTTAAAATGTCCCACCCCTTGAAGGCACTTTGATGAACTTGGTGAAATGAATAAAACTAGAACACAGAGCATTGTTTCAGATGTCTGATGCTTTCGTTTTGTACCTAATAAATCTCATGTGAGAGCCTGGGTTCGTTTTTTCAAAACCTCGTCCAAGGATGTCTCAGTCTTCCCTATTAACTGTCGTGGACCTCAAACGTTAGATTATCTTCATTCATATATGCAAATGTATCAGGGCTCTGACCACATGTACAAATGTACGCACTGGTTTAAAATGGGCAGAGTTGGGGCGCCTGGGTGGTTCAGTCCGTTCGGTGTTGGCCTTCGGCTCAGGTTGTGGTCTCAGGGTCCTGGGATCGAGTCCCACGTCAGGCTCCCTGCTGAGCAAGGAGCCTGTTTCTCCCTCTGCCCATCGCTCCCCCTACTTGTGTTCCTTCTCTGACCAATCAATAAATAAAATCTTTTAATGAAGTAAAATAAAATGGGCAGAGTTGTTGAATCATTAGGCAGGATGAGGCAGTCCCTATGACAGCAAACATACTGCCCAATATAAGTCTTTTCATCTTCACTTTCTACTATTTATACTACTCATAGAAGTGGCAGATTTATCAATGTGTGCCACAAATGACAAATAATGCTATATAGTTTATTATTGTATTTCCCAGTAGGTCTTTGTCATAATTAGACTGCCTAGCCACCAACTGTTCCCTTTTTCAAATCATCCAGATCCCCCTTTTCCTCAAGTGCTTGGTTCCCTCAATATTTTTTTCTGGGGAAGCAGTGGTGCCCCCTTCTGTTTCAAAAATTGATAGAAAAACATCTTCCTTCTATCACCCTAGTGAGGACAGGAGGCTTGGCTGAAAGACATACAATATTCATGGGTATTGAGGTGAGTACAATGGAGAAAGCTGATGTAGATGAACATAACCAAAAAGGGCAACAGAACTTAAAAAAAGAAGTCCCTTGATTTCAGTGAAAATAGTATTAAGATGACTCAAGCAGTATTCTTAGAATTACATATAAGTTACCACTATTACTTAGTATTCCATATACAAACTGCAACTTTGGGAATATCTGTTACGCCTTATGTGCACAGCATGGTGTATTTCCATATCCTCCCAAAAAGAAAAACCAGTTGAGTTAAAACTTGGAGAACCCCAATCCCAGTAAGAAGGGTGCCCCTCCTTTGGATATGACACCGCATATAACTTTGTTTCATTTTACTGGCACTGCTTTCCAAAGCAAAGGAAATGCTACCACAGCTCTCTTATCACGCTACTATCATGCTGTTATAAGACTTTTTAAAATTCTTATAAAATGTAAGTCATTCAAATAGAATTGATTTGTATATGGTTAATTCATTTACAATTTGATAAACCTAGTTGGTTTCAAGAATAAACTAATCAATAAGGTACTTATCAGCTCTCCCCAAAATATTACTTGTAGCGAAAGTCAAAGTTTCTAATCAAGTATGTTTTAATATACATTGGAATAATGTTGTACTTTTGGTATAAATCTGTTAAAAATAAGAAGTTGTTATATTCTTAAAAGCCTCTTAGATATCATTTCTTTGAACAAATTATCACAGTTTTCTAGCTCTATCTTTAACTGGCTGAAGATCTGTGAGAAGTAACTTGAACATGCTGGGGTCCCAATTCCCCTATCTGTAAAATGAGTAAAATCATAGTATCTATCTCAGAGAGCTACAAGCACTGAGTAACACATATACAGGAAATAACAACAGTGCCCTCCACACAGTCAACTGTCACCAGCTTCTTAAGTGACTTCATCTTCTTTTAGAATGAAGATTTAGCTATTTCCATAAAAGGAAAATATAGACATCATGAATAACATACATTAACTCTGACGATTTTATGGCATGGCATAACCTTGGCAGTATCCACCGGCAGCTTCTGCTTACCTAAAGATATATGAGATCGCCATTCAAATTAATTTCCATGAAGAAGAAAAGCAAAAGTTACTGCTAAGAGCTTCAGAACACCACGTATACCTTTTCTTGTTCAGAATCCACTTTCGCTACTGAATAGAAATATTAATTTAGGGTTGTCAAAAGAAAACGCCAAATGGCAGTAGTATATTAGGGTTCCAAAAAAGAGAAAAGCGACATGGGCCTTCTAGAATGTAGCCAACAGGTAAATCATCCATATACCTACTGGATTGAGTTCAGTGACATCCCATTCAAGGTATTCTGCGACATGCATCATCTGACTGATGATATTTTCTAGCTCCTGGAGAGGAGAGAGAAAGAGAGAGAGAGAAGAGGGAGAAAAAGTGAATACAGGTTCTTTGTAAGTTTTTCAAACGTTGACTTATAAGAATTGTTTTGTTTAACATGTAATTCAAAAACCAAAAGTTACATGATTAATTTGTGTATTATATATAATTTGTACATATAAATTAATTTATATATAATATGTCCTTTAACAGTCTGATTATACATAAAAGAAGCACTTGAATATAAATTTGTTTTGTACTTTGTCTAGAAGTCTTCACCAGGAGAGGGCACAATTACACAAAAAAAGCTTTTCTTCCAGTAGAAGATTTTTTAAGGAAGAAAATCTGTCTTTGGAAAGGAACATCTGATCAAAATGGGAGCAGACATATTTTCACAAGATGTGATGTTTAAATCACCCAGTATCCAGGCCTTTGGGTTGGAAACTAGGTGTGGAAGGATTGGAGAAGTGTTTTAGGGCAACTGAAAGGTTTATTTTTATTCTGATACACTGAGAACGTATACTGACTGTTCTAGCCATTAATGGATATAATTTGCTCTGCTAGAGGTGTGTTCAGAGTCAAGGTTTGGAAGCTAAATACATGTAGAGTTTATTTTTTAAGGAAATAGAATTTTAGTTAGCATTTTCGTATTATTTTACTCAAGTGTCAACTCTTTGAAGAATGATTAATTAATACATACGCCCTGAATAAATAAAGCATTTGCTCATACCTATTGAATAAAGCATTTGCTCATTCTCTATCTCCAGAAAAGATTATACATATTTTGTAAATGCTAGTAATTTAAAATATAGTCACTGACATAATTAAATGTGGTGCCTTAATGGTATAATAATTTAAAATATAAGAAATATAAAAGGATAAGGTTTGAAAACATATTAGTTAGAGATTATTCTACTCAAATCTCCGATCTAATGTATGTAGCTGATATCCATACAGCAAAGAAGGGAATATGGTAAAAGAGGTTGTAGTTTGGGGGACAATGGACCCATCTGAGAAACTGATGAAAGCTCCATTCCTCTCTCGAGAAAAAACATAATCATGAAAATGTTGTCTAGGTAACACAGGTTGCCCCAGGAAAACATACAAATATAAATGTGTTTCCTTAGTACAGTTAAGAAAATTTTTAAACCAAAATACCTTGGAATTATAGGTTAGAATTGTGTGTCTGTCTTTGCCTATTTATGCCTTGATGATTTGGAGTGAAAGTCCCTGGACATGTTTTTAGGAATGGAAACTCTTCTTATATAGGCATTTGACACTAGTCATTTAAGATTCAGGTTTCTCATCTGTAAAATCAGTATTCTACTCTTACCTAGTGCATAGAGTTGCTGCAAAGAATAAGCATGCTATGATATGAAATACATTTATGCTTCCTGGCATACTGCATAAGATCAATAAATATTCACTAGCATTATTACACATAGTGGTCATTTTCAAAATTTCAATTTTCCTCTGGTTGGCCTCTAATATGTGACGTGCTACACCTTTAATTTCCAAGATTAATGACATCAGAATATACAATTTCAACCTGATAGTGAAGGAAATATAATGGGTGGTAAGGTGCCTGGAGAAATACACAGAAATAAAATTCAGGCCTTTAATTATAAAATAGACTAGTTTAATCATAAATCAGTTTATTTATTCCCAACTCATTGTTTAATATTATATGTATAGTTATAAATATTGCAATAGACTATATGTTAACAACAATAACGCAAAATGGCCAGAGACCAAAAAAAGCATTTGACTGAATTTTCAAATCAGCTGCCAACCCATGGCTAAAAGCCTAGTAAAGAAACATCCTTTTAATTTAATTAAAAAGAAACATTAAACAAAATAAAATTTCATTTAAATATAATTTGCATTAGTATAGTCAGAAGTGCTACAATAAGCATATGGAAATATCTAGAAAAGTCTAAACTCTTCGCTGTGAAATGCCACCAGAAAATGAGCAAATGTATCATGTAGCTTAATATTCCTAAATGGATAAGCACTTAAAAATGATAGCATTTGAAAAATTGGAGAGACTTAAACATAAGGAATCCCACAATCACAGCATCAATTTACATTGGTGGTCATTTCCTAAAGGAGGAATTAAATATTTTTATCTCTCTATGGAGACGCTGATGTGCCATTATCCTACTCAACGTTACATAAAAATGTATCCAACTTCATTGATTTGCTTGTAGAATTCACTTTGAGTTCTGCCACAGGGAGAAGTATCAGATGAAGAGAGAAACTCCCTCATTATTAGAAGTAATGTTCATTTTAATCAATTTAAAAATATCAAAATATTTGTTATTTAAGGTACCTGTATACTTCAAGATCTCCATAGCCTGACACTTGTTATGTTTTAAGATTCTTCTATTTCCTTTACAGAAGAGTCAATATATGAAAAATGTGTCACTAACAAATATAAAATGCATTATTGGATGGATTTATATTTGAAGCACTGATTTGTGCAGTAAAACTAAGAATCTAATCACTCCTTTGAAAACTATCAATGATTTGTGTATATTACAAATACAGTAAGCATTAAACATTCCTTTTAGTTAAATCATTCAGAGATGGTATTATTCTCCTATTGCTTTTTATGACTAAAATGATAAAGAGTACAAGTTACAATTTAAATTAAAAAGGAAAGTTGGTTAAAGCAATTTATAAATATATGTATTTTAATAGTATATATATGACTAAAAGAATTTTAAAACATGGAAAAAAATGATAAAATGATTAAATTAACTTTATAATTCCTTTCAATTCTACTGGAATTCTTGTTATTTTTCTTAGTGTCAAACCTCAGATTTTTTTTTTCTTTCTAGATCAATGGTCTCAACTTTCTCATGTATTATTCAAACAACATTGGGGTCTTTTTTATCTTTCCATGTATAAAAAGTCACTTTTTTTCTAGTAAAATTATTCAATAGAACAATTGTAATCTTAACAGTTTTATTTATTTTTTTTTCAGATCACTCTCTTTCAAAAAGTAGGATGATCAAAATGCTGTGTGAGTGCACAGAAATTATATTAAGTGTGTCTTCTGTGGTAATAGCTATAAATTTATTCATTGCATTTTCAGAACAGACTACTTTGAAATTTTCACAGAAAATTTAAAGAAAAAAATTACCGAGCTGTCCAGGAAGCCATTCCCATCTGTGTCATAGAGGCGAAACATAACTAGAAATAAAAGAGGTTTTAAAAAAAAATTAGAGGCAAGTAAGATCAATGTTAGTAAAAGACATATTCTTTAAAATTTCCTGTCAAAAGCAAATATTCAATCCTCTCCTACTCAAAAACACTGATTTGTAAGATCATTTCTCAAGTTAATTTGAGAATGAATGAGTCAATTAATAAAAATACTAAATATCAGATATATAAGGTCAAACAATTTTTGTTATATATCTAGAAAACACTGAAAGTTACCATTTTTGCTCAGTTTTTACATTTTAAGATCATTAAATGAAAACTCAAAAATAAAAGAAGAGAAGGAATGTTAGATCTTCGGAGTTGGGATATTAAAGGACAGTGTGAATAAGAAAAAACAAAACGGATTCAGAGGTCTGGAAACCAAATTTGGAATCTGCGATCCACTAGCACATGAGCAAAGTCCAACACTGTTCTCTTATCTGTCAAATGAGATAACCACCCTGTCATAAGACACACTCGTGAAAATTAAATGATACACACAAATGCATATCAAAAGCTGTAGGTCACTACACAAATTAAGCCATCATTTTGATTGGTGTCTAAGCAGCATGGAAAATAAGGGAATTTTTCTGATGCAGGACAACAAGACACAAAATGCATTATTATTATCACAGTTATAATGGTGTATTTGTTGCAATCTGAGATGTACTTTCAGAGGATAACCACTCTTTGAATTAAACAAGGAAAAGGAAAGTCCTGTCTCTGCAATAGTGAGCACAGGAAAGCAGGAGGACAGTGGGCCTCTCTAGCCTAAGGATTCCCTCATAAATTCACACACCACCAGGAGACTAGAGAAGGGGCTGCAGGTGCCATTTTGAGATAAACAGAGAAGAATGGCACAGCTGTTAAAACAGAGTAGTGGAAGTGAGAGTATTTGTTGGGTTTGCATAATTTCTGGGAGAATCTTGATGGCTGGGGTCTACAATATTAAATAAAGACATTGGTAAAAAGGAGACATAATTGTGCAATGAATGACCTTGATCATGTATCTGTTAACTAATTACTATTTTTGTACTTGAAAATAATTATTACATTTCACCAACCTAAAATATGATTATTTATTTATAAGATGCTATAACCAGTCTGCATACAACTAATAGGAAAAAATGCTTACAATCTAATCATCATGTTCTATTTATTGTAAAATGCAAAAAGACTTTCAAGATGTGAAACATGTAAGAGGAAAATGTGTATCCATTGAATTAAGGAACATAATGTTATGCTGGCTAAGGACCTAAATATCTTTATTTGCAAACCATAATGATTACTGTCTCTCATACACTCAATAAATGACAAATATTCAGAAAGAAAAATCCTACCAGAACCTGGATCCTAAGCAAGACTTTTCAAGAAGATTTCAAGATATTCTAGTTAAGCAGAAAATAGTAAAAATCACTTCGTAAGTGACAAGAATTCACACACCACTCAAAGAATAGATTCAGTACCACGACCAAGGCAAGTATTTACAGAAGCCTGGCTGTATTTGAGAATGAGGAGCACCAGTGACTCTGAATCCTCCCTGGAATAAATAATTGCCTGACCATTTTTAGATGGATATATGGAAACCCTATACCTCTTGGTAAAATTTGTTGGAAACACGGGCTCGAAAACATACACACAAGTGGACTCTGTGCGGGGGAACCTGCCATTCATTTTTGGCAGCGTCTGAAACTTCTTCCTATGCTCCTACAGCTACACTTAACAAAACACAGTAACAGATGAAACCCCAGATACCCTGTCTTTACTAGCCTGACTTGAAGGTAGAGTTTGCACATGACCCAGACTCCATCAATCAGAAGAAAAACCCAACTGATCCATCACCAATCTTGGTGACCCAAGAGAAAAGGGGCTACCCAATTCATTCTGGTGATGGGAGCTGTAGCAGCAGCAGTGGTTGGAGAGAGAGAAACCAGACTCCTGGATGTGTCAGGGGTATTGACAACAAAGGGTGCTCTGCTTGTGCACAGAGAGAAAGCAATGGGATTTTCCCCAGTTGAATTTAGCACTTAATTTCATCACTGATCCTAGAGAACTATCATCCAAATCTGGGTCTCTATCTCTCCTAATGATTCTGTGTGTTTCTCAATATCATTTAAAAAACAATAACCTGGGGGCACCTGGGTGGCTCAGTCAGTTGAGTTCCGACTCTTGATTTTGGCTCAGGTCATGATCTCAAGATTATGAGATAGAGCCCCAGATCAAACTCCACGCTGAGAACCAAGACTGCTTAAGATAATCTCCCTCTCCCCCTTCTTCACCTCCCCTTCTAATAAAATAAAATAAAATAAAATAAAATAAAATAAAATAAAATAAAAACCAATAACCAGCTTTTATTTAAAAAAATTAAAATTAAAACTATGGATGCCTGGGTGGCTCGGTTGCCTGGGCGACTGACTTTGGCTCAGGTCATGATCCTGGAGTCCTGGGATAGAGTCCCACATCAGGCTCTCTACTCACCAGGGAGTCTGCTTCTCCCACTGACCTCTCTCCTCTCATGCTTTCTCTCTCCCATTCTCTCTCTCTCAAATAAATAAATAAGATATTTTTAAAAAATATTTTAAAAAAAGAAATTAAAACTAACCTAGGTTTTTGTCTCTCCCAGTGATACTGTGCACTCAACATTGGCACTTACTTCACATCAAACATAAAGATGAGGTCAAAATAAATTTTAAGTTTAAACTAAACTTTATTTTTATAAAACATGAAACTTTAATTTTAACATTAAAGTAAACTATAAAGCTTCTAGAAGAAGATATAGGAGGATATCTTCATAAACGTAAGGTAAGTCAACATGAACCACCAATGATTAAAAAAAAAAAAAAGGTAAGTTAAAGTTCATCAGGGTTAGAACTTCTGCTCATAAAAAAAAAAAAAGTTAAATAAAGAAATAAGTGAAAGGGGAAAAAAAAGAAAGAGAAAGAAAAGAATAAGAAAAAAATGTAAGCCAACCACAGACTTGAGAACCTTTCAGAACACACATATCTGACAAAGGGCTTATTTCTTGAACATATGAACAAGCCCTGTAACTCAGTAATAAAATTACAAACAACCCAATAATAAAAAGGCAAAAAAATCGAACATATAATTAAAAAATGGAAGATACTAGAAATGGCCAATCATTATAAAGTGCTCAACATCACACAGAGACCACCATATATCTTTAGAAAAAGAGTCTGGAATTCAAAATTGTTTTGTTTTTGTTTTTGTTTTTGTTTTCCTCTAAAGAAAAACAGCTCAGTCTCCTCAAACTGCTTAGCTTCTCAGCCTTAGTTGTTTAAGAACTTGCCATTTAAAAGTAGTGGCAAAAGCCAGGCTCCCCTCTCCCAGAAAATTGACCCACAAATCCAATATGCCTTGACAATTCCCTGAAGCTTTCAGACAGTTTAAAAAAATACTATATACGCATTTTCTAGTTGTTCCCAGTAGGGATGTTGGTCTGAAAACACATTGCTCATTCTTGTCTGAAGTAGAAGTCCTGACATCCTTTAAATGATTTCTAAACACATTAATAGGGATTAATGGTTGTCTATGAATTCTGTCTAATTCATCAAAGAAAAACTGGGAGAAATTTAAGTTCTACTCAGAATAGCAGTAAGAAAAATTGCATACACATATTGAGCACTAACTTTAAGGTACTCTAAATTTGACCAAGTTGAATCGAGAACAGAAGTTTCCTTTTGTCCTGAATAAAAGAGAGAAATTCTAGGATTTTGATTTTCAGAGCCGTGTCTATTTTCCTAATTTAAAATCACAGTGGGGTTCATGCAAAATAGGAAGTTTTGAACACACCTCCCTACCTTAGCTTTGTAGTGAACAGCCACTAGAGTAACAACATGGTATGCGATAGGCATAAATCAACAAGCACAAAGAAAATCTGTGAGGTGGGCACCTGGGTGGCTCAGTGGGATAAGCCTCTACTTTCGGCTCAGGTCGTGATCTTGGAGTCCTGGGATTGAGCCCCATGTCAGGCTCTCTGCTTGTCAGGGAGCCTGTTTCCCTCTCTCTCTCCTCTGCCTGCCTCTTTGCCTACTTGTGATCTCTGTCTGTCAAATAAATAAATAAAATCTTAAAAAAAAGGAAAAAAAGGAAAATCTGAGATGAAAAAAGAATGAGCAAATTTAAGAAGCTGGGAAACACAGGCTGACTGACTTAGAAACCAAAGAAATATAAATGTACCTGGTAGTGAAGAAGCAAAGATTTGCACAAAAAAAAGTGATGAGATGGAAAATGAAGTGACAATCTTCACAGAAAGAAGTTAGACCCTCAAATGCCACCTTTCACACTCTACCCGACGGTATGCCAGCTTCCTACCCCAGTGGAAGACTGGATGTTGGGGCTCTATAGCACTCAAACCAAGGGGATGCTGAGCTCAGGATGGTAGGGGTACTATCCCCCAAACAAGGTATTTATGTGAAAGTCTCAGTAGTGAATGTTGAAAGGATAAGTCCTCTTCCTTAACTCAGTGAGTCACACTTAAACCTCACCCATATACCCACCTGCCCATCACACCAAGGAGTCCTTCCAAAACAAGTACTTTGGGGGAAAATAACAACAACAACAACAAACAGCAACAAAGCAGGGAGGCAGAATAAAACCTTGTAAGAGGAAATCTGCAATCCATACAACAAGAGGAGCATATAAGAATCAGGCTGAGAACAAAATGAAGCCTCTGTGAAGTTAAAAGCAGGATGGAAGTAGTAAAACAAAAACTTATCACAGATGTAGAAGGTCCCAGATGTCAAAAACAAAACAAAGCAAACAAACAAAGAAACAAAAATAGGAGAAAAGTAAGAAAAGAAAGAAAAAGTAATTTAGATTTCTGTCTTGGGAGTATCCATATCCAAAAATAATGGTTCTAGGAAGACAGAGCAAGAGTAAAGAAGAAAGTAACAGACAATGAAAAGATTAAAGAACGAATGAAGGGCACAGAGTTCCAAACCAGAATTTATAGTGGAGGATTTAGAAAGTGATTGGTTATGTAGATACAGAGAAACTAATGAAATAAAGAAAAAAGGCAGATGTTAGCACCATGGCGGGGGGGGGGGGGGGGGATGTCTTGGTAAGCCTATGGCAATCTTTCCCTTTTAAAACTACATTGGAATGATACTGATAATATTAATTAATTAATTATACTAGCTTCAAATAGTATTTTAAGATTATTTCTTCTTAGAATTTAAAAGTAAAGTTAAGCTCCAAGGTCAAGTGAAACATCGAACAAATAGTTCTTATTCTTAAAATAACATAATAAGGGTATAGATTTTTAGGTGCAAAAATATTTTAAGCCCAATATTAAAATTACTCTGTCAACATGATAGCTTCCAAATGTGACTACCTTTTTCAAAGTTACAAGTTAGTTTAACCCACTTTTTTTCTATTTTTATGTTCATGTAATTTCCCTTTATATAGAAACAATTATGCTCCCACACATGAATTTGGTTAAAAGATCAGGGCAAAGGCATATTATGCAATATAAGGTTCATTCTTTATATCTAGAATTTTTTCCCTTCCAAAAGATTTGCAAGTTTTTAATCTGTTTTCTCCTTGAACATTCTACTAAATACACTCCAGTGTTTTTATACTTGGCATACCATATTATTCATAATAAAAATATTAATATGGAATTTGTTATTAAGCATTAGAAAATTTATTTTTAAAGGCATATAAGCTGGAATCTTTTAATTCATAATTTTTTACTGTTTTATATATTTTAAGACCCACTTAAGCTTTTGGGGCAGAGGTGAAAAAAAATTAGCTGCTTGGGAGTTTGTGACATCTAATGCAATGAAGCAATATTTTCTCCTTTTTTCCTTCAGAGAAACGACAATAAAGATAAGGAAAGGAAACTTTTCAAAATAAAAAGAGCACTTTAACAGTAAGGCAGAAATCATGGGTATAAGTCACAGCCAGATAAACTAGTGCTATAATTAATAATCAGTATCTCTGGGCTTCAGTTTTTTTCATTGACACTATAGGAAAGTTGACTAACCTGATACTTGGGATTTCTTCAATGTTAAATCCAATGGTTCTACGATTAATACTATACATACCAGTGACTTTAATGTACAGATTAGTCTTCATTATCTGTGGGTCAGTTATCTATTTTCTGGTTATTTTCCAACCGATTTCTCTTCAGTCATTTTCATTAAATGCAAGCTAACAAAAGTTATTTTAGTTAAGTCATGAACAATTCATAAACACCAATCCAAATTGGTGTACATATCTTGAAGTCACAGTACAGGAGCGCCTGGATGGCTCAGTTGGTTAAGCGTCTGCCTTCAGCTCAGGTCACGATACCAGGATCCTGAGACCCAACCCGGGGTCTGACTTCCTGCTCAGCAGAGAGTTTGCTTCTCCCTCTCCCTCTGCACCTCCCCGACTCGTTTTCTCTCTTTCTCTCTCCTTCTCTCAAAAAATAAATAAATAAATACATAAAATATTTTTTAAGAGTTGCAGTAAAAATGAATTTAGTATTATTTCATCCTTTAAATAATTCACATTATTTTTCTCTTCTCAAGCATCCGCTGACTTCAGTACAATTCCATTTCAGTATCATTTACTTAGCATCTGTCTCTTAAAATACACACACACACATAGCAGCTGATAGGGTGGGAAGTTAGACACAGCACAAGGGTACACAGGAAGGAGTAAAATGTATTCAATTAGAAGGTGGCAAGAGGAATCACGGCCTGAGCTGGACCTCAAGCGTGCACTGCACTGGACCTGACATATGCCGAGAAAGAACCCTCCCAGCAAATGCAAAGGTGCAAAGATAGAAAGGTTCGGGGTTTGTGTCTGATGATCGAAACGTAGATCCATGTGACGGGGACACTGTTCGTGCACGTGTGTGCAGCTCAAAGGTAAATGCAAGATTGACAAAGTGGGTGGGGATCAAACTGAAGAGTCCAATCAGTTTATAGTTGCTAAGTAAGGGCTTCAGGTTATGTATTATTCAACAGGGAACTGTCAAAGGGACACATTCACCCTAAGTCATAAGAAGAGGAGGAAAGAAAATGTCTAGGAGTTGACAGGTTCTAGGTAACATGAAAGGAAGTTACAAGAATTCACACCTAATGAGCGAGATGATGATTAAATAGGTAGGTGTTGGAACAATGAAGCATCTGGATTAACTTTTAGCTGAAGAAATTGACGACCAGCAAAACCCTGAAGGCATGCTAGGCCAGCTCAGGTTTTGAGTGGAGTTATAACCCGAAGAATGATCTTTTTAATTTTACTAACTCTTTGCCACCTCAGTATACAAGCAGAGAAATTGGGTGCCTGAAACTAAGTGTCAAAGAATGACTGGCATCATGGATTATGGGGTCAGTCTATAGTTGAAGGGATGAGGGTCCAATGAGCGAAAGGCAACAGGCAAATTGAGGAGGAAGGGAAATGGTTAAGAGACGAGAATACTCAACTTATATTTCACAGAACAAACATTTATGTGAACTAGTAGATGTGAAGGAATTTACGTGAGCAGATATTGGGTCATCTAATTTTCATAGCAAATGTATGAGATAAATATTACTATGATCCCAATTTTACAGCTGGAGAAACTGAGGCCTGAAGGGTTGGGTTTTTTGTTTTGTTTTGTTTTTTGTAATGTGCCCTAGTCACTCATAAGTGTCAAAGCTAGGCCGCATTCAATTAGTGAAACCAAGAATCTAGGCTCTTAAATACTGTGCTTTGCTATATTTGAAAGTAGGAAGGGGGGAAGTTAAGTGACCATAGTCTGTGGTCAAAGTAAAATACGAGAGCTTAAAATTTTAGAGTAAGAACAGCCTTTGGAATATATAAGGCATGGGGTATTGCTGCAGAAGTGGGTGACCGAAATAAAATGGGGGTGAGGTCACAAAACTGGAGAAAGGCAAGGAAACTAAAAGAGGAAGATACTGAAAGGATCTCCACAAAGTCCTGTAGCAGGCTTGGGTGGAGAGGACAGATCAGCCTTGGTACAGCGTTCTCACCCATGAATCTGGGTGAGATAACCACAAGGAGAGAGGACAATGGAATCCCCCACGACCTCAACACATATACACAAAACCCCCATGCACACGCTCGCACGTGCACACATACTCTGCAAGGGTCCATGGCAGCAGGTGAATAAACACCATGTACCTGATCGGGCCTCGGTATGAGCAAAGTTCTCAGTGAGAAAATACGATCGCAGCAAGTAAAGTAAAGGGAAGATATGACATACAATTGGCGCAAAGTTCAAGAGCTCCTGTTTGTTTCCTTTCAATGAAAAAACGATCTTTATTCTAAACATTGGGTAAATGCCTGGCAGAAAAGACAGGTGGGAAGATGAGAGGTGACAGCAAGTGACAAATAGATTTATAAAACATCATTTTGGGGGAAAAAGTACTTCTTTTATAAACATTTACAACAATGCCATTATTTTATCTAATAACCCAGAGAACCTACCAAAAACTGTTGCCATTCTACAATTCCGAGAAACAATCCTCCTTTCAGAGAAACTGCATGTGTGTGTTTTCATGGACCAGAGGGACCACATAAACCAGGGCTCCTCAAAATGTGGTCCCCGGAACGGCAACATCAGCATCCCCTGGACACCTCTTATACATGAACATTCTGAGGCCCCCTCCAGGCCAGCTGAATTGCCTACCCTGCATCTGGGCCCAGAATAAACTGTGTTCATAAGCCCTGCAGGTGATGTTACATGTGATAAAATCTAAGAAATTCTGGCCTAAGCCAGTGTGCATGTCTTCCTTTCTGTTCAACTACCTAGAAATTAAGATCCGAATTCAGCATTCACCACCCAAAGTTAATTGTATTGGGCATTCACTCCTATTTATTTCTGTGCTAATTTTAATTTTTTTTCCATTTTTTTCTCTCCTGTAGTTTATATTATGTTTAATAAGTTCCAGACTTATTTTGGAAATAAGTTTGTATTAAATTAACCACAAACATTTGATTTCTTTCAAAATAAATTTCAAGTTTAAAAAATTTAAAAATCTGTAACTATAGAAGAATACATGAAGTGTTTGATGGCAGAAGAGGAACAATGTCTAGTCCACGGACAGGAGAGTGAGTGACAGGAATGGATTCTGAATTAACCGATGTAGGGAAGGGCCGGACACCGGCATTTAAGAAATAGACCAAAACAAGGTCCCGATAATCAAGGACCAGGTTAAGTTCCTCCACATTGGAGGATAGTAGAGATGAGAACTAGAGTGGAGCAGGGTCAGAGGCACACCTTCATGCGTTCTGAAGCTGGCATTCATCTACTTTGAAGAGTCTGGTGAAAACCCTGTGACGGTGTCAGGCCTCAACAAGTTTACCCATGACAAGAGTCTAAAGCAACAGTTAAGGAAAATGGCCAACATGCCTGGATCTGATGCAGGTTTGGAAAGGAGCTGGAAAGGGTGCCTGGATGGCTCAGAAGTTAAGCATCTGCCTTTGGCTCAGGTCATGATCCCAGAGTTCTGGAATCAAGCCCCACATCGGGCTCACTGCTCAGCAGGAAGCCTGCTTCCCCCTCTCGCATTCCCCCTGCTTGTGTTCCTGCTCTCGCTGTCTGTCTGTCTGTCTCTCTCTGTGTGTGTGTGTGTGTCAAATAAATAAATAAGTTAAAAAAAAAAAAAGAGCTGGAAAATTCAAAGACAGCAGAGAGGAAAGGGGGTTGAAAACCATAAAGGAAGGAGGTCAGTAGCATGTCAGGTTTGATCTGATTCATTAAGTATTTTTAAGTGATATGTGGGTTACCATTCTGCCTACAGTTGTGGACAAAAACTGATGATTCATAAACTCACACTGAAAACTTAAAACTATGCCTCTTAGGAATTCTACCTTAAAATTAAAATGCTTCCAGTCAACACAAAAATAATTAAAGTGTGACACAAAGAGCATGTTGAACAGGAATGACAGTGCCTCCATTCTATTTCAGACCTGGAAAAAGGTCTGTGCCTTTGTATGTTGAAAATCTTCCCAAACACGGACCTGATAACACCTGAGCAAACTTTCTCCTTGGCTGTTGCTTCAGTAGAAATTCCCTGAACATTAATATTTATTTTGGAATAAGAGAGATTTCTGTATGTCCTTAGGAATACAAATAAATCTTGAAATGCAAATATTCAACATTTAGGAATAATAAATATGTATTTTAAAAATGATGTTAATATGGTTTATTTGTAACTTACACAGGTGTGACTTAAATAATCACACTACGGTAAATTCATTATTAGTAAGAAAATATTATCAACGTGCTACTATTAGATTAACTACATGCTTTCAAATCATAATTCTGAAACATCACAGTGTTCTAGATCTACTTGAAAATATCAAACTTAGGATTTATATCTTCACTATCATTTCAGTAGCAAGAATTTTTAATTCATTTTAATACCACCCAATATAATCAAGTTAATCAGACTCCTGAATAAGCCACCAGCTCTACGTTTAGCAGGGGCTTTGGAGACAGACTAGATTATTAAATGCTGGCTTAGAGTATTTGAAAAATATTTTCCTGCATTGCAATGAGTATAATTTGCCACCAGAGGGAGCTCAGACACTATAGTTTAATTAAAGACAGCAATTCACTTCCTTTCAACTAGATAGAAATTCTCTATTGGAAATATCTGCTCTATAGTAGAAAAAAGCAACAGAGCTATTGTTTACTTATAATACATTAAACTTGCAAGCTTGACATGTGAGAAATCATTTATCCCTGGGAAAGAAAGTATCAGTGCTGAAGTTTTCAAGGAAAATGGCCAATACTCACCTTGTCTGTGTACAGTGAACCCCACTGTTGACTAAGGGCAAGATCTCCTCACATACTAGAAATAAAGGTTTTTTCCAAAACAACTCAAATGACACTTTCCAATATCATCATGTTACCAAACTAAGGGACAGTCAAGAAAGCCATTTGACAGACCAATACGCTCAAGAAATACTCCGTAATAAATGGAACTTGATGTAAACCTGAAATTGACAGATTAGTAAAATCCTTTGTTTGATTCCCAATTGAAGGAATTTTTATTGATTAACCAAAGTTACTTCATTTAAAGAAAATTTAGACAACCATAGTAGATCCAATTTTAAACTCATTTTGATAGTAATGAGTTTAAAATTGGATCTACTAAAATTGGAAGATAGTCCCTTCCCTAACCCCTGCCGTGATAAGTAAACTAAACAAAGAAACACATACACTCGAGTTTATCCTCCGGTCTTCCTCGTTCAAGGAGAGACAGATAACAGACAATGTCCTTCAGATGGATTACTTCTGGGGAACACGTATTTGCAGGAGAAGTACGGGGAGGGGTGATGGCACCTTTATTCATTCTCAGACCTGGAAAAAAAAAATTGCCTTTATATTCTTAAAAATATCCATACAGTGCTTTCAAAGAAAAAGACACCTAAGAAAATAGATTAACACATAGACCATGTAGAGAACTATATTTTTTAGGTAAAAAAATAGCCAAATTCCCTGGAACTCTAGGATAGCAGAGCCAGATATATTCTATGATTACTGTAAATAATTCTGTTTTTTTGGTATTCAGGAACATGGAGACTGCTCCATCTGCCTATAAGAGCAAGCATCTTGGGGTCAGAATCCTCTTGGCCAGGGTGAGCTGGTAGACAGATGTAAACACAGGAAAAACCACTTTTCTCTTCCACCTTTCTCTGCTTTAGGGAGTGACAATGATAAATCAGCTAAAAAAGATATTAAAATTGGCCTTTAAAGAAACACTGAAGAAGAGACTTGAGTCTGTCAAGTATGATTTATATGTTGACAATCAGGAATCATTCATTCAGAAAAACAGGTATTTATTTCAAATATTTGTGGGCACCATGAATAAAACATCCTTTTTCCCATCAAGAAATCTGCCCATGAATAAGAAAGGGAACATAAACAATAATCCATTTAAACATGGCAGACATTTAATTAGAGAGGTAAGGACATATGACCATACTTTAGTTTTAATATTATAACTTTATTTCTGAAATAACTTTATTTCTTTATTTTAATAACTTTATTTCTGAAACCCATTCACTATGCTTATTCTAAGACAATGGTAGAGGACTCGAATGTCTGCAAGAGATGATGACCGCAGATTGTCTAGCTGATAATGACTGAACTGAAACTCTTCTACAATAAATGGTGAATTCCATCTAACACAGATGGCTGTGAAACCAGATCATGTGTGCCTCACAAGACCTAAAGGCAAACCCCAATTATTCTTTAAGGTTATTTGGCAAACAAGAGACGCTTGGGTGAAATGGGTAACGGGTTGAATGGCTACTAGATTCCTAATCAACCAGGAGTTACTAGAATGGAGGGAATAATCCCAACCAAACACAGTTCTGCAAGCCTATCAGTGCAAAGAAAGCCTCTACCTCACCACATCTCGAACTCTTGTGTATTTCCTTGGTTGAATAACTTTGATGGAACAGCTGGCATCTCCTCCAGCCGTCTCAAGATACCCAGCATGTCATTTAATGGATTATGAAATAACTTTCCTCATTCGCAGTGTTACTCGTAATAAAAGGTACATTTATTGGGTGTCAAATATGTGGCAAGAACCGTGCTGGCTTTAACATGGCTTTAACATGGATCGTCTCACTTAATTTCCACATTAACTCCTTGAGGTAGATCACAATATTCCCATTTTACAGGCTTCGAGTTCCACAGCTGGCAAAACCACCCTCTTTATTCTATACTAAAGGATGACAGACTTTTTGTTCAAGGCCAACAGTAAGAAAAAGTAAGAAAAACAATTTACATGTGAATCCAGTTTTTTATTCTCCTTCCCTTTCTTACCCTCCCCTTTCTGCCTCTCAACATTAGTAGGTTTCGTAACTGCTTCCAGCTTTCTTTTCTGTGTTAACATATTCTCCTTTCTTCTATTTCATTCTTAAAATTCTGTCAAAGACCCTCTAAATTGAATTCACCACCCACCAAGGCATCACAGTTCACATTTTGAAGAACACTGCTTCACATCTTACAGTTTTGTGTTTTTACCCAAGTCGTACTTATTTCAAATACAGCTCTATGCTTCACGTTAATTCTAATTCTGTTTATAGCTATTAAAAAGGAGATATAATTACAAATCGATTTTTCTTAACAAAAGGGTTACTGCATGTCTAATACAAACTAATAGAGTTATTTTTTAAAATAAAAGAAGGCAGAGAATTGAAGGCAATCCTAAATTTTCAAAAAATATATACATACCTGACTAATTCTATCTAACTAAAGCACAAAAACTGAAGTTTGGCCAGCTGCAGGAATAAGCAGTTCCAACTTATGATAAAAGACATTTTGGCACTGACCTTTGACATGACCATAACTTCCTAACTTGGAAAACACAGCACTTGAGTTATGATGGATAAACTATGACCTAACCCATCCCGCCTGATGAGCTCATCCTCTCTTCTCTGCTTCCCTCCCTCTTCTGGTACTGAAATGATTTAATCAGCTGGATTTAACTCTTATACAAAACTTCAGAACAAAACAAGAAAAAGGGAAAAGAACATGTTATGACATCCATTTGAAAGAATGCCAACCCCATTATATATTTTCACTGATTTAGAACACCTCATGATCACTTGTTTGTATGAAGCTAAAATGCATGGTATTTCTTTATCAGCTTTCATAATAGCAAATATAAACAATTTGGAGCGTGTAAAGACCACATAATTTTCCATTTGCCTTTCCTGTAAGTAATACACATATTGAACAGAAGCATACAAATATAATTTATATTTAGCCCCACCTTTCTGAAAAAGCGTATTATTAGACTAAAATGATTTTTGGCAAAATGAGTAAATATTTTTCATTTTCTGTCCATGACATGTTGTAAACTGAAAGCTGTATCATAGTCATGTAACAGTTGTATACTTAAAAAAACTTAGTGTTTTTTTTTGTTTGTTTGTTTGTTTTTAAATTATGGGCTTCTATGGCAACACACATTGAAAAACAAACCAACTCTTCCTGAAACCCATACAAAGTTTTTGTTTCGGCTCCTTTGTGAGTGATAAAATAGACACTTTTGCAATGACTTTTAAGGTGTGTCAAAGACCTTTTTCTCAGTTACTTCATAACAAAAAACTTCATAGAACAGGACTCGACTAAATCTTGAGGTGCCGAACTGAGGAAAAACTTCACAGGTTTGTTCCTGCTCCTACTCTCATCCTCAAGATTAGCTCATTTTCGCTTCTGTGGTGAAAATGTTTCTCCATATTTTCGTATCATTTTTTGAAAGCAGATCCTGGGGTCTGAATCTCTCTTCGTAGAGACTTTTTCCACCCTGTTCTACCATTAATATCCACTTTCCCCTTGCCTTAAATCAGGCTGGAGGTCTTCTCCACTACTTCTTTCCTTATTGCCCTAAAAAAGTTCCTTCTCTCTCAAGCAGACCATACTAAGCTTTATTCAGAACACAAGAAACAGCACAGTGGCAAACAAAATTTGCAAGCCCCATTTCCTGACTACAGCTTTTCAAGGAGATAGTAAATGGTAACCTGCGTTCTTCTTTAGCAGCCGTGGCCTCCGATGAAGAAGCTCAAAATTCTATGTTCCATTAAGGAAGGCCATTTCAATTCATCCCACCTTTGGTGAAACTCTTCAGAGTCAAAACTGAACATAAAGCAGGGTGAAACTTTGGCCTCAAGTGGCCAATACTTAGCTTTAAAAAAAAAGTAACTGACACCCAATTTGCAAGCTCACTGACAAGCCCAGGGTTATGCTTCTTTGAATATTTCCTCACAAAAGGGAAGCGAGTGTATACACACGCAGACACCACTTATGTCCACACACCAATGTATATCTCCACATGTATACTGTAATGAACAAGAAAGCACAAAAGGCAGTGGAAAAATAAGCATTGTAATTAGACTGCATTAGGTTTCATTAGGAATAATTATTGTACTTTGAAAACCATTTTCACTTTTGATGAACATTTTCATTTATGATTTTTGTGTGCTTGTACACCTTCTTACATATAAACATTCTTCAAAGTTCTAACTACCAAAAGAGTTAGCACTAGTCAAGGTGAGCGCTGCCTACTACTACCGCATTCTTCAAGCACATGACTTTCATTGTACTTCAATCTACACACTCTATTTCTTGAAACAAATACCTGAAATGTTTTCTTTTAATAGATATTTAAAATTCTAGCTTCAAGGTGCAATCATTGGCAGATACATTTTGGGTTCATGTTCACTTACTGCCTCTGTTCCAGTTTATTTTATTGCCAAATACATGTAGCCCAGATAATGAAAAGGGTATTGTTATATCCATTGTTTCCCTTTATCTTTCAAAATGGAAAATTCAAAACTAATTACATTTCTAAATTACATTTCTAAATTTGTAAGGCAAAAAAAAAACCCAAAAACAAAAACCAAAAACACTGGCAATTTGGCTTTTCCATTTTTCAATACTGGTTCAATTTTCAGGAATTTATGAGGCTTAGAAACAATCTGTCATAGTATAGTCGGATTTCCAATATCCATATTAATAGTCACAACGAGGAGCACAGACAATCAAGATTAAAAACAATTGTTTGGTATTGTCAGATGTTTCTTGATTTTCAGAGTTAACCTTCCAACTATGCTCGCCTTAGGATAGTATTATAACGGCTTTTATGCTTGTACAAACTGATAGCAAAATGAGATAGACTGTGTTACAAATCAACAAGGAATGTAAAATAAACATAAAGTGAGGACAGGCAGTGAGATACCTTCCCTGACAGGAGACTGGGGCCAGCAAATTTTCTGTATGAACGTTCTCTGCATTTCATCTGTCTGGACATTGGCAAAAACCTTGAACAAACAATAATAAGGAACAGGATTTGCAGCACAGGTCTTTGGGGGTGATGTTGTAGAAACAGAGGACGTCTGTGAAGGAGGAACTAATAACACCCCTGGCTGTGTGTCAACAATGCTTAAACACAGTGGTCTGATTTGACCCTACAATTCTATTTTAAGAGACAAGAGGGTGGAAAATCAGAGAGTAAAGTGAACCTCTGATCATCATGTAGCAATCTGGGGAGTCAAGAGTTGAGGACAGGATATCTAATTCCAAACTTTAGGGACTTTTAAAGCAGTAAAATCAAGATCTGTCTATATCAATTATGTCTAGTAAAATAATCTGCAATGACAGAAATATGCTATATATCTACTATTCCATACGGAAGTGTTAACCATAGGTGGCTGTTAAGCACATGAAATATGGCTGGTAGGACTGAGGAACTGAATTTTTATCTTATTTACTTGGTAACTAATTTAAATTTAAATTAAATTGCTACATCAGGCTAATGGCTACCATATTAGTGCTGGAGACATACGGTCTACGTGAATAAGAGTGAAAGCTGGTTGAATTACTCTGTTTCTTGAGTATCCCTAAGTATGAGAATAAAGCTACCACATGTAGAAAAAGTTATAATAACTTTTGTTTTTGTCACATTAAAAAGAAATCCCAATACCACCAATGGGTATTTACCCAAAGAAAATGAAAACACTAACTTGAAAAGATATATGCATCCTTATGGGTACTGCAACATGATTTACAAGAGCCAAGATATGGAAGGACCCCCAAGTGTCCATCCATAGATGAACATAATTCATCTTTTACATACAATGGAGTATTATGCAGTCACGAGAAAAGGTTGAGATCTTGTCATTTGTGTCAACGTGGATGGACCTAAAGGGTATTATGCTCAGTGAAATAAGTCAGTCAGAGAAAGACAAATACCACGTGATTTCACTCATATGTGTAATCTGAGAAATAAAACAATCAAAAAAGCAGAAGCAGACCCACAATAGAAGAAACTTACAGTTACCCAAAGGAAGGGGGCTGGGACGATGGTGGCAAAAGAGATGAAGAGGAGTGAGAGATACAGGCTTTCAGTTATGGAATCAATAAATAACAGAAACAAAACATACAACAGAGGGAATATAGTCAATGGTATCGTAATAGCATTGTATGGTCACAGACGGTAGATACATATGTGGGTAAGCCATAGACCGCATAACCTATAAACTTGTTGAATCACTTTGTTGTATACCTGAAACTAATCTAATGTTGTGTGTCAACTATACTTCAGTTAAAAAAAAAAAAAAAAGAAAGAAAAGTATGGGCACCTGGGTGGTTCAGTCAGTTAAGCGTTTGCCTTTGGCTCTAGTCATGATCCCAGTGACCTGGGATTGAATCCCATGTCAGGTTCCCTGCTCAGCAGGGAGTCTGCTTCTCCCTCTTCCTGCCCCTCCCCCTGCTCCTTCTCTCTCTTGTTACTCAGTCTCTCTCTCTCTCTGAAATAAATATTTAAAAAAATAAAAATAAATTTTAAAAAGTACAAGTCATAGGAATGAAGTGGAAGGAGGGGAACTGCAGGAATACAGTCAAAAGGCACAAACTTCTGTTTATAAAATAAGTAAGTTCTAGAGATTTAATGTACAACACAATGACTATAGTTAACACTACTATATGATGTAACTGTAAATGCTAGTTGTTGAGAGAGTAGATCCTAAGAGTTCTCATTATAAGGGAAAACATGTTTTTGTTTTTGTTTTTGCTTTTGTTTTTTATTGTATCTGTATAAGATTATGGATAGTACCTAAACTTATTGTGGCAATCATTTCACAATATATGTAAGTCAAACCAGTACGCTGTTCCCCTTAAACTTACACAGTGAGTATGTCAATTCTATCTTAATAAAACAAAAAACAAAAATCAAAACAAACCAGAAAAATAAAACAAAATTAAGAAAAAAAAAAAAAAGAAACAAAACAGAAGAAATCCCAGTAATACTCCATAATTTTTACCGTACTCTCTCAGAATGAATGACATTGGGGGGGGCTATATTGAATTTGATCTTTCCCTATGTTTGCAAATTAAAATGCTGGAAAATAATTTGTTTAATGAAAAATGGTAATAGGTGAAATGCACTGAACACTTATAATATAGCTAATACATTATTTTTTTTTTTGCGTCCCCCAGCACCCAGTGCAGGAACACTTATTATCTCCATTTTACATTTGCCAGAAAAGAGTCAAAGATAAGTAGGGTAATCACAATTCAAAAAGCAGTTCGAATTGAGATTTTACGTGAAGTATAATTCTCTGGGGCTAGAGAGAAAACTAAATCAAAGGACTTTGTCTCCTGCCTCTCGATAAATGACGTTTTGTCTTTGGAGTCTGGTTTTTAAGACTTAAGAGTGTGTACATTGATTATTTCATAAACCTTTGGAATGAAATTAGAAATCCTAGTCATAGCTGAGAGCTGTAAATGTTCATCTTCCATTCAGACCACTCCTTAGGCCATTTATAATAAAACACATTTGTGAGGTGCGCGCGCACACACACACACACACACACACACACACATTTGCATGTTAAATATAAACATGCATATATTCATATTTACCAAATCTTTACCAGCATTTTTTATACGGAAATGGATTGTGGATACTTTTTCTTTTTGCTTATCTGCATTTTCCAATAGGTATATAACTATCATGCTTTTATTTAAAAAAAAAAAACCCAAATAGATATTAAGAACCTTTATTAGTCATGTAAAACCAAGTTCCAGCATAAAGCACTGAAGACAGTAGATTTAAAAAATCTCATTTTAAGATTTTATTTATTTTTATTTATTTGACAGAGAGAGAGAGAGAGAGAGATCACAAGTAGGCAGAGAGGCAGGCAGGGAGAGAAGGGGAAGCAGGCTCCCTGCTGAGCAGAGAACCCGATGCGGGGCTTGATCCCAGGACCCCAGGACCCCAGGACCCCAGGACCATGACCTGAGCTGAAGGCAGAGGCTTAACTCACTGAGCTACCCAGGAGTCCCTAAAAAAGTCTCGTTTTTATAGGGCTTTCATTCTAATGGATCCAAGCCAAAAGTCAGTACCATTGCATTTTTTTTCTAGTTATTACTAGGTATTTTAGAGCATATCACAAGTTAAATAGAGTTATGACTGATTTGGGGGCACCTGGGTGGCTCAGTCAGTTAAGTGTCTGACTCTTGATTTTGCCTCAGGTTATGATCTCAGGGTCATGAGACTGAGTCCTGCATCAGGCTCTGTACTGGGCATGGAGCCTGCTTGAAATTCTCTCTCCCTGTGCCTCTGTTTCTGCCCCTCCCCCATCTAAAAAAAAAATTAAAAGGAAGAAAAGAAAAAAGAAAAAAATTTATGACTGATTTTGGACTCTAAAATGTACTAAATAACATATTTACCTTTATTAGAATAAAAAGCTATCAATAGTATTCATGAACACGACAGCACAAAAATCTTAATACTATTATTTAATATGTAATCATTAGCATATAACTGAAAATTCAAAAATCCTTTTATACTGGATGAATAAATCTAATGGTAAAGATGGCCAATTTGAAGACATTTTACTTAGAATATTCAGATAGATAAAGAAACCTATATAATCAAGTCCAATATTCAAACCCATATAATAATTAAAGGGGAGGTCTGGGGACTCTTTTCCTTACGGACAGTAATTTTACTATGAATACAGCCTTGAGGTATAGATTCTTCTGTGGTTTCAGTGAAGAGTTTTCAGAGTTTCAGGATAAAGGATTTATTGGAGCAGAACAATTTGTAGATTACTACTACTGCTAATAATAATTAGGAGAGTGAATTTGGTACCATAAAAACATAAGAAATGTAATGCTTGATATAAATAAATGCTAATTGGTCAACAGATAGGGGTTATCTTTATTCTTAGAGCAGTTGTATGTAGGTATGTAAGTCCATCAACATTAACAAATGCATAAATGTATTTTAAATGCCTACTATGCGCCAAGAAGCTTCCTATCTCATAGTCACACAAGCCGTGAATCCTGTTCAGTCTGTGTTGTTTGGGACCTTGTCTGCCCTTTTTTTGCACTGTGGAAACTTTATAGCTTATTAGACACAAAAGACCTATAAAGCTACCTATGGTGAAAATATGCATGCACATACACAAATGTGCGCGCGTGCACACAAACACACACACACACATACACACACACACACAATTTTTAATATCCTCAAGACAGTCCTGATAAGAGTAATAATTTCTTCTCAGCACAATTAATGAAGTGTGTCTTTTGGCAAGAACAACCAGTAAGGTCATTTGGCAAAACAACATTTTCCCAAAGGTTCAAATACCTCATTTTCATTGTATAATTTTCTGTCCTTAATTTGATTAATTTCCTTATAGACAAAAAGAAATTCTTTCTCCTTTTCTGACTAAAAATATTATCTGCAGTATGATTCTGTGGCTGTACTGAAAACATAAAAAGAATTACATTCATTAACGATATTGTGGCTTAATAGCATAAATCAATTAACCATTGCCATATTGGATGGGCAATGAGAGGGACCAAAAATAAAGTACTTTAACTCTTTCAGAGGTGGCTGTTATTATTCTCAATCTTAAATATCTTGACTCATCCTGTACCTTCAAGCCTCATGCTCCATCACGACAGCTTCCACCCCACTGGTTTAAAACTGTGTAACAGCTCTCCAGTCACCATGGGGCCTTGGCTCCCTCCTTGACCTCTTCTCCAGCCCCTCTCTTCCACACCTTCATCTGCCCCAGCCCCAGGATTCAAGACATAGACCCAAATCTCTCTGTACTCAGCAAATCTACCTTCTTCTAACTCCTAAGGCCATAGGACCCTGACCCTGACAGGACCACTCCTCCAACCTTCCCTCCAGCCATGCTGATACTTCCAAAGTCACAATCACCATCTAATCTGAGGCCATGAAAAATTATCTTCGGGGTCACTGCTTGGCTCAGCCAGTTAAGCATCTGCCTTCAGCTCAGATCATGATCTCAGGGTTCTGGGATGCCCCAGGTGCCTCGTATTTGGCTCCTTGCTCTGCGGGGAGTCTGCATATCCATTCCCTTTGCCCTTTCCCCACCACTAATGTTCTCTCTCTTTCTAATAAATAAAAAAATAATAATAATAAAATATTTTTTTAAATGATCTCCTTGAGACTCGTATCCTAGTTTTAGACATTCACGAGAAATTCAGGGCTCCCTGTCATCCTCAGTTTTGACTTGTACTTTCTATCTAACCAATGTGTTCTAACAGCACTCCTTACCTTACCGTCTGACATACTGTGTACATTTTTACTTATTTAGTAAAATGTAACTGACTACAGAGGAAAGGAAGTAGTTACATTCTGCTCACTGAAATACGGACTGTGTGTGTGGGTGGGCACATTGTAAGTGATCAATAAATATTTGTGAATGATAAAATATTACTCAGCCACAAGAAAGAATGAAATCTTGCCAAATGCAACAACATAGATGGATCTAGACAGTATTACGTTAAGCAAAATGAGTCAGTCAGAGAAAGACAAATACCACATGATTTCACTCCAATGTAGGATTTAAGAAACAAAATAAATGAGCAAAGGAAAAAGAGAGAGAGAGAGAGACAAACCAAGAGACAAACCCTTAACTCTAGAGAACGAACTGGTGGTTACCAGAGGCAAGGAGGATGGAGGGAGGGGTGAAATAGGTGATGGCGATTAAGGAGTATGCTTGCAGTGATGAGCACTGAGTCAGATACAGAAGAGTTCAATCACTATATTACATACCTGAAACTAATAAAACACTGCATGGAAACCATGCTAGATTTAAAATTTTTTAAAAATCTAAAAATAATAATAATAATAAATAAAAGTAAAAATCTAAAATAAATATTTATGAATGAAATAATATTGAGTTTCTTACAGTTCACACATTACCCTTTCATGGGGCATTTTTTTATTTTTTAAGTTGGGGTAGAAATGTACATGTTTTCTCTTCTTGAAACTCCCTTCCATCCTCTCCTACAAGCACCTGTCCCTACTTCTACTTAAAGTAATTTCAATTTATGATTAAAATCTCAGTCAGAGGATACTGATAAATAGATGACAACTTTTATTTTATTGTAATATAACTGATCACTTAATTGACTATCTTTCCACATGGCTCTAAAGGAGCCTCAGCTTTCTAGTGCAATTTCTGGCACATGAGGTATTTTTAAAACAAGGATGATGGAGGGGCACCTGGGTGGCTCAGTCAGCTAGACGTCTGACTCTTGATTTTGGCTCAGGTCATGATCCCAGGGTTCTGAGATGGAACCCCATGTCTCTCTCTCTCCCCCTCTCTCTGCTCCTCCCCTATGCCTTTTAAAAAGAAGAAGAAGGAGGAGAAGGAAGAGGGAAAGGGAAGGGGACGGGGAAGAAGAAGGAGAAGAACAAGAACAAGAACAAGAAGAAGAATGGTGGAATGCATGAATTAATGAATTAATAAGATAAATAATTAAATGTCACAGCTGGCCAAGTTACTATATGATCTGATCTAAAGGGTGCTAGGAAATCCTCTTTTTCTGCCCTATAAAACTATTAATAACAACAACAACAACAAAAACAAACACTTGTCCTAACCTATAGCTAATAACGAACATTTATTGTTATAGAGTCAACATTTAGACAGTGTGGAGCCAAACAGAAATATACAGTGTAAGTGTCTGAACCAGTTAACAAATCAATTCCTTTCTCTTTTAATGACCATATTCTTGGAGAAAGTAAAAGTTACTACTACCTACCACTAAGGGCTACCCCATACAATATGAGTGATCACTTAGCTGAAGGTGGTTCACTCCCAGGGCTGCTGCACAGAGTTGGTCTAGGTGGGAGCTGTGGGGAGAAGGATGCAACAGCTCTTTGGCAAGAGGCAAAAGGTGTGCCTTTCACATGGTGACAGCCTTGCCTCCCAGGGACCACTGCAAGTGTCCCCTCCCTGAATGTGCTATGCAATTATAGTGACACATTCACTGAGACTTGAAGGAGTTGGGTTTGGCTGTGAGATAAGGGACCACAGCAGACTTAAGTCATAGCAAACACTTCAGTATTTAATGGGTCTGGGCTGCAACGGGCAAGAGACAGAGAATTGGGACTGTAGGCAGATCCACAAGCTACATGGCATTGTGCTCACTGCTATGAAACTCAGATTTTATCATTTTCTACACTGCAATGGCCAGGCTTTGGAGTGGCATTAAAGCCACCTTGGTGGGGGCGGGGGGAGGGGGCGGCAGGGGAAGGGAGTCTCTAAAGTTGTGGGAAGGCCAGTGACTGGGACTTCCTGTACGTACATCTCTCCTGCACCCCTTTCCTTCACCAAAACAACTCTTTTTTAATCTGCTTTAAATATCAAGGATTTAAGTTTCCATGAAAAATTTTAAAAATTCAAAAACTGTGCACAAGGTGATAGTGAAGGCCTGAGACTTGGAAACCCAAGAGTAATCTAATCAGGCTTTGGTGTGAGAAAGCACATGGTGGAGATGGGAAGTCGGGCCCAGCTGGGAGCCATGCTAATGGATCATCTATAACACAAGCAATGATGGATCATACTGACACTGGCAGAATGTTTCAGGAGTTATAATGAGCAATAGAGAGCATTTTGTGATTAACTAAACATGAGGCATGAAGCAGTACAGGGTTGGAAGAGTCCAAGATTTTAGGATCGGAAAAGTGATAGATACTTGGGTTCCATTCACCAAGAGACAAGACAGAAAGAAGCAGGTGTGGGCAGAATATAATTATTTGACTTTCAAACACATTTAGTTCGATTCCTTATGGGACAGCCAATGAAGAGTTCCATCTGGAATATAGTTAATACATATTCTCTGTGAGCTGAAGAAATAGTTCTGGGTTGCATGGGGAATAACTGAGGCATTTTATGTTAGTGCCTATTTTTTGTATGATATGAAAAAAATTAGACTATTGAGAATGAGGGGAAAGATTTGAATAAACTAAAGGAAGTTTGAAAATTTTAGCCTAATTGATCTAGGAGGCAGTATCAAGAATAAATAGTTTTATGGTGGATTTTTTTAAAAGCTGAAGAGGTGTTAAGGCCATGTTAAAATTGGATGTTAAGAATTTGTAGAGGTAACAATCTGCATATTTATGAAGTATCTCTTTGGTTACTTTCAGTGTTCAAGTTGCAGGGACTGAAATATGAAATCATAATATTGATTCATGGTCAAGGGTATACGAGCCACTTGCCAAAACACAAAGGTTTCAAATGATTGCTCCATTCTGCAAAGAGAGTAGTTCAGGTGATAGATTCTGGGGATGAAGTTAAAATCAGAAATTAGTCACTGGGAAGGCAAACATGTGAGGCATTAGGGACCTGACATTCACAATGAAGCAGAAGAGGTTATGAGAAAGCCGGAAAGATAGAGCATTAGGGATCTCTTCAAAAATTAAAAATCCAACTTGGGAATGGCAGAAAGAATCATCTCACCTTTTAAGTAGGTGATAAGAGGCACTTACACTGCAACAAGATATTCCCCCCAAAAATCATTCACTACACAAACTACCAGATGTATCAGTAGCTACTGCAAGTTCCGACAAAAACCAGCTACACAGACACACAGACACACACACACACACCTTTGATGCCTCTTTATAACTATTTAAAAATTTTATTCTATTAAAAACTAAATGTTTTACATTTACCATATCTCTAATACTTGAATATTGTTCAACTAACAACAATAATATTTTTCCCAATTTAGTTTTGTTTTTTATTGAGAAACCATTGTTCAGTTGATAGACAGAGTCAAGAATGACTATCATATCCCTGTTGGTACTGTAGTAATGTAATGTAGTAAACTCTCAGTGGGGGACGGGGACGACAAAACAGATTATAGCTCATTTCTATTCAAAATTTATTTGTGATTTTTCAGCCCAACTACATCCCGTGTAGATTACTCCGATCATGGCAAAGCAGGGCTCTAAACATAAAAAAAAAAACATTTAACTTTTATTATCAAAGGTAAGTTTGAAAGAATATGGGGTTGAAAACAGTCCTACAAAGGACACCATGCACTTACTGCTTTACAATGTGGAGACCAAGTTTTGAAAAGGAATTCCAGTTTATTTTTTGCTGCATGAGAGCTACACAGCCCATCTTGCAATTCCTTTCAAGTAGATCTGTGCAGAATATGTGGCTGTCCCAAATGAAGTACAAGCTGTTACCCTTTAATTTTTTTTTTTTTCCATTTTGGAACCTGATTTGATTTCTACTCCTTGTAAATTTGGCATTACAAATATGTAATACTCACTACATGCTATTTGAAGACAAGAGGGTTTGAGATTTTAAATTTTTACAAACCTACCTAATTAATTAGAATCTCTCCTCTCTTCCCTCCAAGTCTGACGCAATTACTCAGACAACACCCCAAAAACTGCCCCCCTTCTTTCTCCATATGCAAGAAAGTATTGCTTCATAGAAAATGAAAGAAGAGACAATTTTGTTATTTTATTCAGTCTATGGTATGTGCAATCCATTTATAGCATGAAATGGAGAACAAGGGAGTTTTAATTTCTAGATCAAAGTAAGGAACTGTCCCATTTTAAAATGCTCGGCCCAGAACACTGGTAAGCTCAAAGAGCACACCGTTAAGAACAGGTTGAATAAGACTCACTCAGAGAAAAACAAGTGGGGTGAGTCCTTTCGATGCATGATACAGGGGAATTATTTAAGGAACTAAAAATATTCAAGGGTAGTTAAAGATCATGATGAATGTATTCAGTTATATATTTTGAAAGGGTCAAAATATATCCTGTGGAAGGTGTACACTAAAACAGCTTGCACCAACATGTGATTGCTCTAGGAAAGATACATTATTTCATTAACAGAAAGGGAAGCCCCACAACATAAAGCTTGGGAGTATGGACTCCTCATCAAATTGCCTCAGCTTTGTTTATGGTTCAACTACCTATTTCTTAATTGGATGTTTTAATTTTTTAATTTATTAGTGTCAATTATCAAACAATTTCTATTCTGTTATTCACACTTTGATATTCTACTTCGGGAGCTAGGGCTGGAAGTCTCCAGACAAGTGTCTCCTCTGAAATCCCCAGGCCCCTTTCAGAGAACCTGTGAGATCAAAATGATTATTATTGATAATTCTGAGGTACCGTTTGTTTTTTTTCCTCTCATTCTCTCGTGTGTGTGCAGTAGACTTTTCAAGAGGCTGCATAACATCCGATACAGCAACAGAAACACGGAAGCAGATGGGAAGCCAGGGGTCAAAGAGAGTCTCAATGATATCAAACAATGTCACTCCTCCCATGAGTGTTTTTAGTTTTTAAAGTTATTTTTCAGAAAAATGTTATTTCTGTTAACATAATAGGTTGATGATTCTTATTTTTACAGTGTTTGACCTTTAGTGTGGATATAATAGTTAACACCCAAGCTCTTTGGGGTCCTAAATAATTTTAGGAACCCCCAAAAATCCTGAGATCACAAAAAGTATGAGAAACACTGCTAGACCACATTTCTCCATTATGTGCTGGATTCCTATTGCAGTAAGAGCGGGCACTAGAGAGACATGACACGGAAGGAAGGAGAAGCGGCTGCTTCCTGCTAGTCTGTCTTCACTTCCTGTTAGATCTCTCCAGAACGCGTTTCCAGGAGCAACAAGCTCTCGTCTCCAGCTTATTTCCACATTGAGAAAGACACAGTGAGCCTGGCTACACAATCCTGCACAGACCATTGTGATGTTCCTAAGAGGTCTAACTGCCAGGCAGCAAGCCCCTCTTGAGCTCCTGAGCTACCAAACCCAGAAGTATCCCCTCCACAGAGGTCCCAGAGTGAGACCTGCCGGTTGACACCTTCCCCACAGAACCCAGCATTCCAGTTTGAAGAAGTCTTTCCTCCAAACTTCTGAGTTTTGATTATTTCAACCTAGGAGTGGCACATGCTTCCTGCGATTCTACCTCTGCATTACCGTAGTAATTGTCTTTGGTTTTTCAACCCTCCAACACTGTTTAACCGGCCACCTATTTTATATTCGCTAGGGTAATACAGTGAGATTTTTGTTCTCCTGACTGGATCGAGCTGGACACAATTAGCAACAAGTATTAATTCATTAGACATCTCTGAAAAGCTACGCCTAATGACAGAACCAATCATCTCCATGGTGATATTAAATTAAAAAAAAATATAAGTATCTAAGAGAAAAATCAAAACTCTTCTATCAGGGTGCCTAGGTGACTCAGTTGGTTAAGCGACTGCCTTCAGCTTGGGTCATGATCCTGGGGTCCCGGGATCGAGCTCTGCATCGTGCTCCCTGCTCAGCAAGGCGTCTGCTTCTCCCTCTGACCCTCTCCCCTCTCATGCTTTCTCTCTCTCTCCCTCTCTCTCAAATAAATAAATAAGATCTCACCAAAAAGAAAAGCCTTTTCTTTGAAAGTATGTTAGAAATTTACAGAAGTGATATAAATATTATGTTTCCTACACATAACTGCTTTGTGACTACATTTTCATGTATAAAGTTATCTATATTTAACTAGTCATTTCAAAGAGCACTTTTCCATATTTGATGGAAGTTTCTCTTAAAATTATTACCTAAACATAGACTTCTAAGACTTTGAATGACAAGTGATGGATAATGATAAAGTATATTTTCTCTAATGTTTAGCTACTACTATATTGGAGACACTTTAAATATTTTGCACAATCTTAGTATGAAAGTATAAATCCTGAAAGAAAGATATTTCTTAAGCAAATCATCTCTTCTCTTGTAGAGAACTTGAAAATGAATTTCCTTTTGAGGATTTTACTACATATACATTTTTTTTCTTTTGTAATTACAGAATTACCTTATTCAATGCTGTCTCTTCGCATGTGTGTGGACCCTAATTACTTCCTGGGGTCATTTATTTTTAGTCAGAAGAACTTTCTCTGGTATTTCTCTACATATACATTTTGAAAGTACATAATTAGACTTACCTCCTGAAAGGAGAGCAGGCTTACTTTTTCCCACTGGACTAGAATGAGGACATTTGTTGCTAAATGACATGAAAAGGTGTGCTGTGAAATCATCGGGAAGCTCTGCTTCCAGGAATGTCTTCATAAATAGCTTAAAACCTTCAAAATCTATTGTCTGGGGAAAAAAATTAAATATATATTATAAGACTCAGT
The DNA here is from genome assembly GCF_010015895.1 of Lontra canadensis. Taxonomy (NCBI): domain Eukaryota; kingdom Metazoa; phylum Chordata; class Mammalia; order Carnivora; family Mustelidae; genus Lontra; species Lontra canadensis. The sequence goes on along the minus strand of NW_022630996.1, from coordinate 52,086,810 downwards.
CAATGTTAAGATTACATTCTAAGTTCAGAATCAACAGTAGTAGAAATGACTCAAACATTTCTATATCCAAGTCCACAAAAGGATGGTAACTGAGAAACACAGTCATAGGCTAACGGTGCAGCTTGCATGTACAGACACTTACATACACCTCACCTGTGGCAGGGCAACAAGAAAGGCAGAGCTTTCCAGTCAGACGTTTCTATCTCCACACTGTCTATATCACCTTAAAAAAATATACTCTTTGAAACTCAGTTTCCTCTTCTGTAAAGTGGGAGTAATATTCCCAATCCCACTGTGTTACTATTATAACTCAATCGGGCAACTAATGTGACACAGAGTCATGAACACAACACGAATACTGTGAAATAAAAGAACTCCTCTTTTCTCCTTTCCTTGTCTCTAATGGTGAATCTTGTTCTCGACAACTGGAGAAAGGGGTTAATGTAAAAGTTTTACCATAACACCAACATCAACTGATACGAAATTCCATAGTGAAATTCTAAAACTTCCCATGCAAACTTTCAAAGAAACCTATTTCAAGATCTTTGCCCATGCATACTCACTGCAGGTCTACAAAAACAAACAAGCAAAAAAAACAGACATTTATTTGGAGAGAGCCATCACTACATTGAGAGTCCCCATGTCCACTCAGGGGAACAGTGATGGGAACCACTTCTATCCTCCCGTTAAGGAGAGGATTTCACAGGAGCCACCTGGAGAGCTTGCCTTCTCTGAGCAGAGGACAGTGGACCAGGATCTGACTCTTGCTGGGAAAACTGAGGACAAGGATATAGGTGCTTTGGGACAAAAGCAAGTAAATGGTACTGTACTTTACTAGGCTTGGCCAACACCTTCATGACTGTAGGGATAATGACGCATAAAGGCTTCCTGGGAAATCAATGCAGACCAAATGGAAGAGGCCAGCGGCATTGTGTTGGGTCCCATTCAGTAGGCCATTTGAAAGGACAAGGAGACCTACAGAGAAGAAGCTGGAATAAAGCCACACCTGTCCAGATCAAAAAAGTGCAAGGTCAATGGGCCTCATAGGAAGCCCTTGAAGGGCATTTTTTTCCTACCCGGTTCAGTGTAACTGAGATGAAACTAAAAATAGAACAAAAATGAAATTTGGCAGACTGACATTCTTAATTTTGATCAAACTTCTGGCAGATGAGAATAAAATTAATTCTTTAAACTGCTATTTTGGATAGAAAAAGTATTTATCTGTTCTATGCAATTATATTGGGGTAAGATGTACAGAATGACCAATTTTGTTATAACATTGTTTTGAATAAACCTAAAATGGAATGTGACATACAGAGATATCACTACAGAAAGTACATTTTTGTAGATTAGATAATGGGCCAATTAAGAATATAGAATATGGGGCGCTTGGGTGGCTCAGTCGGTAAGCATCTGCCTTTGGCTCAGGTCATGATCCCAGGGTCCTGGGGTGAAGTCCTCCCTCTGCCACTCCCCCTGCTTGTGCTCTCTCTCGCTCTGTGTAAAATAAATAAACAGAAATCTTAAAAAAAAAAAAAAAAAAAAGAATATGTACTCTGTATGCTTCTGAACATAATAGAATCTTAAGCCAATAAAAAAACCAAACCAAAACCAAAATAAAACCAACAACTAAAAACAAACAAAACAAAAAACTTCACTTTGTTTATTAATGGTTGCAAAACTCTGTCTACCCCTTATTCTGACATTTTAAGCTCATTTAATCTTGCTTTGCTTATTCACGAAAGGCCCTTCGGACATTTACACTAGTGTCAGTAAAAAAGGCTTCATTTTCTTCCATATATAAGAAATAACCACCACCACAAAACATTATAAATTCTACTAGTGGAATGAATCACATAACGAAAAACCATGAATAATATAAAAACATATAAAACAATAGCCTCAGGTAGCAGAAGTACTTCCGAAAACCAATTTGCTACCATGAATGAAACTGAGGTTTCAAAAGACTCAGATAAGGCCAACAGTCAGACCACTGTATCCAAATGCATTTTCTTGAGCGGAGACACCTACTCTTACTAATAAGGTTCCTTCGACAATGCCTGTCTCGAGAGAAGTAATCCATGTTCAACTGGATTAGTGACCAACTTTGGCAGACAGTCCGCAAATGCGTGAAGCCTCATGGGACACCAGGAGTTAATTTTATTACAAAAATATGGTAACTTTCTGTAACAAACATATTCATAGACATTGTGGTTAGAAGCATGGTTATTTATATTCCCTCTTGCTTCTTAGCCCGAAACTTCCATGGTCAGCATTGTGTTTGCCAACACAACAGATGACAGGAACATGGTTTTGAAGTCGGACTACCTGGATCTACTCTCAGATCCAACACTTTCAAACTGTGTCAGAGTGGGCAATTTATCAATCTCTCTGTGCCTTAATTTCTCCATCTACAGGTAAGAATAACAACATCTGCTTCTTGGTCTGTTGGAAATTTCAAACAATTTTTGAAGAATAAGTCTCAAAACCACATTACCTCAAATGTTTTTATATGCATTTAACAAGTCATTACATGGTTCATCCTTTTTGGTTACTATTATTATTTGTTTTAGAAAGCTGGTAACAAGATATGAACAAAGGACTAGAATTGTTCACAGTTTTTCTCGGGATCTTCTGTTAACGTATGATTATATTTTACAACAGAACTATTTCAAGACAAGAGTTTAACATGATAAGAAAAGAAAACAGTAACAACCAACCAACAAACAAAAGAAAATTAAGGACTTGAGAAGAAAGTATTTTTGTAACATATTCCAATATCTCCACTGCCACCTGAGTGATTTGGGGCAAGGAATTTATCTGCTCTTTTAAAGAAAAAATCTGCCACATCTCAAGTGTGTGCTCTTTATAGAGCCTTACATAACCTAAATGGAACCTCTTTGAAACTAGAGCCTATAATTTAATGATGAAAGCCAGAAAAATACACAATCAAAAAGAAAAAAAAAATGTACAGCATCCCTGTTAATAAGGAATTCATTACTCCTTAGTCCTTCTTTTTCAGTTGCAGGAAAACTTTCTAAAATTAAATGCTGCACCCCTGCCTTCCTCAGTAAGCCAAAAGCAGTTTAGTTTTATTCTCTCACAGCTCTAAGCCTCAATTTTTTCCATATAAAGTGATATATAAGATCAACCATTCAAGATTGTCATCTAAATGTAATAATAAATCAATATGAAGCACTTAACATGCCCTTGGGCACACAGCATGTAAAATAAATGAAATAATAAAATAGTAAAAGGAAGTCCTGGTTTGAGGTTTAATGGATTTTTTATTATCTTAATTTGCTTTCCTCTTTATTAGTCCAGAAAATCAGAAAATTCACTACATCTTCCTCAATCAAGTCTGCAGTTTTGGTGTTTTAGACATTTTGCAATTATTGTTTTATATCAGGCAACATTGACTAAACCCTGCTTTTAAAACATGAACATTTATAAACAGCCATTTTACTTAAAAAAATAAGTCTATTATCAAAATAAGAATGAAGTTTTCGATGCGATGATGTCATTTATTAAGTTTTACTGATGATGTAAACCTCTTTCAAGCTTCTTCACAGTGTTGGTGAGAGCAAAATTCCCCTCCCTTACATTTTGATCATTACAAACAGCTAACAAAGTTATAAAACTCAAACTTCTTTAAAGCCAAAAATTAGCTATTTCAGTGTTTCCAATTCAGAGAGGAATTATTCTTCCATATCTTTTCTGGTTATCCCATCTCCTTTTCTTTTTGGTAAAAGATTTTCAAATCTTTTAAAATTCCATGTTGTCCAACATATCAGACCTTTCTGTGGACAATGTCCTCTAACTACATATTTTCCTTCTTTCATGATTCAGTAGAATGTCACTCAATTTAAGTATCTTGTTTTCTACTGCTCTCATGTAGCATCATTAAAATTGGTTTTGAACACATTGTAACCCTTGAAAAGAATGAGATCACTTATATGCACATCAGTGGAAACACTAACGAAAAAAGTTGGGTTGGACTTTAGTGAATGAGTGTTCAAATATCAAATTGGCTATAAGCTCAGAGACATACATACCACAGAATGTTTAAAATTTTGAGAACTGCTTCTTCTTTTTTTTCCCCCTTAAGGAGCAGCCACAGACTATTTAGGGAGATAACATAGAGAATCTGCAAAGAATTCAGACTGACGGAGCTGCTCAGATGTTGCTGCCAAATTGGCAGAAATTCAAAACACATTTCTATATGCCTTTCATTATTATATCTGACCATCTGGATCCTTTGTTTTTAAATCCCTGCTAATACTAAAAAAAAATAACACTAGTATTCATCCAAGTAGATTCAAAGTGAATGAAAATAAATGTCATCACTCTATCATTAATTTATTCTGGTGGTTTCAGGATGGGGATTTTCTCATATTCAGCAAATGTTCATTGTACACCCACTTTGTACTAGACTCTGTTCTAGCTGTTGTGGTAAAGATGCTACTGGACCATGCAGAAATTTTTCCACCAGAGGCTTATCTTCTAACAAAGGGAACAAGTAAATAGAAAAATAAGTAGGCTAAATGTACAATGTTTGATAGTATGAAGTGTTGTGGGGGAAAAAAAGAAGGAAAATGTTTATATATTTTGGGAGGGGGGTGCTTGTAGTTTTAAATCTGATGATCAGGAAATGATAATCCATTTCTTCAAATATAGATTTAAAGGGGATGAGGGAGATAGCTTTGCACATATTTGGAGAAAGACCATCTCAGACAGACAAAACAGGTGGTACGAAAGTCCTAAGGTATAAAAATGATGCTGTTTTAGAGGCATTTCTAAAAAAGCCAGTGAGGAGGGGCAGGAGAGCAGAATAGGGGTAAGGGCAGACTAGAGTAAGGGGAAATGCATTTCTGTGTGTTTATTATAGAAGGTTAGGGGATAAATACTTCAACTGTGACAGGTATCACATAGCCCCTTGAAACAGTCTAATCATTAAGTTTTTAATTTAGGATACAATATTGAAGATGGCCCATACTCAAATTCTTCATGTTGTCATAGATACAAGATAGTATATTTTTTCGTGTATCGAGACTGGATCCTTAGTGGGGTTACAAGATATCTGTAAGAAGCTATTCAAATTGATGTGTTACAATTATGATAAAATGCAGCTAATTAAGCTCGTAAGTATCTATGTAAATACTTTCTCAAACTTTTTACATGGTTCCATTCTAACTGATGTCACATATTGAAAAGAAAGTTACTATGTCTCAACAATCATTAATACAGTCAATAAGAGGTCATTAACACAGAATTATAGAGGGTGTTTTATTATTCAGTATGGTGGTCTGTTTTCAAAACTGTGCTCTGGTTGTAGGTTTGATAAGAGGAGGAAAAGGACTGAATTTGCATTGGAGTCATAGAGAAGAGAAGCAGAAATACTGGTTAACATGTTACTTCCATTCCTTGCTAACTAACCATCCTGGCACTTAGGAAGTTGTGGGAGGAGGAACAGATACAACAGACACAATATCTCTAGTATCCGAACAGCATTCTGGATTGTGGCCAGGCTTGGCAGGGGAAACAAGTCACATCTCATGTCCTCCACTCATACCTCATGGTAGAAGGAAATCAATTTAGAGTTGGAAAGACATCAGAGTTCTATTTTCTCACTTTATAGTTGAGAAAAGTGAGGCTCAGAAAATAAAGGTGACAGGATTGGTTGGTGGTATATCTCAGATATTTCCACTTTCACTTTTCGTGTATATTCTAGAACTTTTGTATGAAATCATGTTGGTCTCTCAAGTGTGATCAACAGCCACCACTTTTAAACATGAATAGAACACCTATACATCAGGCACAGAGCTAATTATTTTATATACACTTCAGAATTTAACCCTCTTAACAACTCAATAAGGCCAATATTCTTTTCACTGCATAGCTGAACAAACTGAGGCCAGTAACTTGTCCATGACCTGCTAATATGTGGCAGATGTGGGATTTGAACTCAGTTCAGTTGGACTCCTAAGACCATGTTTTCTCTGTTATACTTTCCAGGTGCTTTCTTTAATGGGAAGGGTTGAATTTGGTTCTGGAAGGACAATTATAGCTTACAATAAAAGGGTGTTTATATGATTGCTAATAATTATATCAGTGTCAATATCACTGCTAAAGACACTTAAAATATTACATTAGGCAGAGCACTACCAAATGTAGATTATGAATTCCCAGGTTTCTTATTAAGGGAATGAAGCAACTCAGTTGTCTAAATTTAAAGGTTATACACATGAGCAGAACCTACAGTGCAGAGTACCAAGTACCAAGATAAGGGAAGCCCAGGGAACTGTGAAATGTAATTCAGCCTTGGGCTCAGGATCATCTACTAACAGGAAATGTAAAGAGAAAATCCTACACTCACAGAACACTCATAGACCAAGAACACCATAGAGCAATAAATATGCATGCCCTTCTCCCAACCCCTCCTCCCATGGCTAACCTCAGCTTTCCCTGTTCCTTCTATTCTGCAACTGAAATTTCTTGCCTATTAAACGTCTCCATATGGAACAAAGACATAGCAAGGAAAAGGAAGAAACTCATTCTGTTGACCCCTAGAAAAAGCAGGGCTAATTTTGACACCAGTTTCCAGAAAGCCTCTAGTAGGGATGGAGGTTATGCAGAAAGGCATGTTTGTTGACCAAGGTGTTCAATCAATGTTCTTTAATAGCTAAATCCTCTGCTTTATAAAAGCAGCCATCGACTCTGAAGCATCGCCTCCTAAAACCATGAAGCACACATAGTCTGTCTTTGGGGGAACTGTAGGTTTCCCAGAGGTCAGGGATAGGATCAGGGAAGTGTCATCCTCTGAAAGAGACTAGTAAAAGTCATCACAGTCCATGAGTTGCCATTTCAGTCTGGCCTCATCCTAGGAGATTATAATATGTAGGACCTGTATCTAAGGCAATCAGGATCCTTCTGGTGTGACCAACTGTACTGTAACATGTTGGGGATGAGATCACAGGGTTTGCTGTCATTAAAACCATAGGGAAACTTATGAATAAAAAGCTAGTATATATCCACTACTGTCCTGGGGAGACAATATTATGGTTTTAAGTATCTCATGCATTTTGATAAGTCATCTTCCTAGTATAATAAAAAAGTCCATTCAGAGATCTCCAAAATGTGTTGTAATTCTATGCACCCAGCTGAAGTATGGACCCAAAACTTGCTTTGCAGAATAGGCTTTATTTGGAGAGAGTGACTGAAGCAAGAGATGGGTTACTCTTTTTCCTGGAAGGCAAAGCTCAGTGGCTTTTCAGTTCTATTTCCCTTACAGATTCTAATAGCACTATAGATGTGTAATCCCCACCCCCCAAAGAAATCCCTATCAATCGTACTTACATGCAATTATAAACCTCTTATTGTAAATTAATAAAGACTGTCAGTAAATAAATTATTTTATTGGAGTCTTATCATGTTTTGATGATATTAGAAAATTAAATTCAAGAGTCTACAAAACTAAATCCCACCCTCTAGACCCTCTTTGAGTCCATTAAGGTATTAGCTTCTCCACTCGAGACTCTGATTTGAACAAGTACCAGTCAGTTATAACTTTATAAGGATTATAGATAGCCTTGCATATTATACGAATCTTAATGGTACAGAAGTACAGGTCAGCGATATGGGTGAGAAATTCATAGCTCACATCAGAATAAAGAAAGAAAAGACAGATTTTAATAGAAAAGAAAATGTCTTACTTGGTTAAGAATGTCTTGTTTCTGTGCATGCAAGGAAAGAAAGAATACAGGTGTTAATGAAAGATAACTTAAACTCATTAACTCATTCTGCTGATAACTAAAAGGTCGATTTTACAGATCGATTTTTAATATATACCCTAGACCCATGAATCTCAGAATGTGGTCCTGAAACAGTATCATTATCGCTTCTCGGCCTTTTGGCTAAGATCAAGTGAAACAGTATCATTATCATCAATTGGCAAGCTGATGGAAATACACATTTTTGAGCCTCACTCTAGAAACACAGAAACTAAAGAGAGGGCAGGAGAGAAGGCAGCAATCTCTGTTTTAAAAAGACCCCCAGGTGATTCTGATAGAAGCTAAAATTTGAGAATCATTTACCAGATCAATCTGGGAGTATAATAAGCAAATAGTTCTATTAGGAGTTAATATAGTGAATATTACATATAAGATGATTAAAACCTTCCAGAGACGATTATGAAAACACAACAGTATATATAAATCTATATTAGATTATTAATGTTTATTTCTCACTCCTAAAGCTTCCATCTTTGAGAGTAATATGCCTGGCCCATTATTATGCCTTTAAAGATAAATATCTTCCCATACATATACCACTGCTTAATTTCTTCCCATTAATTTCTTTAGACATCAATGGAATAATTTAGAATTGAATTTGAAACCCAGGGAGGAATATATATATATATATATATATACACACACGTATATAAGTTATTATATTATATTAATATGTTTCTATATTAATATTATTAATATTAAATATTATTACATTAATATATTTACTTATAATATATTACATATATTTTACATATAAAAATGCAATGCCAACTTGGTTCTTCTCATATTATCAAATTTTATTACTTTCATGAATCATTTATATCTGAGATATCTTGCTCTCTTTCACTGTGAACCACCTCACTGAGACTGGATGGTTACTACAAACTAAATATAATCATACTCTTAATATTGTATGATTCATATAAGGTTAGCTGGAGACAAGTAAGAATCTCTTACTTTGTTGGGCATGACTTAGTGGTAATTACATGCACTGGAATATGCCATAATTGTTATGTAAGAAATACCATTCAATATATGTGAAATACTTTTCTCTTCTTCTTGCTCTCACCTCCCACCACCTTGCCTTTCATTCTATGGTCCGGTCAATGAAGTGAAGAGGAAAGGGCATTACTCTTAAACTGGGATTCTAGACAATTAATCTCTTGTCATGAAACTAGCTGTTTAATCTTAGGGAAGCCATTTTACTTTTCCTACAATGACTTTCTTCATTTAAAAACTTTATAATCTTATCTGTTTGGGAATCTCAACCTTCTTAAAGATTTTATTCTTAGGGAATCATTAAAACCATTGTTTAGATTTATATTTTTTTGATTCTGGGTTGTTTTGTTTTTTTTTTTTTCAAAGATTTTTAAATGATCTGTAGAAGACATAAATTCAAAATAAATCTTTCATCCATGCAATGCACTTAATACTTCTTTTCCTTTAAAATTGACTTAAGCAGGTCACATATTCATTATATTAATTTTTAATACAGAGACCTTTTAGAACTCAGTAACCCAAGTAATAGTAAGAAATATAATGCATCTACCACTTAAGCAGTTTTACTTTGTAAGAGGAGAAGCAAATAAAAGATATTTAGCCTGTTCTTTCTTTTAAGTACATTTTATATGGATGATATATGCAATATTTGTTTCAGAAAACAAAGGATTAGTCTAAAAATAATGTAGATTAAACACTTTTCTCAGTTTTCTTGCATAAAAGGCCATCAGTTAAGTAGTCATCTCTGCCAACAACTTGAGGATTAACCTGATCAGTCAACAGAGAGTGATAATTTCCATGTGAATGGACAGTATGAATTCTGTCATACTTTTAGAGTAACCTTTTATAAACTGGGTAGTCATGTACTGAAGAGAACCTCAAGGCATTACTCAACACTGAATATTCCTAGTTACTTCTGCTGGCTTTTATAAAATATATACTAGTATTTAAGAGTCATATAAGATTTTATTATTTTGGGGTTTTTTTTCCCCCCCTAAATATAAAAGACCAGGGGCATCTGGGTGGCTCAGTGATTTAAGCCTCTGCCTTCGCCTCAGGTCATAATCTCACATCGGGCTCTCTGCTTAGCAGGGGGCCTGCTTCCCCCTCTCTCCGCCTGCCTCTCTGCCTACTTGTGATCTCTATCTCTGTGTCTAATAAATAAATAAAATCTTTAAAAAAAAAATATATATATATATATATAGAAGACCTATCAGTGTTAAATTAGAGAGTAGTTTCACTCTTAAATAAGAATTATTCTGGGGTCATAATGAGATCTAACTTTTGTTTTTTTTCCTTTCTTTTGTTTTTCAATGGTTCATTATTTTAATAATGCATTTCAAGAGCAGATCTGTGTATTTATGGAGAATTATTACATTATTGAAAAGGCTGACATCATATGTGTGTCTAAGAGTGAATCTAGTAATTACCTCAATAAATCCAGTATACAGTGACTGATAATCCTCATGAAAGATAAAATATCAGTAAGACCAAGTCTTGAGAGTCTTTTAAATAAGAAATCACTGAAGCAAAAAGGCTACTTTGCAAACAAGATCACATTCCAACTGAATTTATAGCCAGCAGCTATCTTTAGAGAAGAAAAAGAACAAAACAAAACTGGTTTTATCTCTGTAGATAGATTAGAAAACATGCGAGTTTCTAAGTATGGTTGGGAATGTAAATATTAATGACATTTTGGGGTCTTTTATCAATTCCAAAGAGTTGTCATCTTTAGCTTTCCCACTCTAATTTCCCAGTCTTTGAGATTTTCGGTTCTACAAATTTATCTGGTAAAATTTTTTTCTCTCACACTATGGTATCTAGGAAAATAAAATATGAGGGAAATGTACACTGGATATCTGCTTTTGTTCCTGATATAGGAAAGTGGGAATGGTATTAAATTGCCCTTTTTTTCCCCATCATTTGTAGGGACTAAACATTAACATTACTTGAAAAAGAAAACAAACCTTAGGTTAAAGACTTACAAGGTATGGTAATATATGAGAATATAGACAGAATAAGAAAATATTGCATGAAAAGTAGCTATCAGAAATATTTGAAGGAAATTATAAAGCAATATGAATGCTTTAAGGTTAGAACTGGAGATTTGGTTTTGACTAAAATGTAAATTCTATAAATCCCAAAGAAACACAATATTGAAGGATAACCAATAACTGTGTTCTTACAAAGCAAAACCATAATGATAATGATAACAAAAAAACAAATCACATTTTAATCAGCAAACAAATCTATCTGGCTGGCTAGATAATACATCCAAGGGAATGTTTCTTTTGCTAAGGGTAATTTTTTTTAACTCCCATACAATAGAACTATCACTTGGTGAAACTGCAGAAGAACTACAGCTAAGATGCTCAAACATTTAAAACATAACATCCCCCAGCTAACATTAAATGGAAGGTTATTTAACAAATAATTGGGAAAAGGATGGACATTCGTTCAGGCCATGTGTTCAAAAGCCATTAACAGGACAGGAAGCTTTTATAAGGAAGGAATTTTCAGGGACTTGCTGGTTTACAGGTGATAGGTTAAAACAAGCTACAGGAAAGAAGTTCCTCACTTTTTATCCAAGCTGGCTCTTTAAAATTACAGACCAGTTATACCCATCACAGAATTTTTCTGTAGTCAAGGGAATAATTCTCTGCAAGGAGTAACCCTCCTGCCCCCAACCAGTGTTCACTTGGGGTTAAAATTTACTGGACACAGAGTAGGCACCAGGTATATTTGGACTTTCCTTCAATCAGTCCTGTTGTTCCCTGACCATACCTGACCAAGCAATCTCAGAATTAGAATATATTTAACATCTAGGAAAATAACAGAGGTCTATATTATAGATAAACCATACTCTTTAAAGCGCACAATAGAGAAATATTATTTCCATTAGCAAGTGGTTTTTGAATGAAAAAGGTACTATACTATTTTATGAGTTTTCCAGAATAGCATTTCATTATGAATTTCATTTTATTTATGGTATGCTATATGGTACATTTATATCCAAGGACCCTTCATTAAGAAATCCCTCTTCCAAGTGTATATATGAAACCGATATAAAGAAAAAAAAAGTTTACCCCTTCAGGATTATACTTTGCAAGCACACCGTTACCATGGAATTCTTCCAGAACATCCTTTAATTTCTTTGTAGAGTCTATAAAGAAATAGAGAACACAAAAATTGTTTATATATGCCTACTGTGGTTAAATAACCCAGTTCAGAAACAAAGACCTATTAAAATATGATCACCAACAGATATTAAATTTTAAAATGCACATGTAAAATGTCCTTTACCATTTTTGAAAGGCTATTTCATTGAAAAAAATTAATCACACACACAAAAAGAAAGGAACAGATAAGTGTATGTTTTGTCCAAGTTTATTGCCTATGTATTAGGCAATAGCATTTGCCAAGACCATTAACCTATGTATTATATGAATTAAGAGGAAATATAGAAATAGGGAGTATCTTCTCCCTTTGTTTTGATAACATAAAATCTAAATGAGTGAAATAAGCTTTATTTAAAAAGAAAACACAGGCATTCCTTGTTGAGCTTTATAACAAATGCAGTGCATTTTTCATATTTTACTCCATTAACTAATAATAACCCTGTTGGACAAATTAGAACAATAAAATATATAACTAAGCCTCAATGGTGAACCCAGTCAAAGGCAAGGTATAGATTTTAGTATTTTGCAAATATTTTTAGAGAGAATTTTCTAAATATACACAAAGAATAAACTAGAGCTTATTTTAATTTAATTAAGAAACAAAATTTAGGGGGAAAAAAAAACAGAAACAAAGTTTAGGAAACATCTCTACTTGCTAGACGGGATGCTTCCCAATTCATGAAGTGCTTAATAAAGCCCCTTACATCTCCAAAATTTTTTAAAAAGCTTATATATGTTACCCAAAGATTTTTAAATTGCTTTTTCAATTTTGACATATTTTGAAATATTTTTAAGACATTCATCATCTCGATTGTGACAAAAGATTCCTTACTTAATATGGGAAATAATGTCAAGAAAGAACATAAATATTTTTAGAAAAATATGTATAAACAGAATAAAAACACATGCATTCAATCTACTAAAATAAATGCTCTCATAGTTATCAAAATATAATTTGATTAAGCAATTTCAGACTTACAACATATATAAGTTAAGGAAAAATAACTATTAAATACTGATAAGTCATCTAAATCTTTAATCAAGTTTGAATAACAGTAATAAAACAAGACTGAAACTGGAAATAAGCAGAAGATTCTTAGTTTTCCATTAGGCAATGAGGCATGGATATTATTTCCCAGAATATGAATGTAATTCTCTCTGCCTTTCCCCAAGATTCAGTGATATTTATGTCACTATAAAATATTTCCCAGCTCCAAAAATATTAATTTACAAAGCAGTTTTTGAGTTATCCTGTTAGAAAATTAACTCTTAAATGCCTGTCCAGCGCATCTTGCCTTTATTTTATAAATCACACTTCCATTTGGAGTGTACAATTTTATGTTGCATTAAAATTCACATAACACAGATACATTACTTTAGCCATTTTAAAGTCTTTAATTCAGTGAGGTTTTTTTTTTTTTTAGTATATGCACATTGTTGTCCAAACATCACCACTACATAATTCCAGAATGTTTCCATCACCCCAGAAAAAATGCCCATATTCTGGGGATTCCATACAACTGAAACCTATCATATAATGTGTTGTCTTTGTTTGGCTTCTCTCACTTCAAGGCCCGTAGATGTTACAGCATGTATTAGTATTTCATTCCCTTTTTAGGTAAAAACTATTCCATTTTATGGATATATTACTTTTTGTTTATCCACTCCTCAGCTCATGTACATTTGAGTTGTTTCTATATTTTGGTTATTATGAAGAATGCTGCTACGAACATTCAAGTATACATAATTTTGCGCAGATATGCTTTGACTCTTGTGGGTATACATTTATGTGGGGAATTCCTAGGTCATCTGAAAACCTACAATTTAGCACTTTGAGGAACTGCCAAGCAGATTTTCACAGGGCTATATACTATTTCACATTCCTACCAGCAATGTATGTGAATTCTAATTTCTCTACATCTTTGCCACACTTGTTATTTTCTAGTTTTTCTTTAACTATAGCCACTCAGTGGTTTCTATTTGTTTTTCATTCGGTATTTGTTAATGACTAACAATACTGAACATCTTTTCAAATGCTTATTGGCCTTTTGTGTGTCTTCTTTGAAGAAATGTCTATTCAAGTCTTTTGGCTAGTTTTTAATGTGGTGGTTTACTTTTTTGCTGTTGAGACTGTTCAGGGTAAGTGTGTGTATGCTATAGCATGTTTGAAGCCTGTACAGTTTCCTATATATTTCTTTTTCAGCATATATTTTCCTAGCACTTTCTGAACTATGATCAGAGTTAATTTGTTATGCCTTGTCTCTTGCTAGATTGTAGGCTGCTCAGGGGAAGAAAACATACATTTTCATTTTTGCATAGCACTCAAATTTATTACAAAGATGAAACAACAAAATAATAATAAATATTGTAATTCAATTGATCAGAGCTATTCTTAAATTACAACAAATTACAGTAAATTGCTTTGACATTTACCTCGGCAGAAACGTAAACTAGAGACCAGGTTCTATATTAAAGAGAGATATGAAGCTGATTCTTTATTCCAAAACCCTTCTTTGTCGATGAGAAGGCATTATTCTAACTTAGCAGAACACCTTCTACTTCTTTGCATTCATAGATGTAGACGTAGACCCTTCTGTACATACCTATATAGACATACACATATCTAGATGCACAAACTCTAGAATTACATACCCCAAAGACTATCTTTATTTTAACTGTATCTGAACCCCATGATAAAATGGAAGGGGAGAAGAAAATCTGCTTTCTTATACTAGGCCTTCCACAGAACACTAGAGACATTGCCTAAAGGTGGGCTTGTCATTTCAGGATTCTGTACGAACGAAAAAAAAAAAAAACACACACATTCAGTAATCCCTTATAAATGTTCCAGAGAAGGCAACAGTCCTTAAAATTATGTATGTCATTTTTCAGTGCTTTCTTGGCCACAGTTTATATTAGCATATTCTTAGTGGGGAGACCACAAGTAATAAATTAATAAATTAAGACCAAATTTCTCTGTGTCTCAATGATGATTGTGGTCTGGGACAATTCCAGAAGTGCTAATTCATATTTAGATGGCTCACCCCGACCCAATTTATTCTTTTTTCAATTCTCAAGTCCCATTTTTAATAAGCTGACATCTAAAGTTTATTCATGATCTAATCTCCAATTTATAATCTAGTTCAGAAACTGGAACATTATCTTATTCTTCTATTCCTGTCCCAATAATCTCTCCTGGGCCCAGTTTCTGGAAGATTAAGGACTTGACTTACCCAACCAATCTTCTATAGGCTGATTTTGGTATGAGACACCAATGAATTCCAATATCCTGCCTGCGTCCCCTAACTTGTCATTAGAATTCCCTTATGTGAAGAGTTTCCATATCCATACGGATTCCCAAACTGCACTAGATGGTATAGTTTCTGCTTTTGTGTTCTCCCTACCTTTGAAGGAGAATAGTCATTTATTTATTTTATAATTCAGTTGCTTTTCTGGATTTGTTCCTATTACCTATCATCAAAACATTCCTATCTGTTTGATTTTGTCAACTCTGGATCCTGTGTGTCCAAGAAGCACTGGGGTAGTAGAGAGGAGAAAGGATGCATGACTGAGTCTGACCGACCCTCTAGTCAAAGAGAGATACCAAGGAAGTGATGCCTGCATGAGTGAAAGACAGAATCTCAATCATATTTCCGTGAATATCTGAGCTTTGAGTATGAGAGCACAGTGACAGATTCTGGGCTGAGCAATGCTGAGAAAGCCAGGAAGGCAGCCAGCCGGCAGGCAGCTGTAAACTGGGAGATCAATTCACAGGTGATACATATCTGTAATCCAACAAAGGCCTGGCATCAAAGAAGACTGCCAACTTAAGTGTTGGGAAGCCAGGTTCAAACAGCTGGTTTAATCCTCAGATAAGGGATCAGGACAGAGGCTCAGTACGAAATATTGGGTCTCCTAGAAAGCAAAGGAGGGTCATGATATGAAATTACTAATTCCAGAGGCACTGATGCTTCAAGGCTTGGGTAATAGGTCAAGAGACTTGGAAAAGAACACCAGATACCAGTTACTGCCAGGTTGTCAGCTCTACCAACTACAGAATCACCTAAGAACTAAGATGGTACTGAACCAAACAAAGAGGAACCATTTTATTCAGCAAACACCTTCATTATATGCAAGGACAGAAAAAATATATATGGGGACTGGTAGAGTAGATTTCTTCTCATGGCTTATCTTTCTAACACCTGCTTAAGTGTATGAGCCATTCTAGAGGCCCCCTAAAGTGCTCACTTTCTATGAATCCTCTCATGTTTGGCAGAGTCACGTACTATTTTTTAATGCCATGAGAGTTAAACTAGCTACGTTTTAGGAGTGTATGGTTAGGAATGTTTTGAATTTTTATATGATTATCAGAAAAATTTAATTCCTTTTACTAATTCTGAAATATAAATAAATCCATAAGAACATTCAACAACATTTAGAAAACAGAAGAATCAAACTCATGGGTCTTAAAAATATGTTGCCCAAAACAAAACAAAACAAAACAGGAAACACCTTAACACTTTTGGCTTACCTCACATCTCCCTAGGTATCTGCTACTTCTTGAATGAACTTCCTTTGTGATTTCACAGACTTTTTTCTCTCTATTCCAAAAAACTCAACACACTTATCATATTAATTAAAAGGTCTCATGGAATAATGGAAAGGACTTAAAGCCAGAGAGGTCTTTTAATTTTTTTTTTTAAATTTTATTTATTTGACAAAGAGAGAGCGAGGCAGGCAGAGAGAAGGGGAAGCAGCTCCCCCCACCCCGAGCCGAAAGCCCGAAGGGGGGCTGGATCCCAGGACCCTGAGATCATGACCTGAGCTGAAGGCAGAGGCTCAACCCACTGAGCCACCCAGGCGCCCCAGTTCTGAGTCCTGGCTCCAGAATTTTTGGCTGAATATCCCTGAGTATATTTTTTTAATGTCTCTGTAGCTCAGTTTTCTAATATGCAAAATAGGAATAATGAAACGGACCTCGCAGTACTGTATCCAGCAACATATCTGGTGCCCAATAAATTCCTGTTCCTTCGTTCCACCCCAAACAAGACTTCAAACATATCATCCCCCTTCAACAGTTTTCTGTTGTCTTTAAAATGAAGCACAGACTCCTCCTTTCGGCATGTGTGTCAAAATATGGTCCAAAACCTACCTACCAATAATTATTTTCAATGACCCCCTTATTTATAGTTCTATATCCATTGTCATGTAACCCATATTTTAGAGCCTCTCCTTCGCTTGTGGTGTTCTCTTTGTCCAGAATTCTCCTCCATGTCAAAGGAAGTCAAACATAATGCATGCCATAGTGTCCCTGCCATCTTGTTCACAGAACCTCTCAGGACTTTCTTCTAACTCTCCATGGAACTCCCTACAATAATGCACTTGGAATCCACACTTGTTTTATGCCTGGAGTACTATTAACACTGTTAACTGAAGTTTACACAGGTAGATTCTTCAAGCGGTTGCAAAGTGTAGTAGTATCTTATTTTTTTAAGTGTTGTATCTTATTATTTCATTATTTCATAATCTTGTTATTTCATTTAAAACTCACAACTACCAGGAGGATTTTTTCAAATTCCTCCATTAAACTCATGAAGAAATTAACTTGTTAAAACAATCATTATTTATTCAAAAACACAAATAGTGATCCAAACTTTTGTATATGACCCAAATCTGTTTTCATCACTTTGCAAAAACCAAAAACAAGAACAAAAACAAATGGAAGTTTCCATTAGAGCCAAGGCATCTACTTTGGAGTCCATGATATCTGTCAGTTTAGTTCAGGGAATTATATTACCTATTTTTCTAGTACATGGAAATAGTTTATTTCTTTTTTACCAACTTAAATTAACAGTTGAAAAATATCTTGTATATATAAGAAATATATGAGAAAGTAAAACAGGGGCGCCTGGGTGGTTCAGTGGGTCTGATGATGATTGATCACAGATGATGATTGATCACACTGATGATGACTGAATGCACTAGATTGGACCCCTCAGAAGGCCTGAGCCTAAGCCTCTGCCTTGGGCTCAGGTCATGATCTCGGGGTCCTGGGATTGAGCTCCGCATTGGGCTCTCTGCTCAGCAGGGAGCCTGCATCACCCACGCCCCCTTCTGCCTCTTTGCCTACTTGTGATCTCTGTCTGTCAAATAAATAAATAAAATCTTAAAAAAAAAAGTAAAAGTAATACAAAAATGTCATATGGATATTTTTAAAGTGTTTTTATAGAATTTTATTTTATTTTTTTAAAGATTTGTTATTTATTTGAGAGAGAGCTAATGAGAAAGAGATAGACAGTATGAGAGAGGGGGAGGATCAGAGGGAGAAGCAGACTACATGCTGAGCAGGAAGCCCAATGTGGGACTTGATCCTCGAACTCCAGGATCATGACCTGAGCCTAAGGCAGATGCTTAACCAATTGAGCCACCCAGGCACCACTATGGCATTTTATTTTTGTTTAGGATTATGTTTCTTTTGATAATGGAATTGGAAAATTTATACGATTTTTTTGAAAGCTTTAAAATATACATAACTCTTACATGATACATGTATTTCATATAGTTATTTAAAAGTCATCTTAAAGAATAAGTATTAAAATGGCTTCTGTCACATTATAAAGGGAAAATACATTGAAAAGACAAAGAACTATTGAAATAAAATCCTAAAAATATTCTGCAAATAACATATTCTCATTATGCCTCATAAGAAAATCTCTTTTTATTTGTTCCAAAGTAAATATTCTTTAGGTCAAGGCCAATGGCTTTAACATGCAAACAGTAGCTCGAGCTCCTTTGAAAAGATGATTATATTCCACTGTTAACACCAAGACTATCCAATTTATAAAATGCATTTGTCATTTTTATAAATAACAAATAACCTCATGTAGATAAATCATCTAGACCCTTGTTTGCCAAAATAGACAGCATGGGTCCCTGTTTCAGTGAGGGCAGTGGGTTTCCAGGAAAACATGCAGCTCTGACAATGTGAGAGAGGTTACCAATGCCTATAATCTGAATGTGAAACCATGGAAAAGTCACCTTTTGGTCCTCCCAACTCAGTGCTTCAAAAGTTTTCTTCAAAATCAAAGCTTCCCGTCTGACTCTTGATTTCAGATCAGGTCTTGATCTCAGGGTTGTGGGTTCGGGCCCCACATTGGGCTCCTCATTGGGCGTGTAGCCCACTTTAAGAAGGAAAAGAAGGGAAAGGAGAGGAAGGGAAGGGAAAGGGAAGGAAGGGGGGAAGAAGGGAAGGAAGGAGGGCAGGAGGAAGGTAGGAAAAGGAAAAAGGAAGGGAAGAAAGAAAGAGAAAAAAAAAAACCCAGAAACTCACCAGATAGAGTTTAAGTTTTGTTTTTTTTTTTTTAAGATTTTATTTATTTATTTGACAGACAGAGATTACAAGTAGGCAGAGAGGCAGGCAGAGAGAGAGAGAAAGCAGGCTCCCTGATGAGCAGAGAGCCTGATGTGGGGCTTGATCCCGGGACCCTGGGATCATGACCTGAGCCAAAGGCAGAGGCTTTGACCCACTGAGCCACCCAAGTGCCCCTAACTTTAGGTTAAAAAAAAAAAAAAAAAAAAATCGAAGCTTCCTGACACCGTTTTTCCCCCTTATTACAGAGGATATTTATGGCCTAAAAATGTCTTTCTGCAGTCAACCAAAAGCATCTTTGCAGTGGCTGTTTTAACCCTGTAGTAAATAAGGTTTTGTTGCTTCAAATGTTTCAAGAGAAAACGTTCTAGTCTAAATACTGAGCTAGCATTCATGTGGACGTAACATAGTAAGATTCAGTACAAAGTTAAATGTGACAAAGTTTCCCTTAGCTATAGAGTGTTTCAAATTAGCCAAAGAGCTTTATCTTTGTCTAAGTGAAACAGTTTGTGTCTAACCCAGTGGTTCTCAAAGTGGGATCCATTTTAGGATCATCCAGGTAGCTTTTAAGATCTACTGATGCATGGGCTGAAAACATACTGACGATGACTGAATTCACTAGACTGGACCCCACCAGACATGGGGATTTTTTTTTTTTTTTAAGATTTTAGTTGTTAACAGAGAGAGAGATCACGAGTGGAAGGACAGGCTGACGGAGAGGGAGTGACAGAATCTCAAGCAGACCCCCCTGCCCTGAGCACAGAGCCCCACCCAGGTCTCCATTCCACGACTCCAAGATCATGACCCAAGCTGAAATCAAGAGTCAGACGCTTAATCAACTGAGCCACCCAGGCTCCCCAGGCATGCGGATTTTCATAAAGCTCCTCCCAGGATTCTTATATGCAGCTAAAGTTGAATTAACCACTACTCTTTTCCTTAAAGAGATGCTTTAAGAAACTGAGAATTAATTAGCAAAATTTTGGCTGCTATATTTTCCAACATGGGTCCTTGTTTCAGTGAGAACACTGAGTTTCCAGGAAAAAATAAAAGCTCTTACAACACAGAGAGGCTGCTTAGGTCTTTAATCTGAATGAATATATATTTCGTCTTCTTGTAAATATTACATACAATCTTTGACAAATATATATTTAGGATAGCTTTTGCTCGGGGGCGGGGTTCTATTGGGGAAAAGAACCCTATTAAAGCATTCATTTAAAAAATGATTTAGCCTCACTTGAGGTTAAAATAACCAAAAATAGTATTTTAGAATGCGAGAAGATCCAGAAATTCATATTGCTATTAATGTAATCCCCAAGGTGATATAAAAAAAAAGTCCTATTTAAATTGTAGTCAGCAGCAGCAAATAAACATCCACAGTGCTATGAAATAAAATATTTGGAGAACTAGTTAGCCAAACACAGACATTCCTATCTACTTGTGAGAAACATTCTATACTTATGTACAAAAAGATTGAAAAAAATATGGAACTATCGTTAAAAATAAGTGACACTGTAGGAGTTTATATTCTAACTGAAATCTATACACCTGGATTTCTAAAAACATCCCAAGAATATTCTACAGATATAGCTACATTAGGAAGAGTTGTTTTAAAAAAGCTATTAAGCTGTTCTGAGTACAAGTTCCCTCTCTACATGTTTCTGCTAAGCTCTTGGGGTGATAATGTTAACTTCAAAAGATGGTGGCCATACTATCTTAGAGAAAACTGTTACACATACTGCAGGAACTGTTTCCATTTATCTGGAAAGACAACTACTTAATTTCAGAATTACTGTTGATATGAGACCACAGAGAAAATTTCTATTCTCCCTCTGATATTATTTGCTGATAAGACTCTTAAATAATCCTTAAAAAAATTTTCTGCATTTGCTATTATTTTCTCCCCCCTGATTCAATCTACCTATGCTCAACTTTTTGATAAGTACACCAGTCCAATGTCTTGGATAAAATATTTGTAAGAGTGATTTATTGGATAGACAACATATCTAGTAATTTGTCTTCCACCTGGACACTGTCTTAGACATCCATGAAATAATTAACATTTTATACAGATTTTCTTGTGTGGAAAATTAAGAAAATATACACTGGCACTACAGCTACTCATCTATAAAATAACTCAAGATTGGTACTGAAAACATAATTCTAATTAAGAATTTTAATCAGTGCCTGAATTGACTGGTATGATTCAGTGGTGTGCTGTATTGTGGTGAAGTATTTAACAACTGTTGAAGATTCAGAGTGCTGACTTGTGGTGTTTGCGGATTTACCTATTGCAAACATTCTCCCACCTAGGCCATATCAAGCATCCAACATGACCTCATGAATGCGGAGTTAGGAAGAAATGCTGACTTTTGACTCACATGAGCAGTAATTAATGAGTTAATCAACAAAGATTTTATCTAATTTAGGAAGAATGAACAAGTCTTTTGAAACAAATAGAGATCAAGAGCAGAAACAAAAGGCCAGTTGTAGGGGCACCTGCCTGGCTCAGTCAGTAAAGCACGAAACTCCTGATCTCTGGGTGGGGAGTTCGAGCCTCACCTTGGCTGTAAAGATAACTTAAAACAAAAGGCCCAGTTGTGATTGCTCAATCATTCTAGCAAATAGTTGAGAGGCATGTATTGAGTTTTGTTTTTTTTTAAGATTTTATTTATTTATTTGACAGGAAGAGATCACAAGTAGGCAGAGAGGCAGGCAGAGAAAGAGGAGGAAGCAGGCTCCCTGCTGAGCAGAGAGAGCCCGATGTGGGGTTCGATGTGGGGTTCGATCCCAGGACCCTGGGATCATGACCAGAGCTGAAGGAAGAGGCTTTAACCCACTGAGCCACCCAGGTGCCCCACATGTATTGAGTTTGATTGTTCCATGTGTTGTTCCAAGTACTTGGAATGTATCAATGCATAAGACAGAAAATATTCTTGGTTCATGTAGTTTGTAGTCTAGTGCAAGACAGATAATACACATAGTAAATAAATGTAGAATAGTACAAGATTTCAAATGCTTTGGAAAAAATAACAGATAAGGAAAATTATCAACTTGCAGGACACAGTTTGCAATTTTAAATAGCGAGAATAGACTTTGTGAAAAGGTAACATTTGGTCAAAACTTTGACTCTGATTAAAGTTATAAAGAAACACTCTGTTAATGTAAAACTCTGTTAATGTAAAACTAATGTAAAAAAAAGATGAAATCTGAATAAACTCTGGATTACAGCAGCATCAATTTTCTGATACTGATGGTATTTTATAAACTGTAGTTACGCAATTTGTAACCATCATAACCAGTTATGTGTGGCCTCCTCATACATATGTTTTGTAAGCTCCTGTGAATCTATCATTATTTCAAAAATTTTTTAAAATGAGTGCTCTGGTTATTGTTTTGAAAACTGACTACAGAAGACAAAGCTTCAAAAAAAGAAATAATTATGAAATTACTATATTAATTCAGACTAGAGATTTGATGACTTTGGATGAATGTATTATTGGTAGAGTAGGAAATATGGATTATTTTGAAAGTGGAGTCAAAGGGATATCCTGATGGACTGGATGTTTTGTTTTGTTTTTAATTAAGATTTTATTTATTTCTTTGGGAGAGATACAGCAAGAGAGGAACATAAGCAGGGGGAGTGGGAGAGGGAGAAGTAGGCTTCCCACCGAGTAGGGAGCCCAATATGGGGCCTGGTCCCAGGACCCTGGGATCATGACCTGAGCCAAAGGCAAACACTTAACTGACTGAGCCACCCTAGGCACCTAGATGTAAGTTTTGAAACTGGGAGAAAAAAAGGAAGGAAGAAGGAAGGAAGAGGGAGAAAGAGAAAGAGGGAGGAAGGAATTGAAAAATCAAGAGTGTTCCCAAGGTTTTATGTTTGAGGAACTGGTGGGATTAAGTTGCCACAAAGAGGAATGGGGACCACAGAAGATGGCACAGGTTTCGGATGGTGAGTTTCCAATTTTAGTTTTAGGCAATTCATAAATGAAAATTCTATCAGATATCCAAGTATAGCCATTAAGAAAGCAGTTATAATGAGAAGGAAATGTACAGCTCAGGAAATATGTTCAATAATATTGCCATGCACTTATCGTGATAAGCATGTCATAATGTATATAATGGTTGAATCACTACACTGTGCACCTGAAACTAATTTAATGTTATGTGTCAATGATATTTCCACCAGATTTTTTAATTAAAAAACAAAGCAGTTATATATGAATGTAGAATATAGAAGAAGATCTAGGCTAAAGAACCGAATTTCAGTGTTATTCATATAAATGGTATTTAAAGCCATAGACTGAGTCTAACATGGAGAGAGACAGAGAAGATACCAAGGACTGAGACCTGGCACACTCCAAAGTTCAGATGTTATGAAGAATGAAAATCTGCAAGGAGACTAAATATGAGTATCTAGTAAAACAGCAAGAAAACCAAGAGAAGCAATGGGTCATGGAAGCAAAGTATCACACAATGTCAAGTTAAATGAGGGGCAGAAGCTGATCACTGAGTTTAGTAAGAAGATAGTCATGCACATCCCTGTCAAGAATGGTTTCAGTTTAGTCTACGGCCATAGCATCCTGAACGCGCCCGATCTTGTCTGATCTCGGAAGCTAAGCAGGTTTGGGCCTGGTTAGTTCCTTGGATGGGAAGAATGGTTTCAGTTTAGTAGTTGTGACAACAGTCCAGAGCGAGTTAAAAGAAAATAAAGTGGAAGGAACAAACAGCGGTAAATGATAGACAATTCATTCAAACAGATCTGCTGCAATGGAAGCAAAGAATCTGAGTAGTAGCCAAGCTGCAAAAAGTGAACTCAAGATGACTTTTCTAAAGGAGAGAAAACAGCACTTTGATAAAAATGATCCAGTGGAGAAAAGGAAAAATTAAAAATTAAGGAAAAAGAAGAGAAAAACCACTAGAATGATGTCTTTTAAGTGGGTGAGAAAGAAAGCAGTCTTGTACACAGCAGATGGTCTGGCTTAGGACAGAGGGCATGGACAGTCCACCCAAGCGAGAAGACAGAGTATACAGGTTCACATGCTGATGGGCAGGTCGATGTCCAGTTGGTATATGTAAAGTTCTCTTGTGATAACTTCACTTTAGTGAGTGAAGGAGGAAGAGAGACCATCAGCTGAGGAAAGATGAGAAGGGAAGTAATGGAGATTTGAAGAGAATACTGAGGTGTTGAAAAGGACATCCAGGACAAGGGACATGTGGTTTTCTGGGCCACATATAAGTCCACTCAGCTATAAAGTAAGTGGAGAGTTAACACTGATTACTGTTATGGTTTGTTCATCCAAGGGCTTTGCAGTGAGAAGGAAAAAGGAAGTTGAGCAAGGAAGCAAGAGGGTGACTTTAATGACTTTTCACGGGGGATTATACTTGCGTTTCGATTATGACTTCAATTCAGGAAGAAGAGCCCACTATGTGGCTAATACACTATGTGTGTATCATTCTTTCTCATTTGAGAGAGAAACATTCTGGCAGTTATTGTAGTTTCCAGAACTTCAGGCCCCCTTCTCAGATGCCATCCTCCTTGGTACCATCCATAAGGGGATATGGAAAACAAAAATCTGTAATGCACGTTGCTTTGCATGCGTGTTTCCCAAGAGTTAACAGTACCTCGCTGATTCTCCTTTTTTTTTTTTCCCTTCCCTCTCCTTCCTTCCTTTTTCCTCTCATTCTGTAAAGCACCTAATTATACTTGGACACATTTAGTTCTGGATAATAATTGTCTTTCCAGCCTTCTTCCTTGTCCAAAGAATACAGTACAATGCCCGAGTTGTTCAGCTCTACGTGGAGTCATCGTTACTAGTGGTTAAATAGGTTATTTCTCTAGAGAGACATACTGAGCCTCATGTCCCCACTTCACTGCTCCTGCTCCTCCCTCTCACCGTCCTCAACACATAGCCACTTAAATCATTTTGGAGAAGTTGAAAAATAATGGTGAGAGAATTCTGGAGACTTTCTGCCCCTTGGAAACACTTTCTAACCTATATAGTTGAAGTTACATATTTTTTTCCCAGCTCCTTTGGCTTAATGATTGCTCATTTATTCTTTATTTTTTTCTTTTTTATAAAAGTGATTTTGAGTCATTTGTTAGGTTTGGTGGAGAGAGGCTTTATAAATTGCACTCATTGTATTTTCCCAGAAAGACTAGATTTAAAAAGCATACATTAAGGCAAGGAAAGTCGTCATCTCATTCAGTATTATTCAAGCAGATCCTTCACAAATACCATGCAGACTCTCCAAACTAATGAACTCATTTTCAATGAAATATCCAGGTTTTAAATTGACGAATGCTGCTTTGCCACCCACGATTTGTGGTGTTGATAATGCTATTGGTAAATGAGGATAATAAAATATCTTCCTTGGTCTTTTGGTGGGATAAATATGTGATGCATAAGAAATATTCATCAACTGCGCTGTTTATCATCTGTGCTGTCAGATTTACACGATGTTCTTCGGATGTTTTTCTTTCATATCCGTTTTGGGGCTTTTTAAAAAAGATCTATTTGTTTTAGAGAGAGAGAGACAGAGCATAAGTGGGAGGGGCAGAGGGGGAAAGCAGAGAGACTCTCAGGCAGACTCCATACTGAGCATGGAGACCATCTCAGGACTCAATCCCAGGACCCTGAGATCATCACCTGAGCTGAAACCAAGAGTCAGACGCTTAACCAACTGCACTATCCAGGCGCCCCTCTTCCATAACCTTAATTTCAGATTATTCTCCACTTTCTTCATTTTCTTTTGCATTTTCACTGGCTGCTTTAAATTTCCTAATTAAACCAATAACCAGAATACTATACAAAACATTTTAAATTAAAGTTAATCATCAATTTTAATTTTTTTGTTATGAGTAATTCAATTTCATAGATAATAAAATTAAGTACAGCTATTACATGCGCTTCAATCAAATGATTAATGAAATGCAACTATGGGTTAACAATTTTGAAGTTGTACATTATTTATAAATGTTAAACCCACACTAGCTCAGAAGATGAAAGTTTTATTTATTTATTTTTTTAAGTTCTTGTGTGGGTTGCAAAACACTTAACTGAGAAACCAGACATGGTGGCAACAGCAGTGTATTCTCTAGTGACACTACTAGTAACATCCTGTTTTAAGACAATACAAAACTACCAAAGTTTTCAATTCTTTGCTGACCATAAAAATTTGCAGCTGTCTGTATATTTACCAACAGGCACAGTATTAGGCAATCTGGAAAAACCTAAGTCTATTTATTTTGCTGGCATACATATTTCAAAGACTACAATTTGCTCACATACATACTTTAAAGAGCATAAAACTGTAAAATATTGTCTCCAAGTTTTAAATTCAAAACAGAAGTCGGGGAAATGTGTGGCTTTATGTATCTCATTTCTACCACGCCTCCGGGGGACTGTGAAAGCTTTACTGCGAAAAGAAGGCTCTAGCTCTACATGAAATTAAAAGTAGTTGAAAGATTTGCTTCCAGACCTTGGCTCTTAGATGATCTATAAGACAGTGCTCTCATATAACGGACTTCATTTTCTTCCTCTAACACTGAGGGAATCGGAAGAAACGGTACTGAAGAACCCTTCCAGCCACAACATTCTGTGATCCAAATGACAGAAATGTCTCCAGATACCACAGAAGGATAGTCAGACCCATACCCCCTAAATACTGCCCCCCCATACCCCCATCTCTAATTTCCACTTCAATTCTTATCTTTCTTTCTTTCTTTTTAAGATTTTATTTATTTATCTGACACAGAGAGAGAAAGCACGGGCTGGAGGGAGCAGCTTAGGGAGAGGGAGAAGCAGGCTTCTCCCTGAGCAGGCAGCCCCATGAACAGCTCAATCCCAGGACCCTGGGATCATGACCTGAGCTGAAGGCAGATACTTCACCAACTGAGCCACCTAGCATCCCAATTGTTAACGAACTTTCTAACAGAAACCTCAGACTGAGGAAATTGGAAGCTTATTTGTTTGAGAGAGAGAGAGAGAGGGTACAAGTGCACACAAATGGACGAGGGGCAATGGGAGAAAATCTTAAAGCTGACTCCCTGCGGAGCACAGAGCCCCACACAGGACTTGATCCCATGACCCATGAGATCACGACCTGAGCTGAAACCATGTATGATGCTCAACCCACTGAGCCAACCAGGTGCCCTGGAATTGGAAATTTTTAATCCTACTACCAGATAAACTGAAAAGGGGAGGAGAAGAGCAATAATTCCAGTTTACAAAGGCGGAGGTTTTTTCTGGCATGTCAAATTCCCCAGTGATATTGGAACCTCTAGTAACATTACTACTAGTATTATACAAATATGTATAATACTAGTATTATATAAATATAAATTACATTTAAATTTATAATTATTACTCTGAAAAGTGATAAACTCTGATCAAGGTCTGTTAAAGATTAACTTGATAATTTTAAATGGAGAACTCTACCTACAATGGAATAAGCAGTCTTTATATTTTCAAAAATTATCGGGTGGAGAATAGACTGGAGATGAAACCCAATGTGCACGGATGCGATCACTTAGTTCTTCCAAATATCCTTGTCATGCGGTGTTGAGAAGGAAAATTAATGGTGGTGTTTCTTATTAAATAGTATCTCTCACAATCTACATTCTTACATCGGAGTATCTGCTGTAACAACGGCCAAGAGACTTTGCTACAATGTGCTATCAAATAAAACAAACTTCTACAGTGCTGGCTATTCTAACAGAGAGGATTTCCAAGGCAACTTTGGTGTATTTCGGCCACTCACCTCACAGGATAAAGGCCAGTCCCACCTGCTTAAATATTTTTAAAGATCTAAAAAAGAAGGGACCATTAAGGATGTTGATTTTGTAAAGGAATTTAGTTACAAAGCAAGTCTGAGATGATGTTGGGGATTTAAGGCCCATGCAACATCACACAATATAAAAATCAGGAATGAGGAGCTTCCAGTGAGTGAGGCTGCAGCAGCCTTCCCAGAGAATTGAAGAAATCCGTTGATCAATGTGCTTCTCCTACAGAGGAAATTCTCAGTCATGATGGAAAACAAAAAACAAACAAAAAAGAACCTACCAAGAGCATTAAAGCTCCAAAAGTAAGCTAATACTCTTCATTAGTTTCTTACGGCTGCAGCAAAAAAAAATTATCACAAATTTGATGGCTTAAAACAACAGAAATTTGGGGCACCTGGGTTACACAGTCAGTTAAGTGCCCGACTCTCGGTTTTGGCTCAGGCTGTGATCTCATGGGTCATGGGATCGAGCCCCAAGTGGGGTTCTGTGCTCAGTGGAGACTCCGCTTGAGATTCTCCCTCTCGCTCTGCCCCTCCCACTTGTGCTCTCTCTCGCTCTCTCTCTCTGTCTCTAAAACTAAGTAAGTCTTAAAAAAAAAAAAAAAAAAAAAAAAAAAAAAAAAACAGAAATGTATTTTTCCATAGCTCTGGAGGCCAGAGGTCTGAAACCAAGGTATTTACGGGGTTAGTTCCTTCTGGAGGCTCTGAGGAAGAATCATTTTCATGCCTCTCCTTTAGCTTCTGGAGGCTAATGGAAATCACTGGTAATCCCTAGCTTGTCGACCCATCACACTAATCTCTGCCACTGTCATCACATGGTCTGCTCCCCTGTTTCTCTGTGTGATCTCCCCTTCTGACTTTTATGACACTAGCCATTGGATTTATAGCCCACCCTAAATCCAGGATGAGCTCACCCTGAGATTTTTAACTATATATGCAAAATCTTTTTCACAAATAAGGTCACCTTCATGGGTTCTAGAGATTAAGACTCAGATAGACTTTTTTAGGGGCTGTGGGAATATTTACCTACAATACACTGGTTTTAGGTGAAAATTTTTAAAGGTGATGTGCAGCCAAGACTTTTATTGATTTATTACTCCAAAATATGCAGGAATCCTAGTGGAATTTTGTGAAGCTTATTGTTTGTTAAATGGTATATTAGTTCAGGTCCTGTGAGAAGCACAAGCAAGAAACTAGAGAGACATCTGTGAAGTCAAAGGGAAGCAGGAATAGGCACAGAGAACCTTCAGTCAGTGAAGCAGATCTAACACTTGGAAAAGGGAACAAGAAGGAAGAGAACTGGGTAGCAAGGCCTTAGATGTGGTGCAGCTCTAACAAAGTCTCCACCAGGCCAATGAGGAGCTCCTGGGCCAATACTGCCCATTGAAAGGGTGCTATGTTAGAACCTGGATTTACCACTTCCACTGTGCTTGGTCATTGCCTGCGAGCAGTCCAGGAAGAGCATGGCCCCACATTGATAATGTACTAAGTCCAAAGTGTAATGCCTAAATGATGAGGAGCTTGTTAAGATTCAGATGAAAATCTTTCTGTCACCATTCCTCAAAGTTCCAAGAAGAATTCCAGAAGAAAAACTTTGCAAACACAGCTCTTTGGCTAGCTCTAGGGTATGTGCTGCTCTAATATATTCTTCTAGTGTTGTTGAGTATGAGATAAGGGATCTTTGTGTGGTAGGATCTCCTAATACCACTCTTATTAGTACAGCCAAGAGTATGGAAAACCTTGAGAACATATCACATTACGGTGATGCAGTATCTGCTTTGGGATGTTGATGCCCATGACTTTCCTCTAATGAAGGGCAACTGAATGGTCGTGAGAGCAAGAAGGTAATCAAATGGATAAGCTGGGCTGCAAAAGAGATCTCATGCTTAATAACAAATGAAGTATGACAAAAGTACACTGTTCTATACTTTTTTACTTCACTTGCAAAATTTTCATGAAGAGAACTCACCCAACAGACATCTTAGATCTAGTACAGAGGCAAGATTTGCTACTGTGGACAGTGAATAATTCTGCAGAGGATTTGTTCATTGAACGATAGTTGTGAATTGGAAGAAGAGAAACTATAAACGTTTGATGCAAATCTTCAAATGCTTTTTGGATCATACAGGTAAAAGTCATTTGGCAAGTGTATGCGATCACGACATGAACATGAACATCTCCTATTAACATTTTATCGCCACTTATTCTGGCACAAGCAAAGTGCATAGAAATAGAGGTGGAATTAGAGTCTTAGGGAGCCCTATTATTGTAGTCTATGACATCAGTGGATAGTTCACAGCCATCTGTTTCCAGAGTCAAAAGAGCCAACAGCAGAAATTGTCCACTGCTTCCCTGTACTTGGACATGACCTTGTACTTGGACAGAGCCAAACCTCAGGCATTTATTCTTGCCTCTCCCTTCTCCCAGTTCCCTCCTGCTTATCCTTCCCCTCCAGCAAGCTGCAGCACTGACTACACCTTTCACCTCTCTGTGCACCACTACACCTCATTCAGGAAATCTGCAAGTATTTAATTTTAAAAACTGCCCTGTTTCTTTGTTTTTGTTTTGTTAAAGGTTATTTTTATTCACTGCATCTTCAACACATTATTCATTCTTCAAGTTTCTGTTTAGAAGTAAAAGGATATTTGTATCTAAATTTTAATATAGCAGTATCATTTGTATACTGCACACACAGGTGCCAATAAGCTCGGAAAGTGCTAAATCATTGTTCAATGATTAATTGGTGCTTTAGTTGTTTTATATTACACAAAAGTCATTCCTGAGTTTTAGGTATGTCTTTCAGTAATTGTTATTACTTGGGGTGTTTTCATAGGCAGCAAATTCATTCTTATTTTCCCTATTAAAAAATAATGGCATAGAGGCCTCAACAAATAAAAAAAAAATTCAACAGTCAACACATTTTCAGTAACAGATTAGATTCATATTATAAGGGATGCATGCATTAAATCTACTAAGTAGGAAAAGCATGTATTGAGTTAGTGAATTCAGGCCATGTAACTGAAGACTAACAAAGGTAATGAAGAAGAGACAAGAGTGAGAAAAGCCAAAAATAGCACTGGAATTTGAGCAGATCAGAGGATCCAAATAAATCTGAAGGGTACAGTCCACACATCAGGTGCTATAAATAAGGGGTCATACCCTCAGGTTTATTCTGGGGGGAAAAAAAAATGTGAAATAGCCAGTAATGAGGAACCAAGAAATACATCATCAAAATGCCCGTACCAGACTACCAGTCCTGGAAAAGAGTAAGGGAGAGCTTTTGTAGTGCACAAAAGATGAGATCATCAGGAGATGTAAGTGGACCATAAATAAAAATGATTCTACTGGCCAACATCTACCAGGAATTCTTTTGTATTATGATCTGTCAACCTCATGATAAAAGTGTGTTAATATTAGTTACATTTTCATGAGCCTGCACTGCCTCCTAAGTATTTTGTAGAATCCAGTGCAAAGCCGGGCAGAAAACAAAGCCTAGACAATACACTCATTCTCCTGAAGATAGAACTTTGGTGCATTGGTCTGAGTTCCTAGAATGTGCGACAGCCAGTTGCCTCATTTGTTCCATGGCAATGTTATTTTCTCTCACCTGCAGATTTGGGAGGAGTACTCATTAAGAGTTTAAAGTGTGTCTGAATCACTGGACAGAAAAGATTTATAAGCTTTGGAGAAATCATCTTGATGTTGCTGTGATAGAAAGAGACCAAGAAAGACTAGGAAGGTATCTCCTCCAAAGTTAAAGTTGGTCGGGGGTTGGTGGGGGAAGAACATTTAGATAAAGAGAATTCCAAGAAATCAAAATAAACTCCAATTATTACCTGGCAAGAGCTTTGCCTAAGGGATATAGTCCAAGCACATACAAAATTATAAAGGAGATTCAAAGTGATTGGATATTTGTTCCACTTAAAATCTGAAATTAAAGAAAGCCAAGAAGAGGTAGTGTGAAACACAAGGTATCAAAAATCTTAGATTTCCTTATTCATGCCTGAATATACTGGTTTTGCTCGAATGTTGCTCCATATTAGGGTATCTCATTAATGACTTTAAAACAATTGATGTTTGCAAATGTTATTTGAATCTTAGTCAGATTATACTTGGATATCAATCATCTCTTTTTCAACCTAAGTATGTACATAGTCATATACAACAGCCTTCCTCAAGTCTGAATTAATTAAGACTGATGGCCAACTAAGTAAAACTGGCAAAAATTTGTTTAAATTTTTGAGATTAAGAAAGTAATTTGTTGTTGCCTTAGAATTCTCCACAATTTCTCTCCTTTTCGAAGTCTCCTTTGCATCACAGATTGCTTTATATGTCTGGCCCACACTATCCAGACTGACATCATATTAAGTGGCATATGTTCCTTTGCCATTAAGATGGAAGTGACAAGATCATTGTATTTTTTAATGCCCAGGAGAATTAGAACCCTAAGAACAAAAGTTGCCTATATATAAAAGATGTAACTATCCTTAATTTCTCTACCTGGAAATGACTACTATTATCACTGTAGTGGTAGCTTCCCAAAATTTTTGTAATATATGTGTATAAATGCAAATTTATAAAACGAATCAGAAGTCATGACACATGGGAGAGGTGACATGATATTTTTAAGCTGCTTTTGCACTTAATATATTTTTTAAAGTTTTTATGTTAGTAAACATAAATCCATACTATCATTAGTATTGGTTGAATAGTATGTCCTTACATAGTTGTACTATAATTCCATTTAGTAGTCTGTGCTCGCTTCGGCAGCACATATACTAAAATTCCATTTAGTAGTCTTTTTGTTATTTAAATTATCGTTAATTTTTTATTACTATTAAAAGGTAAAATAAAGATAATACACATACATCTTTCGAACATATTTGATTCTATCCTTAGGATAAATTGCTAAAGGCAGCATGGATGGGTCAAATGTTTCATACATTTTAAGACAATTTTTACATTATGCCAATTTACATTTCAGCAAATTCAAACCAATGTATTTTGTCATAACAGTGTATGTTATGTGTATAAGTATATAAGAGTAAAGTATTTGTTGTGTATAGAATCTGGACATAATTCAAATATGATGCAAATATATTTACAGTCTAGCTTTAATTATCATATGCTCAAGTAAAAACTGCCACATTAATTCAAATTTCATATATCTATGAATAAATTAAGTAGACAGGAATTACTAGTGAATTCTCTGTTTCTCCTGCATTGTAATAGAGGGATTAATAAGCATCATGCTCTTAAATATTATGAAAATAAAGAGACTGAAGAAAAAACATGCTCTGAAGTAGAAAGAGACAAGATTCAGTTAGGAAACCTATATTACCAGAGTAAACACACTTTTTGTCTGATTTTTTTTTTTTTTAATCTGTAAATACAGATGACAGATTGGGCAATTTCTAAGCCTTTTCCAGGTGTGAAGCACCATATATGCTATACGCAAGCCCCAGTTTTTTTCCATAGCACCTAGCATATAAAGTACCTTGCATAAGATAGTCATTTTATGTGTTACATGAATCATATTAAAATCTATTTTTAAATGAGTATGCTAGGCTGCTTATTAATCAACTCTCATTTCATAGGATCATATAAAAATAAAGTAAAAATTTATTTTCTCGTATTAATTACTCTATAACCCTTTGCAAAGGAAACCATTCTTCCATTTCCTTGATTATTTTTAGAAAGAAAAAAAATTAATTGAGGTCTCATACAAAGTTTACTAAAGTGAAATATTCAGTCAACTAAGAAAGTCGAGGTTTTATATTTCTTGACTTCAGCTAAACTAGAGTCGAAGAAGGAGCTGACTTCTAACTTCTGCTTTTACATTGGTAGTTCTGAATTTTAAATGTAAGTATTACTTAATTTTTAGAACTTTTAAATATAATATGAATTATTTAGTGGAAAGAATGAAAACATTTGTTCTTATTTTTATGCCAATTGCTTAAATTAACAAGGAAATAGAGAAAGATTTGCCATCTTTAATCAAAAGACATAGCTCCCTTTTTTAACATTATCCCATTTTTAGTTATAAAAGTACCATGATAATAATCATCACTTAAAATATGGTTGAAGTAACTTAATTAAAACATTCCATCAGTACCAAAGAATATAAAATGAAAAGTAAAGGATCCCACAAACTCCAGAACTATTTTAGCCATTTCTGTTCTATTTAGCAATTTCTGTTGATTGTCACAATATTTATTACCTTATATAAAAGAAGGTAATAATGTTGTATATGTATACTTCCCCCAAAATACACAGAATAGTCAATATTTTACTGGTTATATCAGTAATTATAGTTCTTCTGACTGGTATTTTACACTGTAACTATTAAAAAACAAAACAAACAAACAAACAAACAAAACCCTTGTGTCTTGATTCTTCAATTGAGAGTATCTATTGTCTGTTCTCATCTCTATGGAGCCAGAAAAATTGTTTGACCTACCTTTCTTTAATTCACTACCCTTTCTTCCAACTTTTCTTAAATACACCTTTAATTCTACATCTTTATTCTGTGATGCAGATGCTTCTCTTTCTATAATTAATGTTGTAGCTGGGCATGCGATCACCTTAGATGTAAAAACAGGGCATGGAACACAAAGAAGCGATTGGTGCTAATTTAAGTTGGGACATTTAAATGGTTATATGATTTCTTCATGCTTTCTCTTGTTTTTGCCAGCTGGAAAATGATAAGGACCTACACACAACCTGAAGTATGCAGGAAATGGCAGGGCACCGATGTAAAAGCAAATGACCCTCTTGATATAGAACCATCCACAAATCTGGAACATTTCACAGCTGACTATTTTGTGCAGGAAGGATATAAACTTCGATCTTTCCATTTTGGAAATTCTGGTCTCTCTGTTTTAGCATCTTAGCCCACCTTAACACACATACTTTACTATCTTGTCTATCTGTTGACTTCTAAATTTTCAAAACCATACAGCAGCATTTACAACAATAGGCATTTAATAGTATGATTTCCTTCTTAACCAAATAGTGTGAAAGGTCCCTTTGTGACAGAGCTTGAAGGCTAGATTAAACCTGTGTCATTTGAAAAGAATATTAGATTCTATTTTCTTACAGTCAACCCATTGTGCCAGCCATGCCATACTTTGGTTTGCATAGTATTTTGAGCATGATACACTTATAGAGATTTTTTTCACAGTAACTAAATGCCTTTTAAAAAATTCTATCTGAGACATTTACTAAGTGAACACTAGACCTAATATCTCTGTTATTCTGCCTTATGTTCAAAATGGATCCCTTGTTTACAGTCTGACCATTAAGGTTCTTCTCCAGCTATATATATTGTATTAACTTTTCTTATTCCTGGCATCATAATTTTAACTTCAAAGAAGTCTTGCTAATCTTTGTTTTTATTTCATTACAGAAGTATGACACAGCATTCTCTAAACTCTCACTAACAATAATACTTGAAATGTCTCTTATTACAACTAAATCCATAGCTTAATTTAAGGAGAAATGATAATTTTTTTCAATAATGGGTCTGCCTAGCCATGAATATAAAATAGTTTCTTTTATTTACTACAGTTTAAATATGTTTTCATCAAGTTTTATAACTTTTTCCACTAGGTTGTTGTACATATTTTGTTAGATTTATTGTCAGATACAGTATATTTTTGTTGTTATTTTGAATAATATCTCATTTTCTAGTTGTTACTTTTGGAATACAGAACTTTTTTCCTCTATTGGTCTAACACCAGCAACTGGTTACATCAATTATTAATTATCAAAATATGTCCATAATATCTTTGAATTTTAAAAATAGATAATAACACCATCGAAATTAATTTGCTCCTTCTGTTCCAATTCTTATACCTCTTTTTATTCTTTTCTTATTGTACTGAATGGAACCTCCATTATAATGTTCAATAGAAATAGTGACAATGAGGGAACTGTGTGGCTCAGTTGGTTAAGCATCTGCCTTCCGCTCAGGTCATGATCCCGGAGTCCTGGGATCCAGCCCTGCATAGGAAGAGTCTGCTGCTCCCTCTGTCCCTTACCCCACTCATGCTTCCTCTCTCTCTCAAGTAAATAAATAAAATTTTTAAAAAATAAAAAAAAAAAGTAGTTACAATGAGCATCTTTTGTGATTTCCTAATTTTAGAGGGAATACTTATAATGTTTTGCCACTGAGAATGGTATTTATTATACTTCCCTGTTAAATACTTATAATCTAGTTGAGAATATTTTCTTGTTCTCCTTGTTTACAAAGAATTTTTAATCATGAAGATACACTGATATTTACTGAATGACTCTTTTTCAACATGAACTTTTTATTGTATATCGCATTAATTGCAGGGTCCTGGGTGGCTCAGATGGTTAAGCATCTGCCTTCAGCTCCGGTCATGATCCCAGGGTCCTGGGATCGAGCCCTGGGTCAGGCTCCCAACTCAGTGGTGAGTCTTTCTCCCTGGCCCTCTGCCTCTTCCCCTGCTTGTACTCTCTTTCTTTCTCTAATAAATAAATAAAATCTTTCAAAAAATTGCATTTAGTTGCATTTTAAGTTTTAAAAACTCTTTTGTTCCTGGAGTAAATGCAATGAGACTAAAATACATTGTATTTTTTCAATTATTAATAGTTACTGACTCGTCCCTCTCAGCCCACGTTCTTTATTATAACATATGCTTTATATGTTATATTCTGTAATCTATTCTTTGGATGGTTACACTAGAGATAAGACTACACTAACTAATATCAGTAAAATCTAACTTAAATAAAACCTGAACCATCAAAGAGGCATTGACCATTTTAACAATATTCACCTCCTTCCCAAATTATATGTTATTTTGATTAGGATTTTATAGCCATCTATTTTTTTTTTGTCATCACAAGAAATCATGATTATTATTTATGTAGTTAAGATTGGTTTAATTTCCTGGTATTAGCCCTTTCCTCAGGACAACCTAGCTTCTTTGTTTCCTTACCCCTCCTGTCTCAGCTTTTTTCTCTTCTGCCCTTTGGGAATTTTCCATATTTTCTATGAATTCAATAGCAATATATTTTAGTGTATGTTTACTGTTGAAAGATTTTTCAATATGGCTAGTCTGCTACCCTGATGACAAAGTTTCTCTCTCTCTCTCTCAAAACAAAACAAAACAAAACAACAACAACAACAACAAAAACTATTAAAAAAAGAAGGGGGGGGTGCCTGGGTGGCTCAGTGGGTTAAGGCCGCTGCCTTTGGCTCGGGGCATGATTCCGGGGTCCTGGGATTGAGCCCCGCGTCAGGTTCTCTGCTCCACAGGGAGCCTGCTTCCCCCTCTCTCTCTGCCTACCTGTAATCTCTGTCAAATAAATAAATAAAATCTTAAAAAAAAAAAAAGAAGGGCCTGGCTGGCTCAGTTAGTGGAGTATAACTCTTGATGTTAGGGTTGTGAGTTTGAATCCCACATTTATGTAGCATTTACATAAAAAATATAATTAAAAAAGAAGGAAGAAAGTCTCTCATTCTTCTACCAGAGCATGGCTATCATAAACTAATTTTCTGATTGCATACACTAACGTCCCTACGGTCTGTACAATGAAGCTAACAATGTACATTCCACGAAAAGGAGCAAGAGTCAACTAATGACTCATGAGTGACTTTTATCTACATTTTCCATTTTCCCTTGGCAGTTTACACTTATTTTATCATAAGACTTTCAAGGTCTCAGAAAAAAAGATAGAGTAAAAAGTACTATGATAGAAAAATATGACACTTCAAAGGCTTAAAATAGCTAAATGGCTCTTTAAAATCGTTTTGAGGTATTTTATTATCAGTGTTTCAAGAAAAGTAGAGAAAATGGCTCTAATAAATGCCTTCACTCCCTCCTTTTCTAACATTAACTTTTCATTCAATGTATTTTTAAGTAAAACATTTTGGCTTTAAATATTGACTCTTTCCATCTAGTTCATTGAAAGCATGCACACACAAACACACACATACACATACTTGACGTATTTTTTTTCCATACCCATATATATGTGCGTGTATGTGGCAAAAACCTTATTGCAATTCAAAGAGCACAAAGGTCTCCTCAGAACTGAACTAGAAATCTAAGGCCATCTGCATCAAAAACATGTGGAAAAAAGCACGTAACGGGAAGACTGTGACACAAAAAAACTTAAGCTTGCTCTTCCAAGCTGAAATTCTGAAATAGAAAATCAAATATTGAATCAGAACCTCAAAATATATAGCTATTGTACACTCCACAGTCATGAATAAGACTATTTCTGAAGCACCAGATTAAACTAAACATTTATTTCACAATCCAAAATTTAGGATTACTCAAATGTATCTGAATACTGTTGGAAAGCACAATATTCAGATCTGAAAGGAAGAAGGATTTTTCTTTTTCCCAACAGCTGAAAGATCTAAGGGTGAAAGAAAGCTAATTACAATTCTTTGTCCCACAATCCCAAAGAATTATTTACAAAATTGTTTTTGAACTCTGTGGCAGAAAATCACTGGTGAGAGTCATCTTTCTCTTTTTTCTTCTTCATGATATTTGTATGCAATTGTACAGAGATCTCCTCTGTTATAAACTTCATAGTAAGTATAGGTTAGAAAATTCCGAGGAAAATGCTCATGCACGCACATACACACATACACACACACACTTAAAATATTACAAATCTGGCTAAAGTTGATGGCAAAGACTACCATTGGAGCAGAAGAAAGAAGACACACCCTGGGCCTTTAGGAGCACTCCACTCAGTAACAAGCCTCTCAGAACACTGGCGGGAAAGAGACAGACTGGTATCTCGGATCCCAGGCAAAAACTTGCCGCTCTTGGGAGAAGAGCAGATCAAGCTCTAACAACCAGAGCATTGTCCTGATACAAAGCAGAGGTCTGCTAACTCTGGAGGAAGGTCAGGAGCACCGAGAACAACCCCAACCCTGAGGACCCGCTCTATAGAAACTTCCTCAGTCTGAGGATGCAGCAGATGGTATGAAATCTTCCACTGCCTTCTCCGTCCCACCTAAAGCCATGTATGTGAACCACGCCTTTTATTTTCTGTAGTCTAATGCTTTGGTATCTTGGGGCCTTGCTGAACCAGAAAGGACTGCCCTTTCTTTAAAAGGTTAGCTAATTCCTAGAGATAGCAAAAATCTTGCCTGTGAGCATACCTTTTATATACAAACTAATCAACCCAAACCTTACACCCCAGTCACCTCCTTTATCAGGATCTTACACCCTGGGCCACTATCTATCTGTACTAATTACTCCAGGGCCAGAGACCAAACAACTATGGACAGCCCCCATGACCCAAAGCCTTCTGAAATGACTCAAATTTAAGCAATCCAACACCTGCTCATCCTGTCTCCCCCATTCCTTCACACAGAAACCATAATAATAATCTTTGTCCCTGTTTTCTTGTCGCTTCCTTTGCCTCCTGACTGATCATGGTCCTTCCCCTATGGCAAGTGAGCCTCTTTTCCTGGGATCTGTGAGCACAACTAAGTACCTTCTCAAGGGCAATCATTCCCTGATCCGTTGGTCTTGCCAGACCTAAATAACAGTAGCATTCATTTTTAAAAACCATTGATAACAAGTAACATACAACAGCAGCCTACTTCTGAAAAGATGTGAAACACCACAGAGAATCTGCTCTCTGGGGTTGGCGAAAAGACGGCAGTTAGCAAGTATGCTGAGCAAAATCCTTCAGTATTCCAGACCTGACCTTTAGTACAACAAAGTTGCAGCTTATCACTGGAAGAACTTTTTCAGTGAAACACTTAAATTTGAGATAATTATGGAATTCCTATGTAACTCTGAGACAGACATCTCATTGTCGTCTCCTTAGGTTTCCTCAATGATAGTATCTTGCAACGATATAGTACAGTATCTAACCAGAAGAGTGACATTTGACAGTCAAGGTACAGGAGAGTTCTGTCACAAGGATTCCTCATGCCCTTTTAGAGCCATACCCAATTGCCTTCAGCTTCTGTCTCCTCCTTAGCCCCTGACAAGCAGTCATCTGGTCTTCATTCCCATAATTATGTCATTTCAAAAATACTATATACATGGAATCTCACAGCATGTAAGATTTTGGATTGACTTTTTTCTATCAGCACTATTTCCTGGAAATTCATCCAGATCGTTCCATGATTCAACAGTTTATTTATTTTTATTGCTGAATACTATTCTTATGGTATGGAGCTACCACAGTTGGTTGAACCATTCAACAGCAGAAAGACAACTGGGCTGTTTCCAGGTTGGCTATAACACTACTATAAAGATTTAGGTACAGATTTTTATATGAACAGAGCTTCATTTCTCAGATAAATACCCAGGATTACATCTGCTGTGTCATCTGGTAGTTATATGTTTAGTTTATTAATAAACCACCAGACTATTTGCTAGAATAGCTATACCATTTTGAATTCCCACCAACCGATGAACACTTTCTCTACATCTTCTCCAGTCTGTGGTGATGTCACTATTTTTTTGTTTAGCTATTCTAATAGGCGAGTAGTGATACCTTGTTTTTGGTTTGATTTGCATTTCCCTAATGGACAATGATATTAAAAGGTCTTCATGTGCCTCTTTACCATCTGTATATCCTCTTCAGGGAAATGCCTATTTATGTCTTTTGCCTATGTTCTAATTGGAATATTTGGTTTGTTTTTCACTGTTGAGTTTTGAGAGTTCATTATATATTTTAAAGATTTTTATTTATTTATTTATTTGACAGACAGAGATCACAAGTAGGCAGAGAAGCAGGCAGAGAGAGAGGAAGGGAAGCAGGCTCCCCGCTGAGCAGAGAGCCCAATGTGGGGCTCGATTCCAGGACTCTGGGATCGTGACCTGAGCCGATGGCAGAGGTTTTAACCCACTGAGCCACCCAAGCACCCCAAGTTCATTATATATTTTAGATACCAGTTCTTTGTTGAATGTGTTTTGAAAGTATTTTCTCCCAAAGTGTAGCTTATCCTTTTTTCCTCTTAACAGGGTCTTTTACACTCCATAAGTTATTTCGATAGTCTGTTTTATCTATTTTTCCTTTTATGAATTGTGCTTTTGACATCAAGTCTAATAAACAACTGCTTACCACCATATCCCAAAGACTATTTTATATTTTCTATTGCCTGATATTTCCATAAGGATTCACATTATATTTATGAGAGATATTGCAATGTAGTTCCTGGAGTTTTTTGATTATTGGAAGAGAATGTATGCAATTGGGGTTACTTCTTTAAATGTTTAATAGAATTCTGCAGTACAACTGTCTGGGCCTACAGATTTCTTTGGGGGAGCTATTAAACTATAAATTTAAATAATTTCATAGTTACAGAGCTATTCAAATTATCTCTTTCATATTGATGACATTATGACATTTGTTTTTTGAAGTCTAAGTTATTAAACTTATGTGTGTAGAGTTCAACTCTCTAATATGACATAAGTTGCAAATTAAAATTTTTAAAGCAGCTAAAATAATATACTGCTACATGTCTAAAGTCTTTTGCAGAATGTTTTCATACATTATCTCATTTAATCATCATATATACTGCTTCATGTAGCTATAGCTGTGCTAGTAAAGAAACTGAGGCTCCCTGAGAACCCAGTTTTCCCAAGGCCATGTAGAAAAGAGGCAGGAAAGCAGCAACCCGACTAATCTACAGGTTTTCCATGTATTTTTTTACTGTATTCCTTATACAAATATGCTATGCTATGCTAATATAGGATTTTCAAAACTTTACACTTCAAGGAGAGTAGGTAATGCATGTAAATAAAAAAATGCAACCATGTGTTTTAAAGGATGACCTTCATGGGGGTGGGTGGTGATGGGAGCAAAA
Organism: Lontra canadensis; assembly: GCF_010015895.1. Classification (NCBI taxonomy): domain Eukaryota; kingdom Metazoa; phylum Chordata; class Mammalia; order Carnivora; family Mustelidae; genus Lontra; species Lontra canadensis. The sequence continues at coordinate 52,044,867 of NW_022630996.1, read as the reverse complement.
GCATGAGAGACTAACACTAAGAAGCCCAAGAAGGTGCAAACCAAGTCCTTGGAAACAAGGGAAACACAATACAGGTGGAATGATTAGCTTTGTTTTGCTGATATCAACAAATAAATTTTAAATAAATAGGGAAACGATTTGGGCATCTTAAATACTAAGTCTTTCATCTACTTCTCAGAAAGGTTCACATAAGTTGTCTTCAGCTTTACAGGATAGTTTCCATGAGAAATTAAATATAAGCACACCTGTTTCCTTATTGGCTATTCCTTTGTCAAATGTTCCAAAATGATTAAAAAAAAAAAAAAAAGCAATAAGATGAGTCATAGATCAGAGGGCACCTTGCCAGTTGAAACTGTCTAAAGAATATTCTGACAGTTTTCAGGGCTGTATTACTTAAAATAGCCTACTAGATGGGTGGGGTTGTTATAACTGTTCTAGGAATAGATTTAATTACAAATGGCAGGAAGCCTTGACAGAATTCTGATTGATAGTTGTTCATTTACCTTGTTTCAGACCTATCATTTGCTTTGCCTTCCCAGAGCAAAATGTTCTAACAGTCACCAGATATGAGAATGAAGAGGTACAGCAGCTTATTCATGCCACTCTAACCCCCAGATCCAATTAGCAGTCAGCCTTGTCATGTCGCTACCCTTTTAAGACTTTTTCTGTCACACGCAGTTCTGTGGCTCTGATTAAAAACAGTGGGTGGCCTTGATCACTTAAGAGGCTTCTTATAAAATCATTGGGAGCCTAGCAGAGAAAGAGAATGAGACCCAACTAAAGGATAGAGGCTGCATAATAGTCCAAAAGAAAACTACATTGATATATGCCAAGAAAGGCATTTTCATCCTGAACCATTCATTAACAAGATTAGATGAGGAAAATGAAAAACCTGATTAATTCTCTAATTTTTACGATATTAACTTGAACAATACAATACAGAGAAGAAAGAAAACATAATTATTGTGGCTACAATATAATGATCTTCTGAGGTAAGTATCATTTTCCTCAATTTACAAAGGAGGGAAACGAAGATCAGAGACACTCACTATACAAGAAACTATACAGTCCTGGGTCCGGTCAGCAACAGAAAAGACTTCAAATCCAAGTCTCCTTGATCCTAATGGCCAAGCTATATTTTTTTCTCCAAACCTATATTATGTAATTTTTAAGCTTATCAATTATCTTCTTAGCTTTTTATTAACAACACCTTCTTTAAATCAGGCTGCTATATCTCTGAGTTGCCTATTCAAATTATTTTGTTCCTATAATTATGGATAAATGAGGTAAATTTGATTAACTACCAGTAATGAAAGAAGAACAATGCCCAATTATAAAACAAATATAGATAGCCTTTGGGGACTGTCAACAAAGGACTGGTAGAAATTTCACTTGGTAATACAAAATACAATGTAGCTATAAAGAAACAATCAGAAAGGTCTCTATATACTACTAAAAAATAGTTATAGGATTTAAGTAAAAAGGCAGAGTGCAAGAGAATGTATATACCTCAGAGAAATCTTAAGTAGGAAGGAAGAAGGATAATAATATATATTAGGTTTTGCTTTGCAAAAAGAGACCCTGGAAAGGTAAGTAATAAACTAACAAAACCAGTTAGCAATAGAGAACCAACGGTGACAAAAGATATGAAGGGGGGACAGCTTCACATTCTTACAGAAATTTGACTTTTCAGATTATTCCCTTCTTGATAGTTTTGACTTTCAAAACCATATATATAATTCCCTTATTCAAAAATAATTTAAGAAAAAAAATGGTAAGAACCCACTTTACATTGTCAGAAGAGTTATACCGGTAGTAGATGGGGGTATCTAGCACCAAGGTCTCAGTACCTTACTGTTCTGCTTAAGTAAATGGTAAGGAGACTTAGCTGAAATTTTAAGATGAAACACTGGGTCAAACAATTCTAAGTTTAAATTCTAGCCTCCTTGTTTGCTAACTATGTAATATTTGCAGGCTTCTTAACATCTCGGAGTTTCAACCATATCATTTGCAATAATAATGGTATCGACTTCAAAAGGATATAATGAAAATTAAATAAAATAATGAACATAAGGTACTTGGATATACAAAGTGTTTGATGAGAATTAAGAATTTCCATCATTCTCATCACCACTCTCATCAGAGAAGCAGGAAGGAAATGAGGGGACAACTCTTGGAACTACCCAAAGAAGGACAGTGAGACTAGGAAAGTCTCAGATCTGGCAGTAGGACAATGATAATGATAGGCTGAACTAAAGAAAGGGTTTCATATTCTGAACAAAATCCACCTTTTCCTAATGTTTCCATAATGACAACACTGGTGGCTTAAGTTATCTTCATATTTACAGTAAAAATAGGCTGGCAGAAAAAAAAAAAGGCTAGCTGACTCAAGTCAAAAATGGGACACGAAGTTAAACAAAAACCTAACTTTGAAAGTTACTATAAATGTAATATTAGAATACTTTTTTGTTTAATATAGTCACACCTCTTTTTTTTTTTAACAAAACAGCTTTAAGGTAAAAGCACCATATCTGTAGTATTATCATTAACCCGTTCATCCTTTTAAAATTGAAATTTTTTAATTCAATCCACTAGAGAAACTTCCCCCATGGGAACATAATACTGATCTTATAGAAAGAAATTTTATAGGCAATTTATTCCACTTTAAATTTCTTGAATTCATCAATTAAGAATATACAAATTAAAGCTGAAGAAAAATGTTCTTCTGCAGAAGCACTAACATTCTAATTAAGGAAAAAGGAAAACACAGGTATGTGAAAATATACCCAAGACACAAAAGCCATGTGAGAAGATCACCAACAGAGATCCTTGAAGAAAGACTGTACATTCCAACCATACTTGAATATGATATATATTTTAAAGAGGAAAGTAAAAAACATAAGAGACAATAGCTAGAGAAGCTTCTTAGAATTCCTAGAGGAAAAATGGGCATTGGTTATTCTACATGAACATTATAGTGAATCTTAGGAAAAATAACAAACGTCCTTCTGGTAAATGGCTATTGAAAACACATTCTATAGGAAATGTTATACGAAAGTACTTAGAGTCAGAAAAGACAGAATTATGATAATGGGATGTCTCTCCTCATATGACCTTATCAGGACAAACGTGGCATTCCACCACTAGGGTCCCAAGAAAATATTCCTGCCTTTTTCCCCACACTTCTCACTTGTGACACTCAAATACTCTATTTCCCTTCTGCTATCCAGAAGGACCCTGCTCTGCCTTCTGTCTGGGATTCTGAACCTCGTTAGAATATTCACCTTTAGGAAATCAGGGAAGATTATACACTTTTTAAAATATCACTCAAATATTTTATCTAATTAGTATGTGAATTTTTATGAAGATGTTAATATTGTTTGCCAAAGCAGAGAGATGTACAGACATCTGTTTTTACAGAGTGTATGTGTAAGTTCACTTTAAATGAAAAAAATATTAAATTATCTTAATGAGAAGTTTTTATAATATATCCAGTGTTAAAATAGTCAAAGTCTAGGATTTAATCCCTAATTTATAGTCCTCTTAAATCAAGAATTTGTTATTTTATTACAAATTAAAGACTATTAAGATGATTTTGTTTCTATACTCAATTCCCAGTTTATAAAAGACCACTATCACTACTATAATTGCAGTCTAATTTTATTATTTATTTACTTATTTATTTTTATTATTTTAGAGAGAGTTTGTGCAGGGGTGGGGGGAGGGGCAAGGAAGAGGGAAAGAGAATCTTAAGCGGGCTCCACACCCAGTGCAGAGCCCAACACGGGGCTCGATCTCACCACCCTGAGATCATTACCCTGAAATCATGACCTGAGCTGAAATCAAGAGTCAGAGGTTACCTGACTGAGCCACCTGGGGGACCATAATCGTAATCTAATTTAAAGGAGCAATCATTTCTACAGGCTTGCTTTGTTTTGTTTTGTTTTTTGCTTGTCTCATTTTCTTTTTTGTTATTAATTTTATAAATGCAGTTCTTTTCCTGCAACAGTCCATTACAATCAGCAGGAACGTGGAGCTGTAGCATTTATGTTGGGAGATCCATTAAAATGTAGCCAGCTAAATATTCAAAGGGTCAAAAATATTATTTGGCTTCTCAGCCTATTTTTTGATGACTCAAAAATGTTTTTTTATTTCTATGAATTTCTATGACTATTTCTTTAAAACCTTTACTTGTTACCATTCTTAATGTAATTAATTTATAAAACAATGTTGAATTTTTACCAAATTATGATGGATGAAATTACCATTCTATTAGAAATATTTCATATGCACAGAAGTTTAGAGAATAAAATCATGAGCATCTGGGCAACCACCATGTAGATTTAACAACTGTTAAAATGTCATTTTTTTCTTCATTCATTTATAAAAATCAACATAGAAATTACAGTTTTACTAAAACCTGCATACACATTGCTCTCAGTTCTATCTGGAAATAACCACAATCCTGAAACTGAAGTGAATATTCATCATCCTGATTTTTCATACATTCGATGTACATTTAGAAAGAACATTTATTTTTCTAATATTTGCATAAAAATTTTCATTTTCATAAGTGTTTTCTTCAGTTTGTCTCATTCATGAAATAAAAAATAAACTATAAACATAAAGAAAAAAATGTAGAAGTGACTGCTAAAAAAGAAAACATATATGGAAGGTTTGAAGTACATGAGTCAGACATAAGTTGCAATTCAAATAGAGGAATGAATATAGGCCTCTTGGACAAGGAGTCATGAACAAACATTTTAAGAGGACAGAGGATGATTTATTTTCCACATCTATTATTACATGGGTTTAGATTTTTCAATACAAGGATTGAGCCCTCTTTATCTTTATTAATGCTTTTATCTATTATTGTACTCGCTAATCTGTGTGTGCATGTGTGTGCAGGGTGTAAAAAGTGATTATAATTTAAGTATTTCTGCCATTCTTTTATTTTTACCTTGTTTCGCTTTTTTTCTTTTATGTGGTTTTGGTTGACTTAAAAGCATTAAATGGCATTCTTTTTTCCTTCAAATTTGTTAGACACTCTCCCTTCATGACTAAATTAATCTGTTTGAATTTATTATGATTTTTTTTTAAGATTTTTATTTATTCGACAGACAGAGATCACCAGTATGCAGAGAGGCAGGCAGAGAGAGAGGAGGAAGCAGGCTCCCTGCGGAGCAGAGAGCCCAATGCGGGGCTCGATCCCAGGACCCTGAGACCATGACCTGGGCCGAAGGCAGAGGCTTTAACCCACTGAGCCACCCAGGAGCCCCTCTGATTGTTGAATTTATTTCTATTTAATTGTTGAATTTATTTCTATTTAAATCTAATTTATTTCTATTACCTGGCATGTGTGTGTGTGTGTGTGTTTCTTTACTCATTTAGTCTTCCTTTCCAACTTCTAAGAATACAGTTTTATTTTTTTATCATTTACTATGATCTTTGAAACTACATATCATTTACAAATCTTTGAAATGATTTTTATCATTTACTATGATCTTTTAAAAGCGATTACTTGTTTACATTTAATATAATCAATATAATTTTCTAACAATGTCTAAAATAGTTCAACAGTTCTATTACTATTCCAAAAATTGTTCCTAGCATAGTCACAAGTGAACATCCCCCTCATTTCCCTTGTAACTAGTGTCTAGAATTTTAGTACTTTCTTTTGAAACATAAAAATATCCCTAATTATTATTTATTCAACTAAATGATGCATTACATTGACAAGCATTACATGCACTTATAGCTTCCCAGTGACTAATTCTTTTCCCCAGAGACTGCTTTTACTCTTTACAGGTCCACATGCTCTTGTTTCACTTTAATTTATTATGTCTTGTTGCTGCTGCTATTTATTAATTCCATTTCTTTTTTTTTAAGATTTTATTTATTTGACAGACAGAGATCACAAGTAGGCAGAGAGGCAGGCAGATAAAGAGGGGGAAGCAGGCTCCCTGCTGAGCGGAGAGCCCAATGTGGGGCTTGATCCCAGGACCCTGGGATCATGACCTGAGCCAAAGGCAGAGGCTTTAACCCACTGAACCACCCAGGCTCCCCTATTAATTCCATTTCTTTCTCTCTTTGAGAACTTTCAGTCATTATAAAATTATTATAATTATTCTCTTAAAGCTGATTTTCAGTGGTGGTTTCCTTTTGACAGGTTTTTCCTACCGGTTACCATTCTTTGATTTTCTAAGGGGGATTTTGAGTAGAAGATTTTCTTTCTCTTTTTACGCTCACCTCCTCCTTTATAGAAGTTTATAGTTATCTCCACTCAGTCCTGAAGCCCACTGCCCCAAAACAAGATTCTGGCCAGTGAACTGCCAACAGAGAGCTACCACTATGCAACTCCAATGGACTCTTTTCTTTGGATACCCCTGGATAACTGTGTCATAAACCAGCTATCACTGGAGGCCGCTGCCTTGGGAAACACCATCCAACAGTGGGAGTGAGAGTATCACGGAACAAATCACCAACCATAAGGGTGGAATCACTGTAAGATCCCAGTGTTTTGTTCTTCCCGGTACACGCTGCTCCCCGTAGCAAGGACATCACTTTTCAGCTTCTTTTCACTAACTGGTTAGACTAACCATAGCTCTTCGTTTCTAATTTTAGACACATTTCTGATAGGTTACCTTTTGTGGAGTTCTCTTTGTACCCATTGGTACACAGGAAGAAAAATCTTGGTTCTTAACGTTTTGAGTCTAAAAGCCAAGTCCAGCATGCCTGCAGACTTAGTTACATAAACTGTTTTGTGTTTCCTTCTAGCTTTTAGTCCATGAAGATGTATATCTTATGTTTTAGATAAAGTATAATTTGGTTTTCAGTTTTGAATATCTAATTTACGAACACTAGTAATTGTTCAGGATAAAAAGGTGTGAAGTTAGAATTCCATGTTGAGAAGAATTCCAAGGAAATATTCTATACGATTCTTTCTGATTCTCAAACATTATAAACCTGTAACTCTTCCTCCCACAGTTATTTTACCAAGAAGTCACAAAACTTGAATCTAAAGTGTATTGACATATTTTCAATTAAATTAGATCCTGTATTTATAATTATGCTTTAGACAATATCTTTATACCGACTGAAATCATTTCAGCCTATTGCTGCTTTGTCTTTTGTTATTTTCATGTAATAAACTCATTACTTTTTATATATGCTAGGATATTAAGATTAATGGTTTCTCATATTTTACTTTAAAATAGCTGAATTTTTTTTTTACAAATTTATATTACAAAATGACATGGTATTTCCTACTACCTCATCACAGGTGTGCAGAGCACTTTTAGTTTCCACTCTTCTTATAACCATAGCTTAATCTGCAGTCTTCCTGAGAGCTAACTTAATATAACACACCATATTGTGAGGTCCAGAAAGGTCAAAAGGTATTTTGGGGGTACTTGGGTGGCTCAGTCAGTTAAGTGTCAGACTCTTGATTTCAGCTCAAGTCCTGATCTCCGGGGTGTGAGACTGAGCCCCACTTCGGGCTCTGTACTCACAGGGGAAACTGCTCCTCGCCCTCTTCCTCTCCCTCTGCCCATCCCCCACCCTCCTTTGCACATGCTCTTTCTGTCCCTCGCTCAAAAATTAAAAAAATAAAACAAAAACTATTCTTTATGTAGTTTATATTTGGATAATTTTAATTAATACTCTTTCTTGCCTAGCACTGTATTCTATGCACTGATTTTACAGCTATAGATCCTACACTAAAGTTCTTGAGAATAATCTGGGCGTTTATAGTTAAGATCATGATATAGTATCTAGTTCTTCATTACTAGTTATGTAAATATGTGATTCCAAACAAAGGGAACCGTAAACACAGATGGGCAGTTGGTCATTGTTTTCTGCCTTATAAAAATATATGGATGGCACTTATATTGCTATAGTTGGTAAACTGAAAACTATAAAATACAGTATTGTACTCACATTCTTCTTTTTTAGAGAGAGAGAGAGTACATGCAAACAGGGGTAGGAGGAGAGAGGGATAGGAGGGAGGAAGTGCAGAGAGAGAGAGAGAGAGAATCTTAAGCAGGCTTGGCACTCGCACAGAGCCAGATGCAGGAGCTCAGTCTCATGACCCTGTGATCATGATCTGCGCCAAAAGTAAGAGTTGGATCCAACCGACTGAGCTACCCAAAAGTGCCCCTGTGCTCACATTCTTAACTCACAAGGCATCTTCGTTGTTAGTGTATAGTGTCCCCCATGCTTTCCCATAGTGCCTTGTAATTATCACATCTTATTTCCCATAGTGACTACCTGGTATATTTGTCTCCTTATTATTCATAAGCTGCCTTATCCTTTCTAATAAAATACCAATTTCCTTCAAAATTCCACTCTGCTCTTACTCTCTGACTGTGTTATCCCAGAGGTCCTTCCTATCCCACGACTATTAGAATGACAATATAACCCAGGCCCAGACAATTTTTGCAGCAAGTGAGCTGAGACACCTCTTACCATCAGCAGCTCTAGAATTTTCCCTGAGCAATTAGAAACAATGGTATAGCTCTTTCTTCAGGTTTGTACACTAGTAAGCTTCCTATCCATCACCGCTAGAGTCACCCTGCCACCAGAAGGAAAAACAATGAAGATCTTGCAAAGAAAAACCAGAACTGAGAGGTGGAAATAAACTCCTCAGGACATGAAACCATGCCTAAAGCCAGAGCAGTCTGGAATTTTTCAGATTAAGTCCGTACATTTTCTCTCTCTCTCTCTCTCTCTCTCTCTTTCTCTCTCATAGTAGCCAATTACAATATAGTTTCTCTGACTGCAGGAGTTTTATCTCATAGATCACATATTGTTAACTGTCCATTCTCTCCTCTGTCACCCACTATGTTGTGTTTCTTGCCAATCATTTTAGATTTAGTTCCCGCCACGCTGCCCAACTCAAATATTTAATAAATAAAAAATTGCATAAAAAATGAGTAAGTACTAGTTCTCTTAGCTATAGGACTACAGTGATCATTAATTAAAAAAAAATGAAGGGCAATTTTGTCTATAATTCTGAGGCCAATATCTTGAAATGGCACAAAATAAATATTTCCCTTCTACTCTGACCCGTGGGAGATCATTATGAAAAAACAGAGCATCAGATTAGAAAAAAAAGCTATCAAGTATGGTGTCAAATTACATTACTAAGATCAGTATTGATGTGTATCAGAAATGATATAAATAACATGAAAAGGGATGGAATTGAAAGTCCTGGAAATACCTTATGACATGTATTCTCTTCTCTCTACCACAGAAGATTCTGCTTTGTATAGCTACATCATCAACCAAGTATGTTACGTTAGGAAAGGTCCGAGCATTACTACTTAGGGCCTATTCCTTGAATAACAGTTCTTTTTTTTGTTTGTTTTAGTTATAAAAGTTATGAAAAATTTCACATTGTGAAAAACGTAACCTCAAACCAGTTTTAACAGGGGTAGTATTTTGGCCTATTTGTTTATCTTACATATATCTGGGCATATATGTATTCTGGTATCACTTTAAATAAATTATAGACATCATGACACCTAACCTATAGATTCTTCGTTATGAAACTCCTAGGACTAAGAATAATCTCTCACAAAGCCACCATGCCATTATGTCACCTAAAATAATTGACAAAAATTCCTAATCTATATCTAAGCCATATTCAAATGTCCTCAGTTGTCACAAGAATACCCATCAGAGCTTCCTTTTTTCAGCGAGATTTATGTATTACAAATGACTATTTAGTCTCTTTTTTCTAGACTAACGAGATTTCTGTGAAAGATGAATACATGAACAAATACATCAGATTATCACTTCCTGAATATTCATCAAGTACCAGGGCCAAAAAATGTTGATATTAACTACAAAGAAAATAGTATATGAAGCACATCATTTCTTAAGGAAGGAAAGTCCTGTACAAAAGCAGTAAATAGTTAGCAATATGAAGAGGGCACACTGGTTAGCAGGTTGGGTAAAAAGATTCCATGCTATCCAGAAGCATGCCTTAATACTTACTAAACATTCATCACCCTCCATCAAAACTACAAAGAGTCCAAAGGAAATGTATTAAGATTGAATAGAAAAATAGAGAGACTGTACTCTAAAGGATTTCAAGGATAATAAAAGGACAGAAGCTTGAATCAGTGATGGAGTTTTACACAGGATAAACAAAGGCTTGATGAAAATGATAACTGTGGAGAAAAAATGAAAGGAACACAAGAGATTGCGAAAAGGAAGTAGAACATGGACGCAGGTTGTTACAGTAACCCAGGTGAAAACCGATGAGGGCAGAATGTTTACTTTTAATTCGTAGATTTCATTTTGCTGAAAGGCCAAGAGACTCTTTAGAAACAGTGGAAATTACTACACTGGGGTACAGGTACTCCAGATCCTTGCCCCAGGCCTGTCACTAATTAGCTATGAGACCTCAGATAACTTGGGAAACATACCCAACCCTCAACTGTAAACTGAGGGGGCAAAATAGAATATAATTAAGGCCCAGCTCCGTGTTCCTCTTCAGTCAGGAATGGCCCTCCCCTACCAGCCATCCCCCATTTGCACTTAGAAGTTTCTTGCAGTTTTCAAATTATGCAGATATAAACATGTTAATTTTTAACTGAGGTTAAAGAAAACTTTAGAAACAAAACTTAAAGAAGTGGTGACTGTAATGTAGGCCAAATTTTCTCCTAGGATTCTGTTTTTGACTATTGTAGACAAGTGTAATAAAACTACTTTAAGAGGCAAAGATATATGTGAGTATATTATAAGAAAGTATATCTAGAAATTAAAAGATTCTGGCTCAATTTATATTAGACAGTTAAACATATTTTTTCACATGTGCAAGTTTAATTGTGATTTAATTTACAATAGTATTAACTATTTACCTAAACGTACTAGGTTTCCTGCGATAGGCTACTGGGTCTCACTTTTGATATTTCAGGTCAAATACTACCAAAGACCATGTTTTCAAGGTCAAATCGAAAGAAATGAGTGAAACATCAAGTTTAAGACTTCAAGTTCAGGGGTGCCTGGGTGGCTCAGTGGGTTAAAGCTTCTGCCTTTGGCTCAGATCATGATCCCAGGGTCCTGGGATCGAGCCCTGAATCAGGCTCTCTGCTCAGCAGAGAGCCTGCTTCCTCCTCTCCCTTCTCTCTCTCTCTTTCTCTGCCTGCCTCTCTGCCTAATCATGATTTCTGTCTATCAAATAAATAAATAAAATCTTTAAAAAAATTTTAAAAAAGACTTCAAGTTCAACTGAAGCTAAAGCCAAGGAGTCTGTGAATTACATCAGAGGTGTTTCATCCCCACAAACATGGAGGTCATATTTTATCTTCCACCCATGTAAGAAATGTAGAGTTTTTCAAAGAAATATTATAACATATTTTGAATCTTTTTTTTAAAGTTTTTTTTTATTTACTTATTTGACATACAGAGATCACAAGTAGGCAGAGAGGCAGGCAGAGAGAGAGGAGGAAGCAGGCTCCCTGCTAAGCAGAGAGCCCGACTCGGGGCTCGATCCCAGGACCCTGGAATCATGACCTGAGCTGAAGGCAGAGGCTTTAACCCACTGAGCCACCCAGGCGCCCCTGTTACTAGATTTTTAGGTTAACACTTTTTTCCAAAGTATTGAGTTGAATACATACCTGACAAACAAAACGACCAAAAACATATGATACAGCCGTATTTTAGGTAAAAAAAAGAGTAGGGAGTGAGGACCATTGAAAGTTGTCACTGTAGTTCTTCCCTCAAGAAAAGTTGTCTTGTTGCTTTAACCACGTATTGGAAAGTGAATAAGAGATCCTCTATTCGGCATCCCCTGGCACATTTTAGGAATGTGAAGATGCTAACGTGAAAACATGAAAGGTATATCTCTGTAGATTTCCAATCTCAATCTTCTTGGACTGTGTTTACTTCCTTGGTTTGCACTAGATCTGGTGCACAAGCAAATCACTGTTAAACGTGTTAGAATCCTATGTTACCTCCTTCAGATCAATGAATTCCACTTCCTTTAGTCCTATATTTAAGTTTTCCCTAGAGACTTGACAGAATGTATCCATATTGCAAATACGAATTCTTTTTTATATTTAGAAATGGATCTGAAACGAGGAAGTATGGTTCTCTAAGGGTTGACTCAGAGATCAATGGCAGAAGCATTCACATGGCCACTCTCAAAATACACAATGATTTCAGAACAAAACAAACGTGCTGTGGTCTGATTTCTGGTACTCTAGTAAAACTGAGTCACTCCTGGCTATTAATCTGTATTCTGAGTGAATCTGTCTCATCCTCGACTTGTATTCTTACTGTCAGTCTCAGCTGTATTTAAATTACAACATTCTGGGCGCCTGGGTGGCTCAGTGGGTTAAGCCTCTGCCTTCAGCTCAGGTCATGATACCAGAGTCCTATGACTGAGTCCAGCATCGGGCTCTCTGCTCAGCAGGGAGCCTGCTTCCCTCTCTCTCTCTGCCTGCCTCTCTGCCTGCTTGTGATCTCTTTCTCTGTCAAATAAATAAATAAAATCTTTTAAATAATAAATAAATAAAATAAATTACAACATTCTAGGATGGCACTCGCAGTGGTTTCAATTAATGCAGGCCACAAATGTGTGCCACAAAAGTTAGTTAAAATTTTGTAGTAGTCACATTTTTAAAAGTAAAAAGAGCTCCAATCAACTTAATGATGTAAGTATTTCCAAAATATTAACATTTCTACATGTAACATATCTTTAAATATTAATGAATATTTATCTTCCTAAGTCTTGGATCTAGTGTTCATTTCGTATTTATGGCACATCTCAATTTGGAGTAGCCACATTTCACACGGCCAGTAGCCACACTTGGCTACTGGCTACCATATTCGACAATGCAGTTGTAGAAATGTAATGATTTCAAATGCATTGAGCAGTGCCAAGCAAAGTACCATGAGCTTAAAGATTATTAAAATGCTCTTTGATTATAATGGTTTAACTGAAAGGTGGAGCTCTGGAGGCCCAAAACAGACCTAGTGGAAATGAGCCAGATTTCTCAGTCTCTAATACTACAAGATTGTGCTGCTTCAAAGCCAAGTAGCAAGGACAATACTAATAACATTTAAATTGTTCTCAGTGTTTAATTATAAGGAATTATAACTAAAAGCTACAGAATAAGGAATAGTATATACTTTTAAACATTGGCTCTTGCAGAGCAAAATCCATTCTTGTCGTAAAATTCTTATTATTCAATATTATAATATTTTATTTATTCCAATTTGATAATAGTAGAAATGGAGAATGAATAAATATTTTGGGGAGAAATATATAAATTATTTATGTAATTGGCTGAAACACCTTAAGATCACCTTAAGATTTCCCTGAATTGATCCTTTTCCTCCTGTTATCATTATTTCTTTAAAATTGGACCTTCTCTTTTTCGTTGTTGTTGTGTCTGATAAAATTTATATAACATAAAGTTACCATTTTAACCATTTTTACTGTATGCTACTTAATGTGGCATTAAGTACAGTCATACTGTTGTGAAACCATCCCTAGAACTTTTAAGTATCCATCCCTAGAACTTTCTCATTCTTCCCCAACTGACACACTGCACCCCTTAAACATTAACTTCCCCTTCTCCCCTCCCCCAGTCCCTAGCAGCCACCATTCTACTCTCTGTTCCTAGGACTTTGACTACTCCAGGTAACTCATATAAGTGCAACAGACAGTATTTGCACCTTAGAGACTGCCTTATTTCACTAAGCATAATCAATTCAAGGCTCATCCAAGTAGCAGCAGGTGTCAGAACTTTCTTTCTTTTCTTTTTTCTTTTTTTTTTTTTAGAACTTTCTTCTTTTTAAGGCTGATTTTGCTTCCTACGTATAAACTCCATTTAGCTTATACACGCATCCTCTGATGGACATTTATTTACGTTGCTTCTACCTTTTGGCTATTGTATACAATGCAGCTATGAACATAGTGTACAAAGAGTTGTTTGAGTCATGGGCTTTCACTTTTATTACATGCCCTGAGTCTGAGGAATACTTATCTTTCCTTTCTTTTTTCTTTTCCCATTAAACTGGCGGCAGATTTCTCTTTCACACTGGAATGAAAAAATTAAATCTTTCCTCTTTGTGCCGGTGGTATACACCGTCTTCCTTCTAGCAGAACAATGTACTGCCTTGACCACTTTAATTTTTTCTGCCCCTTATTCCCTAGTTCTTATTCCACTACATTCTTCCAAGGTCATCCTCCTGTAATAGAAAAGTATTTTACATGTAGAAATGTCCACATAGCGCATTCTGAAAATTAAAATCTCTGTAGAATATTCTCAGCTTCAGCTCCTGGGGTCTCTGGTAAATCATGCTGCTTTCACATTTTTGTTGAAGTTTATCTTGTCATGTACTCCAGGCTTCAATCTTTCAACCTTCTTCACTCTATTAGTTCTTCTCTCGGCTCCCACATGTGAACTATTCTGGGTATCAAAAACTCATTTTTAAAGCAACACAATTTCAACAACTAAAATACCAGGTAGGTTAAATTTAGCCTCGTGAAACTGCACCTTAGCAATTTTGCAGCATTGGTAAGTATTCCTCTCTCTAGTCCTCTTCATCCCCAACCCACAACTCGCCTCGCTGTCAATTCTAATTTCTTCCTCTCTAGTAAATATGGCTTTGCGGACAACATCCAAAGTAAAAAGAAAAATAAACACAGTGATGTACCAACTCTGATCTAAAAATAGGAAAACAAAGCTCATGGAATCCTGAGAATTGATGCTCATAGCAAAGTAGACCGTTCTCTAACTTTTTCAATGCCATATATAGAGTGTTTCAAAGACTTGGGAGAAGCATATGATATTTTATTAATAACCAGAACTATTACAAAGACCTTCACTGTCTGAATTGCTAACACACTCAGTGCTCCTTATTTCCAGCAATTTCCTTTACTAAGTCTTAGTAGGAAAGGAAAAGAAATATAGATGAGCAGCTGTAAATAATGCAATATTTAATTTTTCCTTCAATTGCAATAGAACTACTCTCAAGTATTTAATATACCCATAGGCATATTTCTCCCATTTGTTCCAAGCAGGAGGACTGCTCTTGGCAATATCAAGCTACCACATAAATGAAAAGCAGTGAGAAAAAGATGATATGGGGCGCGGGGGATGACATATATAAAGTGTAGCCACTCTGAGTCAGGATTTCTACTCTGTGGCTGAGAAAACATGTCACAGTAAGATATTTTTTTTCCAAGTCATACTTCTTCTTTATTAATAAAGGACTAATTAATCTTCAAGATCACAAACTCTGATATAAATGCTTGGGTATTGTTCTCTGTTCTATTCGTTTATGAATGGAAATGTGGTTGGGTTGGGAATTTTAGAGTCATTTTCCACCCGTCATTTCACTAACATAACTTCACTTGCTTCTAAAACTAGTCTGGAAGAGGTAAATTATAAAACTAGACCAAACTTTCTCACTTTAGAGATTACCTGCTTGAGTACTTATAAATGTTTTATTGTTCAAGTTTTAAAATATCCTGATAATACATTAGGTGTTTTTTTTTTAATTAGCTCTAATTAACTGTTTTACTCAGAAGACTCATATTCTTCAGCTCAGAAAGTCTGTTCTAATATGTAGTTAACTGAAGTTTCTTCCCTTCCCTTATTCTGGCATTTCAATTATAGTACTTTATAGTTTCTCTAATCTAAGTATTTTCGATTTTTTCTCTCTCATAATTAAAAATTTTGTTGCTGTTCTGTACTACTATAAATGAAACACTGCACAAATGAAATATGAACTACAGATTAATACAAATGGGTATAAACAGAAGGGGTTAGAAAAGCAGATACAATTTTTGTCTTCTCTTAATGTCACAAAACAGACTGAGGGTTGCTGGGGGGAGGGGTCGGGAGAGGGGGGTGGGGTTATGGACTTTGGGGAGGGTATGTGCTATGGTGAGTGCTGTGAAGTGTGTAAACCTGGCGATTCACAGACCTGTACCCCTGGGGCTAATAATACATTATATGTTTATTAAAAATTTTTTAAAATTTAAAAAAAAATTTTGTCTTCTTTTGCCTGTTGCTTCTTTGTTGTTTCCTTGTTTCCACCTGGATTGTGGCTGCCTGTCTGGTTAGAACCGCTGGTTGTCACTATTCACCACAGGGCAGGCATCAAAAACCAGCCGTCTGACCTGCAGGTATAAAATCTTCATTCCGGGCCTCCCACTGCCCATGCCTCTTACACCAGAAATGTGGCTCCAGCTCTCCTCTCTTCTAGGACCCTAAGCTAGTTGGCCTCTTGCTCCAAGGTCCCTTACCACCCTTACCACACTCTAGGGTGTGACATTTGTATAAGAGTTCAAACCTGGCAAGCTTTCACTTAACCTAGGACAAACTCGTTCATCCTTGCTATGACAAAAAAATAACATACATATCTGCCCATCTTTTTCCAGCCACTCCAACTTCACCTAATTGTTCATTCTCTTGCTCAGGTAGTATATAGCACCTTACCAAGCCCACTGTCTAAACCAAGATCCCCAGAGAGAAATAGGTTTTGTTCTCTTCCAGCGGCCAACTTGATCTCTAGGAGGCCTTGGAGACCCAGGCCCCTGGCATTCGTGTTGGGGAGTGGAGGACTTCAAACCACAGAACTACTCACCAGGCAGGCTTAACACTCCCTCTCTCCACCCTTTGTTACTTCCTTATGTAAATAATAGCACAAAAAGGGGTCATGAGATCATAGACTGTACATAATCATGAAAAGAAAGGAAGGTATTAGGAACATACTGTAAAAGACAATTCCCTGAACCAGACATTGAGCACCAGGGATGGATAACCCTGGTGCTCAATGAACTGAAGTAAGGCACAGCTAGGTGGTTCAATCAATTAAGTGTCTGACTTTGGCTCAGGTCATGATTCTCAGGGTCCCTGGATCAAGTCCCATGTCAGGCTCCCTGCTCCGTAGGGAGTCTGCTTGTCCCTCTGCTTCTCCCCACTGCCCCCCACCCTGTCCCGCTCATGCTCTCTCTCTTCAAATAAATGCATAAAATCTTTAAAAATAAAATAAAATAAAGGAGAGAAGGAGAAAGATCAGATTTTAAATATAAAAGTCTTACATTGCAGGCTATTAAAATTTACTTATATTCTATATCTGTAGAGAATAGCTACAAAGTCACTCTGCATGTTTATTAGGAATTACCTTTATATTCCTTTTCATTCTCTATTAGATTGCCATTTTGCCTCAAGTTTTTCGATCCCTTATCTGTGTTATTGGCTGGCAGTTACTGAAACCATCATTGTTCATTGTTACCAGTCCCTAGGTATTGTTTAAGCAGGAGAAACTGTGGTCACTGCTCAGAACAGCAAGTGAATAAAGAACATGGACCTTGGAATCAAACACACAAAAGTTCCATTTCTGAGTGCATGTTATAGCTGTACCACGTCTCTAAATTTTAATTTTATTGGCCTAAAGAATAGCATAAATAATACTATTTCATAACTTTGATATAAAGAGTAAATGAGGTAATGCAAGGAAAGGACACAGCACAACATTACATGTGTGGATAAACACTGACTATTATTATAGGATAACACATTCTTCATCAATGCTTTTATTGGAATAGCAAAAATTTTTAAAAATCTGAACCAGCATACACTGATAATAACAATCATTTTCTCGGGGCGCCTGGGTGGCTCAGTGGATTAAGCTGCTGCCTTCGGCTCAGGTCATGATCCCAGGGTCCTGGGATGGAGCCTGCATCGGGCTCTCTGCTCAGCGGGGAGCGTGCTTCCCCCCCCTCCCCCGCCCCAGCCTGACTCTCTGTCTACTTGTGATCTCTCTCTCTCTGTCAAATAAATAAATAAAATCTTTAAAAACAAACAAACAAACAAACAATCATTTACTCTATGTATCCAACATACTATGCAAATGCTATTCAAGAAAGAACTCCTGGCGAGGAGTTTGCTTTTATGTTCTGTTCTGCTGATAGGACACACTTAAGAATTAAAAACCCAAACACTATTGACACGGTTTTCGGTCTTTAAGATGCTCTTTCTGTTAACATGCTTCAATATTTGTATTTTTAATTTCCTCACTTCAAATTCGTGCTAAAGTTCTGAACCCGTTCTAGTTTGAAATTTTAGGAAATAACTAATGGCTGAGGATATCATGAAGTTCATCTCCAAGTTACGGTAATTTGATTATAATCTCTCAAAATTCTTAACCTTCACTTCTGATGACACCAGTTTACAGCCACTTCTACCATGCGCAAATACGTGACTAAATGACATTGGGATAGTTTAAGTTATTTGTCCCAAAACAGTGCAACTCACAGTCTGGAAAATGTTGCAAATTTTAATTTGTTAATCATAATACTAATACATGTCCAGTTACACTATAACAAGAATTAAATTACAAAAAGCCCAGGTACAAAATCTGGCTTTCATTTAAAATGAAAATGATGAAATCAAGTCAGACATGATTGTATTTTTAAAAGTCAAACAAACAACCAAATAGAAATAAAAGCAGAAAAGCTTCTAAGAGATTAACTGTGGTAAAAATGATCAGGAGCAACCTAAATAGTAATTTTTAAAAAACTGAATAAACATGGGATTTTGATCTTAAAAGTTTAAAAAATGTTTTCTTTTTTGAGGTGTCTAATATCTATGCTTTTGCAGTAATTTACCCATTTTTAGAATCTGAATCAGAGTTAGATATTTTAATTAACATACATTTTTTCCCTTTTTACCAGGGAAATGCATGTTTTCATCTAAAATAAGCACAAATGACACAATGTTTAGATTATATTGTCAAAACCAATTGTCTGCTTAGTGTCTGTTCCCATATCCCTGCCACAGTTATTGACAATAATAATACATTACAAAGTAAAGTCTATTTTCATCACTTCCTGGTGAAATATAATAATATGAATGTACATGTACATGCAGAAGCACACAAATTATGGCATGATGCAGATAGCAAGAATCAATTCTGGTAACAACGACAACAAAAAATCAGTAGGCGTTTCATGTTTCTGCCAAGTCTAATTCTGAATTTCTCTACTATGTGCTAATATGAGAGAGCAACCCAGACACCAACTGGGAGAAACTCCAGATTTTCTCTTGGATATACAAATCGTGACTTCTGCTAGGAAACTGTGATAATACCAATGTTCCAGAAGATTAGAACATGGATTCTTAAGAAACTTAAACCACCACAGGCTCATTGGAGGGGGTCCTTAACAACTAAGAACATTTGTCTCAAAAATATCAAGGGGAAAGTGGGCCATTGTCACAATCCTCCTACAAGGCACTATTGAAAGTCATTTAAAGGTGTTCTCCAGAAATGTAAATAAAAAGGTGAAATCAGGGGTGGTCTGATTTCTATTCTTTATTAATTCAAACACTTAACTCTGCCCCCTCTAATGCATGCAGCTCTACAATCTTGAACCAGCAGGCTATGATGAGAATTCCAACCTGCATACCTAAAAGAAAAGCAATAAATAGCTGGCCATGGTGGCCTGCTATGTTCCCCAGCAGCACAGAGAAACTTAGCCCATTAGACTCCTGCAGTTAACCCTTTTCCTTCTGCTTCCTGCCATCTTGCCACAGTGTCAGAAAACTTCTGAATAAGGTTCTAAGGAGAGGTCACAGAAGAACTATAAAATAGCTGTAACATGAGAGAAACAGAAGCAGAAGCAAAGGATTTTGGAAAAGAAAAGAAAAAGTAAAGAATACAAATGCCTGCGGCACCTGGGTGGCTCAGTGGGCTAAGCCTCTGTCTTCAGCTTGGGTCATGATCTCAGGGTCCTGGGATTGAGCCCCGCACTGGGCTCTCTGCTTGGCAGGGAGCCTGCTTCCCCCTCTCTCTCTGCCTGTTTCTCTGCCTACTTGTGATCTCTCTCTCCGTCAAATAAATAAATAAAATATTAAAAAAAAAAAAAGAATATAAATGCCTCCAAATCATATGATCAGTCAGGATTCTAGACTCAACTGCTATTTGTCAAGTGGGAGCTTCTACTTTGTAGGTGAGGAGAGAAGAATGATGATGAAGATAGTACTATGTTAACTGCTACTGAAACTATATTTGGACTACTGTATGTTCAAAATCTATATATTAGGGAGGGTAATCGAGAGAGAAAACAACTAGACATCATGGTATTTGTAAGGGAGTGCAGGGATGCAAAGTCAGACATAACTGCCTACTACAAAAATAGGCGTAGTTTATACGCAACTCAAACGTGAATACAAAGTAGCCAACATTTCATTATTCATTAAAAGAAGTGATTGCATCTCTTTATACTACTTGCTCTTTCCTTTATGCCACTTCTCTGTCCATTTTTCTCTTCCTCTTGGTTTCCCTTTGGTTTATGCACCAATCATTTCCAGATGCCAATGATTTACTCGATTTCCATATTCAGTCTTTTCCTCAATATTTTCTACTTTTTAAATACACACAGAGATTCTAGTGTGTATAATACGGAGGATAAATGGACACAGAGGCTTTGCCTTTAAGTTATACATGTTCTTTTCCCATAAATCAATTATTCTATTGACTAATAACAATAATTGGTAATGTTCCCAAAGTTGCTTCCCATCCCACTGAGCAGAAGCCAGCCCTCTTTTTTTCTTTTCAGTTACAGGCAAAACAAGAACTAGTCATAACTGCTTGGATCCAAGATGGCAGCAGAAGACTGAGGGGAACTCAATCATAGTTGGTTAGAATAGGCCAATAGATCTGACTGCAAAAGAACCCCACATCCAAATTTATAGGTTGATTATATAATACATCAGCATGGTAGATGACATACCTACCAATGTTATAAAGGTTCTAATCAAAGCCAGACAAGTAAGGAGAGAAAAGTGGTGGCACCCCTAGTCTGAGAAGAAAAACTGACTCAGTCAAAGAAAACGTATGTATATCCCTCCCTTTATTAACCCAGATCCATAAGACCCTTCTTGAGATGCACCCCAGTGAAGCTGATTCTTGAATTTAAGAATTAAGCAGAGTTCCTGCTTCTGCATTGTTAGGCCACTGAATAAAACTTGTGCTGTCTACAGTGTAATGTGGCTTCAGTTTACTGTTTACTGTTTACCTTTGCAACAGTGAACAGAGGAATGAGTCTCTAGGAGAGGCAGAGGGTTTCCCCAGAGGTCCCAACCCCTTTTTGGGGAAAGGGAAAAATCAAATACCAACAGTAATCATAATAATTAGTAGCACCATGTCCCTAAAGGATATATATTATAGTTATTCTACAGAGTCTACATTCTACAGAAGAGGAAACCAAGGTACAGAGATGAAATAACTTGCCCATAGTTGCATAGTTTGTAGAGTCCAAAATCAAACCTAGGCAGTTTCATTCCAAACCCGTGTTCTTAACCAGTATACCATAAGCCTTAAGAGTTAAAAAAATAAATAAATAAAAATAAAATAAAATAAACATACGAGGATAAGTCATAAAACTAAATGAGAAGCCACATAAGTAACATAACTAATAAATATAATAAATTCTAAAAAGATTGAGATTGGTAGAGTTTGAAATACTCAGAGAAATCTTTATAACCCCCTCTCCCCTCACCATTCTGGCATCTTATGGGGAAGGAAGACTCATGAAGAAAAAGAAGGTGGGAAAAAAAAGAGGTAGAAGTTACCTTTTTTTTTTTTTTTCATTCTTTCTGATATCAGCTCATTGTAGGAATTACCTAGCAGCATTCAATCATCAATCATCTGATGATTCTCTATGCTTTAAGGCATGCTTGGACATCTTCCATATAAAGAACAGAGATTTTGGATCAACAAAAAATTGCCTAAACCCAGTTTAAATTTACCATTTTTTAAACACCATCTAGAAAATCCTACTCCTTCACTATAATAATATGTAGGTAATCTTGTTTTATATAATATCAAGATACAGTAGTGTAGTGTGTAAGCCCGATGATTCACAGACCTGTACCCTTGGGCTAATAATACATTGTATGTTAATTTAAAAAATTGTAAAAAAAATTAAAAAAGAGTGGCGTTTCATTGTTTTCCAAATTGTTTATACCATACTTTATTTCAACATAGACTTGGCTATTTCTATAACCTACTTCAGTAAGTGCTTAAAAAAAATCCTTAAGAAACAAATAAACACACAAACAAAAAACTCCAAAAATTTAGCAGTGGTGTTTTGCAGTGCCTGATATTATAATACTTGCAAAAATTGCCTTGGGTTGAGCATTTTAAAGCATTTCAAATTTTTTATAACTGAACATATAGTTAGAAAATAGTGTTTATCATTCCTGGTTTCCAATTACCTAAAGTATTATAGTAAATAAGCTTGTTGAAAAACTTATTATTTCAATTTAACAAAGATAAGCACAAGAAAGAAGTCAACGTTCTCAATGCATTTATCATTGATCACTGGATAGATTATTGGAGAGGGGAAAATGTGAGGGGACTGTATATGAAATGCTATGAAGGATATAGTGTTCTCTCCTTGATACTACTTTTCTATTGAATTTAAGGCAAAAATTCTAACAGAGTTAACCTAAAATTATCATAGGGATTTATCTCACAGCTAGAACTTTGCAAAGTCTGGAGCAAAGTGTGTCTCTGTACTTAAATCAAGTTACACCTGGAGAACTGCAGGGGGTTCACTGAATACTTCTGACCCAAATTCCATAGATATAATCTCAGACCAGGCTTTTTGGAAACATCTCAGGCATTTACAGTAAGTATGCTGAGTTGTTTATATTCTCTGTGAACAGGTTCAACCAGATTCTAGAAAGGTCTCTGTCTCTGCTTTGGAGTCAATAAATTATATAAATATTTTTTTAAAAAAGTCTATTCACATCTAAGTCAGTAATACACACATGACTAGGAAGAGTGATTCTTGAATTAAGAAAAGTTCATTTTTGTGTTAGAGCCTTTTTGAACAGCTTACCATGTCACTTTCTATATACACAGGGTAGGACCATTTTCCTTACTTGCTTTAAGTTTCATTGATTCATTAGATCCATATTTATTGAGTATCCATTGTGTGTTAAATGCTATGTTTACACCCTGGATATATATTTATGAATAAATAATCAGAGATGATAAAAACAAATACTTAAAAAAAACAAACAAGCGGTACCTGGCTGGCTCATCAGGTAGAGTGTGTGACTCTTGATCTCAGGGTTATGAGTTCAAGTCCCATGTTGGGCATGGAGCCTACTCTAAAAAAAATAATTAAAGATTTTTAAAAATGCATAAGTGTGAATCATAGTAGCTGTGATACAGAAGATGAACAGGGCATAAAGGTATGTAATATCAAGGAAGAAGAACTTCAAGTGACCAGAGGAGGACTCTTAGAGGGGTTGACATTTAGACTGAGAGCTGATGGATGAAAAGGAAGCAGCCTGGGACAAAATAAAAAAGTTGAGCATAGTGGGCAAAAGAGAGTGGGTTCAGATGGTTTAGTACACTGGCTGCCCATCCAAGTCTTAAACTGAATGGTACGGAATCCAGATCTTACTCTATGTACAATAGGACATCACCTCAAAGTTTCATGCAGAAGAATATTATATATATATATATATAGTATATATATATATATAATATAATTGGATTTATATTTTCCAAAGATTACTCTGGCTTCTCCAATGGAGGATCTTTTGGAGAGAGACTTGGAGGGATGTAGGAAGGCCAAGAAGGAAGGTACTGTGATAGAGTGAGAGAGAAACACCAGTGACGAGATTTACAGTGGAAGCAACATAATTTTAAAAAAATGGAGTAATTATATTAGAGGTAGACTGGCTGACAGCTTATATGTTGAGAGAGAGGGAAAGATGAATATTGAGTTTGAGTATTAACTTTTCTTCCAAAGTTAAGGAATGATAATAGTACAAATTCAACATGCATAACCTAAGGGAAGTAGAGAGTTGTGTTTTAATTTTGGTTTTGTTTGGATGGAGCAGAAGGGAATCAAGAATTCAGTTTTGGATCTGTCAAATGTGAAATGTCAATGAGCATCCAATTGAAGATGTCAACTAGACAGTTGCATATTTAGAGCTGAAGATGAAAGAAGAGAATTGGGTTAGAAATATACATTTGGAAGTCATTGTCACATACATAGTATTTAAAGACTTGGAACAGATGATCACAAAAGAAATGAAAGTTGAGCTTTAGAAGGGAACATAATCTAGGAACCGGCAAACATTTAGAGAGGAGGTTTAAAAGGAGACTGAGAAGATGGTCAAAGAAAGAGGAAATCATAGATCTCAAAGCAAGAGATATGAGAGTTTTAGAAAGGGATGAACTGGGTATCTGTGTGAATTAATTTGAAGAGTTCAGGTAAAAAGAACCATTGAATAGTGACCATGAAAACCTTAGCTTTCCAAATGGATGAGGGCAAAAGTCAAGGCAGATAAATGGAACAGTATGTAGAGGTGTTTAGTAAAGCTCTTACAGAATGGACAATTCTAGAGCACATTTATACGTTGATAGAGTTGTAGAGGAGGAAAAAACAATTTTACCTGTGTCTCTAGATTCTGGAATAAAAGACAGATTAACAGGGAAAAAAAAAACAAATCAACTTTACTAACATCTGCACTGCCCCTATATACGTGAGAGACAACCAAGAAAACTGAGTAACTCTCCAAAATGACCCCAGCCACCACCTTCCATACATACATACATTCCCAGGTGGGGATAAATGAAAGATGTGGTGGGGGAGGCCAATGATGGGCAGTTAACAGGAAAAGTGCATTAAAGAAGGGTATGGTTGTAATGAAGATTTGTGACCAGTGTCTCCTCCATAGATAAGAGTTTCTAGAGATCCAGTCATACACACACTTACAAATGGAGATTTCTCTTGTGAATTAAAATGTCCTTTAGAAAAGGGCAACTTTTACTGTTTTCAGAGCTTCTCTTGTGTCTTCATTTTTTTTTTTTTTTAGGATTTTATTTATTTATTTGTCAGAGAGAGAGAGAGCATAAGCAGGGAGAGCAGCAGGCAGAGCAGGCAGAGGGAGAAGCAGGCTTCCCGCTGAGCAAGAAGCCCAATGTGGGACTCGATCCTGGACCCTGGGATCATGACCTGAGCCGAAGGCAGCCGCTTAACCAACCGAGCCACCCAGGTGTCCCTGGTGTCTTCATTTTTAAAAAATAACTAGTTCACAATAATCCTCATGCCAAAGACGTATATTTTGGGGTGGTGAATTCTCCTCCCTTTGGAGTAAAGAAGTAGTGAGGGACTATAGAATGGGAGAAGTCCTTGAGATCAATGAACAAGCAAGCTAGTGGGCTTATGAAAACACAAGCTACCAAACAACAGATAAAAGTGATCCTTGCATAACTGTTCTAACAAACACAAGACCACATTAAAGACTTGAAGTTCAGATTATAAATATCTATTTCTAGGAAAATTTTCTTTCTTCTCAGAAATTAGAGATGTCTTAAACTATAATATTTCTCAACTCAGTATCTCAGGCACAGTAGGATGGTGTCATTTATTTTCAAATGAATACATCAAAGATTTCAGCCAATTTATTATATATCATCTTTACTGTAATCAAAGTATTTTATAATTTAAGAACGAATTTTATATTTGCTTAAGTCATTTCATACACTTATAGATAGCCCCAAATATATGCATATTAAAAGAAAAGTAAATTAAAACAATTGTTAAAAAACTATAATTGAGGAAGCAGTGAGATCTCAGTACAAACTAAAATGTAATTAGATAGGAGACAAAAATGACTAAATTTTAATGGGTAAAATATTAAAATATGTAGATAAGCTATAACATATAATCTTTAATTAATTCTCATTTCTTGTGTCTTCAACTACTCTTTTTTATTCCTAAAGTGAGCAGTTACTTAAAATATTTTCTCAATTTTAGAAATTTATCTCTGTGGTATGCTAGATACAGGAAATTTTTGTTATACCAGAAATCAGCCTGCGGTGCTTGGGTGGCTCAGTGAGTTAAGTATCTGCCTTTGGCTGGGGTCATGACCCCACAATCCTGGGATAGAGCCCCCATATCAGGCTCCTTGCTCAGCAGGGACTCTGCTTCTCCCATCCCTCTACCTGCTGCTCCCCCTGCTTGTGTGCTTTCTCTCATTCTCTATCAAATAAGTAAAATTTTTTAAAATATGAAAAAAAAAAAAAAAGAAATCAGCCTTTGGGTGGAGGGACATGGTTATTATAGCATCTTATTAAAAGTAAAAATCACATGGACATAGTGATGTGGAAATATTGGGGTTTGGAGCAAATGGTTAATTAAGAATTTTTTAGACAATTTTGGTGCAAAAGAAGTGGTTTCATCAAAGCACTGGGACAGAACCCGTGGGCAGAAAGAGCTGCACTAGGGTTGTGAGGGGTGACTGATTGTATACTTTCAAGTTGAGAGGGCATTAGGGATAGTGTAATTCCCTTAGGAGTTTGGAAAACAAGGTTTCTAGGAAGTTGAGGGGGCTAGTCTTTGGTTAGGAAAAGGTCATTTATTACTGTCTCATAACACCTTAGTCATGAGACCCTTCCGATGTATATCAGTTGGCCATATGCTTAGAGGATGTTTGCTAACATGTATCCTGGGGCGGAGGGCAGAGATAAAAGAAGGTTCCAAGGGAATTTTTATAGGTTAAAGTACACTTACAGAATACTGGAGGTTGGAATATTGCTAAGCTAAGATTGCCTTTTACCCTTAGCGAAGTATTAACATGAAGCAGCTGAGTTCCTAGAGGTAGGTCACTCTGCCTATTTCAAGGACTTCTCAATGGAATATAAGTAGCAAGGAAATGTTTTTTTTCTTTTGCTTCTGTTTCCTACATAAATAGATTTTACATTTTAGTTAATTTCAATGGAGAGAACTTAAAGTTGACTATGCTTTATGATGTCAGATTTTAAAATTTATCTCTGCCCTAAAAATACAATATTTAGGGGAAAAGAAACAAACAAAAACATGTTTAAAAAGCAACTACCTCGTTGGGGCACCTGGGGGGCTCAGTTGGTTTTGTGTCTGACTCTTGATTTTGGCTTAAGTCATAATCTCAGTGTTGTGAGATCGAGCCCCATATTGGGCTCCACACTGGGCACGGATACTGCTTAGGATGCTCTCTCTCCCTCTCCGTCTGACCCTGACCCCCTCCCCTGCTCTCCCTCTTAAAAAAAAAAAAAAAAAAAAGTCCCCCAAACTACTCTCATCAAAATAACTTGAATAGCAAAGACAACTGTTAAAAGGAGACAACAGGTGCAAAATGGAGTCATTTGCGCTAAATACCATATTAGTAACCCAAGACTTAACACCTAACCTAATGGCAATTTCAACCCCCAAGGAGTACAAACTTCAACCAGTCAGCCTGGAATGACCTGGTCAGCACCAGTAAAATAATCTGCCATATAGACCCTTCCACTCCTCTTAGGAGAAAGAACTTACCTAAAATGATGCATTCTTTGTTAATAATTTTCTTTTTCTGAACTTTTGCTCACTTTAAAACTTCTTCTTATCAAAAAAATTAATTAATTAATTAATTAAAACAAAACAAAACAAAACAAAACAAAAAAACCTTCTTTTTACCTAGACTCCATGGCAGTCCTTTCTATTTGCTAGATGGGATACTTCCCGATTAATCACGATTGTTGAATAAAGCTAATTTGATCTTTGAACTTATGCCGTTGACTTTTTGTTTTTTAACACAATAAAACTATGATTAACAACCAAGAAGAAAGTGAAACTGAAAGTATTAATTTTTTTCCAGCTTCTCCATATTTTGCAGATTACCTGCAAACACTATATATGGCTTCTAAAAATAAAACTTAATTACTTTAATTGCCCTTACTCATCAAACCTATATTAACACAACCTGTATCACCACTGACTTTTCTTTTAGATGCAAGATCTTTTTCCCTTTGTTTTTTTTTCTCTCTAAATAAATAGCAATATATAAATAATTTATATGTTAAAGAATATAATGGTTTTGTTCTTGCCAATTAAGATATGGACTATAACAAAGAAAGGAAATAGACGGTTTCAGAGAGGAAAATAGAGAAATAGAATGATGAGAGATACAGACTGAGAGAGCATGAGAGATACATCAAATTCAACCATTTTAGAGAAGGAAATTCTCAGCAAAGTATCTTTATTACTGATCAGAACTCAGGAAACTACATTATATTAGACAGATGAAAAATTATTAAGATTCTCAAAAGTTCCTTCATTAGTCTAGACTTGGAGAAATTTTTGTATATGGTTTGCTTGCTGTGTCACAACCAAGGTGAGTTGCATCAGAGATTAGAAGCCATACTGCTTATTTACACTTACTCTTTTAAAAATTACTAAATCGGCCTCGTCTTTATCAGTTAAATCATATTACAAAGTTATAGAAAACATAATTTAAAGGTCTTTTTTTATTAATTATAAAATTATAGAATTTTAAGCTTTTTGATTCTCATCCTAAATGGTTTATTCCATATAGAGTAGTACCAATAGAAACAGCATGTTTAATGGAAGTATGTATGAGCAACAAATTATAGACCAGGGAAGCAGAGATACTGAAGAGCATTCCTTTAGCTGTTCTTCTGTTTGTGCACCTGAGCTGTGTGAAATGCGTGGCCCCCAAGAGCCTCCAACTGAGAGCTCCTCTCTAGGGCAGGATTTTGTTTCAGGAGGACTAAGCTGTTTAGCTGGCTACTGGCTAACAAAGCAATGCCACCATTTTCCAAAAACATACTTTTAAAGGTTCACAACGTAAATCTATGACCCAGGCAATTTCCCCTTTCCTTAAAATTAACTCTCGATTTGAAACAGAAGTACAACTGAATTCTTACCTACTGAAAACAAAAACATAAGGATATATCATGCCGTAGAAAACTAAAGAAACACAAATACAGAGATATCTTGGGCTTTCTGACTAACCATTTCAGTTTTATCAATTGCACTAACTCTCCAATTGCAAACTTCCCTTTGCCCACTTACTGCTGCATCATACCTTCAGCATTTCTTGTCACTGCTGCTGCCCTGAGGCAGCCTATTTGATTTTGTCCATGCTGCTCAGGGATTGCACACAGCAGCAGTGTAAAACTTGCAGTAAAAATGAGACAAGCCTTTAAATGCTTACTCCAACAACTTGGCTGACCTCATCATGCTTCTTCCTACTAATGCCTGGAAATGGATTCTGCCTGGAAGAAATGTATCTCTTCATCAAAGATTCTGCCCATAATCTCTGATTTTTTCATGAGTCTCTCATGGCTTTCAAAGTGATTGTAAACTCACTGCCCATCAGAACTATCTCAAAGTCGCCTTAAAGGATATACTAGAAACACTTGCAAAATCATCCATTTCTCAGCCCAGCAGCTTCCAAGAAATGTCATGCTTTGTATCTTTTCTTCTTAGTCATAGCAAACATTTGTATCCTTTATGAATAATCTGAACTTTGGAAGAATAGAGTTTCCTGGTTCCTTATTCATTTTCTTCCTTA
Source organism: Lontra canadensis (assembly GCF_010015895.1). NCBI lineage: Eukaryota > Metazoa > Chordata > Mammalia > Carnivora > Mustelidae > Lontra > Lontra canadensis. Next base: position 52,015,471 of record NW_022630996.1, on the reverse strand, counting down.
CTATTTTCATTCTTGTTAGGGAGCAATTTTTCTTGGTTATGCTTTGTTTTTAAACTAATGATCACCCAAGGGATAACAAACCGAGCCAGTATAGCAGTGATTAAGTGCATGGACTCCAGACACAGTCCACCTGATTTGAACTATGGCTCTATAATTTAAAATCTCTACAATCTCATGCAAGTTAATTTAAATTCTCTGGGCTTCCATTTCCTCATCTGTGAAATGACAATAATAATAATGATTGCTAGCCTCAGAGGGTTGCTATAATTAAATATGTAAATATAGTTAAAGCACAGAGGCTTAGAAAAATGTGAGCTATAATAAATTTCATGATAATCTCCTTTTAAGTGTTAGATATTATACTGTATTTGCCACCCAAGATATGTTCTCAGTGATAATAAATATTAGCATGCACACATTTGGCTTGCCTTAGAAGTACACCACTCTGAACACTCTAAATTAGAAAAATAGACCCAAATTCTTCAATGAGCCATCTTTTGCCCTCATGAGATGAAGCCATGAATAACAACTGACCTAGACTACATAGGATACCAAAATAATGGTCTTGTGAGCTTTGACCTTGTAGGACTCAGGCAGGATGGAGCCAAGACACTGCAAAGAGCTACAAAAAGAATGAGAAAGGGAAACAGGAGAAGAAAGGGCAGTGAACAAATGAATAAATGTTTCGACCCATCCTTTGCACTCTAGATATGTTTTTTTATCAGCTACTCGTAGTATTACACTCTTTGTGAAAGATGGATGGAATTGGAGCACCCTTTAAAACACTGTATGGAGTAAAAACATAGGAACAGCTGGAGAAGGCATTGCCTAGGATTCTGGACCCATGGAATGGCCACATTGAAATACAAGCAAACCACAGCAAGTTCCAGACGCTGACTACTGTAGCCTTTAAACTGACAGTAGAGAGGGGTAAAGCATTTGAAAAAGAGACACCGACAAAATGGAGACTTAAGATCCTGCAGTGAATCTGCTGAAGAAAGATAAGCTTTGACAATTATGTTTCTACTCCAAAGCAGGACCAAGCTACATTATGTGTCTTTATCAAAATGCTCCCTCCAAGAAATTTCCTGCAGAAAACATTCAGTAAAAGGGCCTGCTATAGAATGACTTATGTCCTATTTATTATACAATATTCAGAAAGAAACTTGGGCACTCTTTATAGAGAAAAAACGCCATAAGGAATATGGTCTAGCTTAGGGAGTCTACATCACATCTTAGCCATTCACACAGAGACCCTGTGGGGACAATAACAGATGAGTTACACAGCCTCTGCAAGATATCATTAGATACTAAATCTCAAAATACTTGAGAGATTGCTAGAAAAGTTCCAGGGAATGACACTTTGAACTGTCGATTGAAGAAGTCATCATTATAAAACAGAAAAGTGAACTCTGAAATACAAAATAAGAGAAAGTTAGAATGCCATTTTCTAAGCGGCTTGTGGAGGAGAATCTGGAAAAATGTGGATAAAGTTATAGTACCTCCGTGCTAAGTATTGTGCTAATAGTATTCGAGAAAGTAAGTCTTCATTAGGTTAGGAAGTGCCAAGATATATAAGCTACATTCTTTATCATCTGGAGAAAAGAAGATAATATGGGCAGTTTTGTGGTGTACTAGAAAGTTTTTACAAAAGATGCTAGAATGGAGGGCTTAAGCAAATATGGCCCATTCAGACTCAAAGACCTGATAAGAGCTATATATGGCCCAGTGCCAACCAAGGTCTGCCAGCCATCAACGTCCCCACGATGTCTGAGAATCCTTTCTGGTTTTAATTCAAGGATGGTCAAGAGAACTCAGAGATTACAGAGAACCAGAAAAAAACTTAGAAATAGTTGAAGACACAAGGATCATATGCCAGCTCAGAAAAATATATCTGATAGAAATCTAAGATGTTGGTAGACACTTTGGAACATATGAACGAGAACTTTCAATCCTCAGTTTTATGAGTAGAGGTGATGTCATGGATGAGCTATGGGATTCCCCTCAAAAGGACACTCTATCTATTGCTACTAATGCAGTCTGGGGGAGTGTGCAGCACCTATTATTAATGAGTCCATCTCTGGATATAACTGTCCACAATTCCCTAGAAAGATTATTGAAATACCTCCCCATGGTCTGAATGTACAAAGTTACCAGGGCTGGCTGCAGTGTGGAGCTCTTGAAGTTGCCAGGAGGGAATGATGAAGTCAAAAAAATGGTGCATATGGACCCAACACTTGTAACCAGACTAATGTTGCAATTCCAATGTCTTATAGGTATATACTTATTCCTTATGCCATATGGGAGAGAAGGAGTAGCATTTTATCACACTCTCCGTACATGTGTTTGTTCCAGCTTGCTTAGTTAGATAGAAGTCAAAAGTATCATCAGAGTATTTCTAAATGTCTCAGCCTACAGGCCATCATGAAAGCAGAAGAACACAAAGTATCAACTTTTTTGACACTGTACATTTTCAGATACCCAAGGACCTGACAGAGAAACTACAAGGTAGAAGGAAAGGTTTTCTCATTTTACATAGAATGTGGATCAGGAACAGTGGGACAATTACAGGACATGAGGAATTTTATCAGTGATTATTTTAGGAATATCTGTTTCTCCGAGATGAATTCTTTAAAGGATTACATTTAGAAACTCTTAAGTCAATGGTATTATATTTTACTTCTTAGCTCTATGTTTTTGATCATTCTGGGAGATAAGGCAACGAAAGGAAAATTACCATGGAACTCAATATAATGATCATGGCAGCCATTTGTGGAAAAAGGAAGAATTCTACAAGGTGCTTTCAGAAAGTAACTTTGGAAATGGCAGAAATTATCATTACATGAAGGACTTCCATATAGTATTTCCACATAAATGCTCTGTGGACGCAGTTATTGCTGTTTTAGAAATGCCTCCCAGAGCTGTTGAGAGCAATACCTGAAGTCTTTGACACCTAGAAAAAGAGAAGAGACTGGATATCATTAGGGTACAGTTTTTATAATCCCAAAGAGTCCAATATGTTCAAAATGTTATTTTTAAAAAAATTCTGGCACTTGTGAAGTGAGTATGAGGGAGGTAGAAGGGAAAATGTGCCCTTTCAGAAATATTTCAAAATATTTAGAATGATTCTGACTCCTAAGTTTACAAAATGCATTGATTTTTTTTTCCCATCATAACCAGTTACCCTGATATTGGTAATAGACTACTCAATAGTCACATCAAATCACATTTTACCAATAATCAGAATGTATCCTCTATTCTGAGCATCTGTGGGATTCATTATAGACTGCCTTCCTTGAATACCTTCTAACCAAGGCAGAGCTTATAAGAGTGAATTTCTAGAGAAAGATTTTCATTTGGCAGGGAAAAAAATGATTAATCTCGGATATCCACGGGGAAACGACAAACCAGCAATAGTTGGCAGAATTTTGTAAACATCTGGGAGACTCTCCTGTCCAAGTCAAAGCTGCAGCTACCAGCATTTTACACTTCTCTTGATTTTCTTTGTTCTCCAGTGACTTCAGTTTAAGGGTAAGTTTCAAGGGACAGCGGATTACCACAATCTAGTAAGAAACTAAGCTTAAAAATGGTCTGGAAGGGGACGCCTGGGTGGCTCAGTGGGTTAAAGCCTCTGCCTTCGGCTCAGGTCATGATCCCAGGGTCCTGGGATCGAGCTCCACATCAGGCTCTCTGCTTGGCAGGGAGCCTGCTTCGTCCTCTCTCTCTCTCTCTGCCTGACTCTCTGTCTCCTTATGATATCTCTCTGTGTCAAATAAATAAATAAAATCTTAAAAAAAAAAATGGTCTGGAAGTCACTTATCCTTTGGCAGCTAAAGCAGCTCAAATAGTAACACATTCTGCTTCAAAGGCACTTATGACATAAGGCAGAAAGTCAATGGCATCTTCAATATATATTCAATTCCAGGGAGTTCTCAAACCATTCAGCAAACCATTCAGCAAAAGGAGAGACTATTTAGTCTATGTGTCCCTTTCCCCCCAAATCTTTCCTTTCTGTGTTCATACAACAGTAAAGCATTAAAAAATAAGTTAATGGCGACTGATAGGTGTGTGAGGGCACAGGGCAGCCTGCCCCAAAAATGACAATTTGGCATATTGATTATGCTACATTATAGTTACTTAAGGAAGAGTCAGTGCAAAAAAAAAAAACACTCCGACCCCTTTTTCTTTCTAGAAAGCAGGAAATAAATCTCCCATGTGAAAGACACCCTTCCTGCACCAGGAGGTAAAGAGACATTCTTAGTATCAGAGTGAAGGAATTGAGAGCTGAGAAGACTATAAACAAACTTTGTTACTCTTACTAAATACTCCAGCCCAAATCCTGTTTAAAATTCTTTATTAATTGCAGCTCCCAAATAAAAGTTTTCTTTAAGTCTCCCATATTTATGTTTCTTTGTTTAAAAAGCATAAAACTGCCTGCTTTGATCATTTAAGTATTAATTCAAATTCTAGTTAGTTAGCACACAGTGTAATATTAGTTTCAGTTGTACAACATAGTGATTCAACAATTCCATACAATACTCAGGGCCCATCACAAGTGCATTTCTTAATCCTCATACCTATTTAATGCATATACCCACACACCTTCCCTCTGATAGCTTTGGTCATTTCTTTATGTTTCAATTTTATTATTGGGCCTTTATGTGCATATAATTAAACTTTGGGGTTTCTTCTCCTGTTAATTGGTCTCATGTCAATTTAATTCTTAAGCTTGCTAAAAGGACATTAAAAGGTATAAGAAAAATTTTCCTCCCTGACACTTGCAAGAAAAAGATGTGTGTGTGTGTGTGTGTGTGTGTGTGTGAGAGAGAGAGAGAGAGAGAGAGAATAGATCTGTGTTTTAAGAGGTTTACTTCTTTGATAAAATGGAAGAATTGAGCCTATTTTTAATGGATAGGCTCCAAAATACCAGCAACCAATTGGATTTCCTTTCACCCTTCCTCAATGAATATAGACAAATGGTGAGTCTACCTCTAACTTGAAAATGTTCATTAGACAGGATGAACCTGAAAACCTAGAAGTAGAGTAAAGGGAAGGAAAGAGGGTCAGAGATGAAGACAAAGAAACTTCTGGGCACAAATCTAGGTTACCTTTACATAAACTAAAAGGTAACCTGATAAGAAAACCTGTATTTTCACCAAACTCTGGAACTGATCACAGTGGTAATGACTATCATAAGCTTATGTTTACTGAGGAATAATTCTTAATGTTTCTTTCATGTTCCTGCAGGTCTTAACAGAGGCACAGATGACTTTTATTCCAGACCATCACTTCACAGATAGTTTTGTTGTGAAAACCCTTGGGAAGCATATAGATTGTGGCCCTCTCATGAGCAAAAGGCAATTTTGTTTCCTATCCATTATAAAAGATTCGGGTTCCCTAAGGATTCCTCTCCTATAACTCAATTCACTGTTTGTGCAGAGGTCACCTGGCCTTTTCATGTTTCCTCAGGAGAACTAAAGTGGAGATGACAATGAAAACATGAGGTGAATACTGTCTGTTGTGACATTGTTAATAATGTCCTTTTCCTATGATCCAGAAGCATCATGTCTTCTAGCATCATAAATCTGCAGCACACTAAGTTGCTACATTGTGAATGGAGTAAAATCTTGGCAGTGTTCTCCCCCACAATAGGTAAAAGTGAAAAAATTGGGGCACAATGAGCAGGTGGGTATTTCTCATATAATCCATTAAAGCAAACTGTAAAATTTAATAAATAGTGAAATTATAAATGTATATTTGGGATAAGCAGAGATATTGTACTGCAGAAGAAGGAAAGAAATAGTATAAAGATAACTCAGAACATTCTAATGGTAACTACAATGAAAGCAGTAATTAACTTACATATGGTGGTTTGCAGTTTACAAAGCATTTCCACACATATTATTTTGAGTCTTCCAGCAATCTTGTAAGATAGGCTTTATTATTTTCTTAATTATACAGTTGAGAAAATTAAAGTTTAGAAAGATTATGTAACTTGCTAAAAACTAAAACAAGTATGTTAAAAAAAATAAACAGTAGAGGTGAACTTCAGAAAATTGAATAAAACCAAAACAAAAATTAAGATTTGGCCATAGGTTCAGAATATTTCCTCACAAGTTATTCCCTTTATATGATGTCCATTTTGCCCCATGAACTGTCTTCTCTCCATGTGAAAGAACAAAATCCTTCTTTTTCCTGTATTCATTTTAAGCCATAATTTTTTCTCTTTCTTTTCATGGCTAAGATTCTATTTTTAAAAATAGTGTATATGTATTCTCTCTGCCTCTCTTCTTTTCCACTCATCCCACTGCATTTATTATTATAAGAAAAAAAATCTTTGTTAAAATCACCAGTAACACTGAATGATGAAATCTCTGGGCACATTTTACTTATTAAGTTATATCTCACCTTCTGAAAACACTTTTCTTTTAGATTTTAGAATACTGGTCATTCACTTACTTCCTCCTTCCTTTCTAGGTACTATATTCCAATTGCTTCATGGATATCTCATCTTCTAATTTCCTTATAAACACCATGATCTCTAGCACTCCTTCTCCATCCTTCTCTCCTTGCTCAGTTTTCTTCCACTGGGTCACCTAATCTATTCTCATCATATGATTACCACCCACAGTGCAAAAGCATACCCATTCTATAACTCCAGCGCTGATTTCCTGCTTGAGCTCTAAATCTGTGTGCCAAATAATCTAATTCATATGTTCAATCATTAGATGGATAGAAAATTACGGCTCAAAATGTCCAAAATAAAGCCATTTCTCTCTAAGCCTGTTATGAATTCATTAGTTAAATAATTAGCTTGGGTTTTGTTTTTTTTTTTCTTTGCAGTCCCATCCTAGGTTAAGAAAACCACATTGTTCCCAAGTTCAAGTACCCCATCCTCTTTCTTTAGTCCTTATACCCCAATGGTGATTGTACCTGATTTATTCTACCTCTAGAGACTCTCTCTAATATGTAATTACTTCTCTGTTAACAATGCCTTAACCTTTATTTAACCCTGCATATTCAACAACTTGCACTAGAAAAATACTCTCCTAATTGTTTTTAGTCTCCCTCCAAGCAAAGTTATTTTATACATACTTCTTTCTAAAATTAAAATCTTTTTTATTTATTTATTTATTTGACAGACGGAGATCACAAGTAGGCAGAGAAGCAGGCAGAGAGAGAGAGAGGTGGAAGCAGGCTCCCTGCTGAGCAGAGAGCCCAATGTGGGGCTCAATCCCAGGACCCCGGGATCACGACCTGAGCCGAAGGTAGAGGCTTTAACCCACTGAGCCACCCAGGAGCCCCTCAAAAAAAATAAAAATAACTCTTCTGAAAAAGGAAATAAATCGATCCCATTTAGAATAGCATTGAAAAAATAAAATACTTAGGATTAAATTTAGCTAAATTTAACTAAACAATCTCTACTCTGGAAACTGTAAAACACTGATAAAAGAATCAAAGGTGGCACACATAAGTGAAAGGTATCCAGTGTTTATGGATGGGAAGATTACTGTCAAAATGTGAATACTACCAAAAGCTATTTACAGATTCAATGTAATGCCTATCAAGATTCCAATGGCATTTTTTATAAAAGTAGAAAAACACTCCTAAAATGTATAAGGAACCACAAAGACCCTGAAGCGCTAAAGAAATACTGACACAAAACAGGAGGTATCACACTTCCTGATTTTGAGCTATACTATAAAGTTATAGTATCAAAACAGTATGGTAACGACATAAAAACAGACATATAGACCAATAGAACAGTGTCAAGGATCCAAAAATAAACCAAACTTATATAGCCAACTAATTTGACAAGAAGGGCAAGAGCACTCAATGAAGAAAAGGCAATTTTTTAAATAAATAATGCTGGGATAATTGGATATTCACATGTAAAAAAATGAAACTGGACCCACAACAACACTACTCACAAAAATTAATACGAAATGGATTAAAGACTTAAACGTAAGACCTGAAGGCATGACACTCCTAGAGGAAAACGGGGGGAATAAAGCTCCTTGACATAGGTCTTGTAATAATTTTTTAGTTATGAGTCCTAAAGCACAAGCAACAAAATAAAAAAACAAAACAAGTAGAACTATATCAAAGTAAGAGAGCTCTACATAAATCAAAGAGAGCTCTACATAGAAAAATAAACCATCAAAAAAAAAAAAAGAAAAGAAAAAATGAAAGAAAGGAAGGAAAGGAAAAATGAAAGGGAAACAAACCATAAAAGACTCTTAAAGGCAGAGAACAAACTGAGGGTTGATGAAGAGAGGTGGGTGGGGGATGGGCTGGATGGGTGATGGGTATTAACAGGGCACTTCTTGTGATGAACACTGGGTATTGTATGTAAGTGATGAATCATTGAATTCTACTCCTGAAATAAATATTGCACTGTATGTTAACTAAATACAATTTAACTTAAAAATGTGAAAAGGAAAAAAAAAGAGAAAAATAAATGACCAACAATGTGGGGAAAAAAATCCACTGAATGGGGAAAAATACTTGCAAACCATATATCTGATAAAGTGTTAATAATCAAAATATGTAAAGAACTCATACAACTCAATAGCAAAACCACAAATAACCCATTTAAAAATGGGCAAAGGACATGAACTGACATTTCTCCAAAGATATATCAATGGCCAACAGGTACATGAGAAGATGTTTATCACTAGTTACTGAGAAAATGGAAATTAAAATCACAGTGAGATATTACCTCATGCCTGTTAGAATAGCCACAATCAAATAGATAAGAGGTAATGAGTGCTAGTGTGGACACAAAGAAAAAGGAACCCTCATGCACTGTTGGTGGGGATGTAAACTGGTGCCACTATGGAAAACAGTATGGAGGTTCCTCAAAAAATGAAAAATAGAAATACTATATAATCTAGCAATTCCACTTCTGGGAATATGTCCACAGGAAATGAAAACCCTAATTCAAAAACGTATCTGCCTGCCCATGTTTATAGGAGGATTATTTACAATAGCCAAGATATGGAAATAACCTAAGTGTCCTTTGATAAATGCATGGATAAATAAAGGGTGTGTGTGTGTGTGTGTGTGTGTGTGTGCACACGTGCACGTGTGTGTGTAGTGATATTTTTCAACAATTAAAAAACAAGGAAATCCATTCTGACAACACAGATGGAATTTGAAGACATTATGCTAAGCGAAATAAGTCAGATAAAGACAAACACCATATGATCTCACTTACATACGGAACCTAAAAAACAAAACAAAACAAAAAACAAACCTCATAGAAAAAGAGATAAGCTTGTGGTTACCAAAGGTGGAGGCTCATGGGATGGGGGGCTTGGAGGAAGGTAATCAAAAGGCACAAACTTCCCATTTTAAGATAAATAAATGCTAGGAATGTATGCATAACATGATGACCATAGCTAACATTGTTGTATGATACATAAAGATGTTGTTAAAAGAGTAAATCCTAAGAGTTCTCATCACAAGAAGAACAATTTTTCTTTTTTTCTATCTTTTGCTTTATTTTATCTATAAGAAAAGATGGATGTTAGTTGAACCAATGTGGTAATCATTTCACAATATATGTGAGTCAAACCATCACACTGTATGACTTTAACTTATACAGTGACATATGTCAATTACTTTTCAATAAAACTGGAACAACAACAACAAAAGGCTGTGGCCTGAGGGGCAATCTTCTAATTTAACACATATCTAGAGGACCTAATGCAATATTCCCCACGAGTTAGGGAAGCTAGCGCTCCCCTCTGCCTCATTCCAAGTTGTTATATTGACTAGAAAGGATCTGGTACACATATTGGGTACCAGGGGTTTACAGCTGCTATCCAGGGAATGCATCCTTTGATCATTTGGCTCTGGTGCCCAGCAGGGCTTATGTTTGCAGGTCCCACCGGTCCATAGCAAATAGAATCCATTCTTAACTATCTATCCCCCACCCCCAGGGCACAAAGCAGAGATGGCAGACAGAAATTCCCAAGTTGTGTGAGAAAGAGGCATATTTGCAGATCATATACCAATAAAAACGTAAGAAGGTACTCAATATCACTAAACATCAGAGAAATGCAAATCAAAATACAACGAGATACCACTGCACACTTATTAAAATGGCTATTATCAAAACGACAAAACATAAGTGCTGGAGAAGATGTTAAAAAAGGGAAACTTTGTACACTGTTGGTAAAAATGTAAATTGGTACAACTACTATGACATGGAGGTTCCTCAAAAAATTAAACATAGAACCACCATATGATCTGGCAATCCCACTTCTGGGACTATATCCAAAGGAAATCAAAACCCTAACTCAAAAAGATATGTGCACCCCCATGTTTGTTGAAGTATTATTTATAATAACCAAGACATGGAAACAACCTAAGTATCCACAGAGAAATGAAGATAAAGAAAATGCAATACACACACACACACACACACACACACACACACACACACACACTGGAATATTATTCAGCCATGAGAAAGGACATCCTGCCGTTTGGGACAACATGTGTGGCTGTTGAAGCATTATGCTAAGTGAATTATGTCAGACATGAAAAACAAAAGCAGTACGATCTCACTTATGTGTGGAATCTTAAAAAGCCTGACCTTGCAGATATAGAAAACAGACTGGCGATTGCCTGAGGTTGAAAGTAGAGTGTGTGGGTTTGTTGAAATGAGTGAAGGGAGGTCAAAAGGTAAAAACTTCCAGTTAGAAGTCAGTCCTGGGAACATAATGTACAGCATGGTGACTACAATTATAATACTGTATTGTGTTACTTGAAAGTTGTTAAGAGAGCAGATCTTGGGGTGCCTGGGTGGCTCAGTTGTTAAGCATCTGCCTTTGGCTCAGGTCATGATTCCAGGGTCCTGGGATCAAGCCCCACATCAGGCTCCCTGCTTGGTGGGAAGCATGCTTCTCCCTCTCCTACTCCCCCTGCTTGTGTTCCCTCTCTTGCTGTGTCTCTCTCCGTCAAATAAATACAATCTCTAAAAAGAGAGAGAGAGAGAAGATCTTAAAGGTTCTCACCATAAAAATAATTTTTAAAAAAGTAACTATGTGTGGAGACAGATGCTAACTTAACGTATTATGGTGATCATTTCACAATGCATCTTAAATCATTATGTTGTACACCTAAAATTAAAATAATCTTATAGTTAACTATATCTCAATAAAATGTCTTATATATATAATATTCAGAGAATGTATTTAATTGCTTTATCATCATCTGCCACATTATTTGTGTCTCTGAATACACTAGGTTCTTGACTGAAAGCACCAAAATATTCATTTCTGTATTAACCAAAGCCAAACATAATAAAGAATAAAAGGTTCTAAGTACTGTTGGGTGAATAATGACTGAGTATTGACTGAATAATGACTGAGTAAAATTAAGTCCCTCTAGTTTGTGTACTCACGTCTGTGTGTGTGTGTGTACAGCACTTCTGCTATAACGGGGAAGGTGATAATGAAGGAAACTTTCAGCAAATAACAACTTTTATAAGTGAGTTAAGGATGAAGTACGTAATTAAATGTGCATGATTCTTATCAAAATTTATCATATTAATGTTAGTGATAGAATAATAGTTGTTATTTTTTTTTAAAGATTTTATTTATTTGACAGACAGAGATCACAAGCAGGCAGAGAGGCAGGCAGAGAGAAAGAGAGGAGGAAGCAGGCTCCCTGCAGAGCAGAGAGCCCGATGTGGGGCTCGATCCCAGGACCCTGGGACCATGACCCGAGCCGAAGGCAGAGGCTTTAATCCACTGAGCCACCCAGGCGCCCCATTTTTTGATGAGAATTATTGTCCTCATTTTATAGGAAAATAAATGGAAGTTTAAAGAGATTATGATGAGTAAGATTCCAAAGTCAGTGGTAGGATCCATTTCATTTGTGTGATACTGGCCACATTAGTAGTTTTCACCAAATATGTTAGTGTTCCCCTGACACTGAGCAGACAAAAATAAGGCATTTCTCTACTCACTTGGAATTGGATGTATTCGTGTATATTGCTTAGGCAAAATAAATCTAAGCATATCATTGTCAAGGAGAAGCCTTAAGAGCCAACTCCCAGTTCTCAAGTTCTCTGTCTCTGCCATAGCATCTGCCAGTTTCTGAAGTTGATGACTGTTCCATCAAACTGGGACTTGATCGAGGACAAAGTGAAATTAACCGTTTGCTGACTCAGATTTGAAAATAAAATATGAGCAAGAAATCAGCACCTATTTCATTAAGCCACTGAGATTTTGTGGATTTTTCTGTCGTAACATAATTTGGCCCACCTAAACCAAGACTTCACAGAAGTCCTGACTTCAGTATTAAAGTTCATTTGAGTGTAAGCCTTAAAACTGTTTCTGGATTACTGTTTTTGTTTTTGTTTTTTTTTTCTGGCAAGTTTGCAAAGTTGGAAAAATAGATGTTTTTTGTCTTTAGGACACTAAAATAATGGAATTTAGACATTCATAGATACTGATTTCTTTTACCACAGCAAATTTCATGTATTAAAAGATTTAAGACATATATGTATCAGAGAAGCTACCAAGGAAAAAATCAGTCTGAAACAGTACAACAAATAGGAAACAGAGCCAGAAATGAGGTAAAAGAGACTATGCAGCCAACATACATTCCAGAAATAAAATCTGGGTCAAAGCCAGGAACTGCTGAGTTAATCAATGTGAATCAGAAGAAACAGGGTCGGAAATGAGAGACATGTATTATCTAAAATAGAGTTGCAGATTCCAATTTCAGACCACGTATCAGGACAAAGTCAAGACATTTTACATTAGTAGTATAAGCGAACAGGCCTAAAATTTTTTCATTAAGAAAAGCTCTCTTCTGACATTAATCTACCTCATTTATCACCATCATGATCATCATCATAGCAATAACATATTGAGTCCTGAGCATTTTCCTGCATTTTCACATTTAACCATCACCACAATCCTAGGACGTGGGTGAGGAAACTGAGGGGTATATCACAGCAATAGAACTCACCTCATTTTATGGCATCAAATTAAGTGCTCTCAATCAATCTGTTAAATGGCCCTGTGCCATTTATTCTTTGGTCTTACGCAGAAAGTAATTATCATTAAGTGGTTTGGCTGCCCAAAATAGAGCCTGTCTAACATACAGGGCATAGGCCAAAATCAAAAGCAAACTGCATTGTGACAAATTAGAAACAGGGCTAATATGTGATCTAAATTTGCTTAACTATAAATTGAATACCCACAGGGGTAAGAGGTGAAGTCTCTTTCCCACCATTCTCTTAGTCTCATTTTGTATGGATGACTCACAAAACATATCTCAAAGACACATTAGATCATCATGCTAGAGAGTAGAGTTTCTCAAGAGAGTAAGGCTACTTAAAATGGAAAAGGGCTTCACCATATTTCTATTACAATTGCTTCACGATTTTCTGCTCATCTCTCCTTCTCCTCCCATGCTTTTCATAAAGGAAGAGTGAGGGAGGTTCCAGGCTCTGGCAGAATGAATGCAGGAGGAATACTGAAATGTGCCTCTATTTTAGGTAGAGTTTCACTGAGATTCACACATGATTCCTTCCAATCTACCATGATAAGAGACCAGAAAGACAATTGGAGGCCAAAGCCACAATTAGCAGCTTTGCCTCTCTGCTTTTCCTTGTATATAAAAACCTTTGAGAGAAGACTGTGGCTGGTGGAGCTATGAGCACCCTAAATCCCAGATTCCAGCTTTTCGTATTTTGGAAACATGATTAATAACCAATTTATTAACATACTGATCTTCATAAAAAAATAAAGAATTATTACTGTTTTGATTTTCATCATTTGTGCCATTGCTATGGGCTTAGTAATCTGCCTGGAAGAGATCACCTGTCCCCCTCTGATGTGTATTGTATTCAATGAGTTAATACTTGAACATTGTTGAAGATGAGGCCATTAAAAAAACAATTATTTATTATGCTGGCATTTACTGTCTCATTAAATTCTACAACAATACTTTGAGGTGGATTCTACTTTTCCAGGTGACAAAACTGAGGTACGAGCAGTTTATGTAACATTCTAAAGGCCCATACCACTAAAAGTACCAAACGGGGCTAGGGCTCAACACTATCAAATATTAGTCTGCCTGCAAAGTCTGTGCTCTTTCCACCAAGTGCGTGTGCTTCTCTCCATAGAAGAAATCGTACACGATGTCCAAATGTTAGGCATATTGGTCCTTATTGAAAAGAACAAGTTCATCATAATTTTGCAACTCTCCACAATGCCAGCTGCTATAAACAGTAAAAAATTTATGAAAATTTGGAAGTGTTCCCACCATAATAACACAGTAGCTTTCAAAAATAATTTGCATGCTATATAACCCACTTTATATATAGCAAATAAAGAGCTAATCCTAAGTGACAATATGTGGGCAGATAATGAATCACTTGAAAATATCGTGTAGATTTTACACAGAAAATATTGTCATCCATGAAAAGACTTGGAGTATCTTAACCCTTTGCGATACCATGAGACCACAGTGGGAAGCTCTGGCAAACTAATAATGTGATAAGCTCAATTCTCTCCACGGCAGGAGTGAGAGCTCTCTATCTTGTAACAACAGTTTGGATGACTTTATATAAAGAGTGGGAAAGAAAATTACACTCCTCTCCCACACATCAATGGAAATGTTTCCCATGGAGTGACTCAGCCTAAAACCCTAAACAGGAGCATGGTCTCAGCATGCTGTAGGCAACCACAGCAGGCTTTGCATTAACTGCCTTCAGCATTTGTGGGGACAACACAGAAATGAGGCTGCCAACGGCACCAGAAGTTTCTACCTTGTGGGAAGAATCTAGTCTTATAGCACAGTGGGGGGGGGGGGGGGGACACTGATTGTGCTCCAAAATGTGGCACTTTTCTATTGATCATCAACAATCCATTCAAACAGCCAACAGAATACATTGACACCCTTCCTATTAAAACACTTAATGTAAACAGCTGTATCGCTTACAACTTGCCAGACAGTGCTATCATGACTTGACATACATCATTAACTCGTTCGATTTAATACTCACAACCCTTGACACATTTATGGTTTTCCACATTTTGTAAGTATGAAAAACAGGACACAGAGATGTTAAGTGACTTTTCCCAAATGCGAGATCTAAAATATGGAGGTCCAGGATTTGAATACAAGCTGTCCGACGTCCTAGCTGCCTAACGAGGGATGTTGTGCCCATCTCACTCTGCTTTCCCCTAAGTGATCACAAGGAAAGCCTTGAAGTTGAGAGTATTTCTAGTTCCAGGGTGTAGGGGACTTTACCGTGTCCCCACCAAAGGCATATGTTGATATGCCAGCCTCCAACAGGAGAGGTCTTTGGGAGGTAATCAGAATGAGCTAAAGCCATGAGAGTGAGGTCCCAGCTGGATTAGTGTCCTTAACAATAGTCCCTGGGAATGCGCTATCCCACTCACTGTTTCCATCCTATAAGGATACAAGAAGTGGCAGTTTGCAACTGAGAAAAGGCCCCTTATAGGACCTGAACATGCTGAAACCCTGATCCTTGACTTTAGCCTACAGAACTGTGAGAAATATCTGTTATTCTTAGAAGTCATCCCCTCTGTGGTACTTTGTTAGAGCAGCCCAAACAGAATAAGACATACGGTATATTGGGGCAGTACTGGAGAGAACCCCCAATCAGATAATTCAAGGAATTGATCTTTCGGTGTTATCTAGGTCCCACAATGAGTGATTTGGTTTTGCTGGGGTAGGGGTTCCATAAATTCCTTCATCTCGACAAACAGTTTTACAGCCCCGCTCCATCTCCCAAAAGCATATGAAACACTTATTTGATATATAGCACATATAATCTTAGTGTGCTGCAAATTTAACCTTAAAACAGTAACTTGTTTTTTAATATAATGTAATGCATGTAAACAGTTTCTTATTGAAAGCTACAAAACAAAGTCAAAAAAGTGAATCCAATATACCATCTTCTACTAGACAATGAATGAATGTCACTTTAACAATACTGCACTGCAACATGAAAAATCTGATGCTTAAATGCTGATGACAGATTGATCACATGCACTAAATTGCAATGGAAAATATACTATTTTCCTAATCTTCAGAATAATGTTTATTTCCAGCTATATTTGACAATGGCAATTTATTATACAAGGATATATTCTAATCATGATATTCTTTGCTTCCTAATTACACAGGAAACTTCTTGGGGGATTAAGTCTAGCACTTTTCATAATGTCTTGCTTATTTGAAAAAGAATGGCAAGTCTAATGATCATGGCATCTGCACTGATTTTTTTAACTCACGGTTATTCAGTTAATTTGTGTCCTCATAAAATCAATTTAAAATTGTTCTTATACTTAGTGTGTCACTTCTTACTACCAATTTATTGAATACTCATTAATCTTTGTCTCAATCTGTTACAACTTTCACATTTATGGTAATTTTTATTACCACTTGTTTTAGGTATTTCCACAAATTGATTACTAAGTCAAGCATTTTTATGATATAATTAAATGAATGCCATATTCCATAGGCAATAAAATGAAAGTAGCAGTATATAACATATTTAATACTTCAGTATAAATTCTGTTTATCAATTCAAATAGAATCTTAATATCTGAGCAAAGTTCATTAGAAATGGTAATTTAGCTATTATGGTAATAATTTACCATTCTCATTTTAATGCTTCCATAAACAGTAACATACATTTTAATTATCCAGCTAAATTTAACATAAGCTAAACCAAACTCCATGTTTTCTTTACTAGGGGGATTATGTCACCAAATTGTCCCATTCGTCAAGTCAAATCTTTGGAACTAAATTTTTTATTTCTTTCTCTCTCTCTCTATTTTACTATTTCCCAAGCCCTCTTTTAGTTTTAATGCTACAATATCTGAATCTACACTTTTCTGGTCATCTTTCATCATCCACATTATTTAGTCTATTCCAGTAGCCCACTGGCATGATGCTAGTCTCTTTCCATTACCTTATTCCATCCTTGCATTTGCAAGTTAAACTCTTTGCTCATGTTGTTCTGTGCTTAAAACCCTACAATTACTCCTCACTGCTTTACTCAAGTTTAGCATTGTATATTTTAATTCCATCTCATTTTTACATCCTAACTGTACTTATACCTTTAATTTGTGGTATTTTGCTAAATATGACTCCTCTCCCTCAAATATATGCTGAATTTTCCTTTTTATCTATATTATTTTCTTCTCCATTTTCCTTAAACCTACTTTTTAAGATTCATTTCAAATCCTACTTCTTCCATGAAGATTTCCCTTTACCAACTCCAACTGCATACTAATGCCCTGCAGAACCCCAAACTTTGTGGCACTTAAAATATTCTGCCTAAGGGCGCCTGGGTGGCTCAGTGGGTTAAGCCTCTGCCTTTGGCTCAGGTCATGATCTCAGGGTCCTGGGATTGAGCCCCACATCCGGCTTTCTGCTCAGCGGGAGCCTGCTCCCCCCCTTCCCTGCCTTCCTCTTTGCCTACTTGTGATCTCTGTCAAATAAATAAATAGAAATCTTTTAAAAAAATTAAAAAATATTCTGCCTAGATACGGAGTCATTTATCCATTAGTTTTTAGCCTTCATTAAACATCCTTGAACACATGTTTATAACTGTGGTTTCTTCAGGGCCAGGGAGAATATTCTCCCTAAAGAAAATGCTCAGAAATATTTACTTAATTATTGGATATAAAACAATAGCAGAGAGCAAAAAGAAATTGGAAAACATAGGTAAATCATTTTTTTAGTCAATTTCAAAATTATCACGTATAAAAATACAGACAAGAATTCAGCCATTGTGGACTAAACAGGACAAGAGGATGAACTGTGCTCTCAGCCTCTCAAAACAGTTTTTGAATATGAGAAGCATACTTTGATAGCAGAAATTTCTGCTCCCCACCAGTGATAGCTGTTATAATTTTTATTATTGACTAAGAACATGCACATGTTCTTTCGGCTTTGCATCTTTATTGTGAATACCCAGCAACACCCTCACAACGTCATCCAGCACACGTCAGCCCACAAGTGAGGAAGCCTCTAGAAAACCGGTGAAGTTGGCCTTTTCAGATAATATGCATTAAGTGTTCATTAATGTTCCTGACTTATCTGTGACCCCATAAATGCGTTATTATTCACTATTATCAACAAACCTTTCACTTATTATTTCAAGTTCCTCTTCTCTCTGCCTCTCCTTCATAGCCTTACTCCATCCACTCCTTTCCCCCTGGGTACCACACCTCCCCAACCCAGCTGCTTCGATGTTTCCTCTTACATTCTTGCATGCTACAGTTGTTCTCCTCTTTCTAAGGCTTCCTGAATTCTCTTCTTCCAGTCACCATGTGATTCCCCTATTCTCTTCAATCTTATTACATTCCTTACGTGTTACTTTTTTCTCTGCTCGTCATCCTCCCAACTTTTTGGTACCACGGATTTTTTAGGAACTTCCTTTTCTCTCTTTAACACCTTGACCCAGGTGTTTTTCATATTTTTAGTTGAAACTCATTTCATGAAACAGATACACTCCTGAAAATCCATGTTAAAAATAAAGTTCTTTGTAGATGAAATTTTACTGTTTATGTGTAAAGAAACTTAGTATTTAAAAATAGCCTACTATAAACTGAATTGCCATGGTCTATCTTTTGTATAAATATACACATCTGAAAAAGTTGGCATAAGGTCCTGATACTTTCTCTCTAATAAGCTCTAATTCCAACTCCATAATGTATCCATGACCCCCAACTCCCAGCCCTTTTTCTATGTTATGCTAGCAAACAGAAAACAAATAAAACAAGAATAACAACAATAACAAACCCTCACTTTTCCCTGTTACTTCTGTTTGTCCTTCTCAATTGCAGTATCACCAATTTCCTTTCACCAAATTGTCTTATCTTTTGCTTTACTTCTGTTACACATGGAATGTTTCCAGTTTTAGTTTTGCACCTAATATCCTAGTTCCTTTTTTTCTAGATTTTATATTTGATTTAAGTTCTTTTCCTTAAAAAAAAAATTCAACTTTTCCTTTTTCTCATGCCAAAAGGTAGTCTCAAGTAGACCGACCTACAAAAACGAAACACATATCTACATCTCTCCCAATGCTGAACAGTTTCTGTAATCTGTTCTTATAAATCTTGCTTAACACAAATGCCAAATCAAGTCATATTATCAATATAAATACTTACACTCAGCATATTTCTGAAGTTGGGAAAATTCTGAGGGGCTAAGGTGTGCCCATTTCTCCTGGTTTGTCATGGTGGTAGTGAGAAGTCTCTTACATTACAGGTGAGGAATTCTTTATTCAGGTGTTTGGTAGGATTCTAGGCTTCAAAGTTTCCACATGGCATGTTTCATTATAAAATATCTCAAGCTTTCAAAATATGCAATCTGTCAACATGTAGCCACTGTGGGTGCGAGTTGTCAGTCTCAATAATATATTAAAGACCTGCAGAAAAAGAAACACAAAAATAAAAGGTCAGCATTATTGCACAAAGAAAAAGTTGACAAGTTATACAATGCTAAGAATTCTTAATTTCCAACAATATTTGTTCTTCCAATCCATGAGCATGGAACGTTTTTCCATTTCTCTGTGTCTTCCTCAATTTCTTTCATGAATGTTCTATAACTTTCTGAGTACAGATCCTTTGCCTCTTTGGTTAGGTTTATTCCTAAACCTAGGAATAAAACATTCGTTAGGTTTATTCCTAAACCATAAAGATTTCCTAAAAAATCTTACGGGTTTTGCTGCAATTGTAAATGGGATTGATGCCTTAATTTTTCTTTCTTCTCTCACATTATTAGTGTATGGAAATGCAACTGATTTCTGTGCATAGATTTTATACCCTGCCACTTTGCTTAATTACTATATGAGTTCTATCAAGTTTGGTGTGGAGTATTTTGGGTTTTCCACATAAAGGATCATGTCATTTGCGAAGAGTGAGAGTTTAATTTCTTCTCTGCCAATTCAAATTCCTTTTATTTCTTTTTATTTTCTGATTGCCAAGGCTAGGACTTTAGTACTATGTTGAACAATGGTGGTGATAGTGGACATCCCTGTCGTGTTCCTGACCTTAGGGGAAAAGCTCTCATTTTTTCCCCATTGAGAATGAGGGGGGCTTTTCATATATGGCTTTTATGATATTGAGGTATGTTCCCTCTATCCCTATAATGTGAAGAGTTTTCACCAAGAAAGGATGCTGTACTTTGTCAAATGCTTTTTCCACATCTATTGAGAGGATCATATGGTTCTTGTCTTTTGTTTTATTAATGTATTGTATCATATAGATTGATTTGCAGATGTTGAACCACCCTTGCTGCCCAGGAATAAATCCCGGCTGGTTGTGGTGAATAATCCTTTTAATGTCCTGTTGGATCCTATTGGTTAGTATCTTGGTGAGAATTTTTGCATCCATGTTCATATTGGTCTGTAATTCTCCTTTTTAGTGGAGTCTCTGATTTGGGGATCAAGGCAATGCTGGATTCATGGAAAGAGCTTTGAAGTTCTCCTTCCATTTCAGAACAAATATTGTTAAAATGTCTGTGCTACCTAGAAGAATCTATACATTCAATCCAGTCCCTATCATATTACTATCAACAGTTTCTCTGGAGCTGGAACAAATAATCCTAAAATTTGTGTGGAACAGATGAGACCCTTAAAACATATGGTACTGGTGCGAAAACACACATAGATCAGTGGAACAGAATACAGAGTCCAGAAATGGACCCTCAACTGTATGGTCAACTAATCTTTGACAAAGCAGTAAAGAATATCCATGGAAAAAAGACAGTCTCTTCAACAAATGGTGTTGGGAAAATTGGACAGCCACAGGCAGAAGAATGAAACTGGATCATTTCCTTACACCACACACAAAAACAGACCCAAAATGGATGAAACACCTAAATGCAAGACAAGAATCCATCAAAATCCTAGAGGAAAGCCCAGGCAGCAACCTCTTTGACCTCAACTGCAGCAATTTCTTGCTAGACACGTCTGCAAAGGCAAGGGAAGCAAGGGCAAAAATGAACTATTGGGACATCCATCAAGATAAAAAGCTTCTACACCCAAAGGAAACATTTGACAAAACCAAGACAAAACCAATACAACTGACAAAATGGGAGAAGATATTTGCAAATGTCTTGTCAGATAAAGGGCTAATATTCAAAATCTGTAAAGTCCTTATCAAACTCAACAACCTAAAAACAAATAATCCAATCAAAAAATGAGCAAGGGTGCCTGGGTGGCTCAGTCGTTAAGCATCTGCCTTCAGCTCAGGTCATGATCCTAGGATCCTGGGATCAAGCCCGCATTAGGCTCCCTGCATGGCAGGAGGCCTGCTTCTCCATCTCTCACTACCCTTCTTTGTGTTCCCTCTCTCTCTTTGTCCATCTCTGTCAAATAAATAAAATCTTAAAAAAAAAAAAATGAGCAGAACACATGAAAGACATTTCTCCAAAGAAGACATACTAACAGCCAACAGACCTATAAAAAAATGCTCAACATCTCTTGGCATCAGGTAAATACAAATCAAAACCACAGTGAGATACCACCTCACACCAGTCAGAATGGCTAAAATGAATGTTAGGAAACGACAGATGTTGGCAGGGATGTAGAGAAAGGGGAACCCTCTTACATTGTTGGTGGGAATGCAAGCTGGTGTAGCTACTCTGGACAATAGTGTGGAGGTTCCTCAAAACATTGAAAATAGAACTACCATATGACCCAGCAATTGCACTAGTCCGTATTGACCCCAAAGATACAAATGTAGTGATCTGAAGGGGCACCTGCACCCCGATATTTATAGTAGCAATGTCTACAACTGCCAAACTATGGAAAGCGCCCAGATGTCCATCAACAGATGAATGGATAAAGAAGATATGGTATATATACATGAAATATACTCAGCCATCAAAGAAATGAAATATTGCCATTTGCAATGATGTGGATGGAACTAGAGGAGGATATTATGCTAAGTGAAATAAGTCAACCAGAGAAAGACAAATATCATATGATCTCACACATATGTGAAATTTTAGAAACAAAACAGAGGATCATAGGGGAAGGGAGGGCAAAATAAAAGAAGACAAAATCAGAGAGGACAACAAACTGTAAGAGACTCTTAATCATAGGAAACAAACTGAGGGTTGCTGGAGGGGAGGAGAGATGGCGTTGGAGAGATGGGCTAACTGGGTGATGGGCATTAAGGAGGGCAAGTGATGTAATGAGCACTGTGTATTATACAAGACTGATGAATCACTGAACTATACCCCAGAAACTAATAATACACTATATATTAATTAATTGAATTAAGGTAAATAAGTAAAAAGAATTTTTAGTTTCTAAATAATATATTCCAAAGTTATTTTATTTTGTGTAATACTCAATTTCTAATTGTTCATGTACTCTTTAATGGCATTTTTATATGTATTTCCTAATGCCAGATTACAGGAATAAATGATTTCAATACAAAAAGAAAATTTTATGAAGTCTCTTTCATAAAAGTAGATTTTTCTATGTCGTTCAATTTTATAAATTCCACATCCCAAGAGCAAACAAGGGTGTCATTTTGTCAATCTGAACTTGCCAGTCCTGTAATATCTAAACAATTACTATGTAAAAATCTAGACCAAATCATTAAAGGAAGCTAAGTAAAGCTCTATAGCTCCCTGTACATACAATCGGCTAGTGTACCAGATTTCTTTTTTTTTTTTAAGATTTTACTTGTTCATTTGACAGACAGAGATCACAAGTAGGCAGAGAGGCAGGCAGAAAGAGAGAGGAGGAAGCAGGCCCTCCGCCGAGCACAGAACCTGACGTGGGACTCGATCCCAGGACTCTGAGACTATGACCCAAGTCGAAGACAGAGGATTTAACCCACTGAGCCACCCAGGCGCCCTAGTGTACCAGGTTTCTAACAACAGTTTGGAATGGCTTTCAATAGTAGCACATATATTTGAAATCAGGCAATGAATTCTGGGAGTCATATAAATTGAGGATTTTTTTTCTAGCAATAAAATGAATAGAGTAATTTTAATTTTATAATTTGTAAAAACCCCAATAAAATTAACTAAATTAAAGCAATTCCAAAAGTCTGACAGGCTTGCATAATGATAGTAGAAAAACTACTATGAATCATGCTTAAAAATAAATCCCTGGGTTGTCATGGACCTACGTTCACTGCTCCATCTATAAAGGCAAACAAAATGAAAAACCATCTGGTCTCAACTTTTTATTAGAGACAGTAATCAATTGCTCAAAACCAGACTGGCATCGTGATCATTATAGAAAATGAAATATTTAGCAACAATGACTTAAGTTTATGAAATTGTATGAGTGGAAAGCTTACTTATGCAGATGTTATTATCTCAACTACCTATATTTGGTATTAGTGCAGAACCTTTCTTCAGCATCTGTTTTTTGGTCTTCACTATGAACCCCAGGACCTCACTGTCACTTCCTGTCATCTCTGTCTGTAAAAAAGATTCTTGTCGATCTCATCTGTTCAGAGTCCCTGCATTCAGTTTTAAAAGATGACAGTTTGCTATTTAATTGGAAAAAATGAAGATACTGATGGGTTAACAGAGGCCAAATGGCCAGGTCTCTTTTTCCTCCCAGGGAATGCTCTTAAATCACAACCATGACTTTGTGGAAATAACGCAAACCAAAAGGAATGGAAACATGTGATGGACGTTTCTGTTTTCCACCCAGTGTCTTCCAGCTGATTTCATCCTTCTTATTGATTTCATCCTAATTCTTTGCTTCCCCCCATTACATGCAGTTTTGATGAGACTATAAAAGAAGGTGTCCTATTCTTTCCTATCCAAAGAGAGACAGATGATTCAGTAACATTCGGCACATGAGAGTGTCTCATGGGGCTTTAAATGTTGGATGGAGTTATTCAAGGACGGGATGAAAATAGTTGTACCTAAATGATTACAGCAGTAATTGGATGCCTGCTGATGTCTGAGCCCAACTATCTGGCTATCTTGTCACTTCCAGAAGCAAATAACATTCTTCTAATTAAGAGTTAAGTGGGCCAGAATCAATTTCGATTGCCTACAACCCCCAAATCTTAACTGATCATAATGGAAGTTCATTTATTCATTCACAATATGTTTATTTATCCCCACTGTGTGCCAGAAAGCATTCCAGGCACTAGAAATACAACAAAGATCAAAGATACCCAAAAATGAAAATAATACGAATTATAACAACATGTCAGCTTTACTGATAGCTTAGAGTATGCATTGTACTCTCCTCATAGTATTTGTCTTCACAAAATTACTTTGTGAGGAACCATAGTCTCTGATTTCAAAAAAATAAAGAAACTAACACCAGATGATTAGAATATAGTAAAACATGACAGACACTGCTAGAAACCCAAACTCCATCCACTCTCCCTTGCTCCCTTGGTAACAAACCTCTAATCTTATTGAATGAAAATATATCCATCTAAAGAACTACATTCCTGAACACCTGGGTAGCTCAGTCGGTTAAGCATCTGCCTTGGGCTCAGGTCATGATCCCAGGGTCTTGGAATAAAGCCCCACATTGGGCTCCCTGCTCAGTGGGGAGACTGCTTCTCTATCTCCTGCCCCCACTGCTTGTGCATCCATACACGTTCTGTCTCTCTCACTCTGTCAAATAAAAAAAAAAAAACTTAAAAAAAAAAAAGAACTACTTCACTCAGGTTATTTGAATAATGGAGTGATCAGTGAGATGTAAATAGTTTTGGGTAAGGTATACAGAAAGGTTCTATTTGGCAAGTGCTCTTTTAACCTTTTTTTTTTTTTCCTCTTCCTGTAACTTCCTACCTGGAATGTTAACATTTTGGCTACAAATGCAACAGTTTTTTATACTTCTGAGATAACTTTTAGAATGGAAGGCATGTGCTAAGAATAGCAGAATCCCATAAAGTAGACCAGGTAGGCAAATATCAAACTGTAGAAAAATTTGACCCACCACCTATGTTTGTGAATAAAGTTTTATTGGAACCAGTAAGAGGCCATTTTTTGAAGGGATTTCAATGCTAAATAAAGTTTGGGGAATTATTCTGAAGGCAGTCATAAACAATGGATGAACAACAATAAAGACCAGAAACCTGTTCATTTGGGGAAAATGTCAATATGGAAAAATGCCAATGTCTTCATTTTGTTTCCTTCCCTGACCTTGCAGTACCTTCTTAACTGGCCCCCTGAGGTCCCTCCTTTCCTTAATGTGCCCTATTTCTTGAGTCCATGGACAGTCATGAACTAAGGTGATGCCAGAGTCCTGTCATAAATTAGCAATAAAAAGTTAATTAATATATGAGAATAATAATAAACTAGTTTAATTAATTACAACTTTCTACCTTGCTACTTGCTCTGAAATTTATTAAAATTCCTGACTTAAGTAACTCAAATTCAAAATTCAAATTTAAAAATGACTGGTTAACTGACATCTTTCAGATCTCTACATGAATCCTATCCTCACCGTAAAGTGGCACCTGGTCATTCAATTTCTTTCTTTCTTTCTTTTTAAAGACTTTATTTATTTATTTGACAGACAGAGATCACAAGTAGGCAGAGAGGCAGGCAGGGAGAGAGAGAGGAGGAAACAGGCTCCCTGTTGAGCAGAGAGCCTGATGCGGGACTCAATCCCAGGACCCTGAGATCATGACCTGAGCGGGAGGCAGAGGCTTAACCAAATAAGCCACCCAAGGTGCCCCTGGTCATTGAATTTAAAATTGCACAGTCATACACACCATCCCTCCATCGGGCTTTTATTTGTTTTGAATATAATATCTTATCAAATATTTAACTTACTTATATTATTTAATACTTGTTTCCTCATGCTACAAATTGGGGGTAGCGTGAATGGCTTTGAGCCCTGATAGGATTCCACAAAAAGGACAAAGCAAGTAAAAATACTTGCTGCATTTTCCCTTGATTTTCACCCAGATGTATGTATAGGGGCGTAGGGCAGGCCACCTCAAGATGGACCACTTCGGAATAAAGATTATTCTGAGATGAAGTCAATAGAGACTCTAAGGGATCAAGAGAAATTTTTGCCCCTCAGATAACTCCAAAGAAGAATCTGGACTGAGGTTCTCTCCCAGAATAAGGGTTATTAGCAAGATAAATTTTGTCTGAGTGACCCATCTTTATGGCTAGGCAAACATCCAATTACCAAACTTCTGCTCTTCTTCTCATCACCCTCTGAATTGCACCCCTTTCCACTTAAATCCCAAAGCCCTATGCCCTTCTCCTTAGTTCTTTATGATATATACACCTCATTTTGCCAGTCTCTGAAATTTCCCTATCTGCGTAGTTTTCCTGCACATACCCTATTAAGTTTTATTTTCTCCTGTTAATCTGTCTCATGTCAATTGGATTCTTAGTCCAGCTAAAAGGACCTTGGAGGGGAAAGGACACTCTTTCTCCCCAACATGTGTATTAGATTCTATGTCACCATATCCTCTCCTGTGCTCTAAGATTAAGTCCCATGAGGGCAAGGATTATTGTCTGTTTGTTCATTGCTATTTTCCTAGAATAGCTGGTAAATAAATAATTCTAGTATGAATTCGCTTATATGTTTGTTTGTTTGTTTGTTTGTTTTGGTAAAGAAAAACCCGAGTAGGGGTACCTGGGTGCCTCAGTCGCTTAAGCACCTGCCTTCAGCTCAGGTCATAATCTTGGGGTCCTGGGATCGAGCCCCTCAACAGGATCCTGGTTCATTAGGGAGTCTGCTTCTCCATCTCTGTTCCTCTCCCCCACTTTCTCTTTCTGTCTCTCTCAGATAAATGAAATCTTAAGAAAAAAGCACAGGAAAGGACAGGACTGGAAAGAAAA
The DNA here is from genome assembly GCF_010015895.1 of Lontra canadensis. Classification (NCBI taxonomy): domain Eukaryota; kingdom Metazoa; phylum Chordata; class Mammalia; order Carnivora; family Mustelidae; genus Lontra; species Lontra canadensis. The sequence goes on along the minus strand of NW_022630996.1, from coordinate 51,988,645 downwards.
GGAAAAGAGAAGAAAAGAAAACCTGGGTAGTAGAAGTAGAAGAGGCCCTCAATTTGAAAAAGAGAAAATGGTGCAGAAAGCAGTTAGGAACAATAGTTATTACAAGATTAATTCTTCCTAGGGGCCAAGGATTTTTGTTCAACTCAACAGACATAAATGAAAGAAGTTATAGTTAGAGGTACAAAACTTTCACACTTAAAAAACAACAACAACAACAAAAACATTTAAGGGGTATCCGACTCCTGGTTTCAGCTCAGGTCATGATATCAGGGTTGTGAGATTAAGCCCTTTGTCGATCTCTGCACTCAGCATGGAGTCTGCCTGAGATTCTCTCTCTCTCCCTCTGCCCCTGCCCCTGTTCCTTTTCTCTTTCTCTCTCTCAAATGAATCTTTTAAAAAAAATCTTTATTTTACATAATTTTTTAGTATTTTCTTTCTGCTAAAATATCTAACTCCATGTATTTTTTTAAATGATTTTATTTATTTATTTGCCAGAGAGAGAGCGAGCGCACAAGCAGGGAGAACAGCAGGCAGAGGAAGAAGCAGTTTCCTTGCTGAACAAGAAGCCTGACATGGGGCTTGATCCCAGGACCCTGGGATCATGACTTGAGCCAAAGGCAGAGGCTTAACAGAATGAACCACCCAGGCATCCATGTAAATGAGCAACATTTCCAAGTGAAACTTTCATTGATATGTTAACCAATAAGCAATAGGACTATCTTAAAATTATTTTTCTGTATCTGACAAAAACATTACATAGCATTCTTTTATTTAATATGATCTTTTCAACACAAGCCATAGCTTTTCATATCAAGAACAGCTTCTCTAAATTAATCTAATACAATTTGCATTTTTATTAGAGGCATTTAAAGGGTAATGGCAGCCCTAAAGGACTCAAAGTAAATTCTCTTTGGTTCTTGGATTTGTTTTATTCCAACACTAATACACTTTGAATAAGCCTTCCTTATAATCCTTCTAGTGGAAACCTTTGGTTTTACAATCCTGGTAGTGCCAGCTCTCATGAGGTGATGTGACGTGTAGTCAAGTAATAACAAATAAATGGAGTTTTTCTAACCAAATGTTTTAAACTAGCTAAACATATCACAACTCTGCATAAAGAGAAAAGTTGCACGTATAATATTAAATCAAGAGGCATGGCTAGTCTTCATGCCTCAGAAAGAGATGGAAATGATGGCAACACTTCCTTATCGTCACTTGTTCTTTACAAACGTGTGGAAACAAAATGACAATAGAGATTCCCTATGGTACACTCAAAGATTTCCTGTTCCTAAGCAAGGGGTTTCTTCAGATACATAAGATGAAAGCCAGGAAGGATCCACTTTGCTGGCTGCTGGAAAGCAATCTAATGCTGACCTTCTCATCTAGTCAACGGGTGTGTCATTTTTCTTAGTCGTTGGCAGGAAATAACTATGTTGGAGGAATTGGAGAAGGCTCTTTGGCTTACTATGCCTGGACTAAAACACATTCTTCACAATTAGGGAAGGAAATAAATCTCCTATGAAGAAGTTACAGGCAGTATCTAGATGAATGAATCTGATGGACTGGATTCATTATTTGTTAATCACATTAAGCAGAGATTTCTAATTAGTTATTAAAAGTCAACACGTCATGACTCTAATAATTGAATAAAGTTAATACACATTAAGGCATACTGAAAACTGTATGTATACAAATTTAAGGCATTATGATGAGTGAAAGTATTTACTGGGTCTGAAGGGTCATAAACCCTAAATTATTAAGTAACCCCTGGAGAAATCATAGGAAAAAGGATGGGAGCCAAAATATCAATCAGAATTTCAGAAAGAAAAGCAGGATGAAACGAAATGGAATATTAATGCTATCATGTAATTTATAATTATTTGTTCATTTATTCATGAAAAAAACAACATGTGAGGCACTAAGCAGGTGTGAGAATATAATAAAAAGAAAAACAGATGTAATATCTGAGTTCTTGGATCTTGTTTGGGGGAATGATCTACATTAAACCAAGTACATGCATAAATCATTCTGAACTATAATAAATTACTTTAAAAAAAAAGGCAATGGAATTCTGCGAGAGTACAACAGTGTCCTAATTTAGAGATTCAAAGAGCAACTCATAGACAAAGTTTTATTTAAACTGAATGATAAAAGTTGAGTAACAGAACTTGAGTGAGAAGAAAAATATGAGCAGAAACCTGTAAGTGAGAATTAAAAAAAAAAAACTGGGTCTAAGACAGGATATGATTGGAGCCTGGTGATAAGAGGGAAAGGGGCACAACGTTGGATTGGAAAAATAGATAAGAACTACATCATGCAGATTCTTAGAGGTCATAATGAAGATTGATCATAACTGGATTATGAAGCCACTGCATATTCTGAGCAGGAGATAAACATGATCCACTTATATTTTAAGAAGTCCATTCTAATCAAGGGATGGGAAGGTGACAAGAACAGAAGTGAAAAGGCCAATTAAGAGGCTGTTTCAGTACTAGATAGAGCTGGTGGTGGCTTCCATTATAGAAATGGCAGTAAAGATTAAGGAAAAGGCCAAACTCAAGACATATTTTAGAAGCAGGATTTTATAACGAATGGGATATAATGTGTGTAGGATGAAGGGATCAAAGAAGGACTCCTATAGTTTTGGCTTGAGCACAGCAAACAGCAAAGGTGTAGTTTAAAGAATTAACTATTTACTGGAAGAGTATTAGGTATGAGAAAAAGAGGCAAATCACTATTTTGTTTGGGGAAGTGTTCAGTTTAAGAAGGGCTGTCTAAATTGACAGGACCAGTAGATAGTGAGGTAAGCCTAGGGCTAATAAAAGAGAGAGGGAGGTCAGATGTTGAGAGTTGTTTTGGAATAGATAGTATTTTTTAAGAAGTTTGCCTGATGTAGCAGCCATGAAGGCATACTGAAAACTATATGTATACAAATTTAAGGCATTATGATGAGTGAAAATATTTACAGGGTCTGAAGGATCGTAAACCCTAAATTATTAAGTAACCCCTGGAGAAATCATGGGAAAAAAGAAGGGAGCCAAAATATCAATCAGAATTTCAGAAAGAAAACAGAATGAAATTCTAAGCTCTGATTTTAGAAAGAACGTGCATTCTGCTGCAAAGACTGTATGTAATACCTGACAGCCTCTACTCTAATAGCTTTCAGAGTACAGTCAGCTTTTGAACCACAGTCACACTCTTCACAGGCAGAGGTCAAAGACTAAAGATGATGGATGTACTAGGACCATGCCAGTTTTGTCCAGTGGAGGACTCCCGTAATGACCCATATTGCTTCAGAACAACCCACTGGACTGGCTGAAATTCTGTTAGATCAGCACTGTGATATGAAGCTATTCACAATGAACTCGGCATCCCCCACACCCCCTTTCTTTTCTCAGGTATCAAATCTGCATCAGTTTGATGGTTGTCTCTGCCCAACCCTGCTTTTTCTCCCTTTATCTTTCACAGGAATAATTTCCTGGTAACCTTTGTATCTCTAACTCCATTTTAGCGTTTGTTTCTTTGTGAAGGATCCCATGTGTCAGGATTCCAAGTAGGGAACAGATGTACATTTAAAATGGGTAAGTAGGAGTTTAATAAAAGGATTATTGAGAAAGAATGGACAGGGATTAGGGAGTTATTAAAGGCTGGTCAAGTATCCTGGACTAGCAAAAGTTGGGAACTTATTGATCCTAAGCCTGAAGGCACTAGGGCTGTTGCAGCTAAAAAAAACCTCAGAGTAGCTACATATGCACAGGGTCATGTGATAGGAGCCATGATCTTGGGTAAAAGGATACACCCATTCTCAAAGGACTTGGCTGGGGAAGAAGTGGCAGGGCGGGGAGGGGGGAAGAGACTTCTTAACCTCCTACTCTTCCAACTCTCCAATCTCTTCCAGCGCTTCATAGTAACCAAACCCAGTCATAAGCCAGAGGGCAAAGACAACCCCTGATGTCATCTATAGGAAACAGCCTCAGGAGGCACTGAACAAAATGGAAGAGGATGAAGGGGGGAATCTGAAGGGGAAAATAGGAAATACTAAGTACATGTGGGGAAAGAGTATGGGGAGAGAAAGAGGGCCAAGCTCCAAAGTGTTCCCATATTTAGAGATTAGAAGTAGAAAAAGACCTCCCAAAATAGAATATGATGTCAGAAAGACAACAAAAGAAGGAGAAAAGGAAAGGGTGTGAGGGTTAAGGTTCAAGGAAAGGGTTAGAGGGCACTTACCAAAAGTTTCTGGGCAGTTAAATTGAAACATCGCATGGCAACATGATGGTCACTGGGGATCTTAGCAAAACAACTTCCCTGAGGCTAGGCAAGTCAGATTGGAACGGGTTACAGAGTGGAACTGAATTTGGGAGGGCTGTGAATACCACCAACTCTCAGAGAAGTGTGATTGTGAGGAGGAGTGGAAAGCTAAAAGTAGCTACCCAAGAAGAATATGGAATCAAGGAATTTTTTTTGCTTCTTTTTGTTTGTTTGTTTATAGGAATCACTGGGACAAATTTTAAAGTTGGAGAGAAAGGTTTATAGTGAGAATGGTTCAAGTTTAGGAGAGAGGAAGTGATCAGTATTTCGAAGTCCTTAAAAGGCCTTTAAAACCCCTTGTTAGTAAGAGAGATAAGTTCCAGAAAACATGTGAGGGCCAAAATTAATCTTAACAATGAGAACAGATGCAAGTAATTTTGTAGATTTGGTGCTTAGAAAATGGAAGATTTCTGGCTCATAACTTCTGTTTTCTCAATGATATATAAATCTTAGTTATTAGCAGATGGTTTAGTTAGGCAATGATGGGGGAAGGGAGAAATAAGAGTAGGAAGATAAGAAAAAAATAAATACAAATGTAGGGCACCTGGCTGGCTCAGGTAGTAGAGCTTGTGACTCTTGAACTCAGGGTTGTAAGTCTGAGCCCCACATTAGGTATAAAGATTACTTGAAAATAAAATCTTACCAAAAAATAAGAATAAATAAATACAAACATGGTAAGCTGAGCTCAGTAAAGGCATGTAGAAAGAACAGGAGACAGAGTAAAAGGCCAATGGGATACACTATTCATAAATCTGAACTGAAACAACCTGTTTTTAAATTATTAATTTATAGACTAAAGCATCTAAAGGACAATTAGTCATATTCTTAACCTACCACTTTTGAATCAGATAGATCTGTATTCTCATTCAGATTCTGAGCTGTTAGTCTTTCCCGTATAAAGTGAATCATTTAATCTGAGTTTCAGTTCCTTTCTCATGAAAAGTCGATAATATCACCCACTGGCTAGAGGTATTAGCAGTAAATAAAGTAACACGTGCATAATACATAAGAAGTAAAAGCTTCTCAATAAAAGTTGTTTTCTCCTTGCTTTTGTAAGTAAGGATTTAAGATATATTTGTAGTACAGAATGTGGACATACATGCAGTATGCATACAGGGGAAATATAGGGGAAGTCTACAAACCCTTCAGAAGACTATGTGGGTGGTTTCAATGTACGATTCATAATTGTGTTATTTTTGGACTCCGCTGACACATAAAAATCTAAAAAAAAAATTCAAGGGAAATCTTTGGGGATGCAGAACAGGGAAATACATCAAGCGTCGTATTGCCTATATTTTGCAGTCATGATTTCAAAGATGGATTATCATTTTTTTTCTTTGTAAGAAAATTACTTCAAGTGACTTTTCAATGCTCTGTCTTTTTAGACCTGGTTTTAAGGAAAATATCCTTTAAAATAGAGACTGAGGTTAGGTAAAAATGGTGATAATGTGCAGAGGTAGAACCTTTCTTAATATAAAATACTAAGTGTAAAGGGCTCAGCTAAGATTCTACTTTCCAACCATGACCACAACAATATCGTTGCATCTCACATGCCATTGTAGAACCCTGCTGTACCCCTTCTGGAAAACAAAGGCAGACGAAAAGTTATTAAATTTCCTTACAACTTGCAGCCCATTGACAAGTCCTTAAGGCAGGCAGAGTGACCTCCCTCTAGGGATATAGCTGCCTGGATGTTGACACTTTGCTAGGGCAAAAGCCAATCTTAATCCAACCCCAGGATCCTATAAGTCTACTTTAACACATAAAAATTCCTTTGGAAACTTCCTTTATCTCTTACCACCCCCACACCCAGGATACATGTTGCAATCATCCCCAAGTATACAACCCATCGATATACATCTGAAGGGTCTCATTGAATAACAGACTGGTGGGGCTATTAGGGAGAAATTAGGTAGGGGGCTACAGGATAAGACTCAGAGAAATCCTAGAAATGCTGAGGAGTAAGGAAACCAGAAATAAAGGAACAAACCAGGACACCCTACCCTGGGTGTCAAGAGATTTTTCTATGGCAGTCACATTGTGAACACAAAAAGTGATCAGACCCCATAGAAGAAGTAAGACATTAAAGATGTTATCAGCAGTCCTTACTCAAACCAAGACATCACAAGAACGATAAGGCCACAAGCTCTCTGGTCAGTCCTAAATAAAAGACTGTTGGTGAAGACCCACTTTGGCAACCCTGTAGGGATCCCTCTCATTCCTGAGAGCTTTTTCTGTATCCTTGCTTAATAAAGCTCTATCACTTTACTCACTCTCCTTTGTCCATGAGATTCATTTTCGACTCTGTGAGACAAGAATCTCGCTCTCCTGCTTCACTTGAACAAGTGCTATTTTTCCTCTTCCTGTACTTGTGAGTTTCCTTTGTGGCTACCTTTTCACCAAAAGGTATAGCAGAAGTGATGCTGTATGACTTCTATAGCTTGATCATAAAAACATCACACACTTCAGTTTTGCTTTCTTTCTTAAGACTTGCTCTTGGAAGCTCACCAACATATTCTAAGAAAGTCCATACTAGCCCATGTAAAGAGACCACTTGGGGACTCCATGCATATGTGTACCAGCCAACAGCCCAGCTGAAGTGTCAGTCAATAACAAGCATCAACCCCCAATTGTGTCAGTGAAGATGCCTTCAGATTCCAGCCCAAGCTGTCAAGTAGCCCCTTCTCTAAGCTAGAAGTCTTTCCAAATGAGGCATCAAATAGAGAGGAAGACAACGCAACCCATTATGCCCATTCTAAAGGCTGACCCCTGGATCCATGAGCCCAATAAAATGGTTGTATTACAGCACTGAGTATTTTCTGGTTTGTTATGCAAGAGTATAAAGAACAAGTAACTTGGGACAATATTTGACCCAAATAAAAAGTACCTCAAAATATTATTTTACTGTTATTACTATTACATTTTTGCATATGCTGAATGAATTTTGCGTGTGTAACTCTTAATTTACCCTTCTTACATCACATGGTCTGGTTCATGTTGGTATGAATTTTCCATCTCCCTCTGAATTAAGGAATAAAGTCTTTGGGAGGTGAGTATAAATATTTAACACAAGTTTTCTCTAACTTTGGACTTTTCAGTGATGGATTACTGAAAGACTGAGAGTCATGGAATAAAAAACAAGAACTCAGTGGAATATTTAGAAAAAGGTAAAGATCTCCGTGCCAAAAAGAGAAAAAATTCATTTTGTGGACCATTGTTTTGTTATGTTTTATCAGGGAACAAGACCTGTTTGTGTTTCTCACAAAGATTTTCCAAATACAAATATAACCTCACATGAAGAAGAGAAAATGTGAATGGATAAAAGATAACCCCCAGAAGAAAATGCCATTGAGTGTTTCTGTTTGTTTGTTTTTCCAGTCTATTTGACCTGGGATCTTTTTCAATAGAAACACATTTCCTAGAATGCTAACATTTACAAGTTGATAAATTTATCATTAGTGTTTCTCATGTCCAACTTGAAGAAGCAGAAATTCACTAAAATAATTCTCCAGCTCTTTGTCAAAGAGCCTCTGATAAAATACATTCAAACTTTGTATTTAGAATGCATGTGTTTACAATTTTTTTCTATTAATTAAAAAAATAATAATAAATTCAATCTCAGGCAATTACTGGAATTTGATGATTGCTGGTAAGGAACTAATACCTTTCAAACCTTTAATCCCTAGAAAATAATCAACTCTAATGCTGTTATTCAACTTCAAGTTAGAGTACGCAACTGCCTAAGGAAAATCATTATTGCAGTACGCTGGGGACCTTTTTACAAAATGAAATCTGATGTCTACTCTGAGAAACAAGTAATGCTTGCAGTAAACCCACAGTATAAAACCAGAGAGCTGTATTCAATTTACTGACACAGAAATAGATGACAACGATACAAAAATATGTATTTTGGCCATATAGTTTTCTTTCCCTCTTAAAAAACCCACTATCTTAAACTTTCCATGTACATCATGGTTCGCGAGACACCACAGAAAAGCACAATGTCATTTTCCCATTTGATTTCTTTTTTTGTTGCAAGCATTGAAATATAAAATGATGCTGTTCCTTGCATGAGAAAATATTAAACTTTTCTGTTTTAAAATTATCAAGAGTCCTGGAGTACCTGGGTGGCTCGGTTAGTTAAGTGTCTGACTCTTGATTTAAACTCAGGTCATGATCTGAGGGTTTTGAGACTGAGCTCTGCGTTGGGTTCTGTGCTGGGCAATAAGCCTGCTTAAGATTCTCTCTCTGCCCCTCCTTTCCTCTTAAAAAAAAAAAAAAAATTACCAGGGATTCAGGATTACTGATATTTTAACCACAAGTTATAGAAACTTTTAGAAGGGAGTTTAAGAAACTTTTGGAATATAACTACTTATGTAGATTTATGTAAATTCATGTAAATGATGATCATTTGAAATTTCATATGACGCTCTATACACGAATATACACTGTGTCCATCCCTCTGGTCATCGTATAATTGAATACCTTTATCATATCTCCCCTCATTCATTTACGAAGGTTTTAATGTAGGTTTCTAAAATAAGGTACTGAAATTAAATTACTCTTTTTAAGAAGAATTCAAGGTGTGAAATGAGGTTGTAATATTTTAAATCAGGTCTACATCAAAAAAGATTGGTGAGAGCAGCAGCTGTTTGGAGATCAGCAGAGAAATAGCACGCCTCAGCCTCTCATGGTTAGAATGGCCTAAATTTAGCAGCACTTGGAAATCCAGGGAGAGCCTAAATCACCCTGTGAGATCTACTTTGAACTAACAAATTCTTTCTTCAAGGTTCTTTCAGAGACAGGAGATATAACCCTTCCACTTAGGTGTACAGTTTTAATCTTGAGATATTTGGTACAAATATGTGTCTATGATACATTAGAAAGGGACTAGGAATGGAAAATTTGATTATGTAAACCTGCATTTCCATTGACCAACAGACATAGCCAACTACCAACACAAATAAGCACACACATGCACACATGCAACACACACACACAAACGTCCACACCAAAACACATCTGGACTCATTTTATCAGAGACCGACTGAGCATTCTGCCTGCCTAGGTCATAAATGATTAAGCTTTTTAAATATCTCAGATATTGGGGCGCCTGGGTGGCTCAGTGGGTTAAGGCCTCTGCCTTAGGCTCAGGTCATGATCCTAGGGTCCTGGGATCAAGCCCCGCATCAGGCTTTCTGCCCGGCGGGGAGCCTGCTTCCCCCTACTCCCTCTCTGCCTGCCTCTCTGCCTACTTGTGATCTCTGTCTGTCAAAATAAATAAATAAAATATTTTTTAAAAAAATCTCAGATATTTACCAAAAGAGTTTTTTGAATGCAATGTTTTTGGAAAGCTCAGATTCTTTCCATACTTAATCTGTTGTCTTTATTTTTGTTTTTAAATATTAATACCCTATTTGATGTTGATTAGATATGACTCTTTTATATAACTGCCCTTCTACTCTTTTGAAGAGCAGCTCCTATGTACTCTAAAATAAATTTTCAACCATGAGAATAAGGCATAAACAAAAATATAAAGTTTCATGTATAATATGTAGAAGATAAACATAAAATATTGTTTTAGAGTAATAGTAATGGTATTTAGTGTCAATATCATGGGTAGAAGCTAGATGTGAGCAGTGCAAGGAACGTCCTTGAGTCCTTGAGGGCTGAATGATGGAGACACTGGATGAAGCCAAGAATAGTGATAAATAGGTTACACATTAGAAGTCCAGGGGGCACGGCATCCTGGCCTGTGGCTTCCAAGAATTTAGGGCTAACAGACCAAGAGCCACAGGTGCAGAGCATGCATTCTCCCCTTCCACCTCTGCCCCAGGGTCATCCCTAGGCTCACTGTAATACATTTGCATTCGGGTTAAAACACTACCTCCCTCCCCAAGAAGAAAGGCTGCCAAGCTGGTTCCGGTACAAACCCTGCTGGGTCAAAAACTCCCAGTCCTACCTGTGGGAGGAGTCCCCCAAATGATTGGAAGCAGCCTCCATTAGAATCTACCCCATTGTACATCACAGCTGCTCCCAGCCCAGAACGACCCAACAAACATCCAATCCCAAAACAACCCAGGGGCTCGCTCTCCCACCTTGAGAGTATACATTCCACTTTAATAAACTGCTCTGTCCCTGCTACCTTCCTTCTGGCTGTCCTTATTCCAGCAGGGATCCTCACGTAAATCTTCTCATGGGGAACTTAAGAACCAAGACGTCCATTCACACAACACAGACTCTCTGGTCAGTAAAAAATTTACTAATTTAGAAAATACATATATTAGTACTTAACATCCTCCTAAACCTGTAGTGTGCACTTGAATCTCTGAAGCATATATTTCTATCCATTTCAATGATAAAAATGATGGCTCAACAAAATATAAAATCTGGTCGCATTCAAGACACTTTTTATATAGGAATTCATAAGTAAACAACTTTCAATTTATAAACTCATCCTTGTTACACTCCTGAGATTTATTTCCATGAGTTGAAAAATCCCAGATTAAAATTTGCAAACTGATTCAGTTGAACATAACACAAAGATCCCAACCTATCCTTTGAAAAACATATATATTCCTATGGAAATGCAAATATAATGGTATACAGTTACAATTGATCCTTTTTCTGACTGGTAAGCATATATATGTTTCTTTGATTCATACATACACAATCACACTTTTTAGAGTCTAGATGTTAACACTGCTATTTATTTCTATGCTTCCTTTATTCTTTTACTGCACATGCAATATATATATATATATATATTATAAAATAAACACTGCATATAGCACTATTTTATGTTTTGAAACTATATAATCTGTATCATAGTGCCTATCTTTTTTTTCTGCAACTTCCACTTTCACTCATTTTTTTTTCAGATTTACATATTAGCATATGTGACTCTGATTCATTCATTGTCACTGCTATGGAGTATAAGTTTTCATTGTATGAATACATCAAATCTATTGATCTAGCCTTTCATTCATGGAACGTTGGCTATATGTGTAATTTTATATTATTAAAAATATTGCAATTGACATGTTTGCATTTGTTTGATGGACACATAACTATACGCAGAATTGCTGGATTTTAGAGAATCTTCGCTCTTTGATACCAAATTCTTCTTCATAATGTAGTTATTTTATTTTATTTATTTTTTATTTATTTTTTTAAATTATTTATTTATTTATTTGACACAGAGAGAGATCACAAGTAGGCAGAGAGGCAGGCAGAGAGAGAGGAGGAAGCAGGCTCCCCGCTGAGCAAAGAGCCCGATGCGGGCCTCGATCCCAGGACCCCGGGACCACGACCCGAGCCGAAGGCAGAGGCTTTAACCCACTGAGCCACCCAGGCGCCCATAATGTAGTTATTTTAGTCAGTTTCTTCAGCTTTTGCCCATAAGATGAATGTGGAAGACACACTCTTAAGGTGAAGCCCAGGGAGTCACAGTCCTAGGTAATCCTTCACCCTGAATGTGTGTGAGGCCAGTGACTTGCTTTTAACCAGAAGAATATAGCACTGGTCACTCCCTTGATTAGATTACATTATATGGCAAACGTACAGAGATTTTTTTTAGATAATGAAAGTTCCTAATGAGCTGACCTTAAGTCCATCAAAATAAGTTCACCCTATAGACCTGATCTAGTCAAATGAGCAAGTCCTTTAAAAGTGGGTCTGTGGGGGCACCTGGGTGGCTCAGTGGGTTAAAGCCTCTGCCTTCGGCTCAGGTCATGATCTCAGGGTCCTGGGATTGAGCCCCACATCGGGTTCTCTGCACAGTGGGGAGCCTGCTTCCTCCTCTCTCTCTGTGCCTGCTTCTCAGCTTACTTGTGATCTCTCTCTGTCAAATAAATAAATAAAATCTTTAAAAAAAAAAGTGGGTCTGTGGGTGGCGGGATGGGTGAAATAGGTGGTGGGGATTAAGGAGTGCTCTTGTCACAATGAGCACCTGGTGATGTATGGAAGTGCTGAATCACTAGATTGTACACCTGAAACTAATACAACGCTGTATGTGAACTATATGGTAATTAAAACTTTATAAAAAGTGAGTCTCAGTGTCATAAACCTGAAGCAGCAATTCTGCCTTTCCCCCTTGCCAGATTTGAAGAAGCAAACATCCATGAATTCTACCGTCTCAGAGAGTAAATTCTGTCGAAGAACATCCTTCCCTAATCCAGCCTTCAGACAGGAAGACCCCTAGCCCATCAGATACCTTGACTTCAGCTTTGTGACACCTTGAGCAGAGAATCCAGCTAAGCCACACCCAAATTCCTTATCTACAAAAAATAAGATACAATAAATAAATGTTGGGTTGTTGTTTTTTTTTTAAGATTTTATTTATTTATCTGACAGAGAGAAAGAGAGCACAAGCAAGGGGAGCAGTAAGCAGAAAGAAAGGGAGAAGGAGGCTCTCTGCAAAGCAGAAAGCCTGATGCGGGGCTCGATTCCAGGACCTGGGGACCATGACCTTAGCAGAAGACAGATGCTTAACTGTCTGAGCCACCCAGGCAGACCAGTGAATGCTGTTTAAAGCTACAAAATCTGTGGTGGTTTGTTAAGGAGGTGTAGAAAACTAACACGATGGTTTTAAGATGCTACCTTATTTTTGTTTTAATTTATGTATTTTAGATTCTAGGACACAAAGCACATTTTCACATATACCTTGGCCATTCAAGGTATCCTTTTCAGTACATTGTCCATTGATACCCTTTTCCCATGTATTTATGAGGTTACTTTCCTTTCCTCTTTTCATATATATAGGAGTTCTTCACATACAAATTGCTTTAAGCATATTTCAGTTGTTGATGGTATCTTTGTGGTCAGAATTTTAAATTTTGCCTTGTTTAAATGTACTGTTAAAATTTATTGGACATTTTAAAATATTAATTGAAATTCTAAGTATCTCAAGAGACAGAAAGTCTAGAAAATATAAACATCCAAACTAAATGAATCTTCCACTACGTGGATAATCTTTTACTTGACCTGTGACTGATTAGAATTTTAGTATACGTGCTACCGAAGTGAGTACTGTGACTGATTAGAATTAATATTCAAGGGATATTCGTTCTCACCTATTAGTAAGATTCATACTCAGTCACCTATAACAGCATTTTTCTTTCTATTTTTAAAGATTTATTTATTTATGAGAGACCGGGGGTGGGGTTAGTGGGGAGGCAGGGGGAGGAGCCTGATGCGGGACCCAATCGTGGGACCCAATCGTGGGACCCAATCGTAGGACCCTGGGATCATGACCTGAGCCAAGGCACACGCTTAACCGACTGAGGCACCCAAGTGCCCAACATTTTTCAATGTAATGCAAACAAATATTCAAGACTAAGGTGAGGAATGAGTATGTGAGTATTGGCCAATACTGGCTTACAAACCGTAACACCTTAGAAACATATCCAGAAACCATGTATTAGCATTTATCTCTTGTTTTCAACTGTCTCAATAAGATGCTGCCTCCCTGGAAATATCCAGTATTTCAGTTTGGTTATGTTCTTGGTTCTAATTGCCACTGCCAGATTGTCCACAGCAGATTTCTATGTTCAAAAATGACTACAATTAAAAGGACTTTGAAGACCAGCAGTAATATAATGCCAAAGAATAAGCATGATTATTCATTTTAGGATATGAATGTATTTTCTCCTGAGAAAAAGAAACACAGAAAATATGCAGACATAGGAATAGATATAAAAACAATGGAAGATGTACATAAGAGAGGGCAATAAACTCTACATTAAATTCGGATCCTGCTCTGTGAAACACAAATAAAATTTAAGGGAGATGGCAGCATTGCGGGAAATATAATTACTTGGCCTGCAAGATGTGTATTATCGTTATATGGCAGAACACCATGAGGGATATTAAGTTCTCATGGTGTCAGATGGCAACAGATCAAGGAGTCAGGGGAAGAGAAAGAAACACTAGAATAACAGAAAGCCCAGTGATAGGAGTAGGAAGCTCAGCTAATTGACCAAGAGGCAGAGATAAAACAGATGAGCAAGGCACTTGATAAAAACTAGCCAGAGTAGAATAAGACACAGATATTCAAATCAAACAATCGTCAAGTGACAAGTTCAAGTCACCGTCATAGTTTTTGGGGAAAATAAACACGATTAGCCTGGGGACTCAGAGCTCAGTGATCTCAGATTATTTGGAAGGATGGACTTAAATACATTCATCTTTTTATGAGGCGATTTGGTGAATAACAGAGGGTTTCAGAGGAACAGCGGTGCAAGTGTGATTCTGACTGGGAAAATGAGGGAAAACGACAAACAGGAGGTGTACTATCCAAGTTAGACCCTGAGTTATGTGTTCACTGGGAAAGAGAAAACATGAGAGAGGGCATTCCAGGCAGCAGAAACACTGTGATCAGCAATCAGGAAATGAGCCAGGCAGAGAGTACAGGTTGTGGGTGGATGTCAAGAACAGAAACCATAATCTGTGCACAACGGGTTGTGCTTGGACGAGGACTCTGAATACCAAGGAAAGAAGAAGGTAAGAGGAAGCCCAGGCAGAGTGAATTCGAGTCTCCTCATTAGTCTTGGTACTGAGTTGTGATTCCTCAGTCCTATATGAATATATAACATATTGTTATTACTTCCTTAAATATATATTTATTCAGAATCAGAAACAGACTATTTAAGGAAACAGAAAGAAGATAGGAAGAGAGCTGAAGTACACAGCACCACTTCTTTTAATCTTTGAGAAGAATAGATACAAGGTAACCAGTAGAGAAGAATGGTAGGAAAGACACATTTTCAGAGTTTTGTTTTTTCTCATTATTGTTTTAAGAGTTTACAAATTTCCTATCCATTCTCCTCCTACCAAAACCGAAGATTACTTCCATATTTTCTCGAAGCAACATTTACTTTGGAACTTTAATTACGCAGTCGCCATCATGTTGTTTAATAAATATTTTCCTTTCTCCCCTCACGTCCTTTTCTGACTAAATGCAAACACTGGGAATGAATAAATGCACCTCTTACGACAGTTATGTTAGATCCAAGGATCCCAAATACCTTAGAAAGTCACTTACTCCCCTAAGGGCAACTGATTAGACACAACATACAGCCAAAGTTGTAACAAAGGCCTAGTAGCAAAATCTCAGGTGATTTTTTTTCTTTTTCTTATGATTTTATTTATTTATTTTAGAGAGAGAAAGAGAGAGAGAGAAAGAGACAGACAGAGACGAGCAGGCAAGGGGAGAGGAGCAGAGGGAGATGGAAAAACAGACTCCCCACGGAGCTGGGAGCCTGATGTCGGGCTCAATCCCAGGACCCAGGGATCATGACCTGAGCTGAAGGCCGACACTTAACCGACTAAGCCACCCAGGTGCCCCTTAGGTGATTTAAAAAAACAGCCATATAACCAGAAAATTGCACCAAGAAATAAGAAATAAATTGATAACATCTACTTACTTATTTTCTCTACCACAAGCAAAATAACAAGAAACAATATCATTAGCTATAGAAATAATGGGAAAATCAGCTCTACATTTTCATACTTAAAATGATTTATTTTAACAATAATGTGCCAGGTGTTTTCTTTGTTAAACACCTTCTTTGACTAAAAAGGATGGCATAATATATACTTAAAATATAATCTATCATTTCTGTCTCCTTAAATATTGTGAATTTTTAATAACAGATAGCACTTATTTAAAAATTTTTACATTTCCATTCTATAAAGGAGTAAGCATTGTCTTTCAAAGGACAAATGTCTTTCATCCTTGACAATTCATTGCCTCTGGTAACAAAAGTGCTCCTTGGACAAAATTTGAAATCTGATGACAATCATATGTATCTGTATCTGTCCCTCACTGTTTACTTTCTCATATTTGTACATGATGCCTAATAAACTGGTTCTCATGAAACTATTTTGTGAAAGGCAGACAAAAACTGAGGTAAGTTGGGAAGAAAAAGGAAGTGATTTTAAAATGGCATTTTGGTGTCATTTTCCAGACAGATATTCCATTCTTAACATACTGTAAAACTGGATGGCATGCAAGTGCTAAGAGATGAATAGTTCAGTGATAGAATATTAATGCACAGAACATTTTAATTAAATGCTTTTACATTCAGTTATTTATCAGTTTTAATGTTTCAAATGGCACAGCTATATATTATGGACATTTAGATGATTGTGTAAAAGTCTCCTTCCTTACTTTCCCCTTCCCCACCCCAGGATATTAAATTGTTTATGTACGGTGTCAGGGGCTCTCTGAGCATTCTGTTATTACATGGAAAATTGCATGAACATGAGAGCATACTTGGGAGAAAAAAAATCATGAATATTGTGACCATTTTTAAAGGTTATATGATTCCGAATATTGAGGTCATGGATTTTTCTGGGAATTTAAAATGATGCTTGTACTTCCTTCATAAACAGTGAATGACAGATTATGTCCCTATATTTACCTGTATCCTGGCAAGAAAATGATTAGTAGCAGTAATATAAGACATTACTATAGGGGAAATTCAAACTTTGGAATTCAAATTCAAGATGATTCCACACAAAGTCATTTTATTTTAGGTAGCTGGCATATGTGTGTAATAAATCTAGACCACTGAAATTCTTTGACCAGCATACTGAGTACATAAATTATAAAATTGATTGGGTTTTCCACTATTTATATTTTTTATATATTTCTCAGATACTGAAGCATCTAATAAAATGTACAAAATTACTTTTGCTCAGTTATACTTTCAAAAAGGTAATGTGTGATTAAGTAGATTCTATAATATAAAAATATGTATTAAAATATTTGACTTGGGACGCCTGGGTGGCTCGGTTGGTTGGACAACTGCCTTTGGCTCAGGTCATGATGCTGGAATTCCAGGATTGAGTCCCGCATCGGGCTCCCATCTCCAAGGGGAGTCTGCTTCTCCCTCTGACCTTCTCCTTGCTCATGCTCTCTCTCACTCTCTCTCAGATAAATAAATAAAATCTTTATAAATAAATAAATAAATAAATAAAATATTTGACTTTCAGAAGGGGAGTGGGGTTATGGACATTGTGGAGGGTATGTGCTATGGTGAGTGCTGTGAAGTGTGTAAACCTGGTGATTCACAGACCTGTACCCCTGGGGATAAAAATATATTATATGTTTATAAAAGATAAAAAATGAAAAAAAAAATATTTGACTTTCAGGGGCACCTATGTGGTGCAGCCAGTTAAGCCTCTGACTCCTGGTTTCAGCTCAGATCATGATCTCAGGGCCCTGAGATGGAGCCCCCAAGTCAAGCTCCACACTCAGAGAGGAGTCGGTTTGGGAATCTCTCTTCCTCTCCCTCTGCCCCTCCCACTCATGCTCTCTCTCTCTCAAATAAGTAAATAAATCTTTAAAACGTCTGACTTTTAGCATAACACATATTCAAGAAATGTGTGATATGGTTTAAAAAGTAAAAGCAGGGGAACCTGGGTAATTCACTCACTTAAACACTTGATTCTTGGGTTTCCACTCATGTCATGATCTCAGTGTCCTGAGATCGAGGCCCGTGTGGGGCTCTGTGCTCATCCTGGAGTCTGCTTGGAATTCTCTCGCCCTCCCTCAGTGCCCCCCCCAGCTTATTCTCACTGTCTTTCTCTCTCTCTCTACAATAAAATAAATAAAATCTTTTTTAAAAAGTAAAAGCAACTTTTTGTTAATAAATGGGAAAACAGGTAACAACTATTAAGTGCTCACTATAACCCAGATACATTTTTAACTCTATTTATTCAGTGGTAATGAGAACTGTTTTTGAGGAGAAAACTGAGATGCAGAGTTTAAGTTATTTGCCTCAAAATCACACAGTTAACAAGTGATGGAACCAGAAATCAAACTCATGGAGTCTATGGAGGAAATACTACTCTTAGCCAATTGTATCTACTATATTTTGTTGCTTTCCTAAAAAACCTTCCCACAAAAGTTTGAACATTTTGTGTTTATATGTTTTAAAGTCTAAGATTCAGTGGGAAAAGACTAAAAGGCTTTACCACTTCTCTTTACAAAGTGTTCTCTTCCCCCTGCTTTTTTAAATAAACATATAATGCAGCTGTACCTCCTCATTTGCCTTTATAATTTTTTTATGTATTTGTGTTTTATTTCAATCACTTTGGGTCAATTGCATTAAATGTATTTTATACAGGTCACAAAAGTCATTAAATGTGCTTTTGATTTTTTTCCTATACTTTCCCTCAGAAATGATTATGTAAAATAATTTTCAATAGAACTCATTTTACATTAAGCACTGATAAGATCATGAATATCGAGTCAGAAAATGTATTCTGGTCATGGCAGTGAGCCCTAAAGAAATGCTTGAATTATTTTTAACAATATTATTTTTAATTTCCTTTTATTTGATGGTCGAGAAATGGCAAACCATTTTAAATTGCACTTCTTTTGGTTCTGGTGAAGTTGTGAAACTTTCATATTTATTAGGCAATTATAATTTTTTGTGTGGATGTGAACTGCCTCTTCAAATCATTTTATCCGTTTTTCTACTTTTTTAAAAACACATTTTGCTAATATAATACTTTATACCTTGTATTAACCAAATAGGTTTCATGTATTAGAAATATTCTCTCTCATTTAAACTCTTAAGATACCGGGAATAGTTTGTAATTATGGTAAAGAAAATAAAATAAAATTTCTATTAAAGTTATATATTTTATAATTAAATATAAAACTACAATTTCACAACATACTACTTTATCTAAGAAATTAGAAAATCAGGGTTCCTGGGTGGCTCAATCGATTAATCTGATTTTGGCCCAGGTCATGATCTCGGGATCCTGGGACTGAGCCAGCTTTAGCCTTATGCTCAGTGGCTCAGTGGGGAATCTGGATGTCCCTGGCCCTCTGCTCCCCAACCTCCACCTCCCACTGTGTTCATGCTCTCCCTCTCTCTCTCAAATAAATAAAATCTTAAAAAAAAAAAAAAGAAATGGGAAAAATCACCTCAAACCCAAGAGGAATGGACATCTACTACATATAGTTGTATAAATAAGCAAGAATGCTATAATATGAATTAAAATATAGTGTTAACTTTTGGGGCAGTATATGTTAAAATTAAATACTAAATTAAAAGTGGGGCACTGACTTTGCAAAATTAAAATTATTTAAGAATTTTGTCTCAATTTAATGTCTCCAGAAGTTATTTCATAATTATAATTATTTCTATTTTGCACAATAGTTTTGTGTAGATAGATTTCCGTAGGTATTCCTATTTGTTCTTAAATCACTTAAATGGCATGCTCAGGCACACCAATGCACGCACACAATCAGAACAGAATTGTTTTAATGGCCCATAAGAACACTAGAAATGTACCATTCTCTAATCAAGGAGCATTTGCATAGCATTTGTAACAGGCCTAGCATGTTTCCATATTCTAGTGTTACAAGGGTAAATATTACACAGTATTTGCCCTTGAGAAGTATAAAGCCTGGTTGAGTATGGGAGATATATATGTTCTTAAAAGGCATGGAGGTAAATATAAATGGAGTTAAGTTCAGGCACAGTGATGGAAAAACAAATGAGTCTGGGTAAAAGCTTTCAGAGAAAAGGATTCGCAGAAAATGAGATATTTGAACAGAACCCTATAGAAGCACTAAGAATTAGCCAGACAGAGAAATGTGTAACAGTCAAGGGTGTTATGAGCTATTTAATAAGACTAAGCAGAGTCGGTAGACAAAAAGATGATTAAGTGATGATGGGGAAAAAATGGGAGTCAGAAGCCACATCATGCCAGTCTGAGGCCTTAAGATTTTATTCTTGAGGTGATGGATAACTTAAAATACATATACACACATGCATACACATATTAATGTAGGTATATATATATATATATATATATATATATATATATATATATATGAGAATCTCATCATTTCATTCATATTCCAGATGAAATTCCGCTGGCATTTATGAAAAGACTGGAGGCAGAGATGCTAGTGGGAGGCCTGGCACAGGTGCAAGTAGAGATTCATTAAGGATAGGCTCAAAGTCACAGCTTAGGGATGAAGAGGACATGGCAAATTCTAGAAATACTCCAGAGTTAGAACTGTGAAGAAGTGATGATCCACTGATGAGCTAAGGGACGATTAAAAAAAAAAAAAAAATGAGCCAGGTAAATGTTAATTCCATTAGTGGGACTCTGAAAGAGGAATGGATATGTGCTAGGATTAAAGAATATCACTTTAATGAAATATTTTTGCATTTCTGATACCTGTCAATTCCAGTCTTTGTTTATTGATACTCAGATCTATCCCCCGTTTTGCTTACTGCACTTCTTTACCTCCCGTGCTAACTGGCTTTAGCAAGCTAGGACAAAAGGAAGGAGAAGAGGGGAGTAGCCAAGATATTTCTCTCTTGGTCGGCCTGGATGTGAAGGATCCATTTTTCTGGTAGTGACAGCCACGTCCTCTGTGCTCCAGCTTCTTACCTTTCTCCCTATCCCACCACGGCCTGCACTTTCTAGGACTTTGGGGATTCCTGTTAAACCTTCCCTTTCCTGAGTTTCTCCAGCCCTAAGATACTAGTAACTTCCTGCTGTTGCTAGTTTTGGTTTGGCTTCTCTTTCTTCCATCGCCTTTGTTACCAAATACCTGAAATGGTACCTGTTTCTTGGCTGAACTCTGGTAGATGCTCTGTGGAATATTCAAACTACCCTGTACAGTTGGAGGAATACACAGGGAGGGACCCCGGTCAGAGCTCTAGGTTGAATTTAAAGATGTGGGAGTCATCGTGTGTACACAGAGAACGCAACTGTTCCAAGAGCGTAGGGGTTGAAAAGATAGTCAAGGATTGAGCTAAATTGGAATGAGAGAAAGAAAAATTGGGAGAAGGCATTTCATGGTTCAGAATAATTTCAAATGAACTCATGAAAAAGTGAAATTTAAAGAGAAACTGAAAATAACTATAATTTTCATGAGTTAAGGTAGAAAATAAGGCGTTCTTGGTGACAAGTATATTATAAGCAAAAGCACAGAGATGAATACAAAATACAGATAAAGATGGACAGGGTTGAGAAGTGATGATTGAGAAAGGTTATTTCCTGAACTGAAAAGTCTGAACTTGGAGAGGCAAAGACTTAAAAAAAAAAAAAAAAAAAAAGTTTTATTTGGATTAATATTGCTCAATATTCAGGAGTTGTCTTTTGGTGATCTGTTATCAAGATCCTAATTCCCATACAGAAACTAGTGCACACAAGAAAGTCAAAAAAACTAACCTGGTTTTATATTTTTGAAATAGTTTCAACAACGTTTGGAATATAGATGGCGCCTAATTTTTCAGGAATATTTGAATTTACGGGGCTCTACTTTGGATGGAATCACTCCATTTCTAAACACTAAAATAAGCATAGCTATCTGTGAATTTGACAGTAACCAACAAAATAAACCCATTCACAGTCTGGGTGTTCTACAAATATAGTCGGCAAAGACCATGCAGAATGCCGTACTGTACATACCCAGATTTCAATCAATCTATAGAATGAGTTTTGTCTCTTTCCATTACTTTTTAAAGTGTAGTCCCTAAGGAAGCCTGGGTGGCTCAGTTGGATAAGCCACTGTCTTCAGCTCAGGTCATGCTCTCAGGGTCCTGGGATAGAGCCCCATATCGGGCTTCCTCCTCAACGGGGAGTCTGCTTCTCCCTCTCCCTCTCTCCAAAAAAAAAAAAAAAAAGTGTAGTCCCTATGTGGAGTTTGCCAAACAGATGGTTATTAGTTCCAAAAATGTGTCTTCAGCCAAGTTAGATGTCTCAACTTCTCATTATTTTAATTCTCCCGGAGTTTCCTAAAATAAAACTTTTATTCATTCGTTCATTACTAGTAAATAACATTTTTGACTAACAGAGACAATGCACTCCTAATAATTTTTGAGCTACACTATTATACAAAGCTTCTAGAAAGGAAGCTTAAATAGACTGCCTAAATTATTTGTAATGATTATGAAGAACAGAGGTAAATACCTTAAAATAATGTCTAAAGGTAGCTCAAATGGAGTTAAGTGGTTCTCAACCTGAGACTATTTTGCCCGGTAGGAGTCATTTGTCACTGCTGGAAGAGAGCTTTCGTCATCACAATGGTGGGGTGGACGTGGGAGATGCTACTGACATCTAGTAGGTTGAAGCCAGAGATGCCGCTACGTAGCCAGCATATGACGAGCCCCAAAGAACTGTCTGGCCCAAAAGGTTAATAGTGCCAATGTTGAGAAATCCTGCTACAGAGCCCCTGCAACGCAAACTGGCACTTTTTAGATATCGTTATGCATAAGCTCAGGTGGAGTAGATCTTTATGATGCTGGTGACTATTTGATAGGTCAGCTAATTATCTGAAAACAGCAGTCCTCTTTCTTAATACATTCACATATATTAAGCGGCGTTTCAGAAAATACCCATTTTCTAATCAAACTGTTTTTCTGAAATGTCATATATTTTGTGTTTTGAGTGCTTTAAAGAACTAATTTCTTAATGCAGCACATAAAATATATTAAGGCCAACATTTTTATTTGTTTACATGTTTTTATAGTAATAAATTCTTGACATGTCTTATTTCCTTTTACTGAGACAGCACTTGCTACATTACTCTTTATTTTTTTTAAAGATTTTATTTATTTATTTGACAGATAGAGATCACAAGTAGGCAGAGAGACAGGCAGAGAGAGAGAGGAGGAAGCAGGCTCCCCGCCGAGCAGAGAGCCAGATGAGGGGCTCGATCCCAGGACCCTGGGATCATGACAGGAGTCGAAGGCAGAGGCTTTAACCACTGAGCCACCCAGGCGCCCCTAGGTTACTCTTTAAATGTAAAAAGTGTGTTTTCTGAAGTTGGAGCACTACATTTTCAAACTCCTTTGCTTAACAGTATTTGTGGAAAATAATAATAAAGCTCTAAATATTTATAAATTATTAAAAGCAAATGTAATTAACCCCTCTAAGTAACTCAAATGAATCATATTTTCTCCTTTACATTTAATAGCATGTGACATGAATTTAGACTCCTATCTACTCCTTTAAGAACCATCTTTATAAATATTACCAGCAGAGCGGAGGAAATACCGTTTCTTACAATATGTATGCAAGAACAACTAGCACTGATTTCTTGACTGATGTCTAATTCTAACAGATATCTGCCAAAACAATCAAATCAGCTGTCTAGTCAGACATTGTTAATAGAATACTACCTAAAGTATCATCACAAAGTAGTGTCCCTACGGTATTCTCCTTAGATTTCGAGCTCATTTCAAATTGTATGGGAAGTGAAGTGGTAACAGAAGTATGAAATTTGGAGTCAGACCTAGGATTCCATTTTGAATCCAAATTAACACCTCTGTGTCTGCATGTCATCATCAGCCTGTAATCCCCACATAGGTGTTCTTCTTCTGGCTCTGATCTAAGAACGGAACCCTCTCACACCACCCCCACCTCCCTACCCTCCCCACCCCTGCCCCCAGGCTGGAGTGAGTCTTTCATTGAAAATAATGCGGATTACATGGAAGGTTTTGTGGTAAAACACAGGGGAAGGAGCTATTGCGCACATTTTCCAGAGCCATACATCCCTTAAACATCCGCGTGATCCCTGCTCCCTTTGGTAGCTCCCCAAGTGTCACTGTCTCTGTCACCTCCTGCACTGACTCTCCTACAGAAACCTCCTACTCACAGTAGCCCCTGGCTCTAATAATGTGGGAATCCAAGTCAGAAGAAAAATTACCAAATTTCCTTACTACAGAGAGCCCACTGACAAGTCCTTGTAACAGGCAGAGTGACACTCCTCTAGGGACTCAATGGCCTCAATGTTAATACTTTGCTAAGGGCAAAAGGCAATCCAAACCTGACCAACCCCTCCCCCCATCCCAAACAGGACCCTGTAAGTCTACTTTAATGTACCAAAATTCCTTTGGAAACTCCCTTTATCTCTAAACCCCCCCAATATACGTGTTGGCAATCATCCCCCAAACGTATGGCCCACCAATAGACATCTGAAGGGTCTCATGACTAAGGTTTTATTAAACAATAATAAATGACCTTTTCCCAACCATAGCTAGCCCTCTCAAGGTCCTGGAAACATTGCTTCCAAAATTCCTTAGACACTTACGCTATGCCTAACTCCCTCCCAACAGGAAAGTATATAATGGGCCACTCCTCAGGACCCCAGTGCAGCTCTTTCTGCCCACGGGTCCTGCCCACATGCTTTAATAAAATCATCTTTTTGCACCAAAGACATCTCAAGAATTCTTTCTTGGCTGTCGGCTTCGAACCCTAACGTCTTTCCTACATCAGCTCTGCTCCCCCAACTCTTGGCTTCCCACCTTCTTTCCTTTAACTCTTCACACAATTTTGCCTTTGATGAACAATTTCTCCTCCCTCCAGCCTTTCTGATTTTTTTTTCCACTTTCCAATTGCCTTCTGTAAAAGTGGAAAAGGCTGTATTTTCTCTCTTAAATATAATGTGAGGCCAGAGTACCTACCTCTAAGGGCTATTGTGAAATTAAAGTAAAGGCTTAAGAATCCTCACACTCTCTGTTCCATATTTAAACATTCCATCAATGTTAGTAAATTGCTAGTTCATTGCTTCCTTGTATAAATACAAATTTCAAATTTCTCAGGGAAGATGAACAAATAAAACAGCTCCATGAAGAAATCAGAAGAAAGAAATCCTTGTCATTGTTTGGCTTAGAGGTAAAGATAGAACATTTTTGTCAAACTGCAAGGGCAGTCCCTCCAGATATTATAATCTAAACATTGTCAGAATTCTTCATAACTAAATGTTACAAATTCTTTTTTTTTTTAAGATATTTATTTATTTATTTATTTGTCAGAGAGAGAGAGAGAAAGCACACAAGCAGGCAGAGGCGGAGAGAGGGGCAGGCTCCCTGCTGAGCAAGGAGCCCGATGCGGGACTCCATCCCAGGAGCCTGGGATCATGACCTGAGTCGAAGGCATCAGCTTAACCCACTGAGCCACCAAGGCGTCCCAAAACGTTATGAATTCTATGTTGAGATGGCAATTACTAAAATAACCAAGCCCACAGAAATTGAGCAATGGCACATTGCCAAAGATAATATTATATACCAAAAAAAAAAAAAAAGTTCCTCATCAAAATTTGTAATGAAGAACTAAAAACAACCTATGTAAATTCTTAGAAAATGAAATTAAATTAAAAATTTAGTGTTGAGTTTTTACTTCATATTGGGACCCATCTTGGAGACTTTGAGACTCTATCATGTTTTGACAGGATTAAACACTCCAGGTTTAACTGGGTCCATAATTTCCTATACATTTTAAAGTTTAAAATATTGTTGTTTTCTTTTTAAGTAATGCATTTTATTACAACTTTGTAATTGAGCATACATTCTTCTAAAATGGGAATATTCTTTCCATTTTTAGAAAAATGTTTAAGCTAACATGCTGCATCATAGTACCGTTATTAATGCCCATTCTTAAATAAATTCATATGAAACATTAAGCACTTTACTTCTTAAAAAAACACAATCGATCTTATCTAAATACAAGCTTTTGTAATTTCCTTTATCAAATTTTCTTTCTTTACCCAACATCCTGACCCAGAGTTGTATCTTGCCAGTCTTGGCTCTACACGTCTTTCCCTGAATGATCTCACTTTGTATCTTTGGATTCCACAATTAACCAGGTGAAAATACCTCCTCCACTAATCTCAGCCCATCATTTTCACCTGACATCCAAGCCCACAGAGTCATCTATTAACTAGGGATCTTCGTGTAGGTATCCTGCAGATATCTTAAATGATATGCTCTCTTTTCTCCCCTGATTAACCTACTCCGAGCTTCCTATAACCTGCACTCTAGGTGCACAAGCAATTTCTTTCTGACATTGAGTAAATGAGTGAAATCGAATGAACATATGAATTAATGAGTTAATTCTTTAGAAAATACCTTGGCCTTCTGTGCGGAATATTTTCCCGTCTTTGAAAAAAAAAATTGTGTCATTTTTCTCTCATTATAAAAATTCTGACAAAAACTAATTTAAATCTGACCTTGACAATCTTCATCTCTAGCTACCATGAGTCACTCTAGTCTGATCTACTCTCCTAAGGTCAGTGCCATACAGTTTATCACTTATTTATAACATGCTTATTGTTTTCTGTTTTGGGTAATGTTAAAATGCCCAGATATTTGGTATGCTAACATTACATAGAATTTGGACTAACTGAGAAGGGCTAGGCTTCTTGTTTTTTACAAAACATGCACAGCACAATGTTAACAAAAAACTCTTGGCACACACAGATCACTTATCTACCAAATCATTAACAGGCATTTAGTGAGCCTTTACTAAGCCCCAACACTCTTCAGATTCTGTAAAAATATTAACATATTTATTATGTTAATTGCTATCTATGGAGATATATAAAGACGGACATCATGATGAAGACATTAGCTGATCATTTTCAAAATGAATTTTAATATTTACCCATTTAGTTCTCATACTTTCATCTTAAACAACCTTTAGAAGTTTGAAATATAAGCACCCTCTAATGGTTTTTGTTAAAACTTCTATCATCAGTATGGCACTTTGCCCAAAATAAAACTACATTGAGACAGGCCTGAAAGTCTCAAGAACATTAACCTCCCTAAGCTCTCTGTGAAGCAAAGGGCAAAGTGGTGATTCATTAGATCCAAAAATAAATATGAGTTTGTAAAGGATGAAAAATTGAACATCGTAAGTCGTTTCTATAGTTTAATGTAAGAATCTATCATATACTAATCTGTTCATATTATTCATTATGTAATTCTGCTACCATTAAAGTGCACCTATTTTTCCAATGAAATACTGATTCTAAATGAGAAAATGGCAGAACAGGGATAAATAAATAAATATTTAGTTATAAATATTTATATTTATATACACAGAGTGTGTGTGTGTATATACACTACACATATAGTATGATGTAACACACATATATATATGCACATATGTATGTGTGTGTGCGTGTGTGTATAACAAATATAGACTTGGTACCACTAAGCACTGCCCTCCCAACACTCAGACAGCTACAGTCATAAATAAATGATTAAAATAGTTTACTACTGGGGCACCTGGGTGGCTCAGTTGGTTAAGCAACTGCCTTCGGCTCAGGTCATGGTTCCAGAGTCCTGGGATCATGTCCCACATCGGGCTCCCAACTCCATAGGGAGTCTGCTTCTCCTTCTTACCTTCTCTGCTCTCATGCTCTCTCTCACTCTCTTTCTCTCTCAAATAAATAAATAAAATCTTTTTAAAAAATAAAATAGTTTACTACTGAGCTCAGAGGCAGTCTCAGAATCCCTCTTCACACAGCACTAGAGACAAATACTACCAGCTGGTTAGCATGGATATATGTAGTGTATTTTTCTCACCTGCTCTAGAATTAGAATTTACAGAAAGTTGCCCAGCAAAGTATCTGTCTTATTTTATGCTTCAGATGCCTAGCACAGCTCCTGATTTAGGATAGATACTAAATAAATTGTATATTCTTTATTGATATATATATATGTGCATATATATAAATACATATATATATTTTAAGCTGTTCTGCCTTGTCATTTAAAGCATGTGCATATATATATATAGATATATGTATAATCTATTTTAA